>NW_026521717.1:12005055-13275066 GCF_021234435.1 Artibeus jamaicensis | reverse complement strand
CAGCCCCTGTATGTGAAGTCCTAACAACTGGCTCTCATTAGATATGGGGAAAAGTGTTGCATTTTTTGATATAAGTAATAATAACTTATCTCTGCTCTAGAAACCTTGTGTATACCTTTAGCTATTGTGAATAAATATAGATATTAACATATATTCATTGTAAAACATTCTTAGGATAAGATAATGTATTAATAATTTCTATACAGAGAAATATTTTCAGATTACCTCAGTTTTTCTTATAGAGGTTCTATTGTTATCTACATCTCCTAGAGGTGATTAGCTCACTTATTGGTAGGGTTAAGACTTCACTGAGCACATTAGACCACTTAAGTATCACTTAAGTGATGTTCTCATTGATAAAGCACGTATTAGAAACAATTTGTTTTCAGGAGTATCAAAGAGCCAAACTTGGATGATCTTTTCAGTTCTAAGCATGTATATATTGTTTATAGTCATTAAGCACTGGTAAAATGTTTTATGCATATTTACTTCTTTGTAGATTAATCATCTACATCCAGATTAAAAAAAACAGGACAGAAACAGGTGGAATACATTAATTCACACTTGTAAAAGTTTTCATTGAAAATAATAAAATTGCTCTGGCTGGTGTGGCTCAGTGAATTCAGTGCCTGCCTGCAAATCAAAAGGTTGCCAGTTCAATTCTTGTTCAGGGTACATGCCTGGGTTGCCAGCCAGGTACCCATAAGGGGGTGGGCAAGAGGCAACCATACTTTAATGTTTCTCTCCCTCTCTCCCTTCCTTCCCCCTCTCTAAAAAATAAAGATATAAAAATTCTTTTTAAAAATTTTTCTTTAAAAAAAGGAAAGAATAAAATTGCTGACAGAATACTTCTATATGAAGAAAAGAGTATGAATATTGTTTTTCATGCACAAATCTTTGTTTTAAAATGAGTAAATGAAATTTATAAAGTCTGTAAACTGGTACTGCTTTTCTACCCTTCCACATCATCTATAGTAGCGGGTTGTATCCTAAATGAGTTTTCAAAAACAATCCTTTGCATATATTAAGTTGATATTTGAAAGTTTTTATTACTTAAGTAAATTTTACATGAACTAAGGTGATAGTAAGATCTGGGATGTGTTACTGAGAAATATGTTTTTCTTTTGCCTAGTGGGAGAGAGCTTATTGTGAAAGGAAGTTTAATCAGTTAGCCTGATTGATTTTAGGAAGAATATGTATAGAAGTTGAATGCCTTGAAATTGATTTCTTTAAAATGATTCAGTATGTTTTAGAAAAGTCTTCAATATCTCAGTGTGAGGACTGCTGCTAAAGGAACAGTAAAACAGTCTACCCCCAAAATGTACTCCCCATTTGTTGGCTTTAAGGCCATGAAATTGCTCACATGCTACCTACTATCTCTCTTCCAGTGCTTGGCAACTTTATTTGTCACAATAGGATAGATTGTGCTATGGTGCAGATTAGCCCACAATCTCAAAGGCTTTATACAAACAATAAACACATTGTTCTTGCATGTATAGCTTTGCAGTTTGAAACTTGTATCCTCTAAAGTCACAAGCAGCAGGAGAATAGAGGCCTGAAGGATTTCATGGGATATTTGTAAGAGTTAGTCCTGGAATTGGTTTGCATTACTTGTCCCTATGTTTCACTGGCCAGAATCCACGCATTTAGCAAAGGAAGTTGGAACTGTAGTAGAGCTGAGATTGGGATTACCACTGAGTTGTACTTTGGTTGTGGCATGCTTTACCCATGACTCAAAAGCCTTTTACTGTTCCCTTTGCACCCTTCTTTCTGTAAATTTCTCAAGCTTTCATTAACAGTTTCATTAACTGTAGCATCTTACAGTTCCAAAACCTGTTTGTTTGCAAATTCCACAGTAGTAACCAAGTTCTTTCAAAGGAAGGGTAGTTCTTAAGAAACTGGGTGTTAACAGAAGATAAATTATAAATTATTGTAAATTATGTTCTTGTTCTCTAACTGTCTTTAAATGGTTTAATTGCCTTATAATGTATGCATCACTTCCACATTACCTTTTAACAGCTCAAAAATTTTAATTTCCCTGGAATGTCTTTCACTGGGTACTAATTTTTCAAGTACCCTAAACTTCTAAACTTACCTGCCAAACTTTACAATTATGAATAGAGCCTCTTTCAAGATTTCTAATGTGTGCTAGAAAGAAAGCATCCTGTTAACTATTCTGAATGAAGCCTCAGCTGATGAAGAGAGCATGCTTTTGTTATTCTACAGGGGTGGTCTGCCAGTCAGTAGTGTGTGGGTTCTTGATTTTGTATAGGAAAGGTTTCACACATAAGTCCAGGTAACTATGAGGATCCACTTATTAAAGCTGGGGACAGTAAGACAAGGAAAGGCTTAGCATAGAAGAAGCAATAGGAGAGTCCAGGCTGGGCTGCCTTAGCTCACTGGGAAGTCAGAGAAAAGGGGACTTTGGGGACAGGTTCAGATTAGCCTGGGACAAGGTGCCAGCTGATCTTTGCCTTAGAGTTTAGGAAGTGTGTGGTTGTGAAGAAAGGAGAGGGGAAGAAGAACAGAAAGGGAATGACACTGGTTGTCTCTTTTTTGCAGGCATGAATCTTAGGGGAGGTCTCAGGGGAGGGTTTCAGCAGAATATTAATCAGTTCTCCAGGTGTGCCCTTTCAGGGTTGTAGTCTCTACTGATTGGTCAGTGCCAAGGCAAGGGGGTATTAGTTACTTAAGTTGGTCCTGGTGTTGCCCAGTTGGTTCTACTGGTTTTCTGGGTCTGGAGCTGAAACTCAACTGAGTCCTAGATGTTATCTCTAGGGAGGTGACCTTCTGTATTTGGCTGTAAATTGCTTAGCCAGTTTGTTCAGCTATCTGTCTCAGTTTCCCTATTCCACTTGCCAAGGAATTTTTCTAGCTTCTTACTATCCTGTCTCATTTATCCCTCAGAGACTTCTATCCCTAAAATCTTTTAGGGGTGATAAGGGACGAGGGTATCTCTTCAGTAACTGCTTCCTGCTGACAGCTCTTATAGTTACCTGGACTTGTGTTTTGAAATCTTTCCTACATGAAGTCAAGAAAGCACACACTACCAGCTGACCCTAGGCAGGCCTGCTCAGGAAAAGGCCCCTTGTCTGGTAGCACCTTGAAGAAACATCCATCTCCTTTCTTCTAGGTTCTGGCAGTCAGGTTCTTTGTAAAATATCAAATTAAAAATCCTTTTGGTGTATATCACATGTGCTATAGGGCCCCACATCCTCACAGGGCCCCAGTAGGATTATTTTAAAGGCAGGCTCAAGAAGGAAGGGATTTGGATGCTTGTCAATAGTGAAGGAGATTTGGAATAGTTGTTTTGGGAAGAGATGGGTTGAATAATGGGTTATTGAGTATTTATAAATTTGACATTGGGCAGCTGGATTTTGTAGGGGACAATACTCAGTAGCCTCTGTTTATTGTTTGATGTTTATGTTGCAGTGTGTTGAGTTAAATGACCAGGATGGTAAGGGTACTAAATGGTAGGTACACTCATTAATGGAACACAATTAAATGTGGGAAAAAGTTTTGAATAAATGTTTCATTAAAAGGTATAAAAATGCTCAGTCAGCATATGAGAAAGTGCTTAACATCATTTGTCATCAGGGGAATAAAAATCAAAAGTACAATGGGTATTATTAGCCATTTTCCAAGTTGGCTACAAGTCCTACTTCCAGATACTCACATTATTGTGTATACCCTCCTCATACTGTACTGTATATATGGTTAATGGCATATGGCAGAAGTGATAGTATGTCACTTCTGAGATTAGGTTATGAAAAACCTGCAGTGTCCATCTTGGACACCAAGAAACCATGGTTATAATCTGGCTCTAATGGGACTACATATTTCCTTACAAGGTCCCATTGTGGCAATTTATTAATACATTGTGGCAAAATCCTAGGACTGACCTTTTGTTTTTTATTCCCCTTTCTTTTTTCTTTTCTTTCAGAAGCATTTATTGATATCTTACTTCATGTCAGGCACTAATACTTGATGTCGTAAATACAGAATACAAGTATGTCTTCAGGAGTTTATCATGTGATTGAAACTAACAGGTTAGTTATAATTCATATAAATGTTACCAATAGAGACATACTCAGGATGCTTTCCTAAGCAGGAATAATTTCCGAGGAAGGTTAAATGATCAAAGATGGAAGGACTTGTCTAGATGAGGAAAGGCAGAAAATTATTCCAGGCAGAGAAAAGAGTGTGTGAAAAGGCCCAGAAGTACAAAGAATTTGAAAGAAGTATGGCCGGTAAAACAGTCCTTTCTTTTTTCTTTTTAAATTTTTTTTGTTATTTTCACCTGTTGTAGACTGCTCTGCCATGGTTTCAGGAATTGTATCTCAATCCCTTGTGGTTAAGGGCCAGAGACGACCTCTGGAATGGGAGCCATAGGAGACAAAGCTTGTCTCTGGTAGCAAATGCTGCCTCAGTTTCCTCTTCCTGCCCCCAAAGCTTGGTTGGAAGTCAATGACGGGTAAGACCCCTCACAGCAGAGGGCAACCTAAGCCAGACTCGATCACTTGGGAGGCCTTCATGGAAGGACTGGGGGGGCTGCAACAAAGAGCAATGAACTCTCGCCCCCTGGCTTTGTCAAAGCCCAAGTCCCCATGTTCTCTGGGAGAATTGCTTCCTGGCTCTAATCCCCTTGAGCCTGAATACCTGTTGGGGAGAGATGCAGCTCCTTGCCTTGCTAGAGCATATCCTGGGGAAAAAATCTGGCATCACAAAGACTTACTGATAAACCTGTGAAATCTGCTCTGCTAAGAGTGCTTTCATTCATATGATAAGGATCCGAGAGGAAATGAGTATATTTCCCAAAGTTTCTGCAACTCTCTTCCTAACAGACACTGACTCAGACTCTGAAGCCCTCAGATATCTTTGAAATGTTATCTGCTGTTTGATCCTTGTGGCCCTGTATTCCTGTGTATTACAACCCAATAAAAGGCTATGCAAGAGGGTGCTAGGGGCCTTTTTCTCCTCAGAGAAACTGGCCACAGCCCACTCCTCCTACCCCAAACAGATCTCATCATGTCTTGGCCATATTCATTCGTGTCCGTGGCACTCGTGGGGACTTGCGAAGAAGTTGCCCCCACAGTTGCCGATTGAAATCGGAAAGGTGGACAGGAGTGAAAAGAATGAAAACATGAATAATAAATAGCCTCATTTGCTTCTTTAGGACTGTATACTCTGTGAGGGAAAAGTCCATGAATGTATGGGTGAGTGAATAATAGAATGACATAACAGACTTTTCATTTTGGAAAATTATTCTGGAAGCAGTGTTTAGAATGGATTGGTGAGGACAGAGGATAAGCAGAACTAGGTTAAGATACCTTTGTGGGCAGTTGGGACAGAGAATGATGAATCTTAACCAGGGAACCGAAGAGGAATAGAGAAGGAGATTTAATAGAAGATTGATGGCTGATTGAATATGGGGAGTGAAGAAGAGGACATGTCTGGGAAGAACTCTAAATTATGTCTTGGAGTGGTGGTTGGTGGCATTAACCCAGAGGGAAGAGAGAAATAAGAAACAGATAAGGTAGAAAAGATTAGACTGATTTGCATTTTGACAGGTAATTTTTGCACATTGTTGTGAGGAAAGCCAAGATTGGAGACTGGCAGATGAATTTAGGAGGTTGTTGAGTAATTCAGGAGAGAGTTGATGGTGATCTGAATTATGGTGGTGGCAGTAGGGATGGGAAAAGGAGAAGGGAGTTGAGATATTTTTGTAAAAGAATAGTAATTTGTTTTTAACTACATTCAAGGGATGAGAGAAGAAAGAGTTCAAGGATTTTGGTTGGGATTTTGACTTGTGTAACTGAGTGGATGGGAAATGACACTTACTGAATTAAAGAACACAAGGACAAATGTTGGGAGAAGATAGAAATAATATTGACAGTTGCTGACATTTACTGAGCATCATGGCTAAATGTTCATGAGGCATTGTTCCATTTAATTTTTCAGTAACCCTGTAAAATAGGTACCAGTATTATTTCTATTTTACAAATAGGAAAATTAAAGTAGAATTTGGTCACAAGTTAGTAGATAGTAACAATTTGAACTTAGGGGCAATAATTTTAATCATTGTAGTAGTGGTACACCTTAGTTTTACCCAGTAGATCATGGACTTGTAGGGGAAAGAATATGATGTCTCTCATCACTAATTAATCATAGATTGATTAGCACAATGTAGGGACAAGGTTTTTTTTTTAAAAAAAGTTTTTATTTATTTTTAGAGGGGAAGGAAGGGAGAGAGGGAGAGAAACATTGATATATGAAAGATACCTAGATCAGTTGCCTCTGACATGCCCCCAACTGGGACCCAGGCATGTGCTTTGACTGGGAATTGAACTGGCAACCTTTTGGTTCACAGGCTGGCACTCAATATATGGAGCCACACCAGCCAAGATGGAACAAGAGTTTTTAATGGGACCTTCTACTCATGTCCTTGGCTACACGTATCTATTCCTTTTGCCCCCAACACCAACTCAGTTGTGGAACTCAGCCTCTTTTCTTTGATTTTGAGAACAACTTACATAGGGCACTTGGGTTTGTGCCACGCTTTACCAAACCAGCTTGGTAACTTTGGAGAGATTCCAACATACAACTTAAAATCAATTGTTAACTATTCCTGTTTTTAAAAATTGTTCTTTAGCTATTTCATTTATTGAAATTTTTCTCTGGTAATTTTTCTCCTGCCATTTTTGCTTGCTTTTCTGTCCTCTAATTTTAGTTTCTAAGCTTACCTGTACACTCAAATCCCCATTATTCTTTTTTGTAAAGCATTTTTGCTGTCTCTTTAACTGTTTCTTTCTACTGTATTCAAGCCCTGTACAGATGAGAGAAAAGTTAGCTACCTGACCTTGAGGATTCTGGTTTCTTAATGATCTTAGTTTGGGCTGCTATAACAGAATACCACATACTTATAAACAACAGAAATTTGTTTCTCACAGTTCTGGTGATTGGAAAAATGAGATTAGAGTGCCAGCATGGTTAGATTATGGTGGGGACCTCTACTAGGTTGAGGACTGCCAACTTCTTGCCCTGTCTTTGCATGGTGGAGAGGGGACAAGGAAGTTTGCTGGAGTCCCTTCCATTCCTGAATTGTCTACCTTCATGATCTAATTACCTTCCAAAGGTCCCATCTCCTGATTCCCTAACATTGGGGGGTAGAATTTTAACATAGGAATTTTGAAGGGACACAAACATTCAATTTATTGTCATGAACATACTAATTTTCAAGTATGGGTTTTTCTTCCCTCCTTCACTCTCTCACAGAGTGATCTTTGCTAATTCTTATTGAGTGCTTACCATGTGCCAGGTACTGTTCTAGGCATGTGGATTTAAGACAGATGAGTCCTGCCCTCACTGAGGTTACTCTAGTGGGAAAGACAGTGATAAAATAAATAAATATATAATTATCAAGAAGACGAAAGCAGGACTTCCAGTCAAGATGGAGGCGTAGGTGGAAACACTATACCTCCTATCACAAACAAATTTAACGACAACAAAGATTTAGAAACAAAAACAACCAAACAGACAGAAAATTGAACTGTACCAAAGTCTGACAACAACAAACCATTCATCCAGACTGGTAAGAGGGGTGGAGAGGGCGGACAGCAGAGAGGGGTCCCGGCAGGAAAAGGCAGTGGTTGGCAGATCTGGGCTTGGGGAAGAAGTGAGCAAATCCAGTAAAGTGTGCCAGGCGGTTGGCTGACCGTGGACGCACATTTGTGTGCAGATAAACGAGGCAAAAAACGGGCAGTGAGACAAACCGTGCAACCCAGGGCCCCAGCGATGGGAAATAAAGCCTAAAAGCACTGATTGAAAAGGTGCCAGGAGAGACTCCCAACCTCACAGGAGAGTTTGTTGGAGAGACTCACAGGGTCCTGGAACGTACGCAAGCCCATCCACCGAAAACCAGCACAAGAAGGGCCCAATTTGCGTGTGGGAAGTGGCAGAGAAGACTGAAATTCGAGAGAGAGCAGAGTAAGCACCGTTGTTCCCTTTCTGACCCCTGCCCCATATACAGCATCACAACCCAGTGACGTGAGTTTCCCACCCTGGTAAACACCCAAGTCTCTGCCCCTCACTACGTAACAGGTGCAACAAGATAAAAAAAATGGCTTAAATGGAGGAACAGATCAAAGCTCCAGAACAAATACAACTAAGCAATGAAGAGATAGCCAACCAATCAGATGCACAGTTCAAAGCACTGGTGATCAGGATGCTCACAGAAGTGGTTGATTTTGGTTGCAAATTAGATGAAAAAATGAAGCCTACACTAAGTGAAATGAAGGAACATGCACAGGAATCCAATAGTGATGGAAAGAAAACCGGGACTCAAATCAATGGAGTGGACCAGAAGGAAGAAAGAAACAACCAAACAGAAAAGAATGAAGAAACAAGAATTCAAAAACTGAGGAGAGGCTTAGGAACCTCCAGGATATCTTTAAAAGTTCCAACATCTGAATTATAGGGGTACCAGAAGGGGAAGAGGAACAGCCACCAGTGGAAAACTTATTTGAACAAATAATAAAAGAGAACTTCCCTGTTCTGGCAAAGGAAATAGACTTCCAGGAAATCCAGGAAGCTCAGAGAGTCCCAAAGAAGTTGGACCCAGGAAAAAACACACCAAGGCACATCATCATTACATTAGCCAAGATTAAAATGAAGGAGAGAATTCTAGAAGCAGCAAGAGATAAGGGCACAGTCACCTACAAAGGAATTCCCATCAGACTGTCAGCTGATTTCTCAAAAGAGACTTTACAGGCAAGAAGGGGCTGGAAAAAAGTATTCCAAGTCAGGAAAGGCATGGACTTACATCCAAGATTGCTCTATCCAGCAAAGCTTTCATTTAAAATGGAAGGGCAGATAAAGTGCTTCTCAGATAAGGACAAGTTAAAGAAGTAATTCATCATCACCAAGCCCTTATTATATGAAAAGTTAAAGGTACTTCTCTAAGGAAAAAGGAGATAAAAAATATGGACAGCAAACTCACAGTCATGAACCACCACGTAAAACAAAAGCAAAAGCAAACTAAGCAAATAACTAGAATAGGAACAGAACCACAGAAATGGAGATCACATGGAGGGTTAGCAACAGGAGAGTGGGAGGAGGAGAGGAGGGGAAAAGCTACAGAGAATAAGTAGCATAGGTGGTAGGTAGAAAATAGAAAGGGGGAGGGCAAGAAAAGTATGGGAAATGTAGAAGCTAAAGAATTTATGATGCATGGACATGAACTAAAGGGAGGAATGTGGGTGGGAGAGGGTGTGCATGGTGGAGGGGAATGAAGGGGGGAAAATGGGACAACTGTAATAGCATAATCATTAAAATATATTTAAAATTTGTTTGTAAACGCAATAGATGTACTCACACCCCCAGGCCTCTTTTCTAGCCCACCTAGTGCCGCAGGAACCTGTACAGTGTGTTGTTAAAACATGTATTGAACCAGTAATTTCATCACTATTCTTCATATGTTCAGCCTGATCTCAGTCATCATGATCTAACCTTTTAAAGCCATTTGACTAGAATTTTATTTTGTGATTTAATGTTGATGTTAAATGTGTTGTGAATTACTGAAATAATTACCAACCTATCTCCTTATTTATAAAATGATGGGTGAAAATAAAAATGAAATACATACATGATTGTAAATTGTTTAATAAACTTTAATAATTCAATTTTTTCTCCATCTCTAATATAGAACAAATACGCAGAGGACTTTATTGCTATTTTTTGTTGTTAGTACTTTTTTCTTGTTTAGTTTACTTTTTATTTTTTAAGACTATTTTTAGAGCAGTCTCAGGTTCTCAGCAAAATTCAGAGGAAGGTACAGAGATTTCCCATATGTCCCCTACCCCCATACATGCACAACCTTCCACAGAGGGTACTTTTGTTACAACTGATGAATCTACATTGACATGATAATTACTCAAAGTCCATACTTTTATATTAGGGTTTATTCTTGGTGTTATATGTTCTTAGGGTTTGGAAAAATGTGTAATGACGTATCTAACATTATAGTATCATATAGAATATTTTTAGTGCCCTAAAAATCTTCTCATTTTAGCCTATATGTCCTTCCCATCTCACTTTTTATTTTTCATTAGACTAACTTTTTAAAATTATATTTTATTGATTATGCTATTATAGTTGTTCTCATTTTCCCCCTATAGTCCCTCTCTGCCCAGCACCCCACACTCCCTCAAGCAATCCCCGCCCCATTGTTCATGTCCGTGGGTCATGTGTGTATATAAGTTCTTTAGCTACTCCCTTTCCTATACTGTACTTTATATTCCCATGGTTATTCTGAATTACTTATCTGTACTTCTTAATCCCCTCACCTCTTCACCCATTGCCTCACACCCCCTCCCATCTGGCAACCATCAATATGCTCTCTATATCAATGATTCTGTCTCTGTTCTTGTTGCTTAGTCTGTGTTTTAGATTCAATTTTAAAAAATATCTTATTTATTTATTTTTAGAGAGAAAGGGAAGGAGAGAAGGAGAGAAACATCAATGTATGGTTGCCTCTCATGAGTCCCCTGCTGGGAACTGGCCTGCAACCCAGGCATTTGCCCTGACTGGGAATCAAACCGCGATTGTGTGGTTCGCAGGCCCGCGCTCAATCCACTGAGCTACACCAGCCAGGGCCCTAGATTCAATTTTTGATAGATATGTATTTATTGCCATTTTATTGTCCATAGTTTTTTTAAAGTATATTTTATTGATTGTGCTATTAAAGTTGTCCCAATTCTCCCCCCTTTGCCCCTCCCCTTCTTGTAACCCACTTCCCTGCAGCAGTCCCTCCCTTAGTTCATGTCCATGGCTTCTTTGGCTTTGTCTATAAGTTCTTTGGCTTGTCCATTTCCTATACTATTCTTAACATACCCGCTGTCTATTTTGTACCTCCAGTATGCTTCTTAATCCCTGTACCTTTGCCCCCATTTCCCCCCTTCCCTCTCCCTGCTGGTAAACCTACAAATGGTCTCCATATCTATGATTCTGTTCCCACTCTAGTTGTTTGCTTTGTTTTTTTAGATTCAGTTGTTGATAGTTGTGAGTTTGTTGTCATTTTACTGTTCATAGTTTTTATCTTTTTTTTCTTAGATAAGTCCCTTTAACATTTCATATAAAAGGGCTTGGTGATGATGAGCTCCTTTACCTTGTCTGGGAAGCACTGTATCTACCCTCCAATACTAAATGATAGTTTTGCTGGATAGAGTAATCTTGGATGTAGGTACTTGCATTTCATCAGTTTGAATACTTCTTGCCAGTACCTTCTCGCCTGCAAAGTTTCTCTTGAGAAATCAGCTGACAGTTTAATGGGAGCTCCTTTGTAGGAACTCTGCTTTTCTCTTGCTGCTTTTAAGATTATCTCTTTATCTTTAACCTTTGGCATTTAATTATGATGTGTCGTGATGTGGTACTCTTCAGGTCCAACTTGTTTGGGACTCTCTTTGTTTCCTGGATTTGTATGTCTATTTTTTTCACCAAATTAGGGACATTTTCTTTCATTATTTTTTCAAATAAGTTTTCAATTTCTTGCTCTTCCTCTTCTCTTTCTGGCATCCCTATGATTTGGATGGTGGTACTTTTGGAGATGTCCCAGAGTCTTCTTACTCTTTCCTCATTTAAAAAAAATTCTTGTTTCTTCATTCTGTTCTGGATGACTGCTTATTTTTTCCTTATGTTCAACTTGATTAGAATACTGGCTTCCTTCCCTTTACTGTTGGTTACCTGTGGATTTTTCTTTATGTAACTTAGTGTAGCCTTCATTTCTTCCCTTGTGCTCTTGCTGCACTCAGTGAGTTCTCTGAGCATCCTTATCACCAGTGGTTTGAACTCAGTATCTGATAGGCTGTGTATCTCCACTTTGTTTAGTTCTTTTTCTGGTGTTTTTTTTGTTGTTGTTCTTTCATTTGAGCCATATTTCTTTCTCTCCACAATTTGTCAGTCTCCCTATATTTACTTCTGTGTATTAGGTAGTGTGAATTTGACTCCTTGTGTTGGCACACCTGTTAAGTAGTATGGGATGGAGTCTTAGGTATTCACCAGGGGGGCAACCTGTTCCACCACTTTGTGGCTCTGTATGTGGTGTAGGGGTTGGAGAGGGGACAATGTTTTTGTCTGGCTGCTGGAGGCTTGCTTGGCACTTGCCCCATTTCTAGTCATTCTACCCACTTCCTTTATGTGATTTGTGCCCTTCTAGCTGTTGCCTTAGGGGTGGTTTCCAGAGTGGGTGTGTAGGTGTACTTTGAGGACTGTGCAGGTCCTTTAAACAGACTCTTCTGTGAGACTGGCAGTGTTTTCCACCACTCCAACCTCCACTAGATTTTATAGCCAGAAATTATGAGGCTTTATTTTTCCAGTGCTAGAAATCTGGGCTGTACTGTCTGGCCTGAGTTGCTCCCCAGGTATGCTTCCTAAATTTTATCTACTACATGTGAACATGGGGCTACCCATTCTGCCAGCTACCACCACTGCTGCTTTACTGCTGCCACCTCATGTTCTCTCATTCCTGGTTTTCTGTCTCTGTGCCTTATACTCGTCAGGATGAATATGGCTTCTTTAAATCCTTGGTTGTTGGACTGCCATACAGTTCAATTTTCTGATAGTTCTGGGAATTGTTTTCAGGTTAGCTGTGATCCTTCTTATGGTTGTGCTAGGAGGTGAAGCGTGTCTACCTACCTATGCCTCTATCTTGACAAGAAGTTCCTATTTTTATAGTTTTGATCTTTTTCCTAAGTAAGTCCCTTTAACATTTCATATAATAAGGGCTTGGTGATGACAAACTTCTTTAGTTTTTTCTTGTTTGGGAAGCTCTTCATCTGCCCTGTGATTCTAAATGATATTCTCGCTAGATAGAGCAATCTTGGCTGTAGGTTTCTGCTTTTCATGACTTAGTATGTCTCTTCTAGCCTGCAACGTTTCTTTTTGAGAAATCAGCTGACAGTCTTATGGAAACTCCCCTGTAGCTAACTAACTTCTTTTCTCTTTATCTTTAAGATTCTTTCTGTATCTTTACCCTTTGGCATTTTAATTATGATGTGCCATGGAGTGGGCCTCTTTGCATCCAACTTGTTTGGGACTCTCTGTGCTTCTTGGGCTTGCCCATCTATTTCCTTTGCCAAATTAGGTAAGTTTTCTTTCCTTATTTTTCAAATAGATTTCCATTTTTTTGCCCTTTCTCTTCTCCTTCTGACACCCCTATGATGTGAATGTTGTACTTCTTACAGTTGTCCCAGAGGCTGCTTACACTGTTCTCATTTTTTTTTATTCTTTTTTCTTGTTGTTGTTCTGTTGGTTGTTTTTTGCTTCCTTATGTTCCAAATTGCTGATTTGGTTTTTGGCTTCTGGCTTCATCCAGCTTAATGTTGTTTCCATGTAAATTGTTGTTTATTTCAAGTAGTGAGTATATCCTTTGTTTCTGACTGGATTTTTTTTATGCTGTTGAGGTCCTCACTAAATTTCTTGAGCATCGTTATAACCAGTGTTTTGAACTCTGCATCTGATAGATTGCTTAGCTCCATTTCATTTAGTTCTTTTTCTGGAGTTTTGATCTGTCCTTTCATTTGGGCCATGTTTCTTTGTCTCCTTGTTTTGGCAGCCTCCCTGTGTTTGTTGCTATGTATTAGGTAGAGCTGCTTTGACTCCTTCTCTTGGTAGTGTGGCGTAATGTAGTAGTTGTCCTGTAAGGTCCAGTGGCACAGCCTCCTCTGTCACCCAAGATGGGTACTCGAGGAGCCCCCTTCTTTTGGGTTTCATACACCTTCCTCTTGTAGTTGAGTTTTGGTTGCTCTTGGCAGGTCAATGGGAGGGATTTACCCAGACCAGTCACCTGCAAGGATTGGCTGTTACCATTTACCACCAACCTCCACCATCTGTGGAGGGTCAGCTGTGCAGGGTGGTTGTGCTCCAACGTAGTCTGTAGCAGTCCACTGAGTGTGCTGGCCCTGGGGTTTTCTGAGTGGTGCAGGCCAGCATCAATCCTAACTTGTGTGTTTACCCAGGGCCACCCAGCCTGAGCTATAAAGCAATCTGAAATGGCTACTACTTGTGCTGGGCTTGGAGATTCCCAGGTGAAGCCAAGTTGTGAATCTAGGCTGGCTATTGCTAGTGCCTGGGGCTCACTGAGGCCATCTTTTGCTTTTTTAAGAGGATTGTTGTGTAGCATGAGCCAAGACCCATTCATGTAGAAAAGCAGCTTGGTGGCCCCATATGTTGATTGGGGCAGAGTCTCTAGGTATCTCCATGGTGAGTCAGTGTTAGCCAGTCTCAGAAATGGTTCCAGCTTGCCAGCTTACAGGGGCGGGTCTACAAAAATGCAATGGACTCTGCTTGCCTCGATGCCAGATACTTCAGCCTCTCCCAGTATGCCACTGGGGCCTTTCAAGCTGCTACCCCTGTGCTGGAGCTCAGGGGCAGTGAGTCTATATGTGTGGATACTTTAAGAGGAATTGCTTGGGGCTCCAGCTGACTCAATCCCTGCTGGGGTTTTTTTTAGCTAGAAGTTGTGGGAATTTATTTTTATGGCACTGGAACCCTGGGCTGGGGGGCCTGGTATGGGTCTAGGCCTCCTTGCTCCTGATATTTTTATCTACCACATGTGGTTATGGATCCAGCCTGTTCTGTGTCTGCGCCCCTCCCTACCAGTCTGGATGGATGTGGTTTCTTTAATTCTGTAATTGTCAGACTTCTATTCAACTCGATTTATGACAGTTCTGAGTGATGGTTTTTCTATATTTTAGTCGTAGTTTTGTTGTGGCTGTGCGTAAGAGGCGAGCCATGTCTGCCTATGCCACCATCTTTACTGGAAATACCACAAAGTATCTTAAGTGCAGCTGGGGTTTAATTAATTGGGAATAATCGGTAATTAAAGGCTTCAAGTTTTACAGCTTGACTTAATTGGATCAGGTCATGATTTCTGTTACATATGAAGCAGAAATAATCAGTTGTGTAAAATAAAAGTGTAAAAAAGTCACTTTTTTTGGTAGTAGAGATTGCTTAAAACATAGTATGAAGAATTATGCATCCTTCTGAAAATTAGTAATCAATACTGTTCAAGTGTGTTCTGTTTTTGCCAGATATTGACAATGTGAAGCCATTGGAGGGTGTAAAAATTCTGGATCTAACAAGGTTTGTATTGGCTTATCTGTTTTTGGTGGTTGAGTTTTAACTTTCTCTCCAAAAATTCATTTATTTTTATATTATATGACTGTGCTTGTTTATATGTGTAGTATCAAAAATTTGGAAGGAAAAGTTCCTGGAATTTTATCATTTTGAAAGGCAATTTGTATAATATTTATGCATTTTTTCATTTTTTCCAGTCTGCATGTTTATATATAATTTTTAAAAACAAAAATTTGAACCATACTGAAATGAAGCATTTATTCACATTTTAAACATAAATGTTGCATTTTGTTTAACATTTTGTTGCATTTTGAATGGTTTCCTATATCATTCAAAATACAACAAAAAATAAACTTTTATTATATAGTTGTTACAAAATTAATCATCCCTTATACTTCAGTATTATAAATTATGTAAATCTTCATTTTATGTAAATCTTTGTCTCAGAAATCATTTAATTTTTTTCTGTAGGATAGAATTCTGGAAGTTGAATTGCTGCATTAAAGGAAATATATTTTTTAAAGCTCTTGATACATATCGCCAAATTACTTTTCGAAGAGTTCTAACAATTTTAATTCTTACTAGCATTATGTGAGCTTGTCTGTGTTGATAGACTATTAAGAAAATTAAAATAAAAATCTTTAAATGTAATTTATTTATCATTTAATATTGTAGAGTACTGGCTGGACCTTTTGCTACTATGAATTTAGGAGATCTTGGAGCAGAGGTTATAAAAGTGGAAAGACCAGGTAACGATATTGCTCTTTTTAAAACATAGAAACAAACTAATAAGTATTTTTAATAGTTTTAAAAGTATTCATGTACCTGTTTATGGAATGAAGAATTGAAATGAAAATATTATTTTCCTTTCTTCATTCCATATTTTCTTCTGAACCTATACTAATGATACTAATGATCTCTCTTTATTTTTTCTTTTTTTAAAATTTATTTATTTTTTATTGATTATGCCATTACAGTTGTTCTATTCCCCCTCTTCATTCCCCTCCACCCTACCTCCCCGTCCCCATTACCCCCCTTTAGTTTATGAGCATGTGTCTCAAGTTCTTTAGATTCTATATTTCTCATACTATTCTTGCCTCCCATCTATTTTCTATCTACTGTCTATGCTACTTATTTTCTGTACCTTCTCCCCCCTTCTCCTCCTCCCACTCCCCTGTTGCTAACCCTCCTCGAGATCTTCATTTCTATGTTTCCACTCCTGATCTAGCTGTCCTTTTAGTTTGCTTTTGTTTTAGGTGTGGTTGTTAATAACTGGGAGTTTGCTGTCCTTTCACTGTTCATGGTTTTTTAACTTCTTTTTCTTTTTTTTTTAAAATTTTTTATTGATTATGCTGTTACAGTTGTTCTATTCCCCCTTTATTCCCCTCCACCCTACCCCTCATCCCCACCATTACCCCCCCTTTAGTTTATGACCATGTGTCTCAAGTCCTTTAGATTCTATATTTCCCATGCTATTCTTGCCCCCCCCATCTATTTTCTATCTACTGTCTATGCTACTTATTTTCTGTACCTTCTCCCCCCTTCTCCTCCTCCCACTCCCCTGTTGCTAACCCTCCTTGAGATCTTCATTTCTATGTTTCCACTCCTGATCTAGCTGTCCTTTTAGTTTGCTTTTGTTTTAGGTGTGGTTGTTAATAACTATGAGTTTGTTGTCCTTTCACTGTTCATGTTTCTTTAACTTCTTTTTCTTAGATAAGTCCCTTTAACATTTCATATAATAAGGGCTTGGTGATGATGAACTCCTTGAATTTGATCTTATCTGAGAAGCACTTTATCTCTCCTTCCATTCTAAATGAAAGTTTTGCTGGATAGAGCAATCTTGGTTGTAGGTCTTTGGATTTCATGACTTGGAATACCTCTCTCCAGCCCCTTCTTGCCTGTAAGATCCCTTTTGAGAAATCAGCTGACAGTCTGATGGGGACTCCTTTGTAGGTCTTTCCTCTTATCTCTTGCTGCTTCTAGGACTCTCTCCTTCATTTTAATCTTGGCTAATGTAATTATGATGTGCCTTGGTGTGTTTCTTCTTGGGTCCAACTTCTTTGGGACTCTCTGAGCTTCCTGGATTTCCTGGAAGTCTATTTCCTTTGCCAGATTAGGGAAATTCTCCTTTATTATTTGTTCAAATAAGTTTTCCACTGGTGGCTGTTCCTTTCCCCCTTCTGGTACCCCTATAATTTGGATGTTGGAGCGTTTAAACATGTCCCGGAGGTTCCTAAGACTCTCCTCATTTTTTTGAATTCTTGCTTCTTCACTCTTTTCTGTTTGGCCATTATTTGCTTTCTTCTGGTTCACTCCATTGATTTGAGTCCCAGTTTCTTTTTCATCGCTATTGGTTTCCTGTGTAATTCCATTCATTTCAATTAGTTTCGCCTTCATATGTTTGTCTAATTTGTGGCTATAATCAACCAGTTCTGTGAGGATCCTGATGACCAGTGTTTTAAACTATGCATCTGAGAGTTTTGCTATTTCTTCATCACTTAGATTTATAGGCTCTGGGGCTTTGAGATCTTCTTGAGCCATTTTTGGTCTGTTCGTGCCCTTTAAGTGTGAGGAGCGGAGCCCTGGACTCCCAGGTCGCTGGGTTGTGACCCAACCCATATAATGTGGGGGCGTGGTCAGAGCCAGGAAATGGCGGCACCCTCTGCTGTTCTTTTTTTTTTTTTTTTTTTTTTTTCCCCTCTGCTGTTTTGAGCTGCTAGGTGAGCAGCAGAGCCTTAGGTGGTTCACCAGGGCCGGGCCACTCAGAGTTGCTGGGTTATGATGCTGTATGTGGAGGTGGGGTCAGAGCGGGTAAATGGCGGCTGCCGCTTGCCGAGGGGACCCGCTGGGTCCTGGTCCAATCGCCCACTCCCTCGCTTGTCTATCCACGCACAAATGCGCGACCACAGTCAACCCGCAGCCCTGCTCCCTCGCTGTTTCCCCACGGTCACTCGCCGGGTCGCTTGCTCGGGCTCTCACTAGGTCAAACCCTGCGCCTGGATTCCGCGTGCCTGAGTCCATCTGACCGAGTTTTCCTGTGCAACCCTGCTCCACCAGCTGCTGGTTTCGCCCCTTACCGGTCAGGCTGAAGAATTTGTTGTTAACAGACTTCCGAAAAGTTCAATTTTCTGTGTTCTGGCTGTGTTTTCTGTTGCTAATATTTAGTTGTCTCTAAACTTGGTTGTGTGAGAAGGCACCGCGTCTCCACCTATGCCTCCATCTTGGCGGAAGTCCTCGATCTCTCTTTATTTTTTATATATGCCAAGGGCTCAGGCTTAAGCCAGGTCCTTCCCACACACCTGAAAGCCTCTGGTAGAAACTGAGATGCAACATGTAATGATGCTAACAATACTTATTAAGTGCTAGGCACATTTTACAATGCTTTGTTTAGCTCAGGCTGGTGTCGCTCAGTGGATTGAGTGTGGGCCTATGAACCAAATAACCGCAGTTCAATTCCCAGTCAGGGCACATGCCTGGGTTGTAGGCCAGTTCCCAGCTGGGGACTCAGGAGAAGCAACCATACATTGATATTTCTCTCCCTCTCTCCTTCCCTTCCCCTCTAAAGATAAATAAATAAAATCTTAGAAAAAGAAAATGCTTTGTTTATATTATTGTAATTTATTTAATGTTAACATCAGTCTTATGGGCTGATGTTACTGTTCCTAGATTATAAATGAGAAGACAAAAACTCTGAGGTAAAGCAATTTGTCCAAGGTCACACAGCTAAGAGTATGCAGGTACTCAGCTCTGATTCTGTCTCTCCTTAGGCACACCCTGAACAGCATCTGGAATATTACATATTATTATATTTATCTGACTTTCACAGGTAATAGAGAAACCTGGTAAATCCTGCTTTCCAGAGATAATGCTTTATTTATTTAGTCAGTGATCTTCATTGTATTTAGTCATTGCTGGATACATGCTGAAAAATGTTAACATTCTAGCTAAACATCTTCTTTTTTGGGTTCCATAAAACTTCTAGTTTCTACATTTCTATCAATTTCAATACCACAACACTTTCTAATTTCAACCACTGTGACTTCCATTCTGGAGCATCCAATCTAATTTTTCTTGCTATTTCAGTTTGTCACTAGGTTAAATATTTGTATTTACATTAATTTTAAAAATTGTTATTTTCTATTTACATCAGCCTGGTTTTCCTTTGTACTTACTTGTTTCCATGGTGGGGGACATCTTCCTTTATCTAGGCCTTTATTATGTCCCATAGCCATATACTTTTTATCAAGCTTTGTTCCCAGCAGGTTTTCATCACTCTTTTTTCTGATTGACCTTGTTCCCTTAATTCTCCTGCCCAGTACATTTTGGTGTTCATATTATATAATTAATTGTTTTGGGGTTTCAACATAGTTATTTAACACATATGAGGAAAAGTAACTTGGCAGTATTTTTAAATTTTAGTAGTCACTTTTTGTGTCTACTTCTTCAGTTCTTTCAGTGAATAAAATTTGGTTGTAGGTTTCTGATTTAAGACTTAGATTATTTTTATTTCTGTAATCAAAGAGCATATCAAGCTTAAGTATATATATTTTTATATTTTTAGAGTTAGTGAGTGTAGTAAACTCTATGCCTGCAGGAACAGGTAGGTAACCTAAATGAGTGAAGGGGACTATGTATGGCTGCAAATGATGCTACTGATATTTCAGGATTGTCCTCAGTAGTCGGGGCTGTGAAGGTAGGGGTGTTGCTGTTTTGTTCACCAGTATGTCTGCTCTGCATAGAACAGTGTCTGTGACACTGTAATGGCCAGTAAATATTTGCTAAATGACTGAATGTGCTAAAATATCAATTAAGGCAGTCTGAATTTGTATATGAGCTCTCTAGATTTTGAAATCATGGCAGCCAGTTAAAAACTTTAAATTGTGTGTGGGTGAAATGAAACATGTGTCTGCAGTTGCCACTTTTACCAGTTTGTGACCTTTAATGTTTATTTTCTGTCATGTGTCATTGGTACTGATTCTTTTGCCTCTAAAACCCTGGCTGTATACCAAGGACAGGTGGGTCAGGAAAGTTGGTAGCACTTCAATTTAGATTTCTGACATTCTGAGAGATGAATGAAAACATTGAAAATGTGTATCTAATTTTAACCTCGTCATTGCTTAATTTCAAAACAATTTTTTTTTACTGTATTGAGAGTTTTCTAAAAAATGGAAATGTTTGGGCTTTCTCTTGACTTTGAGAGGTCCTGTCGGATCCTGAAGATCCAGGTTCATACATTTTTCCATAAAGCCTCTGGTTAATTACTGGCAGATTCCCTTTGCAGGCTTGTGAAGGTTTGTTTTTTTTTTTTGCCCCTGATATTTTGAGCATGATATTTGTTTGATCTTTACCATTTATTGTGTTGTTTTGTTATTAGTTCATCTCCAATTAGACCTAATGCTTGTTTTCTCCTGTGTCTTTTGTTTTTCTTGTGAGTTTCTTAAAAAAATTTAAATAAATGAGTGTATTATTTGCCTTCGTTTTGTTGTGTATTCCAAAAGGCTGTGTCTCGTTTTCTGGGTCAATTTCAGTAAAGTCTAATGGGCTAATTATATCATTAAAGTGAGATTGGAATTTAAGCTTTAACTTATATTCACAAATTCTTTTTGGGAGGCTAATGATAAATACTTTAGCTGTAATTACATAGTTGGTTAGTTTCTTATACCAATATTTAATCAGAACTTGTATTAAATTTTTTTAAAAAATATTTGATTTATTTATTATTAGAGAGAGGGGAAGGGAAGGAGAAAAAGTGGGAGACAAACATCAATGTGTGGTTGCCTGTCATGTGTCCCCTACTGGGGACCTGGCCTGCAACACAGGCATGTGCCCTGACTGGGAATGGAACTGGCAATCCTTTGCTTCAGAGGCCCATGCTCAATCCACTGAGCTACCCCAGCCAGGGCTTATCATTCCTTTTTCTAAACTGCTTTCTTCATGTAATTGTCTTGTAGAAGCAAAATTTTTTATATTCTTATGGCTTGTTTCTACCCTCTTTTGTAGATGTAGTTAATATTTCAAATAAGGTAAAATTTTATTCATTCAATGGTTACCAAGTAGAAATAATAGACCTTTTTATTAATCTTTCTTCTCTACTAACTTAAAACATTTCACAAGAATTTATAATGATTTGTAATGGAAGTAATTTTATTAAATTTGTTAAATGGTTCTTATATTTGTTACTGTTTTGACAATTGGTAATTGCTATTATTATTTGGAAAATTTTTACTGTAATCCTTACTATATTCTAACACATCTGAATTGCAAATAAAATCAATCAAGATGACTTAAATGTTTTTTCAGGAGAAAAATACATTTGCTTTAAGAGGAGAATATATAATATGAGTGGCTCCCTTGTTGAACTCTCAGTATTAACAGAAAACTTTATGATACTACTTTATATATATATATAAACATAATATATATATATATATATATATATATATATATATATATATATAAATTTTTAGAGTATAGCTGTTAATATCAAGGATCCAAAAAGAGTGAAAATCATCAAAGAGGTACAGTATGCTCAGTGAAAGGCATCTTACCACATGGATTATAATTAGGGATTTAACAGCAGAGTAAAAGTGTTTTAAAATTTCATTTCATTGACAATCTGTAATTTTGTTGTAAGTGCCATTTAAGATATAACTTTACTTTTATGGTAAGTATAATTTGCTTTATAATTTCTTGCATATTGTGTATAATGTTTCTTGATACTGTGAAGGTATTTAGTTTTAGTACTAGCTGCTATTGGCTGAGTGCCTACTCTGAATCCGGTCTTCGGCTTGGGCACTATACACTATGTTTACATTATCTTCTCAAATTCTGAGATTTTTGACTTGCAAATGAGGTATTAGAATCTTCATTTTCACAGGAGGAAAATGAGTGTTATGGGGCTTAAGTAATGCTCTGAAGATTACATAGCTGGTAAAAGGAAGAGCTGAAATTTGAACCCTGGGTTCACATCACTAGAGAGCCCAAGTTTTTTCTAACACTTATTCAGATCCCCAGTATGTCCAGACGTGCTCTTGGTATCCTTCCTTGAGGAACAGGATCATAGAATGGTTTGGAGCATATCCTAGCATTCCATTGCTGGGATTCAGATCTCTTCTCTAATTTTTAAAATATATTTTATTGATTATGCTATTACAGTTGTCCCATTTCTCCCCTTTAATACTCCTTTGCCCTGCACATGCCCTCGTGCCTGCATTCCCCACCTACTCTTAGTTCATGTCCATGAGTTACACATATAAGTTGTTTGGCTTCTCCATTTTCCATACTATTCTTTACCCACCCCCCCATTTACTACCTATCATTTATGCTACTATTCCTGTACTCTTCTCTCCTGTCCTCCTCCACTTCCCCACTGATAACCTTCCATGTGATCTCCATTTCTGTGATTCTGTTTCTACTGTAGTTGTTTGCTTAGTTTGTTTTTTGTTTTTTTAGGTTCAGTTGTTAATAGTTATGAATTTGTTGTCATTTTCCTACTCCTATTTTTGATATTCTTCTTTGTCTTAGATAAATCCCTTTAACATTTCATATAATAAGGGCTTGGTGATGATGAACTCCTTTAACTTGACCTTTTCTGGGAAGCACTTTAGCTGCCCTTCCATTCTAAATGATAGCTTTGCTAGATAGAGTAATCTTGGTTGTAGGTCCTTGCCTTTCATGACTTTGAATACTTCTTTCTAGCCCCTTATTGTCTACAAGGTTTCTTTTGAGAAATCAGCTGATAGTCTTATGGGAACTCCTTTGTAGGTAGCTGTCTCCTTTTCTTTTGCTGCTTTTAAGATTTCCTCCTTATCTTTAATCTTGGGTAATGCAATTCTGATGTGCCTTGGTGTGCTTCCTTGGGTCCAACTTCTTTGGGACTCTGAGCTTCCTCAACTTCCTGGAAGTCTATTTCCTTTGCCAGATTGGGGAAGTTCTCCATTATGTTTACAATTTCTTGCTCTTCCTCTTCTCCTTCTGGCACCCCTGTGATTCGGATGTTGGAATGTTTTAAGTTGTCCTGGATGTTCCTAAGCCTCTCCTCATTTTTTTGAATTCTCACTTTTTCATTCTGTTCTGGTTGAATGTTTATTTCTTCCTTCTGGTCTAAGCTATTGATTTGAGTCCAGGTTTCCTTCTCTTTACTATTGGTTCCCTGTATATTTTCCTTTATTTCACTTTTTATAGTGTTCACTGTTTCTTCTATTTTGCAACCATACTCAACCAATTCTGTCAGCATCCTGATTACCAGTGTTTTGAACTGTGCATTTGTTAGGTTGGCTATTTGTTTGTCACTTAATTGTATTTTTTCTGGAGCTTTGATCTGTTTTTTATTTGGGCCAAATTTTTCTGTCTCTGAGTGCCTGTTACCTAGTAAGGGGCAGAGCCTTAGGTATTTGCCAGAGTGGGGCAACCCACATTGCAGTGTCATCATGCTGTATGTGGGAGAGGGGTCTGAGAGGGAACAGTGCCACTCGTTCAGCTCTTGGCCAGCTTTTAGTCACTTCCTGTGCTACCTACAAGCAAATTGTGCCATTCTGGTGCTGATGCCTGGGTAGGTGGGTTTTTGTACATTGTAGGACCCTGTGGATCTCTTTCCATTGAACTCTCCTGTGAGGCTGGGAGTTTCACTGACCACCTCAAACCTCCACAGGTTTTTTCAGACAGAGATTTTGCAGCTTTATTTCTGCACACCAGAACCCAAGTTCTGTCTTGTTCCCCAGTTGTTCCTCCCAGCTTATCTGTATGCAAATGTGAGACCTCCTGCTCCTACCTGTCTGGATGAATATTTCTTCTTTAACTCCTTGGTTGTTGGATTTCTGTAAAGTGTGGTTTTCTGTCAGTTCTGGTTGGTTTTTGTTTTTTAAATTTGTTTTTGTCCTTCTTTTGGTGGTGTGAGGAGGCACAGTGTATCTACCTGTGCCTCCATCTTGGCTGGAAGTCCTCTTCTGTACTTTATAGCCATGTGACTTCAGACAGGTTACTTAAAGAATGCCTCAGCTTCCTTATTAGTAAAATGCGGATGATAATACTACCTACTTCTTAGGATTATCATTATAATTATTATTATTGCTGATGTACATGAAATTGAATTCATCATGTGAGGTTGAACTTGTTTGCCATCTTTGTTACAGTTTAAAATCTAATGTAATGGATGTAAGTCTACCTGATTAGAGAAACAAACTTCAAAATTTGTTTTATACCAAACAATCAACTTTAACATCCTTGCTCTGTTGGTACTTTTCCTATCTAGTGGGTGATTGAAAGATAATTTTTTATGTTTATTAAGATGAGAATCAGTGGCCATCACTTTGGTTTTATTGGATTAACCTTGTAAATTTAGAGTTTTTGTTTACTAGATATATTTTGAACCCAAGCTTGTTAATTGCCTTGATCTGTGTTACTACATCTTTTCTATAGCATAATTTAGCTTTTTTAATATAATTGTTTTAATTTTAATTTTTATTATTTATAATATTAAAGATATTTCATTTATTCTCCCTTCACTTCCCTCCACCCAGTCCACCTGCTACTTTCATAGTCAGTCCCCACACCACTGCCTGTGTCCATGGGTCCTTCATGAATGTTCTATGACTAATGCCTTCACCTTCTTTCAATAAGTTCTCATCTCCACCATCCCCTCTTACAGCTATTAGTGTATTCCATGATTCCATGCCTCTGGTATTATTTTGCTCATTGTATTATTTTGTTCATTAGATTCCTCTTATAAGTGAGATCACATGATATTTGTCTTTCACTGATTGACTTACTTCAGTTAGCATAATAGTCTCCATTTCCATTTATGCTGTAGCAAAAGGCATGGATTCCATCTTTTTTTCTGTTGTATAGTATTCCATTGTATAAATACACCACAGTCTTTCTTTAAAATTTTTATTTAGTAATTTTTGAAGTACAGTTTTCTGTCTATTTCTCCCGTCCGTGCCCACCCCGCCCCGTGCTCCCCACCTCCCTCCCATTTCCACCCCGCTTAGTTCTTGTCACTGTGTGCTTCATGGTTGTTCCTCCAAATTCCTCCCTTTTTTCCCCTTAAATTCCCTTCCCTCTCCCCTCTGGTCACAATCCCCTTGTTCTCTATTTCAGCGTCTTTGTTTTTATTCTGCTTGCTTGTTTGTTTTGTTGTTTAGCTTCCTGTTAAAGGTGAGATCATATGGTATTTGTCTTTCAACACCTGGCCTATTTCACTCAGCATAATGCTTTCCAGTTCCATCCATGTTGTTGCAAAGGGTAGTAGCTCCTTCTTTCTCCCTGCTGCATAGAATTCAATTGTGTATATGTACCACAATTTTTTGATCCATTCATTTACTGATGGGCACCTAGGTTGCTTCCAACTCCTGGCTATTGTAAATTGTGCTGCTATGAACATTGTGGTGTATGGGTTCTTTGAAATTGATGTTTTAGGATTCTTGGGATATAATCCTAGCAGTGGAATTGCTGGGTCAAAAGGCAGGTCAATTTTTATTTTTCTGAGAAAATTCCATACTGTTTTCCATAATGGTTGTACCAGTCTGCAATCCTACCAACAGTGAACTAAGGACCCCTTTTCCCCCACAACCTCTCCAACATGTGTTGTTTGTTTCTTTGTTTATGATAGCCATCCTGACTGGTGTAAAGTGGTATCTCATTGTGGTTTTAATTTGCATCTCTCTGATAGCTAACGATATTGAGCATCTCTTCATGTGTGTCTGGATATTCTGTATGTCGTCCTTGGACAAGTGTCTGTTCAAGTCCTTTTCCCATTTTTTAATTGAGTTAGTTGTCTTCTTAGAGTGGAGTCATGTCAGTTTTTGTATATTTTGAAGATTAAACCTCTGTCTGAGGTATCATTGGCAAATATGTTTTCCCATACAGTTGGTTGTCTTTTTAATTTAATAATGTTTTCTTTAGCCACGCAGAAGCTTTTTATTTTGATGAGATCCCATTTGTTTATTCTTTCCTTTACATTCCTTGCTCTAGGGGACATATCAGTAAAAAATGTTGCTGCGTGAAATATCTGAGATTTTCTTTCCAATGTTCTCTTCTAGTACTTTAATGGTGTCACGGCTTATATTTAAGTCTTTTATCCACCTTGAATTTATTTTGGTGTATGGTGTAAGTCTGTGCTCCAGTTTCATTTTTTTGCACATAGCTGTCCAGTTCTCCTAACACCATTTGTGGAAGAGGCTATCTTTACTCCATTTTATGTTACTGCTCCCTTTGTCGAATATTAATTGACTGTAGAGAGTTGGGTTGATTTCTGGGCTCTCTGTTCTGTTCCATTGGTCTATGTGCCTGTTTTTATGCCAGTACCAGGCTGTTTTGGTTACAGTGGCCTTGTAATACAGTTTGATATCAGGTATTGTGATCCCTCCTACTTTGTTCTTTCACCAAAAGTGCAGCTGCTTTTCGGGGTTGTTTATGGTTCCATATAAATTTTTGAAGTGTTTGTTCTAGGTCTGTGAAATATGCCATTGGTACTTTAATAGGTATTGCATTGAATCTGTATATTGCTTTGGGTAGTATGGACATTTTGATGATGTTAATTCTTCCAATCCACGAGCATGCACTCATAATAATAATACTCAGGCAGAATAATACCTGCCTCATCAAAAGAGTTTGGGAGTCTTCCCTCTTAACTTCTTTTGGAACAGTTTGAGAAGGATAGGTGTTATTTATTTATTTTTTGTTTTTTTTAAATATATTTTATTGATTATGCCATTACAGTTCTATTTTCCCCCTTCATTCCCCTCCACCCCACACACCTCCCCCACCATTCCCCCCCTTTAGTTTATGACCATGTGTCTCAAGTTCTTTAGATTCTGTATTTCCCACACTATTTTTGCCCTCCCCCTATTTTCTACCTACTGTCTATGCTACTTATTTTTTGTACCTTCTTCCCCCTTCTCCTTCCCCCACTCCCCTGTTGCTAACCTTCCATGTGATCTTCATTTCTATGGTTCTGCTACTGATCTAGCTGTCCTCTTTGTTTTTGTTTTAGGTGTGGTTCTTAGTAACTGTGAGTTTGCTGTCCTTTCGCTATTCATCTTTTTTATCTTCTTTTTCTTAGGTAAGTCCCTTTAATCTTTCATATAATAAGGGCTTAGTGATGATGAACTCCTTGAACTTGACCTTATCTGAGAAGCACTTTATTTGTCTTTCCATTATAAATGAAAACTTTGCTGGATAGAGTAATCTTGGATGTAGGTCTTTGGATTTCATGACTTGGAATACTTCTTTCCAGCCCCTCTTGCCTGTAAAGTCTCTTTTGAGAAATCTGCTGACTGTCTGATGGGAACTCCTTTGTAGGTGACTGTCCCCTTATCTCTTGCTGCTTCTAGAATTCTCTCTTTCATTTTAATCTTGGGTAATGTAATGATGATGTGCCTTGGTGTATTCCTTCTTGGGTCCAACTTCTTTGGGACTCTCTGAGCTTCCTGGATTTCCTGGAAGTCTATTTCCTTTTCCAAATTGGGGAAATTCTCCTTTATTATTTGTTCAAATAAGTTTTCCACTTGTGGCTGTTCCTCTTCCCCTTCTGGTACCCCTATAATTCTGATGTTGGAATGTTTGAAGATGTCCTGGAGGTTCTTAAGCCTCTCCTCATTTTTTTGAATTCTTGTTTCTTCATTCTTTTCTTTTTGGTCATTTTTTTTCTTCTTTCTTGTCCACTCCGTTGATTTGAGTCCCAGTTTCTTTTCCATTACTATTGTTTTTCTGTGCATTTCCATTCATTTCAATTAGTTTAGCCTTCATATGTTCCTCTAATTTGTGACTAAAATCAACCAGTTCTGTCAGGATCCTGATCACCAGTGTTTTGAACTGTGCATCTGAAAGTTTGGCTATTTCTTCCTCACTTAGATTTATGGGCTTTGGGACTCTGAGTTTTTCTTGAGGTATGTTTTGATCTGTTCATGCCTGTTATGTATGAGGAGGTGTTTACTATGGTGGGGCCACCCAGGTTGTTGGTTTGTGATGCTGTATGTTGGAGCAGGGTCAGAGAGGGACAATGTTGGTCCCCTCTGCAACTTTCCGCCACTGGGGTGTGCACGGTCTGTTTCACCACTTTGCTCTTTCACCAGTTTATCTGCGCTCGAATGTGTGACTGTGGTCAGCCCTCAGTGAGTCCATCACCTTGCGTCCTCAGTGGGTCCGCTCACTATTCCACACCTGGGATCTGCCTCTGCCTGCTGGTGCTCCTGGGTTGCTCGCCAGGGTTGCGCACCCAGGTTGCACACCCTGGTTGGTCTGGTGGATCTTTCCTGCCTGACCCCACTCTGCTGCTGGTTCTGCCCCTCTTACTGGTTTGGCTGAAGGTTTCGTTGTTGTCAGACTTCCGTGTAGTTCAATTTTCTGTGGTTTGGCTGCGTTTTTGTTGCTAAAACTTTGTTGTTTTTAAACTTGGTTATGTGGAAGGTGCAGTGCTTCCACCTATGCCTCCATCTTGGCGGAAGTAGGTGTTAGTTATTTTTTGAGTGTTCAATAAAATTTGCCTGTGAAATCATCTGGTCCTGGGCTTTTGTTTGCCTGGAATTTTTGATTACTGCTTCAGTTTTGCTAGTTGTTATCAGTATATTCATGGTTCTGCTTCTTCTTGATTAGATTTAGAAGACTGCATGTTTCTAGAAATTTATCTAGTACCCAGGTTGACCAATGTCTTGGCCTATAGTTGTTCATAGTAATTCCTTATAAGCTTTGTATTTCTGTGTATCAGTTTTTACTTCTCTTTTACTTCTGATTTTATTTATTTGAGTCCTCTCTGTTTTTTTTCTTGATGAGTCTGGTTAATTGTTTGTCAGTTTTGTTTATCTTTTCAAAGTACTAGCTCCTGGATTCATTGATCATTTGGATTATTTTCTTAGTCTCTATGTCATTTAATTCTGCTCTGATCTTGATTATTTTCTTCCTTCTGCTCTCTCTGGGTTTTGTTTGTTGTTTTTTTCCTAGTTCTTTTAGATGTAGTGTTAGGTTGTTTATTTGTGGTTTTTCTCTCTTCTTTAGGTAGGTCTGTATTACTATGAACTTCCCTCTCAGGACTGCCTTTGTTGTCCCATAGGTTGTGGGTTTTTGTGTGTTCATTTTAATTTGTTTTCAGATACATTTTGGTGTCTTTCTTGATCATTGTTTATCCATTTATTATTTAATAACATGTTATTCAAGTCTCCATGTATTTGTATGTTTTTCAGTTTTTTCCTTGAGGCTGGTTTCTAGTTTTAAGTCATTGTGATCTGAGAAGATGCTTGATATCACTCCAATTTTCTTGAATTTGTTAAGGAGTGTTTTTTTAAATTTTATTTATTTATTTTTAGAGAGAGGGGAAGGGAAGGAGAAAAGAGTGGGAGAGAAACATTAATGTGTGGTTGCCTGTCATGTGTCCTCTACTGGGGACCTGGCCCCCAACCCAGGCACGTGCCCTGACTGGGAATCTAACCGGCAACCTTTTGCTTCACAGACTCATGCTCAATCCACTGAGCTAGACCAGCTAGGGCAAGGCTTGTTTTGTGTCCTACCATGTGGTCTGTCTTTGAAAACGATCCACGTGCATTTGAGAACAATGTATATTTTGTTTCTTTGGGGTGAAATGTTCTGTAAATATGAATTAAGTCCATCTCATTTAGAGTGTTGTTCAATGCTACAGTATTCTTGTTGATTTATTTTATTTTGAAGATCTGTCCATTGTTGACAGTAGGGTGTTAAAATCCCCATCATTGACTGTATTTGCTCCCTATCTTTTGCTTAAAGCCCTCCAAGATTTTTTTTTAATATGTAGGTGTACTTTCTTTGGGTGCATATGTATTTATAAGAGTTATAGCCTCTTGTTGGACTACACTCTTAAATATTATGTGGTAACTTTTTTTGTCATCATCGCTTTTGTTTTGAAGTCTACTTTGTCTGATGTGAGTATGGTTGCCCTGGATTTTTTTCTTGTACATTTGCATGGAATGTTTTTTCACATCTCTTTACTTTCAGTCTGTGTAGTGGGTTCCAGTGTGTGTCAGTACATGTCCCAAGTTACAAAGGATCTTCCTCTGCCTTGAGAGGGCTTCTAGGTATGGTTTGGATCCTCAGTGGAGGCAGAAACAGGATGCAACCTATCAATGTTTCCCTCTTACACTGATGGTTTTCTCTTTCTGTCTAATCACTAGAATATATCCTGTATGCATCGTTATCTTTCAAGTCTCACATCATCCTGATGGGTGGGGAAATGGACTTAACAGTCCATCAGCAAAATGATAACATGAGACTATGGCAGGGCACTTCACCTGCTCCTTCCAGTGAATCGTAGCTGTGGGCTCCTGCTGCTATGCTTCTTCCATGGACTCCACAGCCAGTGTAGCCCTGGCAGTCTCTCACCACCCTGGTGCTCTCTGCTCCTTGCTAGATCCTCAGCCTACTTAGTCAGACTCTGTCTGGCTTGTGATGCCAGTGGTGCCTGGGGTCGGGGAGGTGAGAGCCCCGTGTCTGGCAGTTAACTACAGTCCCTGGACCCTGGATCCTGGCAGAGAGATGCATGGCCCCACATGTCATGGAGAGGTGCAGCAGCATTGTGGACTTCTTTCCAAGGAGAATTTTGTAAATTTTACCAATTTGTTTGACCTCCAGACCTGTACAACCAGAAACACCAGATCAGTCAGTGGTGGTGGTGACTGTTCCAGGAAAGCCCAGATTGCCTACCTCCAAATGCCTGCGTAGACAGATAGATACTTGCACACTCCTAGTTTTTTTTTTTTTAGGTGAAATTTTGTTTGATTTTTTAAAAGTTAATTCATTAATTAATTTTAAATATTTTATTTATTTTTAGACAGAGGGAAGGGAGGGAGAAAGAGAAGGAGAGAAACATCAGTGTGTGGTTGCCTCTCATGCATCACGCACTGGCGATCTGGCCCACAACCCAGGCATGTGCCCTGACTGGGAAACGAACCGGTGACCCTTTGGTGTGCAGGCCAGTGCTCAATCCACTAAGCCACACCATCCAGGGGTGTTTGATTTTTCTAATTTTTTCTTTAATATTGTAGTCTTGCTCTGTTTTTCTACAGTGGTTACTCTCACCTTGACCCAACTTTCATTGTCTTCATTCTCAGGCCCTTCCTTTTATCTTCTCAGTAGTTATTATTATTGTTGGTATTATTAATCTAACAGCATTTTCTTTCCTTAATTCTTCTCTTTCTCTTTTGTTTCTCAGTTTCATCTTCAGTGTTCACAGTTCTACTTCTGTGCTTGTATTTCAGGGTATTCTGATATTTTGTCTTTAATAGTAAATGTTTCAGATTTGATTGAATAAATAATTTACAGTTTCTGTAGGAGTTATTAGTGGGGCAGTGTTAGGTGGTATTCATAGTTCTTATTACTGAGACATTTGAGTATTTTAGGCCTACACGTACAGTTCTGATCAAAATAAATGAATTACTGAGACTTCCTTTTCATTCTTCTTGGATCTTGCCTGTGGGGGTGACTTTTCCCACAAGTCCCCCCGTCCGCCACTGATGAAAGCAAACAAGACATGATCTGCCAGGAGAGGATAGGTGGCCATTTTCTCAGGAAACAAAGGCGCGGAGTGGCCATTTTCTCTGAGGCAAAAAACCCCCAAAAACATTGAGTCCCCCTCCTCTAGGGGCTTTTATTGGGTTGTAATACACAGGAATATAGGGCAGCAAGGATCAAACAGTAGATAACATTTCAGAGAAATCTGAAGGCTTAGTCTGAGTCAGAGTCTGTCAGGAAAGAAGGTTGCAGAAACTTTGGGAGACATACTCATTTCCTGCTCGCACCCTTATCATATGAATGAAAGCACTCTTAGCAGAGCAGATTTCACAGGTTTTTCAGGAATTCTTTGTGATGTCAGATTTTACCCTGGACACACTCTGGCAAGGCAAGGAGCTGTACCCCTCCCCATCAGGTATTCAGACTTAAGTGGATTAGAGGCAGGAAGTGCTTCTCCCAGAGGACTCGGGGACTCGTACTATGACACATAGCGGTGGGGCAAGAGTCCATTGCTCACTCTTTGTTGCAGCCCCCCAAGTCCTTCCATGAAGTCCTCCCAAGTGATTGAGTCTGGCTTAGGTTGTTCCCCGCTGTGAGGGGTTTTACCCATCATTGACTTCCGACCATGCTTTGGGGGTGGGGAGAGGAAACTGAGGCAGCATATGCTATCAGAGACAAGCTTTGTCTCCTGTGGCTTGCATTCCAGAGGTCACTTGCTCATTCTTAGCCACAAAGGGTAGAGTTACAATTCCCAAAACCAGGCAGAGCGGTCCACAGTACCTTGTCTTCCAAATCACTGATCTAATCCTCTGCTTCATCTGACCCAGTGTGTTTTCTTTCCAGTTCATTATTTATTTCAAATCTTGAATTATTTATTTTTGACTGGTCTTTTTTAAATGGTTTCTGTGTCTTTTTTCATGCTGTTGAGTGTGGGGGCGACTTCTTCTCGAGTCCCTCCGAGTGCCATGGACAAGAGTGAATAAATAATGACCGAGACATGCAGGATCTGTTTGCGGAGGAGGAGTGGGCTGTGGCCAGTTTCTCAGGGACAACAAAGGCCAGCAGCGGCCACTTTCTCCAAGGAGAAAAAGGCCCCGAGCTCCCTGCTTCATAGCCTTTTACTGGGTTGTAATACACAGGAATATAGGGCAGCAAGGATCAAACAGTAGATAACACTTCAAAGATATCTGAGGGCTTCAGAGTCTGAGTCACTGTCTGTCAGGAAGAGTTGCAGAAACCTTGGGAGAGATACTCATTTCCTCTCGGACACTTATCATATGAATGAAAGCACTCTTAGCAGAGCAGATTTCACAGGTTTATCAGCAAGTCTTTGTGATGCCAGATTTTTTCCCCAGGATATGCTCTAGCAAGGCAAGGAGCTGCACCTCTCCCCAACAGGTATTTTTTAACATATTTTATTGATTATGCCATTACAGTTGTTCTATTCCCCCCTTCATTCCCCTCCACCCTGCACACCCCCTCCCCATTCCCCCCCTTTAGTTTATGACCACGTGTCTCAGTTCTTTAGATTCTATATTTCCCATACTGATCTTGCCCTCCCCTTTCTATTTTCTACCTACTGTCTATGCTACTTATTTTCTGTACCTTCTCCCCCCTTCTCCTCCTCCCACTCCCCCGTTGCTAACCCTCCATGTGATCTTCATTTCTATGGTTCTGCTCCTGATCTAGCTGTCCTCTTAGTTTGCTTTTGTTTTAAGTGTGGTTGTTAATAACTGTGAGTTTGCTGTCCTTTCACTGTTCATCTTTTTTATCTTCTTTTTCTCAGGTAAGTTTCTTTAACATTTCATATAATAAGGGCTTGGTGATGATGAACTCCTTGAATTTGACCTTATCTAAGAAGCGCTTTATCTGTCCTTCCATTCTAAGTGAAAGCTTTGCTGGATAGAGTAATCTTGGTTGTAGGTCTTTGGATTTCATGACTTGGAATACTTCTTTCCAGCCTTTTCTTGCCTGTAAGGTCTCTTTTGAGAAATCAGCTGATAGTCTGATGAGAACTCCTTTGTAGGTGACTGTCCCCTTATCTCTTGCTGCTTCTAGGATTCTCTCCTTCATTTTAATCTTGGCTAATGTAATGATGATGTGCCTTGGTGTGTTCCTTCTTGGGTCCAACTTCTTTGGTACTCTCTGAGCTTCCTGGACTTCCTGGAAGTCTATTGCCTTTGCCAGATTGGGGAAATTCTCCTTTATTATTTGTTCAAATAAGTTTTCTACTTGTGGCTGTTCCTCTTCCCCTTCTGGTACCCCTATAATTTGTATGTTGGACTGTTTAAAGATGTCCTGAAGGTTCCTAAGCCTCTCCTCATTTTGTTGAATTCTTGTTTCTTCATCCTTTTCTGTTTGGTTATTTCTTTCCTCTTTCCGATCCACTCTTTTGATTTGAGTCCCAGTTTCCTTTCCATCACTATTGGTTTCCTGTGCATTTCCCTTCATTTCAATTGGTTTAGCTTTCATATGTTCCTCTACTTTGTGACTAAAATCAACCAGTTCTGTGAGCATCTTGATCACCAGTGTTTGGACTGTGCATCTGAAAGTTTGGCTATTTCTTCATCACTTAGATTTATTGGCTCTGGGGCTCTGAGTTGTTCTTGAGCTATGTTTTGATCTGTTCTTGCCCGTTAAGTATGAGGAGCTGAGCCTTAGGTGTTCACCAGGGCGGGGCTACCCAGGTCACTGGTTTGTGACACTGTATGTGGGAGCAGGGTCAGAGAGGGACAATTGCAGTCCCTTCTGCCGCTTCCCGCCACTGGGGCCTACATGGTCTGTCTCAGCAGTCATTCCCTCACCAGTTTATCTGTGCGCAAATGTGTGACCGTGGTCAGCCCTCAGTGAGTCCACCACCTTGTGCTCTCTGTGGGTCCACCTGCTACTCCACACCTGGGATCCGCCTACAGCTGCTGGAGTGCCTGGTTGCGCGCCCGGTTTGGTCTGGTGCCTCTTTCCAGCCTGACCCCACTCTGGTGCTGGCTCTGCCCCTCTTACCGGTTTGGGTGAAGGGTTCATTGTTGTCAGACTTTCGTATAGTTCAGTTTTCTGTGGTTTGGCTGAGTTTTTGTTGCTAAAACTTTGTTGTTTTTAAACTTGGTTGTGGGAGGAGGCACAGTTCTTCCACCTACGCCTTCATCTTGGTGGAAGTCCTAGCAGGTATTCAGGCTTAAGGGGATTAGAGTGAGGAATCCGGGGGGCGAGAGTCTATTGCTCTTTGTTGCAGCCCCCTGAGTCCTTCCATGAAGGCCTCCCTAGTGATCGAGTCTGGCTTAGGTTGCCCCTCACTGTGAGGGGTCTTACCCGTCATTGACTTCTGACCAGGCTTTGGGGGCAGGGAGAGGAACTGAGGCAGCATTTGCTACCAGAGACAGGATTTGTCCCCTCCTGCTGCTGGCATTCCAAAGGTTGTCTCTGGCCCTTAGCCACAAGGGATTGAGATACAATTCCTAAAACTAGGCAGAGTGGTCTACAACAGTTGAGTATCCTAATCATTCCTCTGAAGTCTGTATTCAAAAATTGCTTGCCTACTTTTTATCTAGCGCTTCTTGTTTAGAATTCTCTTGTTTTTCCACTGGAGGCTGTTTTTTTTGTCTTCACATTTTAGTTGCCCTTTAGTGTTTGTTTCTAGTTATTAGGTAGTCCTGCAAAGAATGTGATTCAGACATATGTCAAATACTACCCATGATTTGCCCTGGACAACCAGTTTGAGCTTTCAGTGATCTAATGCATGTGGCTTTTTCTGCTATGCCTGTTTGTGTGCAGAAAGAACTAGACTGTGTACCAAGGCCAGCTTTAATTAGCACTGGGCCCAGGGGAGGGTTAGCTAAAGTATCAGATTTTCCTCTGCCTGCAGTCCTTTTGTTAGACTCAAAGGGTGAAAGTCTTCTGATGTACTTCTTCAGCAGGGCTTAAATACCACAGGATGGGGCAGAGTAATTTCTGTGGGTGGGGCTATTGCTCTTCTCTTGCAGATATCCCTTGGAGGGGAGTGCTTTGTCTGAGAAAAATGGCTCCTGCAGTATGGGGAATAACTCAGCACAGGGATCTTAGTGGCTGTTCCTTCAGTTCTCCCCAGGGCCACCAGCCCCAGACTATCCTCATATGTCTTTACTACACTTTGCCCTCCCTCTGCTGGAGCCCAGGGTGAATGTCTACAAATGGAATTTTGTATGTTGGTTCTTTAAGAGGGTCTGTGCATCTTCATCTGTTTATTTCTCATGGACAGAGACCCGGCTGCTTTTCACAGGCATAAATTATTTTGGTTCCTTCACCAGTTCCAGTGCTGTAGGCTGGGGAACCCAGGGGGAGGTTTAGACCATGCACTTTTCAGGGGGAACCCCCTGGCCAATGGAATATTCCTCAGGACTATGGCTGCCACTCATGGGAACCTAGCCAGCCCTCTTGTACCTCCTCTGCACTCCCTACTAGTCAGATTTTGGTGTTCTGGTGTCTTTGGTCTGTCTGTGGTTATAAGGATTCTCTCCAGCTAGTGTTCAGTTGGTTATTCAGCATGAGTTTTTTATAATTTAGTTGTACTTATAGTTTGGTGTTGGGAGGAGGTTAGTGTTGCTTCCACTTACTCCTGTGCCACCTTGGGTCTCATGTCTAATTTTTTATCTAAAGTTCTGAAAAATGTATGTGGACCATGTAGCCTAGATATTTTTTACATTTAACATAAGCAGAATCCATTTAATATCAGAGTATCTACTGAAATTTTTAAGAGCCATTATTTTATTGGCAATAATACTTCTAGCAGTCAAGCAGATTCTTATGTTGATCTAATTCTTATGTTGATCTAATTTGTAATTCTACTTTTTCTGTGATTTTCAGTACTATTACAAGATGAGGATCAATTTTGTTTAACGAAATTATAATTTTACAATGTAGAGATTTATTGAATGTTTAGCAGTTTTTAAAGAAGTCTTATTCATATTCAACTCTTCCTTCCGCTTGCAGCTGTTTGTGATGTATTCATGGAAAACTATTTCCCTGGCAAACTGTCTGCAATGGACCTTGGATACAAAGATATAGGCAAGATTGCTCCTTATATCATCTATTGTTCCATCACAGGTATTTCAGTACCAGACCTTTGTCACTGAATAGATTTTCAGATATCTGTGTTTCTTTGTTTCTATAAGAACCCTCTTACCAGTGCTTGTTGTTTTGAAGCAGTTTTGCTCTTCTTCCTCTCCTAGACATTTTAGGTTGCTGAAAATTAACTTTTAAACAACATTAACCTGAATAAACATTTTTCACATGTTATTGGGAATTTATATTTCTGTGAATTATCTGTATAATTTTTGCTAATTTTTCTATATATTATTTATCAGTCATTTCTTTTTCTTTTTTCTTATTTTTAAATTGTTGTTTAAGTACAGTTGTCTCCATTTTCTCCCGTACAGTTTCTCCTGTGAAACTGTCTGGTCCAGGGCTTTTGTGTGTTGGGAGTTTTTTATTAGTGCTTCAATTTCATGGGCTGTTAGTGGTCTGTTCAGGCTTTCTGCTGCTTCTTTGTTCATTTTTGGAATATTATATTTTCCTAGGTATTTGTCCATTTCACCTAGGTTTTCAAATTTCTCAGCATAGATAGTCAACATGTATGTTTCTTTGTGATTTTCAAAATTGAGTTTGGTAGTGGTAAGGACTAAAGAGAGAAATAAAGCAGGGGAAGGGTCATGGAATGAAGAGAAGCTACTTTATACTAGGAGTTGAGAAGAAGTCTCCATTGATAAGGCAAAATTTGAGAAGAGACCTGAATGAAGTAAAGGAGTGAATCATACAGATACTAGCAAAGAGGATTTTAGGCAGGGTGAACAGCAAGTGCAAAGGACCTGAAGCAAGAATGTTCTAGGCATGTTTGAGGACAAAGAAGGATGTTTGAAGCAGAGTGAGTGAGGGGGAATGTTAATATGAAGGAAGTTGGGGAGATCTTGGTTGTGAGATCTTGAAGGGCCTCTTAAGGAATTTGTCTTTTACTTTGAATAAAATTGTAAACTATTGGAGGGTTTTGAGCTGAGGAATGATGTTACCTGATATATTTTTAAAAGGATTACTCTAGCTACTGTGTTGAGAATAAACTATAGATGACAAGGATGAAAGTGGAAGAACAATTATTAAGCTATTTCAATATTACAGTTTAGTGGTGATGGTGGGTTAAATTAGGATAGTAGTAGTGGCAGAGGTAGTCGAAGAGTGATAGGATTCTGCATATGTCTTTAGGATAAAGGGGATAAGATTTTCAGATAGATTTGCTATAAATATCAGAGAAAGAGTAGAGTTAAAGATGACTCTAAGGTTTTGGCCTGAGCTATTAGAACAATGGAATTGCTCTTTACTGAGTTGAGGGAGACTATGAAAAGAAGTTTTTATTGGGAAAATGTCAAAAGTTTGGTGTTTTGAAAGTTTGGCAGTCACTTAAGTGTGACTCATTTTGAGATGCTGTTAGATTCAAGATAGAGATGTAGAGTAAGGGACTGGGTCTAAGAGTCAGATGTTGAGGGAAAATGAAAACTTTGATAGTTAGATCAACTAAATGGTGTTTAAAGCTGGCTGTGATCGTTTAGACAGTGAGTATAGAGAATGGAGATTTCAAGGGGCCGAGCCTGGTGTATTCCAATGACTCGCTGACTGATGAGAACACAATGAAGAAGGTTGAGAAGGAATTGTCAATGAGATGGGGGAAGAACCTCCTGGAAGGCAAGGGAAAAAAATGTCCATATAGTGTTTAAGCTTTAAAGTGTAGACAATTTAAGCAGAAAGATTAAAGCATAAAGCATATATAGATCTGAAATACTTCCATTTCCTAAATTCACCATGCTTTCTCTTATTTCAGAGCCTCTGCACATCATGTTCCCAGGCTTAGAGCACTAATACCCTACCACACTTAGTTACTCTGTCTTTGTCCTTTAGCTGTCAAAGTGGATGCTATTACTTTGGTATACACTTCTTTGATCCTTGAAGATTGTGTTGGGTGTGGTCTATCACATTTTATATTAGCGTCTTTACTTGCCTGTCTTCTTCACTATCCTGTAGGCTCTTATTCTATTCTCAGTTCCACACACAGTGTAGTACACATTGTAGGGACTTAACAGGAGTTTATTGAATCAATGAATAAATAATCAGAACTTGACTAAACAGTTTTTAATAGCTTCAATTTTTTTGCATTCTACTTTTTGGAGATAATGGTAAGTGGTAAATATTATGTTTATATTTTCCAAATAAATTTTCAGAGGATAGCCTGGGTTAGTGCATAGTTGGCCTAATCTCTTATTTCTTCTATAGTTCACCTATAGCACTATACAGTGATCATTACTTTAAGGTATGAAAAGAGCTGGAACCATGAAGTAGATCTACAATTATAGTAATTATGCCTTTGTTTTTTTCCTGAGACAGGAAGGGAAACTACTACATTTAAAAAGGTTGAAAAAAGAATTAAGCAAAAACTTCACTCCTTATATATCAATAAATTTATCTTAAAGTAGATAGGTATCTGAAAATCTACAAAACTACGAAACCATGTTATCTTTAAAATATTTATTACTCAAAATAATAATCAAATATTTCTGTTTCTGTGCATTTAGGTTGAGATATTTTAATATTTTGACTATGACATATTACTTTGATCTAAAGGGGTGTCCAACCTTTTGGCATTTCTGGGCCACTCTGGAATAAGAAGAGTTGTCTGGGCCACACATTAAATACACAAACACTAATGAAAACTGATGAGCAAAAACAGGGTTTTACCAATTAAAAAATGGGAAAAGGACTTGAACAGACACTTCTCCAAAGAGGACATACAGAATATCCAGAGACACATGAAGAGATGCTCAATATCGTTAGCTATCAGAGAGATGCAAATTAAAACCACAATGAGATACCACTTTACACCAGTCAGAATGGCTATCATAAACAAAGAAACAAACAACACATGTTGGAGAGGTTGTGGGGAAAAGGGGTCCTTAGTTCACTGTTGGTGGGATTGCAGACTGGTACAACCATTATGGAAAACAGTATGGAATTTTCTCAGAAAAATAAAAATCGACCTGCCTTTTAACCCAGCAATTCCATTGCTAGGATTATACCCCAAGAATCCTAAAACATCAATTTCAAAGAACCTATGCACCACAATGTTCATAGCAGCACAATTTACAATAGCCAGGAGTTGGAAGCAACCTAGGTGCCCATCAGTAAATGAATGGATCAAAAAATTGTGGTACATATACACAATTGAATTCTATGCAGCAGGGAGAAAGAAGGAGCTACTACCCTTTGCAACAACTTGGGTGGAACTGGAAAGCATTATGCTGAGTGAAATAGGCCAGGTGTTGAAAGACAAATACCATATGATCTCACCTTTAACAGGAAGCTAAACAACAAAACAAACAAGCAAGCAGAATAAAAACAAAGACACTGAAATAGAGAACAAGGGGACAGTGATCAGAGGGGAGAGGGAAGGGAATTTAAGGGCAAAAATGGGGAGGGATTTTGAGGAACAAGTATGAAAGACACAGGAATGAGGACTGGGGGGTGGAAATGGGAGGGAGGTGGGGAGACGGGGCAGGGGGGGCTGGGATGGGAGAAATGGACAAAAAACTGTACTTGAAAAATAACTAAATAAAATTAAAAAAAAAAGAAAAAACACCACAGGGTTTTATTTAATTAATTAATTTATTTAATTGATTATGCCATTACATTTGTTCTATTTCCCCCCTCTGTTCCCCTCCACCCTGCATACCCCTCCCCCCCCTTTAGTTAATGAACATGTGTCTCAGGTTCTTTAGATTCTGTATTTCCCCTACTATTCTTACTCTCCCCCTATTTTCTATCTACTGTCTATGCTACTTATTTTCTGTACCTTCTCCCCCCTTCTCCTTTTCCCACTCCCCTGTTGCTAACCCTCTATGTGATCTTCATTTCTATGGTTCTGCTCCTGATCTAGCTGTCTGTCCTCTTAGTTTGCTTTTGTTTAAGGTGTGGTTCTTAATAACTGTGAGTTTGCTGTCCTTCCACTGTTCATCTTTTTTATCTTCTTTTTCTTAGATAAGTCTCTTTAACATTTCACATGATAAGGGCTTGGTGATAATGAACTCCTTGAATTTGATCTTATCTGAGAAGCACTGTATCTGTCCTTCCATTCTAAATGAAAACTTTGGTGGATAGAGCAATCTTGGTTGTAGGTGTTTGGATTTCATGAGTTGGAATACTTCTTTCCAGCCCCTTCTTGCCTGTAAGGTCTCTTTTGAGAAATCAGCTGACAGTCTGATGGGAACTCCTTTGTAGGTGACAGTCCTCTTATCTCTTGCTGCTTCTGGGATTCTCTCCTTCATTTTAATCTTGGCTAATGTAATGATGATGTGCCTTGGTGTGTTCCTTCTTGGGTCCAACTTCTTTGGGACTCTCTGAGCTTCCTGGATTTCCTGGAAGTCTATTTCTTTTGCCAGAACGGGGAAGTTCTCTTTTATTATTTGTTCAAATAAGGTTTTCACTCGTGACTGTTCCTCTTCCCCTTCTGGTACCCCTATAATTGGGATGTTGGAACGTTTAAAGATGTCCTGGAGATTCCTAAGCCTCTCCTCATTTTGTTGAATTCTTGTTTCTTCATTCTTTTCTGTTTGGTCATTTTTTCCTTCCTTCTGGTCTACTCCCTTGATTTGAGTCCCAGTTTCCTTTCCATTACTATTGGTTTCCTGTGCATTACCATTCATTTCAATTAGTTTACCTTCCATATGTTCCTCTAATTTGTGACTAAAATCAACCAGTTCTGTGAGGATCCTGATCATCAGTGTTTTGAACTGTGCATCTGAAAGTTTGGGTATTTCTTCATCACTTAGATTTATTGGCTCCGGGGCTCTGAGTTGTTCTTTAGCCATGTTTTTATCTGTTTGTGCCTGTTACATATGTGGGGCGGAGTCTTAGTTGTTTACCAAGGTAGGGCCACCTACGTCGCTGGTTTGTGACACTGTATGTGGGGGCGGGATCAGAAAGGGAGCAATGGCGGTCCTCTCTGCTTGCCCAGTCCGTCCACCGCTGGCCTCCCCCACCACCGCCTATTTATCTGAGTGGAAATGTGCGAGCCTGCCGCCCTGCGCTGTGTGGTCTCAATGCTCGCCTCTTCACTGGTTTATCTGCACGCAAATGCTCCACCGACCACAGACAGCCAGTCACGCCTCTTCCCTGTATCCGCCTGTAACTAGCCCGCACCTGGGATCCCAGCCTTCTGCTGCTTGCGCACCACCCTTGTCGGGGATCTTTATGGCCAGCCCGCTCCACTGCTGGCTTTACCCCTCTTACTGGTTTAGCTGAGCATTCCTTTGTTTTAGGACTCCGTATTGTCGATTTTCTGTGTGGTTTGGTTGCGTTTATTGTTGTTAAAACTTTGTTGTTTTTAGATTTGGTTGTGCGCAAATGCAAGGTGTTTTTACCTACGCCTCCATCTTGGCGGAAGTCCCAAAAACAGGGTTTTAAATAAATTTACGATTTTGTGTTGGGCTGCATTCATAGCCATCCTGGACCACATGTGGCCCACAGGCCATGTGTTGGACATCCTTCAGTGCTTTTGACAATGTATATAGTGGTATTTTCCTATAAAGTAAATTATACTGCAATGTTTCATGAACTGTTTTTATTATAGATAGAATGAAGAGTCACGTGATCATTAACTTCTCTATTGAGTCAACATGAGAGACAAGTTTTGTACCTGGTACAAAACTCTGCCACTAGATCTGACCCTTTTTTACTTTTATTTTTTCTTTTTTAGATGTACGATTTTATAGATCTATAACCACACTTTCATATTTGTGTCTATATGTGAATATGGGAGTCAAGGATTTTTCCTGAAAATATCACAGTTAAGTGGAAATGTTGAGGTCTAAAATAGGAAAATAGGTAAAATACTATCTTCTGAATTGCTCTCATATAAAAATACTGTACATATATAACAAAGGCAAAGTCTTTTATGATAATAAGTGTTTATTTCTCATTCCGATGAATGTGAGCTGGCTGGGATTCAGATGATTTAGACTGAATACTTATTAGGCTTTGGCTCCAAATTGCAGGTTTGGGCTTGGTTTGCTCTGCATGTCTTATATTCTTTAGACCAGTGGCTATCAAATGTACACTCTCCTTTAGTGAAAGTAAGGAGCACAAGGGAACAAGCCCAATCTCATAAGTAAGAAAGCCTCTTCTCATATCACATCTGCTAATGTTCTTTTGGTCAGGGAAAGTCACATGACCAAGCCCAGTATCAATGGATGATGAATATATGTGTTTATTCATATATTTTACTCTAGTTGTAGGAACTACAAGGTCACATGGCAAAGGACATGGATTGTGAGAAGGGTGAAAATTGGAAATGACAATGCATTTTTTATGTAGCATCTAGCCAAATAAATAGCTAATACACATGGATTAAGCCTCACACTTCCCAAAGTTCAACCTTTATAACCATAGTTATATTCAAAAGTTCTTCTGGGCCATGGTTTATGACTGGAGAATCTATAAGTTTTCTTTTAGTTCTTCAGATCCTATATGTCACACATTTTAGTGTGACAAAGGGCCTGAGAGATGGATTATATAATTCAGAAATTTTCAGCTAAGGGCAAAGTGTGGTATCATATGCTTTTCAGTGATAGGGATGGGGTAGAATAGAGAGGTGATGGGGAGAGGTATGTGCAGTCTGAAAAAATACCTGTCATAATTCTATGATTCCTTATGTCCAAACCTGTTAATAATCATTAGAAGAACACCCATACAGTACCTCCTTTGTTTCCTGATAAGGAAACAGGTCCAGAACAGCCAAAGTACCTAAAGTCACACAGATATTTAATTTCAGAGAGGTTTAAAACTCAGGTGGTGGCTTCTTCTTTTTTCTTCTTCCTTCTTCCTTCTTTATCCTTAGCAGAGAATTGATTTTATTTAAAAAATGTTTCCATCTTTTTTAGGTTTAATAACAATAAAAATTATATATATTTAAGGTATGCAGCCTGATGATATGTGTATGTTGTGAAGTATTGTACTAGTATTTCACTACAACCAAGGCAGTCAACATGTCCATCACCTTGTAGTTATATATTTCTTTTTTGTCTTTGATTTGTGTTGAGAATACCCATGATCTAGTCTTAAATTTTAAGTACCTGATCCAATATTGTCAACTATAGTCACATTGCTGTATGCTGTACTCTAGAACGTATTTATCTTGCATAACTGAAACTTTGCACTCCTTGACCAATATCTCCCCATTTCCACCTCTCGCCAGCTGTTGGTAATCACCATTCCACACTCTATTTCTGTGTTTGAGTATTTTAGATTCCACACATAAGTGAGATCTTGCAATATTTGTGTTTGGCAAATTTTACTGAACATAATGTCCTCCATGTTTAAAAAGCTCAGGCTTCTTGACTTAGTATTAAGTGCCCCTATGCTTTTCTTACTTAGACATATGTTAGGTGATATCATCATTTCCTAAGTGATGACCTGATTTCATGCTTAAAAGACACTGAACAGCTCTAGTTGAGAATGATATATATTTGCTATTCTATTTTATTTGTTGTCAATCATATTTGTATTGGTGGAAGTCATGAAAAAATTTGTTCTTCAGTGAGTCTAAATTTCAACAGATTATTTTAGAAGCAAAAGTCATTTATGAGTTATTAGTTTGTGTGTATATAAAGCAAGGATCATCTCTCTTTTAAAAGTTTTATATTCTTAGTAATCAGTGTTTCGTTTTTTATTTTATAAAATAAGACTGATTAGATCAGTCTAAGTTGCACATGTTATGATTGGGATCCTCAACTTTCATGATGTTTCCCACTGGTATTGGTGTGTTGTCAGTGCTGTCCAAGCCCAAATGTCTATTCTCATGCCCATGTTGGCCTTATTGCTTATGAGAGTAATCTTAGAATGGTTAGGAGATTTACTTTAATGCACTCTGACAGTTGTGTGGCTGAGATTTGCCTTAGGCTGTGAAATCTGGTCTGGAAGACAGAAATGCTAGACTGATCACAAGGAAGGACCCGATTATTTTTATTAGCTCTATCCTTTTATCTTTTCAGAGGAAGCTGAGTGAACGCAAGAGGGCAGTGTTTAAAAAGCTATAATTCATTAGGAATTTCTTCTGAGAGAACTGCAGGGTTTTCTGTGTACCACTGGGTAAACAGAATCTCTGAAAGGACCCATTTATATTTTAAAAAGTCTCTTATTTTTAAATAAAGCAACCATTCTGTACCTCTATACTTTTAGAATTATATTGACATTTTTCTTAATTTAATTTTAATTTGTACCTTGTTTCCTTTGTATCTTGGGAACACATTATTAATTATAATAAAGGTTTAGCAGTATAAATTTTCTCTACCACATTTCAAAACATTAATTTTTTTCTCTTTGTTAACCTCATTATTCTTTCTTTCCAGAAGGATAAACATTACATTATGTTTTCTTAATAGACTAATTTTATGGTGGGAACATTATGTATGCCCTTTAATAAAATTTTCTTCTTCTGTCCCTTCTCCCGCTTCTTCTCTTCCTCCTTCCTTTTCTTTTCTTTTTAAGGAAAGAAGTTTTGCAAAGTATCTTTTTGATTTTTGTAAATTTCCCAATGGCCCTTTCTTAATCTCTGTCCTTGTATGGACAGATTACAGGATTCCATGTGGGGCTCCAGAGGGACCTTTAGGGAAATGGAAGTGAGTTAATGGCTACAAAAAAGCCATTATCTGATTGGTGTAGTTGGAGCCCTGCATTGGAGCCTTCTATGTGGCTAAAGATCAGTTGGTGGCTCTTTGTCTTGTGGGGAGCTTGTAGGATCCTTGGAGACCTCAGACTGTAGTTCTTTCCCTTCAGTACCTAGATTTTGGTTGTCCTCTGTATAAAGAGACTATCTGTTCAGGTCATCTTGTCCTATAGGCAGCTCCCTTGGGTAAAATTCCTTTTAAATGAACTAGTTCTGATCTCCTGATTGTCTGCTTGGCCTATAGGGAAAACTCCTTCCTCTTCTTCACCATTGGCAGAAGTACAAATTACTCTCAGATCTGTTAGTTCTGTTGCCTTTGACTGAGGTAACCATAACCTCTTGCTTTTGACATAATTTTAAGCACATATTTAGTTCTTAAGTAATTTCAGATTCTCAGAACATAGGCCAATAATTCAGATGCTTTTTATAAAGTACTCCTCATATGGCTTGAAGTTAAGGGGAGGCAGCCTGTTATTCACCTGTGACAGGGTGAAATGATAATTCTTTCTAAGGAAATCCTTGCTAAAGTTTTATTTACCTTTCTACCTTTTCTTGTGTATGCTCAAATGAATGATAAGCTAAGGGCAGCAAACTGGTTTCATATTGTTTTAGCATGACCTGCATTGTGTTCTGGTGCTTAGTACATTCTGGGTTTGAGGCCTCAGCTGAAATTGAGGCAAGAGAGTCCAGTTCGAACATTTTTAACTCAAATTTTATTGAAGACATATGATTTTTATGTGGTAAAGAATAACATTGATTAAACCTGAAATATTTGTCTTCAAAGTTTTTAAGTATTAGAGAGATAATAATAAGTGTTTTGACTATTTTAAAAATATTTTTAATTATTTAAACACAAATGAAAAGTTCCAGTTTCTTCATAAACATACTTTCTTTCTTTTTTAATTTTTTAATATTAAATTTTATTTAGTTACTTTTCAAGTACATTTTTTTTTAATCTATTTCTCCCATCCCACCCCATCCCCCCGCCCGGTCTCCCCCCTCCCTCCCATTCCCCCCCCCCAGTCCTCATTCCTGTGTCTTTCATACTTGTTCCTCAAAATCCCTCCCCCTTTTTCCCCTTAAGTTCCCTTCCCTCTCCCCTCTGGTCGCTGCCCACTTGTTCTCTATTTCAGCGTCTTTGTTTTTATTCTGTTTGCTTGTTTGTTTTATTCTTTAGCTTCCTGTCAAAGGTGAGATCATATGGTATTTGTCCTTCAATGCCTAGCCTATTTCACTCAGCATAATGCTTTCCAGTTCCATCCATGTTGTTGCAAAAGGTAGTAGCTCCTTCTTTCTCTCTGCTGCATAGAATTCCATGGTGTATATGTACCACACTTTTTGGATCCATTCATTTACTGATGGGCACCTAGGTTGCTTCCAACTCTTGGCTATTGTAAATTGTGCTGCTATGAACATTGTGGTGCATAGGTTCTTTGAAATTGATGTTTTAGGATTCTTGGGGTATAATCCTAGCAATGGAATTGCTGGGTCAAAAGGCAGGTCAATTTTTATTTTTCTGAGAAAATTCCATACTGTTTTCCATAATGGTTGTACCAGTCTGCAATCCCACCAACAGTGAACTAAGGTCCCCTTTTCCCCACACCCTCTCCAACATGTGTTGTTTGTTGCTTTGTCTATTATAGCCATCCTGACTGGTGTAAAGTGGTATCTCATTGTGGTTTTAATTTGCATCTCTCTGATAGCTAACGATATTGAGCATCTCTTCATGTGTGTCTGGATATTCTGTATGTCGTCCTTGGACAAGTGTCTGTTCAAGTCCTTTTCCCATTTTTTAATTGGGTTCGATGTCTTCCTAGAGTGGAGTTGTGTAAGTTCTTTGTATATTTTGGAGATTAAACCTTTGTCTGAGATATCACTGGCAAGTATGTTTTCCCATACAGTTGGTTGTCTTTTTAATTTAATACTGTTTTCTTCAGCCATGCAGAAGCTTTTTATTTTGATGAGATCCCATTTGTTTATTCTTTCCTTTATATTTCTTGCTCTAGGGGACATATCCGTAAAAATGTTGCTGTATGAAGTATCTGAGATTTTCTTGCCAATGTTCTCCTCTAGGACTTTAATGGTGTCATGGCTCATATTTAAGTCTTTTATCCACCTTGAATTTATTTTGGTGTATGGTGTAAGTTGGTGCTCAAGTTTCATTTTTTTGCATGTATCTGTCCAGTTCTCCCAACACCATTTGCTGAAGAGGCTATCTTTACTCCATTTTATGTTACTGCCCCCTTTGTCGAATATTAATTGACTGTAGAGGGTTGGGTTGATTTCTGTGCTCTCTGTTCTGTTCCATTGGTCTATGTGCCTGTTTTTATGCCAGTACCAGGCTGTTTTGATTACAGTGGCTTTGTAATACAGTTTGATATCAGGTATTGTGATCCCTCCTACTTTGTTCTTCTTTCTCAAAAGAGCAGCTGCTATTCGGGCTCGTTTATGATTCCATATAAATTTTTGAAGTGTTTGTTCTATGTCTGTGAAATACGCCATTGGTACTTTAATAGGTATTGCATTGAATCTGTATATTGCTTTGGGTAGTATGGACATTTTGATGATGTTAATTCTTCCAATCCATGAACACAGTATATGTTTCCATTTGTTTGTGTCTTCCCTGATTTCTTTCTTCAGGGCTGTGTAGTTTTCTGCATACAGGTCTTTTACCTCTTTGGTTAGGTTTATTCCCAGATATTTTATTTTTCTTTTTGCTATATCGAATGGGATTTTTTTCCTTGATTTCTGCTTCTGCTGATTCATTGTTTGTATACAAAAATGCCTTTGATTTCTGGATATTGACTTTGTATCCTGCTGTTATAAACATACTTTCTAAGTAAGTTTCTTTTTCCAATAGCAAATACCATGTTAAAGGTGACACTGAATTACTGAGTTGTTACTGGGATGAGGAAGATTATTATAGTTTTCCTTGGAAACTCTATATGAAACTGTGGGGTTAAGACAATTTGCTGGACTGGAACATGGACAAAATGATTCCTCATTATGTTAAAGGAGACAGAATTGCTTTTCTTAAAAGACCTTTTCTGGGTGCCGTTATGGATATGTAGTAAGTACTATCTCATGAAATGATTTTATACATAAATGTATGTTTGAACTATTCCAGTTCCCAGATACTTTGATTTTTCTTATACCATTTGTCAACAAAAGAGAAATCCAAGACTTTGAAAGGGGTTTGAGCTGTTTCCTCAAACAGCTTTAATGTTCAGTTTTTGAGCTTTAAAGTTCTAGAAGCAAATATGTAGCCTGGGCCTAGAAATATGATATAAATCTAGAATCAGTTGGTTTTACTTTGGTCTCTAATTTTACTTTTATGGGGTAAAAGTAAAAAGGGAAAAGGCAAAGAAGGAGTCTCAGATTGTGAGATATAGGTGTGGAAAGGCAAATGTTAAAATATAGTTACTTTTCATGCCCTTCCCACCCCTCCATCTCCTACCATCGCAATCCCAGCATTGTATTGGATTCCTTGCAACTCTTCAATTCAATTATTTAGAGTGGGGACCCTGAAGGGCCTGTGGGCCAAATTTGACTAAATGTTTCCTTTTGAAAATAAAGTTTTATTGGAGTAGAGTCATGTCCATTTGTTTACATATCATCAATGGCTACTTTTGCATTGCAACAATATAGTTGAGTAGTTGCAAAAGAGACCTCCAAATCTCACAAAGCCTAAAATATTTGCTATCTGGCACTTGACAGAAGTTTACAGGTCCCAGATCTATAGCAGTTAGTAGTTTTGGCCACAAGATGGAGAGAAAAAAGTACTTCATTTGTTCTCTTTTGGGTCTACACCTTGAGGAGACTTGAGATAGAAAATGCATTGTGATGTAAAAGCCAGGTGTGTATCCACATTCTCAAGACTGAAAATAATTCCCCACAATTAAAATGGTTACAGATGTAACAAGAAATGGAATCACGGAAAAACTTACATGTGGTTTGGCTATATAACATAATATCTAATTTATTGAGTGTTTATTATGTGTTAGCTACTGTGCTAAGCATTTTCATGTATTGTCTCATGAAATAATACGTACTTGGCACAATTTACATTTATACATCTTATGATATCAGTAGTAATTGCTTATCAGTTATAAATATGCAGCATAATTAAAAGCTCTCAACAAAAGTTTATGAGTATTATAGTACCATGTGACTGCAGGGAAGTTATACTGGATTGAGCTTAAATAACCTTATCTCTAAAGTGGGAATAAATTTGCCCTCCTTAACTTCTGGGTTGCTAGTGAGTTTGAGATGTAATTCATAGAAGTCCCATAACAACTATAAATGATTCTATGGATATTAAAGATATTAAGTCATTAAATGTTTCAGAGTCTGATGTGTAAATTTTATATTAGGTGTAATACTAGTCGTATCTGAAAATCTTTCTCATGACACTGTAACAGAGGACCTGAGTTGAATTCCCACTTCTTTTTTTCTTTTAAAAATATTTTATTTATTTTTAGAAAGTTTTTATTCATTTAAAAAAAATTGTTGTTCAATTACAGTTGTTCCCATTTTCCCTCCTACTTTCTCCTGCCCTACCCACCCCCACCTTCCAAATTCAATCCTTGTTTCCACCCCTGCATTGTCTTTGTCCATGAATCTTGACCCACCCTTTTCTTTTCCCCATTATCCCCCTTCCTGGTTCCCTCTGGTCATTGTCAGATTGTTCTTTATTTCTGTGTCACTGGTTTTATTTTGCTTGCTTGTTTTGTTGATTAGGTTCTACTTATAGGTGAGATCATACGGTATTTGTCTTTCACCACCTGGCTAATATCACTTAGCATAATATTCTCTCTAGTTCTTGGGAAAAATAATTCTGATTCATGAGCTTACTATCTTTGACTGGAAATCCACTGGAAATTTTAAAATAAGGTTGTGAACTTTACCTCTTTGTGTGTCAGAATTATGGACCAGGAGGAGCGAGTTGGGGTTATGGCGATATTTTTCATTTCATTTCGGGTCTAAACTAAGATGTAGTTAAAGTAGAAACATTTTTCATCAAGAGGAAGGAATATGTATATCTATGAGATAATTCAGAGGTAAAAACTGATAGATCTTGATGATGTGGGATGTGAGGTAAAGGACTGAGAAAGATCCTCAAAGTTTCAGCAGGGGCACATATTTTAAGGTCTATCGAAATTAGTGATGTCTCTTTTTTCTGGGCCATATTATACTCTGATATTTTAAATCACAGTGATGCAGAACTTTTAGGATACCAACAATGACTAGTCAAAGGGTTTCATGTGTCATTTATTTCTTATCAAATGCAAATATTTAGAGATAGTCTGAAGGTTTGGCACTTGTGTGCCATTAACGGTTCTGGATTTTGGAGCTATTTCCCTAGTAGTAAGTAGATGTAGATGACTGCAACTCACAGCCCAGGCCTTTAGGAAATACTTGGCTATAATTACCTTTTGTAGGATGTGGGTGAATTCCATTCTGCAGAGCTCTCCTGGTCACCACGGATGAGAATAAATTGTCCTGGACACAATCTGTTGTTTCAGTGGGAAAGTGGGTGGTGATTCTCTCTGGGAGTCCCCTGAACCCTTCTCCTAAACGCCTTTCATTGGGTTTAGCTTGCATAGGGATGCATATCAAAGGAAGGAGGTGTGGTTTACAGATAACATTTCTGGGGTCCAGGGGATTCTTTTGAGTCAGGGTCTGGTAGACAGGGTGATGCCAATTGGCCATAAAACCTGGGGAAACAAACTCATTTTGTGCTTGGACACTAACCATTTAGTATGCATAGCTTGAGGACATTCTTAACAAAGTAGGTTTTACAGGATTAATGTATTCTTTCTCAGGTCTGATTGCTCCTGGAAACTACCATTCCTGCACAGGGCTATAGCCCCCTTTGGCATAGTTTCAGGCCTGAATCAGATGGGGGAAGCTAGGCAGCCAAGAGATTAGGAGACTTTTTACAGATAGAATGAGGACTCAGTCTCTACCAAAGCTAAGGGGTGAGGGTCTTTTGTCCCTCCTCCATAATCCCCTAAGTCCTTCCCTGACGGTACCTTTGTGACTGTAGCTGTCTTAGGTTGTTCCTTCCTTGAGGAATCTTACCCATCACTGACTATCCAGCTGTCCTCCAGAGGCCAAGCAGGGTGAAGTAAAGGAGGCAGAGGCTATGCCTCTGCCAGGAGTATATGTTTTGTCTCCTTAGTGGCTTATGGTCCCAAGGTCCCCTAGCTGTGGGGCCTTTTCTCCTTTCGGGGAGGTTACAGCTCCTGAAACCCAGCAGGATGGTTCCCAACAGTAGGACAGAAATTATGGATTGAAAACAAAGTTTTCTAATAGCACAGGTGGCAAACACAAGGCCCGTGGGCTGAATCCCACCCTCCACCTTGTTTTATCTGGCCTGGCAGTACTGAGCTATCACTTAACTGTTAAGGAGTAGTTACATTTATACAGTCCTAAAATTACATTCATCCCTTTGAAGCCAGCTGCGAGAGTGATGTGGCCCCTCGTAAAAATGAGTTTGACATCCCTGTCCTATAGCTTTCATCCACAGGTGAAAGCCTGTTCTACTTTCTTTACTTGTTTTGAGAAACAAGTGTTTTAAAAAGAATTTTAATGTTTTTTTTTTCCTATTTGGTCTTGTTGCAGACACATACATAGCTTACAAGAAAGCATGAAGGAACGTGGCTGGCAAGGAGGAAAAGGGATTACAGGGCAGCTAGGTAGTTCAGTCCCTGTAAGGATGTTCCTCGTGGAGTTTTCTTTTTCAGGGTTACTGTCTACTGGGAGGCTGGTATTACCTCTCTCTCAGTTTTAGATTGAATGATAAATTGTTTATTGAATCTATTATATGTATAAATTTAACAGAGGTTTGCTGCACTGACATTTTTAGTCTCTTAACTTCCTGATATCATGATTAGGCTAGGACTGCAGATAGTATGTGAGGTCTGCCCCCTCTCCTGCCAGCCATGCCCTCTCCTGCCAGCCACCTGCTAGCCCTCATCAAGGGCTAAAAAAAAACCACTTTAGATAATTCCTTAACATAGAAATTAAAAGGGACATTGTTAAAAGAACTCTGACTCCCCAAAAATCACTAAAAAGTGTTTCTTTAGAATTTTAAATATTTTGTTTATTACCACATAAAAAGTATCAATTAACTAATTATGACCTTGTAAAGATAAGGAAATCTTATTTTCTTGTTGGTTTTCCTTAAACTAGGAATGTGGTAGGGAGGTGAAATCTTTTTTTCCCCCTACTTATTTGATGGTGGCCTGTGTGACTCTGGTTTAGATTAGAACACATGATTCATCATTCAAGAATGTGCTTCTTAATCCTTTGTACCAATCATGCTTTTAGTGGAAACTCTCCACTGAACATGGAATGTGATGTTATCTCCCCTTATAAAGTTATGTTTACTCTCTCCCCCACTCCCAGTTTTATCTTTATTGCATGTATAGGTATTTTGATGGGATATTTAGAGAAAGCATACTAGAATTGCTGTCTGCTGCCACACTAGCACAGAAGTGAGAAGAACCACTTTTGATACATTTCCTGATATTTCATCTGGCTCCACCTATAGTCCCAGAGTGTTGCAGATATCACATCTGGTGCAAAGGTATTATTAATTAAAAGCATAAAGCTGGCTTTGGAACCTGATTATATCAGGGGGAAACTTGGTACTGGTTCCCAATTTTGTGATAAGTCTGTTACCAAATATTTTCAGGTTATCTGACCTTCAAGCTAAGTGATAGTCTGAGTGATGATGGAGGAATGTACTACTTAATCTAAGTTATGTGTGGAGATGACAAAATATGAAGATCTTTAATCATTTCATCAAGCCAATTTAATTTAGGCCTGCCCCAGAAACTACTCTTTATGCAATAGTTTTTCATTTAATGTAGTTAAGTTTTCTATTCCTGGTAAAATTCCACAAATGAATAGAAATATGCATTTTCAATGAAATAATCCCGGCCTCATCTTGGTTTTCTTATTCTAAAAAATAGCATAGTAAATTCTAAATTATTTATTTTTGGATCATCTACAGAAACATTCTGAACCTGGGCTAACTCCCGCCGACACAATTTTTTTTCAAGTTCTCAGTTTATATTAATCCTTTGTGAAAAATCTGCACAATCACCACAGGTAAGTCACTGAAGAATCTTTACTCCTTTTTGCCAACACCAACACTGGCTTTTGCAGTCCCCTGACTTTCTTCATTCTGTTCTTGCGTTCTCTTCACTGTTTTTTGAGATCTTCTCATACAGGCCATATCTTGAAAGTCTATGTTTAGGTTCACTTTTCTCTGCATAATGCAAGGATTCATAAATCATGCCAACGCCAGTTGCCTTGCCACACAAAAATGGGTTCTGAATCCAATACAAAGATGACATTGGTGTGGTCTTACACATTTTGGCTAGTTTATCCCAAATATCTGTCTTAGGTAATATTGCCTTCCCAGTGACCATTTGTTTCTGTTAAAGTATTCTGTTGGTTGTGAACTTCTGGTTCCAGATAGTTACTGTATTATTCATGATGGTAGCCAATCTCCAAATAGCCAGGGAGGAAAGAAGCTTTTTTAAAGAAAAAGGTCTTATTTATTTATTTATTTATTTAAAAGTTCTTAGCTCTGAACTATTTTCCTTTGCCATTGTTTGGACTACTGAAAGAAAATATAAATCCATGTTACTATTAGTTTAGCTCAAATAATGAGGAAAATAAGTATATTGAAGTAAAATCACATTTTCATATTGAAGATACACTAAGTGGACAATTTTTGTTTTGTTTTTTTTTGGAGTCAGTGTCTTTATCATTAGTGGAGATACCAAAGATATGAGAACTGTTAGATCTTCTCCTAGGATTTGTCATATTCTTAGCAAAAAGAAAAAAGAAAAAAGAAAAAAAGCAGTTTTCATCTTTTAATATTGGGAAGTATACTTTGTAATTATCATTTATTAGAGATCTAATTGATACATTAGATAAACCATTAGATAAAATAAACCAGACATTTGCACTAGCTATGTTTTTAAATGATAAAATCTCTTATTTTTTTATCATGAGTGATAAAGGCTCATTTTGGAAAACTTTGAAAATAGAAAACTATCAAAAAGAAAAAAAATTATGAGTTACATTGCCAACACTCTGAGATAACTACATAAGATTTTAGGGGAATTTTCATAATTTTTAAATTAGAAAATTAATTGAACACATAGTTTTAAAAGAAATAGTTCTTCAAATTTATGACCTCAGTCCAAAGGAAAGGGCCTTCAGTGGGAATCTCTGGGAGAATTTGGTTTTTGTTCCCTGGAGGTTGGCATATGATTGGATTAATGTGTGATTGATTCATGCCTTGGATATTTGGAGAGTCAGACGATGTCTGGAGGGCTGTGGTTTAAGAAGCACTGCAGTCCTGACAGTGTTTTCTGTGAATCAGGGTGAGAACAAGAAAAACATTGTGTGGTTGTTTTAGATCCTGTCTAAGAATGCATAAGGAAGCTGGTGGTATACTGATAATGCCTGGGGCTGAGGTGTGGGACTCAAAAATGATCAACTGGAAAAGAGATGGATTCACCAGTGTAAAGAGATCGTGTAAGTGAGAGATCCTTACTGATGGGGTAAGGGAGGTCTTTGAAGAACCTATTGGAATGTTCCAGGTGACAACTAAGCTTTAAACTCCTGTCAAGCCTAGAGAGCTCCAAGATTAGATCACCATGATAGTTAAAATTAAGTAAGACCTTTCCTGCTGACTTCATGTCTTCAAACCCTCTCTAGCCTGTGCCCAACCATGGAGGCATTAGAAACTTTGCTTAGTAAGTGGTGTCTATGTAGAATTCTGTTCTGTCACTATTGAACACTAATGGTTTTTCTTAAGTACTCCTGATTTTTTAAAGTAGTTATACATAATAGATATTCAGTAGGTATTTGTCAAATCAATATTAAAATCAAATCAAAGTGAAATAAAATGTTATGACTAATGTTCATTCACGAGAAATGAAATGACTATCTAGGTTCCTACTTTGGGTTTAAGCTCTGTGGTGGGTATTCTTTTTCTTCCTCACATTTCGCTTTAAGGCATTGAACTTGGTAAGTGGTTTTAATTAGATTGCACTGACCCCTTTGGAGCCTTTGTCTTACTAGTAAGTTTCTTACAACAGCCTTAGGAAAAAGTGTTGAAACATTTGTGAGGGAATAATATAGTGTGATATAAAGTTGACTCATATACAACATGTATTTGATCTGAGCACTTATTCATGCCTTTAGTATTTTTTTAATGTCATTCAATCTTTTCCTCAAATATCTTACACAGAAACCTAACAGACATAAAGTTGGAAGTACTGTGATTAAAGTAGGTCAAAGAGAGGAGGGGTCGTTGTCCCCTACCAAATGCTTGAAATATTGGCTCTTTCACTTTCTACTTGTGTGACTTTGGATAATTCACTTAACCTTTCCAAGTATAATTTTCTCATCTGTGAGTTCTAGGGTTATTGCAAGGATTAAATGAGCTAATGTGTGTGAAATGGTTGTCAATTAGAAAGTGTTAGCTATTCCTAACCTTTGCTGCTGTTGCCTCCCTTTCTTCCTCCTCCTCCTCCTTCTTCCTGAAGCATAGGGGCAAGTTAAGTGGTTTTTAGGTTCATGTTAGAACTCATAATCTGTTATTCTTTGGCTATGGATATATGATCACTTTTTGCTTTATCCTTTTTTCTGCCTCTTTATCTATCTATCTATCTATCTATCTATCTATCTATCTATCTATCTATCTACCTACCTACCTACCTACCTATCATCTATCTAATCTATCTACATTTTATATGAACCATACAAGAGTAAGTTACAGACTTGAGATAGATACCCTTTTACCCCTAAGTTTCTTTGTGTTTTATAAAAACACGGAATTCTGTTATGTAACCAGAGTACAGTTACAAAAAATCAGGAAATTAACATTGAAATAACACTATTTTTTTAATTTTTAATTTTTTAAAAATTTTTTATTGATTATGCTGTTACAGTTGTTCTATTCCCCCCTTCATTCCCCTCCACCCTACCCCCCATATCCACCATTACCCCCCCTTTAGTTTATGACCATGTGTCTCAAGTCCTTTAGATTCTATATTTCCCATGCTATTCTTGCCCCCCCATCTATTTTCTATCTACTGTCTATGCTACTTATTTTCTGTACCTTCTCCCCCCATCTCCTCCTCCCACTCCCTGTTGCTAACCCTCCTTGAGATCTTCATTTCTATGTTTCCACTCCTGATCTAGCTGTCCTTTTAGTTTGCTTTCCTTTTAGGTGTGGTTGTTAATAACTGTGAGTTTGTTGTCCTTTCACTGTTCATGTTTCTTTAACTTCTTTTTCTTAGATAAGTCCCTTTAACATTTCATATAATAAGGGCTTGGTGATGATGAACTCCTTGAATTTGACCTTACCTAAGAAGCACCTTATCTGTCCTTCCATTCTAAATGAAAGCTTTGCTGGATACAGCAATCTTGGTTGTAGGTCTTTGGATTTCATAACTTGGAATACCTCTTTCCAGCCCCTTCTTGCCTGTAAGGTCTCTTTTGAGAAATCTGCTGACAGTCTGATGGGGACTCCTTTGTAGGTGACTGTCCCCTTAGCTCTTGCTGCTTCTAGGATTCTCTCCTTCATTTTAGTCTTGGCTAATGTAATAATGATGTGCCTTGGTGTGTTCCTTCTTGGGTCCAACTTCTTTGGTACTCTCTGAGCTTCCTGGATTTCCTGGAAGTCTATTTCCTTTGCCAGATTGGGGAAATTCTCCTTTATTATTTGTTCAAATAAGTTTTCCACTGGTGGCTGTGCCTTTCCCCCTTCTGGTACCCCTATAATTCGGATGTTGGAGCGTTTAAAGATGTCCTGGAGGTTCCTAAGACTCTCCTCATTTCTTTGAATTCTTGCTTCCTGATTCTTTTCTGTTTGGCCATTATTTGCTTTCTTTGGTCCACTCCATTGATTTGAGTCCCAGTTTCCTTTTCATTGCTATTGGTGTCCTGTGCAATTCCATTCATTTCAATTAGTTTTGCCTTCATATATTTGTCTAATTTGTGACTATAATCAACCAGTTCTGTGAGGATCCTGATCACCAATGTTTTAAACTGTGCGTCTGAGAGTTTTGCTATTTCTTCATTGCTTAGATCTATGGGCTCTGGGGCTTTGAGAACTTGCGACATTTTGGGTCTGTTCTGGCCCTTTAAGTGTGAGAAGCGGTGCCTTGGACTCCCAGGTGTGACGCTGTATGTGGGGGCGTGGTCAGAGCGGGGAAATGGCGGCGCCCTCTACTGCCGCTTGCAACAGGGACCGCCGGGGCCCCGGTCCAACCGCCCACTCCCTCGCCTGTCCTCTCGCGCACAAATGGGTGACCACAGTCAACACGCAGCACCGCTTCCCCCGCTGTCTCCTTCGAGGTCGCTCGCCTGGTGGCTCGCTCCCTCGCTCACTAGGTGCAACCCAGTGCCTGGATTCCGCCTGGATTCCGTGCGTCTGGATTGAGAGTCTGGATTCCGTGCCTGAGTCCGTCTGACCGAGTCCTCCTGTGCAACCCCTCACCAGCCGCTGGTTTCGCCCCTTACCGGTCAGGCTGAAGAATTTGTTGTTAACGGACTTCCGAAAAGTTCAATTTTCCGTGTTCTGGCTGTGCTTTCTGTTGCTAATATTTAGTTGTCTCTAAACTTGGTTGTGTGAGAAGGCACAGCACATCCACCTATGCCTCCATCTTGGCGGAAGTCGAAATAACACTATTATATAATTTATAGAGCTTATTGTTAATTTGTCAGTTGTCCCAATAGTATTTATAGCATGAAAACTCAAAATCTGTATTGCATTTATTGTCATATCTCTTTAGCTTCCTTTGATCTGGGTGTTTCTTGCAGTTCTTGAGTCTTTCAGTGTAGTTTATGGCCTTAACATTTTTGAAGAATGAAGGACAATTATTTAAAGAATGTCCTTCTATTTGAATTTGTCTGATGTTTCCTCATGAATAGATTCAAGTTACATGTTTTTGACAGTCACACCACAGAAGCCATGCTGAATTTTATTTAATGCTTCCTATCAAGAGGCACATACTGTCAGTCCCATCTGTAGCACTGTAACTTTGATTGTTGGGTTAAGGTGGTTTCTCCAATGTAAAATTATTGTTTTATTCTTTATAGTGAAAAGGATATATTGAGTATGTGAGGGTATACTTTGTAAGTGTGTAAATGTTCTGATACTTGCCCAAACTATTTTATCAATAGTGGGTTGATAAAATAATCCACTATTTTTATCAATCATGGATGATTCTTGCTTGAGTTTATTATTATTATAGTACTGTTAAATAGTGATTTTCTAATTCACCATTCCTTCTATACTTATTTATTAGTTGCCTTCTATTTTCTTTGTTTATGTATAAAAGTGTGGGCTCTTGTATATATTTTATTCAATCTATTATAATTTCTTATTATCATTATTTCTTTTGATCCTCAAATTTCCCTAATGGGAACACATTTAAGATGTCCCCTGTATCTTTTTGATATATATTCATTTTCCTTTAAGCACTTGGTTAATTTTTAGCACAAGTTGTTTCACATTTATCCTGTTTACCCACTCCCCACTCCAGTACTGTAATTGACCATTTTTTAAAGGAAGACTGGTTCCATTGAGTGGAATGATATTTAAAAATCAAGTTCTGAGTACTAGATGTTCTCATAACTGCAAACTTTAAAATTAAAAAAAAATTAAATTACAGTTGACATACAATATATTAGTTTCAGGTGTACAACCCAGTGATTAGGCATTTATATAACTTAATAGCATAATCACCTTGATGAGTCATGGTATTATATTAATTTGAATATATTTTGATTATATTGGTTTGATTAATTGGATTATAATTATATGAATTTGATTATATTTTACTGTATTCCGTTTCTCATATTTTGTTAAGTATTTAAGCATCTATGTTCATCAAGGATATTGGCCTATAATATTCTTTCTTTATAGGTTTTGGAATTAGGATAATGCTGGCCTCATAAAATGACCTTGGGAGTCTTTCCAATTTTTGAAATTTTTGGATTAGTTAGAGGAGGACAGGTGTTATATTTTTCTCTGAAGGTTTGGAAAAATTCATTTGTCAAGCCGTCTGGTCTAGGGCTTTTATTTATTTATTTACTTATTTTTCTTACTACTACTGCTTGAATTTCACTAGTTGTAATCTGTCTATGCAAATTCTATGATTCTTCCTGATTTAATTGTTTGAAGATTGTATATATCTAGGAATTTAGCCTTTCATCCAGATAGTCCAATTTGTTGGCGTATAGTTGTTTGCTATATTTTCTTACAATCTTTTGTATTTCTTTTGTATCATTTGTTATATTACTTCTCTTTCATTTCTGATTATATTTATTTGTGCTCTGTCTCTCTTTTTGTTGGTATGTGTTGTTAAAGGTTTGTCTATCTTATTTATCTTTTCAGAAAACTGGCTCTTATATTCATTGATCTTTTGTGTTATTTTTAAGACTTTATTTCATTTATTTCTGCTCCTTTATTTATTATTTCCTTCCCTCTACTCACTTTATTGTTCTATTTCAAATTCCTTTAAGTTTAAAGTTAGATTGTGTATTTGAGTTTTTTCTTTTGTTTCTTGAGATAGGCATGTAATGTTATAGATTTTCCTCTTAGGACTGCTTTTCCTGAGTCCCACAAATTTGGTTCGTTTTGTTTTTATGTTCATTTGTTTCAAGTCATCTTTTGATCTTTTCTCTGATCTAATTGTTAACCTATTCATTGTTTTGTAACATGTTATTTATCTTCTGTGTCTTTGTGTGTTTTTCAGTTTTTATCTTGTGATCGATTTCTAGTTTTATAGCATTGTGGTCAGAGAAGATGCTTCATATCATTTCAATTTTCTTAAATTTGTTGAGACTTGTTTTGTGTCCTAATGTGGTCTGTTCTAGAAAACGTACCATGTTCACTTGAAAAGAACGTATACTCTGCTGTTTTGGGTTGAAATGGTTTGAAGATATCTATTAAATCCATTTTGTCTCCTTGTTTATATTCTGTCTGGAAGATCTATCCATTAATGTCAATAGGGTGTTAAAATCTTGTAGTGTGACTGTATTTCTGTTGATCTCTCCCTTTATGACCATCAATATTTGCTTTACATATTTAGGTGCTCCTGTGTTGGGTGCATATATGTTTACTAGGGTTATATCCTCTTGTTGGATTGTTCTCTTAGTCATTATGTCATGTCCTTCTTTGTTTCTTCCTTGGTTTCAAAATATTTTTTGTCAGATATAAATGCTCCTACCCCGGCTTTTCTTCTTCCCATTTGCATGAAATAACTTTTTGCCATCTAAATACTTTTAGTCTCTCTATATCTTTCTATCTGAGGTTAGTGTCTTGGAGACACCATATATATGGGCCTTGTTTTCTTACCCTGTGTCTTCTGGTTGGAGCATTTAAGCCATTTACATTTTTTTTAAAGATTTTATTTATTTTTAGAGTGGGGAAGGGAGGGAGAGAAACATCAATGTGTGGTTGCCTCTCACATGCCCCCCTAGCGGGGAGCTGGCTCACAACCCAGGCATGTACCCTAGACTGGGAATTGAACCAGCAACCCTTTGGTTTGCAGGCAGGCACTTAATCCACTGAGCCAAACCAGCCAGGGCTGAGCCAATAATCACATTTAAAGTGATTATTGATAGATACATTTTGATTGCCATTTTATTTTCTGTGTTCCTCTGTTTTTTCTCCTCCTTCTCCTCTTTATTCTCCTCCTTTTTGCCTCCCCCACCTATTTCCTTCCTCCTCCTCTACATCCTTATCCACCTTCTCTTGCACCTCCTTCTCTTCCTCTTCCTTTTTCTTCAAGCAAGCCCTTCATGTTTGTTGTAGTACTGGTTTGGTGGTAACGAACTCCTTTAGCTTTTTCTGGTTTGGGAACTTCTTTATTCCTCTTTGACAATGATAGCCTTGCTGGATAAAGTAACCATGGTTGTAGGTCCTTGCTTTTCATCTCAGGGAGGTGAGATGAAAATAGGTATTTCATTCCTATTCCTTCTGGTTTGACATGTTTCTGTTGAAAAACCAGGTGACAGTCTTATGGGAGTTCTCTTGTAGGTAGTAACTGCCTTTCTTGTGCAGCTTTTAAGATTCTCTTTTTGTGTTCAAGCTTTGCCAATTTAATTACGGTGTGTCTTTGTGTGGGCTTCTTTGGGTCCATCTTGTTTTGTATTCACTGTGCTTCTAGGTCTTTTGCATCTTTTTCCTTTACCCAGTTAGGGAAGTTTTCAGTCATTATTTCTTCAAATAGGTTCTTGCTGTCTTGCTTTCTCTCTTTTCCTTCTGGTTCCCCTATGATGTAGATGTTGTGAGGCTTTAACATCCAAACATGATAATAGTTATGATGTTGATAGTACTTAAACTATCCTCATTTTTTAAATTCTTTTTTTAAATGCTGCTCAGATTTGGATGTTTTTGTCTACTTTGCTTTTCAAAATGCTGATTTGTTCCTCTGCTTCATCTAACCTACTATTTATTACTTCCAGTGTATTATTTATTACAGATATTGTATTCTTAATTTCTGACTGTTCTTTTCTTATGGTTTTTATGTCTTTTTTTCATGTTCTTGAGCTTCCTTATAATCATTACTTTGGACTCTATATCTGATAAATTGCTTACCTTCATTTTATTTAGCTTTTCTTCTGTAAAATTATCTTGTTCTTTCATTTGGGGCTTGTTTCTTTGTCCCCTCATTTTGGCTGCCTCTTTTTGTTCATTTTTATGTATAAGTAGATCTGTAAAGACTCTGATGCAGGCCTGTGTAAGATGCTTCCTCTCATTGGTCCTGGACAACCTGTTTGGAGCTATTAGCAATGCACAGCTTGTGGTTCCCTTTACTGCACCTGGATGGAAAGGACCAAGCTGTACACCAAGACTGGATTTCACAAGTACTGGTCCCAGTGTTGGGTCAGCAAAATTCTCAAAGCAACCAGAGATTTTCCTGCACCTACAGGCTGCCCGTTAGACTTATTCACTGAAGGAGCCTCCAGCTCTACTACTTAGCAGGGCTTATCCTTTATTTTTTATTTATTTTTTAAATAGTAATAACCATAATTAATTAATTAATTAATTAATTTTTAGAGAGAGGGGAAGGGTGGGAGAAAGAGAGGGAGAGAAACATCAATGTATGGTTGCCTCTTGTATGCCCGCCACAAGGACCTGGCCCACAAACCAGGCATGTGCCCTGACTGGTAATTGAACCCGTGACCCTTTGATTCATAGGCTGGCACTCAAGGGTTTATCCTTTAAATGGTGGGGTTATTGCTTCCTCTCAGGCTGATGCCTCATGGAGGGGAGTTCTCTGCCCAAGAAAGATGGCTTCTACAGTATGGAGGAACTATGAGCACAGGGATACTGGGAGCTGACCCTTTAGCTCTGTCCCTAGACCCATTAAACCCAGACTGTCCTCATGGAGCTCTAGTCTGCTTTGCCTTCCCGTTGTTGGATGTTAGAGTAAGTGGCTGCAAAGAAAATTTTGTGCATTGGCCCTTTTATAGGGTGGCTTCATCTCTAGTTGTCTGTTAGGCATACAGAAATCTCACTGTTTTTTATAGTGTGATGTTTTTTGGTTGCTTTTTTTGGTTCTGGTGCATTTGAGTGGAAATTTGGTGTGGGGTTTAAAGCCCACTCTTCTCAGGGGGAAACCCCCTACACCTGAGATATTCCTGTGGAACTTTTGCTGCCACTCATGGGAGCCCAGCCAGCCTTCTAGAGCCTCTTCACTTCTTGCCAGTCTTGGTGTAGCATCTTCTGTAAGTCCTTAGTTATTCTTAAGTTAGTTATTCAGGATGCTTGTTTTTTTTTTGTAATTTAGTTGTAATTCCAGTTTGGTCATGGGAGGAGGTAAGTGTATCTTTCACTTATTCTACTGCCATCTTGGATTGTCTTTTCTTTGTCTTTAAGAAGAAGATCCTCTAGTTTGCAGGCCCATGCTCAATCCACTGAGCTACACCAGCCAGGGCAGAAGAAGATCCTTTAACATTATTTGTAATGCTGGTTTAATGGTGATGAACTCCTTTAGCTTTTTCTTGTCTGGGAAGCTCTTTGTCCTGTTATTCTATAATTCAATGATATTATTGTTTGATACAGTAATTTTGATTACTGGTCCTTGATTTTCATCACTTTTAATATTTCATGTTAATCTCGTATAGTCTGCCAAGTTTTTGTTAAGAAATCAGGTGACAGTCTTATAGGAGCTCCCTTGTAGGTACCAACTGCTTTTCTCTTGCTACTTTTAACATTCTGTCTTTGTCTGAAGACCCTTGGCATTTTTATTAGGATGCGTTTTGGTGTGGGCTTCTTTGGATTTATGTTGTTTGGGACTATTTTCTTCCCCAGGTTAGGGAAGTTTTCTATCATTTTTTTTGAAATTGGAATTTTTTCAGTTTCTTGCTCTCTCTTTTGTTTTCTAGCAACTGCACGACATGAATGTTGGTATGCTTGAAGTCTCAGAGGTTCCTTAAGCTCTTCTTATTTTAAAAATTCTTTTTTTCTTTTCTATGGGGTGTTTTCTTATCTTCCAAATAGCTGATTTGATCCTCTTTCTTCATCTAGTCTAGTGTTGATTTTCTAATGTAGTCTTCATTTCTGACTAGTTCTTTTTTATGTTTTCTATCTTTCTTTTATTGTTTCCTATTTATTTTTGTTGAAGTTCTTTCTAAGTGCAACTACTCTTCCTGTAAGTTTATTGAGCATCTTTACAACCAATATTTTGAACTCTGCATCTGGTCTTTTGTTTGTTTCCATTTTATTTATTTTTTTCCTAGAGTTTTGTTTTTTTCTTTCTTTTGGAACTTGTTTATTTGTCTCCTCATTTTGGCTGCCTCATTATATTTTTTTTCTATGCATTAGGTAGAGCTGCTCTGTCTTCCAGTCTTAGTAAAATGGCTTTATGTACTATGTGTCTTGTCAGGCCCAATAGCACAGCCTCACCGGGTACTCTAGTTGGGAGCTTCAAATATGCCCCCTGTGTGGGCTGTATGCACACACTTATTGTGGTTGTGTCAATGGGAGTGATTTCTTTTGGCTGGTCAATGGGAGTGATTTACCCTCAGGCCAATTTTCTGGGAAGACTGGCCACAACCACCATGTAAGATCAGCTGTGCAGGGGCTGACCCCATGGAGCAGAACTCACTTTAGTAGTGCTCAGTTACCTGCTGCGTCCACCTCTTGAGTGTGTCACTTGTGGGGGTAGTTTTGTGCTTTTTCATTGTAGTCTGAAGCTGTATTCAAGGTACACTGGTTTGGGGGCCTCCTGGGTGGTGCAGGCCAAGGTCAGCCCATTGCTTGTGTCCTCCCTAGGGCCACCCAGCATGAGCTGCAAAGTGATCTGCAGATTGCTGCTACTTGTGCTGGGCTTGGAGGTGTCTGGAAGAGGGCAAACTGTAAACCAAGTTTGGCAGATGCTGGTGCTGGTTCTGGGGCCACTTAGCAAGAGGTATGGGGCACATCAAGGCCAGATGTTGCTTGTTTGAGAGGTTTTAGAAAAGTCGAAAGCATGAGATGTTGGTATGGAAAAGCTACTGGAAACTGCTTAGGTGGACTGTAACTCTGTGGGAGGAGGGCTTAGCAAAAGAACAGTGGTCTCTGCCAGCACTTCTGCCTTGCACAAAGATAATCCCTACATTTCTTACCCTGATGTTAAACAATTTAGTTCTTTCCCTTTTGTTCCTGGAGACTTTAGAGTTGCTGGAGCTCAGAGTGAGTCAGTCCAACAAACTTCTGCCTTGGGCCCTTTGAGAGGAATGACTGGAATTCATGCAGCCCTCTGTCTCAGCCATAATCCCCACTGGTTTTTACAGCTAAAAGTTAGGGGACTTCTCTTCCTGGCATCTCGGGCCTGTGGGGTCTGGTGTGGGGCTTCTCAGTGGATACCTCCATAGCAGCAGAAATATCCCTCCTGATTTTTATCCACCACACATGGACATGGGACCAGCTTGTTCTGCTTCCCACCCCTCCTACCAGTGTGTTTGTGACCTCTTCTTTAATTCCTTACTTATAGGACTTCTGTTCAACTAGATTTCAAGCAGTTGAATGATGGTTCTTCTATAGTTTAGTTGTAATTCTGATGTCTGCAGATTTTTTAAACCACTCATAATTTTCTTCTACAAGTGATTATTTTAACTGGTGCCATTATATGTTAAACTGTTTCTCCTGATTTCATGTTATTTCTTTGGTTTTGGATTTCATGTCACTATGTATGTGGGCTTATTTAGGAACTATTGCTTACCCAGACATCTGCACTTTTGAAAAACTTGAATTGCACGCAACTTTGGGCAGTTCAAAAATTACCGGATTTTATTTGATATCTTTCTTAGTTGGTTTGCTTTTATTCTTTCATTTCATTGATTTCTATTAAAGATGCTGACTGTGCTTAGCTGAACATTTTTCTCTTGGCAATGAAACACAGCTAAAGGCGATTCTTATTAATTTGTCTTGTAGTCGAGTTGTTCATTTATCTGGATTTAATTTGAGACCGATGTTTGGTCTCTCTAAAGAGATTAGACTGAACATTTTTGAGTTATTTGCCAGAAATGTCCTTTCACAGGCTGACGTAGTGCTGCTATTTAGAGTGTGGGAATTTTGCTATAGAGAATTGGTTTTATGTGAGATTCTGGCTGGATTTTTTTTCTACTCATAAATTGTATTTAATATTTATGTCATTTATAATATATTTTATCTCCTGAAAATGAATAATATATAACAATGGTAATTCTCTTTATTCTTTAATGATTTTTAAAGGGACATCTCTCAGAATGTGAGGTGTGTTTGTCTTACAGAAAATCTTGACTCTGGGGATGTAGATGTAACTGCTTTCTTTTGAGTAGAGTCCATAAAATATTTGAATTTTTAATTTAATGCCATATTTTCCAATTTTTTCATTGTGTCATTGTGGTTTTTAATACTTTTCCCCCTCTTGAATAAGTCTTCTGGGGTTTATGATATTTTCTGTCTCTGTGTGTGTGTGTGTGTGTGTGTATGTACATTATTGTGGATGTAGTTAATGTCACTTCAAGCATGATACATTGGTATGATCATCAGAGCCTTCACAGTTATAGACCCACTGGGGTGATGATAGTTTTGAAGACTTTTCATTTCTTTTACATAAAAAAACAGTGTTTCTTATGGGCAAGATGGTGTCTTGATACCCAATAAATTCTAATTCCTATCAATTTTGTAAAAACCTTAATTTTGATAGTTTATGTGAAGGTTATCATAGGCATGCATGAAACTAGTTGGGAAAAGTAAAACATATGCGTAAGAAATAATTGTCAAACAAAAAATACTTTTCTATATTGGTGTCATCAAGTTGGGTATCATAAAACACACACAAACCATATTCATTACATTTTTGGTCTTTGGACAGTGTATAAACTATTGATATTCATGGAAATATTTTGTAAAAGTTGTTACACATTAATGAGTGTCAGCACTTCAGTAATTACTTGATAGAACCACAGTAAGTGGGTGTGTGACCTTGGGTAGGCACTTAGTTTCTCAAATCTTCATTTTTCTTAATAGTAATTAAAATAAGATAATAAGATTTACCTCTTATAGTTCTCATGAGACTTAAATGAGATAACACACACAAAGCACCAACACACTGTAAATTACCTCTATCAGTTGACTTTATGAAGTCCTTGGGCTAAGTATTAGTTTTTATTGATTAGCAGGGAGGCCTCTTGCTGTATTGAAATTTATAGCAATCTCATTGGAGTCCTGCCACAGTATGTAATCTTGCATGCAGAAAGAAGTGCTGTAGTTAGAAGCACTTCTAGTTAGAAGCACTTCTAGTTAGAAGCACTAGTTAGAAGTGCTGTATCCATACCCTGAGGGAAAAAGAAAAAAAAACCCCACCAAAATGAAGTATCACTGTGAGAATCTAGAAGTACAAACCCTATTAAATGGAGGGTGTGACTATGGGAAAACTATTCAAGCAATAAAAAGGATTTTCATAATACCTATAGAAAAAGTTTAGTGACAAGCCTTAAGAATGTAAAACTGTGGGTCATTTGCTAAACACATTTCATTTAATTGTCAGAGTGGAGGAAAGAGGCATGATAAGGGAAATGCCCACAAAAGAAAACACCCAAAATGAAGAAAAAAACACTTATTAGAGAACTGGCTCTTTAATATGTTTCTGAATTAATGCGATAGAGTAGAAAGAGACTAAGAAAATTCTTCAGAACAGAAGAGAACTCTCCTGTTAAGATAAGGAGAACCAGACAGTGAGTCTGAAAACCTGAGTGTTAGTTCTAGTTTTGCTATTGATGGGCTTTATTGCTTTAGTTTAGATAAGTTCCTTAACCTCTTTCGGTTTTAGTTTTCTCAACTGTAAAGCAAGAATTCTTGCCCAAGACCCATTCAGCTCTAATATTCCTTGCATATAATTCTTAAATTTATAAATTTTGTCATTTTATTGTGGAAAAATTTAAAGTCACATAAAAGTAGAGAGAATGCTATAATGGTTCTTGAGGCACATATAACCCAACTCAATAATGGCCACAGCAAATCTTATTTTGTTTATAATCCCACCTCTTTTTCCTCTCTGTAGTATTTTAAAAGCAAATTGCAGACTTTATATCCTTTCATTTCTAAATATTTCACAATATATCTGAAAGAAAAATACCCCTTTTTAAGTATAAATACCCAATATTATCCCATGTAAATAAAAAGCAAGTTAGTGATAAAACACAAATGATAATCCAGGTTCTGAGACCTGACTGAGATATAAAGTGGAATGACAGACCTTAAAAATTCAATGGAACTGAGCAAGATATTTATCTCCAGTCTCACATTTTTGTAGGTAAAATAATTGAGATCTAGAGAGATAAGTAACTTGCTCAGGGTCACAATTTAATGAAGAGTAGAAATAAAACAAGAACTCAGATCTTAAGGATTTTAGTATTATAAATAGTCTTTCCATCAAAATATACTGTTTTCTAAGGTAGTTTAATAGAACTTATATCCTACAGGCTAAAAGCAGTCATTCTGTATTTCACAACAGGTATACTATTTGAAGTAGCTACAGCTCCTGCTTGTCTTTATTTAAGTAAAGTAAGAATAAGGAAAAATAACTATAATTTGATAATATCAAATATATAGTTGGTGTTCAGATTTTCCAACTTCTCTTGGACTTTCTTTTTATAGTTTGTTAATGTGAATTAGGATCCTAATTAAATCTAATTATTTTGATTGATATGTTTATAAAATCTCCTTTAATTTGTAATTCTTGTTCAGTGTCTTTTTTTCCTTGCAATTCATTTGTTTAAAAAATCAGTATATTTGTCCTTTTGGGTAGTTTGAAATTTGCTGCTTACATTGCCCTGTTGTTTAATTTTTTTTATTGTTTCTTATAAATTGACACATCTTGGCCCTGGCTGGTGTAGCTTAGTGGACTGATCTACAATCCACTTTTGGTTCGAACTGCGAACCAAAAGATCGTGGCTCGATTTCCTGTCAGGGCACATGCCTGGGTTGCAGGCCAGTTCCCAGCAGGGGCCAGTTCCTAGCAGGCGATGCACCAGAAGCAACCATACATTGATATTTCTCTCCTTCTATCCTTCCCTTCCCTTCTAAAGATAAATAAGTAAAATTAAAAAAAATTGACATATCTGTAGGCTTGCTCAGATTTTAACTTTTTTATTTTGTCAAGAATATAATAGAAGGTAGTATGTAGTTCTAGTAGGAGCTACATGAAGGCTAGCTGTTGCTCTTTTTGTGGTGTTAAGAGCCATTGATGATGATTGCCTAGATCTTTTAATTCATTAGGAGTTATAAATTATGATATCATAGTTCTGCTATTCCTTCTTCATATATTGGTTGGAAAATTTCTATGAAGGGAATCTTTCCCTTATCAGCTATTTGATTACCCTGAGTTATAGTTCATTTATTAAAGGCAGGATAGATGCAAATTGTTTCCATATGCGAGGGTGATTTAAGATTAAAAAAATATATCATTATTAAATCACAGAATTTAACAAATTTGATGTGTTTCAGTCCATCGAAGCTATTTTCTTTATTGATATTCAAAATGGTTTTATCTTTGGCCAGTAGGGGCCTTTTCAAGTTGACTTCTGCATCCTTTGATGACCAATAGTCTTTGATAGCTTCCTTGATTTCTGGTGTAACAAGATAACTAGGTACACTCTGTATATTTCCTGCCCCATCTTTGAATCAACCATTTCCTAAATAAATCTTAATTCCTTTTAGTAGGAAATGGTATTTAGAGACCACAGTATGGATATTAGGGATATTCATTGTTACTGGGTTAGTCTTTGCTTCTAGGCCTTTTCAGTGGACAGATAAGAAAATAAATATATTTAGAGGGGACTTCCGCCATGATGGAGGCGTAGGTGGAAATACTTTGCCTTCTCTCGAAACCAAGTTTAAAAACAACAAAGTTGTAGCAACAAAAATGCAGCCAAACCACAGAAAATTGAACTATACGGAAGTCTGACAACAATGAAGCTTTCAGCCAGACCAGTAAGAGGGGCAGAGCCAGCAACAGAGCGGGGTCGGGCAGGAAAGGTCCACCAGACCCAGCTGGGTGCTCGATCCAGACACGCAGGCAGTGGGCAGATCCCAGGTGTGGAGTAGCAGCGGATGTACCCATGGAGGGCACAAGGCAGCAGGCTGATCTTGGTCACACATTTGCGTGCAGATAAACCAGGGGAAGGAGTGAGCAGTGAGACGGACCAAGCAGGCTCCAGCGGCGGGAAGCAGCAGAGGGGACCGCTATTGTCCCTCTCTGACCACGCCCCCACATACAGTATCACAAACCAGCGACCTGGTTGGCCCTGCCCTGGTGAACATCTAAGGCTCCTCTCCTCATACATAACTGGCACTAACAGATGAAAACATTATGACTCAAGAAGAACAGCTCAAAGCCCCAGAGCCAATAACTCTAAGTGATGAAGAAATAGCCAAACTTTCAGATGCACAGTTCAAAACACTGATGATCAGGATGCTCACAGAACTGGTTGATTATAGTCACAAATTAGAGGAACATATGAAGGTTAAACTAATTGAAATGAATGGAAATGCACAGGAAACCAATAGTAATGGAAAGGAAACTGGGACTCAAATCAAGGGAGTGGATCAGAAGGAAGAAAAAAATGACCAAACAGAAAAGGATGAAGAAACAAGAATTCAAAAAAATGAGGAGAGGCTTAGGAACCTCCAGGACATCTTTAAATGTTCCAACATACAAATTATAGGGGTACCAGAAGGAAAAGAGGAACAGCCAAGAGTGGAGAATTTATTTGAACAAATAATAAAGGAGAACTTCCCCAATCTTGCAAAGGAAATAGACTTCCAGGAAATCCAGGAAGCTCAGAGAGTCCCAAAGAAGTTGGACCCAAGAAGGAACACACCAAGGCACATCATCATTACATTAGCCAAGATTAAAATGAAGGAGAGACTCCCAGAAGCAGCAAGAGCTAAGGGGACTGTCACCTACAAAGGAGTTCCCATCAGACTGTCAGCTGATTTCTCAAAAGAGACCTTACAGGCAAGAAGGGGCTGGAAAGAAGTATTCCAACTTATGAAATCCAAAGACTTACAACCAAGATTGATCTATCCAGCAAAGTTTTCATTTAGAATGGAAGGGCAGATAAAGTGCTTCCAGATAAGACCAAATTCAAGGAGTTCGTCATCACCAAGCCCTTATTATATAAGTTATTATATAAGTTAAAGCCCTTATTATATAAGTTAGAGACTTACCTAAGAAAAAGAAGATAAAAAAGATGAACAGTGGAAGGACAGCAAACTCACAGTTATTAAGAACCACACCTAAAACAAAAGCAAACTAAGAGGACAGCTAGATCAGGAGCAGAACCATAGAAATGAAGATCACATAGATGGTTAGCAACAGGGGAGTGGGAGGAGGAGAAGGGGGGAGAAGGTACAGAAAATAAGTAGCATAGATGGTAGGTAGAAAATAGATAGGGGTGAGGGCAAGAATAGTATGGGAAATATAGAATCTAAAGAACTGAGACATGTGTTCATTAACTAAAGGGGGGAATGGTGGGGGAGGGGGTGTGCAGGGTGGAGGGGAATGAAGGGGGGAATAGAACAACTGTAATGGCATAATCAATAAAATATATTTAAAAAAAGAAAAATATATTTTAAAAAATGTATCATGAGTGAATAGTTTATAATTTTAATTTAGAAACAATCTACACACCAGAAAATGAACAGAGACAGAAAAAAAGTCCAGATACATTTTGAAAGATTATGTTATTTATTGTTAAATATTTTTTGTAGTTCTCTTTATGTAAATAATCTGTTGAATAATCTGTTGTTCTAGTTTTTGTAGCTGCTGAAATGATAGCACCTAGCTAAGTATCAACTTCAGACATACCTGTTTTATTTTTTAATTTATTACCAGGATAGGTCCTAGTCTGCTTGGAAACCTCCTTCTTTCTCATCCATAATAGCCCAGTATTGACTAGGTTTTTATCTTTTTTAAAAAAATATTTTATTTATTTATTTATTTTTAGATGGGGGAAGGGAGGGAGAAAGAGAGGGATAAAAACATCAGTGTGTGGTTGCCTCATGTGCACCCCCTACTGGCGACCTGGCCTGCAACCCTGTGCCTGGACTGGGAATCGAACTGGCAACCCTATGGTTCTTAGGCTGCCACTTAACCCACTGTGCCACACCAGCTAGGGCTAGGTTTTTATCTTGAAAGGACTGTGTTGACTAGACAGACTGGGGAGGTGGGGTTCATAAGTAAAATGGAATGCACAGAGGCCCAGAGGAATGAAAAAGTCTTATATATTTCAAAAACAGTTGTACTAAGTATGAGTTGTTTTAGAGGAGTGGCAGGAGATGACATATGGAGTGGTTAGGGACCAGGGTACAAATGATTTAGTGTGTCATACTAAGGAATTATTTAGCCTGCAGGCAATTTAATAAAAATTTAATAAGGGAAATTACTTGATCAGAATTACATACTCAAAAGGCATTTATAGCCATGTGAAGAATAAACTGAGGCAGGACACCAGTAAGTAAGCTATTGCAGGGCATGAAGTTTTAGATGGATCTGTGAGTTATTTGGCAGATCAAATAATGAGGAATTAATGATCAATTGGACATGTACATAAGCTGAAGGAGAGTCCAGGATACTCTTAGGGTTTTGAATTTTTGCAAATATATGCGTGATACTTCATTCAGTGGAAAAGTGAGTGTGGAGAAGGAATGGTCTAGGTTGGTGGAATGTGAGTGTGACTGAGGTTGCTTAATGAGTTCTGTTTAGGGCATCTTCAACTTGATCTACGTTGGACTTTTGGTGGAGATATTTATACATGTACAAAAATACATCTTTATGTTTAAGGGCCCAACTGAGGTTAAAATCCTTGCTCTGCTACTTCCTATTCTTGTGACCTTGGACAGGGCACTTAACCTTCTAAGCCTCAGTTTTTATAGTTCTAGAAAAGAGATAATGGTACTTAATTCAAAGGGTTGTTGTGTGAATTATATAACCTCAGGGACAGAATTTAATAGAGTGCCTAATATACAGTAACTTAATAAACAAATGTTTTTATTCCAGATATGGGTGTTTCCAATGTCTTGTTTGGGCTATGCTATTGATGAGGTGCCCTAGTGAGAACAGAGAATGAGAAGAGAGGGGACCAAATATGGACTACTGGGGAATGTCAACAGTTGAACCTAGGAAATTTAGTTGTCTGGACCTTCCCCCTCTTTCCTTCCTGTACCCTAACCAAACATGTTATTTCAATTACTACTGGAGGAAGTACAGTTTATTCTTTGCCTTCTAGCTAAAGAATGTGTCAAGTAAGATCATTGTTAATTCTATTTCCTAAAAGCTTATTTATTTACATTTATTTGTTTTTTCAACACACATTTACTGTGATACTGGTGGACATTGTAGGTGCTGAAGATATTGCAAAGAATAAACACTTGGTCACAGTACTTATGGTGTTTACATTCCAGAGGAAAGACAGGTATTCATAAAAAATAAAAATTATCATCTGGTGATAAGTGCTATATAGAGAAAAAATATGGTAAAATGGAAGAGCACTCCTGGGAGGGTTTTATTTAGATTTAGTGGTCAGGAAAGGCTTCTTTGAGGAGGATATCTTTAAGGTCACATATTCAATAGTGGCCAGCCATGTGAAGACTGGAGGAAAAACACACTAGGTAGTGCAAATGCCTCAGAATGGGAATAAGCAGTCAGACGGACATATTCAGAGAAGTATAAGAAGGCCAGAGGAACTTGAAGAAAAGGCCAGTGGAAAAATAGATGAGATGAGGCCAGAGAGCAGGCAATGATCAAGTCCTGAAGGACTCTGTAAGCCAGAATGAATAGTTCAGATTACTCTAGGTGACTTGGAAAGTCCCTAGAAAACTTTAGGCAGGAAAGTAGTACATTCTGATTTACATTTTGGAAAGATCATTGTGATCACAAGAGGCAAGCAAGAAGTAGGGAGACCTGAAAAAAGAGGCTAATGAAGTAGTCTAGATGAAATATACTTTATTTTGTTTTCTTATTTTTGGGCCAAAAACCCATTACAAAGCTCTTAGTTGGAAGTCTCACAGGTGTCCACTGCAAGAGAATTATTCTGATAATGGAGGTGCAATGGGCCTGAAGCAGATAGATAAGAGGCAGTGATTTTCAACTGTTTATTAGCTAGGGGTGCATGGACAGGGTTCTCAGAATATAAGCATATGTTCAATTGCTTTTTCTAGGAAGAGTTCATAGCTTATTCTCAGTTTGTCAAAGAGAACTTTGACCTCCAAAGGAGAGTATTGAGAGCTGTCAGAGGTATCATAGATATTATAAAAAACAAAAGCACTAATAGAGTTCTTGCTTTATTAATAGCTCATAAATTAAGGAGAAAAATGAAGCACAGTGTTAGACACGAGAAGAAAAATTAGTGAAATCAGAAGTGGGTAGGTCAGATCATCTGGTATTCAGGGCAAATTAAAAGATACCATGATCAAGTGGGATTCATTCTAGGGATGTAAGGATGATACAATATTTGCAAATAAATAAATGTAGTACATCACATAAATAAAAGGAAAGACAAAAATCACACGATCATACCAATAGATGTGGAAAAAGCATTTGATAAGGTACAGCAACAATTTATGATTAAACACTCAGTAAAGTGGGAGTAGAGGAAGCATTACTCAACATAATAAAGGCCATATATGAAAGACCTACAGCCAACATCATTGTCAATGAACAAAAACTAAAAGCTTTCTCACTAAGATCAGGTATGAGACAAGGGTGTCTGCGTTCACCACTCCTATTCAACATAGTATTCAAGTCCTAGTGGTAATGATCAAACAAGAAAAAGAAATAAAAGGCATCCAAATTGGAAAGGAAGATGTAAAACTCATTGTTTGCAGATGATATGATAGTGTACACACAAAGCCTGAGACTCCACCAAAAAACTACTTGACATAATAACTGAATTTGGCAAAACAGCAGGGTACAAAGTCAATATTCAGAAATCAAAGTCATTTTTGTACACCAGCAAAATATCAGAATCAGAAATAAGGAAAAAAATCCCATTTGATATAACAACAAGAAAAATAGAGTATCTGGGAATAAACCTTCACAAGGAGCTGAAAAACCACTCAGAAAATTACACAACACTGAAGATGGAAATTAAGGAAGACACAAACAAATGGAAACATATACTATGTTCATGGATTGGAAGAATTAACATTATCAAAATGTCCATACTACCCAAAGCAATTTATAGATTTATTGCAATCCCTATTAAATTACCAATGACTTATTTCACAGATACAGAACAAACATTTCAAAAATTTATATGGAACCATAAATGACTCCGAATAGCTGCAGCAATTTGAAAAAGAAGAACAAAGTAGGAGGGATCACTGTACCTGATATCAAACTATATTACAAGTCCACTATAATCAAAACAGTCTGGTAACTGGTATAAGAACAGGCACATTGACCAATGGAACAGAACAGAGAGCCCAGAAATAAAGCCAAGTTTCTATAGTCAATTAATATTTGACAAAGGGGGCAGGAGCATAAAATGCAGTAAAAATAGCCTCTTCAACAGATGGTGTTGGGAGATCAGGAGAGCTATATGTAAAAAAAGTGAAGCTAGACCACCAACTTATACCATAAACAAAAATAAACTCAAGATGAATAAAAGACTTAAATATAAGTTGTGACACCATAACAGTTGTATGGTGAGAGCATAGGCAGGAAAATCTCAGACATTCCACGCAGCAATATTTTCACCACTATGTCTCCTACAGCAAGGGGTATAGAGGAAAGAATAAAGAAATTGGGCTTATCAAAAGCTTTGCATTATTAAAATAAAAAGGTTTTGCATGGCTAAAGAAAACACCAGTGAAATGAAAGGGGAACCAACTGTATGGCAAAACATATTTGTCAATGATACCTCAGACAAGGGTCCAACTCTTTTGGGACTCTCTGAGCTTCCTGGAAGTCTATTTCCTTTCCCAGATTTGGGGCATTCTCCTTCATTATTTTTTCAAATAAGTTTCAATTTCTTGCTGTTCCTCTTATTTTTTGGCACCCCTATGATTTGGAAGTTGGAATGTTTAAAGTTGTCTCAGAGGTTCCTAAGCCTCTCCTCATTTTTTTGAATGCTTGTTTCTTCATTCTGTTCTGGTTGAATGTTTATTTTTTCCTTCTGCTCCAAATTGTTGATTTGAGTACCAGTTTCCTTCCTTTCACTGGTGGTTCCCTGTCTATTTTTATTTGTTTTAATTTCAAAGGCTTTACTTTTTTCTCTATTTTGTGACCATACTCAGCCATTTCTGTGAGCATCTTGATTACCAGTGTTTTGAACTCTGCATCTGACACTTTGGCTATCTCTTCATCACTTAGTTGTTTTTTTCCTTAATATTTATTTATTTATTTATTTATTTATTTTTCAAGTACAGTTTTCTGCCTTTTACTCCCTTCTTGGCCCAACCTCTCGTGATCCCCACCTCCCTCCCATTTTTACCACCCTTAGCTTTAACTTTTAAAGAAAGAGTGTTTCACTGAAAAAGGTAATAAATTAAAAGAGCTCATATTCTTGTTTTTCAGGCAGTAAGGTGATGTAAAACTATCAAAGATAATTAAAAAGTTTGAGAGCCATTGGACAAAAAAATGCCATTTAAATATACCCATTTCTTTTTTAAAATTTTATTTAGTTATTTTTCAAGTACAGTTTTTTTGTCTATTTCTCCCATCCAAGCCCCACCCCCCCACCCAGTGCTCCCCACCTCCCTCCCATTTCCTCCTCCCCTAGTCCTCATCCCTGTGTCTTTCATACTTGTTCCTCCAAATCCCTCCCCTTTTTCCCCCTTAAATTCCCTTCCCTCTCTTCTCTGGTCACTACCCCCTTGTTCTCTACTTCAGTGTCTTTGTTTTTATTCTGCTTGCTTGTTTGTTTTGTTGTTTTTCTTGAGTTTTTATCTGTTTTTTCATTTAGGCCATATTTCTTTGTCTCAGCACACCTGTTACACTGTAAGATGTGGAACCTTAGGTATTCTCCAGGTTGGGGAAATGAATGTCACTGCATTGTAGCACTGTGTGTAGTGGAGGGGTCATAGAGGGAACAATTCTGCTTGCTCCGCTCTCAGTTGGCTTTTAGTCACTTCCCCTGCCACCAAGAAGCAAATTGGGCCCTTCAGGTGCTGATTCACAGGTGCATGGGTTTGTGTATATTCTAGGACCCTGTTGGTCTTTCCAATGAAGTCTTCTGTGAGGCTGGGAGTTTCTCCCACTGTGCAACCCCCACAGGTTTTCACCACTAGAGGTTTTGAGGATTTATTTCCCTGTACTGAAACCCTGGGTTGCAGTCCGTGTTGTTCCCCAGTTTTTTGTCCCTGTTTATGTGCACACAAATTTGGGACCTCCAGCCTCTGGCTCACCCACCTGTTCCTCCAGCCTCCAACTTGCTGTGTGTCCTCTCTGCCCCATCTGCCTGTCTCTGCCCCTCATATTGGTCTGGATGAATGTTTCTTGTTTAACTCCTTGGTTGTCAGACTTCCATACAGTTCAATCTTCTGGCAGTTCTGATTATTTTTTGTTTTGAAATTTGTTGTGTCCTTCTTTTTGTTGTGTGAGGAGGCAGAGTGTATCAGTGTATGCCTCTTTCTTGGCCAGAAGACCTATGTGAGAATTTTTATGGTAAAACTTAAAGGTGAGACATGTTGTGAAACTTTTTATGCCATCGAAAATGAAAAATATAATTTAATATTGAATTATTTTAATTTCTTCATACCAAATGATAATTTTATCTGGGGATGTTGTTTTATATAATACCAACCTTTTATCTTTTTCTTTTTGTTTTAAACATTTTTTATCAATTATGCCATTACATTTGTTCTATTCCCCCTTCCGTTCCCCTCCACCCTGCCTCCCCCTGCCCCACCATTCCCCCCTTTAGTTCTTGAACACGTTTCTCAAGTTCTTTAGATTCTGTATTTCCCCTACTATTCTTATCCTCCCCCCCATCTATTTTCTATCTACTGTCTGTGCTACTTATTTTCTGTACCTTCTCCCCCTTCTTCTCCCACTCCCCTATTACTAATCCTCCATGTGATCTTCATTCCTATGGTTCATTCCTGATCTAGCTATCCTCTTAATTTGCTTTTGTTTTAGGTGTGGTTGTTAATAACTGTGAGTTTGCTGTCCTTTCACTGTTCATATTTTTTATCTTCTTTTTCTTAGATAAGTCCCTTTAACATTTCACATAATACGGGCTTGGTGATGATGAACTCCTTGAATTTGGTCTTATCTGAGAAGCACTTTATCTGTTCTTCCATTCTAAATGAAAACTTTGCTGGATAGAGCAATCTTGGTTGCAGGTCTTTGGTTTTCATGACTTGTAATACCTCTTTCCAGCCCCTTCTTGCCTGTAAGGTCTCTTTTGAGAAATCCACTGACAGTCTGATGCGAACTCCTTTGTAGGTGACAGTCCCCTTAGCTCTTGCTGCTTCTAGTATTCTCTCCTTCATTTAATCTTGGCTAATGTAATGATGATGTGCCTTGGTTTGTTTCTTCTTGGGTGCAACTTCTTTGGGACTCTCTGAGCTTCCTGGATTTCCTGGAAGTCTATTTCCTTTGCCAGATTGGGGAAGTTCTCCTTTATTATTTGTTCAAATAGGGTTTCCACTTGTGGCTGTTCCTCTTCCCCTTCTGGTATGCCTATAATTCAAATGTTGGAACATTTAAAGACGTCCTGGAGGTTCCTAAGCCTCTCCTCATTTCTTTGAATTCTTGTTTCTTCATTCTTTTCTGTTTGGTCATTTTTTCCTTCCTTCTGGTCTACTCCCTTGATTTGAGTCCCAGTTTCCTTTCCATTACTGTTGGTTTCCTGTGTATTACCATTCATTTCAATTGGTTTAGCTTTCATATGTTCCTCTACTTTGTGACTATAATCAACCAGTTCTGTGAGCATCCTGATCACTAGTGTTTTGAACTGTGCATCTGAAAGTTTGGCTATTTCTTCATCACTTAGCTTTATCAGTCTGGGGCTCTGAGTTGTTCTTGAGCCATTTTTGGTCTGTTTGTGCCCGTTAAGTATGAGGAGCTGAGCCTTAGTTGTTTACCAGGGTGGGGCCACTCAGGTCGCTGGTGTGTGACACTGTATGTGGGGGTGGGGTCAGAGAGGGAGCAATGGCAGTCCTGTCTGCTCGCCAGTCCGTCCCACTGCCCAGGCCAGTTTGTCCGAGTGGAAATGTGCCAGCCCGCCGCCTTGCACTGTGCGGTCTCAATGCTCACCTCTTCACTGTTTTATCTGCACACAAATGCTCCACCGACTGCAGACAGCCAGCTGCGCCTCTTCCCCATGTCTGCCCGTAGCCAGCCCAAACCACACCTGGGATCTGCGCCTTCGGCTGCTTGCGCACCACCTGGTCAGGGATCTTTTTTGCCAACCTACTCCGCTGCTGGCTTCGCTCCTCTCACCGGTTTAGCTGAGCATTTAGTTGTCTTTGGACTCCATATTGTCGATTTTCTGTGTGGTTTGGTTGTGTTTATTGTTGTTAAAACTTTCTTTTTAGATTTGGTTGTGCGCGGACGCAAGGTGTTTCCACCTACTCCTCCATCTTGGCGGAAGTCCTCGCCAACCTCTTTTCTTGACTTATTGAGGAATAATTGACAAAGTTGTATATGTATATACACACACACACATATATGTACACACACATGTATATATTAGCAAGACCCCCCCAAAACTTCTGGAAGGTAGGCCCCTTGTACTACAGGCTTTCTGTGCTAGGTGAGTGTTCTAGGAACCCATCTGTACCAGTGTACCAGCTAGTGTTGTGAGAAGCTGTGTTTGGCTTCAGTGAATTTTTTTGAAGACTCTTTGAACGTGTTTGCCTATTTCATGATGGGTGATTCATGAGCATACCTGCCCTTGCCCCACCCTTCCTATTTACCCCATGTTTCCCTGAGTGGCTTTTTTTTTGTTTCCCCAGATGAAAGAAGTCCTCAAAGGAAAATGTTTTGCTGATGTGAAAGAGGTAAAACAAAAAATGCAGAGTGCTACAATTAGAATTGATGAGTTCAAAAACTGTTTTTTCCTTTATTTTTATTTTATTTTTGTTTTATGTTATTTATTTTATTTTATTTTTAAATTGTTGTTCTAGTACAATTGTCTCTATTTTCCTCCTACCACTCCCACTGCCCCACCCATCCCCACCTCCTATTCTCAATCCTACCCCGTTCGGCTCTGTCTACATGTCCTTTATATATGTTCTTTGACTACCCTTCTCCTTTTCCCTCCATTATCTCCTCCCACCTCCCCTCTGGTTGCTATTTGCTCTTTATTTCAATGTCTTTTTATATTTTGTTTGCTTGTTTGTTTTGGGAATTAGGTTCCACTTATATGTGAGATCATTTGGTATTTGTCTTTCACTGCCTGGTTTATTTCACTTAGCATAATGCTCTCCAGATTCATCCATGCTGTCACAAAGGTTAGAAGCTCCTTCTTTCTTTCTGCTGCATAGTATTCCATTTGAGCAGTGGAAGAAAGGTCTCAATACATATATTGCATCAGATGGGGAGTACTTTTAAGGTGACTGAAGTTTAAACATGTAAATATACTATTTTTTTATAAATGAATTGTTTTCTTGGGATCCCCCCACAGATATATATTTTTTCCAAGCTAAACTCAGGTTTATTAAACCTATGTGTGTGTGTGTGTGTGTGTGTGTGTATGTGTGTGTGTGTGCACAAGCACATACTTCAGGCCTGAGTCACTACCTGATTGAGCTGATGAGGAATTAATTTCTGCTTCTTGTTTGAAGTGTAGATCCATCATGGTCAGATGAACACCAGGGAGGGGTTATCCATCAGAGATTCCTTAATGCTGGGGTCCCACTTCTCTGCTACTCGTATAGTTCTCAAGCTCCAGTTGAAGGCTGTGACATAGCAGCTGAGCTTCCTATGCTGGTCCCCAGGGAACTCCCTGTAAAGGAAGAAATCTGTGAGTTCTGTGAAATCTGTGAAATCTGTGAAATCTGTGAGTTCTGAGAAATCTGTGAAATCTGTGAGGTTGGGAGACTCTGGGGGTCCCTCACTGTCTGTGTTCTCCTTTGTGGATTCCACATATGGGTCCTTGCCATTCTCTGGTAAGGGGGCTGCCTTTGTTTTTTCTGCCCAGCCACCCTTCTTGGCTATTCTTCAGTGTTTACAGAATCTTCTGCTGCATTGTCCTGTTCTTTTGACCACTTCTCCTCAGTGTGGATATCTTCCTGGGACCCTGGTCAGGCTGGTTTGGTCTCTTCTGAAGTTGGATGTATCTGGAGTAAGCTGGATCTGGCTGTCTGAGGGGGCTTGGTTTTGGTCTGGCAACACTTCTGGGGAAATTTGGCACTTCATTCCCGCCGCTTTCTCCCCATCCTTGCTGCTGGAGTCTGGCGTTGTTCTGAGGTACCTTTGGGAGGGCAGCTGCCACTCATGTGGTGACAGTCTAGCATCCACTCTGTATACAATGTGACCTCTGAGACCTAAGACCTGGCTGTGCTTCTGGGCCTTGGAAAAGGCACAGATAAAGTGGGTACTGTCTGGAGTCCAGTCTGGCCAGTACTTGACCCCCAGCTCTAGGGCCTTGTCCCAGAGATCCCAGAAGAGGGTTTTTTTGGAAGCCACTCAGCAGCACCACCACAACACCCTTAAGGATCTTCCCCAGCTCCTGTGGAAGGATCTTCCCCAGCAGCTGTGGGCCAGCTCTGGGTCTCTATATTTTTGAAGTGTACGAAGTGTACAGCATGATAATTTAGTTTATATATATGTGTGCATGTGTGTGATGCAGTCACCAGCAGGGCAGTGTCCACTGCATTGTGGATTAGATATGAGACAAATTCACACAGGAAAAGGGATGGCATGGCCACTCTCTCAAGGGGAGAGCACCTTGGAGTGTCTTAGTCACTCTCTCAAGAAGATAGCTCACCGACCCTTGCCCTGACAAGCTTTTATTGTTTTTCTAGGCACATTACATGATGGTCCTCATTTACTATGCAGAAGTTTGCTTTAGGTGGTTACCTTTTACAGAAAAAAAAGAGGATGCCACTAATCACATAATAGAAGAAGGATATTTGCAAATGCAAAGAGAAAAGTGGTTGAACTGGCTACACTCATCCTTGGAAGGTTTAGCATAGATTTTAGGAAGTTACTTTAAAGATATGCAGTAAATGTTTGCTGCCTCAATTCAGGGTGAGGGAGTTTTAGCAAAAAGCAAGTCTCAAAGTAGGCCTGTTTGCAATGCAGGCCTGATTCCCCACAGGAGAACCTATCTGTGGGCATGGGTCCTGTCTGTGCCCATGCCACACAGAACAGTCTCCTATAGTTGTGAAATGATTAACACAATTCAATTAATTAATACATCTGTGTACCTTACATAGTTAACTTTTTGAGGGGAAGGCATGAAAATGCTCAATATATACTCCAGGAAAGTTTCAACTATATAATTCCATATTATTAATTATAGTTGCCATGCTGTACATCAGATCCTGAGATGTTATTCATCTGAAAACTGAAAGTTTGTACTCTTTGACCAACCTCTACCCATTTTCCCAGCCTCTGGCAAACACCATTTTACTTTCTGTTTCTATGAGATTAGCTTTTTTGGTTTATTTGTTTTAGATTCCACTTGTAAGTGGTACCATACGGTATATGCCTTTCTCTGTTTGGTTTATTTCACTTAGTATAATGCCTTTCTAGTTCATCCATGTTGTTGCAAATATTTCATTCTTTTTTATGGTGGAATAATATTTCATTGTATATGTATATAAACATTTTCTGTGTCCATTCATCCATCGAGAGATACTTAGGTGGTTTTCATATCTTTGTTATTGTGAATAATGATGCAGTGAAAATGGAAGTACAGATATCTTTTTGGCATATTGATTTTATTTCATTTTGATGTACACCCAGAAACAGGATTGCTGGATAATATTATAGTTCTATTTTTTAATTTTCTCAGGAATTGCTATATTGTTTTCTGTAATAGCTGTACCATTTTACATTTCTGCCAACAATGTTCAAGGGTTTCCTTTTTTCCAAAACCTCGCCTACATTTGTTATCTCTTATTTTTGATAACAGCCATCCCAATAGGTGTGTGGTGATAGTGCACTGTGGTTTCGATTTGCATTTTCCTGAAGAGTAGTGAAATTGAGCACTTGTTTTCATATACCTAAGGCCCATTTTTTGTGTTCTTTAAAAAATATCTATTCATGTTTTTTTAAATCAGATTATTTGTCATTTTGCTGTTGAATCGTATAAGTTCCTTATATCTTGCATATTAACCCTTTATTAGATATATGCAAATATTTTTCCCATTCTATAGGTTTCTTTTTTGTCTTTCAATAAAAACATTTATTTATTTATCTTTTTTTTGCCATTTTATCCCTTTCTATTTTTCACAGTTGATATACAATACTATATCCTAGTGACCAGATACTACATAACTCATCAAGTGGTCATCCCAATAAATCCTGCACCCATCTGATACCCAGCTTTGCTGGGTAGAGTAATTTTGGTTGTAAGTCCTTGCTTTTTATCACCTTGAATATTTCTTGCCATTCCATTCTGGCCTGCAAAGTTTTGTTGAGAAATCAAGTAACAGTCTTACAGGAGCTCCCTTGTAGGTAGCTAACAGTTTTGCTCTTGCTGTTCTTAAGATTATATCTTTATCTTTAACCTTTTGCTCTTTAATTATGATGTGTCTTGGTTGGGGCATTTTTGGGTTCATCTTGTTTGGGACTCTGCACTTCCTGGACTTGTATTCACTTTTCCTTCACCAGGTTAGGGAAGTTTTTCATCATTATTTTTTTATTTTAAAATTTTTAGAAGGAATTTTAATTTCATTTTTTTAAAAGAATTTTATTTATTTATTTATTTATTAGAGAGAGGGGAAGGCGGGCAGAAAGAGAGAGAGAAACATCAATATGTGATTGCCTCTCATGTGGCCCCACTGGGGAGCTGGACCGTAACTCAGGCATATGCCCTGACTGGGAATTGAACCCGCTAGCCTTTGGTTTGCAGCCCGTGCTCAGTCCACTGAGCTATACCAGCCAGGGCCCATCATTATTTTTGATAATAGGTTTTCAATTTTTTTCTCTCTTTTCTCCTGGTACCCCATACGATGTGAGTGTTTGAGTGCTTAAGGTTATCTCAGAGGCTTGTTACACTGTGTTAATATTTTGGATTCTTTTCTCTTTTTGCTGCTCTGATGAGGTGGTTTTTTTTTTTTTTTGCTTTCTTATATTCCAAATCTCTGATTTGATTCTTGACTTCATCTACTCTACTGTTGATTCCCTGTAAATTATTCTTCATTTTAGTTAGTGTATCCCTCATTTCTGACTGGTTCTTTTTTATGGTTTCTATGTCCTTTTTCATGCTGTTGAAGTTCTCAGTAAGTTCCCTGAGCATCATTATAACCATTGTTTTAAACTCTGTTCTGCTAGTTTGCTTGCCTCCATTTCATTTTTTTTTTTCTGTACAGATTTCTCCTGTTCTTTCATTTGAGACCTGTTCTTTTTATCTTTCTATTCTTGGCTTAGGCTTCCCTAAGTTTGCTTTTATATATTAGATAGAGCTCCTATGCCTTCCAGGTGGTATACTGGCCTTGTATATTAGGTGTTCTTAGAACCCAGTGGCACAGATGTTCCAGTTACCTGACTTGGGTGCTGCAGGTGAACCCCTGTGTGGGCTGTGTGCACTGTCCTGTTGTAGTTGAGCCTTGATTGCTGTTGGTGTGTTATTAATTATGTTATGTTAAATACTAAACTAATAGAATGAAAAGCTTAACTTTTTCTCAAATTGACATTTTTGCCCCCCCCCCTTTTTTAACTGGAGCAGACCTAATTGCTGTACCATAGAGGGTGGAGGTTGATTCTGACTAGGTAATTTTTTAGGGATAGGAAAAACTATCTAAGGTGTGCAAGTAGACATTTTACTATGGCATAAATTACTTTCTAGATAGAGACTTCAGTTTGGAATTTCAGATTTCAATGGCATACTTGGGAAAATGGTTAACTTGAAACAGTGTTTGGAGATTTTTTTTCTCTTAGACACAATTAAAGAGGTGTACATACATAAAGACATCAATATGTGTTTATGAATGGTAAAATACTCTGTATGGATTTTCAAAACTGGTTTTGCATCACAGTCAGAATTTTAGTGGTTATATTAAAGGGTAAAACAACTCTCTCAAAATAAATGACATATCTCCTTAAGAGAGAAACAAATATTATTGAAACAAACTGAAAATCTTCTTTCCCCTAATTTTGTATCTCTAAAGAACCTGAGGTAAGTTAAGTGACTGGCTAAAAGTTGAACATCTAATAAGTATAGAAGCCATGAAGATTTCATAGGTACATGACCTATGCAGTCATAAAGGGTAATAGACTTAGTTTAAATGTTCTGTTGTTGCCTTGAAATTCTCAATAATTTTGAACAAGAGGCCCTACATTTTTCATTTTGTAGCAGTACTTACAAATTATGTAGCCAGGTCTAGATTCGGGACTCTACTTTTATTTCCTGATCTCTACATAGATTGCTTTACTTACATGTCAATTATTAATTAATTAGTTTTGGGAAGAAATATCTTGTAGAGTATTATAGAGTTTAATTCTCTTCTGACACCTGACACAAGGATTCACAATGTTGAAGTCCGTGGTTTTGTGGTCCTCTGGAGGTGTGAGGTGGTGGTAAGTGGAATCACTGGTAATGCTGTTTCAAAGTGAGGGTGCAGTAAGTACAAACTAATGCATATATTCTTGCCATTTTGGGTATATGTCTGTATTTATTGTTTATGTTGCTCTTTGAGACTGTGAGTTTCATGAATCCAGGGATAATGTTTGTGCTTGGTTACAGTGCTATCCTCAAAGCCCACTCTAGTATTTCTCAAATAGCAGACTCAATCTTTTGAGATCAGTTAGAGAAACTCTGTTACTAATGGGTATATTTCATGGTTCCTAGGTTTGCTTGGGAAGATTAGAAAAAGATAGAAAACTGAGAGAAAGAAGCAAGGTGGCAGAGGAGTGAATGAAAGCCACACTGACCTCCTCTCAGGACTAATCTGGAATTACAACTAAATTGTGGAGAAATCACCCAGAATAAACAACTGAAGAATAGGAAGAGAAAAGCCTTATAACCTCAGGCAGACAGAAGAATCATCTTCAGCACTAACTGACTGGTAAAGAATGTGGTGGAAACTTGAGAAGGCTGGCTGGGCACCCAGAGGTGGCCGTGCTGGTGGGATAATTAAGCAGTTGGTTGGATTCCCCTGAGAAGCATAGGGTTTAAACCTAAGCTGGGATCCCCAACCTAGAGCATCAGAGACCAAAAGGTACATAGACAACAACTAGCGGCAAAAAGCAGCAGGGTTTCTCTCTGCCAGAGATGGGCAGCTGGAGATGCAAAGAGCCATTTATAGAGCCAACACACAAATTTTCACTTGCAGCCACTTAGGCTGGTCTCTGGCAAAGGAGGGGCACAGTGGGTTGGAGATGCCTGAAGGGAGATGGAGGATGGGAGATTTGGGGAGAAAACTGAGAGGGTAGGTTCTGGGGTCCCAGTGCCGAGTCATCCCTCATACAGTAGCAGCCATCCTGTTTAGGCAGACCATTGCCCTCCAAGTAGCAGCAGCCTAAGGAGAAATAATAGCCCCAACACCAGGAGGTATTCTGCCTGGCCCTATGGTGCTTAAGTCTGACTGCTGTGTGCAGAGTGACTAGATTGCAGATAGCCACAGACAGTAGATCCCTGGAAGTCTCAAATAGGTTGTCTAAGGTCAGATGGGGTCAACATCTGATATCACCAGAGACATATCCAGAAAGAAAAAAATAGTGGTATATACTAGAGGCCACAGAGATGAAATCTACTATGGTCTTTTCCATGATTAGTGATACTTTCTTTCCTACATAATTTTTAAAGATTCATTTCTTGTCCAATCAAGTTTGTGCATATTAAGGCACTAGATTTTATACTATAGTTTGTTTCTCTTCTTTCTCATAATAGTATCAATCTCTTTACATCCTTATTAATACTGATTTGTTTGCTGTTGATAGTGGGATTGCAAGGGGGAGTTATTTTTGTGGATTTGGGTTTGTTCCCTGGGCTTTGTGGTTTTGTCTGGCAGCGCCTGCACAACAGCATACAAGACATGGTGAACAGAGTGACCCTCAGTCAACCAGCTGGAAGGAAGGACTCACCAAAGAATGATCTAACAATAATCAAATCCCAATTAAATTGAGAGCCAACATAGTTGGCAAAAAGGACATCCCAAGAGCATCAAGTTCAGATCAGTGAAATCATACCACTGAATCTCACAGGTCTCCAACCATAGAAGTTCACACCACAAATTCAGGGAGTCAAAACAGATTAATTTAAGAAGCAGAAGGAAACAAGAGGAGTTGAACAAATAATGGGAAGACAAAGAAGCAACTCCCAAATGAAAGGAAAGAAGGAATCCTCAGAAAGAGTGCTAAATGAAATAGATGCAAGTCAACCACCAGTTATTGATTTCAAAACAGTGGTTATGATGAAGCTCAATGAGCTAAGTGAGAATTACCAAAAACTACAGGGAAGGTACATGGAATTTACTGCGAATTATACCAGCATGAAGAATGGCACAGAAACAATAAACAAGAGTCAAGAGGAAATGAAAAAACAATTTCTGAATTAAAGAACACAGTGGAAGGAATTAAAAACAGGCTAGATGAAGCACAGGGTCAAATTAGTGAGGTGGGGGACAAGGTAGAAAAATATTCCCAGAAAGAGCAAAAAAAGGAAAAAGAAACTAAAAAAGAACAAAGAAGGATTAAGGAGAATGCAGGAAAACATGAAATGTAACAAGTTCAAATCGTAGGAATACCAGAAGGAGAAGAAAAGGAGCAAGGGATAGAAAACCTGTTTGAAAAAATAATGATGGACAACTTTCTGAACTTGGAGAGGGGAAAAACCATGCAAGTTCATGAAGCACAGAGGGTCCTAATCAAGGTCAACCCAAAGAGGCCTACTCCAAGACTCATCATAATTAAAATGCCAAGTTTTAAACATAAGAGAGAATCTTAAAAGAAGCAAGGGAGAAACAAGAAGTACCATACAAAGGAGCTCTGATAAGGCCAGCAACTGCTTTCTTAACAGAAATAGTTCAAGCCAAGAGAGCATGGCAAGAATAATCCTAAGTAATGAAAAGCAAAGGTCTGCAAACAAGATTATTCTACCCAACAAGGCTCTTCATTAAAATGGAAGGTAAAATAAGGAGTTTCCCAGGCAAACACAGGCTGAAAGAATACATCTGCACCAAAGCAACACTGCAAGATATACTAAAGGGACTTCTGTAAGAGGAGGGAAAAGAGTGAGGAAGAGAGTAACACAGGTACAAAGGGGGAAAAATTAATCAATAGCTATCAATAATAACCTTAAATTTTAAAGGATAAATGCTCCAAACAAAAGATATAGGGTAGCTGAATGAGTAAGAAAACATGCCCTGACATATGCTACCTACAAGAGATCCACCTAAGAATAAAATACCTACACAGACTAAAAGTTAAGAGTTGGAAAAAATATTCAAAGCCAAGGGACAGGAGAAATATACTGGGGTAGCAATACTTATATCATACAACATAGACTTCAAAACAAAATCCATGAAACGAGACTCAAAAGGATATTTCATAATACTCAAAGGAAGAATCCATCAGGAAACTACAAACATTGTAAACATATATGCACCCAACACAGGAGCACCCAAATACATAAGGAAAATCTTGGAAGACTTCAAGAAAGATATAGACAGCAACATACTTATAGTAGGGGATTTTAACACTGCATTGTGAACAATGGACAGATCTTCCAAAGAATCAACAAGGACATTGTGGCACTGAATGACACACTAGATCAAAGGCAGTAACTGATATATACAGAACCTTTCACCCCAAAGAAGCACAATATATGTTTTTTTTTCAGATGCACATGTAACATTTTCAAAGGCAGACCACATGATAGGATACAAAACAAGCCTCAAAAAATTCAACAAAATTGAGTCTGGCCAAAATGGAGGTGTAGGTGGAAATACTGTACCTCCGCCCACAACCAAATTGAAGGACAACAAAGATTTAGAAACAAAAACATAACCAAAACAAACAGAAAATTGAACTGTATGGAAGTCAAACAACAATGAACCATTCATCCAGACTGGTAAGAGGGGCGGAGTTGGCGGCTGGTGAAGAGAAGTCCTGTCAGGAAGAGGCAGTGGCTGGCAGAACTGGGTGCGGGGACAAATTGAGCAAACTCAGTGAGGCACGCAAGGCTACTGGCTGACCTCGGAAATGTTGAAACCAGAAAAATAGAGAATAAAATAGGGAGTGCCTTAAAGAGATTTGGCCTGGAGGCAGAAGCCACAAGGAAATTAAGAAGGAACATAGGGAGTGGAAAAGGCGGAACTACAAAACCAATGGGGCTGAACAAGTAGAGGACCACCTGTTCAAGTGTCTAGATTAAAATTTTTCCATTACTCAAAACCCAGAAAGCTTAGGTCATGCTCGCGCCACCTGAGTAGCCAGTAGCTAACAGCCACATTTGCTTCTATAAAATGCTTGCTTGCTTGCGTCAATAAAAAGACTTAGCTCTAAGCGCTTAGGGCGGCTCTCGCTTGCCGCTCTTATGAGCACTGTGTCTCTGGACACTCTGAGGGTCCGCCCCTGCGCAGGTTAAAACTTTGGCCAATAAAATAACATCTCTGAATCCTGAAAGTTTCTGACAATTTGTCTCTCGCGTTGGTGGATGCAACAGGAAACATTCATGTGCAGATAAAGCAGGCAGGTTTTAAAAAGGTCAGTGAGATAGACTGTGCAACCCAGGGCCCCAGCAATAGGAATTAAAGCCTAAAAGCACTGATTGGAAAAACTTTCAGGGGTTGAGGTTCCGGGAAAGGCACCCAGCCTCACAGGAGAGTTTGTTGGGGAGACCCACAGGGTCCTAGAATGTACACAAGCCCCACCCACCCAGAAACCAGGGCCCAATTGGTTTGTGGGAAGTGGCAGAGGTAACTGAAATCTGAGAGAGAGCAGAACACCATTGCTCCTTCTCTGACCCTGCCCCTACATACTGCGTCACAACCCAGTGACGTAGGTTGTCCTGCCCCGGTGAACACCTGTCTCTGTCCCTCATTCATAGCAGGTGTGAACAGACCAAAACATTATGGCTCAGGCAGAAGAACAGCTCAAAGCCCCAGAGCCAGTACTTCTAAGTGACAAAGAAATAGTCAACCTATCAGATGCACAGAACAAAATACTGGTGATCAGGATGCTCAAAGAATTGGTTGATTTTAGTTGCAAATTAGATGAAAAAAATGAAGGCTACACTAAGTGCAATGAAGCAAAATGCACAGGGAACCAAACAAACCAAATAATTCTGTTTGTTTGATCTGAGTCCCAAACAAAACTGGGACTCAGATCAATGGAGTGGACCAGAAGGAAGGAAGAAACAATCAAACAGAAAAGAACGAAGAAACAAGAATTCAAATTATTGAGGAGAGGCTTAGGAACCCCCAGAACATCTTTAAATGTTCCAACATCTGAATTATAGGAGTACCAGAAAGGGAAGAGGTAGAGCAACAAGTGGAAAACTTATTTGAACAAAAAATAAAGGAAAACTTCCCCAAAATGGCAAAGGAAATCAACTTCCAGGCAGTCCAGGAAGCTCAGAGAGTCCCAAAGAAGGTGGACCCAAGAAGAAACACACCAAGGCACATCATAATTACATTAGCCAAGATTAAAATGAAGGAAAGAATTCTAGAAGCAACAAGAGATGAGGGGGCAGTTACATACAAAGGAGTTCCCATCAGACTCAGCTGATTTCTCAAAAGAGACCTTGCAGGCAAGAAGGGGCTGGAAAGAAGTATTCCAAGTAATGAAAGGCAAGGACCTACATCCAAGATTGCTCTATCCAGCAAAGCTCTCGTTTAGAATGGAAGGGCAGATAAAATGCTTCTGAGATAAGGTCAAGTTCAAAGAGTTCATCATCACCAAGCCATTATTATATGAGATGTTAAAGGGACTTATCTAAGAAAAAGTTAAAAAAGATGAACAGTGAAAGGACAGCTAACTCACAGTTATTAACAACCACACCTAAAACAACAGCAAACTAAGTGGACAGCTAGATCAGGAGTGGAACCATAGAAATTGAGATCACATGGAGCTTTAGCAACAGGGCAGTGGGGGGAGGAGAGTGGGGAAGAAGGTACAGAAAATAAGTAGCATAGATGGTAGGCAGAAAATAGACAAGGGGGAGGGCAAGAATAGTATGGGAAATGTAGAAGCTAAAGAACTTATGACACATGGCCATAAAATAAAGGGGGGGTAATGTGGGTGGGAGGTGGTGTGCAGGGTGGAGGGGAATGAAGGGAGGGATATGGACAACTGTAATGGCATAATCAATAGAATATATTTTTAAAAATTCAAGAAAATTGAAATCATATCAAGTATTTTTTTTTTCTGACCAAAAGGTACTGAAACTAGAAACTGACCTCAAGGAAAAAACTCAAAAACTCTCAAACTCATGGAGATTGAATAGCATGCTATTAAACAATGAATGGGCAAGAATTAGTTAAGGAAGAAATAAAAGAATTCTCTGGAAACAAATGAAAATGTAATCACAACAACCCAAAACTTATGGGATACAGCGAAGGCAGTCCTGAGAGGGAAGTTCATAGCAATACAGGCCTACCTAAAAAAGATAGGGACATTTTACATAAAAAACCTAACCCCACACTTACAAGAACTCAAGGAACAACAACAAAGACACCTCAGAGCAAGTAAAGGAGGGAAATAACCAAGATCAGAGCAGAATTAAACAACATAGACACTAAAAGCCCAGTTCTAAGGGTCAATAAATCCAGGAGCTTGTTCTTTGAAAGATAAACAAAAATCAACAAGGATTTAAGCAGATTCATCAAGAAAAAAAGAGGACCCAAATTAAACACAATCAGAAACGAAAGAGGAGATATTACAACAGATACCACAAAAACACAAAGGATTGTCAGAAATTACTATAAAGAACTATATGCCAAGAAATTTGAAAACCTAGATGAAATGAATAAATTTATAGAAAAATATAATCTCTTAAAACTGAATGAAGAAAAAGCAGAAAGTCTGAACAGACTTATAACAGCTGATGAAATTGAGGTAGTAATAAAAAGACTCCCAACACACAAGAGCCCTGGACTGGATGGTTTCACAGGAGAATTTTACAAAACATTCAAAGAAGAGCTAACCCCTATTCTCCTATGACTATTCTAAAAAGTCAGAAGAACAGGGAAGACTCCCAAAGTCTAATCCCAGAACCTGATAAGGAGACAACAAAGAAAGAAAACTTTAGGCCAATATTGCTGATGAACATAGACACTAAATTCCTCAACAAAATATTGGTAAACTGCATCCAGCAATACATTAAAAAAATCATACACCATGATTAATTGGAGTTCATTCCAGGAATGCAAGGATGATACAATATTCACAAATCAGTTAACATAATACATCACCTAAAGAAAAGGAAAGACAAAAATGTTGTATCAATAGATGCCCCCAAGAAAGAACATTTGATAAGGTGCAGCACCTATTTATGATAAAAACACTCAGCAAAGTGAGAATAGAGGGAGCATTCCTCAATATAATAAAGCCATATATGAGAGACATATATGTTGGCCTCCAGCCAACAACATTGTACTGAATGAGCAAACAGTAAAAACTTTCTGGCTAAGATCAGGAACAAGAGAAGGATGTCCACTTTCACCACTTCTCTTCAACATATTATTGGAAGTCCTATCCACAGTAATAAGACAAGAAAAAGAAAGAAAAGGCCATCCACATTGGAAAGGAGGAAGCAAAACTGTTCCTTTTTGGAGATGACATGATAGTGTACATGGAACATCCCACATGTTTACCAAAAAACTACTTGACCTAATAAATGAATATGACAAAATAGAGGGATACAAAGTAAATATTCAGGAACTGAAGGCAGTTTTGTACACCAGCAATAGTGTACAAATGTCAGAAACAGAAATTGGGGGAAAATTCCATTTGATATACCAACAAGAAAAATAAAGTACCTATGTCAGTCTGACCAAGGAGATGAGAGACTTGTACTCAGAAGACTTCACAGCACTGATAAAAGGCATTAAAGAAGACACAAATATAATGGAAGCATATACCATGCTCATGGATTGGAATAATTAACATTATCAAAATGTCCATACTACCCAGAGCAATTTATCGATTCAGCACAATCCCTATTAAAGTTGAATAGAAAAGGGATACTTTACAGATATAGGACAAACATTTCAGAAATTTATATGGAACCATAAGTGACTAAAAAAGCTGCAGCAAATTTGAGGAAGAAGAACAAAGTAGGAGGAATCAAAATACCTGATATCAAACTGTATCACAAGTCCACTGTAATCAAAATAGCCTGGTACTGGCATAAGAACAGACATATAAACCAGTGGAACAGAATAGAGAGCCCAGAAAGAAACCCAAGTCTCCATGGTTAATTAATATTCAACAAAGAGGACGGAAGCATACATGGATTAAAAATAGCCCCTTCAGCAAATAGTGTTGGGAGATTTGAACATCTACATGCAAAAAAAAATGATGCATGAACATCCACTTACACCATATACAAAAATAAATTCAAGGTAGTTAAAAGACTGAAATATAAGTTGCAACACCATAAGAGTCATAGAGGAGAACATAAGGAAGAAAGTACCAGATATTCCATGCAATACTAATTTCACTGATAATGGCTCCTAGAGCAAAGGACATAAAGAGTAAAGAAATGAGACTTTATCAGAATTAAAGGGCTTCCGCATAGCTAAAGAAAACATCAGCAAAATGAAAAGGGAATCAACTGTATAGGAAAATGTATTTGCCAGAGATACTTTGGACAAAGGTTTGATCTCCAAAATATCAAATGAAATATTTTGAAATAACCCAAGAGTTGAAAGACAAATACCATATGATCTTCCCTATAAGTGGAACCTAATCAACAAAACAAACAAGAAAGCAAGATATAACCAGAGACATTGAAATAAAGACCAAACTGACAGTAACCAGAGATGAGGTGGGGTGGATATCAGCAGAAAAGGGGAAGGGTCATGGAAGAACATGTATAAAGGATACATAGATAAAGCTAAAGGGGTAGGAGAAGAGGCTGGTTCTGGTAGGAGGAAAATGGAGACAACTGTAGTTAGACAACAATAAAAAATTAAAAAAAGAGAAAACTATTGACTTAGGATTCTTTATGAACTACTAAAGATACGTCGATTTGCTTTTGGAATATATGGTAGCACTGATGTAGCCTATTGTGCTGTATCTAACATAGTGAGAGGTTGCTAACATTATTAGTGTATTGAAAACTCATTAACCCTCTATTTAAAAGTTAAGATATAATTGACAAATAATGTTATATGAGTTTCAGGTCTAGAAAATAATGATTTGATATTTGTACTATAGAATGATCACTACAATCTCAACATTTGTCACCATATGTAGTTACATTTTTTTTCTTTTGATAAGAACTTTTAAGATCTATTCTCTTGGTAACTTTCAAATATATAATTCAGTAACATTAACTACAATCACCATATTGTACTTTCATCGCCATTACTTATTTGTAACTTGGACTTTTTACCTCTTGACCTACCCTCTTTTGCCTACCTTCAACCCCTGACTAACAGTCACCAACCTGTTCTCTATATCTATGAGCTTGGTATTTTATTTAAAAATTAAAAAAAATATTTTTGGATTACACATGCTAGTGGATCTTAATGGTATTTGTCTTTCTCTCTCTGAGTTATTTCACTTAGTATAATGCCCTCAAACTTCATCTGTGTTGAAATGGCAAAATTTCCACTTCTTGTCCTAATAATATCCCATTGTATACAGCAAACTGTTAAACAAGATGGAATTCAACTGCATGGGTCTAGTCATTTGTGGATTTTTTTTCAATAAGTTTACACCTGGCTTTCCATATCCCTTGGTTTCACATTGGCAGATTGAACTAATCAGTGATTGAAAGCAGTACTTTCTTTTCTTTTTTTTTACTATAAATATTTGTTTGTTTATTTATTTCTGTGAGGGGAAGAGAGGAAGAAAGAGAGGGAGGGAAACATGGATTCGAGGGGAAGACATCAATTTACTATTTTCCACCTGTGGCCCCACTGGGGACCAAACCCACAACCTAGTCATGTGCTCTGACGGGGAATCAAACCTGTGATCTTTTAGTTTGCCCAACCAACAAAGCCACACTGGCCAGGGCTAAATAATTTTAAAAGTTTTTAAATTAAAGTTGATGTACAATATATTTGTTTTAGTTTTACAATCCAGTGATTAGACATTTATATAATTTATTAATTGATCACCCTGATAAATCTAGTACCCATCTGAAACTGTACATAATCATTAGAATAGTAATGACTGTATTCCATTTGCTGTACTTTTCATCCCCATGACTATTTGGCAACTACCAATCTGTACTTCTTAATTACTTCACCTTTTTTACCCACTCTACAATGCCCCTGCCATCTGCCAACCATCAAAATGTTTTTTTTTTTTTGTATCTGTGAGTCTCTGTTTTGCTTGTTTGTTTATTTTATATTGTATATTCCACATATAAGTGAAATCATATGGCATTTGTTCTCCTCTTTTTGACTTATTTCACTCAGCACAATACCCTTCAGGTCTATGCATGTAGTTGCAGATGGTGACATTTCATTCTTTTTTATGTCTGAATCATATTCAACTGTATATATGCACCATTTCTTTGTCTATTCATTTAATGATGTACAGTTAATTTTTCCATATCTTGGCTATTGTAAATAATGCTTCAGTGAACATATAAATGTATAAGTCTTTTCAAATTAGTGATTTGGGTTTCTTTGAATAAATACTCAGACATGAAATTATTGGGTCCTTCTTTGTCTCTTTGTTATATAGTCTTTGAGTTAAAGTCTCTTTTTTTTCTGGTATAACTATTGCTACCCCAGCTTTTGTTTGTTTCCATTTTTATGAAATAGTTTTTTGTCCCTTTATTTTTAGTTTGTGTGTGTGTCTTTTGATCTGAAGCACATTTCTCCTAGACAGCTTATGTAAGGATCCTTTTTTCTTTTCATTCATTCAGGCTCCATATATTCTTTGCTTGGAGCTTTTACTCCATTTGCATGTAAAGTAATTGTTTATAGATATGCATTTAATGCCACTTTACTATTCACATATATTTTTAAAATTTTTATTTTATTGAGTTTAGAGAGGGAGGAAGTGGGGAGAGAGAAAGGGAGAGAAAAATAAAGAGAGCAACCCCTGGCTGTTGTGGCTAAGTGGATTGAGCACCAGCCTCTGAACCAAAGGGTCACTGGTTTGATTCCCAATTGGGGCACATGTCTGGGTTGCAGGCTGAGTTCCATTGGGGGCATATGAGAGGCAACCACACATTGATGTTTCGCTCTCTCTTTTTTTCTCCCCTCCCCTCAGTCTAAAATAAAGAAATAAAATGTTAAAAAAAAAAGAAAGAAAAAGGGAGAGAGAGAGATTTGTTGTTCCCTTTACTGATGCCTTTATTTGTCGCTTCTTTTATATGCCCTGCCTAGAGATCAAACCAGCAACTTTGGTTTATCAGGACATTGCTCTAACCAAATTTATTACCTAGTCAAGGCCTATTATTCATATATTTTTTATTTTTTTACTTCTTTAAAAATATATTTTACTGATTATGCTATTACAGTTGTCCAATTTACCCCCTTTATCTCTGCCCTACACACCCCCTCCCATCCTCAATCCCCTCCTCTGTTTAGTTCATGTACATGGGCCATACAATTAAGTTCTTTGGCATCTACATTTCCTGTACTATTCTTAACCTCCCCCTGTTTTTTTTCCTACCTAACATTTATGCTACTTATTCCCTGTACCTTTTTCCCCCATTTCCGCTTCCCTGTCCCCATCCCCATGATAACTGTCCATGTGATCTCAATTTCTGTGATTCTGTTCCCATTCTAATTGTTTGCTTAGTTCATTTTTGTTTTTAGGTTCAGTTGTTGGCAGTTGTGAGTTTGTTGTCATTTTACTGTTCATAGTTTTGATCTTGTTTTTCATAGATAAGTCCCTTTAACATTGCATATAAGAGCTTGGTAATGATGAACTCCTTTAACTTGACCTTATCTGGCAAGCACTTTATCTGCCCTTCTATTCTAATGACAGATTTGCTGGGTAGACTGATCTTCGATATGAGCCCTTGCCGTTCATGACTTGGAATACTTCTTTCCAGCCCCTTCTTGCCTGCAAGGTTTCTTTTGAGAAATCAGCTGGTAGTTTTATGGGTACTCCTTTGTAGGTAACTCCTTTGCTCTTGCTGCTTTTAAGATTTTTCTCCTTATCTTTAATCTTGGCTAATGTAATTATGATGTGCCTTGGTGTGTTTCTCTTTGGGTCCAAATTCTTTGGGACTCTCTGAGCCTCCTGGACTTCCTGAAAGTGTATTTCCTTTGCCAGATTAGGGACATTCTCCTTCATTATTTTTTTAGATAAGTTTTCCATTTCTGGCTCTTATTTTTCTTCTTCTGGCACCCTATGATTTGGATGTTGGAATGTTTAAGGTTGTCCCAGAGGTTCCTATGCCTCTCCTCATTTTTTGAATTCTTATTTCTTCATTGTTTTCAGGTTGAATGTTTATTTCTTCTTTCTAGTACAAACCGTTCATTTGAGTTCCAGTTTTTTTTCCTGTCACTGGTGGTTCCCTATAAATTTTTCTTTATTTCACTTTTCATAGCATTCACTTTTTCCCCTATTTTGCAACCATACTCAGCCAATTCTGTGAGCATCCTGACTACCAGTGTTTTGAGCTGTACATCTGATAGGTTGGCTATCTCTTCGTGACTCACTTGCATTTTTTTCTTTTTTGGAGCTGTGATCTCTTCTTTCATTTGGGCCATATATTTTTGTCTCAGATTGCCGTTTATGTTCTAAGGGGCAAACCCTTAGGTATTCAACAGGGTGGGGCAACCCACGTTGCTGCATTTAGGTACAATCTGTGGGAGAGTGTTCCAGATGGAACAGTCTTGCTTATTGAGCTCTCTGTGGACTTTCAGTCATTTCTACCACTGCCCACAATAAAACTGGGCCCTTATGGTGCTGATTTGTGGGTGGGTGGTTTTGTGAGTATTTTAGGGCTCAGTGGGTCTCTCCAATGAACTCTCCTGTGAGGCTGGGAGTTTCTCTTGCCGCCTTAATCCCCATAGGTTTTTTCAGTCATTGGTTTGGGGGCTTTATTTCCCTGCACTGGAACCCTGGGTTTCATGGTCTCTCTCACTCCCCAGTTGCTCATCCTGATTTATCCACGTGCAACTGTGGGACCACCCACTCCATCAGCCACAGCTTTGTCTGTCCTGGTCCTTCAGCCATCCCCTTGCAATAAGTCCTCTCTGCTCTGACTACTTGTCTCTGTCCTTCCTACTGGTTTGGATGAATGTTTCTTCTTTAACTCCTTGGTTGTCAGACTTCTATATGGTTTGATTTTCTGGCAGTTCTGGTTGTTTTTTGTTTTTAAATTTGTTGTTTTTCCTTTGGTTGTATAAGGAGGAACAGTGTATTTACCCATGCCTCCATCTTAGCTGGAAGTCTTGACTCATTTTACTTCTTAAAGAAAACTTTTAAATATTTTTTATAATATTGATTTGATGGCGATGAACTCCTTTAGCTTTTTGTGGTATAGGAACCTCATTGTATGTCCTTTGCTTATAAATAATTGCTTTCCTGGGTAGAGCAGTCTTGGTTGTAGGTCATTGCTTTTCATCACTTTGAATGTATCTTGACAGTCCCTTTGGGCCTGAAACACTTCTGTGAGAAATTAGTTGACAGCCTATGGGAGCTCTCTTTAGGTAAATAACTGCTTTTCTTCTGCTGTCCTAAAGATTCTGTCTTTGTTTTTAACATTTTGCTATTAATTATGATATATCTTGGTGTGAATACCTTTGGGTTCATGTTGTTTGTGATCTTCACACTATTTGGATGTGTATATTCATTACTTTCACCAAGTTAGGAAAGTTTTTCCTCATTTTTTCACATAGGTTTCAATTTTTTGCTCTCTTTCCTTTTTCTGGAATCCCCATGATTTGATTATTGGTATACTTGAAGTTGTCCCAGAAGTTCTATTATACTATCCTCATTTTGGGGGGATTTTTTTTTTTTTGCCATTCTATTTGGGTGTTTTCTGCTATCTTATCTTCCAAGTCTTTGATTTGATCTTCTGCTGAATCAACTCCACGGTGGTTCCCTGTAATGTAGTCCTCATTTCAGTTAATATGGTCTTCAAGTATAGCTGTTTGTTTTTTATATTTTCTCCATTTTTATGTTTGTTATCTCTTTGTTGAAGTTTTCACTAGGTTTATCTACTCTTCCTCTAAGTTCATTGAGCATCCTTATAACTAGTGTTTTGAACTCTGCCTTTGCTCAGTTGTTGGTTTCTATTTGGTATAGTTATTTTTCTGGAATGTTGTTCTCTCCTTTCATTTGTGACTTTTTTGTCCCATTTTTTTGGATGCCTCCCTGTGTCTTTTTTTTTAATATATTAGGTGAAGCTGCTACATCTTCCAGTGTTGGTGGAATGGCCTTAGGTAGGGTCCAGTGGTACATCCTCCCGGATCACCTTAGGTGAAACTCAGGTGTGTCCTCTGTGTGGGCTCTGTATACCCTCCTGTTGTACTTGAGGCTTTATTGCTGTTGGCATCTCAGTGTGAGGGATTTACCCCAGGTTGACTGGCTGGGGGCACTGGCTGTGACCGCCGTGGAAGATCAGTTTTCTAGGGTGTGACTCCATGGAGCAGGAGCATGAGCAGGAGTTATATCAGCAGAGCTCTGGTGCCTGCTTAGGTTCCATCTTGAGTCTGTCGCTTGGAGTTTTGGGTGGAGTTTTGATACAGTCTGAAGTTGTCTACTGGGTATGCTGATTCTGGTACCTTCTGTGAGGTGTAGTACAAGGTGAGCTGCCTCCCAGGCACTGCCCATGGCCAATCAGCATGAGCCAGAAAGTGGTATGCAGATGGCTACTACTTGAGCTGGGCTTGTAGGTGCCTTGGAGGGGCAATGGTGCGAACCAAGGTTGGCTGCCACTAGTTCTAGACCTGGAGCCTCTTAGTGAGAGGCCAGAGTCTGCTTATTTGAGAGATATTAGGAAAGTTGAAAGCATGAGACAGGACAGCCTATTTTTGTGAAAGAGCCACTGGAAATGGCTTGGTTGGGCCTGAGAGTTGTGTAGTGCTCGTTCTCAGAGAATCACAAGGGCAGGACAAACAGTATTAGCTGGGCTAATTGAGACTCATATATGGAGCCTGCTTGCCAACTCTGTCGAGGGAGAACTCAGCAAAGGAACAGTAGCATCTGCCAGTACTTCTGTTTGTGAGAAAGCTTCCCCTCCATCTCTTGCCATGTTACCAGATAATGCAATTTCTTTCTATATGTCCCTGGTCCCTTTTGAGCTGTTGCCTCAGAGTTAGAGCTCAGAGGGATAGAGTCTGAGTAAGTCCACGTGCAGGCCCTTTAAGACTCACACCCGGGGCTCCAGAATCCTTCATCTCACAGTATATACTCCCTGCTGGTTTTTACAGCCATAAGTTATGAGGACTTCTTTTCCTGGCACTGGAACCCTGGGTGTGGGGGGCTCTTGTGGTGCTGGGACTCGGGACTCTTGACTCTTGACAGGGAACCTCCACAGTTGAGATATCCCTCCTGATTTTGATCCACTACACATGGGCGTGGGACCAGCCCTTTGGCATCCTATCAGTTTTGATGTGGCTTCTTCTCGATATTCTTAGTTGTAGGACTTCTGTTCTGTGAGATTTTAAGTGCCTCTGAATGATGTTTGTTCTCTAGTTTTAGTTGGAATGTTGATGTGGTTGTGGGAGAATTTGAATATCACATTTACCTATGGTAACAGCATTTTCAATCTATCTACCTTAGGAGGTAGATGGCTGACTATATGTGTTGTTCTATACCATTTTATATAAGGGATTTGAACATTCTTGGAGTTTGGTACCCATTGTGGGTCCTGGAACTAATTGTCCATGATACTGAGGGTCAGCTGGTGAGTTGAAAATTATATGTTGATTTTCAACTGTGTGTGTGTGGTGCAGTTGGGGGGTGGGTAGAGAAGGGAGTAGGGGTGTTGTTGCTCTTAACATCACATTTTTCAAGGGTCAACTGTGTATATGTGTATGTATCACATTTTCTTTATCCGTTCATCCACTGAATGACTCTTAGGTTGTTTTCATATCTTGGCTATGGTCATTCACTCCCTTCTAACAATGAAAATCTATTATGCCTTATTTTAGAGTTGTGTATTTTCACAACTGTTTTGTGTGATCCTCAGAATAATCACTTAAGGTAGGTTGGTAAGGAAGGAAAAATTTTAAAAAGATTTTATTTATTTATTTAGAGAAAAAGAAAGAGAAGGAGAAAGAGAGGGAAAAAAACCATCAATGTGTGGTTGCCTCTCACATGGCCCACACTGGGGACCTGGCCTGCAACCCAGGCATGTGCCTTGACTGGGAATAGAACTAGTGACCCTTTGGTTCAGAGCCCGAGCTCAATCCACTGAACTACACCAGCCAGGGCAGGAAGGAAATTTTATTCCCATATTACTTATAAGGAAAATGAGCCTAAGAGAGGTTGATCTTTTTGACCAACAGTGCCACAAGAAGTTTAGATTTTGACATCCTGACTGGTTCTCTTTTCCCTACTTTAGGAAGCCAGTAGCTCTTCTGTGGTGAAGCTCTTCTGTGGTGAAGCTGCAGAGTCAAGCAAATTGAGTAACAGGCAGTGGAAGCAAAGGAGCACTCAGTGACAAAGAAGCACGGCAAAACCTCTCCTTCCTTCAGTGTGACAAAAGCCATAATAAAATAGTGCAATAAATTGGGCACTTCTAAGTCATTTTCTAATTATGTTTAGATCCAGAGATTGAGGAATATGGAATTTAACCTAATGGAATATATTTCTATTGACATATGAGAATTTTGAGAAAAATAGAATCTGAAGTTAAGGGATGACTGCATTTTTTTGTTTCAGCTTTACTCAACTGAGCACTCTGTGAATTCCAGTCTCTGTGCTAGCTAGCTTGGAGTGGGAGGTGACATATCCATTTAAGGCTTACTAGTGGAGGCAGCCAGGTTGTATGGGAGAGTTGTAGGTGATGCATACTTCTGGATTGCTCTCTAACAGGGTTAGAGAATGTTGTGGTGGGTGGGGATTATTAAGGACTTTGTTGTCATGCTTATTAATCTGAATTTTAACCTCTCAAGGCTTCTGATTCTTTCTGTCTAACTTCTGTTAGGTTACTGTTTTTTCAACCAAAGACGGTGTCTGCTTGGATACTTGCTACAGCAACTGCATTCAGAGTAGCCTCTGAGCTGTAAACAATGTTAGAGAGTTTCTGAGGGCAATAGAACAGATGATAATTTATGCTGAAGCCTACCTGCAGTGTAAGGCCATGGGTGATAAGAACATCCTCATTCTTTGAACTGACTGAACCAAACCTTTGTTTTTCTCTGGTTCTTGCCTCTATCCTATTCCTGTTGTGTGGACTCTCTCTTTTCTTCTCATGTGTGCTTCTCTAGCTTTAGGTATCTTTTTTTCTTTTACTCACATATATTTTTTTACTATTTGTTTTGACTCCTCTTCTCTGCTTTCTTGCTTTCTTTTTGTTCTCCCATTTTCCTCCATTCTTCATTATGAGGGCTAAAGTTGTAGCAGGTCTCATTGTAGATCTTACATCTTTATACTGTACCACTCAGGAAAGTTTCAGAATCTTTCAGTAATTCCCATGGAAAAAAAGCAAGTTCTCTTTCATAGAGGTCCCAGAAAACAAGATCATGTATGTCCACTTAGCTAAATGACCATTGCTGAACCAATTAATGAGGCCTGAAAGATGTAGTATGTTGATTGCCTTAAGCTATTCCTGGTACTAGCACTGAGGTTAACTCCACCCAAATCACAGGGCTATGACTATGTAGGGATAATTCCCCCAAACAGTGGTGTGGTTATTTGGCGGGGGGAATGTTTTAAGGATCTACTGCAATAAAGGATGTAAAAATTTCTTTGTGAGATAGGAGAAGATGGCCGCGGAATAGGACAAAGGATTCTCCTTCCCCCTACGCATGGGAGAAAAACCGGCCTGATCTGTGGAGGAGTACAGCAAATAGCCAACAGTGACCCAGCATATAGGAAAATAGGAGTCCAGAAATTGGAGCGAACACTGAATGACCAGATGGTGAGCAGATGGCTGCAGGTCAATAAGGTCTGAGGGAACAGTGCAGAGGCCGCAGGCCGAAGCTGCCCCCTCTGCTGGGCTGTGCCAGGGCCTGGGACGGGTCTGCTGCGAACTCTTTGGGAGCCGAGGGCTGGCAGCAAGGTCCTTGGGAGAGAGCCAGGTTGTCAGCTCCCTCCCTACCTGGCCAGGCGCAGTTTGAAAAATGCCGGGAGAGATCTGTTTGCTTAAAGTGTCAGAGAGAGGAATGGGCATGAGGAAGTAAACAAGGGGTCTTGAGCACCCGTGGAGTCTGTAGTCGCCGGCTTGGGAGAATTGAGAGTCACTCTTGCATTCCCCCATAGCACTGGGAAAGGTTTATGCCCAAGCCTGTGGGACCAGGAAGCCTGGGCAGGAGCTCATGCCCGCATCCCAGCTCAGGACTTTGACTCCTGGGGGAAGTCTGCTTTCAGTGGGGCGCTGGGGAGAAGCGCCAGTCCGGATCTTGGGAGAGCCCTTGTGAGACCTGCTGAGTACACTGAGAAGGGAGAAAGGCCACACCAATCGCCCAATCGCCCCTGAGACTGCTGCAGCTAGTGTGACCAGAAAAAATGGTTTGGCCAGCTGGAAACCAACAACAGTTTTTTTAAAAAATGATCTTTTATTTTTTTAACTTTATTATTGTTTCATCTTTCAATACTTTTACCCTCTCTCCTCTTCTTTCTTGTTTTATTCCTTCTTTCTTACTTACCAAACTTACTGCTTTTTCCTTCCTTCTGCTGCCTTTTTTTTTCTTTTCACTCCCCCCAAGTGAGACAAAAAATTTGGAATGGTGAAAAGACCAGAGTTGGACCCAAAGAGTGGGCATCCCAAGAGTAGAGACAGAGAGACAAATTTCACTTTGCTATAGCAGAAAAACTACAAGTTACTGCATATTTGTATTTTTCATTATTCTTACATCTTTTATTTTAATAGTATCTTTGTATTCCTCCTCTTTCTGTATAGTCTTCTTTACCTTGGTTGGATGTATTCTATCACTTGACAGGTTTCTTCTGTCCCCTTATTCATGGTGTATTGCTAATTTACTGTCCTTTACTTCCCCTTGCTCCATTAGCACACTATTGAAGGTCCAGTACTCCCTAATCTTGGTACCTCATAGATTCTGTCATATGATTGTCTTTCTAATATTATTGTAAATAATAATTGTTCCATACTATTGTAAATACAACCCCCCCAATCTTAGCCCACTTCATTGTTGCCTGAACTATAATACGGTAGTGATTAACTCTATTCTCTCTCACATTACACCTATTTACCATCCTTTGTTCTCACCTTACCTCAGAATCTGACCTCCCTCAACCTCACTGCTTTCTAGATTCAACTCACAAACCTTTCCTCCCCAACAAGAGCCTTATCTTCTTTCCGTCCTTTCTAAAAAGTGGCTAGTTGGGTTTAGGATTATGGTTATCACTGTACATAGCCAGGGGATCTCCTATCTCTCCTCTACTGGCTGGTACTGTAAATATCATGGAATATTCTCCTGCTGCCATAAACCATTTTGCCTTCTCTTCTAACTCATCACACACACACACACACACACACACGCACACGCACACAAAGAGTAGGTAGAAGCAGTGAACACCAGGATACCCACTGGAAGAGGAAACCCAACAGTAAAGGAACCACCAACATATAACAACAGAAGAATGTGAAAGAGGAAGTGGAAACCACACTAACCTCAACCCAACATATATCTGGAAATACAACTAAACAGTGGAGAAACTACCTAGTACAAAAAAACTGAACAAAAGCAAAAGAGAATCCTCAAAGCCCTGTACATGCAGAAGTAGGTTCAACAAAACCTGCCCTCACCAGTACAACAAATTAAAATGGGTAGCAGACAGAGGGACCATCAGTTCACCAGATGGTGGGAAGGACCCACAAAAGAAAGACCCCAGAACAATAAAAAACCCAAAGACAAACTCAGAGACAACATAAAAGACAGCCCAAGAGCAGTGAGCTGGGGAGATCAAGGAGACTACACCACTGAATCTCACAGGTATTATACCACAGAAGTTCACAGCATACATCCAGGAAGCCAGAACAAATCAATTTAAGGAGCTGAAGCTAACAAGAGGACTCTCAAAAACAATGGGAAGACAGATAAACACCCCCCCCCCCCACAATGAAAGGAAAGGAGGAAGACTCAGAAAGAATGTTAGATGAAATAGAGGCAAGTCAGCTATCAGATATTGAATTCAAAGCACTGGTTATTAGGAAGTTCAAAGAGCTTATAATGAGCTACCAGAAACTACAGGGGAAATTACAGTGGACCCAGTGCAAACTATATCAACATGAAAAAGGAACTAGAAGCTATCAGCAAGGGCCAAGAGGAAATGAAGACTACAATTTCTGAACTAAAGAACACAGTGGAAAGAATCAAAAGCCGGGTCGATGAAGCAGGGGATTGGATAAGTGAGTTGGAGGTCAAAATACAAAAAAAAACCAAAAAACAAAAAGCCTCCCAGAAAGAGCAAGAAAAGAAAAAGAGTCTCAGAAAGAATGAAGAAGGATTAAGAGAAATGCAAGACAATATGAAACATAGTAATATTCATATAATAGGGATACCAGAAAGAGAAGAACAAGGGATAGAAAATGTATTTGAAAGAGTAATGAGAGAAAATTTTCCTAATTTGATGAGAGATAAAGTCTCACAAATCCAGGAAACATAGAGAGTTTCAATCAAGACGAAACCAAAGAGGCCCACCTCAAGACACATCATCATTAAAATGGCAAAATTCCAAGACAAAGAGAATCTTAAAGGCAGCAAGGGCGAAAAAGGAAGTAACATACAAGGGAGCTCCCATAAGGTGAGCTGCTGACTTATCAATGGAATGCTCCAAGCAAGAAGAGAATGGCAAGGAATATTCCAAGTAATGAGAAACAGTGGCCTGCAACCAATTACACTGCAAGGCTCTCAATCTAGGTAGAAGGCTGAATAAAGAGATTCCAAGACAAAAGAAGTCTAAAAGAATATACCTCCATCAAACCATCTCTGCAAGAAATACTGAAAGGACTGATTTAAGGAAAGGGAAAAAAAGAGAGACAAAGAGAAACACAGGTATAAAAATGGCAATGAATAAGTACCTATCAAAATAACCTTAAATGTAAATGAATTAAATGCTCCAATCAAAAGACATAGAGTAGTTGAATAGATAAGAAAGCATGACTCACACATATGCTGCCTATGAGAAACCCACCTCAGGAAAAAAGACCTACACAGGCTAAAACTAAAAGGCTGGAAACAAATTTAACAAGCAAACGGCCAAGAAAAAAGCTAGGGTAGCAATAGTCATATCAGACAAAATAGACTTCAAAAAAAGGGTCATAAAAAGGGACCCAGAGGTCACTTCATAATATTCGAGGGGAGAATCCACCAAGAAGACATAAACACTATAAATGTATATGCACCCACCATAGGAACACCCAAATGTGTAAAGAAAATCTTAGAGGATTTCAAGAAAGATATTGACAGAAACACAATTATAGTTGGGGATTTTAACATCCCACTGTCAAAAATGGGCAGCTCTTCCAAACAAAATATCAACCAAGATATTATGGCATTGAACAACATCCTAGATGAAATGGAATTAACTGATATATCCAGAACCCTCCACCCCAAAGAAGCTAAATACACATTCTTTTCAAATGCGCATGGAACATTTTTAAAGAGAGACCACATGATAGGACACAAAACAAGCCTCAACAAATTCAACGAAACCAAAATCATATAAAGCATTTTCTTCGATCACAAGGGACTGAAACTGGAAACTAACTCCAAGAGAAAAGACCTAAAACATTCAAAATCATGCAGATTGAATAGATGTTGTTAACGAAGGGGTCCAGAATGAAATTAGGGAAGAAATCAAAAAGTTTCTGGAAACAAATGAAAATGAACTCACAACAACCAAAAACTTATGGGACACAGCGAAGGCAGTCCTGAGAGGAAAGTTCATAGCAATACAGGCCTACCTAAGAAAGATAGAAACATGTCAAACAAACAACCTAACCCTATTCTTACAAGAACTCGAGGAACAAAAACAAAGACAGTCCAGAGCAAGTAGAAAGAAGGACATAATTAAGATCAGAGCAGAAGTATATGACATAGAGACTACAAGCACAATTGTAAGGATCAATGAATCCAGAAGGTCTTTTTTTGAGAAGATAAAATCGACAAGCCTTTAAGCAGGCTTATCAGGAAAAGAAGAGAGAGCCGAAATAAACACAATGAGAAATGAAAGAGGAGAGATTATAACTGACACCATAGAAATACAAATGATTGTAAGAAATTACTATGAAAAACTGTATGCCAAGAAATTTGAAAACCTAGGTGAAATGAACACATTTCTAGAAAAATATAATCTTCCAAAACTCAATGAGGAAGAAGCAGAAAGCCTGAATAGATCAGTAACAGCAAATGAAGTTGAAGCAGTAATAAAAAATCTCCCGAAGCACAAAAGCCCTGGACCAGATGGTTTCACAGGAGAATTCTGAAAGCATTTAAGTAAGAGTCTTTAAGGAAGCATTTGAGGAAGATTAATTTTTTTTTGTTTTTTTTAAGTATATTTTATTGATTATGTCATTACAGTTCTATTCCCCCCCTTCATTCCCCTCCACCCTGCACAACTCTCCCCACCATCCCCCCTTTGGTTTATGACTACCTGTCTCAAGTTCTTTAGATTCTATATTTCCCATACTATTCTTGCCCTCCCCCTATCTATTTTCTACCTATCGTCTATGCCACTGATTTCCTGTACCTTCACCCCCCTTCTCCTCCCACTCCCCTGTTGCTAACCCTCCATGAGATCTTCATTTCTATGGTTTTGCTCCTGATCTAGCTGTCCTCTTAGTTTGTTTTTGTTTTAGGTGTGGTTCTTAATAACTTTGAGTTAGCCTTTCACTGTTCATCATTTTTATCTTCTTTTTCTTAGGTAAGTCCCTTTAACATTTCATATAATAAGGGCTTGGTGATGATGAACTCCTTGAATTTGATCTTATCTGAGAAGCACTTTATCTGTCCTTCCATTCTAAATGAAAGCTTTGCTGGATAGAGCAATCTTGAATGTAGGTCTTTGGATTTCATGACTTGGAATATTTCTTTCTAGCCCCTTCTCGGCTGTAAGGTCTCTTTTGAGAAATCAGCTGACAGTCTGATGGGAACTCCTTTGTAGGTGACTGTCCCCTTATCTCTTGCTGCTTCTAGGATTCTCTCCTGCATTTTAATCTTGGCTAATGTAATTATGATGTGCCTTGGTGTGTTCCTTCTTGGGTCCACCTTCTTTGGGACTCTCTGAGCTTCCTGGATTTCCTGGAAGTCTATTTCCTTTGCCAGATTGGGGAAATTCTCCTTTATTATTTGTTCAAATAAGTTTTCCACTGGTGGCTGTTCCTCTTCCCCTTCTGGTACCACTATAATTTGGATGTTGGAATGTTTAAAGATGTCCTGGAGGTTCCTAAGCCTCTCCTCATTTTTTTTGAATTCTTGTTTCTTCATTATTTTCTGTTTGGTAATTTTTTTCCTCTTTCTGGTCCACTTCTTTGATTTGAGTCCCAGTTTCCTTTCCATTACTATTTGTTTCCTGTGCATTTCCCTTCATTTCAATTAGTTTAGCCTTCATATGTTCCTCTAATTTGTGACTATAATCAACCAGTTCTGTGAGCATCCTGATCACCAGTGTTTTGAACTGTGCATCTGAAAGTTTGGCTATTTCTTCATTGCTTAGATTTATGAGCTCTGGGGCTCTGAGTTGTTCTTGAGCCAAGTTTTGATCTGTTCATGCCTGTTACTTACGAGGAGGTGTTCACCAGGGCAGGGCCACTCATTTATGATGCTATATGTGGGGGCAGGTCAGAGAGAGGCCACCCAGGGCGCTGGTTTGTGACGCTGTATGTGGGGGCATAGTCAGAGAGGGACAATGGCGGTCCCCTCTGCCACTTTCCGCCACTGAGTTCTGCAAGGTCTATCTCACCACTTCGCTCCTTCACCGGTTTATCTGCGCTCGACTGTGTGACTTTGGTCAGCCCTCAGTGAGTCCACCACCTTGCGCCCTTAGTGGGTCTGCCCGCTACTCCACACCTGGGATCCTCCTATGGCTGCCGGCGCGCCTGGGTTGCGCACCCGGGTTGTTCTGGAGGATCTTTCCTGCCTGACCCTGCTCTGCTGCTGGCTCTGCCCCTCTCACTGGTTTGGCTGAAGGTTTCGTTGTTGTCAGTCTTCCATGTAGTTCAATTTTCCGTGGTTTGGCTGTGTTTTTGTTGCTAAAACTTTGTTGTTTTTAACCTTGGTTGTGTGAGAAGGTGCAGTGCTTCCACCTACACCTCCATCTTGCCAGAAGTACCAAAATGTTGGTTTTTGACATGGATTTTATCATAATTATTGTAACTTTTCATACAGAAATCTTGAATAACTTGTCATAAAGAAATCTGTTATACTTTTCTACAGAACTCTTGAATAACTTCAGTTACTCTTTCAATTTAACACCTGTAGATTCCATGTCCAAAAACCAAACCACAAAATGATTAAAGTTTGCTTTATATAAATGAGAAGTGCTATTTCTAGATAGTTTTCAAAGTAACATAATAGGAAACTTCACCTTTTAAAAATGTATTTGGTGTCTTAAAAGATATGTTCATTTTCTTTTTTATGTAAATGTTCACCTGCACTAAGTAGATGACAATTTTGCATATAATTTTAGCTGCCTCAAAAGTGACTTTATACAGTGGTCAAAAACATACTGTTCTATTCATTTGATTGCATTACATTGTATGATGAATGATTGTAATGTTCAATATTAGTAGCTAAAAATGTACTTTTGTACTTTCTGTCTTAAAACCTATCTTGTATACAGTAGACAAATTACATTTTACTTGAATAGTAGCTAATTATTAAGTTAGAGATTATTTTCTCAACTACAATAAAACCATTACATTGCACATATGAGAGTGGCATGGATGTGGTTTTTAGTGGGCATCTAATTTTTTGTGGTTTCATCACTATAAACTTTTAACCCTTGTCACAAAATTCTTTGATATTTTTTAGTCTTAATATGATTTAAAGTTGTCAAGTGACGATTGACTAACATCAACATCTAAACAGTATTCTTTAGCTGATATTGGTAAATAACAAGGAAGTGGGTTGGGATGTGGTTCCGATTATTCTGTTGCTCTTATTCTTCTATTGTGTCTCATAGAAATATTATTGGTTGTTTTAATAGCCTTCCTGTATTTAATTGCAATCAGGCTCTCATAAATACTACAACAATGAGTTAGTCTTTTTAGCACCAAAATTCAATAGTTATTTTCCCATATAGTATGTTTTGGCATTTTTGTTGTCAGCATTCTTTCTCCATATTTTTAATATTAGTCATATTTAAAGTACATAAAATTTTAACTCATAATTATAGCACATTTTTATGGGTAAACTTTTGAATTTCAAACAAATATAGCAATCTGAGATTTATCTTTATGTATCTTTACATGCAACTATTTGTCTGCTTTGCTTTTTATTCTCCACATTTTAAAAACAATTTTAATGAGGTGTATTTCACATACCATAATATTCACCATATTTCAAGTGAGTAATAATTTTTAGTAAATTTAGTGAGTAATGCAACCTCAGCATAAATCAGGTTTTGAAATAAATACTCATACAGTTACCTCTGGTCTGGGTGTCCCCTATGAGGCTAGACTGAACCAGTTTTGAATAGGGAGTGATGTAGGTCTGGGTTGACTCAGAGGAATTCAGAGCCAATTATGACTTCTGTGGGCCCTAGAAAATTTTGCCTTTGTGGTTTCTTTCCTCTATAAAAATATTAAAGTATAATTGCTTTGATATAACGATGGATAGAATGTAATTTTTTGTGCACTCTTAATTCTAGAAGAAATTAAAATTAAAACATTTTTGTGTACCTCTAAATTCTCATGAGCCTAAGGCACTGTGCTTAGTGTAAGTTAGCCCTGGAATGTGCCAAATCTGTGAAAAAAGACAGTTGTGCATCCAAGAAGGAAATAGAGACTGAATGTTGAGATTGTGCTGAAGGGTAAATAGAAGATGGAAAGGTAGGGAAGCAGCAGTCTGTGACCAAGAAAATTGAGACAATGGAGCAGGAGAGGAGAAAAATATAAGAAGGTTCTAGGAATCAGTGAACTTTCAGTTTATATTTGAACCTCTCTATTTTGAGCAGCCCAATGCATTCTTGCCTTGAAGGCCCTTGTGAGTCTCACAAAATTTAGTAACTTGCTGCCAATTTTTAATCCTAGTCCAATTTCCATTCTTTAACTAGGATTTTTCCATAAGGCCTCCCACTGTTCTAATAATTTAAGTTCAACAACTACAAGTGGATATTAATATTTAATATCTATTATTAAGGTGAACAACCAGGAAGCTAAACACGCACACACACTGAAAAAATCAGGTGACTTCTTAAGAACCCTACAAAGTACTTCAGATAATTTATTTAATACTATTGGTTACATAGAATACAGGTGACAATACAAATCATGGTTTCTGTTTTTTGAAACAGTTTAAAAGCACCAAATTGTTTTAAATTATTTAACAATAAACTACATGTAAATTAGTTACAGTGAAATTTGTTTTCTCATTTTATTCTCTCCTTCTTTGAGATATTTTCCCATTAGGAATTATTGATACTACTAGTTAAAAGGCCATTTTTCCCTCATTGTGGTTCACACATAAAAATATTCAGTGCCCACTGTGCCCTCTGGAAGGATAGTTTTACCAGAGCCTGCCTCCCCCAGCACTTTGAATATGTTATTTTATTGGTCTCTGACATCTGTGATTTCTTTTTTTAAAAAATTTATTTATTTTAATTGTTGTTCAAGTACAGTTTTCTGTCCTTTACTCCCATCCCAGACCACCCCCAGTGCTCTCTACCTCCCTCCCATTTCCACCCCCCTTAGTTTTTGTCCATGTGTCCTCTATACTAGTTCCTGTAGATCATTCTCCTTTTCCCCTGAAATTCCCTTTCCTCTCCCCTCTTGACACTGTGCGCCTGTTCTCTATTTCAGTGTCCTTGGTTATATTTTGCTTGCTTGTTTGTTTTGTTGTTTTGCTTCCTGTTAAAGGTGAGATCGCATGGTATTTGTCTTTCACCTCCTGGCTTATTTTGCTTAGCATAATGCTTTCCATTCCCATCTATGCCGTTACGAAGGGTAGGAGCTCCTTCTTTCTTTCTGCTGCATAGAACTCAATTGTGTAAAGGTACCATAGTTTTTGATACACTCATTTACTGATGGCCACCTAGGTTGCTTCCAACACTTGGCTATTGTAAATTATGCTGCTATGAACATTGGGGTGCATAGGTTCTTTTGGATTGGTGTTTCAGGGTACTTAGGATGTAATCCTAGCAGTGGAATTGCTGGGTCAAAAGGCAGATCCATTTTTCGTTTTCTGAGAAAATTCCATACTGTTTTCCATAGTGGTTGTACCAGTCTGCAATCCCACCAACAGTGAACTAGGGTCCCCTTTGTTCCACAGCCTCTCCTACACTTGTTTGTTGCTTTGCTTATGATGGCCATTCTGACTGGTGTAAGGTGATATCTCATTGTTCTTTTAATTTACATCTCTCTGATAGCCAGCATCTTTTTATGTGTCTCTGGATCTTCTGTATGTCAGCATTCATTCTTAATATTAACAATTTATATATATTCACATACATATATATTTATATCTTATTTTTGTTTAATTACAGTTGTCTGCATTTTCCTCCCACTACTCCCCCAACCTCAGTCGAACCCACCTTTCTCCTTTGCTTCCATCCCTGCCCCCTTGGTTTTGCCTATGTGTCCTCTATAGTTGTTTCTGAAAACACTTCCCTGTTATCCCCTCCCACCTTCCCACTGGTTGCTGTTAGATTGTTTCTAATTTCAATGTCTCTGGTTATATTTTGCTTGCTTGTTTGTTTTGTTCAATAGGTTCCAGTTAAAGGTGAGATTATATGGATTTGTCCCTTACCACCTGGTTTATTCACTTAGCATAATGCTCTCCAGTTCTATACATGCTGTTGCAAAGGGTAGGAGCTCCTCTTTTTCTATGCCGTATAGTATTCCATTGTATAACCGTACCGTATTTTCAATCCTCGCATTTCCTGATGGTCTCTTAGATTGCTTCCATCATTTGGCTATTGTAAATTGTGCTGCTATGAACATTGGGGTGCATAAGTTTTTTTGGATTGGTGTTCTAGGGTTCTTAGGATATAATCCCAGCAGTGAAATTGCAGGGTCAAAAACAGTTCCATTTTTAATTTTCTGAGGAAATTCTATACTGTTTTTTCATAGTGGCTGCACCAGTCTGCATTTCTATGAACAGTATACTAGGGTTCCCTTTTCTCTACATCTTCTCCAACACTTGTTTCTTAATCTGTTTATGATAGCCATTCTGACCAGTGTGAAGTGGTATCTTTCTGTGGTTTTAATTCGCATCTCTCTGATGGCTAGTGAGGCTGAGCATCTTTTCATGTCTTTGAGCCGTCTGTATGACCTCATTGGAGAAGCGTCCATTCAAGTGTTTTGCCTATTTTTTATTTTGGTTTTGTGTCTTCCTGGAGTGGAGTTGTATGAGTTCTTTATATATTTTGGAAATCAAACCCTTGTCCGAGATATCATTGGCAAATATGTTTTCCCATTTACGTGTTTCTGTTTTCATTTTAATGCTGTTTTCTTTAGCCATGCAGAAGCTTTTTAATTTGATGAGGTCCCATTTGTTTATTCTTTCCTTTATGTCTCTTGCTTTAGGGGATATATCAATGATATTGCTGCATGTAATATCTGAGATTTTCCTGACTGTGTTCTCCTCTAGGACTTCAGTGGTGTCACAACTTATAATTAAGTCTTTTATCCATCTTCCATTTATTTTTGTGTATGGTATAAGTTGGTGATCAAGTTTCATCCTTTGCATGTAGCTGTCCAGCTCTCCCAACAGCATTTGTTGAAGAAGGTATTTTTATTGCATTTTATGCTTCTTCCTCCTTTGTCAAATATTAATTGATCATAGAGACTGGGGTTTATTTCTGGGCTTTCTGTTCTGTTCCATTGGTCTGTTCTTATGCCAGTACAAGGCTGTTTTGATTACAATGGCCTTGTAATACAGTTTAATACCAAATATTGTGGTGCCTTCTACTTTGTTCTTCTTTCTGAAAGTTGCTGCAGTTATTTGGGGTCATTAATTTTCCCTGTAAATTTCTGAAATGTTTGTTCTGTATCTGTGAAATATGCCATTGGTACTTTAATAAGTATTGCATTGAATCTATAAATTGCTTTGGGTAAATGGACATTTTGATGATGTTAAGTCTTCTAATCCATGAACATGATACATGCTTCCATTTGTTTCTTTTCCCCTTAATTTCCTTCTTCAGTGTTGTGTAGTTTTCTGCATACAAGTCTTTTACCTCCTTGGTTAGGTTTATTCCTAGGAACTTAATTTTTCTTGTTGCTATATGAAATGGGATTTTTCCCCTGATTTCTGTTTCTGATATTTCATTTTTGGCATACAAAAATGCCTTTGATTTCTGAATATTGATGTTGAATCCTATTGTTTTGCCAGATTCTCTTATTAGGTCAAGTAGTTTTTGGTGGAGTTTATAGGATTTTCTCTGTACACTATTATGTCATCTGCAAACGATGACAGTTTTTCTCCCTCCTTTCCAATTCGAATGCCTTTTATTTCCTTTTCTTGTCTAATTGCTGTGGCTAGCACTTGAATACTATGTCAAATAGGAGGGGTGAAAGTGGGCATCCTTGTCATGTTCCTCTTCTCAGTGGGAAAGCTCTAAGTTTTTGCCCATTGAGTATGATGTTGGCTGTAGATCTTTCATATATGGCATTTATTATGTTGAGGAATGCTCCCTCTATTCCCACTTTGCTGAGTGTTTTACTCATAAATGGGTGCTGTACCTTATCAAATGCTTTCCCCCTTTTATTGTTATGATCATGTTATTTTGTCTTTTGTTTTGTTTATGTGATGTATTGCATTTATTGAGTTGCAAATATTGTACTATCCTTGCATCCTTGGGATGAATCCCAATTGACCATGTGTGATTTTTTACTTTTTTAATTTTAATTGTTGTTCAAATATAGTTTTCTGCCTTTTACTCCCATCCCAGCCCACACCCCCCAGCCCTCCCTACCTGACTCCTGTTTCCATCTTTGCTTGTTGTTGTTCATTTGCCCTTTATACTTGTTCTTGTAAACCCTTCTCTTTTTCCCTTGAAATTCCCTCTCCTCTCCCCTCTGGTCACTGTCAGCCTGTTGTCTATTTCAGTGTCTTTGGTTATATTTTGCTCGTTTGTTTGTTTTGTTTACAGGTTCCTATTAAAGATGAGATCATATGTATGATCTTTTCAATGTACTGCTAGATGCAGTTTGCCAATGTTTTGTTGAGGATTTTAGCATCTAAGTTCATTAGCGATAAGGCCTGAAGTTTTGTTTCTTTGTTACTTCTTTATCTGGGTTTGGGATTAGGATGATGGTGGCTTCATAAATGGAGTTTGAGAGTATCCTGTCTTCTTGGATTTTTTGGAATAGGTTTAGGAGGATAGGGGTTAGCTCATCCTTAAATGCTTTGTAAAATTCTACTGTGACACCCTCTGGTACAGGGCTTTTGTGTGTTGGGAGCTTTTTAATTACTTCATAAATTTTATCAGCCTTTATTGGTCTCTTCACGCTTCTGCTTCTTCGTGATTTAGTTTTGGAAGATTATATTTTTATAGAAATTTGTCCATTTCCCCTAGGTTTTCAAATATCTTGGCATATAGTTCTTCATAGTTATTTCTTACAGTCGTTTGTATTTCTGTGGTATTGGTTGTAATCTCTCCTGTTTCATTTCTGATTGTGTGTATTTGGGTTCTGTCTTTTTTTCTTGATGAGCCTACGTAAAGGCTTGTCTATTTTGTTTATCTTTTCAAAAAACCAGCTCCTGGATTTATTGATGCTTAGAATTGTTCTTTCAATCTGTCATTTAATTCTGCTATGATCTTGGTAATGTCCTTCCTTCTACTTGCTCTGGGTTGTCTGTGTTGTTTTTCCTTGAGTTCTTATAGGCATAGGGTTTAATTTTTTATTTGAAATGTTCCTATCGTTTTTAGGTAAGGCTGTATGTCTATGACCTTCCCTCTCAGGACTGCCTTAGCTGTGTCCCATAAGTTTTGGATTATTGTGAGTTCATTTTCATTATTTCCAGAAACTTTTTGATTTGTTCCTTAATCTCATTCTTGACCTTTTTATTGTTTAATAGCATACTATTCAATCTCCGTGAGTTCGAATGTTTTTGAGTTTTTTTCTTGAGGTTTGCTTTTAGTTTCAGTTTCTTGTGGTTAGAGAAGATGCTTGATGTGATTTCAATTTCTTTTGAATTTTTTGAGGCTCGTTTTGTGTTCTGTCATGTGGTCTATCTTGAGAATGTTTCACATGCATTTGAAAACTATGTGCATTTTGCTTCTTTGGGATGATAGGTGCTGTAGGAATTTTTTATTTTAAGATGGTTTTCCATTGGGGTAGAGAACTAAAACATTGCTTAGAAGCAATTGCCAGAAATTTCTGGGTAGCTTTAAAATTTTCCCTGTGTCTTCTTGATTTGTTTTCAGTGTAGCCAATTTTTCCTGAAGCTGAACCATCCTTATAGAATTAAAAGATAATATGAATACGTTCTGAGGTTTTCTCTAAAGGAAGCTGCAGAAATGTAAAACATAATTCAAAATCACATAATCATTGAACCTTATTTGAAATGATGACTTTCTTTCCACCAAATAGTTGTGTTATTTTTTAATATTTTGATTGTATTGAGCTGAAGCCAGATCACAGAGTAAAATATGTACATTCTCCTTTTGACTTCTGCTTAATCTTTAGTTTCATTGTGAGTCTGAAATTTGTACTTCTCTGAGTAGAGATAGGCTTTCAAAATTCAATGACTATAGTTTTAGTTTCACTATGTTTATACATGTTGTTTCAAATTTAGTTACATACTATCCTGTGAGCCATTGAGGGAAGACCAAAAGACTTAATAAAGCACTCAGTGAATCTTTTTTTTCTAGTACCTTATTGAAAATCTAGTTTGTTTTTATATACTTTCTGCTTTAGCATCTTCTAAAATATCCCCAAACTGTTGTGCTTTGATTTCTAATGGTATTTTACAATGTATGATATTGATCACTTTCTCCATCAAATTATATAATGAAACTGATTTGCAATATTTAAATCATAAGTTATCTGTCTTTGAAGGTTGAACTTAATATATTTCCTTTTTACTTGACTGAAATAAACTGTTATTCCTTCCCTTTTGTTTATTGTCACATTAGTAATGAGAAATCTTACATGTTTAAATCATATTTCACAGTTCTTTTTTAATGTCAGCTTGTTAGGTCTTATTTGTTGCCTCATGACTGACTATCTGGGTATTAAACATTTTTGTTTTAATTGATAAAAATCTCTCACTGATTATGTCTTGATACCCAGAAAGACTGTATTTTATTTCTGAGCCGTACGTTGAGTCTTTTTCAAAATTTTGTGATTTATTGATTGAGAGGAAAGAAGGGGGAAGTAGAGAAAGGGAGGGAGAGAAAGAGGGGTGCTGCTCACTTATTTATACATTCATTGGTTGCTCTTTATGTGCCCTGACTAAGGATAGAACTTGCAACCTTTGTGTATCAGGATGACTACTAACCAAGTGAGATACCTGGCCAGGGTGTGTATATTGAGTTTTTATAACCAGTACACAAACTTGACTGCATGTTGAAATTACCTGGAAAGTTTCAAAAACTTCTGTATGTGTCCTACTCCCAGAGATTCTGATTTAATTGATATAGGATATAGCCTTGGCATTGGAATTTTTTAAAGTTTTCCAGATGATTTCTAATGTTCAGTAGTGTTTGAGAATTGCTGTTCTATAAGATGATTCCCAAATGTATGATGTATGAAAATCACCAAGGAGTTTTATTTTAACTTAGATTTTTAGAGGATTTTTAAGTTTACAAAAAAATTGAGAGAAGGTACAGAGATTTCTCATATATTTCCTGCTCCTATCCCATTATCAGCAGTACTCATCAGAATGCTACCTTTTTTAAATTAATTAATTTATATTTTAAATTATTTTTCAACTACACTATTTTTTCTTTTACTCCCTTCCCAGCCCACTGACACGTGCCCCCCACCTCCCTCCCCTTTCCAACCCCCTTAGTTGTTGTCCATGTGTCCTTTATAGCAGTTCCTATAAATCCTTCCTCTTTTTCCACTGAAATTCCCTCCCCTCTCTCCTCTGGTCGGTGTCCCCCTGTTTTTGATTTTAGTATTGTTGTTTTTATTTTGCTTGCTTGTTTGTTTTGTTGTTTAACTTCCTGTTAAAGGTGAGATCATATGGTATTTGTCTTTCACCGCCTGGCTTATTTCACTCAGCGTAATGCTTTCCAGTTCCATCAAGCTGTTGCAAAGGGTAGAAGCTCCTTCTTTCTTTCTGCTGCATAGAATTCCATTGTGTATATGTACCACAATTTTTGGATCCATTCATTTACTGATGGGCACCCAGGTTGCTTCTAACTCTTGGCTATTGTAAATTGTGCTGCTATGAACATTGTGGTGCATAGGTTCTTTGAAATTGATGTTTTAGGATTCTTGGGATATAATCCTAGCAGTGGAATTGCTGGGTCAAAAGGCAGGTCGATTTTTATTTTTCTGAGAAAATTCCATACTGTTTTCCATAATGGTTGTACCAGTCTTCATTCCCACCAACAGTGAACGAGGGACCCCTTTTCCCCACACCCTCTCCAACATTTGTTGTTTGTTTCTTTGTTTATGATAGCCATCCTGACTGGTGTAAAGTGGTATCTCATTGTGGTTTTAATTTGCATCTCTCTGATAGCTAGCGATATTGAGCATCTTTTCATACGTCTCTGGATCCTCTGTATGTTCTCCTTGGAGAAGTGTCTGTTCAAGTCCTTTTCCCATTTTTTAATTGGGTTATTTGTCTTCTTAGAGTGGAGTCATGTAAGTTCTTTGTATATTTTGGAGATTAAACCCTTGTCTGAGATATCATGGGCAGTTATGTTTTCCCATACAGTTGGTTGTCTTTTTATTTTAATAGTATTTTCTTTAGCCATGCAGAAGCTTTTAATTTTGATGATATCCCATTTGTTTATTCTTTCCTTTATGTCCCTTGTTCTAGGGGACATATCAGTAAAAAAGTTGCTGCGTAAAATATCTGAGATTTTCTTGCCAATGTTTTCCTCTAGGATTTTAATGGTTTCACGGCTTATATTTAAGTCTTTTATCCACCTTGAATTTATTTTGGTGTATGGTGTAAGTTGGTGCTCAAGTTTCATTTTTTTGCACGTAACTGTCCAGTTCTCCCAACACCATTTGTTGAAGAGGCTATTTTTACTCCATTTTATTTTGCTGCCCCCTTTGTCGAATATTAATTGCCTGTAGAGAACTCGGGTTTATTTCTGGGATCTCTGTTCTATTCCATTGGTCTATATGACTGTTTTTATGCCAGTACCAGGCTGTTTTGATTACAGTGGCCTTGTAATACAGTTTGATATCAGGTATTGTGATCCCTCCTACTTTGTTCTTCTTTCTCAAAATATCAGCTGCTATTTGGGTTTGTTTGTGGTTCCACATAAATTTGTGAATTGTTTGTTCTATGTCTGTGAAATACGCCATTGGTAATTTAATAGGTATTGCATTGAATGTGTAAATTGCTTTGGGTAGTATGGACATTTTGATGATGTTAATTCTTCCAATCCATGAACATGGTATCTGTTTTTATTTGTTTGTGTCTTCCTTGATTTATTTCTTCAGTGTTGTGTAGTTTTGTGCATACAGGTCTTTTACCTCCTTGATTAGGTTTATTCCCAGATATTTTATTTTTGTTTTTGCTATATTGAATGGTATTTTTTTTCTTGATTTCTGTTTCTGCTGTTTCGTTGTTGGTATACAAAAATGCCTTTGATTTCTGGATGTTGACTTTGTAACCCGCTGTTTTACCAAATTCATTTATTAGTTTAAGCAGTTTTTGAGTAGAGTCTATTGGATTTTTCATGCACACTATCATGTCATCTGCAAACAATGACAGTTTTGTTTCTTCCTTTCCAATTTGTATGCCTTTTATTTCCTTTTCTTGTCTGATAGCTGTGGCTCAAACTTCCAGTACTATATTGAATAGAATTGGTGAAAGTGGACATCCTTGTCTTGTCCCTGATCTTAATGAAAAAGCTTTTAGTTTTTGCCTATTGATTATGATGTTGGCTGTAGGTCTTTCATATATGGCCTATTATATTGAGGAATGCTCCCTCTATTCCCACTTTGCTTAGTGTTTTTATCATAAATGGGTGTTTTACCTTATCAAAAGTTTTTTCTGCATTTATTGATATGATCATGTGATTTTTGTCTTTACTTTTGTTTATGTGATGTATTACAATTGTTGATTCGTTGAACCATCCTTGCATCCCTGGGATGAATCCCACTTGGTCATGGTGTATGATCTTTTTGATATATTGTTGGATGCGATTTGTAAATATTTTGTTGAGGATTTTAGCGTGTATGTTCATCAGCAATATTGGCCTGGTTTTCTTTCTTTGTTGTATGTCTCTATCTGGTTTTGGAATTAGGATGATGCTGGCTTCATAAAAAGAGTTTGGGAGTTTTCCATCCTTTTGGATTTTTTGGAATAGTCTGTGGAGAACAGGGCTTAGCTCTTCCTTAAATGCTTTATAAAATTATCCTGTGAAACCATCTGGTCTAGGGCTTTTGTGTGATGGGAGTTTTTTGATTACTGCTTCAATTTCTTTTGCTGTTATTGGTCTATTCAGATTTTCTGCTTCTTTTTCATTGAGTTTTGGAAGATTGTATTTTTCTAGAAATGTGTCCATTTCCCCTAGGTTCTCAAATTTCTTGGCATACAGTTCTTCATAGTAATTTCTTACATTTTCTTCTATTTCTGTGGTATCACTTGTAATCTCTCCTGTTTCATTTCTGATTGTGTTTATTTGTGTCCTCTCTCTTCTTTTCTTGCTGAGCCTACTTAAAGGCTTATTTTGTTTATCTTTTCAAAGAACCAACTCCTGGATTCATTGATCCTTAAAATTGTGCTTCTAGTCTCTATGCCATTTAATTCTGCTCTGATCTTGGTTATTGCCCTCCTTCTGCTTGCTCTGGGCTGTCTTTGTTGTTGTTCCTCAAGTTCTTGCAGGCGTAGGTTTAGGTTGTTTGTTTGAAATGTTTCTGTCTTCTTTAGGTAAGCCTGTATTGCTATGAACTTCTCTCTCAGGACTGCCTTCACTGTGTCCCATAAGTTTTGGGTTGTTGTGAGTTCCTTTTCATTTTTTTTCAGAAACTTTTTGATTTCTTCCCTAATTTCATTCTTGACCCATTTCCTACTTAATAGTATACCATTCAGTCTCCATGATTTTGGATGCTTTGAGTTTTTTCCTTTCGGGTTGGTTTCCAATTTCAGTCCCTTGTGGTCAGATAAAATGCTTGGTATGATTTTCATTTTCTTGAATTTGTTGAGGCTCATTTTGTGTCCTATCATGTGGTCTATCTTTGAGAATGTTCCATATGCATTTGAAAAGAATGTATATTTAGCTTCTTTGGGATGAAGGACTCTGTATATATCAGTTAAGTCCATATCATCAAGGTTGTTGTTTAATGCCGCAATATCTTTGTTCATATTTTGTTTGGAAGATATGTCCATTTTTGATAGTGGAGTGTTAAATTCCTCTTCTATAATTGTGTTGCTGTCAATATCTTTCTTGAATTCCTGTAAGATTTTCTTCATATATATTTTGGTGCTGCTATGTTGGGTGCATATATATTTACTATGTTAATGTCTTCTTGGTGGATTCTTCCCTTGAGTATTATGAAGTGGCCTTCTGGGTCTCTCTTTGTGGCCCTTTGAAGTCTATTTTTTTGATCTGAGAATTGCTATCCCAGGTTTTTTTTTCTTGTCCATTTGCTTGGAAAACTTGTTTCCAGCCTTTCACTTTTAGTCTGTGATGGTCTTTTGTCCTGAAGTGGGTCTCTTGTAGGCAGCATATGTGTGGGTCATGCTTTCTTATCCATGTAGCTATTCTATCTCTTTTGATTGGAGCATTTAATTCATTTACGTTTAAGGTTTTTATTGATAGGTACTTATTCGTTGCCATTTTTTACCTGTGTTCCTTTCTGTCTCTCTCTTCTCCTTCATCTTTTCTGAAAGCAGTCCTTTTAGTATTTCTTGTAGGGCTGGTTTGGTGGAAGCATATTCTTTTAGACTTCTTTTGTCTTGGAAGCTCTTTATTTGGCCATCTATCTTGATTGAGAGCCTTGCTGGGTAAAGTAGCCTTTGTTGTAGGCCTCTGTTTCTCATAACTTGGAATATTTCTTGCCATTCTCTTCTTGCTTGAAGTGTTTCCGTTGGGAAGTCAGTAGCTAACCTTATTGGGGCTGCCTTGTATGTTACTTCTTTTTTTTTTAATATTAAGTTTTATTTAGTTACTTTTCAAGTACTTTTTTTTTTATGTATGTTACTTCTTTTTTTTCCCTTGCTGCCTTTAAGATTCTCTCTTTGTCTTGGAATTTTTCCATTTTAATGATGATGTGTCTTGAAGAGGGCCTCCTTGGTTTCCTCTTGATTGGGACTCTCTGTGATTCCTGGATTTGCATGACTTATTCTCTCATCAAATTAGGGAAATTTTCTCTCATTACTCTTTCAAATACGTTTTCTATCCCTTGTTCTTCTTTTTTTCATTCTGGTATCTCTGTTATATGGATATTACTACGTTTCATATTGTCTTGCATTTCTCATAATCCCTCTTCATTCTTTCTGAGCCTCTTTCCCTTTCCTTTTCTTTCTGCAAGATGCTTTCTACTTTGTCCTCCAACTCAGTAATCTGATCTTCTGTGTTATCAACTCTACGTTTAATACTTTCTACTGTGTTCTTCAATTCGGAAATTGTATTCTTCGTTTTCTTTTGGCCCTTGCTAATAGTTTCCATTTCCTTTTTCTTGTTTGTATTGTTTGCAGTGAGAGTATTGTAGCTCCCATGTAGTTTCTGGTAGCTCATTGTGAGCTCTTTGAACTTCCTGATAACCAGTGCTTTGAATTCAATATCTGACAGTTGACTTGCCTCTATTTCATCTAACATTCTTTCTGAGGGTTCCTCCTTTTCTTTCACTGAGGGATTGTTTCTTTGTCTTCCCATTGTTCGTGAGATTCTTCTTGTTAGCCTCAGCTTCTTAGATTAATCTGTTTTGACTTCCTGGGTTTATGGTGTGAATTTCTGTGGTGGAATGCCTGTGAAATTCAATGGTGCAGTCTCTTTCCGTTATCTTGTCATTCTCTGCTTCCACCTACTCAAATATGCATCAACTTGTGGCTTCTCTCCTACAGCAAAGTACAATTTGTTTCTCTTACTCTACCGTTGGGAGGCCTCTTCTATGGGTCCAGCTCTGGTCTTTTTGTATTTTCAAGTTGTTTGTGTCTCTTGTGGGTTAAAAGAAAGAAAATATAAGGATAGAAATAAAAGGAAGAAAAAAAAGGTAGTGCAGTGGAGGAAAGAGCGATGAGTTTGGAAAGAAAAGAAGAAGGAATAAAACAGAAAATCCGAAAAAAGAGGACAAAAGTATTGAAAGATAAAACAGTAATAAAATTTAAAAGAAATAACAGATTACTTAAAAAAAGGAATAAGATAAAGAAAAGGAAAGGAAAAACAAAGAAAAGTAAAAAAAGAATTAAAAAATTAAATTAAATTAAAAAAAGAAAAAAAAACCAAAACAGCAAAAAAAGGAAACTTCATTTGTTGCTTTCAAACTAGCAAAACCAGTTTTTCTTGCTGCAGTTGGCTGAGGATCGATTATTGTGATTTTTCTGCTAGCCCTCTCTCAGGAGCCATACCATTAGCGCCTCTCCCCAGCTCCCTACAATGGGGAACTATGACTTCTTCACAGCGCTCTTTTCTCAGGGGTTACCGCTGTGGGTTGGTTTGCAGCATGCATGGGCACCTGCAGTGGCCAAGGTGCCTGGTTCTCATGGGATAGAACACAGACCTGCCCCCATTCTGTGGGGAAGTTGCAGGCCCTCTGCCCAACCTTGGGTTTGCTGCCAGGCTGGGTGTGGAGTACAGCGGGCAGTTGTGTCTATTGGAGTCAGAGCCCCACACTGTACCTACCAGATCTCAGGGGCTGGCAACCACAGAGTCCTCGGTTGGGGCCCTTTGTCTTCAGCACCCTCTCTTCAAACTCTAGCAAACAAGTGTCTCCTGGCACCCAACCTTGCTTGGCCAGAAAGGGAGGGAGTTGTGGATTTCAGCTCTTTCCCTCGGACCCCTCGGCAGGCCTGGGGCTTCCAAATATTCTGAGGGAGATGAGCCGGAAGCCGGGAGCCAATCCTGAGGACTGGGCGATGACCTAAAAACGCTTGCCTCACGTCAAAGCGCGTTGTAAGGTGTGTACTGATCCCCCGGAACTGTGTGTCACCTGAAATCCCTTCTGCTCCTGTCTTTGTTTTGGTCCCCTGGCAGGCCCTGGCAGAAAAATCCTAGGGAGGGAGCAGGACGGGGAACAGGTCCGGGCGCTGAAGGTTGGTCCAGGCGCTGAATGTTGGCCCAGGTGCGTTAGGCACTCGCCCAGATACACTGGACGCCCAGTGCTGGTTCCCGAACCATGCATGCACCGCTGAAGTCCCTGCTGTTCCTCTCTTTGCTCCGTCCCTGACAGTCTACTGTACTGCTGCGGTCTCCCTACCGTGTGGTTCCTCCATGACCCTCCAGATTTCTGGTTCCTTATTTTCATATATGCTGGGCAACTGCTGACTTGCTGGCTTCTCCTCCGCTGGTCCCTGATCGGACAGGTTTCTCTCCCTTGTGTACAAGGAACTGGAATCTGCTCCGTCCTACTCCATCACCATCTTGAAAGCCAGAATAGTACATTTTTTTTTTTTTACCAAGGATAAAACTACATTGACACATCATAATCACCTAAAGTTCCTAGTTTAACTTAGGGTTCACTCTTGGTGTTAGATATTCTGTGGGTTTGGACAAAAATATAATGATTTAGTTCCATTATTATAATATTATACCTAAATTTTAAAAAAAGAATTAAATATAACTCTGGCCTGATAGTTCAGTTGGTTGGAGCATTGTACCAATTCGCCAAAGGCACTGGTTCGATTTCTGGTCTGGGCACATACAAGAAGCAAGCAATGAATGCATAAATAAGTGCATCATCAAATCTCTGTTTTTGATCTCTTCCTCTCTCGTGGTTTGTACAAACAATCAATAAATTAAAAGTATTACAGAGTATATTTTCAATGCCCTAAAAAGCATCTGTATTTGCGTGTTCATTCCCTGCTTTCCACATCCCCCACAACCACTGATCCTTTCACTGTCTCCATATCTTTGTCTTTACCAAGCTGCCATGTAGTTGGAATCGTATAGCATGTAGCCTTTTCACATTGGCTTCTTTCACTTAGCAATATACACTTAAGTTTCCTGCATGTCTTTTCATGGCTTGATAGTGCATTTCTTTTTAGTGCTGAATAATATTCTATTATCTGGATGTAGCAGAGTTTTGGTAATTATGAATAACCAACATTTTGGCAGTTAAAATAAAGCCATTTTGGCAATAGTGTATAAAGGTATTCTAAACATACACATTCAGGTTTTTGAGTGGACTTTAAGTTTTCAACTTATTTGGGTAAGTTGAAATATTCAAGGCATTCAATTGCTGGATCATATGGTAAGGTTATATTTAGTTTTTTAGGAAACCATCAAACTGTCTTCCAGAGTGGCCGTACCATTTCCATTCCCACCAGCAATGAATGAGTGTCCCTGATGCTCCACATCCTCTCTAGCACTTAGTATTGTCATTGTTTTTCATTTTGGTTATTCTAATAGGTGTGTAGTAGTCTAGGGACTTTGTTGTTTTTTTAATTAAAAAAACAACAGATTCCTTGGTCTCATATTCGTTTTCTTTAATTCTCACATCAGGATATGTTTACTGATTTGAGAGGGAGGGAGGGAGAGAGAAACATCAATGTGAGAGAGAGACATCAATCATTTGCTTCTTGTACTTGCCCCAACTGGGGATGGAATCTGTAAACTAGGTGTGTGCCCCGACTGGGGACTGTACCCACAGCCTTTTGGCTCTAACCAGCTGAGCTACCTGACCAGGGTGAAATCACCTTCTCTTAAAGCATTGTGTTGGGTATTAATTTGGGCTGGCCTCACACTCTTTATTTGTCAGATCCAGAGGGTCTGGGGCAGGACTCTGGAGCTTGTATTTTGAAGCAGCATCCACGTGAGTCTAATGTAGTAGGTCTGTGGGTCACAATTTAAAAAAATGTTTCTTAGAGTAAATCTGCAATGTATCTCTTCCACATATTATCTTGATACTCTTAAGGTCTTTGCTCTACTTAAGTTCCATGGGACTTTTAGCTGGGTAGGAAATTAAAAGAACTAAAAGAACATACGGGTTAGAAACAACCTTAAGGCTTTTTGATTGTTTGGTACATATAACTTCAGGCATTGATGATATGAACTAACTGAAAACCAGAAGATGACTGGTCAGTATGATTTACAGTCATAAGAAATGTGGGAACTCTTCATACTGAACCCTTGACTTGAGGGGAAACAGCTACAGAGAGGGACATTCCAGCAGCCACAAACACGAACCTCAACTCAGATTCCACTCCTTACATATTGGTGACCAGAGTTGACATTTGTCCTTTTAATCATATTTACTCCCATAGGCATGTTATCATGGCATTTTAAAAATGAAAAATAAAATAAAAATGGCTTAGTTGCTAACTAGAAAATATAATTTGCAAAACACTTAAATTTGTACATAGTTCTGTGGTGAAGGGTATTTGTATACTAATAGTATACTAATAGAATACAACTTCTGCTTAAATTAACAAATAAAAAAAATCAGTTGCATAACAATTGATATGTATAAGGTATGTATAGAAAACAAATATTTTATCACTCTGTGTTTCTTCCTAATGACACTAATGGAGTGAAGCACAGGACTTTTCTACCCTTTTAAGAAAAGAAATACATATTCAGGAAAAAATGCCCAAAACATACAAATATGTACCTTACAAATTTTTTTTGTAATTCCACTTCTCAGCAATAACTACTATTAAAACATTTGGTGAGTATTTCAAGGAAAAATCTCATTAAAAGAACTCACTGATGACCCCAGCCCCAGCTGGGTTGCTCATTTGGTTAGAGAATCTTCCTGATAGGCCAGGGTTGTGCGTTTGGTCCCTGTCAGGGCACATGAAAGAATTAACCAATGATTGCATGAATAAGTGGAACAGCAAATCAATGTTTTTTTTTCTCTCCCTCTCCATTCCTTTCGTTCTCTAAAACCAACAAATAAAAATTAAAATAAAAAAAAAGAACTCACTCATAGATTTTTTTCATTACTTCCAGGGACGTATATAATTATTTTCTGTTAGTAATGTAATTAGCTATAATACGGTATTAGATGAAAACTAAACTTTATAAGTCACAATGTAAACATTCCCTGTGTGAGAATTTTAAAAAGTAATTATTTGTCAGTTTAGGTCTACAGATAAATTTTGCCTTGTTTGAGGCTTGCCCAGCTGCCCTCCCTATACCAACCATGTGTCTCCTCCACCATGTGCTTAATTTCTGCATCTCATTCCTTTTGGAGGTTCCACAGTGCAGGAACTGCTGATGGGGAACTACCTACAATTTGCTTTGCTGTTTGGAGCAGGTGTTCCAGCCCTCCTCTCTGACTGCTTATAAACTCCATAATTCACTAACTAAAAGGTTATACTGGGAAACACTAAAATACCCAGTATGGTGATAATATTATGTCCTCATTGGTTGACTAAAATACTATTAATAAATAGTTTAAATTATTTTTGAGGAAAATGAAGTACTCTACTAAATTACTAGCAACCTTTCTTACTTTTCAAGTTAATAGTTTGGTTTGGTCTTATAAAAGTCATATGTTCAATTAGGAAATAGTGGAGGAAATTAAAACGTAAGGGTAATTTTGCAAATGTCATAGTAAAGTAAAGCAACCAGTATGAACATTGACCTCCCAAATGTTTGCTCCTCACCCTGTCTGCACCTCTAAAGACATTTTGTGCCTCCCAAAGTAATAGGTTAATTCCACAGAGCAGAGATAAAAGATAGGTTATTACTATTAGTTTCCTTTTTTGTGTGTAAAAATTCTGGATTAGTTATAGAAAAGATTATGGTAATTTGTAGAAGAGGGTATACATGTGATTCACCTACTTTATCACTGGATGGCACTGTGGGTTCACGAGCTGCGCTAGAAATAGGATCTCTTAGTCGTTTAAAATACCATATTCCATCTTTCTGGAGAAGACTTTTTTATATTCACTTCTAATGTTTGCAGTTGTACTTGTTACTCATTCCCAAGCACACATTTAAATTTATATTGTGTTTATTAGGTAGAACCTTTTAATATGCATTCAAAATATATATTTTTCCTGTAAAGGAAAAGACTCAGTTTAAAAAAAAACAACTTAATTTTAAGGTTTTGTTGAATTAACTTCTTTCCATTTGGTAACTGTATTTAGGTGTATGGGGCACTAGTTAGAAATATGGACTCAAGTTAGACTACTGAGATTTAAATGCTTACTATGTTACTCAGTGGTTGAGGCCCTTGGTCAAGTCTAAAAATGGCTCTATGCCTTAGTTTTGTCATTTATTAAATGAGGATAATAACAGTGTTTGCACCCTAAAATTATTGTGAGGATTAAAATAAATTTACATATGTAAGGTGCTTACTCAGTGCCCATTGCATAATAAGCACTGAAAAACTGTTAGCTTTTTTTTATTATTCCATTTCCTCCAATCCCTCTTTAGCATTCTCTCATCTTTTAGTACATTTCTTAACTGTGCATGTACTAACATAGGAGCATATTGGTTGCAGCAATTGTTTAGTATATAAACATGAAAAGTAATAGTCTTACCTAGCTACTGCTTTTTAAGTCATGCACATGTTAAAATGTCTCAGCCAAAATTAAGTTAAAAATACCAATGACATATTTATTGCTTATTGTAAATACGCATGCGAGGCCCATGGATACTGGCTGGTGCTTAGACTAGGCAGAGAACTGAGATAACTTTCCAAGTCCTGGAAATACTTATTTGCTAGTAAGCTGCAGTAATAGTACTCTGGTTCATCTTGAACTCTTTCAGTAAGTGAACTCAGTTATTCTTGAGGCAATGTTACAGAACAGGGCCAAGGGGGGTAAGATATACTGTTACAAAAAGGACCCCCCACTAGGTTCACATTGTCTGCTGACAGAGGAAAGACTGTCTCTCAATGCCAGAGATTTGTGAAAAGGAAAGGAAATGTTTATTTAAAATAATACAGACTTAAAGTAGTGACCTAATGTCTTCATTAAAATATCAAAGTCCTTTAGGATACCCACAGACCCACACAGTCCTTCTTTCTTCCTCTGCCCTAATTTGAGGTACCATATCTCAGGAAAAGTAGAGGTCTGTGATTCAGGCTCCTGGCACCATCAGCTGTGTGGCTGTCAGGATCTTCAATTAATCCAAAGCCATGTGGCACCCTCTCATGGCCCACTGGCAAAAGTCCTTGCACCCCTTTTATCCCAGATAGAGTCTTTCTTATTTCTTAAGCCATGTGGCCAAAGAGTATACCCCAAAGCTGTGGGGTCCTCACTCTTGCCTAAGCCGTGGGGGTCTCCCTGATCGAAGCTGTGGGGGTCTCCACTGTGGCAAAACTGTGGTTCTCTCTCTCATCATGGCTGCTGAGTCTGGGTTTAAATTCCCATGCCAACCTTCCTCTGTACCCCCATTTCCGACTCCTACTACAATCAGTTACACCTATCAGCATTCCTGTATTATTACAGGTGTACTGGACTGCCACTGTGAGTCTGGGCAGGTGTGGCCTCATGTTATGGAGCCAATCTTCTCCAAGCTCTCACGCAGGCGCTGTAAGGCACTGTAACCAGGGGGAGGTGCCCCCCAGTCACATCTTGGGTGGAGTCCATCCCCCTGGCTCAAAGCATGGCCACACCTATTTAACATATCTATGCAACCAGTTAGAGGTTGTAGATATGTTAAATGGCCATGCCAGAGGTTAGCTGCAAAGCTGTTGCTGTACAAAACAGCTCTGCATGTTCTTGCTCCATGTGCCACTTCCCCCAACTCAGACCTGTGGTGGCGAGAGGGGAAGGGGTAAGGACATCCTATGTATCTTTCTAATATTTCCTGGATGCCTTGAGTTCTGGACCCCATTCCAAATCCCTATTTGGGGCCCCCCTCTTGGCTGCACCCTGTAACCATAACAGTAACAGGTCCAGGCCTTTAGCATTGAATTGGTGAAAATCAATACACTGAAACAAAGCTTGACAGAAATCAGTGCAGCTAGTATCACTGAATACAGGTAAGCTCTTGAACTTTTCGCTATAGTTTTTCTTTGTTTTGTTTTTGTTTTTGGTGATATCAGCAAACTCCTTGACTTCAGTGTATCATTTCCTGAGCTTTCCCATATACACTCTAGAACAGGTGTGTCAAACTCATTGTCACTGGGGGCCACATCAGCCTTGCAGTTGCTTTCAAAGGGCTGAAATAATTTAAGGACTGTATAAATGTGACTACTCTTTAAATGTTAAGGAGTTGAAATTACGTTTGGCCCTTTGAAGGCAACCACAACGCTGATGTGGCCCCTGGTGAAATGAATTTGACACCCCTGCTCTAGAAAGTCCCATGTGCATGGGAGCATGTCCAAAATCAGAGGCCAAAAATTTTTTCAAGGTGATCAATAATAATGATATTTGGATTCTACCCTGGCCTCAAAATTTATATTAAGAGCAATCTAAAAGGACACATGACAGCTACTTTTTCCCTACTCGTTCTTAAACATGGTCCCTTTCTCTTATTCTTCTTTTGAAACATGCTTTTTGTTCTTTATTTCCTCCCTCCCCCTTCCTTTCTCCCTCCCTCCCTTCCTCTTTTCTCCCTTTCTGTTTCTTGAATCTCCTTGTTTTCTTGCTACAGTAAAAGTGACCTTGTTATAGCTTTGGGGCTATGGTAGAATTTCAAATACTTATTATTTTTGAGCATACTAAAAACATAGAAAATATCAGTAACCATGCTAAAGTACATCTGAGACCGAAAAAAAAAATCTAGTGGGAAGTACAGGAAGGTAGATGGAATTTAAAAATGGTTCGTTGAGGTAGACTCCTGACAAATGCTCATGTGGCCTGTTTCTTGTGGTTTGGTGGTGATTACTGTTAGGACAGTATCTAGAAATACAAAACATTGATGTGAACTGTTTTAAGAACTTCTGTTTGTTTGTGTCCTTTACCAATTTTTTTCCTCTGTCTTAATTCTTAGGACCTTGGATGTGGTTTGTGGAAAATACTTTTTTCTAGCAGGCAGGTTTATGATGCTTATGCCCTAAGGGAGAGGAGTGATGAGTGTTCTTGTCTTTGGAAGCACAGACTTTTCTACTTTATTTATTATTTTTAAAGATTATATGTATTCATTTTTAGAGAGAAGGGAAGGGAGGGAGAAAGAGAGGGAGAGAAACATTAATGTGTGGTTGCCTCTTACATGCTCCCAACTGGAGTCTGGCCAGCAACCCAGCCACGTGTCCTGACTGAGAATTGAACCAGTGACCCTTTGGTTCACAGGCCCATACCCAATCCACTGAGTCACACTAGCCAGGGCTTTTTACTTTTTTTTATTGTTGACATTATCACAGATGTTCCTATTTCCTACCCCCCTTGCCCATTTCCACCCAGCCCCTGCCCCCCTTCCTTCTAGCCATCCCTTGGGTTATACATATATGTTATTTGGTTAATACCTTCTCCTCCCCTCCATCAGCTGTCAGCCTGTTCCACGTATTCATGCCTCTGTTTCTATTTTGTTCATTAGTTTATTTTTGTTCATTAGTTTATTTTTGTTCATTAGTTTATTTTTGTTCATTAGATTCCACATATAAGTGAGATCACATGGTATTTGTCTTTCTCGGAGTGGCTTATTTCACACAGCGTAATAATCTCCAGACCTATCTATTTATTAGGGCAGGCTAAGCAAAAATCATCTGTGTATGAATTCATATAATGTGACATTTGAAAGAGAATATTATCCTATCTGGTTTCAGACATTCTTATTGAAAGAGACATTTAATCAGAGGTTTGTCTTTTGTAGGAATTTTTCTGCTCAGGTTTTCAAGATCTCCATCAGTATCCATGTACGGTCTTTAGACAAACCAAAAGTCTTCATAGCTTTGAGAATCAATGATGATTTTATTTTTTTCAATGATGATTTTAATAAAAATTATTAGTTTTTCATATTTTCTTAAGAATAAACAAATAATATTCTTAACTTTAAAAAAATATCCATTTTTGCTAACTGCTCGATTTGTGATTTGAAATCTGTTATAATGTTCTTTTTCTTTTTGCTTAAATAACACAATGGTTAGAAAAGCAATAAAAAGACATCTAAAGATGGTATATCTAAAGATGGTATTTTAATTTGTCTAACACTGTTGAATTTAAGCCTGGTTATTGTTTTTAAGTATAAAGCAAGCAAAATGGCATGGCTTTTATTTTTCTTTGTTATTATTCAAGAGTTTTTTAATAGAATATGATTGTAAATTAGGAGTTGCAAAATCAAATACTTCAACATTCTAGGCAGGTAATTAAAATGAGTCAACTGAGCCTGGTAAAAACAGTAGGGAATAATAGTGGATATCGACTAAAAATCCACATCCTATGTGGATCATAGTCACTATTGAATCATAGTCACTATTCATTCCAACGAGTTGCAAACATGTGAGATTGTGGTCCTAAGAATAGGGTGTGCTTGTAAATGTTTAACTAGTTTTCTTAAAGGAAAAAAAAACCCTGATACCTAACATTTGCCAGTTGTCATGGTGTAAGTATTCCCATATAGTTCATTTCAAACTTGTAATATTGTCACTAAACATGTTTGGAAGAGATATTAACAATGGGCTTTATGAGCTAGTATAAGCTAGTTCTCTACAGCATTATGCTAATATAGATAGAATTTCAATATTGAAATAAGAAACCTGAATTTTTATATAAAATGTTTTAATTTTGAGATACTATGTAGGCCAGACAAAACACACTAATGAACTGAATCATGCTCAGGAGCTGCCAATTTACAACTTCTGGAGGTAAACCAATCCATAATTGTCTTAGAAATCTTATTAGAAATCAATATTTGCTAATCCGTAGTCAAATTGCAGATGTTTAATCAATGGTTCCACTGGTGTTTTTCTAAACAGTGTTTTAATGTTTGTTTAATATTTGTAACAGTTAAGAAATTTGTCTTTGATTAATAAAAGCAATAAATATATTTGGAATTTCTAAAGTTGATTAACTAGGTTTGTCTTTTGCAGATGTTGTTTTTCCTAGATGTATTACTTGTATCAGTGAAAGATGGAAAACACCAATCTAATTTATAGACGTTACTAAATTGCCATGTAGTAAAACCCTGTGTTAGCTGTTTGGTCTGTGTGGGCTTGGATAATATGTTTTTTTTTTTTTTTAGTGATAATTTTCATTCTGACTTCGGAGTATTTTTCAAAGCACTTTTATAATGTTATTCTGTAATCATACAAACTGGGCTATGAGAAGGTTGGTGATGTTTTGCAAACTGGACTCAGGGTTCAGGACTTTGTAGTAAGGGTTTAAGCTGCAACTGGGATTCAGGCCTGTTGACTGAGGATCCAAATTTGTTCCCACCAAACTGCTAAGGATGTCAAAAAGATTCAACGATTATTCCCTTTTTAGAACTGTCTCGCCCTCCAATTGTGGTTAAGGAGTAGGTGGAGGATGTGGCTAAGAGAATGATCATTGTCTGATGAATATGAAAACTGACAGAACAGAGCAGTGGCTTCTTAAGGGTTTTGTCATGTTACAGTCTTCCAGCATATAAAAACATATTTGTGGGTATGTTAGACTGCAGATCATATGCAAATATGCCAAATTAAGGATATATGAGAATATAGATGTATGATATAGTGTATAATCAAAGGCTGATTATGTGGGTATATTTTTGAGGTCTCTTAGAGGTGATGTTGAAAAGCCCCACATGTCTACAATTTGAATCTTAGATCTTAAAATCTACCTAGCTGGTGCTATGTATCCATTTGTTGATGAATTCTGAATGTGGTAAAACTTAGTAGTGTTCTGAAATCAGTTTACTTGATTTTAGTCTCCAGTGAGATGTGTTAGGACATAGGAAAGGTTGACCAGGTGTTTTTATATGTAGTAGAATATTCTCATATGTTTCTGTTCCTGTGAAGTGACTCCCAAATTAGTAAAGATTGCGAAATGCATTTTGTGTGTGTTGGTGGAAGAGGGGGCAGGAAAGTGTGAAAAGAATGTGCTTATCATACAAACTTAACTTTGAGCTAATTCCATAGGCCTGCTTCCAATCAGATTGCTGCCCCCAAACTACTTATGTCATTGGGCTTTAGCATGTTTAATGTATGTCTTCTCACTGGACTCTATGTTTCATGAGGGCAGAGAATCCAGCTTTTTACCACTATCTTCCCAGCACCTAGCACACTGCCTGAACAAAGTAGTTAATAAATAAATACTTGCTGGATAAAAATTGGAATTTAAACACAAGATTTTTAATACTTTCAAATAAAATGAAATGAGTATATAAAAATATAGAATGTGGTTTTTTTTGTTAATTAACATAACAGTTCTTGGCACTTATATAACTGTATAAATTCATTGTATGAATTTTTGCTTGAAGTGTAGTCCTTTAACACATATTTTACCTGTTGGATCATTTAGTCCCTGACCTTATGATTTCTTGTCTTAATCCACACCTGGCTTTATGCTTTTTCCCAGAAGTCCCATGAGGTCATTTAAAAGAGTCACCACTAAAGAACTTAATCAGGTACTGCATTCAGTGACTCTCCCCTGTTATTCTGGGAACTGTTCCACAGGAGCTCGGAGAGCAGTACAATGTGACACAGCCAGACAGAAATCATCATCAGATTCATCTTTATATTCTTAGGTGTTAGTCATTCAGCATGATCAGATGTGTAAGTTAATTTCTTTCTTTCTATTGCCCAGGAATGGTTTATAAGCTGTTGTTATGTGCAGGATTGTTTTATTACAACTTTGTGATTTAAAGGTTTCAGAAAAATAACATGATTATAAACTCCTTTGCCCATGAATTGGGGAAACTGCCTGAAAAATTCATTCATTTAGCTCTAAGGCTTTTGGCTCTTCATTAATTTTCTGTTACAATCTGTATATCCTGGAAAAAGAAACATCATGAGCAATCTTTACTTGACACCATTTTTGGCCATTTGGCTATGCATTACAGCTACTGTTCTCTTTTTCCTCTCTTCACTGCCAGTATTTGTATTTGATGATTCTGCTTCCTACTTACTTTCCTTAACTGCTTGTATTACAACATCCACTCCAATTTCTCTATTGATACTGTATTTAAAGGCTAATTTTTCCATTGTTGTAAACTTTATTGTTGTTCAAGTATAGTTGTCTGCCCTTCCCCCCACCATTCCCCCCAGCCACAGCATTCCTCACCTCCCTCCCCTGATTCCACTCCACCCTTGGTTTGTCCATGTGTCCTTTATAGTTGTTCCTGAAAACTCTTCCCCCCTTCCCCCCCATTATCCCCTCCCATCTCCCCTCTGGTTACTGTTCATTTGTTCTCAATTTCAATATCTCTGGTTATATTTTGCTTGCTTGTTTGTTTTGTTGATTAAGTTCCACTTAAAAGTGAGATCATATGGTATTTGTCCCTCACCACCTGGCTTATTTTACTTAGCATAATGCTCTCCATTTCCATCCATGCTGTTGCAAAGTGTAGGAGCTCCTTCTTTCTTTCTGCTGCATACTGTTCCATTGTGTAAATGTACCATAGTTTTTTGATCCATTCATTTACTGATGGGCACTTAGGTTGCTTATAGCACTCGACTACTGTAACTCGGGCTACTATGAACACTGAGGTGCATAGGTTGTTTTCGATTGGTGTTTTGGGGTTCTTAGGATATAATCCTAGCAGTGGAATTGCTGGGTGAAAAGTCAGTTCCATTTTTAGTTTTCTGAAAAAATTCCATACTGTTTTCCACAGTGGCTGCATCAGTCTGCATTCCCTCCAACAAGACACTAGGGATCCCTTTTCCCCACATCCTCTCCAACACTTGTTTGTTAATTTGTTTATGATATCCATTCTGACTGTTGTGAAGTAGTATCTCATTGTGGTTTGCATTTGCATCTCTCTGATGGCTAGTGATGCTGAGCATCTTTTCATATGTCTGTGGGCCCTCCAGTATGACCTCCTTGGAGAAGTGTCTGTTCAAGTCTTTTGCCTATTTTTTATTTGGGTTTTTGGTCTTCCTGGAGTGGAGTTGTGTGAGTTCTTTATATATTTTGGAAATCAAACCCTTGTCTGAGATATCATTGGCTAATATGTTTTCCCAAATAGAAGGTTCTGTTTTCATTTTAATGCTGTTTTATTTAGCCATGCAGAAGGTTTTTATTTTTCGAGATTCCACTTGTTTATTTTTTCTTTTATGTCCCTTGCTCTAAGGGATATATCAGTAAATATATTACTGCGTGGGGTATCTGAGATTTTCCCACCAATGTTCTCCTCTAGGACTTTTATGGTGCCACAACTTATATTTAAGTCTTTTATGGACCTTGAATTTATTTTTGTATATGGTATAAGTTGATGATCAAGTTTCATTTTTTGCATGTAGCTGTCCAGCTCTCTCAACACCATTTGTTGAAGAGGCTATTTTTACTTCATTTTGTGCTTATTCCTTCTTTGTCAAATATTAGTTGACCATAGAGACTTGGGTTTATTTCCAGGCTCTCTTTTCTGATTCATTGGTCTATGTGTCTCTTCTTCTGCCAGTACCAAGCTGTTTTGATTACAGTGGCTTTGTAATACAGTTTGATATCTGGTATTGTGATCCCTCCTACTTTGTTATTCTTTCTCAAAGTTGCTGAAGCTATTTGGGGTCATTTATGGTTCCATATAAATTTTTGAAGTGTTTGTTCTATGTCTGTGAAATATGCCATTGGTATTGTAATAGGTTTTGCATTGAATCTATAAATTGCCTTGGGTAGTATGGACATTTTGATGATGTTATTTCTTCCAATCCGTGAACACAGTACATGCTTCCATTTGTTTCTTTCTTCCTTAATTTCTTTCTTCAGTGTTTTATAGTTTTCTGAGTACAGGTCTTTTACCTTCTTGCTTAGGTTTATGCCTAGGTACTTTGTTTTCCTTGTTGCTATTTGAAATGGGATTTTTTCCCTGATTTCTGTTTCTGATATTTCATTGTTGGTATACAAAAATGCCTTTGATTTCTGCTTATTGACTTTGTATTCTGCTATTTTGCCAAATTCATTTATTGAGTCGAGTAGTTTTTTGGTGGAGTCTATAGGATTTTCTATGCACACTATCATGTCATCTGCAAACAGTGACAACTTTACTTTTTTCCAATGTGGATGCCTTTTATTTCTTTTTCTTGTCTGGTTGTGGTGGCTAGGACAACCAATACTATGCTGAATAAAAGTGGTGTAAGTGGACATAATTGTCTTGTTCCTGATCTAAGTGGAAAGTTTTTATTTCTTCCCATTGAGTATTGTGTTGGCTGTATGTCTCTCATACATGGCCTTTATTATTTTGAGGAATGTTCCTCTATTCCCACTTTGCTGAGTGTTTTAATCATTCATGGGTGCTGTACCTTATCAAATGCTTTCCCCTTTTTTATTGCTATTATCATGTGATTTTTGTCTTTTGTTTATATGATGTGTTGCGTTTATTGAGTTGTAAATATTATGCTATCCTTGCATCCCTGGGATGAATCCCTCTTGATCATGGTGTATGATCTTCTTAATGTATTGCTGGATGCAGTTTGTTAATGTTTTGTTGAGGATTTTAGAGTCTAAGTTCATCAGTGATATTGGCTTGAAGTTTTCTTTATTTGTTATGTCTTTATCTGGCTTTGGGATTAGGATAATTCTGGCTTCATAAGAAGAGTTTGGGAGTTTTCCATCATTTTGGATTTTTGGGAATAGTCTGTGAAGTATAAGGATTAGCTCTTCCTTGGATGCTTTGTAGAATTCACCTGTGAAACAATCTGGTCCAGGGCTTTTGTGTGTTGGGAGTTTTTTAATTGCTGTTTCAAATTCACCTGCTGTTATTGGTCTGTTCAGGCTTTCTGCTTCTTCTCCACTAAGTTTTGGGAGATTATATTTTTCTAGAAATTTGTCCATTTCATCTAGGTTTTCAAATTTCTTGGCATATATTTTTCTGTAGTAATTTCTTACAATCATTTGTATTTCTGTGGTGTCAGTTGTCATCTCTCCTCTTTCATTTCTGATTGTTTTTATTTAGGTCCTCTATCATTTTTTCTTGGTGAGTCTTCTTAAAGGCATATCAGTTTTCTTTATTTTTTTCAAAGAAACACCTCCTGGATTTATTGATCCTTAAAATAGTCCTGTTAGTGTTCATGTCGTTTACTTCTGCTCTGATCTTGATTATGTTCTTTTTCTACTTGCTCTGGGCTGTCTCTGTTGTTGTTGCTCGAGTTCTTATAGGTGTAGGGTTAGGTTTTTTATTTGAAATGTTCCTATCTTTTTTAGGTAGGCCTGTATCACTATGCACTTCTCTTTCAGGATTGTCTTCACTGTGTCCCATAAGTTTTGGGTTGTTATGAGTTTATTTTCTTCTGTTTCCAGAAACTTTTTGATTCCTTCCTTAATTTTATTCTTAACCCATTCATTGTTTCTTAGCATGCTGTTCAGTCTCCATGAGTTTGAGTGTTTTTGAGTTTTTTCCTTGAGGTTGGTTTCTAGTTTCATTCCCTTTTGGTCAAAGAAAATGCTTGATATCATTTCAATTTTCTTGAATTTTTTGAGGATTGTTTTATGTCCTATCACATGGTGTATCTTTGAAAATAATCCATGTGCATTTGAAAATAATGTGTATTTAGGTTCTTTGGAATGAAAGTTTATATATATCAGGTAAGTCTTGGATTTTATCTTGGATATTGCTCAGTGCTGCAATATCTTTTTTGATATTTCGTTAGGAAGATCTATCCATTTTTGACAGTGGGATGTTAAAATCCCCTGCTGTAAGTGTGTTGCTGTCTATATCTTTCTTGACGTCCTCCTAGATTTTCCTTATGTATTTAGGTGCTCTTATGTTGGGTACATATATGTTTATAATGTTTATATCTTCTTGGTGGATTCTTCCCTTGAGTATTATGATGTGTCCTTCTGGGTCTCTTTTTATGGCCCCTTTTTGAAGTGTATTTTGACTGATATGGGTATTGCTATCCTGGCTTCTTCTTCCCATCTGTTTGCATGGAATATTTTTTTCCAGCCCTTTACTTTCACGTCTTTTGTTCTGTGTAGGTCTTTTGTTCTGAGCTGGGTCTCTTGTAGGCACCATATTTGTGGGTCATATTTTCTTATCCATTCAGTTACTCTATGTCTTTTGATTGGAGTAATTAATCCTTTAACACTGAAGGCTGTTGATAGGTATTTGTTCATTTTTCCCACTGTGTACCTGTGTTACTCTATCTTTCACAGCTTTCCTTTCTCTTCTTATAGTAGTCCCTTTAGTAAATCTTGTAGGGTTGGTTTGCTGGAGATGTATTCTTTTAGTCTTCTTTTGTCTGGAAAACTATTTGGCCTTCCATTTTAATTGAGAGGATTGCTTGGTAGAGTAATCTTAATTGCAGGTCTTTGTTTTTCATTACTTGGTATAGCTCTTGCCATTCTCTCCTGGTTTCCAGTCTTTCTGCTGAGAAATCAGCTGCTAGCCTTATCAGAGACCCTTTGTATGTTACTTCTTGTTTTACCCTTGCTGTTTTTAAGATTCTGTCTTTGTCTTTAATATTTGGCATTTTAATTATGATAGGTCTTGGATTTTTGCCTCTTTGGGTTCTTTGTGATTGGGACTCTCTGTGCTTCTTGAACTTGCTTGCTTTTTTCCCTCTCCAGGTTTGGAAAGTCTTTTGTCATTTTTTTTCCAAACAGGTTTCTATCCCTTATTCTTTTTCTTCTCTTTCTGATATTCGTTTGATTGAAATGTTCTAGTGTTTCATGGTATCTTGGAGTTCCCTTAAGCTATCTTCATATTTTTTTAGTGTTTTTCATGCAGTTGCTCTACTTGGGTGTGTTTTTCTATCTTGTCTTCCAGCTTATGTACTTATTTGGTACTCTTCTTCATCCATCCTGCTTGTAATTCCTTGTGTTTTTTTATTTCTGAGATTATATTTTTCATTTCTTCCTGGGTTTTGTTTATAATTTGTTTCCTTTTTCATACTGTTGTAGTTCTCACTCAGTTTCTTGTTGTTGTCTGTGAGTGCCTTGAGGATCTTTATAACCTTTTTTTAAATCTATATCTGATAGTTCACTTACCTCCATTTTATTTAGCTCTTTAGTGGGTGGTATTTCATTCATTTTGATTGCAGTTCCTTTTTTTTTTGTCTCCCCATTTTAGGTGACTTTTTATTTGTTTCTCTGCTTTCTGGTGTTTAGCTGACTTTGTAGGGTTAACTTCTGTGGTAGAAATTTTGTGGGTTTCAGTTGTGTGGTCACTTTGATCTCTTTGTGTGGATGCTGTAGTGTTGTCCTTTCTTCTGTTTGTGTGGTCTCTCTTGTTGTACTTGGGTTTTTACCTTTTGGTTATTCCTTTGTTGTGGTTTTTTCTCCTCCAGCAGGTGTACTGATGTTCATAGCTTCCACCTATTCTTGTATGTGATTAGTGGCAGGGGGTAGGCAAAATGGACTAAGACAGCAGGAGAGTATTCTATGGGATTGAAAGAACCAACAAGTAGAGAAGAAATAGGAGATTTTTTGGATAAGTATAGCATTAATCATGATATTTTACCTAACTAGCCACTTTTTATAAAAGTTGAAAGAGATAAGACTTTTGCTAGACAGAGGAGGATTGCGAGCTAAATCCAGAAAACAGAGCACTTGTGTGAGATTCGATGATGAGGTATAGTGAGAGTAAGGGATACATAGGTATAGTATGTTAGAGGATAGAGTGAGCCACAACAGTAATAAAGTGAATAAAGTCAGGAATGAAGTGAAGTGGGCTAACATCAGGGAAAGTTATAGTATTCACAATTGTATGGAACAATTATTTACAATAATACTGGAATAAGAATAATATGACAAGAAATACCTGATTTGGGTAACAAGAATAGAAAGTACATGATAAAAAGTAGTGTGTTATTGGAACATGAGTGAACTGAAAGAAGGAAAATTAAAATACAATATGAAAGAGAGAATAAGGAAAACTAGTTAATCAATTAAACAGAAATAAAATAAAGAAAACTAAACAAAGAGAATAAAATACTAATTAGAGAAGTAAACATAATGAAAAAAATAATAATTCAAGTAAACAATAAAATGCCAGTTCTATGGGATAGCAAAGTGAAATTTATCTCATTTTCTCAGTTTTTGTGGTTAGCTTTATGGCCCCACCTTATATCTGTCTCTGGACCTTTCACAACTTGAAGGTATTATTGTCTCACTTGGGGGAATAAAAAGAGAAAAAAAAAGAGAGTAAAGAAAAAAAATAAGCCTTCTGCTGACTTTAAACTCATTGAATGAGTTCTGCTGGTCTTCCTGGATGCCCCAGGAAGAGGGGGGGTGGGCTTTACTTTTGTCCCTTCCTATGATTTTGCCAGGATGGGGGTTAGGTCTGGGTCACAATATTCACAGTTGCCCAGCCTCCTGCCCAGGTCTTCTGTGAGCTGCTGGGCCCCCACTGTCCTTGTGCACTAGGCCTGTGCCTTTAATTCTCACCAGTTTGCTAAGGTTCATGCTGTGTGCCTCCTCCTTGCTGTTTGGGAGCCCACCACTGGGCAAGCAGAGCCAGTCAAGCTTGGGTCATTGGCTCAAATCAGTCTTGGGGGGAGTGGTGCCTTGAGCAGCCAGAATCGGCTGCAGGGTGAGTGTCCCCTGTAAGGCTCCAGGTGAGTGGCAAAACTCAGCTGCCATGCTAGTGGCCCTAATCAGGCACAGGCAAGCAGCTCAAATCAGCCTCAGGGAGAGAGGGGCAAATCAGCTGCCTGGCAAGCTTCCTGCACCATGGGCAGATGAGTAGGTCAAATCAACCTCAGGGAGAGCCAGCTGCTGCTCAAGAGTTCTTACAAAACAGTTGTGAGCAGGGTTTAAAAAAAAAAAAAACAGAGGGGACAGGGGAGGGAAATTCGGGGGAAAAGGGAAAGAAGGGTTTACAGGAACAAGTATATAGCACACATGGACAAAAACTAAGGGGGGTGGAAATGGGAGGGAAGTAGGGAGCACTGGGGGTGGTGAGCTGGGATGGGAGTAAAAGACAGAAAACCGTACTTGAACAACAATTAAAATAAATAAATTTAAAAAAAACCCTTGTTTATTAGGTTCCTGTTAAAGGTGAGATCATATGGTATTTGTCTTTCACAGACTTGCTTATTTCACTCATCATAATGCTCTCCAGTTCCATTCTTTCTATCTCAAAGGGTAATAGCTCCTTCATTCTCTCTGCTGCATAGAATTCCATTGGGTAAATGTAATATAGTTTTTTGATCCATTCATTTACTGATGGGCACCTAGATTGCTTCCAGTATTGTAAGTTGTGCTGCTATGAACATTGGGGTGCATAGGTTCACCTTTAACAGAAACCTAATCAAGAAAACAGTTTTTTAGGGAGGGAGGTGGGGAGCAAGGGGCGGGGGAGGGTGGGGTGGGAGAAATAGACAAAAAAAACTGTACTTGAAAAATAACTAAATAAAATTAATTAAAAAAAAGAAAACAAACAAGCAAAATATAACCAAAGACACTGAAATTGAGAATAGGCTGACAGTGACCAGAAGGGAGAGGGGAGTGAATTTCAGGGGAAAAGGGGAAGGATTTGCAGGAACAAGTATAAAGGACACATGAACAATTACAAGGGGAGGCGGAAATGGGAGGGAGGTGGGGAGGAATGGGGGGGGTGGACTGGGATGGGGATAAAAGGCAGAAAACTGTACTCGAACAACAATTAAAAAAATACAAATTGCAGGGACCCAGCCCTAGAGAAAAAACAAAAGCAAAAACACAGAAATAAAAAAAAAAAACCCTTTTGTTTAAGTATACTGTTCTTAACAAGCACAGGGCTTTTCACACAGCCCAACTTTCTAACAAGTCTGGAGACTATCGGGTCAGGGTCTGACATGGCCCAAGTCTTCTCACTTGTCCAGGTGTCACTTGTCTCCCCAGTTTCTCTGGTAATGATCTAGTCAGTGTCCACAGTCCCAGCTGCTGTACACGGCCTTTGTGCGTCTCCCACTTCATCTCTATTCCCCCCAGTGGCTTCAAGCATCCAGATCCCCTACTGGTGCAGGCCACCCTCCCTGCTCTAAGATCTAACTGGACAGTATCCTGCAGCAGGCACTGGGCATAGGGCCACAATAGCCTAGGTCCCTGAGCAGATACCAAGGGACTATTAGTGCCCCAATGCAATCTCTTCACTGACTGTTTTTTAATGTCTACAATTTTTTGGCCTCCAAACTTCATATAAGCTGGGATTCCATTGGTTGTTCTCTTTGTTCCTCAGAAGATTGGCTAAGTGTTCCAGCTGGGCACAGGGAGATGTGGGATCTGCTCCCACCTACCTCACCACCATCTTCCCTAGTTGACCTAATTTCTTTTTGTTGATTCCAAGATTCTCATTCTCATTACTCTTGACCTCACTTGGCCATTTGATATCCATTCACCACCATTTCTTTTAACATCCTGCTCCTTTGGTCTCCAGACACCACCTTTTCTGTTAGTCTTCTTACCTTTACCCTGTTATTGTTTTGGGGGGGCCCCTCCTTTGACTCCAGTGCTCTGCCCTTGTCCTCTGCTTTCCCTCTGATTCCTCAGTCTAGTCATTCCCTTCAATGGTTTCAATGTATTAGTTTTCTATTGCTCCATAATAAATTCTACAAATGTAGGTTAAAATAGCAATATGTTATTATCTCATAATTTCCATGGTTGAGGACTGCAGAAAAGGGTGGTTTCTCTGCTCAGGTCTTAAAAGGCTGCAATCAAAGGATCTGCTGGAGTGCTGTTTTCATTTGGGGCTCATAGTCCTCTTTCAAACTCATTCAGGTTGTTGGCAGAATACAGTTCCTTGTGTCTGTAGAATTCACAGAGGCTGTATCTTTAAGGCCAGCAGGAACATGTCTTTGTGAGCTTTACCTTCTTTAAGATTCTTTGGATTAGATAAGGCCCACCCAACACAATCTCCCTTTTGATTAAAGGCCACGAGAGCATAAAAACAGGTGATCAGAAGTAGAGGAAAAAATGTGGCAAATAGAGAATTGAAGGTACTCTGAACTAGTGTAACTGAACAAACTGTATGAATTTCATCCCTAAATGAACCACGACTTTTTTTTTTTTGTAGAAGAAACAGCATCTGGGGGTCTATGGAGTAACAAAGAAGATCTATAAGGGTCTATGGGTATCAGCCTTTATTCACATTATTAGCCTTTAAACTACCTACTGCTCCCTTGTAGAACCTTTTGGCCCCCCTATTGCAGACTCACCCCATCTCAGTAATGATTTAAGGGAAGAATTCATCTCTGTGCTCATCCATTAATTTTTAACAACATTATACACTCACTTTTAGCCTGATAAAGTCTTGACCACTTAAGATTCTCTTATTGTTCCCTAAGTCACCTTTGTTGTTTTTGTCACCCTGAATATGAAGCCTTAGGGCCTGACATTGCTATCTAACTCAGCCTCTATCTATGTTTACCCATTCAGAATGTAGTAAAATACTGAATGGTCTTATTCTGTATGACTCCAGTGGACAGAGCCACGATAAACTTCCATTCTAGTGGACAGAGAGACAGAAGAGAAAGTGACTTCACCTAAGTGAGTTAGGAAAGACTTCACTGAGAGATGACATTTGAAACCCATAAACCCTTCACTTGTACTTTCTTACTTAGCCTCTGTGATCTTGCTTATGACTCCACACTTTCAATTAATTCTTTTTCCTAGTATATTTAAATGAGCTTCAGGGTTTTTGTTTTTATCCTCAAAAATAAAACTTTATTTTCCTGCTTATCTGTACAGTCTCTCTTCTTCTCCCTTTATATAGCATCTAAAATATTCTTGTAACTCCCACATTCTTTTCATTCATACTGTAGCCCTTTTTTTAATCTGGCTTTTGTTCCTACTGCTTTATTGATATTGCATCTTAGTGATCAACTCTGATTTCTTGGTTATCACATCTAATGTCTTGTTTTAGTTTTTATTTCCATTCATTAATGAATTCATTCAGAAAAGTAGCAATACTTTTCCATTTCTGCTGTGACTTGATTCATAATATTTCAAACAGAAGGTCCTTTTTCTTGTTTCAGCATGACTAAATTCTCTTTATTAAAGTGTCAGCTCAGATATCACTTTTCATTTCTACTTGATTTTTCTAAAAAGAAGTCTCTTGTGGAGGCTTCCGCCAAGATGGAGGCGTAGGTAAGCACTGTACCTTCTCGCACAACCAAGTTTAAAAAAAAAACAAAGTTTTAGCAACAAAAATGCAGCCAAACCACAGAAAATTGAACTACATGGAAGTCTGACAACAACTTACTTTTCAGCCAAACCAGTAAGAGGGGCAGAGCCAGCAGCAGAGTGGGGTCAGGCAGGAAAGATCCACCGGACCGACCTGAGCATGCAACCCAGGTGCACCAGCAGCCGTGGGTGGATCCCAGGTATGGAGAAGTGGGTGGACCCACTGAGGGCTGATCGTGGTCACAGATTCGCGTGCAGATAAACTTGTGAAGGAGCTAGCAGTGAGACAGACCACAGACAGCACAGGCCCCATTGGCAGGAAGCGGCATAGGGAACCACCATTGTCCCTCTCTGACCCTGCCCCCACATACAGCGTCACAAACCAGTGACCTGGGTGGCCCCACCCTGGTGAACAACTAAGGCTTCTCTCCTCATACGTAACAGGCAGGAACAGATCAAAACATGACTGAAGAACAACTCAGAGCCCCAGGGCCAATAAATCTAATCTAACGAGAAATTGCCAAACTTTCAGACGAACAGTTCAAAACACTGGTGATCAGGATGCTTACGGAACTGGTTGATTTTAGTCACAAATTAGAGGAACATATGAAGGCTAAACTAATTGAAATGAAAGGAAATGTACAGGAAACCAATAGTAATGGAAAGGAAACTGGGACTCAAATCAAAGGAGTGGACCAGAAGGAGGAAAAAAGTGACCAAATAGAAAAGGATGAAGAAACAAGAATTCAACAAAATGAGGAGAGGCTTAGGAACCTTCAGGACATCTTTAAATGTCCCAACATCCAAATTATAGGGGTATCAGAAGGGGAAGAGGAACAGCCACAGGTGGAATCCTTATTTGAACAAATAATAAAGGAGAACTTCCCCAATCTGGCAAAGGAAATAGACTTCCAGGAAATCCAGGAAGCTCAGAGAGTCCCAAAGAAGTTGGACCCGAGAAGGAACACACCAAGGCACATCATCATTATATTAGCCAAAATTAAAATGAAGGAGAGAATCCTAGAAGCAGCAAGAGATAAGGGGACAGTCACCTACAAAGGAGTTCCCATCAGATTGTCAGGGGATTTTTCAAAAGAGACCTTACAGGCAAGATGAGGCTGGAAAGAAGTATTCCAAGTCATGAAATCCAAAGACCTACAACCAAGATTGCTCTATCCAGCAAAGCTTTCATTTAGAATGGAAGGGCAGATAAAGTGCTTCTCAGATAAGATCAAATTCAAGGAGTTCATCATCACCAAGCCCTTATTATATGAAATGTTAAAGGGACTTACCTAAGAAAAAGAAGATAAAAAAGATGAACAGTGAAAGGACAGCAAACTCACAGTTATTAAGAACCACACCTTAAACAAAAGCAAACTAAGAGGACAGCTAGATCAGGAGCAGAACCATAGAAATGAAGATCTCATGGAGTGTTAGCAACAGGGGAATGGGAGAAGGAGAAGGGGGGAGAAGGTACAGAAAATAAGTAGCATAGATGGTAGGTAGAAAATAGGGGGGAAGACAAGAATAGTATGGGAAGTATAGAATCTAATGAACTTGAGACCATGGTCATAAACTAAAGGTGGGGGAATGGTGGGAAGGGATGTGCAGGGTGGAGGGGAATGAAGGGGGGAAATAGAACAACTGTAATGGCATAATTAATAAAACATTTTTTTAAAAAGTCTCTTGTGGCACTGATTATTTCTATTTTGGATTTTAACCTTCTTCCAAGATGAAACTGTATTTTATTTATTTTGTGATCTCCCACTGCATCTGACAGAGTGCTTTACATATTGTAAGTGCTTATTAAATATCTGCCAAATACACAAGAAGCAATAAACAAAAGCAGCTTTCATTTCAAACTTCTTTTTAAAACTAGAGTTACAGAGCAATGTACTATTTTCTTCTAAAAACAGACATTTAAAGAACTAAGTTGTTTGAAATGTAAAATCATATTTGAAGAAGACTTTTGAAATTGAACATGTGGCATCACGAAGAAAAATAAATAAGTAATGCCATTAAGTGTTACTTTCCTTCATTTTCACATACTCATCACATAGTTTTTGTTGTTTGTAAGTATTTTTTTAGTATGATTGTCTGGGTCATTGGTTCATGGTAAGAAATATGTTTGATGTATTATCCTAAACATGCTTTTGAAATTTCTGTCTGTACTGTCTGGCCTACTTTCTGGCATTTGATATCTGGTTTCCTTATATGTCTGGCTTTGATTAAAGCAGATTAGAAAAATTATTCTGAGTATAATGCAACTATGTCTTTAGAGCATTCATTATATAAAATAAACCTCAATATTTTTAACTATCATTAGTGATAATTCAGAAGAATGTGAAATGTATGTGTTCTTGTCATTAAGTTAAAAATTGTTATGAAGAGAAGGATACAATAATGTTTTTTCTTTGCTAAGTTAATAAAAATAGAGATTTACAAATTACATAAAAGCTCTACTGTTTTTTCAGTGTCTATAGGTAAAATGTTTATTGATTGAAATTTAGTTCTAGTTACACTGGAATAAAAGCCAAGATGTAATTGCAGCAAAGCAGAAAACTCTGAATGAGTACTACATTAAGTACACGGTCTGGCACAAATAACACCCCTTTTTTTATTACAAAATCTTTTATTACAAAATCATAAGCATGTAATTCTGTAACATAACAATATCCCACTCCAGCATACCATATGATATTTTAGGTGAAATGTTCAAATTAAAACTATAAATTATTATACCCATATTATTATGCTACCAACCACAGTCACACAGGGGTTACTTTTGCTGGACCTGTATTATGTAGTAATTAAGGTCAAACTTATCTGTAGAGGTTTACCTAATTGAAAACTATGCTTAATCACCACTGTCTTTACCAAGTAGGTCAGTCCAATAAAACTTTTCCAGGACAAGGCCATTCCGAAATTTAATTCATCTGATTTGTATATATTATAGTAGAGTTTACCAGAATTTAGACTAGCTGTGTTGAGGTCCTGCCTTGACTACTTAGTAGTTGTATAACCATGGGTGGGTTACTAAACCACTCTATCCCTCAGTTTTCTCATTCGTAAAATGGGTTCATGAGCACTGGCTGGGCAGGTCAGTTTGTGGGACCATCATCTTGTCTAGTACACCAAAAGGCTGTGGGTTTGATCCCCAGTTGAGGGGCATACATGAGGCGACTGACATTTCTCTCTCTCATCTGTTTCTCTCTGTCTCTCTCTTCCTTTCTCTCTAAAATCAGTAAATATATTCTACAGGTGAGGATTAAAAAATGGGTTCATGAAAGTACCTCTCTTGCATAGTTGTCAGGATTATTAAATAAGATAATTCACATAAAATGCTTAGAACAATGCACAACAAGTGTTTAATAAGTTTTAGCTTTATTAGTAGTAAAGACCAGAATCTTAATGGCAAATGTAGTATGAATAGGTAGAATTCTTACTATTTTTTCAACATAGTGAAGCCGAAATACCTTCTCTACTCCTGACTGTTTTTCTTCTTGGCCTTACTGATTTTGAAGGAATCAGTTCACTATAAGGTATGAGGGACAAAGTGTAGCAGACTAAATTGTATAGGAAGTTTGAAATGCAAAGTAATGGTATTAGGATGAGAAAGAGAGATATCAGGGTTTCAAAAGGTCTTTCCGACATGAGGATAAATTTCTCTTTTTAAAAGTTTGTTCTCCATGAATGCTAGCCTCTTCATTGTTCTTCTAACATATTGTTTCCTAGAAAGAATTTTATAGTTGGTAAATGAGTGAGGTTGACTAGAAGGGCATGAGGAGAATTGTTGATTGAGTTAAAGATGTGCTTTCTAAACAAATGCAGAAGACAGCTGAGAAATTGTGGAGGGATTCCAGCCCACTCCAGGGATATGGGGGAACCCAAGGACATAACCTAGGATATAGATGTGAAGTCAAGTACTACTAGGGTGAGAGGGGCTGGGAGCAGAGAGGTTGAACATAAAGGAGGTAGTGGTGTAAGGATGGTGTAGACAGTAGAGTGACCTGGGTGTTAGTCATAGCTTTACTATTCAGCAACTGTGAGATCTAGAAGAGATACTTACTCTCCATAGGCTTAATTTTCTCCTGGTAATGTGGAAGTTGTAACACCTATCTCATATGAAGTAATTTGGTTTCATTCATTAACCATTTTTACTCCATATAAAATCCAGGTGATCTAATTATATGAATCAATGGCTTCCCATGATGCTTAGAATAATGTCCCAGATCCTTACCCCAGCCTACAGGAACCTATGTGATCTGGCCTTTGCATACCTTCCTGACCTCACCTTATACTACTCCCTCTTTTACTTACTATGTTTAGCTATAGTGGCCTTCTTTCTCTTCCTGAATATGGTAAGCATTTACCACAATAAAGTCTTTTAATTGGTTGATGTTGTTGCCTGGAAAGATTTCCCCTTGGTTTTTATGTGCCTTCTCCAGGTCTCAGATTAAATGCAACATCTTCAAAGAGGTCTTCACTAACCTGCTAGTCTAGAAGAGCCCTCTCTGTGATTCTGTTTCAGTTTCTTCAATATCACTTATCATTTCTTGATATTTTCCTCTTTCTTTATGTGTGAATGTACATTACACTAGCATGTAAGCTTCATGAGAATGTGACCATATTTGTCTTATTTGCTGCTCTATCCCCTGTGCCTAGAACAGTTCCTGGTACACAGTTGGTATCGTACTAGGTTTTTGAATAAATGAGAGAATTAATTAGGTGCTGTTTGGCATCAAAATAACTATTAGGTCCCTTTCATTACTCTGTGACTCCTCTTCTTTTTATGCTTTCTTGTAATACTGGAATAAAGCACATAAAGGTGAGTCTAGGCAATCTTATAGTGCTTTGAAGATGGAAATGCTAAAAGTAAAAACCTCACAGTGATGGGGAGTATATGTCAGGGACACATGAGCCAACTGAAAGAGTTTCCAAAGTACAAATCTGAAATGATTTGAGCAACAAAATAATGTAATATTGTATTATAATCTAAAGTATAATATAAATATCCAACATTTATGATTATATAAATAAATGGTTAAACAAACAGGGGAGAAGAGCCAGATATCTTGTGCAGAGTTGATCATGACTGCCCGCCTCTGAAGTGTGGGCTGTGCATTTTGACCTTTTTCCAAAGAGGAGAGTGTGGACAGGGGAGGAAAAAAAGGTTAATTTTACAGTGGAAAAACCTGACAAACATTGCCTCACCCAGGTGGTCAGGGTCAACACCAAAAGTGATAAATCATGTTGATAGTGTAAATCATGTTGATATACCTTTGATATGATGTCTTGAAAATGGTGCTTACTTTTGTGGTCTTCATTTCAAAACTCCATAATCCCAGTCTAATTATGAGAAAAACATTTAAAAAGCCTCCAGTTGAGGAACATTCTGCAAAATACCTCATTACTATTCAATATTGTCAAGGTCATTAGAAGCAAGGAATGCATGATAAACTGCTACAGCCAAGAGGAGCCTGAGGAGCCAATGAGTAAATATAATATGGTAGTTAACCTGGATGGTATCTTTGAATAGAAAAAGGACATTAAGAAAAAATTAAGGATATTTGAAGATATGGATTTTAATTATTAACAGTTTACCAATATTGGTTCTTTAATTGAAAATATGTATCATGGTAATGTAAGATGTTAGTAATAGGGGAAATAGGTATAGAATATGTGGGCACTCTCTGTACTATCTTGTTAGTTTTTCTGTAAATCTAAAACTTTTATTTGCTTTTTTCTTTTGTTGATTATGTTCCAGTTAAAGCTCATCTTTAACTGGAACATAATCAACAAAAGAAAAAAGCAAATAAAATATAACCAGAGACACTGAAATTTAGACCAATCTAACAATACCCAGAGGGAACAATGGCAGGAAGGGTTTTCAGAAACTACTATAAAGGACACATGGACAAAACGAAGGGGGAGGGTGAAAGCAAGGGAGGAAGGTGGGTTTGGCTGGGGTGGGGGGTAGTGATGGGAGGGAAATGCAGACAACTGTAAATGAACAACAATAAAATAATTTTTAAATAAAAAAATAAAACTGCTTTAAAATAAAGTTTTTAAAGAGTTGTGCACATTTTCTTAAATGAGACTGTATTCTTCTGTTGTATTATTTTCAGTGCCTGCTTTGTCTCTTATATATAGATATCATGTCTTATTTAACCTGCCCCCAATTTTTAGGTGTTTGAATTGGTCCTAGTGATACAGGGTGCAGCCAGGGGGGGGCCCCCCAAAAAAAAGATTTGGAATGGTGTCCAGAATTCAAAGTGTATAGAAATATTGGAGAGACATATAAGATGTCCTCACCCGCAGGGGGAAGGGATGAATGGAGCCAGGCCATTGAGAGCTATTTTGCATAGCAATAGTTTTGGAGCTAACCTCTGGAGGAATGGTTATTTAACATATCTATAACCTTTAACTGGTTTCATAGATATGTTAAATAGGAGTGGCCAAGTTTGGAGCAAGAGAGAAGTTTGTGGCAGGGACTCAAGATGGGAACTAGGGGCTGCTCTCCTGAGGGAGATGGAACTAGCAGGGACTGAGGATGAAACTTGGGGGGACTCAAGATGGGAACTAGGGGCTGCTCTCCTGAGGGAGATGGAACTAGCAGGGACTGAGGATGAAACTAGGAGGACTCAGGATGGAAACTAGGGTCTGGGCTCCGGAGTGAGAAGGCCTGTGTGGGAGCTTGGAAAAGACTAGCTCCGAGACATGAAGGGTCCCCACTTGGCCAGATGGAGAGAGAGCCACGCGGTTTCAGCAGAGTGAGGACCCCCTCTTGGTGAGGTGAAGAAGAAAGCCACATGCTTTTGGTGGAGTGCGGACTCCTGCAGCTTTGGTAGAAGAGGCCCACGCGGCTTTGGGGTGCCCCCTTTGGCTGCGGGTCCTGAAAAGCAACAGAGACTTTGACTGGAACTGGGTACAAAGGACTCTTGCCAGTGGACCATGAACGGGTACCACAGTACTTTGGATTAACTCGAGATCCTGCCTGCACAGTGACACAGCTGATGGTGCCAGCGGCCTGCAACACAGACGTGTGCTCTTTTCCTGATTTACGGTACCCAGAGTTGGGACAGTGGGAGAAGGGGAGCGCTGTGTGGGTGTAGGTGTACAACCTAAAGGACTTTGATATTTTAGTGGTGGCATTAGGCCTGAATAGCATTAAATAAACATTTTGTTTCCTTTTCACAAATCTCTGGCATTAAGAGATGTGTTTCCAATTGGCGGCGGACAGAAGGGCCCAGTAGATTTTAGTATTTTGGTTTTTGGGAGGGGCCCCTGTTGTACAGCAGTTTTGGGCATCCCTAGGTGGGCCAAATATTGTATTGCCCCTCCCTTGGACTTCCTCTTGTTCGGTAACACTAGTAGTTTGTACTTACATCATTGACCATACCTGTGATTAGGAGAAAGGCTATTTTGACATGGAGATTTTCTTTTGTTTTATATTTTTTCCAGTTTCTCTTATTTTATCTCTCTATGTTGCCTCTTGATGGATAACTTTAAGTATGTTCTATATGTTTATGATTCCAGCCCAATTGATTGGTTTGCTGTCCTCTCCAATTCAACATATTCAAAGGTGGACTTTTATTTTCCTTTCCTTTCAACTTCTTTCTCTTTCTGACTTCCTTTTTTTTTTTCTTTTTGTTAATGTCTTAATAGATTACCTGATATTCAGCCTGAAATCTGGGAGTTACATTTGGCTCCTTCCTCTCCCTCATCATTCTGTCTGTCATCCCCTTCCCATGCAATCTTTCACATGTTCTGTCCAATTGGTCCCCAGAATACTTCTTAAATCCACTAATTTTTCCATTTTCACTGCTACCATCCTAGTTTGAACTATCATCAACTTATGGTTTGCCTGGATTCTTACAATATCCATAACTGGTCCCTTTTCTATCTTGCCTCCTTTCAGTTTATTCTTTGGATTTAATTTCAAATGCAGTGGGAAATTCCGTAAGTTTTAGGTGGAAGGATGATAATGATATGACTTGTGATTTTAAAGTGATCATTCTGAAAGATGTGTAAAGAATGACTCCTTACCATGATCTGCAAGGGCTGGCATGATCTGGGTTCTGCCAACCATTCCATTTACATTTCCTGTCTCTTTGTTAGCATACTTCAATTACATTAGCCTACTGTCAGGTGTTTTTTTTTTTTATCCTCTATGCCAATCTCTTTCCAGCTTTAGGGCTTTCACACATGTTATTCTCCTTGTTTTTAAAGTTCCCTCCATGTTCTTCCCCCAGGTGGGTTCCTGTAACTGTTTGCTTAGTTGTCTTCTTCACTATTCTTAAGTACAGAGGGGGCAATCTTTTGTATTTACTTATGTATACCTAGTATCTAGCATAGTGCCTTAACAAAACAGCACCTATTATCTGTTGAATAAGATAAATATACAAGAATAATTAGTCATTTTGTTACAGAACAAGAGGTCGGGGGGGGGGGCAATATTTGGCCCACCTAGGGAAGCCAAAAACTGCTCAAGAACAGGGGCCCCTCCCAAGGACAAAATACTAATATCTACTGGGCTCTTCTGTCCGCCGCCAATTGGAAAGACATCTCTCAATGCCAGAGGTTTGTGAAAAGGAAACAAAATGTTTATTTAATGCTATTCAGGCCTAACACCTCCACTAAAATATCGAAGTCCTTTAGGGTATACACCTACACCCACACAGCACTCCCTTCTCCCACTGTCCTAACTCCGGGTACCTTAAATCAGGAAAAGAGCACCTGTCTGTGTTTCAGGTCGCTGGCACCATCAGCTGTGTCACTGTGCAGGATCTCTAGTTAACCCAAAATACTGTGGTACCCTTTCATGGTCCACTGGCAAGAGTTCTTTGTACCCAGTTCCAGTCAAAGTCTCTCTTGCTTTCCAGGCCACGCGGCCAAAGGGGGCACCCCAAAGCTGAGTGGGCCTCTTCTACCAAAGCTTGTAGGGGTTCACACTCCACCAAAAGCATGTGGCTTTGTTCTTCTCCTGGCTGCAGGGATATCCATTCTGGCAAAGCTGCATGGTTTTCCCTTTCACCTGGGAAGGAGGGGGTCTGCACTCTGCCAAAACTACGTGGCTCCCTCTTTCACCTAACCAAGAGGGGGTCCTCACTGTGCCCCAAACCTCGTGGCTCTCCCCTCACCTGGGCAGTCACCCCTCAGGTCCCAGAGCCCATCTTTTTCCAAGCTCTCATGCAGGCGCTCTCACTCAGGGGCCCAGCCCCTAGTTACATCCTGGGTAGCAGCCACTCCCTTCTGTCTGGCTCAAAACTTGGCCACAGCTATTTAACATATCTATGAAACCAGTTAAAGGTTATAGATATGTTAAATAATCATTCCAGAGGTTAGTTGCAGAACTGTTGCTATGCAAAACAGCTCTCAATGGCCCTGCTCCATTTGTCCCTTCGCCCTGGGTGGGGGGGTGAGGATATCTTATATGTCTCTCCAATATTCCTATATACTTTGAATTCTGGACACCATTCCAAATTTTTTTTTTTGCCCCCCCCCCCCCGCCCGCCTTGGCCGCACCCTGTATTAATTTATTCATGTGTTTAAAAAGTTAGTATGGAAGCTGTTATGTTAGGTGCTATGAGAACATACAAAGGGTTATAATACATAATTTTTACCCTGAGATAGAGCCCAATTTAAAAGTAGTGATATATCCCAATTTAAATAATAGTGTGACATGGAGAAAGGCAGTATAGTTGGAGTAGTTCGAAGTTCTGCCAGTGGCCATCTCTGTGACCTCAGATAAGTAATCTTCCTTCTCTGTTCCTTTATTTATGTATCTGTAATATTAAGGAATTTGACTACACTTTCCTAAGGCTTTGGTTGTTATATCTTGTATGCAATTAATGGTGCATTGGTTAAAGTATTTACTCTGAGGCTTCATTTTTGGAGTGTCTGATTCAGTAGTTTGGGGAATTCCCCAGGTAACTGTGGTGCAAAACCAGCTTTTTCTTTCTTTCCAGCTTTTTCTTTCTTTCTTTTTAAAGATTTTATTTATTTATTTTTAGAGAAAGAGAGGGAGAAAGAGGGAGAGAAATGTCAATGTGTGGCTGCCTTTCGAACACCATCCACTGGGAACTTGGCCTTCAACTCAGGCCTGTGCTCCAACTGGGATTTGAATTGGCGACCATTTGGTTCACATATTGGCGTTCAATCTACTGAGCCACACCAGCCAGGTCTAACTTTTTCATCTTATAATTCTAATTGTATTAAAAGGTTGACTGTAAAAATGCATCAGGACTCAGGGAAATTAAGGTCTTATATTTATTCAGAGGCAGGGAAAATATTTTATTTGCTTGGGTGATGGGAGAAATTAATGGATTGGTTGACACTTAATGGACTTTGAAGAATGGACAGAGATATGGACAAGTACAGAAGTGAAGCATAATTGGTTTTTAGTCCAGCTTTCTTAGAGGCCAGAATATATGCCAGAGAGAAGGGGTGAGGGGAATTACCCATTTTGATGCAGTGGACTGTAGTTCTAGTCTTGTTTTCTTCACTTTACCTGTCATACTTGTTTGAACTTTTGAGATGAAAGATTCTATAATTGCAGCTTGATCCTAATTTGGTAGGAGTGAACTATATGGTGGCAGACACCATGAAGCTGCTTTGGGAAATAATTGGGTGTCTTATTCCTCAAGCTTTTTGGGACTGTGCCCTTTGGATACACTTTGACCACCCCACTGGTTTTATGGTCAGACACAAAGACTATCAGGACCCACTATGTTATCTAAAATAATAGTTTTGCTGTCAGAATATTTATTATTAAACCACAGTTGGCTTTTTTTTATTTGGATGAATCCATATAAAGGCAGCATTCTGAGTAAATTATATAGCATCCACATGATGAAATAATGAGCCTGAGTTTAGGGGATGAAAGTAATGATCTAATGCAATATTTAGAGTGACTATACAGTATGTACTTATTAACTGAAAAGTCACATCCTATGTTCTTTTGGTTTTGGAAAATTTGTCATTAATTGCCAGGAAACCTCTGATTTTTCATACAGAATCACATCATAGCTGTTGACTTTTACCCCCATCTCCTGCCTTAAAATACATCCTTATAAATGGTAGATTACTTTCAGATCTGTAATACCCCTTTTAAACATTGGGTTACTAAGTTTAGCCCAGCTGCTCTCTTTTTCAAAGTAAAATTTTTTAAAACCCTCACCCAAGGATATGTTTATTATGTTTATTGATTTTACAGGAAGAGAAATGGAGGGGGGGCAGAGAGGGAGGAAAAAAGGGAGAGGTGAGGTGGTAGAGAGAGATTGGGAGAAAAAGAGAGACAGAGACAGAAACATCAATGTGAAAAAGAAACATCAATTAGTTGCCTCCATATTCATGCCTGACTCAGGATCGAAATCACCACCCAGGTATGTTCCCTGACCAGTAATCAGTCCCTGAAACTTTTACTACATAGTATGATGTTCCAATCAACTTAGCCACCTGACCAAGGCCAAAGTAGATTTCTTTTCCCCTGACTTTGCCACTTGAATATTTACTGACAAATCGTCCTTTGTTTTTGGCTGACAACTGGCTTAAAATCTTATTTAATCTTTCTGCTCAGTGGGACCCAGTTAGTTCTGAAATGTTTTTGGTTTTCATGAGTCAGAACTGTGTGGAGAAAGGAAATATTCTTTGAAATATGATATGAGCACTGATCTTTCATTCAAACTAGCTCTACATTGGGCTATTTTTATTAAATAGTTGTTGAAGATAGCTCATCAAGGCAAAGTCAAACAGAGCACAGAGGCCAAAATTGAGAAGAAAGAATGTGGTAGTGGGCAAGAAATGAGGACAGCAGGGTAGAATCTAGCCCATGCCTACCCCTGGCAGTTGTCTTGGATCAATCTAGTATTCACAGGTTAACCTGTGGTCATCCAGTCAGTCTGCTACCTCATGTAGCCCTTCCTGATGTTGACATGTTAACTAGCAGTTGACTTGGAAATTAGAGAAGTGGAAATACCAAGCCTGTTGTGATTAATTGCTTGGAAAAAATTACTTTTATTAAAGTGAATTATTTGCCTCCAGTAGCACCAGAGCACCTTAGTGCTTTAACCAGAATTTATTTGAAAGGAACAACTCCCTCCACCCTGCACTCCTACCCCCCACCCCCAAAATAGCTAAATCAAAGAGGGACCTTTCTTGTAGATAAGAAATAGAAAAGCCTTAGACTGAAGAATATCTCCCCAATTTCAGGAAAAGCCTTCATAGGAAGATTACTACTATTGCATTCCTGCTATCTTTTTATCTGCCAGACTTTTAAGAAGAATCATAGAGTCAGAAGTGTAGAGAACTTGGAAGCAAATTTAAGACCACTTACTATTTTGCAAATTGTGTTCTGTGTTCATGTTGATGAGGTAACATGGTAGGCCTGCCTCTGCTTTAGTCAGAGCACATAGGGGTATTATCTGCTTATATATTACGATTTCATGTGTTAATGTGATTTGATATAGGAGTGGAAAAATTTGTTTAGGTTACATGCTGAAGATTATAGACAATGTATCTGAAGGTCAGAGTAGTTAAATTATATACCTATAGTTTTACAGCTACTCAGAGGTTGACCAATATTAGAAATCATGAATCTGGACCTCCCATCCAGTGCATTTTTACTACAAAACGTTGATCCGATTTTCCATTTTGAGACACAGAAGTGATCTTTGAAATGGTGACTAACACTAGGCAGCCCCAGGCAGCCTTGGAATGCTCCATGGTTCAAATGTCCAGAACAGATGGAGGTCTAGAAGTAGATGACTCAAAGTTTATTAGTTTTGCCACCTGGGCAGTACAGCCAAACCAGCTGCCATAAGGCAGTTCCAATTTCAACAGAGCAGTAAATGAACATAAAAGTCAGTGTAAATCCCAAGAATATATTAAAGGAGAATGGTTGTTGCTGCAAGGAGATGCATTCGGGCCAAGCCCTACTGGTAGCCCTTGTCTAAGGCACAGCTGCCATACCAAGCTGAGGGCAATAACAGGTTGTGGCACCAAGCCTTGAAATATCACCCCTTGAGGTGTTCTAGGAGCCAATGTCTATGTGGAACATGTTTGACTTGCTGGCTTGGTAGACTCTCAGTCACATCTGATAATTTAGAATGGGAAAAGCAAGCCCATGCTATATCTTGATTATGTTTTGAGTTGAGAAGCTTTTTTTTTTCCTGGAAACTGAAAAGTTATTAGGTCATTTGGACCCTTGGATGCATGGCTGTTCACTGGAACATAAGTTTTTGTGGCTGACCTCTAGGAATCAAGTCATTTATCTTCATGTTATCTTCATGTGGAATTGAACTTGGGGTTTTTCAAGATTTGTATATGAAATATTACAAGAATCAGAAGTTTTAGATGACCACTTTAATTGAACTATGCTTCTTTAAGGCATGGGGTCAGAAGCAAGTTGGGAAAGGTACAGTAATTTTTGTTTAAATGAGGATCATTTACCCATGCACAAAAACGTCAAATAATCTTGATCCTTTGTATTAGTAAAAATGTTTTGGGCAGCAAGTAATAGAAAACTTGACTAAATTGAACAAAATAAAGTCCTATTTATTTATTTATGATGAGTTTAGAGGAATGTGGCCCCTGGCTTTGGTTCACCTACTCAGTGATGACACAGTCTCTTTTTGTGTCAATTTGATGAAAGGTAAAAGGACAGGTGGAGAGGGGATAGGAATGCACAGGTTGCTGATGTAGGCTTTGATGGTAAAGGCTCGACCAGGATCTGTTTGCTGGGTCAACCTCTGCCTTCGATGATTTTTTTCAGGAACTAACTGTTTCTGTGTTTATATGTCTTAGGTGATTGTCACTCAGTACTTAGACTCATGCAATAATGTAATACTGTTCTTCCTTTCTTTGTATGTTGAAAGTATGTATACCTGTGTATTTCTAACCTGTTCGGAGTTTTTCTCTTTTTTCTTCTACAATGACATAAAGTAAAATCAAATTAGAACTTTCATATTATAACCTTTTGGTAATGAGTGAGTATAGATACATTAGCTTTTTGTTTTGTTTTTTTTCCTGGTAGGTGGCATGTTTAACCCAGGTAGCTGCTAATTATCTTATTGCCCAAAAGGAAGCAGAACGTTGGGGCACAGCTCATGGCAGTATTGTTCCTTACCAGGTAAGAGGAAAATTATATAGTATTGGGCTACTATTATCTGCAGTTTTCTTTTTAATGGAATGAGTTTGCAAAATGATTTCCTTAAAAAAACCTTTCAGGGTATTCTGTCACGTATCTTTGTCTGACTGTAACAAAGTTCTGTTGTTCACTTTAGATGCTGTGCTTTGTACATTTCTTCATCAGAAGATTAGTGACAGGACACTTGAAAGGAAAAAAGAAACTTGCTGAAAGTGAGTAACTATTGGACTCAGGATAGTTTGCCTTTTTTTCTTTTTTTCACCCAAAAGAGGCACTGATGGTAGCCATTTTAGAAAGTATAGTTTGTTCACCATGTCAGTGACAAACCAAATGTTACCTACCCCAGTTGACAATAATATTCTCACAGGGTTGGAGTAAAATGAAAATTTGCCTGTGACAGATCTTTAATTTCGAGCAAAGCAGATGGTTCAGGGACTGCTGTTCTTTATTAAGCATCTAAACTTGTCCTTAGAAATTCTTGACTTTGGTAGTGTCAATGAATATGTGAAGGAACTGCTATCTTTCAAAAATAAAAACAAACACAAAAACTCTTAACTCTTCTTTCAAACCCCTAACTTTTGCTTAACCCAGTTGTATCATATAAGACTGTGTTTACTCATGTATTTGTCATATGTTTTGTATTATGTTGTGTTAGGGTATAGGTATCTTTTTCATCATTGTGTCCCTTCTCACATCCAGCAGAAGCACATGCTAGATACTATATAGTTTCTCTTGAATAATGAAGTGAATTTTACTGTAGTAAAATTCTTTTAGTGCAGCACTCTTCTTTTAAACATTTTTTATTGGTGTTCAAGTACAGTTTTCTGCCTTTCCCTCCCATCTCTCCCTACCACCCCAGCTCTTCCCACTTCCCTCCCTTGTTTCCGCACCACCCCCACTGCCACCTTGTTATTGTCCATGTGTCCTTTATAATTGTTCTTGCAAACCCTAGTGTTACAGAAAAAGAGGTCTGAGGTGGGTACAATACTGGCCTACCTAGGGATGCCAAAAACTGCTCAAGAACAGGGGCCCCTCCCAAGGACAAAATACTAATATCTACTGGGCTCTTCTGTCCGCCGCCAATTGGAAAGATATCTTTCAATGCCAGAGATTTGTGAAAAAGAAACAAAATGTTTATTTAATGCTATTCAGGCCTAACACCTCCACTAAAATATCAAAGTCCTTTAGGGTATACACCTACAACCACACAGCACTCCCTTCTCCCACTGTCCCAACTCCGGGTACCTTAAATCAGGAAAAGAGCACATGTCTGTGTTTCAGGCCGCTGGCACCATCAGCTGTGTCACTGTGCAGGATCTCTAGTTAACCCAAAATACTGTGGTACCCTTTCATGGTCCACTGGCAAGAGTTCTTTGTACCCAGTTCCAGTCAAAGTCTCTCTTGCTTTCCAGGCCACGCGGCCAAAGGGGGCACCCCAAAGCCGAGTGGGCCTCTTCTACCAAAGCTGTAGGGGTTCACACTCCACCAAAAGCATGTGGCTTTGTTCTTCTCCTGGCTGCAGGGATATTCATTCTGGCAAAGCTGCATGGTTTTCCCTTTCAACTGGGAAAGAGGGGGTCCGCACTCTGCCAAAACTATGTGGCTCCCTCTTTCACCTAACCAAGAGGGGGTCCTCACTCTGCCCCAAACCGCATGGCTCTGTCTTCACCTGGCCAAGTGGGGACCCTTCATTTCCCGGAGCCAGTCTTTTCCAAGCTCTCATACAGGCCCTCTCACTCTGGGCCGCAGGCCCTAGTTCCATCCTGGGTAGAAGCCACTCCCGTCGCTCTGGCTCAAAACTTGGCCACAGCTATTTAACATATCTATGAAACCAGTTAAAGGTTATAGATATGTTAAATGGCCATTCTAGGGGTTAGCTACAAAACTTGTTATGCAAAACAGCTCTCAATGGCCCTGCTCTATTGGTCCCTTGGGGGGGCCCGTGAGGACATCTTATATGTCTCTCCAATATTCCTATATACTTTGAATTCTGGACACCATTCCAAATCTTTTTTTGCCCCCCCCCCCCCCCCCCCCCCCCCCGGCTGCACCCTGTATCACTAGTTTGGTTAGTGCTCTTAACCAAACACATGGAAGTCAGTATTTTCCATTGGCCAGGAAATCCATCAACACTGCTATCACCCTTTCAATTTTAAGATCATTATTTCTTTGTGCAAAAGTAGTTTCATTTTAATTTTTAATACAGTTTTGAGGAAAGTGGTGACCCAATGTGATTCTAGAATTCTTCTTTATTTCTATTTATGGACTCTTTACATCTGAAGCATTAGTATGATTTTTCTGTACAACTATAATTTCTCTTTTTAATGCATTTAGTTAATCTTTTGACATAATTAGAGTTATGGAGGCATTTTCTTTAGTTCCTTCCCTCTTTTCTCTCACAGTGGTTTTCTTTTTTTCTTTTTTATTATTTATTTATCTTTACAGGAGAAGGGAAGGAGAGAGGGAGAGAAATATTAATGTATGGTTGCCTCTCGTGTGTCCCCTGCTGGGAACTGGCCTGCAACCCAGGCATGTGCCCTGACTGGGAATCGAGCTGCAATCCTTTGATTTGCAGGCCCGCTCTCAATCTACTGATCTATACCAGCCAGGGCTCACAGTGGTTTTCTGATCACCATAGTAACATTTTGCTTCCCACCTTCTTAGCTCTTTGTGTTTGCCTCTGCACTTCTACATAAACCTACCTCACATCACAAAAGTTCTACTTTTAGACTAGTTAGAGATCATAAAATTCAGCCTTCTCATTTTTCAGATAAGAAATCTGATATTTAGATTGATTAGATGGACTTTGACTCTGATTTCCAGCCTCCTGTGGAATGTTCTTTCAGATGTAGGAACCTTTGACAGTAGAGTTGTGATTCCAATTTCCTCCTTCTACTCCACCCCACACCCGCACCACTAAACTTGCTGAGTGTTTTTATCATAAATGGGTGTTGTACCTTATCGAAAGGTTTTCCCGCATCTATTGATATGATCATGTGATTTTGCTTTGTCTTTGCTTTTGTTTATGTGATGTATTCCATTTACTGATTTGCGAATATTGAACCATCCTTGCATCCCTGGGATGAATCCCACTTGGTCATGGTGTATGATCTTTTTAATACATTGTTGAATGCAGTTTGCCAATATTTTTTGAGGATTTTAGTGTGTATGTTCATCAACAATATAGGCCTGAAGTTTTCTTTCTTTGTTGCATATTTTTCTGGTTTTGGGTTTAGGACGATGCTCACTTCATGAAAAGAGTTTGGGAGCCTTCCATCATTTTGGATTTTTTGGAATAGTCCAGGAAGGATAGGGGTTAGCTCTTCCTTAAATGCTTTTTAGAATTCTCCTGTCAAACCATCTGGTCCAGGGCTTTTGTGTGTCAGGAGTTTTTTTTTATTACCGCTTCAATTTCATGTGCTGTTATTGGTCTTTCAGGCTTTCTGCTTCTTCAGTGAGTTTTGGAAGATTATCTTTTTGTATAAATTTATCCATTTCACCTAGGTTTTCAAATTTCTTGGCATACAGTTCTTCATAGTAATTTCTTACAATCCTTTGTATTTCTGTGGTATCAGTTGTAATCTCTACTCTTTCATTTCTGATTGTGTTTATTTAGGTCCTCTCTCTTTTTTTTCTAATGAGTCTCCTCAAAGGTTCATTGATTTTGTTTATCTTTCAAAGAACCAGCTCCTGGATTCACTGATTTTTAGAACTGTGCTTTCAGTCTCTATGTCATTTAATTCTGCTCTCATCTTGCTTATTTCCTTCTACTTGCTCTGGGTTGTCTTTGTTGTTGTACCTCGAGTTCCTGGAGGCATAGGGTTTGGTTGTTAGTTTGAAATATTTCTGTCTTCTTTAGGTATGCCTGTATTGCTATAAATGTCCCTCTCAGGATTGCCTTCACTGTGTCCCATAAGTTTTGAATTGTTATGAGTTTATTTTCATTTGTTTGCAGAAATGTTTTGATTTCTTTCCTAATTTCATTCTTGACCCATTCATTCTTTAATAGCATACCATTCAGTCTCCATGATTTTGGGTGTTTTGGGTTTTTTGGGGGGTGTTGGTTTCTAGTTTCAGTCCCTTGAGGTCAGAGAAAGTACTTGGGTTGATTTTAATTTTATTAAATATGTGGAGGCTTTTTTTGTGTCCTCTTATATGGTCTATCTTTGAAAATGTTCCATGTGCATTTGAAAATAATATGTATTTAGCTTCTTTGGGATGAAGGACTCTATATATATCAGTCAAGTCCATTTCATCTAGGGCATTGTTCAATGACACAATATGTTTTTTGATATTTTGTTTAGAAGGTCTGTTAATTTTTGACAGTGTGGTGTTAAAATCTCCTACTATAATTGTGTTGGTGTCAATATCTTTCTTGAAGTCCTCTAAGAATTTTTTTATGTATTTGGGTGCTCCCATGTTGGGTACATACACGTTTACAATGTTTATGTTTTCTTGGTGGATTCTTCCCTTGAGTATTATGACATGACCTCTTGGGTCTGTCTTCATGGCCCTTTTTTTGAAGTCTATTTTGTCTTATATGAATATTGCTACCCTGTCTTTTTTTCCTGTCCGTTTGCTTGGGAAATTTATTTCCAGCCATTCACTTTAAGTCTGTGTAGGCCTTTTTTTCTGAGATGGGTCTCTTGTAGGCAGCATATGTGTGGATCATGCTTTCTTATCCATTCAGCTATTCTATGTCTTTTGATTAGAGCATTTAATCCACTTACCTTTAAGGTTATTATTGATAGGTTATTATTCATTGCCATTTTTGTACCTGTGTTCTTTTCTGTCTCTGTCTTTCCCTTCCTTTCCTTAGAGTAGTCCCTTTAGCATCTCTTGCAGAGCCGGTTTGGTGGAGGTATATTGTTTTAGATTTATTTTGTGTGGGGAAACTCCTTAATTGGCCTTCCATCTTGAGTGAGAGCCTTGCTGGTAAAGTAGCCTTGGTTGAAAGTCTCTGGTTCTCATTACTTGGAATATTTCTTGCTAGTCTCTTCTTGCTTGGAGTGTTTCCATTGAGAAGTCAGCATCTAACCTTACTGGGGCTTTCTTGTATGTCACTTCCTGTTTCTCCCTTGCTGCCTTGAAGATTCCCTCCTTGTCTCAGGATTTTGCCATTTTAATTTTGGTATGTCTGGAAGTGGGCCTCTTTGGGTTCCTCTTCATTGGGACTCTCTGTTTCCTGGATTTGTGTGACTTATTCTCTAATCCAAGTAGAGAAGTTTTCCATCATTAGTTTTCAAATCGATTTTCTATCCCTTGCTCTTCTTCTTCTCTGTCTTGTATCCCTGTTACATGGATGTTACTACGTTTCATATTGTGTTGCATTTCTCTTAATCCTTCTTCATTCTTTCTGAGCCTTTTTCTTTTCTTGCTCTTTCTGGGTGTTTTTTTTTTACTTTGTCCTCCAACTCACTGCTCCAATCTTCTGCTTCATTGACCCTGCTTGTGATTCCTTCTACTGTGTTCTTCAGTTCAGAAATTGTATTCTTTATTTCCTCTTTTTTCTTGTCAATAGTTTCTATTTCTGTTTTTATGTTGATATAGTTTGCAATGAGCTTATTGTAGTTTTCCTTTAGTTTTTGGTAATTCACTGGGAACTCATGGAGCTTCCTGATAACCATTGCTTTGAACTCAATATTTGATAAAGTTGAGTCGCTTCTATTTCATTTAATATTCTTTCTGAGGCTTCCTCCTTTCCATTTATTTAGGGATTGTTTCTTTGTCTTCCCATTGTTTGTGACTCTTCTTCTCAGCCTCAGCTTTTAAAATAGATGTGTTTTGGCTCCCTGGGTTTATGATGTGAACTTCTGTGGTAGCATACCTGTGAGCTTCAGTGGTGCAGTCTCCTTGTTGTCCTAAGCTCACTGGTTTTCGGCTGTCATTTACATTGGATCTGTGGTTGTCTTTGGGTTTTGATTGTTGTTGGGTCTTTCTTTGGTGGGTCTTTCCCAGAAGATGGTTAACTGAGGGTCTTTCTGTTTTCTACCACTTGCATTTTGTTGTGCTAGTGAGTGCAAGTTGTTTTGAAGTTTTTTCTTCCATGTGTATAAGGTTTCAAAGATTCTCTCTTGTTCTTGTTCAGTTTCTTGTTCTATGTAATTTCTCCACTATTTGGTTGTATTTCGAGATATGTCCTGGATTGAAGTTTGTGTGACTTCCACTCCCTCCTTCACCTTCTTCTGTTGTTCTTTTTGTGGTTTCTTTATTGTTAGGTTTCTTCTTCAAGCGGGTATCCTGGTGTTCACAGCTTCCATCTACTATTTTTTGTCATCAGTCGTAGGGGGGAGGCAAAATGGTTTAAGTCTGCAAGACAGTATTTTATGATATTTACAGTACCAAGTGGTAGAGAAGAGATAGGAGATCCTTTTGTTATGTATAGTGTTAACTGTGATATTCCACCCAATTAGCCACTTGTTAGAAAGGATGGAGAGAATATATGACTCTTGTTGGAGAGGTAAGTGTTGTTAGTTGTATCTAGAAGGTAGTCAGGTTGTGGGAAATCAGATTTTGAGGTAAAATGAGAGTAAAGGATAGTGAATAGGTGTAGTGTGTGGGCAAATAGAGTTAACCATTACAGTAATAGAGTTCAGAAAACTGTGAAATGGAGTAAGATCTGGGAGGGGTCTTGTGTAGTGTTTACAAGTGTATGGAACAGCTATTAATTACAATAATATTAGAGCAACAATCATATGAGAGAATCTATGTCATCTGCATAACCAGAATATGGAACATAGAGTTTTAAGTAGTATGCTAATGGAACACAAGTGAAGTGATGGACAGTAAATTAGCAATACATTATGAAAGAGAGAATAGGAGACACCTGTCAAACAACAATACAATGTAACCAGCCAAACAAAGAGTAAACAGAAAGAACAGGAATACTAAAATACTATTAAAATAAAAGATGTAAGAATAATGAAAAATATAATATAAATATGCAGTAACTTGCAGGTTCTCTGTAATAGGAAACTGAAATTTGTCTAAGTGTCTCAGTTTTTGGGATGCCCACTCTTTGGGTCCAACTCTGGTTCTTTCACAGTTCTAGGTGTTTTTTTGTCTCACTCGTAGGTATTTATGAAAGAAAAAAAAAGCAGAAGAAGAAAGGAAGAAGAGATAAAATGGAAAAGAAAGTAAGAAGGGATAAAACAAAAAGGAGAGAGGAAAAAGGGACTGGGAGATTAAAAAATAATAAAAATTAAAAAATAAAAAATGACTTAAAAAAAAAACAAAAAAACAAAACACCCCTCAAAGCAAAATCCTGTTGGTGGTTTCAAACTGGCCACACCGTTTTTTCTGGTGTTGCTGACTATACCGGTCTGGGTTTTTTCCTCTCTTCCCGATCAGCAGTCAGTTATCCTCGTATGGACTTTCCCCACGCTGGCTAGCTGTGCATTCTCCCCAGAGCTACCATGATGCCTCTCCACCGGGCCCTGGGTGCAGGGTCCAGGACTTCCTCAGAGTATACTTTCCTCAGGGTGAATGTTGTGGGCTGGTGCCTTTCTCGTAGTGCACTGTCCATGGGTTGCGGATGGAGAGCTGGGCAAAGCTATCTCCAGCCCTCTGTGTGCACCCTTCCCAGTGCTATGGGTCTTCCCAGTGCTCAGGGCCTCCTGTGTCCCCTTGGAAGCACTGCCTGGCTGGGTGGGGAGGTGGTCGGATTGATTTCTGTGGGAGAATTCTCCAAATAGTGTCTCTTTTTTTTTTCTACTTTTACTTTTTGAGAAATTCCTCCTACTCAAGCCTTCCGTTCCATACAAGTTCTGGCCTCTGAGCATAGCCCAGCTCTCCAGTCAGACCCGGGACTGTCGGGGTCAGGGCATGTCATGGCACGACTCTCAACTCTGGAGCTGGTGTCCACAGACTCTGTGGGTGTTCATAGCCCCTGTGTATTTGCTACTTAGTCCTTATTCCCCTCTCTGTGACTTTAAGCAACCAGGTCCCTTCCAGTGCTGCTCAAACCTTGTTTGGCCGGGGAGGGAGCAGCCGACCCAGCTTTCTCCCGAGGACCCTGTGGCAGACCCGGTGGGCACCGGACCTGGGGCCTGAGCTGCCTGGGCCCTCCGCCAGTCCCTGGGACCTTATCGTACCAAATCGCTCTCCTTACTGTCTGGTTTCTCAATGTCCGCTACAATTTTTGGTCTCCTATTTTCATATATGCTGGGATACTATTTGCTGTCTGCTGTTTCTCTGTAGATTGGCCAGGTTTTTCTCCTGTGTGTAGGGGGAAGTGGAATCTGCTCCCTCCTACCTCACTGCCATCTTTCTCTGAAGGCGGTTCCATTTTTAGTGTAATTTTTTAAAATCCTCACCTGAGGACATACTTTCATTTCAGAGAAAGAGAGAGAGAGTTGCTTTCCACACACATCCTGACTAGGTATTAAACCTGGAACCTAGGCATGGGCCCTGAATACCTTTCAGTGTATGTTCTGCTCCAGCCAACTGAGCCACATCAGTCAGTAAATGAATAGATCAGAAAACTATGGTACATTTTAAATTTTTTGAGATACCTCCACACTGCTTTCCACTGTGGGTATACCAATCTGCATTCCTCACAACAGTGAAAGGTGGTTCCATTTTGATTTATTGATGATAGCCATTCTGATAGTTGTTTGGTGATATCTTATGGAGATTTTTAATTTGCATTTCTCTGATGAACAGTGATGTTGAACATCTTTGTATGTTTGCTGGCCATCTGTATGTCCTCTTTGGAATGGTGCTTATTCAGATCCTTTGCCCATTTTTTTAAATAGCTTTTTTATGTGTGTTGAGTTTTGTAAGTTCTTTTAAAACTGAATACCCATTATCAAAAGTATCATTGGAAAATATGTTCTCCTATTCAGTGGATTGTCTTTTCAATTTGTTGTTGGTTTCCTTTGCTGTACATAAAGTTTTTAATGTGATGTACTCCAATTTGTTTACTATTTATTTATTTTTGTTTCCTTGCCCAAGGAGATATATCAGAAAAAATATTGGTATGAAAAATGTCTGAGATTTTAATTTTACTGTTTAGGATTTTTATAGTTTCAGCTCTAACATTCAAGTCTTTACTCCATTTTGAGTTTATTTTCATGAATGGTGTAAAAAGGTGATCTCATTTCATTTTTTTGCATGCTATCTAAATTCCCCAACACCTTTTATTGAATAAACTGTCTGTACCCCATGGTACATTATAGCTTCCTTTGTCAAATATTAATTGACCCTATGGATGTGGGTTTATTTAGGGGTTCTTTATTCTGTTACATTCATTTATATGTCTGGATTTTATGCCAGTACCATGCTGTTTCTATTACTATGGTTTTGTAGTATAGTTTGCTATTACATAGCACGATTCCTTTAACTTTGTTTTTCTTTCTAAGGATTGCTGTTGGTATTTGGGGTCCATATAAAATTTTGGAATATTTCCTCTAGTTCTGTGAATACACCTTTTGTATTTTTTTAATATATATTTTATTGCTTATGCCATTACAGTTCTATTTCCCCCCTCATTCCCCTCCACCCTGCATACCCTCTCCCTCACCATTCCCCCCCTTTGGTTTATGTCCACATGTCTCAAGTTTTTTAGATTTTATATTTCCCCTACTATTCTTGCCCCTCCTATCTATTTTCTGCCTACCATCTATGCTACTTATTTTCTGTACCTTCTCCCTCTTTCTCCTCCTCCCACTCCCCTGATGCTACCCCCCCCATGTGATCTTCATTTCTATGGTTCTGCTCCTGATCTAGCTGTCCTCTTAGTTTGCTTTTGTTTTAGGTGTGGTTGTTAATAACTGTGAGTTTGCTGTCCTTTCACTGTTCATCTTTTTTACCTTCTTTTTCTTAGGTAAGGCCCTTTAGCATTTCATATAATAAGGGCTTGGTGATGATGAACTCCTTGAATTTGATCTTATCTGAGAAGCACTTTATCTGTCCTTCCATTCTAAATGAAAGCTTCACTGGATAGAGCAATCTCGGATGTAGGTCTTTGGATTTCATGACTTGGAATAGTTCTTTCCACCCCATTCTTGCCTGGAAGGTCTCTTTTGAGAAATCTGCTGACAGTCTGATTGGAACTTCTTTGTAGGTGACAGTCCCCTTAGCTCTTGCTGCTTCTAGGATTCTCTCCTTCATTTTAATCTTGGGTAATGTAATTATGATGTGCCTTGGTGTGTTCCTTCTTGGGTCCAACTTCTTTGGGACTCTCTGAGCTTCCTGGATTTCCCAGAAGTGTATTTCCTTTGCCAGATTGGGGAAATTCTCCTTTATTATTTGTTCAGATAAGTTTTCCACTGGTTGCTGTTCCTCTTCCCCTTCTGGTACTCCTATAATTCAGATGTTGGAGTGCTTAAAGATGTCCTGGAGGTTCCTAAGTCTCTCCTCATTTCTTTGAATTCTTAATTCTTCATCCTTTTCTGTTTCATCATTTTTTTCTTCCTTCTGGTCCACTCCCCCTTGATTTGAGTCCCAGTTTCCTTTCCATCACTATTGGTTTTCCGTGCAATTCCCTTCATTGCAATGAATTTAGCCTTTATGTGTTCCTCTCATTTGTGACTAAAACCAACCAGTTCTGTGAGCATCCTGATCACCAGTGTTTTGAACTGTGCATCTGAAAGTTTGGCTATTTCTTCATCACTTAGATTTATTGGCTCTGGGGCTCTGAGTTCTTCTTGTGCCACATTTTGATCTGTTCGCACCTGTTACATATGAGGAGAGGAGCCTTAGGTGTTCACCAGGGTAGGGCCACCCAGGTCGCTGGATTGCGACACTGTATGTGGGGGTGGGTTAGAGAGGGACAATAGCGGTCCCCTCTGCTGTTTCCCCCTGTTGCGGCCTGTGTGATCTGTCTCACTGCTAGCTCCTTCGCCTGGTTTATCTGCATGCAAATGTGTGACCGAGATCAGTCTCCCACCTTGTGCCCTCAGTGGGTCCACCTGTTGGTACTCCACACCTGGGATCTGCCCATGGCTGCGTGCACGCCTGGGTCAGTCCAGTTGAACTTTCCTGCCCGACTCTGCTCTGCTGCTGGCTCTGCCCCTCTTACCAGTCTGGCTGAACGGTTTGTTGTTGTCAGACTTCAGGGTAGTTCAATTTTCTGTGGTTTGTCTGCATTTTTGTTGCTAAAAGTTTATTGTTTTTAAACTTAGTTGTGGGAGAAGGCACAATGTTTCCACCTATGCCTCCATCTTGGTGGAAGTCTCCCACCTTTAGCATTTTGATTGTAATTGTGTTGAATGTATACATTGTTTTTGGTAGTATGGACATTTTAATGATGTTAATTTTTTCTATACATGAATCTGATACATGCTTCCATTTTTTTTGTCTTTTTCTTCAGTTTCTTTCTTTAGTGTCTTGTAATGTACAGATCTTTTACCTCCTAAGGGAAACTGTTAGTTTTTCCTGTTGAGTATGTTGTTAGCTTTGGGTTTGGTACGTATAGCTTTTATGTTCATGTGTGTTCCCTGTATTCCCACTTTGCAGAAAGTTTTTTTTAAATAAATGAGTGCTTGATTTTTTTCAAATGCTTTTTGCATCTATTGATATGATTATATTATTTTTGTTTTTCACTTTGTTTATGTGGTATATCACATTAATTGATTTGCAGATATTGTACCAATGTTGCATCCGAGGAATGAATTCCAGTTGATTCTGACCTATGATTTTTTTAATGTATTGCTGAGTTTTGATTGCTAATTTAATGTATTGCTGAATTTGGTTTGCAGCTGGGATTTTCACATATATGTTCATCAGGCATTTCAGCCTCTAATTTCTTTTGGAGTGTCTTTATCCGGTTTTGGATTTAGGATAATGATGGCTTTGTAAAATGGGCTTTCCTTTTCTTGAGTTTTTTGGAGCAGTTTCAGAAGAATGGGTGTTAGTTCTTCTTTCAATATTTGGTAAAATTTACCTATAAAGACATTTGGTCCAGAACTTCTGTTTGCTGGCATTTTTTTTTAATTACTGCTTTGTCTTCATTAGTTTTAATCTCTTCAGATTTTGTTTCTTCTTGATCCACTTTTGGAAAATTGTATTTTTTCAGGAATTTATCCACCTCTTTCAAATCTTCTAATTTGTTGGCATATAGTTATTTTTTTAGCAGCAAAACAGCACCAGAATTTTACTGCATCTCAGATCAGCAACCTTGGTACTTTCTTCTGGCAAAGAAAGAATTAAGAGCCATAGAACTGAAATTATAAGAGAAAGTTTATTTACAAAGTCACAGAGGTAGGAAAGGTGAGCCAGCTAGGGTGTATAAATTAGAGGCAAAAGGAGGGCACTTGGACCTTAGGAAAAAGAAAGGCAGAGAGAATGCACCTGAGAGAAGGAGAGGGGGAAGGTGTGGATGTGCTTCAGAGAGAGAGTGCCTGGGGAAAGGAGGTAGAGGGAAAGATATGGGCATGCTCAAAGAGAGAATATGCACAGTATCTTCCATCCTAAGGGATTTTATCCCCTCTCTAATAGCAGGGATTTTAAGGGAGTTCCTAGGTGAGGATCTCACTATAATATTCATCAACTTTTCCAAGTGTATCCTTTCAGGGTTGTGGTCTTACTGATTTGTTGGTGCTAGGGGAGGGGTTCATTAGTCATTGCATCTGGCTCTGATGTTAGCCATTTCATCCTTTTGTCTGGTTTTGCTGCTTTTCTGGGTCTGGAGCTGAAACACAGTTGAGGCCTAAATCTCATCTCTAGTTTGACTAAAAAGTCTATCTCTGTGGTCAAAAGACCCCGGGCTTTGTTCTTAAGTTTGTATGATGTAGGCCAGAACCTTATTGTCCTGAGGGTTTAATGCCTAATAGAGTAGTCATGGAAGGTCTTGCATAGAAGTACTATGATGCTATTCTATGGCCTCCTTGTTCCTCCTCTGAGGGATTCTACTGCATGACTAGCAACATGCCAGGGGACGAAAGGTCAAGATAGGGTTTAAACCACAGGACCAGCGACATGAAACTTCAGGGGGTCTAAACCACACGATCACTGATATGCTAGGAAAGGTGACCCTGTTGATGAGGTCCCACCTTACAATTGTTTATTGCTTTCCGGTCTGGTGATCATTTGTACTTGGCTTATCATTCTCTTCTGCTCATATCTTTCTAACTGCCTACTGCAGTTTGTGTTGATAAGATCATTTCTCTCTGAGTCTATACTACCTTAGTGATTTCACAGAATTTCATGTGTTCCTTCAGCTGTAATGTTGCTCCCATGATCAGTATAAACTGTCCAAGAGATTAATCCACAGAATGACACTATAACTGCAACTATCTCCTTCCCTAAAAAGACTACTACAACTGATGCCATCATTCATTACATATTTGTCTCAAGCACTACCAGGACTCTGAGCCTTCCAGGCCATCTATTATCATATGAACAATTAATCCCAAAGGCTCTATTCATTTCTTCCTTTGACCCAGTCATTTTTCTCTCATCAGTCTTGGTGGCTCTGAAGTTTACTTAGAGAACCCAAGCAATAGCCAGGACTCTTATTAACCTTCCATCACTTTTAATGATCTTTTCCTGTTTAACTTGGATCCCACTCAGGTATTTCTCAAACTTTAACATGCACATGAATCATTTAGAGATCTTGTTAAGATGTACCTTCTGATTTCAGATGATGTTGATGCTGCACTATAAGTAATAAAGTTTTAGACTTTATTATTATCAGTGGCAGTACCATCTTTTTTGTGTTCAACTGACACATCCCCATATTGATTAGATAACACTCTATGTATCCATGCTTGCACTGAAGGAATGAATATGGGTAGAAGATATGCAGCCTAACTCTGAATTTATGGCTGCCTGTCTCAAATTTTCCTCTCAGTTTTACCCAGAAATCCTGCCATACATATTTACATATTACCTGTGAGATAACTATTTCACATCTTCTATCTTCTCAAATCTTTCCCCTCTTACCTCATCTTTAGCCAAATACTCTGCTTCTTATTTCACTCAAAATCGATGGAATCAGAAGAGAACTACTACATCTTTACCATATCTTTCAAACTCTTACATGTGCATCCATATGTAGTTTATTTCATTCCATTCTATCATAAACAATGACTTGTTCCTTTCCACATTTTTCCTATTCAACTACATTGCTCCTGCACTTTATTTTGTCTATCACTTAGATTGTCAGTGGACAAACATATGATTATATCTTTTTTCTTAAAAAACCCCAGAAATCTTCCTTGGATTCCCAGGGCATGTCTTTTTCCATCTTTTATTCCTTTTCTCCATGTTCACATATTACAAAACTCCTCAAGAGAGTTTTAGGTGGTGTCTTCTATAAAGAAGAATCTACCATTTATACTACAGTGCTATTTGTGCCTTATAGGCAAAGAGATTTTACAGCACTCTGAGGCCTTAGGAGTTTGGGTGCTAGAGGGAAGTTGGCTTTCTGAGCAGCTCATTAATAAGAATACTCTTTTTGTGCATTTTCTTTTTCTTTTTTTTATTTATTTTTTATTGATTATGCCATTACAGTTGTTCTGTTCCCCCCTTCATTCCCCTCCACCCTACCCCCCTGTCTCCACCATTACTCCCCTTTAGTTTATGACCATGTGTCTCAAGTTCTTTAGATTCTGTATTTCCCATACTATTCTTGCCCCCCCCATCAATTTTCTATCTACTGTCTATGCTACTTATTTTCTGTACCTTCTCTCTTTCTATCTACTGTCTATGCTACTTATTTTCTGTACCTTCTCTCTTTCTATCTACTGTCTATGCTACTTATTTTCTGTACCTTCTCTCCCCTTCTCTTCCTCCCACTCCCCTATTGCTAACCCTCCTTGATATTTTCATTTCTATGTTTCTGCTCCTGATCTAGCTGTCCTTTTAGTTTGCTTTTGTTTTAGGTGTGGTTGTTAATAACTGTGAGTTTGCTGTCCTTTCACTGTTCATGTTTTTTTAACTTCTTTTTCATAGATAAGTACCTTTAACATTTCATATAATAAGGGCTTGGTGATGATGAACTCCTTGAATTGGACCTTATCTGAGAAGCACTTTATCTGTCCTTCCATTCTAAATGAAAGTTTTGCTGGATAGAGCAATCTTGGTTGTAGGTCTTTGGATTTCATGACTTGGAATACCTCTTTCCAGCCCCTTCTTGCCTGTAAGGTCTCTTTTGAGAAATCTGCTGACAGTCTGATAGGAACTCCTTTGTAGGTGACTGTCCCCTTAGCTCTTGCTGCTTCTAGGATTCTCTCCATTTTAATCTTGGGTAATGTAATTATGATGTGCCTTGGTGTGTTTCTTCTTGGGTCCAACTTCTTTGGGATTCTCTGAGCTTCCTGGATTTCCTGGAAGTCTATTTCCTTTGCCAGAACAGGGAAGTTCTTCTTTATTATTTGTTCAAATAAGGATTCCACCTGTGGCTGTTCCTCTTCCCCTTCTGATACCCCTATAATTCGGATGTTGGAGCATTTAAAGATGTCCTGAGACTCTCCTCATTTTTTTGAATTCTTGCTTCTTGACTCTTTTCTGTTTGGCCATTATTTGCTTTCTTCTAGTCCACTCCATTGATTTGAGTCCCAGTTTCCTTTTCATTGCTATTGGTTTCCTGTGCAATTCCATTCATTTCAATTAGTTTTGCCTTCATATGTTTGTCTAATTTGTGGCTATAATCAACCAGTTCTGTGAGGATTCTGATCACCAGTGTTTTAAACTGTGCATCTGAGAGTTTTGCTATTTCTTCATCGCTTAGATTTATAGGCTCTCGGGCTTTGAGATCTTCTTGAGCCATTTTTGGTCTGTTTGTGCTCATTAAGTATGAGTAGTGGAGCCTTGGACTCTCAGGTCACTGGGTTGTGACCCTGTATGTGGGGGCGTGGTCAGAGCGGGAAATGGCTACCCCCTCTGCTGTTTCTCGCCCCTGGGTGAGGAGCAGGACCTTAGGTGGTTCACCAGGGCAGGGCCACTCAGGTCGCTGGGTTATGACACTGTATGTGGAGGTGGGGTCAGAGGAGGGAAATGGTGGCACCCTTTTCTGCTGCTCACCGTGGGGCCTGCTCAGTCCCGTAGTCTCACTGCCCACTCCCTTGCTTGTCTATCTGTGCACGAAAGCAAGACCACAGTCAACCCACAGCCCTGCTCCCTCGCTGATTCCCTGCGGTCGCTCGCTGAGTCGCTTACTAGGTCCAACTCTGCGCCTGGGTTCCGCGCACCGGAGTCCATCTGACGGAGTTTTTCTGTGCAACCCTGCTCCAACAGCTGCTGGTTTCGCCCCTCTTACTGCTCAGGCTGAAGAATTTGTTGTTATCAGACTTCCGAAAAGTTCAATTTTCTGTGTTCTGGCTGTGTTTTCTGTTGCTAATATTTAGTTGTCTCTAAACTTGGTTGTGAGAGAAGGCAGGGCGTTTCCACCTACGCCTCCATCTTGGCGGAAGTCTCTTTTTCTTTTTTTAAAAGATTTTTATTTTTAGAGAGAAGGGAAAGGAAGGAGAAAGAGAGGGAGAAGGATATTGATTGGTTGCCTTTTGCATCCCCCCAACTAGGGACTTGGTGTGCAACCCAGGCATGTGCCCTGACAGGGAATTGAACCAACAATCTTTTGGTTCACAGGCTGGCATTCAATCTGCTAAGCCACACAGCCAGAGCTGTACTTTTTCTTGAGCTTTTCAAATGGAATTATCCCAATGACCTGATAATTCACATGGTGATTCTTTTAACCTTTAGTTTTCCTAGAGTAGCTTCTAATTCAAGAAATTCAAGAAAATTATTCAGATGATTAAATAAAAGCATGTCTCCCTTTCTTCATTTGGCCTTTTTCAACCAAAGAGTGGAGCAGGAAGCTGTGCTGTGTTATTTCTGGTAGGGACTTTATTCTTTATATTTAACTTGGCACAAGCAGAGACTACTCAGACAGGTGGTAAATTCCAAATTTGAAGAGATGTGCCACTTTGCTCTCATTCCTTGAAAATGTCAAAATGCTGTTAAATAATAGCATATTAAGTAATCTTGGGAAATGTTTAAAAACCTACATTAAAGAACTTTCAATAAATTAAAAATGTAAATGATATATATGTCTCTTTTTCTTTTTTTAGTGACTTTTTTTTACTATAGTCACACTAAAGCATTCACTAAATGTTTTTTTCCACCATAACCTAAATTCTAAATTTAACTTTAAGTCTAAATCAAAACCTAACCCTCACCTTAAACATAAATTTTACCTTAGCTTTTAATCAACTCTTATGTTAATCCTAAACTTAATTTAAACACAAACCCTAAATTCAATGCTAACTTTAACCCTAACGCAAACCCTAACAACAACTCTAGTCAAAACCTAACCCTAAATGAATCTTAACCTAACCCTTAACCAAATGCTAAACATAAACCTAATTATAATTTTAGAACAAACCCTAAACTTGAAGTTAATTCTAACACTAACACTGAACTTAACCGTAAACTTAACTCTAACCCTGAATCTAAAGCATCCTTAAACCTACCTCTTTACCTAAACTTAACACTAATTTAAACCCAAAGAATAAACTCAAGTGTAACTTGCACTCTAATCCTATCCTAGCTAACCCTAATTGTAAATACAAACCTAATCACAACTCTACCCTAATTCTAATGCAAATCATAACTATTACACAAAACCTATCTCAAAATTGAAACCCAGCAGTAACCCTAAACCTAACCCTAACCCTTATAATAAACCTAGACATAACCCTAATTTAAAATCACATTCTGACCTCAAAGCTAACTCAAATCCTAATGCTAACCCTAATCATCAACTCAGTGCTAACCTCAACTGTTGGGATTGGGAACCACCCTGCCTGGTTTCAGAAGCTGTAACCCCCACCATGGCTAAGGCTGAATGAGTGACCTTTGGACCATAAGCCACTAAGGAAATAAAGCTCATCTCCCTGGCAGGGGTGCTACCTCTGCTCCTTTTACTTCACCCTTCCTGGCCCCCAATGCTTGATCCTTTAGCCAGTGATGGGTAAGATTCCCCAAGGGGGTCATGACTTAAGACAGACACGATCATGTGGAGCCCCCAGGTAAGGACTTGGGGAGCTATAGCAAAAGGGGGTGATGGACCCTTGTCCCTCGGCTTTGACATAACCTGAGTCCTCATTCTGTCTGTGAGAAGTCTCCTAATCTCTTGGCTACCATACTTCCCCTGCCTGACCTAAGCCTGAAACAATGACAGAGGGCAGGCAGCCCTGTGCTGGAAAGGGTAGGCTCCCTGGGTGATCAGGCCTAAGAAAGAATGTATAAAATCCTGTGAAACCTGCTTTGATAAGAATGCTCTCAATTAAATGATAAGGGTCCGAGCAGGAAATGAGTTTGTTTCCCAAAGTTTTGTAGTCCTTTAGCTAACAGACCCTGACTCAGAATAAGCCCTCATAGTTCTTTGTATTCTATTTATTGTTTGATCCTTACTGCCTGACAATGATTAATGAACTTTGCCTGTACTCCTGTGCTAATTGAACCCAATAAAAGCCTGTCAAGGCAAGGGTTGGCATGCTCTCCTCTTGAGAGTGGCTAGGCCTCTCTGAGGCACTCTTCCCATGAGGGAGTAGCCGTGCCATCCCTTTTCCTCCACAGGACTCGGTAGTCTATGTGAATTTGTGTCGTATCTCATCCATAATGCCTCGGACTGTGAGGCAGTGTCCATGTCACTTAATCTAAACCTTAACTCTCATCCTAACCCTCACCTTACTTTAACTCAAAATATAACTTTTACCTCAATCCTAACCCTAAACTGAACTCTAACCCTCACCCTTACCCTTACTCTTCTTCAACCTTAGCTCTAATAAACACAAACTTAAGTTTGAAAGTACAGTTTAACCAGACAATCGCGGTTCGATTCCCAGTCAGGGCACATGCCTGGGTTGCAGACCAGTTCCCTGCAGGCCAGTTCCCAGCAGGGGACCCACGAAAGGCAACCATACATTGATGTTTCTCTCCCTCTCTCCTTCCCTTCCCCCTTAAAGATAAATAAATAAAATATTAAAAAAAAAAAAAAAAGAATTGCCTGGAAAGCCATGGGCCTTTCTCTTTAAAAAAAAAAAAGAAAGTACAGTTTAAAGATGCGTATGATGATGTTGTATATTTAACTTGATGCATTGGTTACCAACAGTAATAATATCTTACTGGCTTCCACTGAACATGTACTATATGGCTGATATAAAATACACATATATACCTATACATATATATACACACACATTTTGCTCATTTTATTTTGATGAGAGGACACCTGGAGTGATTGAGCAACTTTCTTATGACTATGGCTAGAAAGTGAGAGAAAATGAATGGGAATGATGGTTTTTAAATTTCAAAACACGTTTCCTTTCTCTGTATATCCAAATTAGTCATTTTATGTTTTATTCTTCATACATTGTGGACACCTGTTTTTTAATTTCTTAGGTAGATGGTGTGGGGACAACTTTTCCAAGTTCCCCCATCTACCACAGATGAAAGTGACACTACCAAGACATGATCTGCTTGGGGAGGAGAAATTGCCAGTTTCTCAGAGGAAAAAGGCCAGGAGCCCCTTCCTCAATGGCTTTTATTGGGTTGTAATACACAGGAATACAGGAGGTAAGGATCAAACTGTAGATAACATTTCAAAGAAATCTAAGGGCTTAGTCTGAGTCAGTGTCTGTCAGGAAAGGGGGTTGCAGAAACTTTGGGAGACATACTCATTTCCTGCTCGGACCCTTAACATATGAATGAAAGCACTCTTAGCAAAGCAGGCTCCACAGGATTTTTAGGAACTCTTTTCTTATGCCTGATTTTCCTGGATACCGCTCTAGCCAGGCAAGGAGCTGCATTGCCTCCCCATCACAGGTTTTCAGGTTTAAGTGGATTAGAGGCAGGAAGTGCTTCTCCCAGAGGACATGGGGACTCAGGCTATGTCAGAATAGTGGGGGGGCAAGTCCATTGTGCCCTCTTTGTTGCAGCCCCCCGAGTTCTTCCATGATGGCCTCCCAAGTGATTGTGTCTGGCTTAGGTTGCCCCTCTTTGTGAGGAGTCTTAGCCATCAGGGACATTGACCATGCTTTGGGGGAATGGGGAGTAAGCTGAGGCAGCGTTTGCTAACAGAGATAAGCTTTTGTCTCCTGTGGCTCACATTCTGGAAGTCATTCACTCATCCTTAGCCATGGGGGGTAGTTACAATTCCTGAAACCAGGCAGAGCGGTTCCCAACAAGATGGTAGAATTCTTCTAATCTGTTTCCATCATTTCTTTGACAAATGATCTATATTTTGTTATGGTTCTAGATGGCACCAAACCTGACAAGTGACCTTATTATAGAAGAATATTTGAATTCTGAGCTATAGGGCAATTATAGGTTTCCCTCTACTATGTTTTCAATGCATGCTTTTGCAGGGCTCTTGATAAAAAAAAATAAACAACAATTTCTTGAACTCCCAATGCAGTTTTAGTTCCTGACTGTTTCCAGTTGAGGAAGAACTGGGCCTTTGATTTCTAGAAACTCAGAGACAATATAGCAGGCACACCTAGAAGAATTTGAGCTTTGGGGTCAGACAGACCTGGGATCATAACTTTACCACTTATTGGCTATGAAATCTTGGACAAATCTTTTACTATTCCTAAGGTTAGCTGCTTCCTATCCAATAAGGAAATAATGATAGACATTTTTATGTTTAATGACGGAGTTAAATGAGATACTGTGTGCTAAGTGTTTTGCACAATACCCGAGTCTAGGAAATAAGAGGTGGCTTGTATTATTTTTTCTGTAGTTAAACTAATAATTATAACTTTATGTAATAGTTACAGGAAAATATGAAATAGTCTTTATGACTTCATGAAAACCATCCTGGCAGCTTAGGGGAGGAATAAATAAAGATATTACATGCTATGGTACTTTTCTGTTTTAAAATCTGTTCTCAGATCTATTTCATAAATTGTAGTATTGAGCCATTGCCCAAATATAGCATTACTTAAAGGAATACAGTTTCAGGAGAATCAACCAGGGGTATCCATCTCACAGCCCAGTGCCCACAAGTGGCCCAGGATGGCTGTGAACGTGGCTCAACACAAAATCTTAAATTTACTTAAAACTTTTTTTTTGCTTATCAATTTTTATTAGTGTTTATATATTTAATGTGTGGCCCAAGATAACTATTCTTCTTCTAGTGTGGTCCAGATATGCCAAAAGGTTGGTCACCCCCAGTCCAGTTTACTGAAGTGTTTAGTTAATTGAGATTTAGTATAAATTCACACTTAACCAAATGAAACATGACAAATGATTTTCAGAAGTAACTTCTGAGAAGCAAATAAAATGGAAACCTATCTCTAGAAAAGACACATACCCACCCTTTTGATAAACAAAAATTATGGAGATTTCTTTGTCAGTTTTAAAAAGTGAGAGAAATATGGAACATCTTTAAACATCTGTTTGTGTATTCTTAAGATTGAAACGAAATTTGATAATGTTAATCCAGTAAAAAAAATACCTGGATATTTATTGGGAACAAAAGTATATGCGATAGCAAATACATTAGAGGTTGTTTTTTTTGGGGGGGATGTAAATTAAGGCCTAAAGTATCTGAATTTCTCCTGCCCCTTCTGTTTTGATGAGGTAGATTTTATGTATTTTTTTAAAGACTTTATTTTTATTTATTTTTAGAGAGGGGAAGGGAGGGATAATGAGAGGGAGAGAAATATCAATGTGTTGTTGCCTCTCTCATGTCTTCCAATGGAGACCTGGCCCCCAACTTAGGCATGTGCCCTGACTGGGAATTGAACTGGTGACACTTTGGTTCACAACCCGTGCTCAATCCACTGAGCTATGCCAGCCAGGGCCTATATTTTTTAAAGTTTTAAAAAATTGTTGTTACACTACAGTTGTCTCTGTTTTCACCCCACCATGGCCCCCTTCCCCAACCATCCCTGCCTCCAACCTTGAACCTACCCTCTTTGGCTTTGTCCATATATCCTTTACACATGTTCACTGATGGACCTTAGCCTAATTTCCCCCATCCCTCTTCCCCTTCTGCTCTGGTTACTGTCAGTTTGTCCCTTACTTCAGTGTTTCTGATTATATTTCACTTGTTTGTTTCTTTTGTTAATTAGGTTCCACTTATATGTGAAATCATATGGTATTAGTCTTTCACCACCTGGCTTATTTCACTTAGCATAATGCTCTCCAGTTTCATCCATGCTGTCAAAAAGGGTAAGAGCTCCTTCTTTCTTTCTGCTGCATAGTACTCCATTGTGTAAATGTACCATAGTTTCTTAATCCACTTTTAGTGGTGGGCATTTTGGGTTGCTTCCAGCACTTAGCTATTGTAAATTATGCTGCTATACCACAGAAATACAAAGGATTGTAAGAAATTACTATGAGAAACTATATGCCAAGAAATTTGAAAACCTAGGTGAAATGGACATGTTTCTAGAAAAATATAAATCCCAAAACTGAATGAAGAAGAAGCAGAAAGCCTGAACAGACCCATAACAGCTAGTGAAATCAAAGCAATAATTAAAAAAAGAAAAACTCCCAGCAGACAGAATTTTGCACTGGACCAGATGGTATCATAGGAGAATTTTATAAAACATTTAAGGAAGAACTAACCACTATCCTTCTCAGACTATTCCAAAAAAATCCAAGAAGAGGGAAGACTCCCAAACTATTTTTTATGAAGCCAGCGTCATCCTAATTATGTATTTGTTTGAAAGTTTATGTGTGCCTTGATCCTTATAAATTTGGGATTCTTGTTAAAACAAAAACAAAACTATTTGAAGATACAGATTAGTTTGAAGCAATTGTCTAGGACTTTGCATACTCCTAAGAATGTAGGTAATTTGGCAGTCAAAAAGACAGATAAAATTATGGCAGAAATGCCACCTACTGACGTAATAGCTGCCACCCTCTGGGCTTCGCCTTAGAAAAAGTTCAGCTTTCTTTGATTTTAAATAAAATCCTTAAATTTAAAATAAATTGGGCAATATGATTTTTAAGGAGAATATATTGCACAAGGAGTAAACATACTTATGACTTTTTAGAAACTATGGTGATATTTAAATATTAGAATTGCCTCCAGTTGACAAATTGGCCATTTTAATGCATTTCACTAAGACGTAAAATAGGAGACATAAGGAAAGATAAGTTATCTTAGCGAAAGAGAATCTTATCAGCTTCTTTTGCATTCTCAATTTTCTCACTATGTAGGCAGAATTTATGGAATGTTATGTTGTTTATGCATCAAATTTGGCTAAAGTTTTCCACAAGAGTCAAATGTCATTATGAATGTTTAATTAAATAATAATACTCTTAATAATGTTAATATTCATTAAAGGCATCATTATAATTAATGTTTATTGATGTTTATTATATGTTGGTTATTAAATATTTAAAATATATTAATTCAGTCTTCACACCAACCCTGTGAAATAGCTATAGCTATTATTCTTACTTTCAGATGAAAAAATAGAGCCATGGGGAGGTACGTTACTTGGCCAATATCTCATTTAAGTAGTGTGCCTGGATTCCAACTGAGCCAGGGGGACTATACTATATAAGCAGATGATGCAGTGCTATTTACTTAAAATGATATGTTTAGTTTCATTTTCTAACTTTAACCAACTTTTGAGGAATGATTATGTGACATTTTTTTCTTCATAATCTTCCCAGTAGGCTTTGCCAAGAGCAATTGAAGAAGTATAAGCAATTCTGTTGTGTGCTCATTAAAGCAATCCTTAATTAAAGCAAATTTCTTTCAGGAAATCAGATTGTACATCTTTTGAATAAATTGTTTGATTGCATATGCTAAAATTGTATTAGAATCATAATTAAGTTATAGTGGAATTAGCTAACTCTTGCTCTGTCTATGTAATGAGAAAAATAGTGTCCTTGAGCAACATAAGGAGCTTGGTATGATATTAGCTACTATGTATGAGGCTCATATTTTCTGGTTTTCAGACTACATTTCTTTGAAGTTGGTGGGCTGGAGGGAGAGTTGGGGTGTGAAGGAATATTTGAGGTATGAGAAGGTATATTCAGGAGAATGGGGTTGGGGACAGCCTTGGGAGAAACCCAGTAGGCAAATCTTCGAGTCTTCTAACCCCATTTTTATTAGAACAGCTCTACTTTTTCTAATACATGGATTCCACCATGTAAAAATGATAATTTGTCCTGGATAGTTGACTTGTACTAAAGGATTCTGTTGGACAAGAAAGTGGGTATTGTGTATGTTTGTGCTTTTGGCAAAAGAGAGACTGATTTTGCTAAATTTTGATGGCTCCTAGAACTGTGACCCAGAACCAAAGAAAGAGTTCTAATTTAGCTGAGCTGGAGGCCTTGGCAGGAGGAGTTTGTGTGGGGCCTGACCGAGCCTCTCTGTGGAGGAACACACACATTACTTTACAGCTAAGAGTTTGGTCAGTCACTCTGCATGGAGGTCAAGGCTCTTTGGCTCAGATCAATCACATAGGATTGGATCTGGAAACAGTAGGATTTGGATGTATTTACACAAACAGTTCTGTTTTTAGGGGTACACGGGGCAAATGTTGTTGAAATTCTGAGTAGGTGTGCTTAGTACTTATGCAATACCCTGATTGCCCCCTGTTCAGATACAGGTTAATTGAGGGGGGAAAGAAACAGTTCTGATATGGTACCAATTATTATTATAATATAATTCAGTATTGGGCAGATAAAATAATAATGAAAGAAAATCTGTAAGATATGTTCTGAAGATAACTTGTATTGGTGACTTGAACAAATCATAAATCATGCCCACCTATAAATGTGGCTGTGAAGCATGTTCTTTTCCTTTTTAAAAGTTTTGCTTCTGGAATTTAGGGAAAGGAATTCTGGTATAGGGAGTCTGCTCAGACAGGAGAGGGTAAGTGTGCAGGCTGAGTGGAGCTAGTGAAATAGGAATATTTAAAACAATTATTTAATGTAATTTTAACTTTCAAGTTATTATCTCATGGCTTCCCTATCCTCTGCACCCCCCAGGATATAAGGAGATATAAAATGCTCTACTTTAAGTGGTTCGGGGAGAAGGGGTTGCTAGCATTTCCTGGAAGCTTGATAGACATAACAGATTCTAGTTTATTCTACTGAACCAGAATCTGCATTTTAACAAGATCCCCAGGATTCACTGTTTTGTTTTTTTTTTTTTTTTTAGATTTTTATTTATTTATCTTTAGAGGGGAAGGGAAGGAGAGAGGGAGAGAAACATCAATGTATGGTTGCCTTTCATGCGTCCCCTGCTGGGAACTGGCCTGCAGGGAACCTGCCTGCAACCCTGGCATGTGCCCTGACTGGGAATCGAACCGCGATTGTCTGGTTCGCAGGCTCGCACTCAATCCACTGAGCTACACCAGCCAGGGCCACTGTTTTTTTTTAAAATTTAATTATCGTTCAAGTACAGTTTTCTGTCTTTTACTCCCATCCCATCCCCCCCCCCAAGTGTTCCCCACCTCCCTCCATTTTCCACCCCTGTTAGTTTTTGTCCATGTGACCTTTATACTTGTTCCTGTGAATCCTTCCCCTTTTCCCCTGAAATCCCCTCCCCTCTCCCCTCTCGTTCCTGTCAGCCTGTTCTCTATTTCAGTGTCTTTGGTTATATTTTGCTTGCTTCTTTGTTTTGTTGTTTAGGTTCCTGTTAAAGGTGAGATCATATGGTATTTGTCTTTCACCACCTGGCTTATTTCACTAAGCATAGATTTTGAGAAGCCCAGCTCTAAAGTACATGTGAAATCCTTTTGGTCATTGTACTATGAGTCCACTAGATGTCACTCTTGGAATCTGGAAATGAAATGACATTTTTCACTGGGGCCTTGGAAGAATCTGTGAACACGATCACATTCTTAGGTGATTTCCTCCCTATCCTTGGAGTTCCTGATGTACACGTTGATTATTTAAGGTAAAACTGCTTTTCTCTTTAGAAGAGAGATTCCTGGGAAAGAGTTTCATTTTGTTAAATCAGCACTCTTGCCTTCCTACCTTTCCCTTCTTCAAGCCTCCTGTTGCTTGGGTTGTTCTGCTATTATATAACTTGAACACAGAACTTGCTACACTTGCTCAGAGTGACTGGCTTACTGAGAGAACAGCATCTTTCCTACTCAGCATAGTGACAAAGAATAAATATACAAGTTTGATTATCTGTAGAAATGACTGAGAGCAGATACGAACCAACACTGTACCCTGAAATTAGCTTCAACCTCTGTGTGGTTGTTGGAGGAAGTGCAGACCTTTCTAAATTCTTGGGATGTCTGAATGGTGATTTTACAAAGGAGATCCAGGCTGCTTCTGCTTAGAAAAATTGTCTCCAGTGTAATCTTATAGGGCATTAGTTTCAACCATGAAGATGAATATAAGGGCATTTTACAGGTAAACTCCAGAGGGAGATGATGTACTTTCAGAGATATATGAAGCCCCCTAGCATAAGTCCTGTTAACAACTGGTTAGGGCTGCATATTAGGAAAGAGGGGTGAAAAGGTCAAGAAAGGAGTATGCTTTAGAGTATCCAGTTTTTACAGGTAAAAAAAAAAGTCCAATATTTTCCAAATGCCCAACTTGAGAAGAGTTCTTGAAATAAATCAGCATTTTATAAAAACTCTTCTTCCTCTCAGTCTGTGTGTGTTTTTTTTTTAAATTTGTTTCAGTTAACAAAGGTAGCAAGTAAGTCATAAAAGTTGCTGGTCTTGTTACCAAACAGAGGTCCAAGGGAGGGGCAATATTTGGCCCACCTAGGGATGCCAAATACTGCTACAGAACAGGCGCCCCTCCCAAGGACAGGATACTAATATCTACTGGGCTCTTCTGTCCGCTGCCAATTGGAAAGACATCTCTCAATGCCAGAGATTTGTGAAAAGGAAACAAAATGTTTATTTAATGCTATTCAGGCCTAACGCCTCTACTAAAATATCAAAGTTCTTTAGGGTATACACCTACACCCACACAGCACTCCCTTCTCCCACTGTCCCAACTCCGGGTACCTTAAATCAGGAAAAGAGCACAGGTCTGTGTTTCAGGCTGCTGGCACCGTCAGCTGTGTCACTGTGCAGGCTCTCGAGTTAATCCAAAGTTATGTGCCATTCTCTCATGGTCCACTGGTAAGAGTTCTTTCGTACCAAGTTCCAGTCAAAGTCTCTCTTGCTTTCCAGGCCATGCAGCCAAAGGGGCGCCCCAAAGCCGAGTGAGCCTCTTCTACCAAAGCTGCAGGGGTTCACACTCCACCAAAAGCATGTGGCTTTTTTCTTCACCTGGCTGCAGAGGTCTACATTCTTCTAAAAACCGCATGGCTCTCCCTTTCATCTGGCTGCAGGGGTCCCCATTCTGGCAAAGCTGAGTGGTACTCTTTTACTCTCCTGAAAAACCACGTGGCCCTCTCCTCACCTGGGCAGTTATCCCCTCATGTCTGGGAGCCAATCTTTTCTCAGCTCTCTTACATGACTGCAGGGGTCCTCACTCTGCCCCAAACCACGTGGTTCTCTCCTCACCTGGCCAAGCGGGGACCCTTCATGTCCAGGAGCCAGTCTTTTCCAAGCTCTCACACAGGCCCTGTAACTCAGGGGAGCAGCCCCTAGTTACATCCTGGGTACCAGCCACTGCCTTCTCCCTGGCTCAAAACTTGGCCACTGCTATTTAACATATCTATGAAACCAGTTAAAGATTATAGATATGTTAAATAACCATTCCAGAGGTTAGCTGCAAAACTGTTGCTATGCAAAACAGCTCTCAATGGCCTGGCTCCATTCGTTTCTTCCCCCTGTGGGGAGGTGTGAGGACATCTTATATGTCTCTCCAATATTCCTATACACTTTGAATTCTGGACACCATTCCAAATCTTTTTTTGCCCCCCCCCTTTGGTTGCACCCTGTATCAGTCTGTGTGTATGTTTGGGTGTGCTTTGTGAATGTATGTATTTCCTCTTAGTGTGTGGGGGAGCATTTAATTTAAAATATCACTAAATGAATGGAAAATGTTTAACTTGATTGATTTCAGTGGAGCTAATATTCCTATTCATGTGAAAACAATATGGTTTTAGCTTGAATATAATTGTCTTTTGTTCAGAATAATTAAGGTGGCTATGGTATTTACATCTAAGCTTTAGAGACCTCTTTCTAACATCATTTGTTATGATGTGATCCTGATGACCAGGAGCAGAATTAATTTTAAAACAGTTTACTGAAAATATTTTTTTTAAAAAAAGCAGTATCAAAGTTATGGAAAATAAGTCTAAAATTCTCATTTCCATTCCTAGCCAGTCTAAACTTCTGCTTCTGCAATGATAGGATTTTGTGTCACCATCCCCTTTATTGTTGAATTTCCTTTTTTCCTTTCTTCCTAACTATTGCTGTCAGACTTCAGATGCTGCCTGATATAGCAGCATACTTCTTAGATGGATTATTTCAAGGCATGGGCTTTGGAGTCAGATCTTGGGCAAATTGCTTCATTTCACTGAGCCTGTTTCTTTTTTTTTTTTACTTGTAAAGCAGAGATAGTCTACTTACCTCATTGGTGCTAGTGATGATTTAGCAATATTGTTGTGAACCCTGAGGAGGAAATTGATACCTACCAAGAAGGACTCCTGGTGGCTAACTGAGTTCACATGAAAAAAGCAGGAACTTAGCAGCCCTTTCTGTACAAGGGCTTCTTCTGCAAACTGCATTTCACAGAGAGGCCTGCACTAAACTGCTTTCCTCCTGCACTGAACTGCCTCTGCACTGTGTTTCTGCCATCTGAGCCAGTCCCTATAAAGGAGTTCCTGGAATATTATTCCAACCAGTAGAACTGAGACTTTCCCCATTCAATCAGAGCTGTGCAGCTCTGACCAATCAGAACAGCTCTATTCTGACCAATCAGGACAGTGTCTTCTAGGCCAATCAAAATGTGGAAGTGTGGAGCCTTATTTGCAGGAGAATGGACCAATCAGGGACCAGAAGTGGGGACGTCTGTCCTTACAAGCCTGCTCCTCTCTGGTTTGGAGAGAGTGCTTTTGTATGGAAGACCTGTGTCCCTGGCTAAGCTGAAACACTGCAGGTGTCTTTCCAGAGCAGAGTGAAGCAGATCATCATGGAGTGGAGTGGAGCAGACCAATGTAGCATAAAGTAGACCACTGCAGAGGGGCCTCCGTCCCCACCCTAGGGCTGTGTGGCCTCAGAGCTGTTTTACAGCTGTCGTTTTCACAGCCATGCTGTAGTTCTGCAGCCAGTGCTGTTTTCACAGCTGCACTGTAGCACTATTGAGCTGTTTGCACTAAATAGTTTCCTCCTTTACCACACCCCAAATTGAGGATTCCTGTTTGCATTTGAGTTAGTGTCAATGACCATTGGTTGATACAGTGCATATAAATTATGTAGCATAGTCAGGTACATAGAGTGTATGTTCAGTAGGTGGTAGCAGTTATCACCCTTATTGCACCTGTCCCATGCATTCCAAACCTGTTGCTCTTCTCAGTTGTTATAACTCAGTCCACTAACAGATGGAGGAGCCCTTGCACCTATACTTCTCTGTCAGAGGACAGCTCCAAGTCCAGGAGGCATCTTCCTTTCTTGCTTCCTGGAAAATATGTATGCTGAGGTAAGTTGATGGAGAGCAGATCAGTAGAATAGTAGAATGGCAAAGAGAATGTTAATCCTAAGACCACGACAAGGAGAAAAGTTTACCTTGCACTGATACTGGAATTCTCAATGAAAGCTTCCTTCACTGTTATAAAGTGGTGATCAGGTTCAATACAATTGTTAGCTCTATTAGTATAGACATATCACAGGCTGGCTCATGATCCTATTTGCCAATTTCAACATTGTTTGTAAACAGAAACAAATTCAGAGATTTAAACTGCCAAATCCCAATTGAATTTTTGCAAAGTAAGTTTTTAGATTACTAGGTCTTTATGTCTGTACTGCTCTGGAATAACCTTTTTGATGTAAAGAGGACCTCTAGACTTTAAATAGCTGCAACTCATACCTTGAGGGTCACTGGGACATTACCTGGTTAGGTCATGAAAACATTCTTGTAAGACTCTTTGTAGTTCTATTGTAAGCAGCCATATGGTTTTATTTGATAATATCTTGCTGACCAAGAACAATGGAGATTTTGATGGAGCAGCAACTGAATTAGTGTGCTGCCTCAAATGGAAGATTAGTGTGCTGCCTCATGAAAAATCTTAAAGACTTATGAGTACTGTGTATCTTAAAAATCTACTTATTTTTCATACTAGACTTTTGGAAGCTGCATTGGATATTTGTTTTTTTTTTAAACAGTTAATTTTAATATGTTTTTGGTAATTGTTTAGAATATGTTCCAAAAAACCTTTAAAGGAGTGTAGATTGTTCTTTTTTCCCTACCGTATCATTCTTGTTTCCATTGCAAGGAGTTAAGTCAGCAAGTTCAGTTCTAGTTCAAAGATGCTGGGGGTAGGGAACACGACTTATAATGGTGTTACTGTGTAGATTGTAAAAAGAATCTGGGGTTTGTTCAGCAAATATAATAGTGCATTGAGGTGTTGTGTTAATGTGGGGGGTCAGAAAATGAGCTCTGTGTGTAGCAAATCTGTTAAGTGGCAGTTTAGAATTTAATCTAAAAATTGAGAGGAAGTTGGTAAGTGCAGAGGATGCATGAGACCCAGTTTAAGACTGCGCTAGTTGATGGTGGTAGAGTGTGGAAGGAGAACTGAAAGGAGAAGGGGATTATGTGGTGTGTTAGGTGATGATGGGGATGAAGAAATCATCTAGCTCTATAAATAGAAAATTGACAGCTTTGTAGACAGGCAAAGGCCCAAGTATTTAAATGCATATTAGATGTATACACTCCAGAAATACAAAAACGAGTGTATAGAATGTTTAGTAGCAAGTAAAGCTCCCGATTCCATTTTCTTTTTGTAATCTTGGTAGAAGGAGAGAAATGGTGGAGACTAATGAAAACTTGTACTGCAGGGTTAAGAAATGTATAGGAATGTTATGGATGGATGATTGGATTATATAATTTTATACACAGAAATGATTAAATTAAAATAAGCATAATAAAAACGGTAAATAAAACTGTACAAAATAATGCTGGACAAAAATTCTCTGTAGGTAAGAGAGACTCATGCTCAGTAATTAGAACATATTTAGGGACCCAATGGACCAGTAGCTTTTAAACTTTTTTTCTCATAATTTCTTTGAGAAACTGGTGAAAATATGGAATTCTTTCCCAGTAAAGTACACATACCCATATACATGCATGATTTTCCATATGATTTCAGGGGCTTCTCAGACCACCTGGGACCCATCTTTGAACCCTAGGTTAAGATTCCCCACTAGAGACTGACTGAATAGGGTAAAGATATTGAAATTTTATTGATAATGCTGGGAAATTAGATCAAATAGTAGTTATGAGGAAAATCCTGTTGAGAGACAGGAAGATCTCATACTAATGTCTGCTTCATAGGGACAAGTTTTAGAATTAAAAAAGGAATGAAGTTACACTGGATTTAGGCTTAAGATTAGACTGAATTAGTGCAGGAAATTATCTGTGACCATTGTGGTAACATTCACAAATGAATTACATCGAACCTTTGGAAGGGAATTAAAAGACAAAACAAAATCCTCATCACCTTACCATTGAGTTGTAGGTAATGGAACTATGATCAAATCAATGTGTGCATTAAGTGAAAATTAAAAGTAATATTTTAAAAATCTGTAAGTTGTAGGAAGCTTGGAAAGGCTTTTACACATTAATGGAAGGGCAGGAAAATATGTCACATACCAAAGAATATAAAAACTTTTGCCTCCTCCTCATTAAGTAAAAAAGCCTCAAACATACTGGAGGAGGGAATAGGAAAAAGATTGTTCTAGTGAGAATAGGACAGGTGTCAAAGTGTGGCAGGTCAGGTGTAAATAAGAAGCCAGTTAGACAGTAAAGGAATTAAGAAATCACAAAAAAGACTGCAATCCAGAAATAAAAGTTTTTTGTTTTTTTTTATACGCAAAAGACAGAAACAGAACTGGAGCATCAATTGGACCTATTGATGATCAGGGTGAAAAAGATGTACTCAAGTGAAAGAAAGAAGATCTACAGGTTCAATTAATTAATTCTCTGCTTTGGTCTTTGTGGAAAAATAGAAATTTCCACTGCCATCCTGTCTTTGAAGCAAAGAAATAAGAGATGTAGTATTAGCCGTGGCTGGTGTAGCTCAGTGGATTGAGCATGGGCCTGTGAAGCAAAGGGTTGCCAGTTTGATTCCCAGTCATGGCATATGCCTGGGTTGCAGGCCAGGTCCCCAGCAGGGGACACATGAAAGGCAACCACACGTTGATTAATGTTTCTCTTTCACTCTCTCCTTCCCTTTCCTTCTTTCTAAAAATAAATAAAAAAAATATTTTTAAAAAAGGAGATGTGGGATTAGATCAAATACTGGTAGGGGAACAGGATTTCTACCTGATTGACATGCTGAAAATGAGTTGCTGAAATTTTATGGCATCTATAAGACTCTGAAGAAATGTAAGGGAATAAACTGACCAAAAATGTGAAATAAGTTATTGAACTTCATTGTTACTAAATTCCAACTCTTTTTTTTAATTTTTAAAATTTATTTATTTATTTCATTGTTGTTCAAATATAGTTGTCTCCATTTTCACTCCACCATGGCCCTCCGACCCACCTCCCACCCTCAAACCTAACTCCTTCAGCTTTCTCCATGTATCCTTTAAAAATGTTCTTTGATGGCCCTTACCTTATTTTCCCCCATTATCCTTTTCTCCCCTCCCCTCTGGTTACTGTCACTTTGTTCCTTATTTCTGTGTCTCCTGTTATATTTTGCTTGTTTGTTTGTTTTGTTGATTAGGATACACTTATAGGTGAGATCATATGGTCTTTGGCTTTCACCACCTGTCTTATTTCACTTAGCATAAATCTATCCAGTTCCAGCTCTGCTGTTATGAAGGGTAGGAGCTCCTTCTTCCTTTCTGCTGCATACTATTCCATTGTGTAAGTGTACCATAGATTTTTTTATCCACTTATTTACTGGTGGGCATTTAGGTTGCTTCTAGCACTTGATTATTGTAAATTGTCCTATGAACATTGGGGTGCGTAGGTTCTTTTGAATTGGTTTTTCAGGGTTCTTAGGTTATATTCCCACAAGTGGCATTACTGAGTGAAAAAGCAATTCCATTTTTAGTTTTCTGAGGAAATTCCAAACTGTTTTCCACAGTGGCTGCATCGGTCTGCATTCCCACTAGTGTGTACTAGGGTTCCCTTTTCTCCATAACCTCTCTAGTACTTCTTTGTTGATTTGGTTATGATGGCCATTCTGACTCGTATGAAGTGGTATCTCATTGCGGTTTTAATTTGCATCCCTCTGATGGCTAGTGATGGTGAGTGACTTTTCATAGGTTTTTGGGCACTCTGTATGTCATCCTTGGAGAAGTGCCTGTTCAGGTCCTTTGCCCATTGTTTTAATTGGGTTGTTTGTCTTCCTGGAATGGAGTTGTATGAGTTCTTTATATATTTTGGAAATCAAACCCTTGTCCAAGGCATCACTTGCAAATATATTTTTCCATACAGTTGGTTCCCTTTTCATTTTACTGCTCTTTTCTTCAGCCATACAGACGCTTTTTATTTCAGTGAGGTCCCATTTGTTTATTCTTTTCTATGTTTCCATTGCTGTAGGGGACATATTGATTAAAATATTGCTGCATGGACTATCTGAGATTTTCTTGCCTATGTTCTTCTCTAGGACTTTTATGGTGTTGTGATTTATATTTAAGTCTTTTATCCACTTTGAATTTATTTTTTATGTATGGTGTGAGTTGGTGATTGAGTTTCATTTTTTTTACATGTAGCCATCCAGATCTCCCAACACCATTTGTTAAAGAAACTATTTTTACTCCATGTTATCCTTTTGCCCTCTTTGTCAAATATTGATTGACCACAGAGAGTTGGGTTTTTTTCCAGGCTTTCTATTCTGTTCCATTGGTGTATGTGTTTGTTCTTAAGCCAGTACCAGATTGTTTTGATTACAGTGCCCTTGTAATATAGTTTGATATCAGTTATTGTGATCCCTCTTACTTTGTTCTTTTTCAAAATTGCTGCAGTTATTTGGGGTAATTTATGGTTCTGTATAAATTTCTGAAATGTTTGTTCTATATCTGTAATATATATCATTCATATTTTAATAGGGATTGCATTGCATTGCTTTGGGTAATATGGACATTTTGATGATGTTAATTGTTCTAGTCCACAAACATGGTATATGATCCCATTTATTTGGGTCTCCTTAATTTCTGTCTTCAGTGTTGTGTAGTTTTGCTAGTGTAGGTCCTTTACATCCTTGGCATGGTTCTTTCCTAGGTATGTTGTTTTTCTTGTTGCTATAGCAAATGGGATTTTTGTCGTGATTTCTGAGTCTGATATTTCATTGTTGGTGTATAAAAATGCCTTCAATTTCTGAATATTGACTTTGAGTCCTGTTGTTTTGCCAAAGTCACTTATTCGGTTGAGTAGTTTTTTAGTGGAGTCTGTACAGTTTTCTGTGTAGCATATCATCTGCAAAGAGTGACAGTTTCACTTCCTCCTTTCCAATGTGGATGCCTTTTATTTCTTTTTCTTTTTTGCTGTGGCTAGGACTTCCAGTACTATGTTGAAAGGAGACATCCTGGTCTTGTTCCTGATTGTAGTGGGAAAGCTTTTAGTTTTTGTCCATTGAGTATGCTATTGGCTGTAGGTTTCTTGAATATGGCCTTTACCATGTTGAGGTATGCCCCCTCTACTCCCATTTTGCTGAGTTTTTTTTATCCTAATGGTGGCCGTACCTCATCAAATTCTTTTTCCACATCTAGTGATATGATCATGTGATTTTTTTCTTTCTTTTTGCTTATGTGATGTATTATGTTTATTGATTTGGGAATATTGTACCATCCTTGTGTCACTGTGATGAATCCCACTTGGTCATGGTGTATGATCTTTTTAATGTATTGCTGGATGCAGATTGCCAATATTTTGTTGAGGATGTTAGCATTTATATTCATCAGTGATATTGGCCTGTAATTTTCTTTCTTTGTCGTGTCTTTTTCTGGTCTTGGAATTAGGATGATGCTGGCTTCATAGAAAGAATTTGAGAGTCTTCTATCTTCCCACATTTTTTGGAATAGTCTGAGAAGGATAGGGGTTAGTTATTTTTTAAATGTTTTGTAGAATTCTCTTGTGAAACCAACGTGTCCATGGCTTTTGTGTACCAGGAGTTTTCTGATTACTGATTCAATTTTATCAGCCCATATCAGTCTTTTCAAGTGTTTGCTTCTTCTTTATTCAGTTTTGGAAATTATATTTTTCTAGGAATTTGTCCATTTCACCCTGGTTTTCAAATTTTTTGGAATATACTTAGTTGTTCATAGTAATTTCTTACAATCCTTTGTATTTCTGTGGTTCTGTTGTAATTTCTCCTCTTTTATTTACTTGGGTCCTCTCTCTTTTTTTCTTGATGAGCTTGCTTAAAGGCTTGTCGATTTTGTTTATCTTTTCAAACAACCACCTCCTGGATTTATTGATGCTTAGAATGGTTCTTTCAGTCTGTGTGTCATTTAATTCTGCTCTGCTCTTTGTTATTTCCTTCCACTTGCTCTGGGCTGTCTTTGTTGTTGTTCCTCGAGTTCTTGTAGGCATAGTGTTAAGTTGTTTATTTGAAATGTTTCCGTTGTTTTTGGGTAGGCCTGAACTTCCCTCTTGGAACTGCCATCAACATGTCCCATAAGTTTTGGACTGTTCTGAGTTCATTTTTATTTGTTTCCAGAAACTTTTTCATTTCTTCCTTGATCACATTCTTGACCTATTCATTATTTAGTAGCATGCTATTCAATCTCCTAGAATTTGAGTGTTTTTGAGTTTTTTCCTTGAGGTTGGTTTCTAGTTTCCATCCCAGGTGGTTAGAGAAAATGCTTGATATGATTTAAAATTGTTTACTTTTAAATTTTACTTAGTTATTTTTCAAGTACAGTTTTTTTGTCTATTTCTCCCATCCCAGCCTCTCCTGCCCCGTGCTCCCCACCTCCCTCCCAATTCCACCCCCCTTGGTTCTTGTCCCTGTGTCCTTCCTATTTGTTCCTCCAAATCCCTCCCCCTTTTTCCCCTTAACTTCCCTTCCCTCTCCCCTCTGCTCACTGTCCCCTTGTTTTCTATTTCAGTGTCTTTGGGTTTTTTTTTCTGCTTCCTTATTTGTTTTGTTGTTTACTTTCCTGTTAAAAGTAAGATCATATGGTATTTGTCTTTCAGCACCTGGCCTATTTCACTCAGTGTAATGCTTTCCAGTTCCATCCATGTTGTTGCAAAGGGTAGTAGTTCCTTCTTTCTCTCTGCTGCATAGAATCCCATTGTGTATATGTACCACAATTTTTTGTGTATTCTTTTTTTTTAAAGATTTTATTTATTTATCTTTAGAGGGGAAGGGGAGAAGGAGAGAGGGAGAGGAACATCAATGTATGGTTGCCTTTCGTGCGTCCCCTGCTGGGAACGGGCCTGTAGGGAACCGGCTTGCAACCCAAGTATGTGCCCTGACTGGGAATCAAACCCAGATCGTGTGGTTCACAGGCCCATGCTCAATCCACTGAGCTACACCAGCCAGGTTATGGACCACAATTTTTTGATCCATTCATTTACTGATGGGCACCTAGGTTGCTTCCAACTCTTGGCTATTGTAAATTGTGCTGCTATGAACATTGTGGTGCATAGGTTCTTTGAAATTGATGTTTTAGGATTCTTAGGATATAATCCTAGCAGTGGAATTGCTGGGTCAACAGGCAGGTCAATTTTTATTTTTCTGAGAAAAATTCCATACTGTTTTCCATAATGGTTGTACCAGTCTGCAATCCCACCAACAGTGAACTAAGGACCCCTTTTCCCCACACCCTCTCCAACATTTGTTGTTTGTTGCCTTGTTTATGATAGCCATCCTGACCGTTGTAAAGTGGTATCTCATTGTGGTTTTAATTTGCATCTCTCTGATAGCTAACGGTATTGAGCATCTTTTCATGTGTCTCTGGATGTTCTGTTCTGTTTGTCCTCCTTGGAGAAGTGTCTGTTCAAGTCCTTTCCCCATTTTTTTAATTGGGCTGGTTGTCTTCTTAGAGTGGAGTCCTGTAAGTTCTTTGTATATTTTGGAGATTAAACCTTTGTCTGAGGTATCATTGGCAAATATGTTTTTCCATACAGTTGGTTGGTTCTCTTTTTATATTGATACTATTTTCTATAGCCATGCAGAGCTTTTAATTTTTATGATATCCCATTTGTTTATTCTTTCCTTTATGTCCTTTGCTCTAGGGGACATATCAGTAAAAATGTTGCTGTGTGAAATGTCTGAGATTTTCTTGCCGATGTTCTTCTCTAGGACTTTAATGGTGTCATGGCTTATATTTAAGTCTTTTATCCACCTTGAATTTATTTTGGGGTATGGTGTAAGTTGGTGCTCAAGTTTCATTTTTTTGCAAGTAACTGCCCAGCTCTCCCAACACTATTTGTTGAAGAGGCTATCTTTACTCCATTTTATGTTACTGCCCCCTTTGTCAAATATTAATTGACTGTAGAGAGTTGGATTGATTTCCAGGCTCTCTGTTCTAATCCATTGGTCCATGTGCATGTTTTTATGCCCGTACCAGGCTGTTTTGATTACAGTGGCCTTGTAATACAGTTTGCTATCAGGTATTGTGATCCCTCTTACTTTGTTCTTCTTTCTCAAAAGTGCAGCTGCTATTCGGGGTCATTTATGGTTCCATATAAATTTTTGAAGTGTTTGTTCTATGTCTGTGAAATATGCCATTGGTACTTTAATAGGTATTGCATTGAATCTGTATATTGCTTTGGGTAGTATGGACATTTTGATGATGTTAATTCTTCCAATCCATGAACAAGGTATATGTTTCCATTTGTTTGTGACTTCCTTGATTTGTTTCTTCAGGGCTGTGTAGTTTTCTGCATACAGGTCTTTTACCTCCTTGATTAGGTTTATTTCCAGATATTTTATTTTTCTTTTTGCTATATCGAATGGGATTTTTTCCTTGATTCCTGCTTCTGCTGATTCATTGTTGGTATACAAAAATGCCTTTGATTTCTGGATATTGACTTGTATCCTGCTGTTTTGCCAAATTCATTAATTAGTTTGAGCAGTTTTTGGGTAGAGACTATAGGATTTTCCATGTACACTATTATGTCATCTGCAAACAATGACAGTTTTGCTTCCTCCTTTCCTATTTGGATGCCTTTTATTTCCTTTTCTAGCCTGATCACTGTGGCTAAAATGTCCAATAGTATATTGAATAGAAGTGGTGAAAGTGGACATCCTTGTCTTGTTCCCGATCTTAGTGGAAAAGTTTTAGTTTTTGCCCATTGACTATGATGTTGGGTGTAGGTCTCTCATATATGGCCTTTATTATATTGAGGAATGCTCCCTGTATTCCCACTTTGCTGAGTGTTTTTTATCATAAATGGGTGTTGTACCTTATCAAAAGCTTTTTCTGCATCTATTGATATGATCATGTGGTTTTTGTCTTTGCTTTTGTTTATGTGATGTATTCTATTTACCGATTTGCGAATATTGAACCATCCTTGCATCCCTGGGATGAATCCCACTTGGTCATGGTGTATGATCTTTTTGATATATTGTTGGATGCGATTTGCCAATATTTTGTTGAGGATTTTAGCATCTATGTTCATCAGCGATATGGGCCTGAAGTTTTCTTTCTTTGTTGTGTCTCTATGTGGTTTTGGAATTAAGATGATGCTGGCTTCATACAAAGAATTTGGTAGTTTTCTATCCTTTTGGATTTTTTGGAATAGTCTGTGGAGAATAGGGGTTTGCTCTTCCTTAAATGCTTTGTAGAATTCTCCCATGAAACCATCTGGTCTAGGGCTTTTGTGTGATGGGAATTTTTTGATTACTGCTTCAATTTCTTATGCTGTTATTGGTGTGTTTAGCTTTTCTGCTTCTTTTTCATTGAGTTTTGGAAGATTGTATTTTTCTAGAAATGTGTCCATTTCCCCTAGGTTTTCAAATTTCTTGGCATACAGTTCTTCATAGTAATTTCTTACAATCCCTTCTATTTCTGTGGTATCAGTTGTAATCTCTCCTTTTTCATTTCTGATTGTGTTTATTTGTGTCTTCTCCCTTATTTTCTTGATGAGCCTACTTAAAGGCTTGTCTATTTTGTTTATCTTTTCAAAGAACCAACTCCTCGATTCATTGATCCTTAAAATTGTACTTTTAGTCTCTATGTCATTAAGTTCTGCTCTAATCTTGGTTATTTCCTTCCTTCTGCTTGCTCTGGGCTGTCTTTGTTGTTGTTCCTCGAGTTCTTGCAGGTGTAGGGTTTGGTTGTTTGTTTGAAATGTTTCTATCTTCTTTAGGTACGCCTGTATTGCTATAAACTTCCCTCTCAGGACTGTCTTTGCTGTGTCCCATAAGTTTTGGGTTGTTGTGAGATCATTTTCATTTGTTTCCAGAAACATTTTGATTTCTTCCCTAATTTCATTCTTGACCCATTCATTGTTTAATAGCATACCATTCAGTCTCCGTGATTTTGGGTGCTTTGGATTTTTTCCCTTGGGGGTGGTTTCCAATTTCAGTCCCTTGTGGTCAGAGAAGATGCTTGGTATGATTCAATTTTCTTGAATTTGTTGAGGCTCGTTTTGTGTCCTATCATGTGGTCTATCTTTGAACATGTTCCATGTGCATTTGAAAAGAATGTGTATTTAGGTTCTTTGGGATGAAGGGCTCTATATATATCAGTTAAATTCATTTTCTCTAGGGTGTTGTTTAATGCTGCAATATCTGTGTTGATATTTTGTTTGGAAGATCTGTGCATTTTTGATAATGGCGTGTTAAAATCCCCTACTATAATTGTGATGTTGTTAATATCTTTCTTGAAGTCCTCTAAGATTTTCTTGATATATTTGGGTGCCCCTATGTTTGGTGCATATATGTTTATGATGTTAATGTCTTCCTGGTGGATTCTTTCCTTGAGTATTTTGAAGTGACCTTCTGGGTCTCTCTTTATAGCCTTTTTTTTTGAAGTCTATTTTGTCTGATATGAAAATTGCTACCCCAGCTTTTTTTTCTTGTCTGTTTGCTTGGAAAATTTGTTTCCAGCCTTTCACTTTTAGTCTGTGATGCTCTTTTGTCCTGAGGTGGGTCTCTTGTAGGCAGCATATGTGTGGGTCATGCTTTCTTATCCATTGAGCTATTCTGTGTCTTTTGATTGGAGAATTTAATCCATTTACGTTTAAGGTCATTATTGATAGGTACTTATTCATTGTCATTTTTGTACCTGTGTTCCTCTCTGTCTCCCTCTTTTCCTTCCTTTCCTTACAGCAGTCCTTTCAGTATTTCTTGTAGGGCTGGTTTTGTGGAAGTGTATTATTTTAGACTTCTTTTGTCTTGGAAGCTCTTTATTTGGCCTTCTATCTTGATTGAGAGCCTTGCTGGGTAAAGTAGGCATGGTTGTAGCCCTCTGTTTTTCATTACTTGGAATATTTCTTGCCATTCTCTTCTTGCTTGGAGTGTTTCCATTGGGAAGTATGTAGCTAATCTTATTGGGGCTCCCTTGTATGTGACTTCTTTTTCTCCCTTGCTGTCTTTAAGATTCTCTCCTTGTCTTGAAATTTTACCATTTTGATGATGATGTGTCTTGGAGTGGGCCTCCTTGGGTTCCTCTTGATTGGGACTCTGTGTGATTCCTGGATTTGTGTGACTGTTTCTCTCATCAAAGGAGGGAAATTTTCTCTCATTACTCATTCAAATATGTTTTCCATCCCTTGTTCTTCTTCTCCTCCTGGTATTCCTGTTATTCGAATATTATTACGTTGCATATTGTCTTGCATTTCTCTTCGTTCCTCTTCATTCTTTTTGAGCCTCTTTTCATTTTCTTGCTCTTTCTGTGAGATGCTTTCTACTTTGTCCTCCAACTTGCTGATCCTATCCTCCACCTCATCTATCCTACTTTTGAAACTTTCTACTGTGTTCTTCAATTCAGAAATTGTATTCTTCATTTCCTCTTGTCCTTTGCTGATATTTTCTATTTCCTTTTCATCTTGATGTAATTTGCAGAGAGATCATTGTAGTTCCCCTGTAGTTTCTGATAGCTCATGGTGAGCTCTTTGAACTTCGTAATAACCAATGGTTTGAATTCACTATCTGATAGTTGATTAGCCTCTATTTCATCTAACATTCTTTTTGAACCTTCTGCTTTTTCTTTCATTTGGGGATTGTTTCTTTGTCTTCCCATTGTTTCAGACTCTTCTTGTTAGTTTCAGCGTCTAAAATTGATCTGTTCTGACACCCTGGGATTATGCTGTGAACTTCTGTGGTATAATACCTGTGAAGTTCAGTGGAGCAGACTCCTTCAAGTATCTTGATGTTCTCCATCTCCACCGACTCTCACGCTGGTCCTCGGGCTGGTTCCTAAGCTGGTCGTCTATCACTGCTGAGTGTCCAGGCTCCAGTAGCAGACTCCTCCAGCGCTCAGACTCGTTACTCCCGCAGCAGCACAGGGGCCGAGAATGTCCAGGCTCCTGTAGCTGACTCCTCTGGTGTCCAGGACCGTCACAGGGGTTTGGAGTGTCTTGGCTCCCGTACCTGACTCTCCCCGTCGCTATGGCAGTGGCTCAGGGGCCAAGAATGTCCTGGCTCCTCTAGCTGGCTCCCCGGAGCCCAGGCCCCTCTTTGTGGTGGTGGCACAGGGGCCTCCAGTGTCCCAGTTCCTGTAGCTGACTCCTCCGGTGCCCAGGCCCATAGCTTTGGCAGTGGCACAGGGACCGAGAACGTCCAGGCTCCCATAGCTGTCTCCCCGGAGCCTAGGCCCCTCTCTATGGCGGTGGCACAGTGGCCTCCAGTGTCCCAGCTCCTGTAGCTGACTCCTCTGGTGCCCAGGCCCATAGCTTTGGCAGCGGTACAGGGGCCGAGGATGTCCCGGCTCCCGTACCTGACTCCTCTGGCACCCAGGACTGTCACAGCGGCTTGGAGTGTCTGGCTCCCGTACCTGACTCCCTGGCTCCCAGGCCTGTTGCTATGGTGGTGGCACAGGGGCTGCATGTGTCCCAGTTCCCGTAGCTGACTCTGCCACTGTCTGGTGTTTCAGCGTCGGTCACAATCTCTGGTCTTTTAAATTCATAAATGCTGGGTAACTGATGGTTTATTGTGCTGTTTCTCTATAGATCTGCCAGGCTTTTACCCATGAGTACAGGAGCTAGAATCTGCTCCATCCTTCTACGTCACCATCTTCCCAGCATCCTCTGATTTAAATTTGTTGAGGCTTGTTTTGTGTCCTACCATGTGATCTATATTTGAAAATGTTCCACGTGCATTTGAAAACAATGTGCGTTTTGCTTCCTGGGATGATGAAATGTTCTATATGTATCAGTGAAGTCTGTTTGATATAGGACATTGTTCAGTGCTACAATATTCTTGTTTGGTATTTTGTTTGTAAAGTCTATCCCTTGTTGACAGTGGGGTGTTAAAATCCCCTAGTATAAGTGTGTTGCTATCTATATCTTTCTTGAAGTCCTCCAACATTTTTCTTACATATTTGGGTGTTCCATATGTTTACAATGTTTAAGTCTTCTTGAGGGACTCTTTTCTTGAGTATTGTGAAGTGTCCTTCTGTGTCTCTTTCTACAACCCTTGTTTTGAAGTCTATTTTGTCAGAGATAAGAAGTTCTACCCTGGTTTCTTTTTTCCACCCATTTGTGTGGAATATGTTTTTCCAGCCCTTCACTTGTATGCAGTCTGTGTAGGTCTTTTGTTGTGAGGTGGGTCTTTTGTAGGCAGCATATTTGTTGGTCATGTTTTCTTATGCGTTCAAATTCCCTATGTCTTTTGATTGGAGTGTTTAATCCATTTACATTTAAGGTTATTATTGATAGATACTTATGCATTTCCATTTTGCTCCCTTTGTACCTGTATTCTTTTCTCTGTCACGGTATTTCTTCCTCTTCTTAAAGCAGTTCCTTTAGCATATCTTGCAGTGCTGGTTTGGTAGACTTCTTTTGTCCAGGAAGCTCTTTATTTCATCTTCCATTTTGTTTGATAGCCTTGCTGAATAGAGTAGTCTCAGTTTTAGGCCTTTGCTTTTTATTACTTGGAATATCTCTTGCCATTGCCTTATGGCTTTTAATGTTTCTGTTGAGAAGTCAGCTGCCAGCATTATCGAGGTTCCCTTGTATGTTACTTCCTGTTTCTCCCTTGCTGTTTTTAAGTTCTCTTTTTGTTTTTTATGTTTGACATTTTAATTATGATGTATCTTGCAGTGGACCTCTTTAGGTTCCTCTTGATTGGGTCTATCTCTGCTTCCTGAACTTGTGTGGCTTCTTCTTGCATCAAATTCGGGAAATTTTCCATCATTATTTTTTCAAACCAGTTTTCTGTCCCTTCTCTTCTTCTCATTCTGGTATCTCCCCCTTCTGGTATCCCTATTATACAGATATTGTTCTGTTTCATGTTGTCCTGCATTTCCCTTAACCCCTCTTTATTCTTTTTCAGTGTTTTTACCTTTTCTTGCTGTTTTGGGGAGTTTTTGTTTTTACTCTGGTTTATCAAGCCTGGTTTTGATTTCTTGTACTATATTCTTTAATTCAAAAATTGTACTTTTCATTTATTCTTGGCCCTTGTTGATTGTTTCTATGTCCTTTTTTTAATGCTGATATAGTTTGCAGTAAGTTCCTCGTAGTTTCTCTGTAGTTTTTGATAATTTGCACTGAGTTCATTGAGCTTCCATATAAACATTGTTTGAACTCGGTATCTGATAGTTGACTTGTCTCTATTTCATTAGCATTTTTTTGAAGATTCCTCTTTTCCTTTTGATTGGGAGTGGAGCAACTTTCATCGAAAGTCCCCCCCTGAGTGTCACGGATGAGAGTAAATATGACTGAAACATGATGTGATCTGCTTCGGGAGGAGAAGCAGCCATTTTCCCAGAGGAAAAAGGCTGTGACCAGTGGCCAGCTTCTCAGGAAAAAGGCCAGCAGCAGCCAGTTTCTCCAAAGAGAAAAAGGCCTTAAGCTCCTTCCTCCAGGGCTTTTTATTGGCTTCTAATACACAGGAGTACAGGGCGGCAAGGATCAAATAGTAGATAACATTTCAAAGAAATCTGAGGGCTTACTATGAGTCAGAGTCTGTCAGGAACAGAGTTTTGGCGTTTCCTGCTCGAACCCTTAACATATGAATGAAAGCACTCTTAGCAGAACAGATTTCACAGGTTTTTTAGGAATTCTTTGTGATGTCAGCTTTTACCCTGGACATGCTCTGGCAAGGCAAGGAGCTGCACCCCTCCCCAACAGGTATTCAGGCTTAAGGGAATTAGAGCCAGGAAGCACTTCTCCCAGAGAACATGGGGACTCGGGCTTTGTCAAAGCTGAAGGGGTGAGAGTCCATTGCCCCCTCTTTGTTGCAGCTGCCTGAGTCCTTCCATGAAGGCCTCCCAGGTGATCGAGTCTGGCTTAGGTTGCCTCCCACTATGAGGGGTCTTACCCGCCATTGACTTCGGACCAAGCTTTGGGGGCAGGGAGAGGAAACTGAGGCAGCGTTTGCTACTAGAGACAAGCTTTGTCTCCTGCAGCTGGCATTCCAAAGGTCGCCCCTTGCTTTTAGTCACAAGGGGTCGAGATACAATTCCTAGAAACAGGCAGAGCGGTCCACAACAATTGGGGTTGTTTCTTTGTCTTCCCATTGTTGGAGCCTTCTTGTTTGCTTCTCCTTCTTAAGTTGATTTGTTTTGCTTTTTTTTTTTTTTTGAAATTTAACATTTTTTTAAAAGATTTTATTTATTTATCTTTAGAGGGGAAGGGAAGGAGAGAGGAAGAAAAACATGAATGTATGGTTGCCTTTCGTGCATCCCCTCTGGGAACTGGCCTGCAGGGAACCAGCCTGCAACCCAGGCATGTTGTAGGAAGAGATAAGTTGTAGGAAGAGAGAAAACCAAATTTGAAATGAAAATATTGTGAGAAAAGAGGAAGGCAAAATGGGTTAAGAGAAGGGAGGGGCAAAATATGTGAAATGGAATACACTATAGTATAAAATCTAGTGACTTAATATATACAAACTCACCAGACAAGAAATGAATATTATAAAGCTATGCAGGAAAGAAAATAATGCAAGTCATGAAGAAGACCACAGTGGCTTTTGTCTGGGTAGCCTCTTGTATTTACCACTGTGTTTTTATTTCTTGATCTGCCTCTAGTGATTTAAGATGTTGACCCTGTTTGCCCTTAGGCAGTCTATTCAATGACTCCAGTGATCTGCTTCCTGTTCTTATAGCTTAGTCATTTAAAGTTGATTATGCTGTTATTTTTGTCTGCTAAAGTTGTTTTTTTTAAATCGCATATGTAATATGTGAGACTTCCTATTAATTAGACTTACTGTTACAATGTCTTAAATATAAGCAATGAACCATTATCAGTGTTACCAGTATTAAACATAAATGTGTCTGAGCCCATTTTTCTCTATCTCTCCCTCTTTTTTTGCCATTTAGTTCTAATAAAATTGGAGATACTGAATTTGCTTCAAGCTCCTAGTATAGCTTTTTTCATGACTATCATTATATTCTGCTTTTATTGTTATGATATTTATTTTGACAGTGTGAGAATTTTAGGGGGAAATTGCTTCATTGAAGAAAACAAATAAGACCAGGGTGGGCAGCCCTATGAATAGATTTCTTATTTTGTCTCTTTTTCTGACTCTCTTATTCCTTCATCTCCTTCAAAAATAAGAACATTACAGTTTTTTCTTTCTCTCCTTTCTTTATTACTGCATACTGTGTAAGATGCCAGAGGTTAATCAATGATTAATATGTGAAATTTCTCAAGGAGCTGACAGTCTATTGGGGATTTGTAAAACTAGTCACATTATTGTAACTGAAAAAACTGGCGCTTTGACTGCCTGCTGCCACAAAAAGCTTGTGCAGCAGGTGCTGGTGCAGCAGAAAAGAGGTTTTATTCAGGTGATACACAGCCTGGGAGAATGGTGGACTCCTGTCTCAAAGATCATCTCAATTTTCCTGCTCAGGCCCAAGGTTCTTACAGGGATAGGGAGGGGAGGGCTTTTCTCCTATCCAATTATCTTCTAGCTTTTGGTATATTTGGGGCTCTATTCGTGCATCTTTCTAGCTTTCAACATGCTCAGGTTCCTATACATTTTAGCTTTCCACATGTGCTAGAGCCTTGTTCATTCATATTTCTAGCTTTTAGTGCACTCAGTCCCTTTCCATTAATCTTTCTAGTTTTCCATGTATTCATTGTGAGAACCTCCCCCTGTGCCATCTTGGCCAACTGGGGAGACTTTCTGGTGTTCTGACTGTCTGCAGTAATAATTTCACCCTTCAAAACTCTGGACCCTTGTGATCTTATAAGAGTAAATGAGTGAAGTTGTCATTCTTCTGTAAAAGAGCTTAATCTTTTCTATCCCTGGGTGCAGAAATTCTGTCTAACAATGGAAGGGGCCAGTCAGGAATGGAGGGAAGCTTTTACACAAGTGAGAATGATTGCTTTCTTTGGAGGGCAGCATATGTGGTATCTAGAAAATGGTACTGCTGAACAAGCAAAGCTGGTATACTGCTTCATGTTTCAAGAGATAGTGGTGCAGAAGGGCTTCCAAAGTGAAATGTATTGTGCAGACACTCAAGTGTTTAGTGAGGGGGTCTATTATTGCATGGGGAATTGTAGTGATATCAGAAACTGGTGAGAGTAAAGGGCTTTGGGTGGCACATCCAATAGCAGAATAAATTTGCTGAGGAAGCCACTGTCTGGGAAATGCAGAATAAAATACAAAGTAACATTTTCCCTTAGCTTTGATAGATACTTTCCCTTTCCAAAAGAGAAATTTTAAATCTGTTTTAAGAGTGAAGCAACAAACAACAATGTTGGAGAGGGTGTGGAGAAAAGGGGTCCTTAGTTCACTGTTGGTGGGATTGTAGACTGGTATAGCCATTATGGAAAACAGTATGGAATTTTCTCAGAAAACTAGAAATCGACCTGCCTTTTGACCCAGCAATTCCACTGCTAGGATTATATCCTAAGAATCCTAAAACATCAATATCAAAGAACCTATGCACCACAATGTTCATAGCAGCACAATTTACAATAGCCAAGAGTTGGAAGCAACCTAGGTGCCCATCAGTAAATGAATGGATCCAAAAATTGTGGTACATATACACAATGGAATTCTATGCAGCAGAGAGAAAGAAGGAGCTACTACCCTTTGCAACGACATGGATGGAACTGGAAAGCATTATGCTGAGTGAAATAGGCCAGGTGTTGAAAGACAAATACCATATGATCTCACCTTTAACAGGAAGCTAAACAACAAAATAAACAAGCAAGCAGAATAAAAATAAAGACACTGAAATAGAGAACAAGGGGACAGTGACCAGAGGGGAGAGGGAAGGAAATTTAAGGGGGAAGGGGGAGGGATTTGGGGGAACAAATGTGAGGAACGTAGGGACGAGGGCTGGGGGGGTGGGGGGGAGGTGGGGAGCGCGGTACGGGGCGGGGCTTGGATGGGAGAAATAGACAAAAAACTGTACTTAAAAAATAACTAAATAAAAAAATGAGAGAAAAAAAAGTGAAGATCCAACTTTCCTTTGTAGTATCAACAGCAGCAGCAAAATCTGGGTTCTCCTCAGGTGGCACCCACTTCATTGTGTGTATGGTGGATCCAAGGCTTGGTTCCTGTGAGCTTTAGGGAAGAGTGTGTTGTCTGCAGGACATCATAGGGACTGGCCCATTGCTTGGTTAACTGCTGTTCAGGACCCTGAGTCTTCCAGGTCTTGAGTAAGACTCAGTCTCCTGGGTTGAACTGGTGCAAGGGTTTCTCAGGTGCGTAGATGGTCCTGCAATGAGAAAAATTATGCAAAAGTGCTAGTGTTTGTGCTAGATGTTGTGCATATTGTTTGATTTTTTGATTCATGATTTAAATCTAAAGGGGGTGTTCCTAAAACAGAAACTTGGAAGGATCTCCCATAAACTATTTCAGACAGTTTAAGTCTGTTTTGGGGTGCTACCCTAATTTGGAGCAAGGCAATAGGAAGTTCCTGGTCACATTTCAAATGTGTTTCCCGGCATATTTTTGCCAGGATCCTCTTTATTGTGTGGTTAATTTTCTCAGTCTTCCCAGTATTTTCCATTGAATTTGTAGTGCCGGTCCTATCTTCTGGGAGATTTCTGAAGTGAACCATGGTCCGTAGTTACATTGAACGCTGTAAGAAGTGTATTCAAAGTTGTTTTTTTTTTTAGTAGATTTTGCTACCTCTGTTGCCTTCTCAGTTCTAGTGGAGTATGCCTCTACTCATCTGGAAAAAGTATCTACAAAAACTAATAAAAACTTAAAGTTTCCTCTGACTTTAGGAATCTGTGTAAAGTTAACTTGCCAGTCCTCAAATGGGCATATCCTTTTATATTGTACTCCCCTTCCTATTGGGGCACATTCTGTTTTAGGATTGGTTTTGGTGCATATTTCGCAGGTTTGGATAATCTTTTGAATGGTCTTCTGTAAATGAGTGTCCTTCAGATGTGGTCTAATGAGGTCCATTAAATCATCCCTTCCATAATGGGTCTCTTCATAAAGGTTTTTGAGGGTACTAGAGCTTCAGGGAGTAAGATCATATCATGCAAGTTGATATTGCATATAGGGTTAGGGTCAGTGTTAGACAATCCCCAATTATAGGCTCATTTCTCATCTTGTTCTGTATAATGGGGTTTAAATTCTGACAAGTCTGGGTGGGTAATCAAAGCACCAAGAAGTGCTGACCCTGGCAGCTTGTCTTTTTGCTTTATTGGCAATTTGTTTTCCCTGGTTTGTTTGGGAACAGTTCTGCTGTCTTGGGCAGTGCATTATGGCACTCTGATTTGGGAGATTTACTGCCTTTAGCAATTTAAAAACCTCTGTTGCATGTTTGATGTTCTTATTTCCTGAAGTAAAGAGGACTCTTTTCTTATTGTCCCCTGGGCATGGACTACCATGAAGGCATATTTAGAGTCAGTGCAGATATTATCATTCTTTCCCCACTATAATTCTCAGGCTCATGTGAGAGCTATCAGTTCAGCATTTTGTGCTGAGATTTCTATGACAAGGGCCCAAACTTCTATTACCTTGTCTATAGTGACTACTGTTTCTTGTTTGTCATTGACTGTTCTTTGTGAAGCTGCTCCCATCTATATATAATTCCAAGTCAGGTTCCATCTGCAGCTGGTCCAGTAGATCTGACTGCTGGAGTAAACTTGGTCAGTGATTTCCTAGCAATCATGCTGGAGGTCTGAGCATCTCTCTGTCTGAGTCCAGGAACAGGGTGGCTAGATTTAAGGTAGTGGTCTTTTGCAAGTCATCATTTAAGTTGTCTAATGAAATGGCTTGACCAGGCAGTGAGGGACAAATACCATATGATCTCACCTTTAACTGGAACCTAATCAACAAAAGAAAGAAGTAAGCAAAATATAACCAGAGACATTGAAATTAAGCACAATGTGACAGTAACTGGAGGGGAGGTGGGAAGGGATAATGGGGGGAAGCCGGGAGGATTTTCAGGAACAACTATAAAGGTCACATGGACAAAACCAAGGGTGTGGTGGAAGCAAGGGAGGGAGGTGGGTTTGGCTGGGGTGGGGTGGGGTGGGGTGGGAGTGGTAGGGAGTAAACACAGACAACAGTAATTGAAAAACAATAAAATAAGTTAAAAAATGGCTTGATATTTCCCCATCCACCCTGATGTCAGGCAATACCCTCTCTTGTAACATTTTCAGCAAGAATTTCTACCCCTTCTATTTTTCTTTTTGAGTTTTGGGCAGCCATTTCTCCACTGGGCCTCATCCTTAAAATAGGTACATTGAGTGGTGCCTGGTGGGTCTTTCCTCCTTCCTTTTGGGTCTCACCTCCCCTCTGGTTTCTTTATACTGTTCCTAAGGAAACAGCCTATTTTAATTTCCTTGTTTCTCATAAATGTTAAAGGCTATGTTCACCAGCTAGGAGGGTTTCATTCCCAATGCCCTGTCTAAATGTAGGAGGTGTTTTTCTGATATGTGGGGCACTTTGCCCAATAAAAGTCATATTCACCATCAGGACATTTTCTAGTGCCTGTGGGTCAGCATCAATGTGCTTTCAATAAGCCTGAGAGATCATTTCCAAAAAATTCAGAAATGTTTTTGTTTGGTTTCAATTGAAAGGCCTATATCATATTCAGGCTCTATTGTTTAGGCACCCCTTTCTTAAGCCCTTCCAATATGCACCTTTTGTAATGTTCTAGGAAAGATAGGTCACCACTATTGGGTCCCAGTTGGGCTTGTCAAGGAAATCACCCCAGCTGGGTTGGGGGTCCCATTGGGATTCTCTTGATGGAGGCAATGAGCTTCTTCATTAGCTTTGTTTATGACTTGTTGCCTTTCATCTGCCAATTTGCAGGATGTTAAGGAGAGCCTGTACATCTGTTTAGCTTGGATGATGAGTGGCAAAAATGGAAAAAATCTACCATTTGCTAAGGGTCCTCCCTATGTAAGAGTAAGAATTCTTTGAATTCAATAAATTTGAAGTAGAAAATGGAGTATGGGCCCAAAAGTAGCCAGTGGGCTGGCCTTCTTGGTTTATTCCACCTATAGGGCATTACCTTGAAGAGAATTATCCTGCCCCAAATGGATGCTCTGTGGCCAAACTGGGTGCCCTGCTGGGTCTTCGAGAGGGAGACCATTTTTTTTTTTTGGAATACGAGGGTGGGGCTATTGCCCCTCTGGGCCCTATTTCAATAATATGTAGCAGTGAGGGTGGCGGTGGGACAAATCTTCCTGATACTAATCCAGGGTTTCCTGGGTTCCGGGTATTATGGAGACTTACTTCCTAATTTCACTCTTCTTCTTGTGCCTTACTATCAGGGAGGGGTTTTAAAGTCAATTCCCTTTTCTTTTCTTTTTTTTTCCTTTTTTTTTATTGATTATGCTGTTACAGTTGTTCTATTCCCCCTTTAGTTTATGATCATGTGTCTCAAGCCCTTTAGATTCTATATTTCCCATGCTATTCTTGCCCCCCCATCTATTTTCTATCTACTGTCTATGCTACTTATTTTCTGTACCTTCTCCCCCCTCTCCTCCTCCCACTCCCCTGTTGCTAACCCTCCTTGAGATCTTCATTTCTATGTTTCCACTCCTGATCTAGCTGTCCTTTTAGTTTGCTTTCGTTTTAGGTGTGGTTGTTAATAACTGTGAGTTTGTTGTCCTTTCACTGTTCATGTTTCTTTAACTTCTTTTTCTTAGATAGGTCCCTTTAACATTTCATATAATAAGGGCTTGGTGATGATGAACTCCTTGAATTTGATCTTATCTGAGAAGCACCTTATCTGTCCTTCCATTCTAAATGAAAGTTTTGCTGGATAGAGCAATCTTGGTTGTAGGTCTTTGGATTTCATGACTTGGAATACCTCTTTCCAGCCCCTTCTTGCCTGTAAGGTCTCTTTTGAGAAATCTGCTGACAGTCTGATGGGGACTCCTTTGTAGGTGACTGTCCCCTTAGCTCTTGCTGCTTCTAGGATTCTCTCCTTCATTTTAATTTTGGCTAATGTAATTATGATGTGCCTTGGTGTGTTCCTTCTTGGTCCAACTTCTTTGGGACTCTCTGAGCTTCCTGGATTTCCTGGAAGTCTATTTCCTTTTCCAGATTGGGGAAATTCTCCTTTATTATTTGTTCAAATAAGTTTTCCACTGGTGGCTGTGCCTTTCCCCCTTCTGGTACCCCATATCATTCGGATGTTGGAGCGTTTAAAGATGTCCTGGAGGTTCCTAAGACTCTCCTCATTTCTTTGAATTCTTGCTTCTTGACTCTTTTCTGTTTGGCCATTATTTGCTTTCTTCTGGTCCACTCCATTGATTTGAGTCCCAGTTTCCTTTTCATTGCTATTGGTGTCCTGTGCAATTCCATTCATTTCAATTAGTTTCGCCTTCATATATTTGTCTAATTTGTTGGTATAATCAACCAGTTCTGTGAGGATGCTGATGACCAGTGTTTTAAACTGTGCGTCTGAGAGTTTTGCTATTTCTTCATCGCTTAGATCTATGGGCTCTGGGGCTTTGAGATATTCTTGTGACATTTTTGGTCTGTTCGGGCCCTTTAAGTGTGAGAAGTGGTACCTTGGACTCCCAGGTCGTTGGGTTGTGAAGCTGTATGTGGGGGCGTGGTCAGAGCGGGGAAATGGTGACCCCCTCTGCTGTTTCTCACAGCTGGGTGAGGATCAGTGCATCAGGTGTTTCACCTGGGCCGGGCCACTCAGAGTGGCTGGGTTATGACGCTGTATGTGGAGGTGGGGTCAGAGCAGGGAAATGGCGGCGCTCTCCCTGCCGCTTGCTGCGGGGACCCACCCGGCCCCTGTCCAACGGCCCACTCCCTCTCCTGTCCGCCCACGCACAAATGCACGACCACAGTCAACACGCAGCACTGCTCCCTGCTGTCTCCCCCGCGGTCGCTCGCCTGGTTGCTCGCTGGGTCGCTCATTAGGTCCAACCCTGCGCCTGGATTCCACGCGTATGGATTCCGCGCGCTTGAGTCCGTCCAACCGAGTTTTCCTGTGCAACCCCATTTCACCAGCCGCTGGTTTTGCCCCTTACCGGTCAGGCTGAAGAATTTGTTGTTAACGGACTTCCGAAAAGTTCAATTTTCCGTGTTCTGGCTGTGTTTTCTGTTGCTAATATTTAGTTGTTTCTAAACTTGGTTGTGTGAGAAGGCACGGTATATCCACCTATGCCTCCATCTTGGCGGAAGTCCCAATTCCCTTTTCTACATTGTTAATTTGTTCCCTTTCTTTGCCAAATCCTTCTTGTGTCAAATACCTGGACATATGGAATTTCATCCCATTTCCCTGACATTTGGCAAAACAATTCTAATTATATGAAGGTATTATAATTTAGGGAACCATTTTAGGGGCCATTTTCCCCTATAGTCTAAAGTGTACATAGGCTAAGCAGTGTTACAATAGAAAACCAATTCCTCCTTAGTCATTGGATGATAGCTGTACATGGACTAGTCTGCTAAAATTCAACCTAATGGTTTCAAATCCCTTCAGTAGTTGAAATGAACAATCCATGATGGCACAAAAGTACAAACCCAGAACTATAACTATAATAAAACTCCACAGAAAGTAGGAACATATGAACAAAACTTGGATTCATAATTCCATTATTTCAAATGAGTGCTCATAAGCAAGTCTTAGTGTCTTATCTCCTACTGATACTGGAAGTTGTCCTAACTGGACCCAAATGTCATGAAGCCTAAGTGGCAGGAATAGCCACTGCAAATGGCTGGTATTGCAAATGGTGCTAGCTAGGCCCAAGTGGCACAAGGCCCAAGTGGCACAAGGCCCAAGTGGCACAAAGCCCAAGCAGCAGGATAGCCTGCCAACCGGTACCACCAATGGCCCTAACTGGATCCATGTGTCTCAAAGCCACAGTGACAGGGATAGAGGACTCCCAGTATACATGCCGATTTGACATACGCAGTCTTGAATTACATCTCCTACCCAGGCCTGTTTCCTTTCATTAGCCAAGTATTTCAAGCAACTGAGTCCTTGAGTGGAAGTGCAGGGAAATTCCCCAAGAAAAGGTCTTTGTAGGTGCTGGGAAATCTACATAGTCCCACCCTCCCAGGATCAGTCTGCCATAGGCAGCAGGGACCCCCACCTGGACTCTAAGGGACTCACTGAGGTTTACACTCTCCCATCTGGGTTACCAAAACTGTAAGCAAACAAAACAGAATTTCACCTGCCTGCTGCTACAAAAACCAAACTTGTGAGACAGGTGCTGGTGCAAAAGGAAAGAGGTTTTATTTGGGTGCTGCACTCTTAGGAGAATGGTGGACTCCTGTCTCAGAGACCATCTTAATCTTCCTGCTCAAGCCCAGGCTTTTATAGGGATAGAGATGCGAGGGCCCTTTTCCTATCTAATTACATTTCCAGCTTTTGGTGCTTGGGCCGTTTCCATCCATATTTCTAGCTTTTGGCATGATTGGGTCCTATCTAATTATCTTTCTATCTTTCTGTGTGCTCAGTGTGAGAACCTCCCCCTGTTGCCTTCCTTGCCAACAGGGGAGATTGTTAGATACTCTGACTGACTGTCTTTGATAACTTTATGATGAAGAAAAGTGTGAGAGGAACACAAATAAGGCAGTATCCAGCACAACATGGGAAAAGTGTTGTCAAACAGGGTTTTATAGATGTGCATCTATTCAAGCTGAATGTATAAATCTCAGTAAGAATTTCCTAGGCAGATATATCGGTTGGGGGGTCAGCAGAAAAACACATTAAGCCCTGATAGTTAAAGTGGAGGTACTACCTACAACAGTGTAGGCAAGAGCAAAGAAGGAATGGAGAGGTGGAATAAGTGGAAGACTATAGGCATATGTCATTTTGTTGTACTATATTGTGCTTCACAAGTATTTGCAATTTTTACAAATTCAAGGTTTGTGACAAATCTGTATTGAGCAATGTATGTAACCAGACAACCAGTGGGGTCCTACCACTTGCTGCCAACAGGCAAAAATTCTGTAGGCAGAGTTCAGTAGAAAGGAAAAGGAATCTTTTTTTTTTTTTATTGTTGTTCAAGTACAGTTGTCTCCATTTTCTCCTCACTACTTCCCTCCACCCCATCCTACCTCACCTCCCACCCTTGATCCTATCCCTCTTTGGTCTTGTCCATGTTGGGAAAGGAATTTTTTATTCAAAGGGTATACAGTTTGAAATAATGGCAGGTTTCTACCTCAAAGCCCATTTCCTCTGAGACACACAAAAAAACCACCCTACCACTCTCTGCCAGCTCAGTTGAAGGCTGCACCAGGAACTTCTCCCACCTAAAAGTTCCATCCTTTAAGAAATGCATGGGGCTTAGCTAATTTCAAGTCACTGTCTGGCTTCAGACATCTTTCAGACTCTGTGCATCCAGGCATCCTACTCATGGTGTGCTACCTGCTTCCTCCAGTTGCTGCCCTTTGGTGCGTCTGTGTGCCTGGCAAGGCAAAGCCTGTACAGTGCAGCTCCAGTCATTAGTGCTGCCACAGCTTCCCATGCTGGGGAGGACGTGGGGCTTATTACCTGGCCACCTGGCTTCCAGGACCCACTGGGCCAGGCTTCCTTCCCTTCTGCCCTACTGTCCTAGTGCCTGCTATGTTCCTGGCTAGGTAGGCCTGTGCAGTGCTGGAGGAGGGGCACCAGTACCTGGATCACATGGCCTCCAAGGCTCATTGGGCAGGGAACTTGAGCCCCTGGCTGTCAGGTAAGAGGGGAGAACAAAGAGAGTAACATTGCCTGTTCTCTCTCCTTCATAGAGTGAGGCCTAAAAATCTTCTTAGTGGAAGCACTTAGGAGGGTATTTCCCTCCATTGTGCTATGCTGTCTGGTTGCTTGGGCAACTAACTGCTCATGTGCAGTTCTCTGCTCTGCCTAATGTCTTCCTCATCTCTTGACAGGGTGCAGCCTCTTGCACTGCTCCAGGGTCTCTGTTCCTCTCTATCCAGTGAGTCTGTCCAGACTACACACCCCCATTACATGTGCACAACATTTTTCCAAGAATATTTGCTTATTTTGCATCTGTGTTACATTTTGGTACTTCTCACAATACTTCAACCTTTTAAATTGTATTTATTGTGGTGATCTGTGGTCAATGATCTTCAATGTAATTATTGTAATTGCTTTAGGGCACCAAAACCTTGCCCATAGAAAATGGCAAACTTAATAAATAAATGTGTGTGTTTCTGACTACTCCACTGAGTGGCCATTCTTCCATCTCTCTCCATCACCTAGGGCTTCCCTATTCTTAGAGACACAAAAATATTGAAATTAGGTCATTTAGTAACCCCGCAATATGCTCTGAGTTTTCAAGAAAAAAGAACTTTCACATGTTTCTCACTTTAAATCAAAATCTAAAAATGATTTAGTGAGCAGGCCCTGTCAAAAGCTGAGATAGGCTGAAATCCAGGCCTGCTGTAGCCAAGTTGTAAATGTAAAAGCAAAGTTCTTAGAGGAAATTGAAAGTGCTATTCCAGTGTGCATACATGATAAGAAAGTGAAACAACATTATTGCTAATGTGGAGAAAGTTTTAGTGGTATGGATAAAAGATCAAAATATCCACAGTGTTCTCTTAATCCAAAATCTAATCCAGAGCAAAGCTCTAACTTTTTTTCCATTCTATGAAGGCTGAGAGGTGAGGAAGCTACAGAAGAAAAGTTTGAAGCTATCAGTGGTTGGTTCATTATGTGTATGGAAAGGAGCTGTCTCCATAACATAAAAGTGCATGCTGAAGCAGTAAGTGCTGATGTAGAGGTTGTAACAAATTATGCAGATCTAACTAAGATAATTAATGAAGGTGGTGTAGGGGCACAGAACATTATTTTTACTCCTACTTCCTAAGTTCTTCTTGGGAACCGCCCTGACTGGTTTCAGGACCTGTAAACCCTCCATGGCTAAGGCTGAGTGAGCAACCTTTGGACCATAAGCCACTAATGAGACAAAGCTTATCTCCTTGGCAGGAGCGCTGCTTTTGCTCCTTTTTTCATAACTGGCCCGCAATGCTTGATTAGTTAGCCAGTGATGGATAAGATTCCCCAAGGGGGAAATGACGTAAGACAGGCATGATCATGTGGAGGTCCCCGAGAAGGACTTGGGGGGTTATGGAGAAAGGGGGTGATGACACTCGCCCCTCCGCCTTGACAAGGCCTGACTTTCCTGAGTCTGTCTGTGAGAAGTCTCTGAAAATCCCTTGGCTATCTGCCTCCTCTACCTGGCTTAAGCCTGAAACAATGACAGAGGGTGGTATAGCCCTGTGCTGGAAAGGGTAGGCTCCCAGGGAGATCAGGCCTGAGAAAGGATATGTAAAATCCTGTGAAGCCTGTTTTGCTAAGATTGCTTTTAGTTAAATAATAAAGGTCCGAGCAGGAAATGAGTTTGTTCCCCAAAGTTTTGTAGCCTTTTAGCTTATAGACCCTGACTCAGAAGAAGCCCTAATAGTTCTTTGTATCCTATTTACTCTTTGATCCTTACTGCCTGACAATGATTAATGAGCTATACCTGTATTCCTGTGCAAATTAAACCAAATAAAAGCCTGTCTAGGCAAGGGTCAGTGCTCTCTCCCATTGAGAGGGTGGCCAAGCCACTCTGAGGCACTCCCCCTTGAGGGAGTAACTGTGTGGTCCCTTTTCCTCCACAGGACTCTGTAGTCCCTGTGAATTTGTCTCATTTCATCCATGACACCACAGGCACTGTGGGTCAGTGCACATGTCAGCTGGTGCCAGGAACAGGGACCTGAGGATTTGGGACCTGCTTCAACACAGAGGCTATGTACGAGCCTTTGTTGTCGACAACACACCAGCTTGGTTGGAACGTGCGCCATCAACCCAGGTAAGGGTCAATGGCCCCAATTGCCTTTCAGGAATGCCATAGGGTATGTTGGATTACAGAGGAAAAGGATTTTCTTTCTAGGTTGCCCTCTCTTGTGACCGCTTTGCAACTGTACCTACTTTAGTAAGCAGGTTAATTATTTTACCCTCTGACGCATGCAATTCATGTGGAGATGGAAAAGCTAGTATTTGGTAATTGAATGCTGGGCCTTCTTGAACCATGGAACATTGAGATTGCATAATTGACCTTGCTAGGTTTTTCTCTATCATACATTAGTTTATATTAAACTATAGTTATCTGTCATCATATCTCCCTTTAAGCAGTTAAGGGGGAGGTCAACTTTTTAAGTCTTTTATTTCTTAAAAACCAACTTAAAATCAATATCCCAAAGTGGGGTTGCAAAACTTTGCTTCCCTTTAGTGGCTACAGTAAACAACAGATGTTCAATATCAACAAAGTGGACTTATATTGGAAGATACCATGTAGGACTTTCATAGCTAGAGAGAAGTCAATTCCTGGCTTCACAGCTTCAAAGGACAGGCTAATTCGCTTGTTAGGGCTAACGCAGCTGGTGACTTTCAGTTGAAGCTAATGCTCATTTACAATTCTAAAAATCCCAGGATTCTTAACAATTATGCTAAATATACTCTGCTTGTGCTTTCTAAATGGAACAACAAAGACTGGATGACATAACATCTGGGTTTTTTTTTCACGTTTTTTCCTTTTTACTGAATTTATGGGTGACACTGGTTAACAAACTTATATAGGTTTTGGGTACACAATGCCACAACACATAATCTGTACACTGTATAGTGTGTTCACCACCCAGGTTAAATTTTCATTCATCACCATTTGTCCCCCATGTACTCTCTTCCACCGCTCTACACCCCCCCTTCCGGAAATCACCACACTGTTGTCTGTGTGCATGAGTTTTCTCTCTATTTTTTTCAATCCACCAAACCCCCACCCAACCTCCCAGTACCCTTCCATAGCTGTCAGCCTTCTCTCCATGTATGAGTCTGTTTCTATTTTGCTTATTACTTTATTTTGTTCATTAGATTCTATATGAGTTAAATCATTTGGTACTTGTCTGTCTCATTTCACTTAGCATAATGTTCTCCAGGTCTATCTATGCTGTCACAAAGGGTAAAAAAAAAAATTTTTTTTTTACCGCTGCATAATATTCTGTTGTGTAAATGTATCATAGCTTTTTTTATCCATTTATCTACTGATGGATATTTGGGCTGTTTCCAAATCTTGGGTATTGTAAATAATGCTTTAATGGACATAGGGTTGAACATATTTTTTGAATTAACAGCACATCTTTTTTGCATGTTTTACTAAACATTTAAAGCCCACTGATGAGACCTATTGCTCAGAAAAGATTTCTTTCCAATTATTACTGTTCATTGATGGTGAACCTGGTCACCTAAGAGCATGGATGGAGACGTAGAATGAGATAATATTATTTTTATGCCTGCTAACACAACATCTATTCTGCAGTTCAGATCAAGGAGTAATTTTGACTTTCAAGTTTTATTATTTAAGCAGTACATTTTGTAAGTTATAAATGCCATAGTGATTTCTCTGATGGACCTTGTAAAAAGTGAATTGAAAACCTTCTGGAAATGACTCACCACTCTAGATGTCACTTTAAGAACATTTGTGATTCATGGGAAGAGTCAAAATATCAATATTAATGGGTATTTGGAAAAAGTTGAGTCCACTCCTTATGGACGACTTTGAGGGTGCAAGACTTTAGTGGAAAAGAATAACTGCAGATGTGTTGGAAAGAGCAAGAGAACTAGAAGTGGAATGTGTGACTCCTGAAGATGTTCTGCAATCTCATGATAAAACTTTAACGGATGAGGAGTTGCTTTTTATGGATGAGCAGAGAAAGTGCTTTCTTGAGATAGATTCTACTTCTGATGAAGATGCTGTGAAGATTGTTGAAATGAAAACTCAGGATTTAGAATGTTATATACATTTAATTGATAAAGCAGTATCAGGGCTTGATTCCCAATTTTGAAAGAAGTTCTACTTTCGTAAATTACAATCAAATAGGATTGCGTGCTACAGAGAAATCACTTATGGAAAGATGAGTTAATTGATGTGGCAGATTGCATTGTTGTTTTGTCACAGCTTCCCCAACCTTTAACAACTACCCCGATCAGTCAGCATCCATCAACACTGAGACAAGACCCTCCACCAGCAGAAAGGTTACTGACTGGGTGAAGGCTCAGGTGATAGCACTTCTTTTTAGCAATAAAGTATTTTAAAATTAAGGTATGTATTTTTTAAAGATTTTTATTTATTTGTTTATTTTTAGAGAGGGGAAGGGAGGGAGGAAGAGAGAGAGAGAAACATCAATGTGTGGTTGCCTCTCATGTGGCCCCCACTGGGGACCTGGCCTGCAACCCAGTCATGTGCCCTGACCGGGAATCGAACCTGTGACGCTTTGGTTCACAGCCTGCACTCAGTCCACTGAGCTATGCCAGCTAGGGCTAAGGTATATATTTTAAAAAATATATAATGCTATTGCACTCTTATTAGATTACAATATAGTATAAACATAACTTTTATATGCACTGGGAAACCAAAAAAAATATTTGTATTTACTTGCTTTACCATGATATTTGCTTTACCATGGTCGTCTGAAACCAAACCTGCAATATCTCTGAGGTATTCCTGTATCACCTCTTTGTAGGGCCAAAAGCATAAGAAAGAAGTAGAGTTCTTGGATCTCAGAGAGAGCTGGAACTGTGCAGTAGGGACCACCTGATTTATGCTGTAATTGTGGAAGGGAGCTAGCTATTTCCAGAGAGATACAGTGCCTGCACTAGGAGGGAGCTGTGAAGAAATTCCTCGATCTCTTTCTCTTCCCATTGGTGCATTTCATTGACCAAACATAATGAAAAGTCAACTGGTAAGGGAACTGGGTAATGCAGTGTAAAGAGCACTGAGCAGGGCAGAGCAGGCTGGAAATGGATGGAGTTTGGAGGATAAAGGAAAATAGCCAGGGGATAAGGGAGCAATGACAATTACAGGAAGAAAGAACATTATGGGCTAATATACAGAAATTCAAAGGATTGGCCACTTTAGGCAATAACAAGGAGAACAGGAGGCAGAGAAAGTGAAAGTATAGCAGAAGATGGTTAAGTAAATATTGATAATAGCTAATACTTTTTGTTCTAGAAACTTGGCTAAATACTTTACATAATTTATTCCATTCAATCCTCACATTATTATGAGGTTGTTCCTATTCTGTAGCAATTGTGACTCTTGTCTACAAATGTATATGCATTTTTAAAAAATCTTCACTCAAGGACATTTTTCATTGCTTTTAGAAAGAGGAAGGAGAGAGAGAGAGACCGAGAGGGATGGTGGGGAGAGAGAGAGGTATGTGAGAGAGAAAACTTAAAGCCTATAGGATGATTCTTCAACAAACTGAGCCACACCAACAAGGACTACTGTGTTTTTCTTTGTTTTATTTTTTTTAACATCAGATCAGATTTGGCTCTTAGCCATTACTCCATCTAGGTAAATTTTAACTCAGTTACTATTTTGGTACCTGCCCTCTCTATTTTGTTGCATAGAAGTCCAGGAGATTTATATGTTGCCCACATAAATAGAGAGGACTCTTAATTTCTAAGGCTACTAGAGGTTCTCCTTACCTCTTCTTTGTTACTTGAAATTCTGGATTCTTAGCCCTGGGTGGCACAGTGGAGCCTTTGTGGCAGCTGTGAGCTGCAATGGGGAGTCCGCCTCTTCATAGATTCTTTCTTTATCATTCTTAAAATCTTAATCTGTGTCAGAATATTTTGATAAGGATCTTCAGAGATATATTATACCTTATCCATCTTTCATACAAGGTTGTACTTTGACTGATAAATTTATATTACTAATAATCCATGACAATTTTTTATTTTTATATCTTCATATCCTATTTTACTTGGGAGAACTATAGACAGTCCATTCTCCTTAGAGACTGGGAGATGCTCCATTGTATCACCAATGCTCTTGAGCAGAGGTTGGCAAACCTTTTTGGTAAAGGGCTAGATATTAAGTAATTTATGCTTTGCAGGTCAAGAGACAAAATAGAAGCTATTGTGCAAGTACTTATACAATCATAGAAGAATCAAAATCCACAGAATTTTTATTATATTTATAATATCAATCAAGTACAAATATTTTGCAATATTTATTTGCTAATGAGAAGAATGGAATTTTTGGGGGAAGGATATCATTTTACTGAGTTGGGCTACAAAATTAGTGTTTATGTCAATGCTGATCAGTAAAAAAACATACTTGAAAATGTCTTTTCACACAAAAAGGTGTAACTAGTTATAACAGTTCACAGGCAAATGATTTTAATTTAACATATTCATTGCCTGGAAAGCATTAATAGAATTTATTAGGTTTTTCTTGTGATGTTTTCCTTTTACATGGCATATATTTCAGGTTAATCACTTAGAATTAAAAGTTAAGTGGAAGCTCCTCAACTGCACAGTTAAGTGGGTTCTGAAATATAGAAGTTTCCTTTGTACTTGTATCTAAGTCTGAAAAACACTGCTGTAGTTTAAGCACAAAAAATATATCTGCTTCAGATTTGTGTAGAAATAGAAATCTCATATTTGCTTTAACTTTTGCCAGCATGGGAAGTATATAAAGCAGCCCAACATTATTTGTGATTCAAAAAAACAACCATTGAAATGACTTACTGCCATACAGTTTTACATGCATTTGTTTTGTCATGTAAATTTAGGTTGAATTCATTGAAAAACATTATTAGGTCCATAAGAAAAGCTAATTTCCGGACTTCCGCCAAGATGGAGGCGTAGGTGGAAATACTGTACCTTCTCGCACAACCAAGTTTAAAGACAACAAAGTTTTAGTAAAACAAATATGCAGCCATAACACAGAAAATTAAACTACTGAAGTCCAACAACAAGGAACCCTTCAGCTAGACTGGTAAGAGGGGTGGAACCAGCTGCTGGCGGAGCAGGGTCGCACAGGAAAACTCGGCCAGACCACCCCAGGCTCACAGTTGGAGGTTGGCGAATCCCCAGGTGTGGGGCTGTGATGGGCAGACCCAGTGAGGGTGCAAGGTGGCAGGCTGACCGCAGTCACACATTCGTGCAGATAAACTAGCTAGCAGTGAGACAGACCGAGAAGGCCCCAGCGGCAGGAAGCAGCTGAGGGGACCGCTATTGCCCTGCTCTGCGCCCACATACAGCGTCACAACCCAGTGACCTGGGCGGCCCTGCCCTGGTGAACACTTAAGGCTCCCCTCCTCATACATAACAGGTGCCAACAGACCAAACATGGCTCAAGAAGAACTCAAAGCCCCAGAGCCGATAAATCTAAGTGATGAAGAAATAGCCAAACTTTCAGATGCACAGTTCAAAACACTGGTTATCAGGATCCTCACAGAACTGGTTGATTTTAGTCACAAATTAGAGGAACATGTGAAGGCTAAACTCATTGAAATGAAGGGAATTGCACAGAAAACCAATAGTGATGGAAAGGAAACTGGTACTCAAATCAAGGGAGTGGACCAGAAGGAAGAAAAAAAATGACCAAACAGAAAAGGATGAAGAAACAAGAATTCAAAAGAATGAGGAGAGGCTTAGGAACCTTCAGGATATCTTTAAACGCTCCTAACATCCGAATTATAGGGGTACCATAAAGGGAACAAGAACAGCCACAAGTGGAAAGCTTATTTGAACAAATAATAAAGGAGAATTTCCCCAATCTGGCAAAGGAAATAGACTTTCAGGAAATCCAGGAAGCTTAGAGAGTCCCAGAGAAGTTGAACCCAAGAAGGAACACACCAAGGCACATCATAATTACATTAGCCAAGATTAAAATGAAGGAGAGAATTCTAGAAACAGCAAGAGATAAGGGGACAGTCACCTACAAAGGAGTTCCCATCAGACTGTCAGTGGATTTCTCAAAAGAGACCTTACAGGCAAGATGAGGCTGGAAAGAAGTATTCCAAGTCATGAAATCCAAAGACCTACAACCAAGATTGCTGTATTCAGCAAAGCTTTCATTTAGAATGGAAGGACAGATAAAGTGCTTCTCAGATAAAGTCAAGTTCAAGGAGTTCATCATCACCAAGCCCGTATTATATGAAATGTTAAAGGGACTTATCTAAGAAAAAGAAGATAAAAAAGATGAACAGTGAAAGGACAGCAAGCTCACAGTTATTAAGAACCACACCTAAAACAAAAACAAACTAAGAGGACAGCTAGATCAGGAGTGAATCATAGAAATGAAGATCTCATGGAGAGTTAGCAACAGGGGAGTGGGAGGAGGAGAAGTGGGGAGAAGGTACAGAAAATAAGTAGCATAGATGGTAGGTAGAAAAGAGATGGAGGGAGGGCAAGAATACTATGGGAAATATGTAATCTAAAGAACTTGAGATGTGTTCATAAACTAAAGGTGGGGGAATGGTGGGGAGGGGGTATGCAGGGTGGAGGGGAATGAAGGGGGGAATAGAACAACTGTAATGGCATAATCAATAAATTTTTTAAAAAAACAATAAAAGAGAAAATGTGAAAAAAAAGAAAAGCTAATTTCCAAAGCTACTGAGTATTCAATGTTTGAAGGTGAATCTTCTTATTCATAAAAATCTCATTCCATACCATGAGCTTTAAAAAATCACATTAAAATTTAACCATTATTACAATAAAACTACTTCGTGATAGTGTGAGTCAGGCTTCTATTTCTGAGAAAACTTCATGGAACTAACAATGATTAAGGCTATCAGAGCAAATGCAGGTCATTTTTAACACTATAAGTTTAAAGTTACATGATAAATTCATGTATTTTCCTCACAGTATCTCCTGATGAATAATAAAACGTCAATGTAAGAAGCATTCAGTCCTGTAGAGAATCTTTGTGAGTTTGAACAAAACTGATAACAATTGTCAGGAAGCGAAATCTCAATGGATTGAGAAAATGCTTCAGAAAAATGCCAGTTCTGCCCTGTCTTGTACATTACAATCAAAAGAGAGTACTTAAGTTGGTTACATGAAATCCACTGGTGATAGATTAGGGAGGCAGGGGAAAGCAAAGCAGGGAAACTTCAGGAACTGGCTAAAAAGTAAAAGAATAGACACATACTTCTTTTACATAGGTGTCTATGGGATAGTTAACTGTCTACAATTAACAACAGTGAGGGGATTTGTAGTCTCCACTCTGGTGTGATATCTGTACTTTGAGGGGTATGGGAAAAGGAAATTACTTGGATATTCCAAAGTTATGTTATCATAGATGCAAAAATACAAGATACAAGCTATTGTCTGGGAATATTCTAGTCCAGGACATGACTACCTGTCATAAACTGCTTTCAGTTAATAACTTTTAATTTCAGACCATCCTTTGTGGTTACGGTAGGTCTCTGAGTTAATAAGATCACCATTCAGGCCTCACCTGAGCTTGTTAGGTTTACTATATGGCCCCTTTTTTGTCCACACTATGAATAATCATAGACTTTAAACACCCTACATTTTTACAAGTTCTGTAAATTCATCCCTTTTTGACCCACATATAATTTTTACCACCCTAGGTAGTAACATATGTTAGCAGATTCCACTTAAGTTTTATTGAATTAGGTTTTTTTTTCAGCTTCTTTGGAAATATTTTTTGTCTGTAGTTGTTCCCTGTAGCCTAGTCATAGAGGGTAATTCTTCATTCACTTCAAAATCAGCATTGACTCATATAAAGAACATCTGAGCAATATCCATAACATTTGTCAACTCATCAAAGCCAAGGAAAACCACTCAAAATAATGTGCCCCTTTGTTATTTGTTTTTATTTTTAAAATATTTTATTTATTTTTAGATAGGGGGAAAGGAAGGAGAAAGAAGGAAAGATCAATGTGTGTTTGCCTCTTGCATGCCCCCTACTGGGGACCTGACCCAAAATACAGTCTTGTGCCCTGACTAGAAATCGAACCAGCAACCCTTTGGGTCACAGGCCAGCACTCAATCTGCTGAGCCACACCAGCCAGGACTAATGTACTTCATTTTTAAATTGACAGTTGATATTGCTTCCAATGTTTTCAACTCTCAGTTGAATAGTCCTAAACAAATTTATTTTCTTTGGACACATTACTTCAGCATCTATAATCAAATATGACTTCATTAACTCACCATTGGTAAATGGCTCTCCTTGCTTGGCTAACAGATGAGCCCCTCACAAATTCACTTTGGCTACAGTCTCGTTTTCAGGGTTTTTGTTTGTTTGTTTTACCTTTGTGAAGAAATTTTACTATGATGAGATATTTCGTTTTAAATTTTGTAATCTTTCAGACCACTAATTTTTCTGAGTTGGACATATTGTGATGAGTATTTAATTGGGCATATATTGTATACTTTCAGTATGGATATAATGTTATTGAATAATAAACAAAATGCTTTGCTATCTGATTCAATAACAATGTAGTCCATCTTCAGTGCATGCTACAAGTATGGCATATGTTGTCTTCTTATTTTGATGTGAGGAGTTTGTGCTGGTAATAAAATAAATTTGGGTTAAAGTAATGCACATGATATTTGAAATGCTGTCACATTATGTCTGTTCTATTGTGATTTGTAGCACACCAAGCAGGTGTGCAAAGCAATAAGCATGATAGTGCTATATATGGTTGTTGTCACAACCATTCAACTGTTTTAGTGCAAAACAGTCATAGATATAAACAGATGAGTGCATTTGTGTTCTAATAAATATTTGTGGACACTGAAATTTGAATTTCCTATAATTTTTATCTATCATGAATTATTATTATTCTTTTGATTTTAAAAAACAACTTAAATATGTAAAGATAATTCTTAGTTCATTGGTCATATAAAAATGGTCAGCTGGCTGTATTTGTCCTCTAGGTCATTGTTGGCTGACACTTGCTGAGCTTTGATAATCAGTAGAAATCTCAGAGACATTGAAAAATACAGATCTCTATGTCCTGCTTTAAGACTTGGTATACAAAGTTAGGAAAGCTTGGCTATTTTGTTTAGCATCATATCCCCAGCACAAAGATACTCAGTAACTATATGTTTTAGTATGTGAATGACAGACAATTCCTGGCATATGGTAAGCCTATAAACATCTGTTGGGAGCATGAAATGAATGAGTGATTTACTATATATCTTATACAATATATGAGATCCTAAAGATAGTGGGACTAAAATGAATTATTTAATATTAGGTTAAAAATAGAGAGGCTAGGCCTAAGGAGCATGAAAAAGTGTTCAGTATCTGGGAATCATTTTGTCTAGATTACTAATTTAAGTTATAAAAACTGTAGAGCATATTATTTTGGCTAACTCAGGTGTGAGGAAAGTCATAGCAGACAAAACACACTGTAGGCTATTTTTATAAGACTCCTTACGGTTAGATTGTATGATTAAATTCCTTGAAAAAATTATGTAGAGAAAAATGAAAGAATTTTCAAGCCAAAGAAAGAAATGAAAGAAAGAAAGAATTTCAAGCAAAAGAAATTAGTAGCTAATAGTGTTTTCAGGAGAGTGAGTTAGTGTATTTTAACTATTTAATGTATTTGACTATTTAAATAAAATCTCCCCTCTCCAATTAATGGGTACTTTCAGGAACCTGGTTTGTCTCTAGGATATGGGTAACTGTGGGACATAGACCTGCTAGCCAAAGGCACATTTTATACTACATTTTCATACTGACTAGGAATGTGTGCACAGAAAGATCTCAGTTGGCTTTTAAATATCACTTTTAACTTGACACTATTGTTCCATGAATATGCACTCGTTTATCACTTCAGGGTCATTTCTCCTTCCAGCAGCCTTAACTTTGTGTTCTGTCACTTCCTAGAGCAATATTGGATGTGATATTGCAATGTAAGTACATGTTTCATGTTTGGTTTATTTTTCTGCTACAAGGATGTGTTAGAGAAGGGTTGGCATAATGGCTTTTTCACATTCTAACTGTGCCCTTGTATTCAAGGTGCTTACTTTCCTGGAGCCTTGGTTTATTCCTCTGAGAAGTTGTAATGTGATCTACTTCAGAGCTTGATTGTGGAGATTAAATGAGACATTATGTGTCAACTTCTGAGCACAATGCTTGGAGAATGGTAATTGTAGATACTTATATTCGTGATAAATTTCATACTTTAATATTTCTTAATTCAAGATGACTAGGTGACTGTTGACACTGTGTAATATAAACTCATTATGGACAGAATTAATGGTTAACTACTTACAAATGTGGGGTGGATGAACTACAGTGCTTTAATATCCATGGGATAGCTCATGGGTGTGCTTTGCCTGTGTGTATACTACTGTTTTTGACTACTATTTGTCTTGTTTTCTAACTTCGCTTGAAAAAAGTTAATGCAAATTTTGTTAATGAGGTTTGTGATAACAAATACAAGGGCTATTTATTATTCATTAGTTTACCCACTAATTTTTAATTTCAACAAATACTGAACACAGTGTTCCAATTGGTGGGTGACAGTGAAGAACAAAATGTGAACTCTGCTTCTAAGGTGCTCACTTGTAGAAGGGGAGACAATCGAGTTAGTGGTTGATGCAGTAACAGTAAGTGCATGGTGATATGGGAATGAATGGAAGGGGCACCTACTCTGGTTTTGAAAGATCAGAAATTTCCCAGAGGAAGATTTGGCAGAAGCCAAGTGAAGTAGTGATGAGGAGAGTGGACAAGCAGCAGAAGGAGCAGTGAAACATCTGGAGGGATTTTTATGGACCTTGTAAGCCATGTTGTGAAATGCAAACACTATGCTAAGGTCAAGAAGGAGCCTGTGAAAGGTTTTAAGTACACAAAACATTTCTGTTTAGAAATATAATTTTGGTGGTAGTGTAGAACAAGTTAAGTTTGTGGACAAGGATGTTACTGAACAGAAATAGGGTTCTGTTGCCCACCACTGCCCATAGGTAAACTCTGGAGGCAGAGGTTTGGTAAAAAAGGAAGGGGGTCTTTTATTTAAAAAATTCACAACTTAGAAGAAAGGCAGGCTTCTACCCCATAGCCCATTACCTCCAGAACACCTAGAGAAACGCTGTCCCCTTCTGCTAGATAAGTCCTAGTCTGTGCCTGGATTTCCTTCTCCCATTTCAAAATACCATCCTTTGGGACACTGCAGTCCTCCCTACAGTCATCCAAGCTGCTCAGCTTCGTTCCCCTTCATTGTTAGTCTTTAGGGTCCTTAATGGATGGAGTCTCCATACATGACCAGCACTGCCAACCACTGCTGCTACTTGCTATGCCATGGCTTCCAGGGCCTGCTGTTTTGCAAGAGCTCCAACCCAGGTATTCAAGCCAGGGATCCCAGAGGAAGAAGAGGGAGTTTCTCCCTTCCCTCCATTTAAATCTCTCAGCTTAAACTTCTGTGGGCTCAGGCTGGGTCTAGCTCCCTCAGGCAATCCTGTCCTCCCAGGATAGACTGGCAGGTCTGCACCTCTGCCTGACACTGTTAACCTTTCTAGTTTCCCTTTAATCAGGAACTGGAAGGAGGTAAGAGGCCTTTTCCAGTTGTCTATCACTCTGTAGCCTTGGTCAGACTCCATGTAAGGATTTCCTCCTGCTGTATTTCCCCTGGAGAACAGGGAATCTGGTCACATGCCATGCTAGCTTGTTTACCAGGGGAATGTAGCCTCTCTTGCCCTTCCTGGGGACCCTTCCCTTCTACTCCATGCAACATGCTAGTATCAAGGAGACCATTTAAGAGGCTATGGCAGTGTTCCAGGTGAGAGGAAATTGTGGCTGTGGGGTTAGAGAGAAAGTGAATAGATTTGAGATCTAGTGAAGGGTTAGAATTGATTTTACTTGGCCATAATTGAGGATGAGGATGTGAAAGATGGAGGATTAAATCATGATTCCCAAGTGTTTACTTCAGCCTCTGGGTGGATGTTAGTGCCATTCACTGAAGTAGGTGGAGTTTTAGTTGCTGTTAATCTCTGCTCTTGTTTTCTTTCCTTGAACCAGAGGTTCTCTACAAATGAATTATGCTCCAGCAGTTGACAATGAAGTAAGTCTTACTGAGCCAGCTGCCATCATATGTCATGCTTCCCATAGTTCACAAAACTGTCCAAACTCCTTCAAACATTGATTCGACAAAGGCTGATTGAGAACCTAATATGTGCCAGGCATTATACTTAGGTGTGCAGGCTAGTGGTAAGTGAAGACAGGCACTTTTTCTGTCTTCAAGGGTCTTGTTGGCTGACAGAGAGAACATGTTAAACACTAATTAAAATAAGGTATGATTAGTATTAATGATAGAGAAGGGGGTACTGGGTAGTATGGAAGGTAAACCCAGAACTCTTTTCAATGAATATAACATTTCAAGGAAATTGAAAAGAGTCCTATTATTTTATATATTAATTATCACTACTAGAGTTTTTGATGGCCATGACTCATGCCTAGACTTCTGACTATAATTCAGTTACTACTTACTTGTTTTGTGATCTTGTGTAAGCTACTTAATGTCACTGCCTTCAGTTTCTTCAACTGTAAAATGGCAAAAATTATATCTACCTCTTAGGTTGGGAAGGTTTAAGTGAGAAGACTATTTAAAATGTACTGTTTTAGATATAAAAGATTAATTGTTCAATGAATTATGTCCTTTAAAAAAGGTATTGTGCTTATAAAAAATGGGAATTAAGTAGAGTCTTAATCTCCATGTAGGATTTTCACCTGTCTTTACTGATCACTGTCTTTAGGCAAGAAATCTGAACTCATGCTGCTTCTCCGATATACAAAAGGGATCATGTTGCTTTTCTTTTCTTTTCTTTTTCTTCTTTCTTTCTTCTTTCTCTCTCTCTCTTTCTTTCCTTTTTCATCTTTTGCAAAAGGTTATAAAGATTAATTATACCATATAACGGATTTTTCTTTTTTACAGTAGGTGCTACATGGTGTTTTATTTCAAATTTTTTCTGCAAGAGTTGAAAATGCCTCACATCTCTTGCTAATTCTATTTTTTAAAATTCATGTGGCTGTTCACTTAGCTTTTAAGGTGATGTGTGGACATTTCTCATTAAAGCAATAATTTATGTCACTTTATATGGCATGCTAAAATCCTTTTTTGACAATCTTGTTTTGACATGTAACAATTGTTAGGTGAGATGGATGTATATGCAGATGCTTAACCAGATTTTATTGATTATAAATAAAATAGCTTAAAAATAAAACTTTAAAAATATAATCACTGCTGCCATTTTTCACAAATGAGTTAGAATAAAGGAATATGAGGAATTCTCTTAGGGACAGACAGGTGGCTTTTATTTTTCTTTGCACTAGGATGCAGATGCTATTTGGAAATCCACCTTCAGAACTGGTAAAATTGCACAATGGGGTGCATCCTCTGGAGTGTATAGAAGACAGGATGAGAGCTAATCATACATTTAGAAAGCCCCTTACACTATCCCCTGAAAATGAAATATCTATAGGGAATATCAATCTTCTCAGTAAGCTCCAGTGTATAAGAAATACTGCATTACTTATTTCTTTTAAATCAACCAAATTCCAACTCTGATATCTCATCCTACCACCTTGAAGGGAATTCATCCTCAATCATAATGGAACTGTTCTTACTCACAAAGTTATGGAACTGAGGAGGTGTTGAACACAACAGATTGTCAGAGTGATCCTTGGTCTTTTAGGCCAAATTTGTTTCTACTTTCATGCCCTTTGTCCACCAGTTTCTCTTAACAGTGTACTATATTGGCATTTTGGTTGAAACAGTTCTTATAGTGTAGAGCTGTCCTGTACAGTGTAGGATACTTTTAGAATCTATGACTTCCACCCATTTTGACAATCAAAAAAAGCCTTCTACACCTTTCCAAAGCCCCTTTATTGAGCTTCTTAATAGTCAGACCTACTTTTATCTATCTCTCCAGCCAATCCTTTGGAACCTGATGGTATTGGGGCTATCATGTCCCCCATTACATGGCCCCCCATTACACGTGGGCTCAGGTGCTCTGAATGGAGATTTGTTTGGTGGCTACTTTGCTGTCATTTTGTATGGCAACCCAACCTTTTCCCTAAAACTCTGCGAAGGGGAATCCGTAGGTTTCTTCACTGGAGTTTCCATAGTCCTCCAGCCCTTCCTTATCTTTGGAATAACCTTTTTCTTCTTCTTTTGTTCTTGTGCCGTAGGAGGTACCTATTACCTCCTTTATCCTCTACTCTCACACCGAATGTAATGGCTTCTTCTTGTCTCCATAGCACAAGCCTTTTGGGAAACTATAGCAAGAAAGGGAGGGTCTCTCCAGGCCATTTTGGCTTTAGTCCTGTAGCCTGCCCTGTGGCAAAGGAGTACAGAAGTTCTGGCCATCTCAGAACCTAGGGGAAGAATATAAGAAGGAAAAATAGGGAATACAAACCATTAAGTGTTGTTTCACTTTTTTGGGACATTCAATGGCAACAAAACCAAAACACGAATTAATATGTAATAAATTATACCACCATGTATCCAAACTGCATTCTGTATTGCATTTTATTAAAAAAAAAAAGCACGAATGTTCAATGGTCTGTAGAGTTCTCTAAGTTTGGCAAATAGGACGCATGACTATTTGTAATGCTGTCAGAAGCAAAAGCAGGGAATAATTTGACAGAATTGAGGGCTAGACTTACTTTTTTCTTTTGGGATTCCTCTACTCAACAACAAAACACAAAGTTATTTGAGCAAATATTTTTCTCAGTTCTTGAGATGGTGGCATTTGGATAAACTTCAATTACCATACCTGGAATGAATCTAAAGGAAGTGGGAAATGTCCTTGGGACCTGTAGAATGATTTTCCAGGGTTATATTTGTGAAGCAGACTCCATCCTGTGGACTCTGAATGTTGTGGATCCAACAAACAAATTCATACAGACTACAGAAGTCCTGTGGAGAAAAAGGGACAGCACAGCCACTCTCTGAGAGAGGGAGTGCCTCGACTGTAGCCTGGACGAACTTTTATTGCTTTCTAATAGCATACATCAAAGAAAGTTTTCATTCATTATGCTCAGGTTTGCTTTAGATGATTACTTTGTACAGATAACAAAGGGAAGAGGAAAGGATGTTACTGATTACTTCCTACAGATTAACAAGGAAAAAATGTTGCAAATGCAAGGGAACAATAAGAGTGATTGGTCTGGTTACACTCAGTCCTTGGGAGAATTAGCACAGACTTCAGGAAATTAAAGATACACAGTAAGCATTTCTGCTTCAACTCAGGGTGAGGGAGTTTTAGCAAGACCAAGCCTCAAAGCAGCCTAGGTATAATGCAGGCCTGGTTTCCCATGGGAAAGCCGAACTGTGGGTTTGGCTTCCTGTGTGCCAACTCACACCTGTTGGTTTTTTGATAGGGCTGGCTACATTTGCCATTCCATGCTGGCCAGAGTCTGCATCATCTGGTGCCCAGGAACAGGGACCCAGGGCTGTGAGCCATCGTTGTGGACAACACACCAACTTGGTTGGAGTGGGCGAATCAGCTCAGGTAAGGGCAGACAACACCAAGTGTTTTTCAGTAAGGTCATAAAATGTGTTGGATTTCAGAGGAAAATGGATTTCTTCCAAGGTCGCCCTCTCTTGCGGCCACTTTGCATCTACACCCTTTAGTAAGCAGGAGCCTTGCTCTCTCTCCCAAGTATTAGCCACTATCTCACAGGCACAGGTTGAGCAATTAAGAGCCACAAGGGCACTCACCGCTAGAAGACACCCATGAGGATAAGCTGGAAAGTGGACCAGGTCAGAACACTAGGTTTCCTGCTAGCCATAAGCAAAAGTCCACACAATGAGAGGCACAGTGTAAAAACACTCACAAGCCTATCCCTTCAGCACAACCCCCAACTAGGTCTAGGCTTGGGAGAAAGAGCAAAGACTTTCCCTTTAATCAGCTTTAAAAACAGCAACTAGTTACAGAGCTATTTACAAGCTTCTCAGCAAATTCTTTCAAGCTGCCACTGCAGTCCTTTTGATTTTGCCTTTTCCCTCCGTCCACCTGTAAACAGAAAAGTGGATAGTAAATGAGTGTTTCAGTTTTGACCGAACTCCAAAATCACTTTCCAGCAGAATTTAGTGTTAGACACAGGTTTTGTATGAGAGCTTTTGGCATTTGCTGAGCTCCGAAGACAAAAGGCACTTCTTCCCTTTGGCTCAAGAAATCGGGTGTTCCCACAAGAGTCGGAACCTTGCAAGGGTGTCTGGCATCAATTCCTGAGATGTGTAGGGGCCTTATAGGGACCTCCAAAATGACTTAATCTAACTTCCGGCTTGTCTGGGAAAGCATGATATAAAGGCTGGTCACCTAGTGCTTGGAGCCCCACCTCACAGTCCTAAATGCTGGGAGAAGACCCAAAACCCATAAGCAGGTTAGGGTACGTGGAATCTCCAGTACCCCTCCCTGACTATCTTTCACCAACAGCACATTTTGACCCACTACATTCTTTTCACTAGCAAGAAGTAGGATTTAAAGGTACAACAACATGAAACTGAAACTGGTTTTGTAATCGCAGTGCTTGTGGCGGGAGGAATTTCAGAAGAGGTTCTTTTATTTGTGAAAAAAATTTCTTTAAAGTTTTCTACAAATCCTCAACCATGGGGAATGGCTTTCTAAGGAACAGGAGGAATGTTTTAAACTAATTCAGCAGCTTTTTAAGGCTGTTAGAGGTCTCCCAGCTAAGGGATCTTTAGATTTAGATATATGGGAAGAAGCAGGGCAGAGAAGTCCTCATAATCAGGAAACCTTAGACAAAAAGAGAAGGGGCCTATGGGATGGTGGCGGCAGAGACTGTGGATGCCTGCCGAGCCATTCCCACGGTCGCCCCAGCTGCAGTGGGCATTACGGCCCCGCCCAGTGAGCCCAGCCAGAGAACAGGTGTGCGTGTGCTTGCAGAACAGTGAGGCCAGGTCTCTCTGCCAAGGACCAGCAACAGCAGAAGGTGGGGTTGGTCCCCCTTACCTCTCCTCCTCCCCATGCACTTGTGAGCGATCTTTCCCCTCACCCAGCACTAGGCCAGGTCCAGACCTGCCGGATCCACCCCCCAGGGCCACATCACCTAGTGGCACCTCACCTTTGCTGGTGCCTAGCAGCAGAGTTAGAACTAGCACAGACAGCACATCACAAAGGGGAGTTCCACCCAGGTCATCCATAAGGTAAGAGACAATAGCGACCACACTTTGGGAGGCTGCCAGTGTACTTAGTTTTAAAAAAGAGATTTTTGTTTTGTTTACATTTCTATACCTAGGATGGGGGCATTTCTCAGCCCCACAAAAGTATGTAGACTCTTAAATATTTTGGTCTGGATGGGCAAGTTGGACAAATTCAGCCTTGTGTCCTCCCTGCCCCACTTAATATCTGGGGCAGAGACCTCTCTCAATGGGGAATGCAAATCACCCTACTATCAGCATTAACCCCAGAGGGTTGCAACTCCAATGGTTTGGCAAACAGATGTTAATCCTAGACCTAGGAACTACCAGGTCCTGAGAACAATAAAGAGATTAACTCCCAGCTCAAACTTATTGCAACTTGCAGAAATAGTAGGGGGCCTATCTTTCCAAGCAGACACTTACTCAGGTGCTCTGTAGGCCTCTCCCCTCACTGGGGAATCAGCAAAGAACATTAGAACTGGAGGCCTTCAGTCACTTAGGCCATCCTCAAGAAATCAAGACTAATAATGGCCCAGGATACACTGCACAAGCCACTAAGGCTTTCTTAGAAAAATAAGGAATTCAACATAAAACAGGTATCCCCTATAATGCTACAGGCCAAGCAATTGTTGAAAGAGCCCACCAGACCTTTAAAACATTATTAAACAAATTTTAAAAAATGGGAGTCTGGAAACATCTCCTAGGAATTTAACCATGCTAATAATATATACATGCAATTTTTTGAATTGTGATGATAATTTAAAGTCACCCATAGACAAATACTTTGTGAAAAACAGGCCTGCAGTCCCACCCCCCTTGGTCTTGTACAAAAACCCATCAGGGGAAGGAAAATGGGAAGGCCCAGTTGAACTGGGAAGAGGGTATGCTTGTGTTTACTCTCCAGAAAGACCTTTAGAGCTGCCAGCGAGGAGGGTGTAGCCATATCACAGAAAAGGCTTGCCTGGCAGTGACCCACTTCCATCCCACTGGACTTCCCACATACAGAGTTCTCCAAACTGTGTGTCAGCCTGCTCCAGTGCAACTCAGGCCAATACTCTGGGAGCAATATTCAACATCACCTAAGAGGGACTTTTTCTACAACCTTAAAGGGACAAATTGATAAATTGCAGCTAGAGCTACATCAGCAGTTGCAGGACATTCAACGCTTAATCAAGCAGGAGGTTTTCCAAACCCTCCATGACAAATATTGGTTTGATGTACCTAACCTGAGAATGTGGGTCTTTGGAGCCACTGGTGGTTTACTGATTCTAATAATGCTTTGTATACTTTGGTGCACTTGCAAATTATTTTCCCAGGGTCGTGTAAGAAACCAGCAAGTAAGAAGCTTTGTGGCAGTCCTAACTAAAAGGAGGGAAATATAGGGAACCTTTCCATGTGGATGGCAAATGTAGCCCAGCCCTATCAAAAAACCAACAGGTGTGAGTTGGCACACAGGAAGCCAAACCCACAGTTCGGCTTTCCCGTGGGAAACCAGGCCTGCATTATACCTAGGCTGCTTTGAGGCTTGGTCTTGCTAAAACTCCCTCACCCTGAGTTGAAGCAGAAATGCTTACTGTGTATCTTTAATTTCCTGAAGTCTGTGCTAATCTCCCAAGGACTGAGTGTAACCAGACCAATCACTCTTATTGTTCCCTTGCATTTGCAACATTTTTTCCTTGTTAATCTGTAGGAAGTAATCAGTAACATCCTTTCCTTTGTTATCTGTACAAAGTAATCATCTAAAGCAAACCTGAGCATAATGAATGAAAACCTTCTTTGATGTATGCTTGTCCAGGCAAGGGTTGAGGCACTCCCTCTCTCAGAGAGTGGCTGTGGAGTCCCTTTTTCTCCACAAGACTTCTGTAGTCCGTGTGAATTTGTTGGTCTCATCCACAACATATTTGGACAGATAGAACATTTGCTATATACTTCTTGGGCTACAGTAGTAGTAACATGGTTTGCTCCATGAAATCATCTTTTAGGACTTTAATGTTTCAGTTCATGTACATGTTAATGTATAGGTTATTAAGTTCCTGTAGGTAAGATTGGTTTTTGATTGGGTCCAATCCATATCTATTTGCTTGGGACAAAGTTTCTCCATTTTATTGCCATACGCTCTTCTACAATTGTCTGTTGGAACTATAAAAGATTTTTATAGATTCAGTAGGTAGTAAGGAAAATTCTCAGATCTGGATAATTTTACCATTTAATGCTGCTTGTCTAGCTGCAGTATCAGGTAAATAATTTCCTATCGCTTGGATGGTGGCAACTTGAGAAAGTCCTGGAATTCTGATAATTGCCAATTGTTTCAATTTCTGTATGACTTCTAATAGTTTTGCAACCTATTTCATTCTTTATGGGCTGCCCTGAGGAAATTAAGAAGCCTTATTGCTTCAGTAATATTCTAAAGTTGTGAGCTACACCAAAGGCATAACTATTGTCATTGTAAATATTGGCCATTTGGTTTTTGGCCAGTTGACAAGTTTGAGTTAGAAAAGTTAATTAGGCTTGTTGGGCAGATCTTATTCAGTTAAATAATAACTTTCAGTTATGTTCACCATTAAGTAATTGCATGTCCAGATTGGTAGCACACCTGTTTATCCTGCAAAGATCCTTTTGTAAACCAAATTTAGTCAGCATTATCAAGGGATTTCATTTAAATGATTCTTAGGAACAAGAAGGTGGTCAACAAGCAAAACACAACTGTGGATATCGTCATCCTGTAATGAAAGTAGCAAAGTTGCTGGGTTCACACTGTTTTATTGCATTAAAGTAAAATTAAGTGCAGAAGGCAAGAGCCAGTTGACTAAAGAAAACTTGAATGTGATGAGAATTCAGTAGAGATTCATTAGAATTAGGAACAGAAACAAAAGAGAGCCTATACCTAACTTTTCTGTTTACTTATACAACATGTCTGTGTCAGAGATGGCTGTCACGCAGGGAGGGAGCCCTTTGGTCGCTGAGTCTAATTGCTGACTACAGTAGCCTGTAGGTCTATCTGGGGGTGACTTTGCCTGAAAGTCCCCCATCTGCCATGGATGAAAGTAACACTACCAAGACATGATCTGCCTGGGGAGGAGAGGTGGCAAATTTCTCAGAGGAAAAGGGCCAGGAGCCCTTTCCTCAATGGCTTTTATTGGGTTGTAATACACAGGAATACAGGTGGTAAGGATGAAACAGTAGATAACATTTCAAAGAAATCTGAGGGCTTAGTCTGAGTCAGTGTCTGTCAGGAAAGGGGGTTGCAGAAACTTTGGGAGACATACTCATTTCCTGCTCGGACCCTTAACATATGAATGAAAGCACTCTTAGCAAAGCAGGCTTCACAGGATTTTAGGAATTCTTTCTTATGCCAGATTTCCCCCGATACCGCTCTAGCCAGGCAAGGAGCTGCATTGCCTCCCCATCACAGGTTTTCAGGCTTAAGTGGATTAGAGGCAGGAGGTGCTTCTCCCAGAGGACATGGGGACTCAGGCTATGTCAGAATAGTGGGTGGGCAAGGGTCCATTGCTCCCTCTTTGTTGCGGCGCCCCAAGTTCTTCCATGTTGGCCTCCCAAGTGATTGTGTCTGGCTTAGGTTGCCCCTCTGTGTGAGGAGTCTTACCCATCGTGGACTAACTGACCAAGTGTTGGGGGATGGAGGGAAGCAGAGGCAGTGTTTGCTACCAGAGACAAGCTTTGTCACCTTTTGGCTCACATTCTGGAAGTCACCCACTCATCCTTAACCATGGGGGGTAGTTACAACTCCTGAAAGCAGGCAGAGCGGTTCCTATCAGGTCTATGCTAATTACTATTTGCATTAAAACTTCTGAAAGTATTTCCATGAATAAAAAGTTAGAAAGTTTATAATTAAAGGTGTGCCAGAGAAGAAGATTTAGATAATCTTTTAGAGATTTTATAGCTTGTTTCTCTTCTGGGTTTCATTGAGTTGGATCAGGTCAGTATGATTTTATTGAGAAATAAATATGCTGGGGCATTTATAAAAATTCGGAATCCAATTTTGACATTCATTCAAACCCAGGAATTCTTTAAGCTGCATTCTAATTTTTGGAAGAGGAAAAGATAGGATTCCTCTGAGTTTTTCAGTGTTAATTAGTAGCCTGTATTTAGATATTAGATAACCAAAATATTTTATGGGGGGTAAACAGAATCGGAGCTTGTCCCTTGATATTCTATGTCCCTTTATAGCTACTTGTTGTGATAGGTAAATTGTGTCCTTTTGGGGAGTCTAGTAATTTCCTAGAGCATAAATTATCCACATATTGGATTAGAGTGGAGTCTTAAGGAAAATTAGTGTCATTTCAGTCAGCTTTTAGTAACTAAGACAATAGGTGCAACTCTCCATTTATCCTTATGGCTGTACTGTCCAAGTAAACTTGTAATCCTCCCAGGTGAAAGTAAAGAAGTGTTTCTGTCTTTCTTTGTTTTCTTTCTTTTTTCTTTTCTTTTTTTTTGCAGAAAAGCACTACATAAATTTATTACTGAAAAACATTAGCAGTATGCAAGAGTAGCTGATAATGTAGGTTACATGGATTTGGAACTACATTGTATTTGGGAATAACAATTTCATTTATAGCTGTGAGAGTCTTTGCAAATCTTTATACTTACCCATTGAGTGTCTTTACTGGAAGGACATGGAATCTTAAGTTCCTTTTTAAAGTAATCTTGTATAATGGGCTCAATTCCAGTGTGTGCATAAAGGATATCAGTGACTGGAAAAGGCCAGAGGTTGTGTTGGAACATCCTGCAACAAATGTTCAGTTTTAAGATTAGTTTCCTTTTTTGGAATTTCCTTTAAAATCATTCTTTTCTTTATTAGTCCAGTATCCAATTTACTTATTTCTAAATACATTTCACCATTCTGGAAAAAAAGGTATATGGGAGTCATTGCTTTCAAGAAAATCTCACTCTATCAGGTGAGTTGGGACAGATTTGATTAGTAAAAATATATGTTGCCCCATAACATTCTTTAGTTAGAAGGGAACAGATTCTAATTTACAAAACATGACATTGGTTGACTAAAAGGCCCTACCATTTACACAGAAGTTTTACTCTGAGGGAGGAGGCAACATAGTTAGTTAAGAAGAGATAAAGTACCCCAGTATTTATATCGGCCTGAGTAATTTTTGTTTTTAATCCTCACCTGAGGACACTTTTTCATTGCTTTTAGATGGAGAGGAAGGGAGAAGCACTGATTCACTGTTTCCCATACTTGCCTGGGTGGGAGATAATATGTGCCCAGACTAGGGTTGAACCCCAGACCTAGGTATTTGCCCTGATCAGGAATTGAACATGCACCTTTTTGGTTACAAGATGACACTCCAAGCAACTGAGCCACACTGGCCAGGCAAGGGCCTTAGTAATTTTTTATTTTTTACAGTAATTTTAATTTCTCCTAAACTATTGGTAAGGAGAAGGAGAAATATCTTTTCATAATTCTTAGAGCAGCCCTATTTTTGCTTATTTTTGTTTTTGTTATGGGGGGTCTGGCTAGATTGCTGGGGAGCCGGAGAGGGAACCCCATGGTGTTATATGAGGCTGCTCTCCCTAGAGTGGAGGAGGGGTTGGAAAGCACTAAGTGCTGCAGAGAAGCCAAAGCTGGTGCATGACAGATTTCCACACCCCTGGGCAAGGGTGAAAAACCTACACATGATGTCTGATGCTGCACGTGGCTAGAAACCCTCCTCACTCCTGGATCATGGTGGCAGGAGGAGGGGCAGAGATACTGCTCAGTCTTGTGTAATGGGCTTAATTCTAGTGTGTACATAAAGGACATCAGTGACTGGAAAAGACCTGAAGTTGCATTGGAACATCCGATTGAGCATGAAAGATGAAGGGAGAAGCCTTCCCCAGAGGTTAGGGGGAGGTGTAGACCTGACAGTTTAGGATGGATTGGCTGGCAAGTTGGACACTTCCATAGTGTGCAGAATTTTGGGGGCAGAAGATTTAAATGGAGGGAGGGTAGGGATTTGTCCCTTTTTCCTTCCCCTTGCTTGCCCTGTTAGGACCTGGGAACTGGAGTGTTCCTGGGCTGGTGGGACCTGGAGACTGTGTAGTTTGGCAGAGTTTCTGCACCTGACCCCATTCGAGAAGCAGCAGCCATGTGGGTGACTGGAACTGCACTGCACAGTCCTGCTTGGCTGGGCTCATTGATGAACTTGAGAGCAGATGGTCGGAGGGACAGGGTGCAGACACTGGGCTGGTAGGTAGCATGCGGAAGAAAGGGCGATGTGTAGTGAATAGGATGCTGGCATGCCAGATTCCAAAAGATGTCTGAAGCTGGACTGCTACTGGGAACCACCTAAACTGCCTGCATTTTCCAACGGATGGTATTTTTAAAGGGAGAAGGAACTCTGTACATAGCCTAGGACTTATTTGGCCTGGTGATGTTTGGCAGGGTTATTTTTCTTTGGAGGTTTTAAAGGAAATGAGCTCTCATGCAGAAGCCTGCCATGATTCCAAAATTATGTAGCTTTTGAATAAAAGACTCCTGTCCTTTTCCACCAAACCTCCGCCTCCAGAGTTTGCCTGTGTTTGATGGTAGGCAGCTGAATCCCCCTTTGCTGGGTAACATTTTCTCTTTTTAAATCTCATTTCAGTTTTCTATCATCCTTATATTGAACATACTCCTCTAGGTGAATTTTCTTGTTAACCTTAATTAGTAGTTCTGTCTGTCTTGCTCCCAGAAACCAGTAAGTATATTAATTGGAATAGATCAGAATAACTGGGATTACATCTTCTAACATGTAAGTTAAATTCTTTTGTGAACCCATCAGGGTCCCAGAGAAAATTGAAGAAATTTTTAAGTAGATCCCTTAATTCTGTTCTAGCTTAAGGAATGTTTACAATTGCTGGTTTCCCTTGGCCTCAGACCAGTTTTTCTCCAAAGGGAGTTGCTAGAATTCCTGTATTATCCTTGTCTGAATATCTATCCTCATTTTCTCATAGATCAGTAGGGAGTGTGTTGGAGGAGATATAGAGAAGATGGAAGGGGAAAGAAGAAGAGAGGGGTATGGCAAGTCTGGACAAAGAAGCTCAGAGACCAAAGATTATAGTGGAGGAGCTGTAGAAGGAGAGGAATGAGGTATTGGCATTTATTAACTTTAGAAGCCTTCTTTAGTTCAGAGATAGTCTCTAAAATTTATTAACTTTTTTTTTAAAAAAAAGAACTGATCTCTGCTTCTCCTAGAAGCTTCTGATTTCCAAATCAAGATATGCTTCCCATTTTTTACTTTAATTTTAAAGCCGGCATGTTCTAATTTTGCATGCAAAAAATTAATTTAGGTACCCAAAGAAAACTTCATTTTGGCCACTCTAGGTCATTTCTAGTGCATTCATTTACTTCTAGTTAAATCCTCCCATTTCTGCAAAGTACTTGCAAGTAACAGCTTCCTACATCCTCAGGAGTATTAATGAGGGCTGGGGTCTGGAAGTTTCCCATCTTGGAGGCACAATTTCTATGTTAATGTTAGTTTTATTTTGGGATCTGTACAGGCTGCACACATTTCTAGGGATATTGTGTAGTGGGTCGAAGTGTGCTGCTTATGGGTTGAGCTCCATGAGCCTGTCACCTCCCAGGCCCCATCAACTCTCTTATGTGCCTTGGCACATAAGACAATCATTAATCTGCTCTAGGTTATACTCCCCCTATTCCTACCTAGGTCAGAGAATGGGACCTCTTCATCCCTCCAGTTGTCCCAGTCAGTTACTCCCTGGCTGTTTAGTACAGCCTTAAGGACTCCAAGTGTCTTTATATGAGCCCCTGGATGACTCAATTGTTAAATTACAGTTGACATGGAATTCCTTATGGGATGTCTGGACATTGTGGGGGAGTGCCCCTTGACACTTTCATTAAGATTCTTAGTCATGTAAGAGTACCTGAAATTCGGGCTGATGGGAGGAAGTGCCCCTGGTCTTCAGAGCCGAATGAGTTCAGACTTTCATTTGCCCTTTGCAAAACCAGGAGCCAGGGAGGGCACAATGGGCCTCTTCTGGTACCTAGTATAAGTCCAGGTCTGCAGAGTGGTCCTAGGTGGGCTTCTTTGGAATCCTGCTAACAGAAATGTCTAAACCTATAAAAATTTTTATGAGCCTATTTGAGTCAATCTCATGACAATTGTCAGAAAACAAAACTCAACAGATTGAGAAAATGCTCTGGAAAAATGGCAGTTTTGTACCTTTATACATTACAATCAGAAGATGAAAGTGGATTATATGAAATCCATTGGTGATTGATTACGGAGTCAGGAGAAAGCAAAGTGAGGAAACCTCTGGGATTGGATAAAAAGTAAAATGATATACACATACTTCTTATACATAGGTGGTTACAGGCAATAGTTCGCAGTCAATAATTTACATGATAACAATAACAATGAGGGGATTTGTGGTCTCTGATCTGGTGGTGTTTGTGCTTTTGAGAGTCTGGAAAAAGGCAAATTACTTTGTTATTGCAAAGGCACGCTTATCGGTTATGTTATCCTAGAAACAAAAAGACAACAGGCTTAGTGAGGGTGAAGATTTACCTTTATTAGAGAAAAATACTGCCTTGGGACATGAATACCCACCACGAACCTCTTTTAGTTAAAAAGTTTTAATTTCAGACCATCCTATGTGGTTACTTTAGGTTTCTGAGTTTGGAAGGCCACTACACAGGTCTCTCCAGAGCTTGTCAAGTTTAGTATTTGGCCCCTTTTTGTCCACACATCTTTCTGCATTCTCATTTATGATCCCTAAATTATTCCCATTTCACGTAGAATGAATATGAGGTTTAAAGGAACTTTTACTTAACCAAGGAAATATAGCTTGTGTATGGATGGGTTGGACATGTTGCAATTACAGAAGGACGTATTTTGTCTGCAAACATGGGGTAGAGAGGGGCTTGGATTCAGCTACTTGTAAAAGTCTCCACCAGTATTGTGCTGAGTTTTATTCCCTACATTCCTGCATGCTGCTTTTGATTGAAAGTAGGCAAATGAAAGAGAAATTTAATAAAAATATCACAATGTTAAGACTGAAAAAAATAAGGCTGGTTAAGTCTGTTGAGTGCAGAGTTCACACCTGCAATATATTTGTTTGGTCTTCTTTACACACTACTGAAAAATATGATGTCATCACAAACATTTAATGAAGCAAATTGGTGGGCACTAGGGTAATGAATTGCATTTTATTTTTCTTAGGGTAATGAACAGTCTTACAATATGATAAGAACATTTTCAATTTGAAATGGAACTCAATCTTAATACAAATTACTGGAAAAACACAATTCAGAACATTTTAACATTTTAAAAATTAGCTGTTCTTATAGAGTTTAACAGTTTTTATTTTCATATCATCATGCTCTGAGGTAAACTGAAAGCAGAATCTTACTATTTCCTGTGTGGATAATTCATCATGATTTAGTATAAGATATTCCGCACCCTACCAGAAAAAGTTGTCCATAGTTCTTAGTATTCATGGTTTTATCAATTCAGAATTTTAAAATTATGTTGGGGCATTTAGTTATTGTGAGGAAAACTGCTTCTCCCCTGACTTTTCTTTGGCATTTTAACAAGTTTCTCAGTGATTTGGGTACAGATTCACTTTTGAGGATCATTAATTTACTCTAGGTTATACTACCCCTTTTCCCACCCAGTTCAGAGAATGGGACCTTTTCATTTCTCCAGTTGTCTCAGTAACCTTTTAGTGAGAGCTAGATAGAGAACATTTAAGGAGCACTCTGAGGTAGGAAGCTGTCATTTAGGTGTTGTGAACTGCAATAATTTAGATAGTCTGGTTTTGGGTCTAAGAAATACAAATGGAAAGCTGACATTCTGTTATAAAAATGAGAGCTTTAATTTTATTCTAGTACATATAGAGGATCTGTTTATACAGAATAAGCATACTTGCCTTTTGAAGGCAGTACCAAACTTTTCTTTAAAGAACATCTTGATTTTATACAACAGCTTCTAACAGGGACTTTTTTGAGGCTCCAGAGGACTACAGTCAAGAGTATGTAAGAAGTCAGTTTAGTTTTGTGTGAGAAAAACTTTGGAAATTGTGAAAGAATATTTCATGTCTAAAAAGTAGCTGGTTTTAAAGCAATGACCCCCACATTTTTTGCATTGTGACAATTCAAAAAGTGAATTATTAAGCAAATAGACCTTACTTGCTTCTAAGATTCATTTCAGGGAAATTGGAAAGAACATTAAAGTGGGATTAAAAACACCATATTACAACTTGGACATGGAAATTTGCCTATAAATAACTAAACCTACTTTTGCCCACCTCTATATTTAAGAAGGGAATTGTATCAATAGTAGAAGTTGAAATATAATATGTTAAGTAGATAAATGGAGGAGCATAGATATTATAGAGAAATTCATGAGATAAAAAAGCAGGAGACAAGAATGTTGGTATTCATGCGATTATAGTATGAGGTAACTTGAAAACTTAGTTGGACTGTGTAACTGATGTTGATCCACCCCATAGTGTTTCCATCTGAGTTCTCCTGCAGTGTGATAGACAGTTTCTCTAGTCACTGACAGCTTTCTTCCTCAAGCATCTGTGTCTCTCTGATATTGTGCAAAAGGGCTTACTTTCATGTCACAGTTGCTTGCTTAATACAAACATGGTGGCTCAGAAATGCCAGGGAATTCACGATCCAGTGGCAACCCTGAACCAGTGAGGATGACAGTCAGTGGTTAAATATTCCACCTTCTGCTCCTTGGTAAGATAATTTTGAGGTATATTGTATATGGTTTTCCAGAAAGTTCCCAGAGAGATCGATTCTCGGTTGGCGGTAACCTGTTCATTAAAACATTTATTGGCTTGTCTCCCTTCTCGTTTTTATTTCTCCCTAACTCATGTTTCCTAGGATCACAAAACAAACAGGTTTTTGTGTTAGCCCATCCTAAGACATTCTGACCAAGTAGAGCTGAGATCTTTGAAAATAATGAGTTCATTCAATTATGAGGTCCACTGTTTATATTAATAATATTATAATAACATTAGCCACTGATAAAAATCATATAGTAATTAGAGTGGGAAAATGTGGTTTATTTAGGATCATTATTTTTAATTTAATTTATTGGGTGACAAAATTATACAGTTCTTAGGTACACAATTCTACTACTCATTATCTGTACATTGTGTTGTGTATTCACCACCTCAAGTTAAGTCTCTGTCAGTCACTTTAATCCTTTCCATACCCTTCTTTACCTCCCCTTGCCACCCTGCCCCTAGAAATCACCACACTGTTGCTTGTGACCATGAGTTATTTCTCTCTTCTTTATTTTTCTCTCAAATCCTACACCCTTTCACCCAGTCTCTGCCCCAACAGTTGTCAGCCTGCTCTCTATGAGTCTATCTCTATTTTGCCTCAGTTTATTTTGTTCAGTAGATTCCATATGAGTGAAATCATATGGTATTTGTCTTTCTCTGACTGGCTTATTTCTCTTACCATAATGTTTTCCAGGTCCATCCACACTGCCACAAAGACTAAGATTCCCTTCTTCTTCTTTCTCTTCCTCTTCCTCTTTCTCTTCCTTCTTCTTTCCCCCCTCCCCCCCTCCTTTTTTTTTTTACAGCCAAGTAGTACTCCATTGTGTAAATGTACCACAACTTTTTTTGTCCACTCATCTACTCATAGATGCTTGAGCTGCTTCCAAATCTTAGCTGTTGTAAATGATGCTGCAATGAACATAGGGGCACATATATTCTTTCAAATTAGTGCTTCAGGTTTCTTTGCATACACTCCCAAACGTAGAAATGCTGGTTCATAAGGCAGTACCATTACTAATTTTTTTGAGGTAACTCTATACTGCTTTTCATAGAAGCTGCACCAATCTGCATTCCCACCAAAAGTGCACTAGGGTTTCCTTTTATCTACTTGCTAACACTTGTTTGTTGACTTGTTAATGATAGCCATTCTGACAGGTGTGAAGTGGTATCTTATTATGATTTTAATTTGCATTTCTCTAATGATTAGTGATGTTGAGGATCTTTTCATATGCCTATTGGCAATCTGTATGTCTTATTCGGAGAAGTGTCTATTCATGTTCTTTGCTCATTTTTAATTGTATTGCATTTTGGTGTTTTATAAGTTTTCAAATAAATTTTGAATATTAAGCCTTTATCAGATGTATCAGGAAATAAGTTCTACCATTTAATGCATTGTCTTTTCATTTTGTTGATGGTTTCCTTTGCTGTGCAAAAAATTTTTAGTTTGATGTGGCCCCATTTGTTTATTTTTCCTTTTGTTTCTATTGCCTGAGGGGACATTTTAGAAAAACTATTGCTATAAGAAATGTCGGAGATTTTACTGTCTAGGTTTTCTTGCATTTTTTTTGTTTCCATTCTAACATTTAAGTTTCTAATGCATTTTGAGTTTATTCTTTTGTATGTTGTAACAGGTTGGTTTAGTTTAATTTTTTGTGCATATCTTTTTAATATTCTTTTGTTTTAATTTATTTTTTTGATTATTTTTTTGGATTTTTTAAATTATTGCAGTTGTTCTATTTCCCCCCCTTCATTCCCCTCCACCCCACCCTCCCCGTCCCCACCATTACCCCCCTTTAGTTTATGACCATGTGTCTCAAGTTCTTTAGATTCTATATTTCCCATACTATTCTTGCCCCCCCATCTATTTTCTATCTACCGTCTATGCTACTTATTTTCTGTACCTTCTCCCCCCTTCACCTCCTCCCACTCCCCTGTTGCTAACCCTCCATGTGATCTTCATTTCTATGTTTCCACTCCTGATCTAGCTGTCCTTTTAGTTTGCTTTTGTTTTAGGTGTGGTTGTTAATAACTGTGAGTTTGCTGTCCTTTCACGGTTCATCTTTTTTATCTTCTTTTTCTTAGGTAAGTCCCTTTAACATTTTGTATAATAAGGGCTTGGTGATGATGAACTCCTTGAATTGGACATTATCTGAGAAGCACTTTATCTGTCCTTCCATTCTAAATGAAAGCTTTGCTGGATAGAACAATCTTGGTTGTAGGTCTTTGGATTTCATGACTTGGAATACCTCTTTCCAGCCCCTTCTTGCCTGTAAGGTCTCTTTTGAGAAATCTGCTGACAGTCTGATGGGAACTCCTTTGTAGGTGACTGTCCCCTTATCTCTTGCTGCTTCTAGAATTCTCTCCTTCATTTTAATCTTGGGTAATGTAATTATGATGTGCCTTGGTGTGTTTCTTCTTGGGTCCAACTTCTTTGGGACTCTCTGAGCTTCCTGGGTTTCCTGGAAGTCTATTTCCTTTGCCAGATTGGGGAAGTTCTTCTTTATTATTTGTTCAAATAAGTTTTCCACTGGTGGCTCTTCCTTTCCCCCTTCTGGTACCCCTATAATTCGGATGTTGGAGCCTTTAAAGATGTCCTGGAGGTTTTTAAGACTCTTATTTTTTTGAGTTCTTGCTTCTTCACTCTTTTCTGTTTGGCCATTATTTGCTTTCTTCTGGTCCACTCCATTGATTTGAGTCCCAGTTTCCTTTTCATCGCTATTGGTTTCCTGTGCAATTCCATTCATTTCAATTAGTTTCACCTTCATATGTTTCTCTAATTTGTGGCTATAATCAACCAGATCTGTGAGCATCCTGATCACCAGTGTTTAAACTGTGCATCTGAGAGTTTTGCTATTTCTTCATTGCTTAGATTTATAGGCTCTGGGGCTTTGAGATCTTCTTGAGCCATTTTTGGTCTGTTCCTGCTCATTAAGTATGAGGAGCAGATCCTTGGACTCCCAGGTCACTGGTTTGTGACGCTGTATGTGGGGGCATGGTCATAGCAGGGAAATGGCGACCCCCTCTGCTGTCTCAAGCTGCTGGGTGAGGAGCAGAGCCTTAGGTGGTTCACCAGGGCCAGGCCACTCAGAGTCGCTGGGTTATGATGCTGTATGTGGAGGCGGGGTCAGAGCAGGGAAATGGTGGCGCCCTCTGCTGCTGCCCGCCGCAGGGGCCTGCTGGGTCCCGTCTAATCACCCACTCCCTTTCTTCTCTATCTGCACACGAATGCGTGACCACAGTCAACCCGCAGCCCTGCTCCCTTGCTGTTTCCCCGTGGTCGTTCACTGGGTTGTTCACTAGGTCCAACCCTGCGCCTGGGTTCCGCACAACTGAGTCCATCTGACCGAGTTTTCCTGTGCAACCCCACTCCGCCAGCTGCTGATTTCGCCCCTCTTACCGATCAGGCTGAAGAATTTGTTGTTATCAGACTTCCAAAAAGTTCAATTTTCTGTGTTCTAGCTGTGTTTTCTATTGCTAATATTTAGTTGTCTCTAAACTTGGTTGTGTGAGAAAGCACAGTGTCTCCACCTATGACTCCATCTTGGTGGAAGTCCAATATTCTTAATACCATTTATTGTATAGACTACAATTGCTCCATTATAGTTTTTGCCTCTTTTGTCAAATATTAGTTGACTATGAAGTTATTAGTGTTTTGGGGATTATATATTCTCTTCCATTGGTCTATATGTCTGTTCTCTTGCCAGTGCCATGCTGTTTTGATTTCTATGGCCTTATAGTATAGTTTGATGTCAGGTAGTCTTATTCCTCCAACTTTGTTCTTCTTTCTCTAGACCACACTTGCTGTTCAGGGTCTTTTTGTGGTTACATGTAAATTTTGGGGATTATTCTAGTTCTGTGAAAAGGCCAATGGTATCTTGATAGCAATTGCATTGAATCTGAATCTGTAGATAGCTTTGGGTAGTATGTATATTTCAATGACATTAATTTCTTCCTAATTCCTAATATTAATGAGCATTGTATATGCCTTCATTTATTTCTATCTTTTTCAGTTTCTTTCTTCAGTGTCTTATAATTTTCTGAGTGCAGGTCTTTTACATTATTGTTTAATGTATTCCTAGATACTTTATTTTTTGAGGCAATTGTGAATGGGGTATTTTCTTAATTTCCATTTCTGATAGTTAATTATTGGGGTAAAAATGCAAGTGATTTCTGAATGTATGTTTTGTATACTACTTACCGTATTTTTCAGACCATAAGATGCACCTAGGTTTTAGAGGAGGAAAATTGGAAAAACAATTTTGACGCAAAAAATGTGGTAAAATATTTAATAACATAAATAACATAGTATTTCACCAATGTAAATATAAACAGAACTCAGCAGCAGCATTAACAACCATGATTCCTCCCAAATTGGTCAGGGGGAGTGCATCTTATAGTCCAAAAATACAGTAACTGAACTCATTGATCAGTTCCAGAGGCATTTTTGTGGAATCATTATGGTTCTCTATATTGAGTGCCATGTCATTTGCAAACAATGAGAATTTTACTTCTTCCTTTCCAGTTTGTCTGCCTTGTTTCTATGTCTTGTTTGATTCCTGTGGCTAGGACTTTAAGTACTATGTTAAATAAGAGTGTTAAATTAGGACATCACTGTGTTGTTCCCAGTCTTAAGGGAAATGCTTGTAGTTCTGCCAATTGAGTGTGTGATGTTGGTTGTGAGTCTATCATATTGCCCTTAATTACATTGAGGTGTCTTTCTTGTATTCCTATTTTCCTTAGAGTTTTTATCATAAGTGGGTGGTGGATTATATCAGATGCCTTTTCTGCATCTATTGATACGATAATGTGGCTTATATCTTTCAGTTTGTTTATGTGTTGTATCACATTTATTTATTTGTGAATATTGTATCAACTTTGCATCTTTGGAATATATCCTTCTTGACCACAATGTATGATCTTAATAATGTATTTATGGATTTGGTTCACTAATACTTTGATGAGGATTTTAGCATTTATGTTTATTAGTGATATTGGCCTATGATTTTCATTCTTTGTAGTGTCTTGACCTGTTTTCAAATTAAGATAATGCTGGGCTAATAAAAAGACCTCGGAAATCTTCTCTTTAATTTTTTGGAATAGTTTGAGGAGGATAGGTGTTACTTCTTTGAATGTTCGGTAAATTTCATCTGTTAAGACACCCAGTCCAGTACCTTTGTTTGCCAGGATTTTTTCTGATTCCTGCTTCATTTGACTAGTAATCTATTCAAATTCTCTTATTCATCTTCCTGATTTAGTTTTGGAAGATTACATAGTTCTAGGAATTTATCATTTCTTTCAGGTTGTTCAGTTTGTTGGCATATTGTTTTTCACAATATTTTCTTACAATCCTTTTTATTTCTGTGGAGTTAGTTCCTTTTCTTTCATTTCTGATTTTAATTATTTGAGTTTTCTCTTTTTTTTCTTGATCAATCTTGTTAAAGCTTTGTTAATCTTGTTTATTGAACTGGCTATTGGTTTCATTGATCTACTGTATTGGTTTCTAGACTCTCTGTTGATTATTCCGGCTCTGATCATTATTATTCCTTCCTTTTACTAACTTTGGACTTTATTTTTTTCTGGTTAAATATAAAGTTCATTGTTTATTTGAGATTTTTCTTGTCTCCTGAGGCAGGCCTGTAATGCTGTGAATTTCCCTTATAGGACTGCTTCCTTATATTGTATTTCATAGATTTGGGGTTGCTGTGTTCCATTTTCATTTGTATTAAGGTATATATTTTTTTAAGTCTCAGTTTTTACCCATTCATTGTTTAGTAACATTTTATTTAGCCTCCATATGTTTGTATGCATTTTATTTTACCTTCTTGTGAGATTTCTAGTTTCTTTTCTTTTTCTTTTTTTTTTAGTTCTTTCTTTTTTTTATTTTTATTTTTTTAATTTTTTATTGATTATGCTGTTACAGTTGTTCTATTCCCCCCTTCATTCCCCTCCACCCTACCTCCCCATCCCCATTACCCCCCCTTTAGTTTATAACCATGTGTCTCAAGTTCTTTAGATTCTATATTTCCCATGCTATTCTTGCCCCCCATCTATTTTCTATCTACTGTCTATGCTACTTATTTTCTGTACCTTCTCCCCCCTTCTCCTCCTCCCACTCCCCTGTTGCTCACTCTCCTTGAGATCTTCATTTCTATGTTTCCACTCCTGATCTAGCTGTCCTTTTAGTTTGCTTTTGTTTTAGGTGTGGTTGTTAATAACTGTGAGTTTGTTGTCCTTTCACTTGTTCATGTTTCTTTAACTTCTTTTTCTTAGATAAGTCCCTTTAACATTGCATATAATAAGGGCTTGGTGATGATGAACTCCTTGAATTTGATCTTATCTGAAAAGCACTTTATCTGTCCTTCCATTCTAAATGAAAGTTTTGCTGGATAGATCAATCTTGGTTGTAGGTCTTTGGATTTCATGACTTGGAATACCTCTTTCCAGCCCCTTCTTGCCTGTAAGGTCTCTTTTGAGAAATCTGCTGACAGTCTGATGGGGACTCCTTTGTAGGTGACTGTCCCCTTAGCTCTTGCTGCTTCTAGGATTCTCTCCTTCATTTTAATTTTGGCTAATTTAATTATGATGTGCCTTGGTGTGTTTCTTCTTGGGTCCAACTTCTTTGGGACTCTCTGAGCTTCCTGGATTTCCTGGAAGTCTATTTCCTTTGCCAGATTGGGGAAATTCACCTTTATTATTTGTTCAAATAAGTTTTCCACTGGTGGCTGTGCCTTTCCCCCTTCTGGTACCCCTATAATTCGGATGTTGGAGCGTTTAAAGATGTCCTGGAGGTTCCTAAGACTCTCCTCATTTCTTTGAATTCTTGCTTCTTGACTCTTTTCTGTTTGGCCATTATTTGCTTTCTTCTGGTCCACTTCATTGATTTGAGTCCCAGTTTCCTTTTCATTGCTATTGGTTTCCTGTGCAATTCCATTCATTTCAATTAGTTTTGCCTTCATATATTTGTCTAATTTGTGGCTATAATCAACCAGTTCTGTGAGGATCCTGATCACCAGTTCTTTAAACTGTGCATCTGAGAGTTTTGCTATTTCTTCATCACTTAGATTTATAGGTTCCGGGGCTTTGAGCTCTTCTTGAGCCATTTTTGGTCTGTTCGTGCCCTTTAAGTGTGAGGAACGGAGCCTTGGACTCCCAGTTCGCTGGGTTGTGACGCTGTATGTGGGGGCGTGGTCAGAGCGGGAAATGGCGGCACCCTTGCTGTTTTGCCCCGCTGGGTAGAGCCTTAGGTGGTTCACCAGGGCTGGGTCACTCAGAGTCGCTGAGTTATGACGCTGTATGTGGAGGTGGGGTCAGAGCAGGGAAATGGCGGCGCCCTCCCTGCCACTTGCCACGGGGACCCGCTGGGTCCCGGGTCCAATTGCCCACTCCCCCGCCTGTCTATCTGCGCACAAATGCGCGACCACAGTCAACTGGCAGCCTAGCGTCCTTGTTGCCTCCCCGAGGTCGCTCGCTTGGTCGTGTATGGATTGCGCGCCCTTGAGTCCGTCCGACCGAGTTTTCCTGTGCAACCCTGCTCCACCAGCTGCTTGTTTCGCCCCTTACCGGTCAGACTGAAGAATTTGTTGTTAACAGACTTCCAAAAAGTTCAATTTTCTGTGTTCTGGCTGTGTTTTCTGTTGCTAAAATTTAGTTGTCTCTAAACTTGGTTGTGTGAGAAGGCACGGATATCCACCTATGCCTCCATCTTGGCTGAAGTCCTCTTTTCTTTTTCTTTTTTATTTTTAAAGGATATTTTATTGATTATGCTATTATAGTTGTACCAGTTTTTTCTCCCCTTTTTACCCTTCCTCCCTGTACCACCCCACACTCTAGCATCCCCACCCATTAGTTCATATCCATGGGTTATACATATAAGTTCTTTGGCTTCTACATTTACTATACTATTCTTAATTTTCTCCTTTCTATTTTATACGTACCTATTACGCTTCTTATTCCCTGTGTCTTTTTCTCCCATACTTCCCTTCCCCTTCTGCAATGGTAACCCTCCATGCGATTTGTGTTTCTGTGATTTTATACCTGTTGTAGCTGTTTGTTTAGTTTTTGTTTTTTAGGTTCAATTGTTGACAGTTGTCAGTTTTTTGTCAGTTTATTGTTCATAGTTTTTGATGTTCTAAGTCCCTTTAACCTTTCATATAATAAAGGATCGATGATGATGAACTCCTTTAACTTTACCTTATCTGGGAAGCACTTTATTGCCTTTCCATTGTAAATGATAGATTTGCCAGATAGAGTAATCTTAGATGTAGGTTCTTGGCTTTCATGACTTTCTTCCCAGCCCCTTTTTGCCTGTAAGGTTTCATTTGAGAAATCAGCACGTAGCCTTATGGGAGCTCCTTTGGAGGTAACTTTCTCCTTTCCTCTTGCTGCTTTTAAGATTTTCTCCTAATCTTTAATCTTGGACAACTTAGTTATAGTATCTCTTGGTGTATTTCTCCTTAGGTCCAACTTCTTTTCTTCTCTCTGAGCTTCCTGGACTTCCTGGAAGTCTATTTCCTTCACCAGATTGGATAAGTTTTCTTTTATTATTTGTTCAAATATGTTTTTAATTTCTTTCTCTTCCTTTTCTTCTCCTTGTACCCCTATGATTCAGAGCATTTAAAGTTATCCTACAGGTGCCTAAGCCTTTGCTTATTTTTTTGAATTCTTGTTTCTTCATTCTGTTCTGGTTGGATGTTTATTTCTTAATTTTTTATTCCAAATCATTGATTTAAGTTCTGGTTTCCTTCCCTTCACTGTTGGGTCCCTGTATATTTTCCTTTACATTACTTTGGGGTTTTTTTGTTTGTTTGTTTTTTAGGCAGTATAAAGCTTTATTGGGGTTTGTGCACCCAGGCGAGGTTCTCTGGTCTGCAGAGTGGGGCCTGAGAAGTTGTGCCCAAGCAGGGAATATGGTGGGGTTTTATTCTGGTTGGCTCTCTTTTTTTAAAAATATATTTTATTAATTATGCCATTACAGTTGTGCTATTTCCCCCCTTCATTCCCCTCCACCCTGCACACCCCTCCCCCACCATTCCCCCACCTTTAGTTTATGACCATGTGTCTCAAGTTCTTTAGATTCTATACTTCCCATACTATTCTTGCCCTTCCCCCTATTTTCTACCTACCATCTATGCTACTTATTTTCTGTACCTTCTCCCCCCTTTTGTTCTTCCTACTCCCCTGTTACTAACCCTCCATCTGATCTTCATTTCTATGGTTCTGCTCCTGATCTAGCTGTCCTCTTAGTTTGCTTTTGTTTTAGGTGTGGTTGTTAATAACTGTGAGTTTGCTGTCCTTTCACTGTTCATTTTTTTATCTTCTTTTTCTTAGGTAAGTCCCTTTAACATTTCATATAATAAGGGCTTGGTGATGATGAACTCCTTGAATTTGATCTTATCTGAGAAGCACTTTATCTGCCCTTCCATTCTAAATGAAAGCTTTGCTGGATACAGCAATCTTGGTTGTAGGTCTTTGGATTTCATGACTTGGAATACCTCTTTCCAGCCCCTTCTTGCCTGTAAGGTCTCTTTTGAGAAATCCGCTGACAGTCTGATGGGAACTCCTTTGTAGGTGACTGTCCCCTTATCTCTTGCTGCTTCTAGGATTCTCTCCTTCATTTTAATCTTGGCTAATGAAATGATGATGTGCCTTGGTGTGTTCCTTCTTCGGTCCAACTTCTCTGGGACTCTCTGAGCTTCCTGGATTTCCTGGAAGTCTATTTCCTTTGCCAGATTGGGGAAGTTCTTCTTTATTATTTGTTCAAATAAGTTTTCCACTGGTGGCTGTTCCTCTTCCCCTTCTGGTACCCCTATAATTTGGATGTTGGAGCATTTAAAGATGTCCTGGAGGTTCCTAAGACTCTCCTCATTTCTTTGAATTCTCGTTTCTACATCCTTTTCTGTTTGGTCATTTTTTTCCTCCTTCTGGTCCACTCCTTTGATTTGAGTCCCAGTTTCCTTTCCATTACTATTGGTTTCTTGTGTATTTCCCTTCATTTCAATTAGTTTACCTTCCATATGTTCCTCTAATTTGTGACTAAAATCAACCAGTTCTGTGAGCATCCTGATCACCAGTGTTTTGAACTGTGCATCTGAAAATTTGGCTATTTCTTCATCGCTTAGATTTATTGGCTCTGGGGCTCTGAGTTGTTCTTGAGCCATGTCTTGATGTGTTTGTGCTTGTTATGTCTGAGGAGTAGAGCCTTACTTGTTCACCAGGGTGGGGCCACCCAGGTCGCTGTTTTGTGATGTTGTATGTGGGGTGTGGACAGAGAGGGGCCATCCAGGTTTCTGGTTTGTGATGCTGTAGGTGGGGGCAGGGTCACAGAGGGACAATGGCAGTTCTCTGTGCCCCTTTCCCCTGCTGGGGCCTGTGCTGTCCCTTTCACCACCGCTAGCTCCTTAACCGGTTTATCTGCGCATGAATGTGTGACCACGGTCCGCCCTCAGTGGGTCCACCACCTTGCACCCTCAGTGGGTCCGCCTCCTTCTCCACACCTGGGATCCACCCACAGCTGTTGGTGCACCTGGGTAGTGTGCCCCAGTAGGTCCAGTGGATATTTACTGCCCCACCCCGCTCTGCTGCTGGCTCTGCCCCTCTTACCGGTTTGGCTGAAGGGTTTGTTGTTGTCAGACTTCCATGTAGTTCAATTTTCTGTGGTTTGGCTGCGTTTTTGTTGCTAAAACTTTGTTGTTTTTAAACTTGGTTGTGTGAGAAGGAGAAGTGCTTCCAGCTACGCCTCCATCTTGGTGGAAGTCCTTTACATTACTTTGTATAGCCTTCATTTCTTACTTCATTTTGTGACCAAGCTCAATCAATTCTGTGAGTGTCCTGATTAGTAGTGTTTTTATTTATTTATTTATTTTAATTGTTGTTCAAGTAAAGTTTTCTGTGTGTTACCCATCCCAGCTTACCCCCTAGTGCTCCCCACCTCCCTCTGATTTCCATCCCCCTTAGTTTTTGGCCATGTGTCCTTTATACTTGTTCCTGTAAACCCTTCTTCTCCTTTCCCCCTGAAATTCCCTCCCCTCTACCCTCTGGTCACTGTCAGCCTGTTCTATATTTCAGTGTCTTTGGTTATATTTTGCTTGCTTGTTTGTTTTATTGTTTAGCTTCCTGTTAAAGGTGAGATCATATGGTATTTGTCTTTCGCTGCCTGGCTTATTTCACTCAGCACAATGCTTTCCATTCCCATCCATGCTCTTGCAAAGGGTAGGAGCTCCTTTCTTTCTGCTGCATAAAATTCCATTGTGTATTTATACCATAATTTTTTGATCCATTCATTTACTGATGGGCACCTAGGTTGCTTCTAGCACTTGACTTTTGTAAATTGTGCTGCTATGAACATTGGTGTGCATCGGTTCTTTTGGATTGGTATTTCAGGGTTCTTAGGATATAGTCCTAGCAGTGGCATTGCTAGGTCAAAAGGCAGATACAGCCCTGGCTGGTGTAGCTGAGTGGATTGTGTTCAGGCTGCGAACCAAAGGGTCGCCAGTTCGATTCCCAGTCAGGGCACATGCCTGGGTCTTGGGCCAGGTCCCCAGTGGGGGCCACGTGAGAGGCCACCACACATTGATGTTTCTCTTTCTTTTTCTCCCTCCCTTTTCCTCTCTCTAAAAATAAATAAATAAAATCTTTAAAAAAAAGGCAGATACATTTTTAGTTTTCTGAGAAAATTCCATAATGTTTTCCGTAGTGGATGTACCAGTCTGCAATCCTACCAACAGTGAACTAAGGACCCCTTTTCTCCACAACCTCTCCTATACTTGTTGTTTGTTGCTTTGTTTATGATGGCCATTCTGACAGGTGTAAAGTGGTATCTCATTGTGGTTTTAATTTGCATCTCTCTGATTGCTAGTGATATTGAGCATCTTTTCATATGAGTCTGGATCCTCTGTATGTCCTCCTTGGAGAAGAGTCTGTTCAAGTCCTTTGCCATTTTTTAATTGGGTCTTCTTAGAGTGAAGTCATATAAGTTCTTTGTATATTTTGGAGATTAAACCCTTGTCTGAGGTATCATTGTCAAATATGTTTCCCCATACAGCTGGTTCTATTTTAATTTTAATACTGTTTTCTTTAGCCATGCAAAAGCTTTTAATTTTGATGAGATCCCATTTGCTTATTCTTTCCTTTATGTCCCTTGCTCTAGGGGACATATCAGTAAAAAAGTTGCTGCGTGAAATATCTGAGATTTTTCTGCCTATGTTCTTGTCTAGGACTTTAACAGTGTCATGGCTTATATTTAAGTCTTTTATCCACCTTGAATTTATTTTGGTGTATGGTATAAGTTGGTGCTCGAATTTCATTTTTTTATTGCATGTAGCTGTCCATTTCTCCTCACACCATTTGTTGAAGAAGATATTTTTAGTCCATTTTATGTTACTGCCCCCTTTGTCAAATATTAATTGATGGTCCTGATCAGCAGTGTTTTGAACTCTGCATCAGATAGGTTGTCTGTCTCCTTGTTGCTTAGTTCTTTTTCTGGAGTTTTGATCATTTCTTTCATTTGGGCTATATTTTTTTGTCTAGGTGATACATCATATGTGGAGGAGCCTGGGGTATTCACCAAGGTGGGCCAACCCATATAGCTGTGTTGTGGCGCTGTATGTGGCGAGGGGTCCAAGAGGGAAAAATGCCACTATTTCAGCTCTTGCCCCACTTTCCATCACTTCCCTTGCTTACCACAAGCAGACTGTGCTCTTTCAGATGTTGATTCCCAGGTGGGTAAATTTGTGTACGTTCTAGGACCCTTTTGGCCTCTGGGCCTCTCCAGTGGTCTCTCCTGTGAGGCTGAGAGTTTCTCTTGCTGTCACAACCCCTACTGATTTTTACAGGCAGAAGTTTTGAATCTTTAGTTTCCTATGCTGAAACCTCGGGTTTTATGGTCTGTCTTGCTCTCCAGTTGTTCCTTCCTGCTTATCTACAAGTGAATGTGGGATCACATGCATGATCTGCCACCTTGCCTGCAGTGTGTCCCCTCTACCCCTGTTTCTACCCCTTCCACCAGTCTGGATGAATGTTTAACTCTTTGCTTGTTTGACTTCCATGCAGTTGGATATTCTGACAGTTCTGGTTGTTTTTTGTTTTTAAATTGGTGGTTATACTTCCTTTGGTTGTAAGAGGAAGCAAAGAGTTTCTGCCTATATCTCCCTCTTGGCCAGAACACCTAATTTCTAGTTTCATACAATATGGTTAGAGACGATGCTTGATGTGATTTTAATATTATTAAAACTTGTGGAGTCTTGCTTGTAACATGTGGTCTATGCTAGAAAATATTCCACATGTACTTGAAAAGAATGCATATTCTGCTGCCTATGGGTTTAAATGCTCTGAAGATATCAGTGAAATCCATGTGAACTAGCTTGTCATTTAAGGCCATTGTTTTCATGTTGATTATTTTTGTCTGAAAGATCTATTCATTGATTTTTTTTTAAATTTTATTTAGTTATTTTTCAAGTACAGTTTTTTTGTCTATTTTTCCCATCCCAGCCTCCCCTGCCCCTTGCTCCCCACCTCCCTCCCTATTCCATCCCCCTTAGTTCTCGTCCCTGTGTCCTTCCTATTTGTTCCTCCAAATCCCTCCCCCTTTTCCCCTTAACTTCCCTTCCTTCTCCCCTCTGGTCACTATCCCCTTGTTCTCTATTTCAGTGTCTTTGTTTTTTTTTTTTTTTCTGCTTGCTTGTTTGTTTTGTTGTTTAGCTTCCTGTTAAAGGTGAGATCATATGGTATTTGTCTTTCAGCACCTGGCCTATTTCACTCAGCATAATGCTTTCCAGTTCCATCCATGTTGTTGCAAAAGGTAGTAGCTCCTTCTTTCTCTCTGCAGCATAGAATTCCATTGTGTATATGTACCACAATTTTTGGATCCATTCATTTACTGTTGGGCACCTAGGTTGCTTCCAAGTCTTGGCTATTGTAAATTGTGCTGCTATGAACATTGTGGTGTATAGGTTCTTTGATATTGATGTTTTAGGATTCTTAGGATATAATCCCTGCAGTGGAATTGCTGGGTCAAAAGGCAGGTCGATTTTTATTTTTCTGAGAAAATTCCATACTGTTTTCCATAATGGTTGTACCAGTCTGCAATCTCACCAACAGTGAACTAAGGACCCCTTTTCCCCACAACCTCTCCAACATTTGTTGTTTGTTGCTTTCTTTATGACAGCCATCCTGACTGGTGCAAAGTGGCATCTCATTGTGGTTTTAATTTGCATCTATCTGATGGCTAACAATATTGAGCATCTCTTCATGTGTCTCTGAATGTTCTGTATGTCCTCCTTGGAGAAGTGTTTATTCAAGTCCTTTTCCCATTTTTTAATTGGGTTGGGTGTCTTCTTAGAGTGAAGTCGTGTAATTTCTTTGTATATTTTGGAGATTAAACCTTTGTCTGAGGTATCATTGGCAAATATGTTTTCCCATACAGTTGGTTGTCTTGCTAATTTAATACTGTTTTCTTTAGCCATGCAGAAGCTTTTAATTTTGATGAGATCCCATTTGTTTATTCTTTCCTTTACATTCCTTACTCTAGGGGACATATCAGTAAAGAAGTTGCCGTGTGAAATATCTGAGATTTTCTTGCCAGTGTTCTCCTCTAGGACTTCAATGGTGTCACGACTTACATTTAAGTCTTTTATCCACCTTGAATTTAATTTTGGTGTATGGTGTAAGTCTGTGCTCAAGTTTCATTTTTTTGCACGTAGCTGTCCAGTTCTCCCAACACCATTTGTTGAAGAGGCTATCTTTACTCCATTTTATGTTACTGCCCCCTTTGTCAAATATTGATTGACTGTAGAGAGCTGGGTTGATTTCTGGGCTCTCTGTTCTGTTCCATTGGTCTATGTGCCTGTTTTCATGGCAGTACCAGGCTGTTTTGATTACAGTGGCCTTGTAATACAGTTTGATATCAGGTATTGTGATCTCCCCTACTTTGTTCTTCTTTCTCAAAAGAGCAGCTGCTATTCGGGCTCGTTTATGGTTCCATATAAATTTTTGAAGTGTTTGTTCTATGTCTGTGAAATATGCCATTGTTACTTTAATAGGTATTACATTGAATCTGTATATTGCTTTGGGTAGTATGGACATTTTGATGATGTTAATTCTTCCAATCCATGAACAAGGTATATGTTTCCATTTGTTTGTGTCTTCCTTAATTTCTTTCTTCAGGGCTGTGTAGTTTTCTGCATACAGGTTTTTTACCTCCTTAGTTAGATTTATTCCCAGATATTTTATTTTTCTTTTTGCTATATCAAATGGGATTTTTATCTTTATTTCTGCTTCTGCTGATTCACTGTTGGTATACAAAAATGCCTTTGATTTCTGGATATTGACTTTGTAACCAGCTGTTTTGCCAAATTCATTAATTACTTCGAGCAGTTTTTGGGTAGAGTCTATAGGATTTTCCATGTACACTATCATGTCATCTGCAAACAGTGACAGTTTTGCTTCCTCCTTTTCTACTTGGATACCTTTTATTTCCTTTTCTTGCTTGATCGCTGTGGCTAAAACTTCCAATACTATATTGAATAGAAGTGGTGAAAGTGGACAACCTTGTCTTGTTCCTGATCTTAGTGGAAAAGCTTTTAGTTTTTTCCCATTGAGTATGATATTGGCTGTAGGTCTCTCATATATGGCCTTTATTATTTTGAGAAATGCTCCCTGTATTCCCACTTTGCTGAGTGTTTTTATCATAAATGGGTGTTGTACCTTATCGAAAGCTTTTTCCGCATCTATTGATATGATCATGTGGTTTTTGTCTTTGTTTTTGTTTATGTGATGAATTACATTTACTGATTTGCGAATATTGAACCATCCTTGCATCCCTGGGATGAATCCCACTTGATCATGGTGTATGATCTTTTTGATATATTGTTGGATGCGATTTGCCAATATTTTGTTGAGGATTTTAGCATCTATGTTCATCAGCGGTATTGGCCTGAAGTTTTCTTTCTTCATTGTGTCTTTATCTGGTTTTTCGAATAGGATGATGCTGGCTTCATAAAAAGAATTTGGGAATTTTCCATCCTTCTGGATTTTTTGAAATAGTCTGTGGAGAATAGGGGTTAGCTCTTCCTTAAATGCTTTGTAGAATTCTCTTGTGAAACCATCTGGTCTGGGGCTTTTGTGTGATGGAAGTTTTTTGACTACTGCTTCAATTTCTTTTGCTGTTATTGGTGTATTTAGATTTTCTGCTTTTTTTTCACTGAGTTTTGGAAGATTGTATTTTTCTAGAAATGTGTCCATTTCCCCTAGATTTTCAAATTTCTTGGCATACAGTTCTTCATAGTAATTTCATACAATCTCTTCTATTTCTGTGGTATCAGTTGTAATCTCTCCTTTTTCATTTCTGATTGTGTTTATTTGTGTCCTCTCTCTTCTTTTCTTGATGAGCCTACTTAAAGGCTTGTCTATTTTGTTTATCTTCTCAAAGAACCAACTCCTGGATTCATTGATCCTTAGAATTGTGCTTTTAGTTTCTATGTCATTTAATTCTGCTCTAATATTGGTTATTTCCTTCCTTCTGCTTGCTCTGGGCTGTCTTTGTTGTTGTTCCTTGAGTTCTTGCAGGCGTAGGGTTTGGTTGTTTGTTTGAAATGTTTCTATTTTCTTTAGGTAGGCCTGTATTGCTATAAACTTCCCTCTCAGGACTGCCTTTGCTGTGTCCCATAAGTTTTGGGTTGTTGTGAGATCATTTTCATTTGTTTCCAGAAATGTTTTGATTTCTTCCCTAATTTCATTCTTGACCCATTCATTGTTTAATAGCATACCATTCAGTCTCCATGTTTTTGGGTGCTTTGGGTTTTTATCTTTGGGGTCGGTTTCTAATTTCGGTCCCTTGTGGTCAGAGAAGATGCTTGGTATGATTTCAATTTTCTTGAATTTTTTGAGGCTCGTTTTGTGTCCTATCATGTGGTCTATCTTTGAAAATGTTCCATGTGCATTTGAAAAGAATGTGTATTTAGGTTCTTTGGGATGAAGGGCTCTATATATATCAGTTAAGTCCATTTCATCTAGTGTGTTGTTTAATGCCACAATATCTTTGTTGATAATCTGTTTGGAAGATCTGTCCATTTTTGATAGTGGGGTGTTCAAATCCCCTACTATAATTATGTTGCTGTCAATCTTTCTTGAAGTCCTCTAAGATTTACTTGATATATTTGGGTGCCCCTATGTTTGGTGCATATATGTTTACAATGTTAATGTCTTCCTGGTGGATTCTTCCCTTGAGTATTTTGAAGTGACCTTCTGGGTCTCTCCTTATGGCCCTTTTTTTGAAGTCTATTTTGTCTGATATGAGAATTGCTACCCCAGCTTTTTTTTCTTGTCCGTTTGCTTGGAAAATGTGTCTCCAGCCTTTCACTTTTAGTCTGTGATGCTCTTTTGTCCTGAGGTGGGTCTCTTGTAGGCAGCATATGTGTGGGTCATGCTTTCTTATCCATTGAGCTATTCTGTGTCTTTTGATTGGAGAATTTAATCCATTGACGTTTAAGGTTATTATTGATAGGTGCTTATTCATTGCCATTTTTGTACCTGTGTTCTTCTCTGTCTCCCTCTTATCCTTCCTTCCCTTAAAGCAGTCCTTTTAGTATTTCTTGTAGAGCTGGTTTGGTGGAGGCATATTCTTTTAGACTTCTTTTTTCTTGGAAGCTCTTTATTTCACCATCTATCTTGATTGAGAGCCTTGCTGGGTAAAGTAGCCTTGGTTGTAGGCCTCTGGTTCTCATTACTTGAAATATTTCTTGCCATTCTCCTCTTGCTTGAAGTGTTTCCATTGAGAAGTCAGTAGCTAATCTTATTGGGGCTCCCTTGTATGTTATTTCTTTTTTCTCCCTTGCTGCCTTTAAGATTCTCTCTTTGTCTTGGAATTTTGCCATTTTGATGATGATGTGTCTTGAAGTGGGCCTCCTTGGGTTCCTCTTGGTTGGCACTCTGTGTGATTCCCGGATTTGTGAGACTTTTTCTCTTATCAAATTAGGAAAACTTTCTCTCATTACTCGTTCAAATATGTTTTCTATCCCTTGTTCTTCTTCTTCTCCTTCTGGTATTCCTATTATTTGGCTATTATTACGTTTCATATTGTCTTGCATTTCTCTTAATCCCTTTTCATTCTTTCTGAGCCTCTTTTCATTTTCTTGCTCTTTCTGTGAGATCCTTTCTACCTTGTCCTCCAACTCACTAATCCTATCCTCCGCTTCATCTATCCTACTTTGGAAACTTTCTACTGTGTACTTCAATTCGTAAATTGTGTTCTTCATTTCCTCTTGTCTCTTGCTGATAGTTTCCATTTCCTTTTTGATGTTGCTGTAGTTTGCAGAGAGATCATTATAGTTCCCCTGTAGTTTCTGGTAGTTCACTTTGAGCTCTTTGAACTTCGTAATAACCAGTGCTTTGAATTCACTGTCTGATAGTTGATCAGCCTCTATTTCATCTAAGATTCTTTCTGAGGTTTCTGCTTTTTCTTTCATTTGCGGATTGTTTCTTTGTCTTCCCATTGTTTGAGACTCTTCCTGTTAGTCTCTGCTTCTAAAATTGATCTGTTCTAAAACCCTGGTTTTATGGTGTAAACTTCTGTGGAATGATCCTTGTGCAGACTCCTTGAAGTTTCTTGATGTTCTTCATCTCCACCTACACTCACGCTGGTCCTCGCGCTGGTCCCTGCATTGGTCGCCTTCCACTGCTGAATTTCCGGGCTCTAGTAGCCGCCTCCTCAAGCACCCAGACCCGTTACTACGGCAGAGGCACAGAGGCTGGGAATGTCCAGGCTCCCGTATCTGGCTCTCTCTGTTGCCCAGGGCCGTCACAGGGGTTTGGAGTGTCCCGGTTTCCGTACCTGATTCCCCGGCGTCTAGTCCTGTCTCTATGGCAGTGGCACAGAGGCTTAGAATGTCCCAACTCCCGTACCTGATTCCCCAGTGTCCAGTCCCGTCACTATGGCAGCAGCACAGGGGCTGAGAGCCTCCCAGTTACCGTAGAGGGCTCCTCTGCCACCCAGGGCTGTCTCAGGGGTTTGGAGAGTCCCGGCTTCCGTACCTGACTCCCTGGCCAGTCTCGTCGCTATGGCAGAGGCATTGGATCTGAGAACTTCCCGGCTCCGTAGCTGGCTCCTCTGCTGCGTCACAAGGGTTTTGAGAGTCCCGGCTTCCGTACCTGACTCCCCGGCGTCCAGTCCCGTCGCTATGGCAGGGGCACAGGATCTGTGAACGTCCCGGCTCCCGTAGCTGGCTCCTCAGGGCCCAGGCCTGTCTCTATGGAGGCGTCACAGGGGCCTTTGGTGTCCCAGCTCCTGTAACTGACCCTTCCGTTGCCCAGCCCGGTAGCTATGGCATCGGCGCAAGGGCCGAGAATGTCCCCGCTCCGGTTCCTGACTCCTCTGTCTCCCAGGAACGTCACAGGGGCTTGGAGTGTTCGGCTTCCGTACCTGACTCCCAGGCTCCCAGGCCTGTTGCTCTGGCTGCAGCACAGGGGCCGCGTGAGACCCAGATCCAGTAGCTGACTCTGCCGCCGTCTGGTGTTTCAGCGTCGGTCACAATCTCTGGTCTTTTAATTTCATAAATGCTGGGTAACCGATGGTTTATTGTGCTGTTTCTCTATAGATCTGCCAGGATTTTCACCCATGAGTACAGGAGCTAGTATCAGCTCCATCTTACTCCGACGCCAGCTTCCCAGCATCCCCTATTCATTGATGTTAATGGTGTTTTACAATCCTCTACTATGACTGTATTACTATTGATTTCTTTCTTTATGTCTATTAAGGTTTGCTGTATAAATTTAGGTACTTATTTGTTGGGTGCATGTTTGCAAGGGTTATATCTTCTTGTTGGATTGTTCCCTTTATCATTATGTAGTGTCTTTCTTTGTCTTTCTCTGTAGTCTTTGTTTTACAGTCTATTTTATCAGATATAAGCATACCTCAGTTTTTTATTTCATTTTTGTTCGCATGAAATTCCTTTTTCCATTTATTTAAATTTACATTGTGTGTACTCTTTGTTCTGAGGCTGGTCTCTTGTAGACAGAAAATATATGGGTCTTGTTTTTTTATCCATTCAGTCACCCAATGTCTGTTGATTGGAGCATTTAAGCCATTTATATTTAAAGTGATTATTGGTAGGTACATATTTATTACTATTTTATTCTTTTGTTCCTCTTCCTATTTCTTTCTCTCCTTCTCCTCCTACTCCTTCTTCTCCTTCTCGCCTCTTCCCACTCCTCTCTCCCCTCCATCTCTACTCCTCCCCTCTCCTCTTCCTCCTTTATACGTACTCTTTGACATTTCTTATAATCCTGGTTTGGTGGTAACAAACTCCTTCACCTATATCTCTATTGGGAATCTTTTCGTTTCTCCTTCGATTTTAAGTGATAGCCTTGTTGGGTAAAGTAGTTTTGGTTGTGGGTACTTACTTTTCATCACTTTGAATATGTTATACCAATTCCTTCTGGCATGAAATGTTTCTGTTGAGAAAACAGGTAGTAGCAGTCTAATGGGAGCTTCTCTGTAGTTAACTGCCTTTATTTTGTGGCTTTTCCCATTTTTTTTAACCTTTGCTTTCTTAACTTTGTTCTGTTTTGGTGGTAGTGTCTTTGAGTTCATTTTCTTTAGGACTCTTTTTGCTTTCTGGAGTTTGCATCTCTTTTCTTTACTAGACTCGGGAAGTTTTCAGTCACTACTTTTTAAAATAGGTTCTTGATATCTGTTTCTCTTCCTATTTCTTCTAAACCCCTATGATATACATGCTATTATGCTTCTTGTTGACTTTTCAACAGTTCTTATGATTTAAAATTGTTTTTTCTTTTTGTTTCTCTGATTTTGTGTTTTCTTTATGATGTCTTCCAAATTGGGGATTTGATCCTCTAGTTCATCTAATCTACTGTTTATTTCTTTAAATGTATTCTTTATATCAGGCATTGTTTCTTCATTTCTTGCTGGTCCTTTTCATGGTTTCGATGTTTTTTTTGTGCTGTTGAGCATCTTTTAAACCATTACTTTGAACTCTGTGTCTGATAAATTTCTTGCCTTTATTTAATTTAACAGTTTTTCTGGAGAATTCCTCTATTTTTTAAAAAAAATTGGGGTCTGTTTTTTTGTTTCCTCATTTTGCCTATCTCTTTGTATTTTTTTTTAAGTATTAGGGAGATATGCTATGACTTCCACTCTTGGTAGTGTGTCCTTATGTAGTAGGTGTCCTGTGGGGTTTGGTGGTGCAGTCTCCTTGATTACCTCAGCTGGGAGCTCCAGAAATGTGGCTTTACTGGGCTACATGGGCTTTTTTGTTGTAAATTGAGTCTTGATTGTTATTTGTCAATTCATGCATGGGAATGACCCTCAGTCTGTGATTGTGAGGCTCAACCTTGACCATAGCATGTGAGCTCCTGTGTTGGTGCTGACCACAGAAAGTGAAATTTGCTCCAGCAGGATTTGGTTTTCTCCAAGATCTTACTTTGGATATGCTGCTTGTGAGGCTGATTGGATACTTCTCTGATGTTGTATGAAGCATGCCACTTTGTTGGTTTGGGACTCTTAGGTGGACTCTTGGCAGAATAATACCAGACACTGCCTGTAACTGGCCCTGGGAAATCTGTTTGGATCTTCAGTGATCCAGTTTTTGGCTGCCTCTGCTTGGTCTGGGTACAGGCAGAAAGGACCAAGCTGTGTACTAAGGTCAGCTTTTTCCAGCACCGGGCCCAGGGGCAAGTCAGCAAATATTCTAAAGCACCCTGAGATGTGCCTCTATTTGCTGGCTACCTATTAGACTTAGTCACTGAAAGAGCTCTGGTTGTACTCCTTTGCAGGGTATAGCTCCACAGGGTTGGGTGAGGAGGATTCCATAATATAGGGTTATTGCTTTCCTATAGGCTGTTGCCACAGAGAGGGGAATTCTGCACCTAAGAAAGATGGTATCATTCTCAATGTGGTTTCTTCTGTTAATCCTTGGTTATAAGGCTCCTCTTCATCTGGTCTTCAGTTGGTTATTTAGGATGATTGTTCTGTAATTTCATTGTAATTAGTTTGGTCTTGGGATGAGGTGAGTGTAGCTTTTACCTACTTTGTCACCATCTTGGATCTGTGTAGTTGTAGTAATTTTGGAGAAGGTTTTTTGGAGGTTCTGGGAAGAATTTGTACAGTGAACAAATTGATGGACTTATAAAGGGGTGATCTTTGGTTGTAGATAATAGTACTTGTATTGAGCCTTCATATTTGAAAATGTAATGTGTATTGCATACTTCCGATATTCTGATCACTTTGGCGATAATCAGTGTAAATAAAATATATATTTTCTTACCTCTACCTTGCACAAATATGCCATTTCTGTTTGTCATTTTACTACTATTGTAATATGAAAGTGAATCTAGAAGGAGCATTAACAGAGGAATCTATATTGTCACCTTTAACATTGGTGAGGCGTTTACAGAGGACTGATTTTGATTTACTAGTTGAAAATTAAAATTTTTTCACTGTGTTACTTTTATGAATCACATAGGTGAGAGTATAATATTTGTACTAATTTATGTGCTATTGTTTTATTTATTCAAGTTAGGTTTAGAGTTAACTTTCATGGAAGTAAAAACAACAGCAAAAGTATTCAAAAGTCTAAGGCCTGAGGGGATTTAAGACATGAAAAAAGATAGGAGAGAAAATTAGAATTTATGAGTGATAACCCATATTGGCCTAAGCCAAAATGAGAATTTATATAACTGAATGGCTCAAGAAGTCAAACTACTTTCAAACAAGTTTGATTCTTGGCTCAGTGTCACTAGGATCATTTTTAGGCCTTTCACCTAATGAGGTAGTTCTGTTTTCAGAGTATATTGTGGCAAATGAAGCTTGGAGGTCTCTCTCCACAGTAAAGACACCACAGCAGAATATAGAATTAATAGTACCATTCAGGAATTGGACCTCTTAGCCTGATTTGGGTCAGGTGTTTATTTCCCAATAGAAGCCAAGATAGTGGAAAAAAACATTAATTTAATTTCCAATCTGTATGTTATTAGATTCTTTTTCTTGATTTATTTCATTGGCTGGGTTCTTTAGTACAATTCTGAATAGGGAGGAGCAGGCATCCTAGCCCTTTTTTTTAATATTAGAGAAAAATGGTCTAGTGTTTCATCATAAAAATGTGTTAGTTGTAGGTTTTTCATAGCTTTTATCTATTAGATTGAGGAAGTTTCACTCTACTCCTAGTTCACTGAAGATTTTTTTGGAAATTATGAATTGGTGTTGAATTTCGATAAATGTGTTTTCTGTCTCAATTTAGATGATTATGTGACTTTTATTCTGTTAGTACAGTGAATTATGTTAATGAATTTCACCTTGATTTTTGGCCTTAATTCTACAAGGTCGTGATATGTTTGATAAGTTTTATAAGTTGCTAATTCAATTTGTGACTGTTTAACTTCTATGTCCATGTTATTGAGTGATACTGGTTCATCGTATATTTTTTGTAAGATCTTTATTGGTTTTGGCATTAGGGTGATGCTGGCCTTATAGAATGAGTCCAGAATTGTCTTAAGAAATAGTTTGTGTAGGAAGATAGAAGGAAGATTAACTTCTTGCTTTTATTCTCAAGGGGGAAGGTTAGTTTTACCCAAGAGCTTGAACTATCAATGGGTGAAGGATGATTCTCTTGGCAAAAATGAGGTATTGTTGCCACAAGAAAGGAGAGTGGAAGCTGGGTGACATCATATGCAGGGAAGCAGAACAAGATTTCTCATCACAAAGACTACATAAGATTCCTCGGTAGGTTAGAAGAAATAGAGAGGGGTTGAATGGAGAGATAAAGCTCTTAATGAGGGTGATGAATGAGAGCAGAGTTTATATCCAGAGGTTGTCCAGTGCCCACTCTCATGGGAGCCAACTTTAGTCTCCATATGAGCAGAGTTAATTAATGTGTCACCTATGGCCAGGGCATTGCATGAACTGCTATATTTTTTGCATGATTTTCATTGTATTTTTTCCATTACATTGTATTTCCCTATATCCTCTTCTACCTCCATCTCCTACCCACTGAAATAAGTTTGCTCTTCTAACTGGCATTTGGTGAGGACCTAGCTCCTTTACAGCACATCTTCTGTTGACTTTTAGCTGGTATGATGTGGTACATTTCTGTGCCTCCACATTTTACTTCCTACTTTACTTACCTAAGAGTCAACCCACTTTTCAGTGTTCTTCAACCCAATCTCCAGAAATAAAAGTTATGAACCTGTACTCCAGGGAGGGTGGTAGGGGTGTGACATTGGGCAAAGCTTTCCACACCTGTAATTAGATGGGTTTAACAGAGTGTAATGGAACTCTCCAACACAGGTAATCATCAAAAAAGCAACCATATTCATTCTTTTAAAGTTGCTAAAATGCTTTTATTTTACACCCTTCTTTCATCTTAATATTAATCTTTAGCTGTGATTTACTCTTTTCTTGTCAATATTGAATTACAAATTATTCTTCATAACTTCTGGGAGTAAGGAGAGATAACTGGTTGATTTCCTTTCTTCTGGACTTTGGTCTGTCTCAAAAAGTCTCAGATATAAACTTAAAAAAATTCCAATGTCTAATCTTAAAGAGGACAGTTATCCCTCATTATTGGCTGGTAAAACAATGTACTTGGGCTTTTAGTACACTAAACTCAAGAAGTCATTATATGACAACATAGAATCCTGTACACTAATGGATGCCTTGCTCAATTCACTTATACTTTTTAAAGCATCTATATTAGGTAGCAACAGGACTAGACCTTGAGATGGTTCAGACAAATGTTCTGTCCTCTGGGTGCTCTACAACCTTGTAATGTGGAAGTGGTGGGCACTGAGGACTGGACAAAGAAACAAGGCAATGTAACAGAAAGTGCGAAGCTGCTAATTTATTAATTTATGCAGGATACTGTTAAGGCCCCAACAGAAAATAGTCAATTAAATTGGAGAGAGTCATGGCAAGGTAGGTTAAGTTTTGTTCCTTATCTGTGGTTTGTACTTGTAATGTTGCAGTCTGGGAGTTGTCCATTCACTTAATCCAAAGAGTGATTAAGCCCTAGGGAAAATGGGTTGGTTCACAATGACCAAGTTCTGAGTTTAACTTGACACTTTAAACTTGGTTAGGTTTAATAACCTAAAGTAGCAAATCCTCATAGAAGGGGAGTTTGCTTGAGATTAGAAATACCATTATAGAGAACCAAGATGGGGCTACTGTTAACTCACCTGAAGTCAGAGGAAAAAGTGTTTCCTGGAGACATGGTCAGGGGTTCATGCTGACCAGTAGCACATTGACTCGAATTCATGTATTCAACGTAATGTTAAAAAACAAAGCATGTTCAGAGGAAGAAGATGGTGGTGAGGTAGGTGGGAGCAGAGCCCAGTTCTCCCTGTGCCCAGCTGGAACACCTAGCCATTCTTCTAAAGAACAGAGTGAACAGCCAACAGAATCCTAGCTTATATGAAGTTTGGAGGCCAAAAATTATAGAGGACATTGAAAAACAGACAGTGAGGAGATTGCACTGGGACAGTGAGGTCTCTGGAATCTGCTCAGGGACCTAGGTTGCTATGGCTGCTGGGCCAGTGCCTGTGGCAGGATACTGAGAGGAGAGTTAGGTAATCAGCTCCCTCCCTTACCAGAACAGGGAGGGCAGCCAGGCACCAGGAGAGACCTGGATACTGGAAGTTGCCGAGGGGAATAGAGACAGAGTGGGAGACATGTGGAGGTGGTAAAAATCTGGTGGGACTGTGCACACCAGCACCAGAGAAACGGGTGCAAGGAGACACCTGGAGAAGGGAGGAGTTGGACTGTGTCGTACCCTTGGATACGACACTTGGATAGTCTCTGGACTGGTTGGAAAATTGGGCTGTGTGAAAAGCCATGTGCTTGTTAAGAATGGTGGGCAGCTGCTTTGTAAGGAACTTTCCAGCAGCAGCTGGCTAGCCCTGAGGGTGATTTGAGCTGTGTGCCCCAGAGGCTGAGTGGCTTAGTGGAGCCACTCACCAGGGCCTGATTTGGGCTAGATGCCCAGAGGCTGAGTTGCTGAGTGAGGTTTCATGCCTGAGACTGAGCGGCTGAGTGGAACCATGCACCCAAGCTTGACTGGCACTGCATGTCCAGAGACTGAGTAGCTGATTTAAGCCTGGCAGCTCATGGAGGACCAGGTCCGGAGACTGAGCAACTGTGAGTATTGTGGCCCAAACCTGGTCTCCATTCTCTCAAAATCATAGGAAGGGATAAAAGCAAAGCCCAGCCCCCCTCTTCCTGTGGCATTTGGGAAGACCAGCAGAACTTGCTGCAAAGGTATAAAGTCAGTGGGAGGGTTATTTATTTTTATTTCCATTATCCTTTTTTTCTTTTCTTTCTTCCCCGAAGTGAGACAATAAGGCATGGAGTTATGAAGGGTCCAGAGACAGACTCAAAGGGGAAGCACAAGGCTAACCCCCCAAATTGAGAAATTGAGACACTATGCTATCTCATAGACCTGGCATTTTATTATTTATGTGTATTATTATTTTTTCATTATTTTTGCCACTTCTGTTCTATTAATATTTTTTATTTCTTCCTCATGTTTAGTTTTTCTTGTTTTATTTCTGTTTAATTGCATTGTTTGACAGGTTTTCCTTATTCTCTCTTTATTGTATTTTAATTTTCCTTATATCATTTCACTTGTGTTCCAATAACACATTACTCTTGATCATGTACTTTCTATTCTGGTTATGCAAATAATATATTTCTTGTAATATTATTGTTGTTCCAGTAGTATTATAAATAGTTGTTGTGCCATACAATTGTACATATTACATAGCAACCATCCCTGATCTTAGCCCACTTCACCTTATTCCTGATCATTATTATTCTTGTGGTTAAATCTATTCTCTCTCACACTACACCTACTTTCTATCCTATACTCTCACTATATCTCATCATCTAACCTTGCACAAGTGCTTTGTTTTCTGGATTCAGCTCACAGTCCTCCTCCCCTCTAACAAGAGTCTTATCTCTTGTTCCCCTTTTATAAAAAGTGGCTGGTTGGCTGAAATATAACAGTTAATGGTATAATTATCTGAAGAATCTCCTATTTCATTTCTACTTGCTGGTACTTTAAATCCCATAAAATGCTGTCCTGCTCTCTTAATCTATTTTGCCTACCCCCTGCCACTGATCATAGACAAGAATAGGTGGGAGCTGCAAATATTGGTATACCTGCTGGATGAGAGAAACCACCAACAAAGGAACCACCAAAAGATAAACACCCAAGTACAACAAGTGAGCTCACACAAACAGAAGAAAGGGCAAACCTAGAGCATCCAGATAAGAAGATCAAAGAGGCTACACCACTGAACCCCACAGAATTGCTGCCATACAAGTTCACACTACAAAGACAGCTAGCAAAGTGAAACATCAGGAATGCAGAAGCAAACAAAAAGAGTCACCTAAAATGGGGAGACAAAAAAAGAACATGGAATCAAAGGGATGGAAGACTCCCTACTAAAACATAAATGAAATGGAGGTAAACAAACTATCAGATTTAGAATATAAAAGAATGATTATAAAGATGCTCAAGGAACTTTCACACAACTACAAGGAACTGAGTAAAAACTACAACAGTTGGAAAAAGGAAATAGAAACTATTAAGAAAACCCAGGAAGAAATAAACAATAAAATATCAAATAAAAAAACACACTTGAAGGAATTACAAGCTGGCTGAATGAAACAGAGGATCAAATCAGCAAGCTTGAGGAAGAGGTAGGAAAAAACTCCTAGGAAGAGCAAGAAAAGGAAAAGAAACTCAGAAAGAAAGCAGAGGTGGTAAGGGAGCTGGAAGACAATGTGAAATATAGTAATACCCATAAATAAGGATACCAGAAGGAGAAGAAAAGCAAAGGATAGAAAACCTGTTTGAAAGATTAATGATATAAAACTTCCCTAATTTGATGAGAGAAAAACTCACCCAAATCCAGGAAACAGAGTTCCAATGAAGAGTAACCCAAAGAGGCTGATAATCAAGATGCATCATAATTAACATGGCAAAATTCTAAGACAGAGAGAGAATCTTAAAGGCAGCGGGGGACAGGGGGAGGAAGTAACATACAAGGGATCCCTGATAAGACTAGCACCTGATTTCTCAAGGGAAAAGCTGCAAGCCAGAAGAGAGTGGCAAGAAATATTCCAAGTAATGAAAAACGAAGGCCCGTAACCAATATTACTGAAACCAGCAAGGTTCTCAATTAAAATAGAAGGCCAAATAAGGACTTGCCCAGACAAAAGAAGTCTAAAAAAATACACCTCCTCTCTCTGGTCCCTGTCAGCCTGTTCTGTATTTTAGTGTCTTTGGTCATATTTTGCTGGCCTGTTTGTTTTGTTGTTTAGGTTCCTGTTAAAGGTGAGATCATATGGTATTTGCCTTTCACTGCCTGGCTTATTTCACTCAGCACAATGCTTTCCAGTTCCATCCATGCTGTTGCAAAGGGTAGGAGCTCCTTCTTTCTTTCTGCTGCATACAATTCCATTGTGTAAATGTACGATAGTTTTCTGATCCATTCATTTACTAATGGGCACCTAGGTTGCTTCCAATTCTTGGCTATTGTAAATTGTCGTGCTATGAACATTGGTGTGCATAGGTTCTTTTGGATTGGTGTTTCAGGGTTCTTACCATATACTCCTAAAAGTAGAATTGCTGGGTTAAAAGGCATGTTCATTTTTAGTTTTTTTTAGAAAATGCCATATTGTTTTCCATAATGGTTGTACCAGTTTGCAATCCACAGACAGTGAACTGGGTTCCCCTTTTCCCCACAACCTCTCTAACATTTGTTGTTTGTTGTTTTGTTTATGATGGCCATTCTGACAGGTATAAAGTGGTATCTCATTGTGGTTTCAATTTGCATCTCTGTGATAGCTAGCGATATTGAGCATCTTTTCATGTGTCTCTGGATCCTCTATGTCCTCCTTGGGGAAGTGTCTGTTCAAGTTGTTTGCCCATCTTTTAATTGGGTTGCTTGTCTTCTTAGAGTGGAGTCCTGTAAGTTCTTTGTATATTTTAGAGATTAAACCTTTGTCCGAGGTCTCATTGGCAAATATATTTTCCCGAACAGTTGGATCTCTTTTTATCTTAATACTGTTTTCTTTAGCCATGAAGAAGCTTTTAATTTTGATGAGATCCCATTTGTTTATTCTTTCCTTTATGTCCCTTGTTCTAGGGGACATGTCAGTAAAAATGTTGCTGTATGAAGTATCTGAGATTTTCTTGCCAGTGTTCTCCTCTAGGACTTTAATTGTGTCATGGCTTATATTTAAGCCTTTTATCCACCTTGAATTTATTTTGGTATATGGTGTAAGTTGGTGCTCAATTTTCATTTTTTGGCATGTAGCTGTCTAGTTCTCCCAACACCATTTGTTGAAAAGGCTATCTTTACTCCATTTTATGTTACTACCCCCTTTGTCAAATATTAATTGACTATAGAGAGTTGGGTTAATTTCTGGGCTCTCTGTTCTGTTCCATTGGTCTATGTGCCTGTTTTTATGCCAGTACCAGGCTGTTTTGATTACAGTGGCCTTATGATACAGTTTGGTATTAGGTATTGTGATCCCTCCTACTTTGTTCTTCTTCCTCAAAATAGCAGCTGCTATTCAGGGTCGTTTATGGTTCCATATAAATTTTTGAATTGTTTGTTCTATGTCTGTGCAATATGCCATTGAGACTTTAATAGGTATTACATTTAATCTGTAAATTGCTTTGGGTAGTATGGACATGTTGGTGATATTAATTTTTCCAATTCATGAACACGGTATATGTTTCCGTTTGTTTGTGTCTTCCCTGATTTCTTTCTTCAGTGTTGTGTAGTTTTCTGAGTACAGGTCTTTTACCTCTTTGGTTAGGTTTGCACCTAGGTATTTTATTTTTCTTTTCACTATATCGAATGGGATTTTTTTCTTGATTTCAGCTTCTGTTATTTCATTGTTAGTATACAAAAATGCCTTTGATTTCTGGATTTTTACTCTGTATCCTGCTGTTTTGCCAAATTCATTTATTAGTTTGAGCAGTTTTGGGGTACAGCCTATAGGATTTTCCATGTACACTATCATGTCATGTGCAAACAATGACAGTTTTGTTTCCTCCTTTCTGATTTGCATGACTTTGATTTCCTTTCTTTTTCTGATCACTGTGGCTAAAGCTTCCAATACTACATTGAATAGAAGTGGTGGAAGTGAATAACCTGTCTTGTTCCTGATCTTAGTGGAAAGGATTTTAGTTTTTTCCCATTGAATATGATGTTGGCATAGGTCTCTCATATATAGCCCTTATTATATTGAGGAATGCTCCCTCTATTCCCACTTTGCTGAGAGTTTTTATCATAAATGGGTGTTGTACTTCATCAAAAGCCTATTTTGCATCTATTCATATGATCATGTGATTTTTGTCTTTCCTTTTGTTTATGTGATGTAGTACATTTACTGATTTGCAAATATTGAAGTATCCTTGCATCCCTGGAATGAATCCCTCTTAGTCATGGTGTATGATCTTTTTAATGTATTTTGGATGCAATGCACCAATATTTCGTTGAGGATTTTAGCATCTATGTTCATCAGGGATATTGGCCTGAAGTTTCCTTTCTTTTATGTGTCTATATCTGCTTTTGGAATTAGGATGATGCTGGCTTCATAAAAAGAGTTTGGGAGTCTTCCATCATTTTGGATTTTTTTGAGTAGTCTGTGAAGGATAGGAATTAGCTCTTTCTTAAATGCTTTGTAGAATTCTCTTGTGAAACCATCTGGTCCAGGGCTTTTGTTTGATGGGAGTTTTTTGATTACTGCTTCAATTTCTTTTGCTGTTATTGGTCACTTCAGGCTTTCTGCTTCTTTTTCATTGAGTTTTGGAACATTATATTTTTCTAGAAATTTGTCCACTTTACCTAGGTTTTCAAATTTCTTGGCATATAGTTCTTCATAGTAATTTCTTACAATTTTTTTCTATTTTTGTGGTGTCAGTTGTAATCTCTCCTGTTTCATTTCTGATTGTGTTTATTTGGGTCCTCTTTCTTCTTTTCTTGATGAGCCTACTTAATGACTTGTCGATTTTGTTTATCTTTTCAAAAACGCAGCTCCTGGATTCATTGATTCTTACAATTGTGCTTTTAGTCTCTATGTCATTTAATTCTGCTTTAATCTTGATTATTTTCTTCCTGCTACTTGCTATGGGCTCTTTGTTGTTGTTCCTTGAGTTCTTGTAGGCATAGGCTTAGGTTGTTTGTTTGAAATGTTTCTATCTTCTTTAGGTAAGGCTGTATTGCTATGAACTTCCCTTTCAGGACTGCCTTTGCTGTATCCCAGAAGTTTGGGGTTGTTGTGAGTTCATTTTCATTTGTTTCCAGGAACTTTTTGATTTCTTCCCTAACTTCTTTCTTGACCCATTCATTGTTTAATAGCATACCATTCAGTCTCCATGATTTTGGGTGTTTAGGGTTTTTTGGGGGGTGGTTGGTTTCCACTTTCAATCCCTTGTGATCGGAGAAAAACCTGGGGATGATTTCAATTTTCTTAAATTTGTTGAGGCTTTTTTTGTGTTCTCTTGTGTGGTTTATCTTTGAAAATGTTCTATGCTCATTTGAAAAGAGTGTATATTTAGATTCTTTGGGAAGAAGGACTTTATATATATCAGTTAATTCCATTTCATCTAGGACGTTGTTCAATTCCACAATATCTTTGTTGATATTTTGTTTGGTAGAGCTGCCCATTTTTGAGAGTGGGGTGTTAAAATCCCCAACTAAAATTGTGTTGCTCTCAATATCTTTCTTGAAGTCTACAATTTTCTTTATATATTTGGGTGTTCCTATGTTGGGTGCATGTATATTTACGATGTTAATGTCATCTTGGTGGATTCTTCCCTTGAGTATTATGAAGTGACCTTCTGGGTCTCTCTTTATGGCCCTTCTTTTGAAGTTTATTTTGTCTGATATGAATACTGCTAACCTGGCTTTTTTTTTTTCCTGGCCGTTTGCTTGGAAAATTTCTTTCCAGTCCTTCACTTTTACTCTGTCCTGAGGTGGGTCTGTTGTATGCAGCAAATTTGTGGGTCATGCTTTTTTACCCGTTTAGCTATTCCATGTCTTTTGATTGGAGCATTAAATTCATTTACATTTAAGGTTATTATTGATAGGTGCTTATTCATTTTCATTTTTATACGTGTGCTCTCATTGTCTCTTTTCCTTCCTTTCCTTAATGTAGTCCTTTTTGGATCTCTTGTAGAGCTGGTTTGGTGGAAGCATATTCTTTTAGACTTCTTTTGTCTTGGAAGCTCTTTATTTAGCCTTCTATCTTGATTGAGAGCCTTGCTGAGTAAAGTAGCCTTGGTTGCAGGCCTCTGGTTCTCATTACTTGGAATATTTCTTGCCATTCTCTTCTTGCTTGGAGTATTTCCATTGAGAAGTCAGCAGCTACCTTTATTGGGCTCCCTTGTATGTTACTTCCTTTTTCTCCCTTGCTGCCTTTAAGATTCTCTCTTTGTGTTGGAATTTTCCATTTTAATGATGATGTGTCTGAAAGTGGGTCTCCTTGGGTTTCTCTTGATTGGAACTCTCTGTGATTCCTGGATTTTTGTGTTTTTTTCTCTCATCAAATTAGGGAAGTTTTTCTTCATTACTTTTTCAGATAGGTTTTCTATCTTTCGTTCTTCTTCTCCTTCCAGTTCCCCTATTGTTTGGCTATTATTACGTTTCATATTGTCTTGCATTTCTCTTAATCCCTCTTCATTCTTTCTGAGCCTTCTTTCCATTTCTTGCTCTTTCTGGGAGTTTTTTTCTAATTTTTCCTCCAACTCGCTTATCTGTTCTTCTGCTTCATCGATCCTGCTCTTCATTTCTTCCAGTGTGTTCTTCAGTTCAGAAATTGTATTTTTCATTTTCTTTCAGCCCTTGCTGATAGTTTCTATTTCCTTTTTCATGTTGATATCGTTTGTAGTGAATTTATTGTAATTCCCTTGTAGTTTCTGGTAGCTCATTTTGAGCTGTTTGAACTTCCTGATAACCAGTGCTTTGAATTCAATATCTGATAGCTGAGTTGCCTTTTTTTCATCTAACATTCTTTCTGAGGTTTCCTCCTTTTGTTTCATTTGGGGATTGTTTCTTTATCTTCCCATTGTTTGTGAGACTCTTCTTGTTAGCTTCAACTTCTTAAATTTTATTTGTTGTGGTTTCCTGGGTTTATGGTGTGAACTTCTGTGTTATAGTACTGTTACCGAACAAGAGGTCCCAGGGATGGGCAATACAATATTTGGCCCACCCAAGGATGCCAAATATTTTTACACAACAGGGGCCACTCCCAAAAACAAAATACTAATATCTACTGGGCTCTTCTGTCCACCGCCAATTGGAAAGACATCTCTTAAAGCCAGAGATTTGTGAAAAGGAAACAAAATGTTTATTTAATGCTATTCAGGCCTAATGCCTCTACTAAAATATCAAAGTCCTTTAGGTTGTACACCTACATTCACATAGCGCTCCCTTCTCCCACTGTCCCAACTCCAGGTACCGTAAATCAGGAAAAGAGCACAGGTCTGTGTTGCAGGTCGCTGGCACCGTCAGCTGTGTCACTGTGCAGGATCTTGAGTTAATCCAAAGTACTGTGGTACCCTTTCATGGTCCACTGGCAAGAATCCTTTGTACCCAGTTCCAATCAAAGTCTCTCTTGCTTTTCAGGCCCCACGGTCAAAGGGGGCACCCCAAAGCCATGTGGGCCTCTTCTACCAAAGCTGCAGGAGTCCGCACTCCACCAAAAGCATGTGGCTGTCTTCTTCACCTGGCTGCAGGGATCTCCATTCTGGCAAAGCTGCGTGGTTTTTCCCTTTCACCTGGGAAAGAGGGTGTCTGCACCCTGCCAAAATCACGTGGCTCCCTCTTTCACCTCACCAAGAGGGGGTCCTCACTCTGCTGAAACCTTGCGGCTCTCCCCCCCAATGGCTGCTGCATCTGGCTTTTAAATCCTCACACCCATCTTCCTCTGTACCCCTCTTTCCGACTCCTCCCAAGATCCGTTACACCTGCCAGTATTTCTGTATTAATACAAGTTTACTGGGCTGCCATCGTTAGTCTGGGCAGTAATCATCCCATGTCCTCGAGCCAATCTTCTCCAAGCCCCTATGCAGGCGCTGTAACTTGGGGGACCTGCCCCCAGTTACATCTTGGGGGGGAAGTGACTTCATCCCCCTAGCTCTAAGCCTGGCCACAGCCATTTAACATATCCAAGTGACTGCCAAAGGCTATAGATATGTTAAAAGACAATGCCATGGATTAGCTGCAAGGCTGTGGCTGTACAAAACTGTCCCTTCCCCCCAACTCACACCTGTGGGGGCGGGAAGGGGTGAGGACATCTTACATGTCTCTTCATTATTCCTATACACTTTGAATTCTGGACACCATTCTAAATCTCTTTTGAGGGCCGCCCCCCCCCCCGGCTGCACCCTGTATCAGTATCTGTGAGATTCAGTGGTGTAGTCTCTTTAATCTCCACAGAGCACTGGTCTTGGCCTGTTCTTTACATTGGCTCTGAGTTTTTGTGTTTTGGTTTTTTTGAGGTCTGTCTTTTGTGTGTCTCACACCAGCTGGTGAACTGATGGACTTTCTGTCCACCACCCATTTTAATTTGTTGTGATGGTGAGGGCGGTTTGTGTTGAAGCTAGTTCTTCTGTGTGTACAGGGATTTGAGGATTCTCTTTTGCTCTTGTTCAGTTTTTTTCACTGGGTAGTTTCTCTACTGTTTATTTGTATTTTCAGATAGGTTTTAGATTGAGGTTTGTGTTTTCTACTCTCTCCTTCACCTTTTTCTGTTGTTATCTTTTGGTGGTTTCTTTGTTGTTGGGTTTCCTCTTCCAGTGGGTATTCTGGTGCTCACAACTTCCATCTACTTTTTTCTTTTTGTGATCAGTTGGAGGAGAAGGCAAAATGGTTTGTGGCAGCAGGAGAGTATTCCATGATATTTACAGTATCATCCAGTAGAGATGAGATAGGAGATACTTTGGATATGTATTGTGATAACCATAATCGTCAACCCAACTAACAACTTTTTAGAAAGGATAGAAAGAAGATAAAGCTCTTGTTGGGAAGGGAAGTTTTGTGAGTGGGATCTAGAAAGCAATGAGGTTGTGGGAGGTCAGATTCTGAGGTAACGTGAGAATAAAAGATGGGAAATATGTGTAGTGTGAGAGAGACTAGAGTTAATCACTACAGTATTATAGTTCAGGCAACAATGAAGTGTGTCAAGATCCGGGGGAGGGGGTGTTGTGTAATATTTACAATAGTATGGAATAGCTATTATTTACAATGATATTAGAGCAAGAATCATATGACAGAATCTATGAGATACCAAGAATAGGGATTATTGGAACTTCAATAGTGTGTTGGTGGAGCACAGGTGAAGTAAAGGACAGTAAATTAGCAATAGACTATGAATGAGGGGACAGCAGAAACCTGTCAAAGAATACAGTATATCGAGGGAAGGCAAAGAAGACTATACAGAAAGTGGAGGAATACTAAGATACTATTAATATAAAAGATGTAAGAATAATGAAAAAAATAATACTAATATGCAGTAATTTGTAGTTTCTTTGCTATAGCAAAGTGAAACTTGTTTCTCTGTCTCTACTGTTGGGATGCCCCCTCTTTGGGTCCAACTCTGGTCTTTTTGCAGTTCCAAGTTTTTTGTCTCACTTGTGGGGGGAAGAAAAAAGGAAAAAAACACCAAAAATGGTAGCAGAAAGGAGGAAAAAGGGAAAAGTTTGGAAAGAAAGGAAAAAGGAATAAAAGAAGAAAGAAGGAAAGAGAGTAAAAAAATATTGATAGATAAAACAATACGAAAGTTAAAAAAGTAAAAGGGTACTAAAAAAAAAAAAAACCCTCTTGTTTGTTTCCAGCTGGCCAAACCAGTTTTTCTGGTCTCAGTGGCTGCAGCAGGCTGAGGGGTGATTGGTGTTGCCTTTCTCCCTTCTCAGTGTTCTCAGACTGCCTCAAGAGCACTCTCCCAAGATCCAGACCAGTGCCTCCCCCCGGCACACCACTGAGAGAATCTAGGTGCTTTTTTAGAGCACTTTTTCCTTTGGGAGTCACCACTGGGTCTGGGATATGGGCAAGGGCACCAGCCAGGCTTCCCTGGTACTGCAGGCTTGGGTGTGAACCTTTCCCAGTGCAACAAGGGAAAGCAAGGATGACTCTCAATTCTCCCAAGTTGGTGACCACAGACTCCACAGGTGATCTACGCTGCATTGTTTTCTTCCTGGTGCCCATTCCTCTCTCTGTAACTTCAAGCAAATTGGAGTCTTCTGGTATTTTTCAAACTGTACCTGGCTGGGTAGGGAGGGAGCTGATGACCCTGCTCTTTTTCAAGGACCTTGCTGCCAGCCCTGGGCTCCCAAAGAGTCCCTGGCAGACCCGCCCGATCCCCTTGCGCCAGGCCTGGCAGAGGTAGTACCTGTGGCCTGTGGCCTCTGGGCTGGTTCCTCAGACCTTATTGACCTGCAGCCATCTCCTCACAGTCTAGTCTTTCAGGGTCTGCTACAATTTCTGGACTTTTATTTTTCAATATGCTGGGACACTGTTGGCTATTTGCTATGTTCCTCTGCAGATCAGCCAGGTTTTTCTCCCATATGTGGGGGGAAGCGGAATCCTCTTTGTCCTATTCCATTACCATTATGCTCTTTATTCTGTTTTTAACGTGGTTGGAGATGTAAATGTGATGGGAAATTTGTGATATGAATATGGACCTCATTCTCTCCATTTCTACAATGAGGATAATGTCTTTTCTTTTTTGTTATCATTGAGATAATGTTTCCTGATTTAAAGTTAGCATTAGAATGTGTAATGTTTTTTAAAAAGACTTTTACTTTTATTTTTAATATATTTTATTGATTATGCTATTACAGTAATCCTATTTCCCCCCTTTATTCCCCTCTGCCTTGTAACCCCCTCCCACATGCATTCTCACCCCCCTTAGTTCATGCCCATGGGTCATACATATAAGTTCTTTGGCTTCTCCATTTACTATACTAGTCTTAATCTTCCCCTGTGTATTTTTTACCCACCATTTATGCTTCTTATTCACTATACCTTTTCCTCCATTATCACCCTCCTCCTCCTCCTACTCACTGATCACCTTCCGTGTGATGTCCAATTCTGTAATTCTATTCCTATTCTAGTTGTTTGCTTAGTTTTTCTTTAGGTTCAGTTGTTGATAGCTGTGGTCATTTTGTTGTTCATATTTTTGATCTTCTTTTTCTTATGTAAGTCCCTTTAATGCTTCATATATTAAGGGCTTGGTGATGATGAACTTTTTTAATTTGACCTTATCTTGGAAGCACTTTATCTGCCCTTCCATTCTAAATGATAGCTATGCTGGATTGAGTAATCTTGGATGTAGATCCTTGCCTTTCATGACTCTGAATACTTCTTTTCAGCCCCTTCTTTCCTGCAAGTTTTTTTTCACTCTTTTAAAAATATACTTTATTGATTGTGTTATTACAATTGTCCCATTTCCTCCCCTTCACTTCCCTCCACCCTGCACACCCTCTCCCACCCACATTCTCCCCTTTAGTTAATGTCCATGTGTCATATTTATAATTTCTTTAGTTTCTACATTTCCATACTAACCCTCCCCCTGTGTATTTTCTACCTACTATTTATGCTACTGTAACATTTCCTCCCTCTCTCCTCCAGTTGCCCTGTTGCTAACCCTCCATGTGATCTCCATTTCTGTGGTTCTGTTCCTGTTCTACCTATTTGCTTAGTTTGTTTTTGTTTTAGATGTGGTTGTTAATAATTGTGAGTTTGTTGTCATTTTACTGTACATGTTTTTTATCTTCTATTTCTTAGATAAGTCTCTTTAACATTTCATATAATAAGGGCTTGGTGATAATGAACTCCTTTAACTTGTCCTTATCTGATAAGCACTTTATCTGCCCTCCCATTCTAAAAGAAAGCTTTGCTGGATAGAGCAATCTTGGATGTAAGTCCTTGCCTTTCATGACTTGGAATACTTCTTTCCAGCCCCTTCTTGCCTGTAAGGTCTCTTTCGAGAAATTAGTTGACAGTCTTATGGGCACTCCTTTTTAGGCAACTGTCTCCTTTTCTCTTGCTGCTTTTAAGATTCTCTCCTTAGCTTTCATCTTGGGTAATGCAATTATGATGTGCCTGGGTATATTTCTCCTTGGGTCCACCTTTTTTGGGACTCTCTGAGCTTCCTGGACTTCCTGGAAGTCTATTGCCATTGCCAGAATGGGGAAGTTCTCCTTTGTTATTCGTTCAAATACCTTTTCTACTTGTTGCTCTTCCTCTTCTTCTGGTATCTCTATAATTTGGATGTTGGGATGTTTAAAGATATCCTGGAGTATCCTAAGCCTCTCCTCATTTTTTTGAATTCTTGTTTCTTCATTGTCTTCTGGTTGAATGTTGATTTCTTTTTTCTGCTCCAAATTGTTGATATGAGCTCTTGTTTCCTTCCCATCACTGTTGGTTCCCTTTATATCTCTCTTCATTTCACTTTGCTTTGCCTTTACTTTTCCTACATTTTGTGACCACGCTCAATCATTTCTGTGAACATCCTGATTACCAGAGTTTTGAACTGTGCATCTGATAGGTTGGCTTAGCTCCTCATTGCTTAGTTTTGTTTTGGAGCTTTGATCTGTTCTTTCATTGGGCTATATTTTTTTGTCTTGATATAGCCGTTACATTGTAAGGGGTAGAGCCTTAGGTATTTGCCAGGGTGGGGCAACCCACATAGCTCTGTTGTGGTGCTGTGTGCAGGGGAACTTCCGAGAGAGAACAGAGAACAGTGCCACTTGCTCAGCTTTCTGATGGCTTTCAGTGACTTCCTGCTATCTATAATCAAATTAGGCAATTCTGGTGCTGTTTCCTTGTGGGTGGGCTTGTATATGTTCTAGGATCCCATGGGTTTCTCCATGGAGCTTTCCTGTGAGACTGGGAGTTTCTCTCATTGTAGCAACCCACACTGGTTTTTAACACCAGTGATTTTGAGCCTTTAATTTCCCCTTGCTAGAACCCTGGGTTGCTTGGTCTGTCTCACTCCTCAGTTTTTCCTATTTTATCTGCATGCACATGTGGGACTATCCAGTCTACTAGCTGCCACCTCACCTGCCTGGTCCTCTAATTGCTGCATTTCTGCACTTCTTCTCTGCCCCAGCTTTCTTTCTGTGCCCCTCCTACTAGTCAGAATGAATGTTTCCTTTTTGACTTCTTGATTGTCAGATTTCCATACAGTTCAATTTTCTGGCAGTTCTGGCTATGTTTTGTTTTCAAATTTGTTGTCTTTCTGTTGGTCGTGCAAGGAGGCAAAGTATATCTACCTATGTCACCATCTTGGCCAGTAGTGAGAATGTGTAATTTTTTTAATGTTTATATATTTTTATACTTTAAATATTTTAATATATTTCTATTATAATTGACACACAATATTAAATTAGTTTCAGGTATACAACACAGTGATTAAACATGATATAGCTTACTAAATTATTACCCTGTTAATTCTACAGCCTATCTGACACCATACGTATTTTACTGACTACAACATGATTGACTATGTTCCCTATGCTGTACTTTACATCTACACCCTGATAATTCTAGTACCGATCTGATACCATACCTATTTTATTGACATACAGTATTATTGACTGTGTACCCTATGCTGTGATTTGCATCTCCTTAACTAGTCTGAAACTACTAATTTGTACTTATTATTCCCTTTAGCTTTTTACCCATATCCCCAAGACAATTTCCATTTGTCAACTGTCAAAATGCCCTCTGTAAGTATGAGGTCTGTTTCTATTTTGGTTGTTCATTTATTTTGCTTTTTGGATTCTATATATAAGTGAAATCATATGGGATTTGTCTTATTTTGTCTCACATTATACTCAGCACAATACCTTCTAGTCCCATCAATGTTGCTGCAAATGGCAAGATTTCATTCTATTATATGGTTGAGTTATATTCCATTGTATAAATACACCACTCTCCTTTACCCCTTCATCTATTGATGGCCATTTAGGTTGCTTTCATATCTTGCCTATTGTAATAATGCCACAATGAATATATGGACATGTATGTCTTTTTGGTTTAGTGTTTATGTTTCTTTAGGTATATTCCCATAAGTGAAATTGCTGGCTCTTATTTTATTTCTTGTTATATAGCCTTTGTTTTTAAGTCTATTTTGTCTTGTATAAGTATTGTTATCCCAGCTTTTTTTGTTTGTTTGTTTTCATTTTCATGAAATATCTTTTTCTATCCCTTTGCTTCAGTCTGTGTATGTGAATCTGAATTGAGCCTCTTGTAGACAGCATATGTAAAGGTATTGTTTTGTTATTCAGTCTCCATATGTGTTTTTTATATAGAATGAGACATTGTTATTAATTTTATTATTTTTAGTAGTTTATTATATTTTTCCATTACCACTTATTTCCCTTATACCCTTTTCTACCTCCACCCATCCTCCACCCTGTTACCATCATCATGCTGTTGTCTGTGTCCAAGAGTTTTTTTCTTTTTCACTCAATCTCTCTACCCCCAATCCTCTACCCTCTAGTGCTGTCAACCTGTTCTCTATCTATGAGCCTGTCTCTGTTTTATTTGTTATTCATGTGTCTTTTCATTGGACCATTTAATCCATTTTAATTTAAAGTAATTATTGATAGATCTGTATTTTTTTCTATTTTACTATTCACATTTTTAATCTTTTTTTCTTCTTTTTCTTCCTAAAGAATAAACTTTAACATTTCAATAATACTGGTTCAGTGGTAATCAACTACTTTAGCTTTTTCTTGTCTGGGAACTCTTTTTATCAGTTCTTTGATTCTGAATTGTAGCCTTTCTAGGTAGAGCAATCTTGGTTGTAGGTCCTTGCATTACATTAATTTTAGTATTTTTTGCCAAGACCTTCTGGCTTGTATTGTTTCTTGTGAGATATCAGCTATTTTATTGGAGCTTCCTTGTAGGTAACTGTTTTTCTCTTGCTACTTTTAAGATTCTGTCTTTGTCTTTAATCTTTAGTATTTTAATTATTATGTGTTTTTCTTTTGGGGTTCATCTTGTTGGGAACTCTGTGTGCTTCCTGGAGTTGTATGTCTATTTGCTTCACCAGATTAGGGAAGTATTTCATCACTTTTTTTGCATAGGTTTTTAATTCCTTGCTGTCTCTCTTCTACTCCTGGTACCTCCATGATGCCAATGTTGGTATGCTTGAAATTGTCCCAGAGGCTACTTTGGATTCTGTTTTCTTTCTACTGTTTTGATTGTGTGTCCTCTGCTTCCTTATCTTCCAAATCTTTGATTTGATCCTCTTCTTTATCTACTCCAGTGTTAATATCTGGTAGTGTATTTTTCATTTCAGTCTGGTTCGTTTTTATATTTTCTAGTTCTGTGTTTATGTTTCCTATCTCTTCGTTGAAGTTCTCACTAAGTTCATGTACTCTTCCCCTAAGTTTATTGAGTATCCTTACAACCATTGTTTTTTAACTTTGCATCTAGTAGCTTGCTTGTCTCCATTTAGTTGAATTCTCTTTCAGGAATTTTGTTCTGTTCTTTCATTTGGGACATGTTTCCTTTTCTCCTCATTTTTACAGCCTTCCTACATTTGTTTCTATGTATTAGAGAGAGATGCTACATGTCCTGGGCTTGGTAGAGTGGCCTAATGTGGCAGGTGTCCTGTAGAGTCCAGTGGTACAGCTTCCTCACTAACCTGACCTGAACACTCTAGGTATGCCCCCCTTGTGGGCTATGTATAACCTCCTGTTGAAGTTGAGCCTTGATTGCTGTTGGTACCTCATATTGAGGGATTTATCCTCAGCTGTCAGGATTGGCTCTTACCATTGTGAAGGATCAGCTGTGCATGTGTCATCCCACAGTGTAGTATTCAGCAGGGCTCTGGTTCCTTCTGAGTTTACCCCTTGATGGTGTGAGTTGTGGAGGTGATTGGGTCATACATCAATGTGGTCCAAAGCTGTCCATTGGGTGGGACCTCCCAGGAAGTTTAGACTAAGTTCAGCCACCACCTGTGCCATGCCCAGGGTGATTTAGTATGACCTAGAGAGTGATCTGTAGATTATTGCCACTTGTGCTGGGCTTAGAGGTGCCCAGGAGAAGCCAAGCTCCAATCCCAGGGCAAGCTACCTGAAGCTAGTAGCAAGCCTGGTGCCACTTAGTGAGAGGTATATTGCATCCCTAGGCCAGATGTTGCCTGTTTGAGAGATTTAGAAAAGTCTGAAGTGTTCAAGTTAAGAGAGGCTATTTACATGGAAAAGCCACTGGTAAGGCCTTGGGTGGGCCCCCAGTTGTGTGTGATGGTGTCTCAGGGAATCACTAGGGAGGAATGAACAGTGTTAGCCAAGTTGATGGAGACTCAGATATGGCACCTACCTGCTGATTCTACTGGTGTTGGGGGTACTCACCAAAAGAACGATTGCCTCCACTAGCCTTTCTGTCAGGAGCATGCTGCCCTTCCATCTCTTACCCTGAGGCCAGATAATTCTGTTCTTCCCTGTATATCTCTATTGACTTTAAACCTGCTTTTAAAAAAATGTTGGGGCTCAGAGGGAGTGAGTTGATGTAAGTCCATGTGTGGGCCCTTTAAGAGGAACATCTACTACTCCAGAGGGCCTCTGTCTTTTTTGGCCATAATTCCTGCTGATTTTTACAGGTACAAGTTATGAGGGTTTATTTTCCTTACACTGGAACCCTGGGATGGAACTTTGCTCCTTAGGGGAACCTCCTTAATGGAGATATTCCTCTGGATTTTTGTCTGCCATGCTTGGATGTGGAACCAGCCCATTCCACATCTCCACTCCTTTTACCAGTTTCCATGTGTCTTTATATCCGTAGTTATAGGACTTCTGTTCAACTAGATTTCAGATAGTTCTAAATGATGGTAGTTCTGTAATTTAGTTGTAATTTTGATGTGCTTGTGGGAGATTTGAGTACTGTACTTACCTAAATCAGCATTTTGACTGGAACTTCTGAATATGTAATGTTTTAAGTATTAAAAAGCACATTTTCTTTGCTTCTTATAATATTGATGTTTCTTATTATAAAAATATTTTACAAAGTTGCATTTTTAACAATCAGGAGTTTTTCCTTTTAGTTTATAAAATTCTATTATGCTATCACAGCATATTTTAATTGTGATACCATTAGGAAGTTAGAGAGTTAATTTGATCAGGGTTTGTTCAGTTCTGAGTTAGTTAATACAAATTTATTTTATTGAGAAAGTTGTAATTTCATCATCGAAAGATAGGTCAGGGACAAATATGCCCAAAATCCATTCTAATCTTTTGAGAAGTTTTTAAAAGTGTAAATAATATTGTACAATATACTGGTGTTTAATGTGCTCATTCATATTCAATGTCAGTTCAGAGAATTATGCATGTTTATAATGATCATTTGGATTGGGTGTACAAATAAAGAATTTTTCTTTTTTCTTTTCTATTTTTGCTGAGCTTTAAATTATACATATGGACAGAAAACTGGGAAATATAATGATAGTCTAAGTTCTTGGCTTAAAACAAATGTTGAAAAAAAGTTTATCCTACAAAAATAAAACCTAAATATATTTTTGAAAAAAAAAAGAACAGAGATAGCTAAGGCCTTCTTTTAAAAGACTACAACAAACAAAATGGAAAATATGAATGAAAGTGAGAGTTCAAATGTACTACTTTACAGAAAAATAATTGTAGTTTAGGTTATTGCCATAACATTTTGCTGTTCACATATCTTGATTCGAGAAACATTTACTTTTTACTTACCTGGCTGTTTGAATAAAAATATGATAAATGTAGGTATGTGATATTTCAGGACCTGGATAAATGACTTTTAAAGCTTAAAAACTATTCAAATTATTTTGTTTTATTAAAACATTAAAATCCAGAAAAGATTTGTCAGAGTATTATCTGAAATTAATGTTCATTTAATCATGTTATATCTTTTAAGTTGATTAATATACAAAATTGTGTGTACTACTACTAGTGACAAAATGAAACACTTAATGTCATTATTTATTATGTGGTCTATTTAAGTCATAAAAGGATAGACATAGTTAACTTCAGTAGTTAAGAAGACCATGTGAAAAATCAATGAAAAATCATATGAAGTTCACTTTGTAAGTATTGACTAATGAATAACATAGACAATACTTTGCTTTTGAACCTGTCATTTATTTTTGGCAATCTTCAGTAAAAGAATTTGGTACATCTGAACTTCTAGAAGGCTTCTAAAGGGATATAGGTAATATAAATACCCATTTTTATACCTCCATCTTATTTCTCAGCACACACAGGAGAATTGGCAACACAGACTAGAGAAGCATTTTTATTTATATTTATTCTAAACTAGGTTATGTTAGCTGAAGATAGTCTGAAATAATAGCGATTCACTTGTGAATGGGATAGTTTTCTATTAGTATTAATTCTCTAACCTACTCCTGAGTTGAGATGTTTCCTTTAGACCTGTTTTACTAATTTCCCTTTGAAAGATATTAATGATTTGTTGAATTTGATGCCAGCACTCTGTTCCAAATCATTTAAACTAACTGTACTTTTCTGCAATCTTATGGTAGTTATTATATAAGAACATTAGAAGGTAAATTGAGGGTGATTTATTTCTTTTTTAGGTGACAGTGTTCCTAGAGCATTCATCAAACTTGAAAGTGACTTCCTACAGTATTTTCCTTTCTTTGAAATGATGGATGTTCCTGGTCGTCAATGTATAATGAGATCCTAGCATATTCTATTTACTTAACATATATATTGGAGCTACAATTGAGAACATATTCTTTAGTGATTTTTCTAGACATGCTTATCTATAGGTCTGTCTAGAAGGTATCCAGCCATGTAAAATGAAAATAGACACATTTGTTGAAGAAGATACAAGATACAAGAAACATTGTATATAGGGAAATGGTGCCTCAGTCCCCTTCAAAGTAGGCACCTTGGGACCTCACACAGTCCTCCCAGTTGCCATCAGCTGCCCCGTCCTATTTTCCTGAATCTTACTGATGGTCCAAAATCTCTCCCCTTTCAAAGGTGATTTTAGTTTTGGGAAAAGCCAGAAGTCACAGGGCACCAAATCTGGGCTGTAGGGGGCCTGAACCACCTGAGTGATTTGATGTTTTGCCAAAAAACTGCATGAGATGCGATGCATGAGCAGGTGTGTTGTGATGAAGCTGCGAATCACCAGTTGCTCATAGCTGTGGCCTTCTGAGTCATTTGAATAGTTTCTGTGGAGGAATGTTCAAGCTTAAAGCAAAATTTGATACAGATCCATTGCTCTACTCTGTCACTCAGTCATTTTGAATTTGACGGCCACACACTACACGTGTTCACTGAACAGCATCTTCTACTCTCACTGACGAATAAAGTGAAGTCATCTTTGTTCATGCATGAGCATTTTAGTCCTCTCTCCTTAGCTGCCAGGTTACAATGATATTGTGCAAACCATTCTTGTTATATTAACAATTGCTGGACTTCTCTGAACAGACTTCTCATATATTAGTAGTGATTTAGAAAAACGTGTTATTTTCATTTGAACATTTTTATTCCAGAAACCGTGATAGAAATAGGCTTGTGTAAATTGAAGATGGACTTTCTTCTATTATTTTTATCCCTTCTAGTATAGCTCCTTTTTCTACCTGCAGAAGGAACTCTGTTGGAACACCTTTTGACTTAGTTTCTCACTGTAGCCTCTCACAAAGTCCTACTTTTCTAAGGCAGTACCCCACTGTCTAAGATGATTTTCACCCCTTTTCTCTTTCACCAGGTGCCTGGGATATAGTTTGTTACCAAGCAGTTTTATTTCCTCAGTTGCTTTTCATTTAGGAAGAATCTGACATTTATTGAATTAAATCAACATATTTTTCTTTTTAATTAGAATTTGAATTAATCACAGCATTAAAATACATTCATGACCTTCTCCCCCCTTCTCCTTCTCCCACTCCCCTGTTGCTACCCCTCCATGAGAACTTCATTTCTATGGTTCTGCTCCTGATCTAGCTGTCCTCTTAGTTTGCTTTCGTTTTAGGTGTGGTTGTTTGCCACACCTAATAACTGTGAGTTTGCTGTCCTTTCACTGTTCATCTTTTTTATCTTCTTTTTCTTAGACAAGTCCCTTTAACATTTCATATAATAAGTAGCATAGATGGTAGGTAGAAAATAGATAGGGGGGAGGGCAAGAATAGTATGGGAAATATAGAATCTAAAGAACTTGAGACATGTGGTCATAAACTAAAGGGGGGGAATGGTGGGGGAGGGGTGTGCATGGTGGAGGGGAATGAAGGGGGGAAATAGAACTGTAATGGCATAATCAATAAAATATATTTTAAAAAAGAAAATACATTCATGAGATTTTACTAATTAAAAAACATTCTTAATGTTGGAAATTTGGAAAACTCTGGAAAATACTAAAATAGAAAAGACAAAACAAATTGAACAAAACTAAATAATCATTTTTATTTTTGCTACATAAATACAGTACATATTTTGCATAGATCCTTTAGATAGTTATCCCATTAACTTATAACCGCATATTACCTTAATCTCTCCGTGATAAGAACTAATTTTATTTTATGCTTTTATTGTTGTTCAGGTACATTTGTCTCCATTTTCCCCCAACACTCTCCGCTGCCCCACCCACCCCTACCTCACACCCTCAATTCTACCCCCATTTGGCTTTGTCCATAAGTCCTTTATACATTTTCCTTGATGGCCTTTCTCCTTCTTTCTCCCATTATCCCTCTTCCCAATCCCTCTGGTTATTGTCAGTTTGTTTTATATGCACATATACAGAGGCCCACATGATTCTGGACTTTATGTTTTGTTTCCCATTGTTTCATATTACCTCAAACTCTATTACCATTATTTTAATTTTATAATAAGTTTAGACACCTATTTTTATAAATTCATAAACATGAATTTCTCTCTAAAATGCTTTTTTTCTTCAATATTTTCTTGCCTATTATTATCTATCTAAATTTTCAGAGAAATTCTGTGTCAAAATGTTAAGTTAAAAACATCCTTCTAGATTCTTTTTTTAAAAAGTTGTTGTTCTAAAGCAAGAAGAATAAAAACAAAGACACTGAAATAGAGAACAAGGGGACAGTGACCAGAGGGGAGAGGGAAGAGAAGTTAAGGGGAAAAGGGGGGAGGGATTTGGAGGAACAAATAGGAAGGACACAGGGATGAGAACTAAAGGGGGTGGAAATGGGAGGGAGGTGGGGAGCATGGGCCAGGGGGGGCTGGGATGGAAGAAATAGACAAAAAACTGTACTCGAAAAATAACTAAATAAAGTTAATTAAAAAAGTTGTTGTTCTAGTACAGTTGTCTCCCTGATCCTTCTAGATTCTGATTTGAATTGTTATAAATATAAAAATTAATTTGGTTAGATTTGATGTTAGCCATAATAGAGTCTTCTTATCTAGGAACATGGTACTAATAGTATGCCCCTCAGCTAAGTTTTATAGAATTTTTTATATAGGCCATATGCATTTCTCTTGTTTATTTATGGATATTTTACAGGTTTTGGGAGCTGTAGTAGATAGGATCTTTTCTCATTATGTTTTCCAACTAGTGACTGCTTATATATACCTCATAACTGGCCACATTAACCAATATCCTTTTTATTTTTAATTAGTTCTAATTCAGATCTTGGCTTGTGTTATAGCCTTCAACTTTATCTAGGTATTTTTATTTTTTATTCAATTTTATATTTCCCTTGAGTTCTATATTTGTTGGTTTATATGACATTATTGATATAACTTTGTCCATAAATGAAGCCAACAGAGAGACAGCAGGTCTTCAGGGACTGAGAGTGTGTATCACCCATGTCTGATCTTCAGTACAGTCATACACAGCTTAACCACAGGGATGCATCGGGCAATTTTGTCATTGTGAGACCATCATAGAGTATGTTTACATAAACTTAGATGGTATAACTTTCTATACATGTAAGGTATATTGTATACCTGTTGCTCCTAGGTTACAAGCCTGTACAGCAAATTACTGTACAAAACATGAAATTAAACTTAAAAAAAAGAAAATATGAGGCAATCAAAAGATGTGGTAAATGAGAGATGTATGAGGCTGCTCCTGACATAGTATGGCATACTATTTTACTGCAAACATTTATTTACAAGTAACAAAAGTACACTCTAAAATAAGGATAATATAGCATAGTAACATAGTCATTTATTATCATTATCAACTATTATGTACTGTATGTAATTGTATGTGCAATACTTTTACTTGAGTGGCTATGCAGTAGATTTGTTTACACCAGCATCACCATCATTTGTTTACAACATTACATCACCAGCTAATGCTATGCATTTCTGACAGCTAGGATGCCACTAGGTGATCGGAATTTTTCAGCTCTGTTTTAAGCCTATGGGGGCATCATCCTGTATGCAGTTTTTTGTTGATCTAAAATGTTATGTGGTGTATCAATCTGTATTGTAATTAAAACCATGTGCTCTGGTGCCAGACTGGGCTTGATTATAAATATGCTACTTATTATTTGATTAATTTCAGGCAAGTTAATTAACCAATTTGTACCTCTTTCATAATCTATAGAATGGGGATGTTTTCAGGATTTGAATGAGTAAATCGATGTAAAATGTCTTTGGTGGTGCCTAGAGTGTACTACATACATACTATATGAGTATTTGCTATTATCGATATTCTTCTTATATTGACTTTTAAATTTTGAAATATTTTTATTTTAGTATATCTTTTAAAATGTGCTCTTTTTTATTTTTTAGGATTTTATGTATTTATTACTTAGATTGTTTTATTGTTGTTCAAATACAGATGTCTGAATTATTGCTCTTTTTAATGCTTATTTGGATATTACTGATATATTTGGTTCTATTTCTGACACATGGGAATTACATATTTTAAAATCTTTTATATTATTCCCTGTGTTTTGTGTCCTTTGAAACCTTGCCATATTGCCCTTTTGTTACTTCTAGTAATTTAGAGGGTATATATGTGCTCTGATTTTTACTAAAAACATTATTCTGTTTGAAAAACTTACTTGAATATATATTTTTCCAATTACCTACATAACAAAACAAACCAAATTATTCCCCTTTTTAAAGCAAAGGAACTTAGAACCTTTCACTTTCTTTGCTGTACAACATTTGGGTTTCTATTTGCATATTTTATTATTTTTGATCTGTTACTGCCTAAATTATTGTTTTTAACTCATGTATGTTTTATTTCAATTATTATAATATTTTATTATAGTTTCTATTTATATTTTAGCAAGTATTTGGATATAATTCTGAGATTAAGTAGTGGCAATATTCCTTCTCATTTCTTCCATAGCAAAATTTGCATGTTCATGAGGGCTTTTTTGTCTTACTTAACCTTTCTGTGACTGATATATGCTTTCAACCATTTTACCTTCAGTATACATGGTTGGTGTATTTTTTGAGCCCTTACATATCTGATAATATATTTCTGTTGTCTTTGAAGTGAGTGACATTTGTCTGGACATAGAATTCTTGAGAAGTGCTCTTTCTCCTTTAAAGTATGTATTTAATTCCATATGGAATGTAAAGAAGTGACCTAGGCCCATCTGCTGTTTTTTATAAAAAAATTTTAAGGGCTATTTCTGTATCTTGATAAACATTCATCAATATTTGCTTAGGTTTAATTAGTTGTGTCTTGCATGGAGTGAAGATTTTTGCTCAGAACATTTAGATTTTTATTCAGCTTAATAATTTTGTTATAGATAAACTCTGATTAAGCTAAAAGAATACAGACTAGAAAAATGCCCCCCTAACTCACTGATGTAGTCCAAAAAATCAGGCATTTTAAAAAGGAAATTTATTGAGTTTTGTGGGCAAAAAGTGGCAGACATTGTCATCCCCCTATTATAACCCCACCTGCTTTCCTAACCTTGTCCAAGTGCTCAAATGCTCTTTGTCTTTATGGGAATTGTTGATGGCAAATATGATGTAACTGACTTCTTGTTCAAAAATGGAAGTCAAAAGGTGCAAGTGAGGTTTCATATCTGATCATTCCTTTTATAGTGTTCTGGCCTACAAATTCCTGTCTGTTAGCTCAAAGACTGCTAGTTGTTCAGAGTCATTATGACTATCATTTCAGAAGCTATTCTTTTCATTGGCTTGTTTCCTCCTAAGTTTGACTCAACAGAGTGCCAAATTCTTATGGTACATCTACTTTATCTTACCAGGAAGGTAAAGTTTAACCAGGAACTAAAACATTTTAGTGGGGAAATGTGCTGACCAAGACAAAATTCTTATACTGCATAGAGTAAGTGTAGTTTGTAAAATTAGCTGATGCTTATTTTCATTTCTTCTTTCTTCCAAGGGAAGATTAACAACAACCATTTTATTAAGGAAAGATTCCCATGTAATAGTAGATGCTATTGTCTCATTTGTTTAGGTTTCTTCTATATAAAAATAATTATTTATATGTGACTCTCCATTTATAGCTTATAAATATTTCTCATTTTTTGACCATTTTAATATTTTTGTACCTTTCTACTTCAGTCTTGACTAGGTTTATAAGTTTTTCTGTCATGTGAGTTATTAGATTTTTTGCAGTACACATTTTGACCTTTATAAATTTTAGTGCAGTTTAAAATTTTTTTTTATCTTTTATTTTTGTTTATTTTTATTATTGATCAGTTACAGTTGTCCACCTTTTTCCTCGTTGTACTCCCCTATCCCATCTCACCACACTCACACAGTCATTTCTGCCTCCCATTGCCCTTGCTCATGAGTCCTTTATTCATTTTTCTTTGCTTTCCTGTTCCCCTTCTCTCCCTAATAATTCCCCTTCACCCATGCATCGGGTCACTCTCAGTTTGTTCTTTATTTCCAAGTCTCTGGTGCTATTTTGCTCATTTATTTTGTTGATTAGGTTCTACTCATAGGTGAGATCATATGATATTTGTCTTTCACTAGTTGGCTTATTTCACTGAGCATAATGTTCTCTAGTTTCACCAATGCTGTTGCCAAGGGTAGGAGGAGCTCCTTCTTTCTTTCTGCTGTATAGTATTTCATAGTGTAAACGTACCACAGTATTTTGATCCACTCATTTATGATGAGCACTTAGGCTACTTCCAGCACTTGGCTATTGCAGATAATGCTGGTGTGAACATTGGGGTGCATAGGTTCTTTAAAATTGGTTATTCTGGTTCTGAGGGTACAGTCCTAGCAGTGGGATCAATGGATCAAAAGAGGATCTAAATTTCGTTTTTAGTTTTTTGAGGAAATTCCATACTGTTTTCCACAGTGGCAGCACCAGTTTGCATTCCCACCAACAGTGTACTAGTGTTCCCTTTTCTCCACAGCCTCCCCAGCACTTGCTGTTTGTTGATTTATTGATGGCCATTCTAACCAGTGTAAAGTGGTATCTCATTGTGGTTTTAATTTGCATCTCTCTAATGGCTGGTGATGTTGAGCACTTTTTCATGTGTCTGTGGGCCCTCTGTATGTCCTCCTTGAAGATGTGTCTGCTCAGATCCTTTGTCCATTACTTATTTGGATTGCTTGTCTTCTTGGAGTGGAGTCTGTAAGTTCTTTATGTATTTTGGAGATCAAACCCTTGTTTGAGGTATCATTAGCAAATATGTTTTCCCATAATGTTGGTTCCCATTCCATTTTGTTGATGTTTTCTTTAGCTGTGCAAAATCCTTGGTTTGATATTGTCCTGTTTTTTATTCTTTCCTTTATGGCACTTACACTAGGGGATGTATTGGTGAAAATATTTCTGCCTGAGCTCTCTGAAAATTTTCTGCCTATGTTTTCCCCTAGGACTTTTATGGTGGCACACCTTATATTTAAGTCCATCCATTTTATTTATCCATCTTGAGTTTATTTTGGTGTGTGGTGTTATTTGATGGGATTTTTTTCTTTTGATGTAGTAGTCCAGATCTCCCAGCACCGTTTATTGAAGAATCTATTTTTACTCCCATTTTATGTTCCAGTACTCTTTGTCAAATATTAACTGACCATATTGACATGGGTTTATTTCTGGGCTCTCTATGCCAGTACCAGACCATTTTGATTACAATGACTTCTAATATTCTTTGATATCAAATATTGTCATCCTTCCTACTTTGTTTCTTTTTTCTTAAAATTGCTGAGGCTCTTCAGGGTCATTTATGGTTTCATATAATTTTTTTAAATGTTTGTTCTATGAAATATGTCATTGGTATTTTAATAGGGATTACGTTGAATCTAGAAATTGCTTTGTTTAGTATGGACATTTTGATGATGTTAATTCTTCCAATCCATGAACTTGGTATATACTTCCATTTATTTGTATCTTCCTTAATTTCTTTCTTTAGCATTCTATAGTTTTCCAAATACAGGTCTTTTGCCTCCTTGGTTAAGTTTATTCCTAGGTGCTCTATTTTTCTTGTTGCTATATTAAATGGGATTTCTTTTTCTAGTTTCTCTTTCTGATATTTCATTGTCGGTGTACAGAAATGGCTTTCATTTCTGAATGTTGTTTTTATATCCCACTGTTTTGCTGATTCATTTATTAGATCGAGTAGTATTTGATGGAGTCTCTAGGATTTTCTATATCATCTGCAAATACTGGCAGCTTTACTTCTTTTCTAATTTGGATGCCTTTCATTTCTTTTTCTTGTCTGATCATTGTGGCTAGAACTTCCAATACTTTGTAGAATAGAAGTTGTGAAAGTGGACACCCTGGTCTCATGCTAGACCTTAGGAGGAAAGCTTTTAGTTTTTGTCCATTGAGTATAACAATGGCTGCAGGTTTCTTAAATATGTCCTTTATTATGTTGAGGTATGCTCCCTCTATTCCCACTTTGCTGAGTTTTTTTGTTTGTTTTTGTTTTTTATTTTTTTTACCATAAATGGGTGCTATACTCTATCAAATGCTTATTTCAGCATCTAGTGATATGATCATGTGGCTTTTGTCTTTCATATTGTTTATGTGATGTATTACATTTATTGGTTTGCATATATTGTAGCATTCTTGAATCCCTGTGATGAATCTCACTTGATCATGGTGTTTTATCTTTTTAATATATTGCTGTATCTGGTTTGCCAATTTTTGTTGAAAATTTTAGCACTTGTGTTCATCAGTGATATTGGCCTGTAGTTTTCTTTCTTTGCTGTGTCTTTATTGATTTGGAGATTAGAATAATACTGGCCTCATAAAAAGACTTTGGGAGTCTTCCTTCCTCTTGGGTATTTTGGAATAGTTTGAGAATTGTGGTTAGCTCTTCTCTAAATGTTTGGTAAAATACTCCTGTGAACCTGTCTGGCCCAGGGCTTTTGTGTGCCTGGATTTTTTTGATTACTGCTTCAATTTCACTAGCTGATGTAGGTCTGTTCAGACTTTCTGCTTCTTCTTGACTCAGTTTTAGAGGATTATGTTTTTAGAAATTTGCCAATTTTGATCAAGTTTTCAAATCCGTTGGCATATAGTTTTTTTGTAGTAATTTTTATGATCATTTGTATTTTGTGCTATCATGTGTAATTTTGCCTCTTTCATTTCTGTTTTTATTTGTGGCATCTCTCTATTTTTTTTTTTTTTGATGAGTCTGCTTAAAGGCTTGTTGATTTTGTTTATCTTTTCAAAGAAGTAGCTTCTGGATTTACTAATCCTTTTTGTTGTTCTTTTAGTTTCTGTGTCATTTAAATCTGCTCTGATCTTGATTATTTCCTTCCTTCTACTCCCTCTGGGCTTTGTTTGTTCTTGTTCCTCTAGTTCTTGTAGATGTGGTGTTAGGTAATTTATTTGAAAATTTTCTGTTTTTTAGGCCAGCCTTTATTGCTATGAACTTCCCTTTCAGGGCCCCCTTCACTGTGTCCTGTAAGTTTTGGACTGTTGTGAGTACATTTTCATTTGTTTCAAGAAATTTTTTGAGTTCTTCCTTGATCTCATCCTTAACCTATTCATGCTTTAATGGCATGCTATTTAGTCTCCATGAGTTTGAGTGTTTTGGGGTTTTTACCTTGAGGTTAGTTTCTAGTTTCTGTCCCTTGGGCTCAGAGAAAATTTTTGATGTGATTTTCATTTTCTTGAATTTTTTGAGGCTTGTTTTGCATCCTATTATGTGGTGTTTCTTTGAAAATGTTCTATGTGCATTTGAAAAAAAATGTGCATTTTGCTTCTTTAGGGTTAAATATTCGGTATATATCAGTTAAGCCCATTTAATCTAGTGTGTCCTTCAGTCCCACAATGTCCTTGTAGATTCATTGTTTGGGAGGTCTGTGCATTGTTAATTGTGGGGTATAAAAATCCCCTACTGTAGATGTGTTGCTGTCTATGTCTTACTTGAAGTCCTCCAAGATTTTCCTTATATATTTGAGTGCTCCTATATTGGATGCATATATGTTTATAATTTTAATAGCTTCCTGGGTGATTCTTCTATTTAGATTTTGAAATGACTTTCTTTGTCTGTTTTATGGCCTTCATTTTGGCATCTATTTTGTCTGAAATAAGTATTGAAAAGCTGGCTTTTTTGTCCTGCCCATTTTCATGCAATATTTTTTTCCAACCCTTCCCTTTCAGTCTGTGTAGGTCTTTTGTTCTGAGGTGGGTCTCTTAGACACCATGTATGTGGGTCACATTTCCCTATGCATTCTACTACCCTATGTCTTTTGATTTGAGTATTTAACCCATTTACATTTAAGGATACTGTTGATAGGTACTTATTCATTGCTTTTTTTACCTGTGTTCCTTTCTCACTCACTCTCTACCTTCCTTCATCTTCTTAAAGCAGCCCCTTTAGTATGTGTTGAAATGCTCATTTGGTTATGGTGTATTCTTTTAACCTTTTATTGTTTGGGAAACTCCTTATTTCACCTTCTATTTTAAATGACAGTCTTGCTGCATAGAGTAGTCTTGGTTGCAGGCCTTTGCTTTTCATTATTAGGAATATTTCTTGTGATTCCCTTGTAGCTTGTAGTGTTTGTGTTGAGAAATAAGCTGCTAGCCTTATTGGAGCTTCCTTGCATGTTACTTCTGTTTCTCCCTCGAAGCTTTTAAGATTCTCTCTATTTAAAAGTTATTATTATAGTTATGGTGTGTCTTTGAGTGGGTCTCTTTGGGTTCATCTTGATTTGGGGCCCTCTCTTTTTTTCTGAATATGAATGGCTTTTCCCCTGTCCAGTTAGGGAAGTTTTCTTTAATTATTTTTTGAATCAGGTTTTCTATCACTTGCTCCTTTTCTTCACCTTCTCTTATTTCTATCATGTGAATGTTGTTACATTTTGTATTGTCCTGTAATTCCCTTAAACTGCAGGTGGCAAACAAAAGGCCTATGGTCCAGATCCAGCCCTCCACCTTTTTTTTTTTCCAGCCTGGAACCTTGTTTCTTCCCAGTGGCAGTGCTGAGCTCTTTCTTAACTGTTAAGGCTAGTTACACTTATACAGACCGAAAATTACATTCAACCCATTGAAGCCTACCCCACAAGGTTGATATGACCCCCATTGAAAATGAGTTTGACCCCTCTACCCTAAACTGTCCTCATGCATTTAGATTTTTTTTTTCATTCTGTTGCTCTACCTGGGTATTTCTACATTGTCTTCAGTTTACTGATTTGGTCCTCTGTTTCATGCAGCCTGCTTGAATTTCTTCTAATTTAGTTTTTACTTCAGATACTGTATTTTTCATTTCTTCCTGGTTCTTTTTTATAGTTTCTATTTCCTTTTTCATGCTGTTGTAGTTCCCCCTAAATTTCTTGTAGTTGTCTTAAGTTCCTTGAACATCCTTATAACCATTTTTTTTAAATTTCTATATGTGATAGATTGGTTGCCTCAATTTCATTTAGCTCTTTTACTGGGGATTCTTCCATTATTTTCTACTGTGGGTTCTTTTTTATCTCCCCATTTTAGGTGACTCTTTTTGTTTGTTTCTTCACTTCAGGATGCTCTGCTTTGCCTGTCTGTCTTTGTGGGGTTGTCTTCTGTGGTAGGAGTTGTATGGGATTGAGTGGTGTAGTCTCCTTGATCTCTTTGTCTGGATGTTCTATAATTGTCCTTTTTTGTGAGCTCTTTTATTCTTGGACTACTTGTTGGTGACTGCTTTGTTGGTTGGTTTCCTCTCCATTGGCCTTACTGGTAGTCACAACTCCCACCTTGTCTTGTATGCTGTTGTACAGGAGTTGGTTAACAAAGCAATATTAACAGACAAGCAAACCTATACTGGCCAAAAGAACCCCCTTTCCAGTCTTCAATCAATCTCAACTGCATTGAGCAAAAATTAATAAAGTTGAAGAGAGATTACTAATATTATAAGATATGATATAGGGATGAGATGACTAAAGGAGGAGAACATGCTATTGAGTGGGAAGAAGGCAGAGAGTTGATAATAGTAGGGATAGAACTGAGGTAAAGAAAAGGAGAGTTCAAAATTTAAAATATAAGTAAAACACAGCAAGTGATTGGTACAATGTGGTAAGAAAAGGGAAGAGTATACTATTAGGTTTGAAGTAAAATTGAAAAAGTATTGTGCCAACATGAGCAAAATTGCAGAAAAACCACAGCAGGTCAGTAGCAATGACTGCTGCGTGAAGTTTAATAAAAGTGAATGGGAGTAAGAATATTGAACATGAGCAAAAAGTGAATATGAGGTGTGTACAGTAAAGAAAAATGATTTTCAGAGGATGGGGGAAGCAAACTAATAAGAGTAAAGAGTAAAGTCCAGGTTGAAAAAGGGGAAAGAAATGAAATAAAATTCCTCACTCAACTGATAAGCATCAGGGGAAGGCATAATGGACTAAGACGGGGAGAGTATTCTATGGGATTTAAAGTACAAAAAATAGTGAATAAGTAGGAGTTCCATGGGAGAAGTAAAGCAAGAACCATGTTATTTCACCCAATATCCACTGTTTATAAAAGGTAGAAAGGAAATAAGGATTGTATGAGTAGGGAAAAAGAATGTGAGATAACTTAAAAAAGAAGGAGGCTTATGTGAGTTCGGGTGGAGGAGAAATAGAGTAAGGGATAGGAACATGGCCTAGTGTGAGAGAAAATGAAGTTTATAACAACAGTGATAAATCTCAGGAAGATGGTGAAATAGATTAAGACTAGGGAAGCGATTGCCTTGAGTGATTTTGAGTAACAATAATATGAAAAATATATAATCTAAATAAAAAGTAAAAAACACTAAGAGTAGTGTGTTATTTGGAATATGAGTGAAGTGAAAAAAGAAAAATTAAAATGCAATATGACAGAGAGAAAAAAAAAACAAACCAAAACCAACCAACCAAACAAAACCTAAAAAATAGAAAAGAAGAAAGAGAAATAAAAAAAATGTAAGTTATGATGAAGGGTAAGGTGAAAATTTTCACAGCTGTTGGTGTTCACCTTCTGATTTCTTTCTATTTCCGTCTCTGGTCTTCTCTCAGTTTCAGGTCCTGGGTAGGTCTTTCAACTTTCTGTATGTCCTTTCCCTGACTATGTATCCTCTCCCTGCCTCATGAAGGCACTTCTATTGTGATCAAGAGGGTGAGGTCTTTGGGTGTGTCCTGGGAGACACTTCAGTCTTCTGTGAAAATTGTGGGTATGTAAAAATTGTGGGTACTTTCCCTCTGCCTCTATACCTCTATACTTCCCATATTAGTCTGTTCCAGTTTGTGTCCAATAATGTATAGTTTCTTTTTATCTTTTAAAATAGCTGTCCATTTCACTGTCAGGGCAGGAGGACAATCTGTATTAGGAATGTCAGCTCTCTCCTGCTTGGTGTAGTCTACAGCTCTGTGTGTGAGCTAAGTCTGGGCAGTTTCCTAAATCTCCCCTGAATCTCCCTGAATCTCCTTTGTTGGGCATTTTGTTTTTTTTAAATATTTTTTTGAGATTAAGATTTTATTTATTTATCTTTAGAGGGGAAGGAAAGGAGAGAGGGAGAGAAACATCAATGTATGGTTGCTTCTCATGTGTCCCCTGCGGGAACTTGCCTGATACCCAGGCTTGTGCCCTGACTGGGAATCAACCACAATCCTCTGGTTTGCACGCCTGTGTGCAATCCACTGAGCTACACCAGCCAGGGCTGTTGGGCCTTTTCTTAACTTCCTGTTTTGATGGGTTCAGTGGAATAGGGCTGTAGTACCCAGTGTACTTTGTCTCCCCTGTGTGGAGTTCAAAATGGGCCCTTTTAGGCATTAGCCTTGCTGTCTAACTCTTGAGTGGGGGAAAAGCCCCCTGCTGGTTGCTAAGTCCTCCCAGCTGGCAGGCAGTAGGTGGTTGGGCTCAGTTTCCCTTTCCAGGGGTTCCACCAAGGAAGGGGGCTCAGTCTTTATTCTGCACAGGTGTGCTGGGCTGGTGCCAATAAACCACCTCACTTTGCACCCCTTTGACCAATTCGAAAGGTGCACCGAGTGGGAGTAAATGACACCCACAATCCTCCCTCCTTGTTGGCCAGGCAAGTGTGCACCTGAGGTCCTTGCCCAGGATGCCTCGGCCTGCCTTTTGAAAAAAGTCTCTGTGGGTGTCACTGTTGTTCTGAGCCACTGCCTGGCTTTCCATGCAGTCCAACTCTCTGGCAAGTTAAGATTCTATGTCAGTCATGGCCAGTTGCAGCCCACCTCTTCTCCCAGCTCCAGGTGCTGCCAGGATCCTGACCAAACCACCCCCCTGCCCCTACTCTCTGGCACTGTCACTCTTGCATACACTGCCCCAACTTGGGTGTGGGCCAGCAGTGTGTGTGTGTGTATGTGTGTGTGTGTGTGTGTGTGTGTGCAGCTTTCCCCCTAGGGACTTTACACCTACAAGTTGCTCCTGGCTCTTGGTTTGGGTCTATTTCTTCCCAACTCTGGGAGAGGAGGTAGCTGCTAGTCTGCTGTGACTGACCCAGCTCTCTTACAATATTGTCTTCATGGCAGCCCAGGTCTCTGCTGCCAGGCCCAGGGACTTTCCCTGTCCTCCTATAAAGCCTCCTTACTGCCTGTTTTGAAGTGTCTTTTGCACATGTTGGGTTCCAAACTTCAAATCCTTTCGGTGCAGTTTTGAAATCTATGAAGCCATTTTCTCTTTCCTCCACACATTCTTTTTAGTGAGTCTGTCGATTTTCTTTTCCAATAAGGGTGTTTTTTTCTTTTTTTTAAAGATTTTATTTATTTATCTTTAGAGGGGAAGGGAAGGAGAGAGGGAGAGAAACATCAGTGTATGGTTGCCTTTCATGCATCCCCTGCTGGGAACTGGCCTGCAGGGAACCGGCCTGCAACCCCGGTATGTGCCCTGACTGGGAATCGAACCTCGATTGTCTGGTTCGCAGGCCCGCGCTCAATCCACTGAGCTATACCAGCCAGGACTAAGGGTGTTTTTTTCTTTCTTAGCTCATCTTTACTTATTTTTTTATTTTTTGTTTGTTTTGTTGTTCAGAGAGCCCAGTTTTTTAAAAAATTTCCTTGAGATTATAAATAAATGCTTTCTACAGTTTACTTATATTTATGTTAAAATATATTCTTTACCTCTTACATGCTGCATCAATTTTATTTTTAGGGGATAATATCTTTATGGGTATCATTTTATCTTTCAATTTATATATTCTTAACTGAAAAAGATTTATCCTGACAATGTATTTGCCAATAAGTAGCATGGATGCATTTTTTGAGCCCTATCAATATTCTCTGGTATGATGTTAGGATCATTCCCTGAGACCCATAGTTGAATGACTGGACGGGGTAAATTTATATTAATGACCCAGCAATCTGAAAAAGCTGGAGATGTGGAATATCCTAGCAGGGAAATTTCCTCTGTGCTTGGTTTATTTTCTATACATGGGGTAATTACTATTCTGTAAGCCAGTTTTCCATAGCTAGTTTTTTTTCCTTTTGGCTCCCCCTCAAAAATACTGTTTGGCTACATCTGACCTCCTTTTTAGAGCTCCTGCTTACTTTTGCAGGCAAAAACTTATTTCCAGGGGAGAGTCAGATTCCTAACTCATTTCATTTACCAAAATAAACTCCAGATCATTTAAAATTTACATGTAAAAATTAAAAGTTTGTGAGTACTCAAAGAAAAAATGTGAAAACATTTATATACTATTTGGGTGGCAATGTACATTTTAAGTCCAATATAAGGGCAAACTAAATTACTGATAGATTTAACAATTTAAAAATGTATAATATCTGCATGTGAGAACCTCAATCTATATACACTATTATATGATAAATAAAAATATTTATAACATAATTTGATGGTCAGTGAGTGATTCCTTATGTGTAATGAATTTTGTAAGCCTATAAGGGAAATATGAAAATCCTAATAGAAAAATATGCAACAATAACAGATAATTTATGGAAAGGAAAATAAAAATGACCAATAAGAACATGAAAAAGCCTTTTCATATAATTGTTTATCAAATAAATGTAAATCACAGTATTGAGCTATAATTTTACATATTATATTGATAAATATAAAGAAAAGATAATAATACTAATCCAATACATCATGATCATGGAAATTTCACTTTCAAAGACATCATTCTTTTTAAAAATTTATATATATTTTTTCTTTTTAACCCTCACCAGAGGATATGGTTAGAGAGGGAGAGAGTGGGAGGGAGAGACATGTGAGAAAATATCAATTGGTTACCTTCCTTATACTCCCTAACCAGGGATTGAACCCACAGTTTTGGTATGTGCCCTGACCAGGAATTGAACCTCGAACCTTTTGGTGTATGGGACATCATTCCAACCAACTGAGCCACTGGTCCAGGCCCAAGACCTCATTCTTTTGAATAGTTGTATAATATTTCATGGCTTGAGTATGACATGATATATTTCCCCATTGATAGATAATATATTATTTCCATTTTTTTCCACTAAAATGAATTCTACAATAAGCATTCTTTTAAATATGTATAAAGTATGGTTATTATATCCACAGTATAGATTACCAAAAGGGGATTACTCTAACTTAAGAGAATGCAGAAGCAATTCACATTTTACCAACACTATACGAAAATGCTTGTCTCCTATCTCTAATATGTACCTTATCATTATTTAAAAATTTCCCCAACCTAATGGGTAAGAAATTGAATAACAATGGCAATTTTAATATTAGATATTTGCATTTCCTATTCAGATTATATTTTTGCTTCAATATGTAGGAATTCTTGATAATATTATAATTTCCCCAATATATTTTTCAACTTTGACTGTGTTTTTATTTTATATGTAGCAAGTATGTTTGATTTTTTTCTAGAATTGTTAGGGTTTTTACCATTGACTTAAAAGGTCTTTTTAAAAAAATATTTATTTTAATTGTTGTTCAAATACAGTTTTCTGTCTTTTACTCCCATCCCAGCTCTCCCCACCCCACCAGTGCTCCCCACCTCCCTCCCATTTCCATCCCCCTTAGTTTTTGCCATGTGTCCTTCATGCTTGTTCCTGTACACACTTCTTCTCCTTTTCCCTTGAAATTTCCTCCCCTCTCCCCTCCGGTCCCTGTCAGCCTGTTCCCTATTTCAGTGTCTTTGGTTATATTTTGCTTGCTTGTTTGTTTTGTTGTTTAGCTTACTGTTAAAGGTGAGATCATATGGTATTTGTCTTTCACTGCCTGGCTTATTTCACTCAGCACAATGCTTTCCAGTTTTATCCATGCTGTTTCAAAGGGTAGGAGCTCCTTCTTTCTTTCTGCTGCATAGAATTCCATAGCGTAAATGTACCATAGTTTTTTGATCCATTCATTTACTGCTGGGCACCTAGGTTGCTTCCAGCATTTGGCTACTGTAAATTGTGGTGCTATGAACATTGGAGTGCATAGGTTCTTTTGGATTTGTATTTCAGGGTTCTTAGGATATAATCCTAGCAGTGGCATTGCTGGGTCAAAGTGCAATTTCATTTTTAGTTTTTTGATAAAATTGCATAACATTTTCCATAGTGGTTGCACCAGTCTGCAATCCCACCAACAATGCACTAGGGTTCCCTTTTCCCCACAACCTCTCCAACATTTGTTGTTTGTTGCTTTGTTTATTATGGCCATTCTGACAGGTGTAAAGTGGTATCTCATGTGGTTTTAATTTGCATCTCTCTGATGGCTAGCGATACTGAGCATCTTTTCATATGACTCTGGATCCTCTCTATGTCCTCCTTGGAGAAGTGTCTGTTCAAGTCCTTTGCCCATTTTCTAATTGGGTTGCTTGTTGTCTTAGAGGGGAGTCTTGTGAGTTCTTTACATATTTTGGAGATTAAACCCTTGTGTGAGCTATCATTGGCAAATATGTTTCCCCATACAGCTGGTTCTCTTTTCATTTTAATACTGTTTTCTTTAGCCATGCAAAAGCTTTTAATTTTGATGAGATCCCATTTGTTTATTTTTTTTCTTTTATGTCCCTTACTCTAAGGGACATATGAGTAAAAATGTTGCTGGGTGAAATATCTGAGATTTTCCTGCCTATTTTCTCCTCTAGGACTTTAATGGTGTCATGGCTTATATTTAAGTCTTTTATCCACCTTGAATTTATTTTGGTGTATGATGTAACTTGGTGATCAAGTTTCATTTTTTTGCAGGTAGCAATCAAGTTCTCAAAACACCATTTGTTGAAGAGGCTACTTTTACTCCCTTTTATGTTGCTGCCACCTTTGTGGAATATTAATTGACCATAGAGACTTGGGTTAATTTCTGGGCTCTTTGTTCTGTTCCATTGGTCTATGTACCTGTTTTTATGCCAGTACCAGGCTGTATTGATTACAGTGACCTGCAATACAGTTTGATATCAGGTACTATGATTCCCCCCTACTTTGCTCTTTTTTCTCAAAATTGCAGGTGCTATTTGGGGTCGTTTATGGTTCCATATAAATTTTTGAAGTGTTTGTTCTATGTCTGTGAAATATGCCATTGATACCTTAATAGGTGTTGCACTGAATCTATAAATTGCTGTGGTTATTATGGACATTTTGATGATGTTAATTCTTCTGATTCTTGAGCTTGGTATATGTTTACATTTTTTTGTATGTTCTTTAATTTCTTTCTTCAGTGTTATATAGTTTTCTGCATACATATCTTTTACCTCCTTGGTAAGGTTTATTCCTAGGTTCTTTATTTTTGTTGTTGCTATATCAAATGGGATTTTTTCCCCCTGATTTTTGCTTCTGATGTTTCATTTTTGGTATACAAAAATTCCTTTCAAATCTGAATATTGACTTTGCATCCCACTGTTTTGCCAAATTCATTTACTAGGTCAAGTTGTTTGTGGAGTCTATAACATTTTCTATGTACACTATCATGCCATGAGGAAACAATGACAATTTTCTTCTTTCTTCCCAATTTGGGATGCCTCTTATTTCCTTTTCTTGTTTGATTGCCATGTATAGTACTTCTAATGCTATGTTGAATAGAACTGGTGAAAGTGGACAACTTTGTCTTGTTCCTGATCTGATTCAGAAAGATTCTAGTTTTTGCCCATTGAGTATGATGTTGGCTCTACCCATGAAAAAGGCATAAATGGCCTTTATTATGTTGAGGAGTGCTCTCTCTATTCCTACTTTTCTGAGTGTTTTTATCAGAAATGGGTATTGTACCTAATCAAATGCTTTTTCTGCATCTATTGATTTGATCTTGTGACTTTTCTTTTTGCTTTTGTTTATGTGATGTATTACATTTATTGATTTGCAAATATTATACCATCCTTGCATCCCTGGGATGAATCCCACTTGGTTATGGTATATGATCTTATTAATGTGTTTCTGGATGTGGTTTGCCAATAGTTGGATGAGGATTTTAGCATTTATGTCCATCAGTGATATTGATTTGAAGTTTTCTTTCTTTTTCATGTCTTTATGTAGTTTTGGTAATAGGATGATGCCGGCTTCATAAAAAGCATTTGGGAGTCTTCCATCTTCTTGGATTTTTTTTTTGGAATAATCTATGAGTAATTTGGAATAAGTTAGCTCTTCCTTAAATAGTTTTGTAGAAGTCTCTTGTGAAATCACCCTGTCCATGGCTTTTGTGTACTGGGAGTTTTTTTTTATTACTGCCTCAATTTTATCAGTTCTTATCAGTCTGTTCAGGCTTTCTGTTTCTTCTTCACTGAGTTTTAGAAGTTATATTTTTGTACAAATTTGTCCATTTAACCTAGGTTTTCAAATTTCTGCCATTTAGTTCTTTGTAGCAATTTCTTACAATCTTTTGTATTGCTGTGGTATAATTTGTAATCTCTTTCATTTCTGATTGTGTTTATTTGGGTCCTCTCTCTTTGTTTTCTTAATGAGTCTGTTTAAATGCTTGTTGATTTTTGTTTATCTTTTCAAGGAAGCAGCTCCTGGATTTACTGATTCTTAGAATTGTTCTTTTAGTCTCTATGTCATTTAATTGTTCTCTGGTCTTGATTATTTTCTTCCTTCTACTTGCTCTGGGGTGTCTTTGTTGTTGTTTTTCCAGATATTCTAGATGTAAGTTAATTTGTTTATGTGAAATGTTTCTATATTTTTTGGGTAGGCCTGTATCACTATCAGCTTCTCTCTAAAGACTGCCTTCCCTGTGTCCAATAAGTTTTGGAGTGTTGTGAGTTCATATTCATTTGTTTCCAGAAATTTTTTTGTTTGTTTCTTCATCTCATTCTTAACCTATTCATCGTTTAATAGCATGCTATTTACTCTTCATCATTATGAATGTTTTGGGTTTTTTACCTTGAGGTCAGTTTCTAGTTTCCATCCTTGGTTCTCAGAGAAAATGCTTGGGATGATTTCAATTTTCTTGTATTTGTTGAGGCTTGTTTTGTGCCCTATTATGTGGTCTTTCTTTGAATATGTTCCATGTGCATTTGAAAAGAATGTGTATTTTGCTTCTTTGGAGTGAATGTTGATATAATCAATTAAGTGTATTTGATCTAGGACATTATTCAGTGCTGCAATATCTTTGTTGATATTTTGTTTGGAAGATCTGTCCATTTTTGACATTGGGGTGTTAAAATCCCCTAGTGTAAGTGTTGCTGTCTTTATCTTTCTTGAAGTCCTCCAAGATTTTTTAAAAAATATATTTTATTGATTATGCCATTACAGTTCTATTTCCCCCTTCATTCCCCTCCACCCTGCACACCCCTCCCCCACCATTCCCCCCTTTCATTTGTGACCACGTGTTTCAAGTTCTTTAGATTCAATATTTCCCATACTATTCTTGCCCTCCCCCCTATCTTCTACCTACCGTCTATGCTCCTTATTCTGTTCCTTTCCCCGCTTCTCCTCCTCCCACTCCCCTGTTGCTAACACTCCATGAGATCTTCATTTCTATGGTTCTGCTCCTGATCTAGCTGTCCTCTTTGTTTTTGTTTTAGGTGTGGTTGTTAATAACTGTGAGGTTGCTGTCCTTTCACTGTTCATGTTTCTTTAACTTCTTTTTCTTAGATAAGTCCCTTTAACATTTCATATAATAAGGGCTTGGTGATGATGAACTCCTTGAATTTGATCTTATCTGAGAAGCACTTTATCTGCCCTTCCATTCTAAATGAAAGCTTTGCTGGATAGAGCAATCTTGGTTGTAGGTCTTTGGTTTTCATGACTTGGAATACTTCTTTCCAGCCCCTTCTTGCCTGTAAGGTCTCTTTTGAGAAATCCACTGACAGTCTGATGGGAACTCCTTTGTAGGTGACTGTCCCCTTATCTCTTGCTGCTTCTAGGATTCTCTCCATTTTAATCTTGGCTAATATAATGATGATGTGCCTTGGTGTGTTCCTTCTTGGGTCCAACTTCTTTGGGACTCTCTGAGCTTCCTGGATTTCCTGGAAGTCTGTTTCCTTTGCCAGATTGAGGAAATTCTCCTTTATTATTTGTTCAAACAAGGTTTTCACTCATGGCTGTTCCTCTCCCCCTTCTGGTACCCCTATAATTTGGATGTTGGAATGTTTAAAGATGTCCTGGAGGTTCCTAAGCCTCTCCTCATTTTTTTGAATTCTTGTTTCTTCCTTTTCTGTTTGGTCATTTTTTTTCTTTTTCTGGTCCCCTCCTTTGATTTGAGTCCCAGTTTCCTTGCCATTACTATTGCTTTCCTGTGCATTTCCATTTATTTCAATTAGTTTAGCCTTCATATGTTCCTCTAATTTGTGACTATAATCAACCAGTTCTGTGAGCATTCTGATCACCAGTGTTTTGAACTGTACATCTGAAAGTTTTGCTATTCGTCACTTAGATTTATCAGCTCTTGGGCTCTGAGTTGTTCTTGAGCCATGTTTTGATCGGTTTGTGCCTGTTATGTATGAGGAGGTGTTCACCAGGGTGGGGCCACCCAGGTCGCTGGTTTGTGATGGTATATGTGGGGGCAGGTCAAGATTTTTTTAATATATTTGTGTGCTCTTACTGGGTGCATGTATATTTATGATGTCTAAGTCTTCTTGATGGTATTTTCCCAGGTGTATTATGCAGTGTCCTTCTGGGTCTCTTTTTTTGGCCCTTGTTTTGAAGGGTATTTTGTGTGATATGTATATTGGTACCTCAATTCTTTTTCTCCTGTCCATTTGCTTGGAATATTTTTTTCAACCCTTCACTTTCAGTCTGTGTAGGTCTTTTATTGTGAGGTGGGTTTCTTGTAGGCAGCATATGTGTAGGTCATGCTTTCCTATCTATTCAGCTACTTTATGTCTATTAATTGGCACTTTTGAAGTTTATACTTTTAAGGTTATTATTGATAGGTACATATTCACTGCCATTTTACTTCTTTTGTACCTGTATTCCTCTCATTTTTTTTTTTTCCTAAAACAGACCCTTTAGGATATGTTGCAGTTCTGATTTGGAGGAGGTGTATTATTTGAGCCTTCTTTTGTCTTGAAAACTGTTATTTCATGTAACATTTTAATTTAGAGGCTTGTTGGAAAGAGTAATGTTGATCGTAGACCTTTGTTCTTTATTAGTTGAAATATATCCTGTCATTCCCTTCTGGTTGCATTTGTGTTTGCATTGTGAAGTCAGGTGTTAGCCTTATCAGGGCTTCCTTGTATGTTTCTTCCTTGCTGCCTTTAAGATTCTCTCTTTGTCTTGGAATTTTGTCATTTTAATTATGATTTGTCTCAGAATGGGACTCTTTGAGTTCCTCTTGAATAGGATCCTCTGTGCTTCCTGGATTTGTGTGAGTTTTTCTCTCATGAAATTAGGGAAGTTTTCCATCATTACTTTTCCAAACAGGTTTTCTATTTCTTAGTCTTCTTCTACTGGTGTCCCTATTAAACAAATATTGTTACGTTTTATGTGGCACTACATTTTCCTCAACCCATATTCATTCTTTTTGAGTCTTTTCCCCTTTTTTTGCTCTTTCTGTATGTTTTTTTCTACTTTGTTCTCCAGCTCACTGATTCAATCCCCTGCTTCATCTAGCCTGCTTTTGATTTTTCTACTGGTTTCTTCAATTCAGAAATGGTATTCTTCACTTCCTCTTGGCTCTTGTTGATAGTTTCTCTTTCCTCTTTTATGCTGATATAATTTTCACTGAGTACATCATAGTTTCCCTGTGGTTTTTGGTAATTCTCAGTGAGCTCTTTGACCTTCATTTTAACCATTGTTGTGAACCTAATATCTGACAGTTGTCTTGTCTCTATTTCATTTAGTGTTCTTTCTGGGTCTTCCTCCTTTCCTTTCATTTGGGGTTTGTTTCTTTGTCTTCCCATTGTTTTTGAGACTCTTCTTGTTAGCCTCTGCTTCTTAAATTGGTCTGCTATGACTCCGTGAGATTTTGGTGTGAATTTCTATGTCAGGAGATTCAGTGGTGCTGTCTTCTTAATCTCCTGAACTTGCTGCTCTTGGGATGCCGTTTATGTTGGCTCTTGGGATGCCTTTGGGTTTTGATTGTTGTTGGGTCACTCTTTGGTGGATCCTTCTTTCCAATTTGTTGACTGAGGGTCGCTTCACCCACCACTTCTTGTATGGTGTTGTGTAGGTGCTGCCAGAAGAGATCCAGAAAGCCCAGGGAACAAAACCACACCCACAAATATATCTCCCCTGCCCCCCCCCCGCAATCTCAGTATCAACAGAAACAGAACCAGTATTAATAAAGGTGTAAAGAGATTAAGACTATTATAAGAATGGAGAAAAATATACTATAGTATCAATTTTAATGACTTTAATATGCACAAACTTGCTGTACAACATGTGTATGTTAAAAAGCTATGCAGGGAAGAAAATACCACTAATCCTTGAGAAGACCACAGTGGATTTTGTCTTGTAGCCTTTATTATTTACTATTTTTTTCTTTATGGATCCACCTCTGGTGGTGCCAGATGTTGACCCTGTCTGACCTTAGGCAGCCTGCTCTGAGACTGCCAGAGATCTGTTGCCTATAGTTGTCTCCTTCAGTTGTCAGTTAGTCGCTTTGCACTCAGCAGTTAGGCTTAATCCCCATAGGGCAGGGCAGAATTCCTCCTGGGGTTGGGGCCAGTGTTGTCAGGTAGAACCTTCCCCTCAATGATCTGCTGCTACTCAAGGGTAGTGGTCTACCTGAGCAGGTTGGCTGCTGCAGTATGGTGGCCAGTCTTTTATTTTTCTCCCCCAAGCCTCCATTCTCAGTGTTTCCTCAAGTGTCTCTAGTCTGCTCTGCCCCCGCTTTGCCAGGGATTTACATTGTAGCTGTCTTCTTCAGTTATTAATCTAGACACTGTGTACTCAGCGTTCAGTCTTAAGCACCACAGAATTGGGGCAGAGTCTCTCTTAGGGACAAGGCTGTTGCTTCTCATCTGGCTGCTGCTGCTTGGGGGGAAATGGTCTGCCTGGGCATGATGGCTGCCTACCTTTGGCAGATGAGTTCCCCTAGGTTCCCTATAGCTACTTTTTCTGCTCTCTCCACAAAGCTTCTGTACTCCATCTCTCCTCAGACATTTCCAGCCTACTCTGCCCTTACCTTTGCCAGAACCCCAGGTAAGTGACAGCAAATGAAAATTTGTGTTTTGGCCATTTAAATGGCTCTTGAGACTCTAGCTATCTGTCTCTGCAGCCCTGCTGCTTTTCCCTGCAAGTTGTTATCTGTTTACTTTTTGGGCTCTGGTGTTCTAGGCTGGGGATCCCAGCTTAGGGTTTAGACGCCATTCATCTCAGGGGGATCTAACCTGGTGCTTAATTATTCCTCCAGTGTGTCTGCCTGTGGGCACCTAGCCAACCCTCTCGAGTCTTGACTGCACTCCTTTTCAGACAGGTTGTTCTGAAGCTGGTTGTTCTTTCTGTCTCTGGTTATAAGTCTTCTCTATTACTATTGTTCAGTTGTTTGTTGTGTGTAATTTCTCCACAATTTAGTTGTAATTCCAGATTGGTCCTGGAGGAGGTTAGTGTGGCTTCCACTCACTCCTCCACCATCTTCCAATCCACCTATCCATTTAATTTGTCAGTTTTACATTTGTTAAGTATTTTTTATGTTTCAGTGTAATATTTATTTAAAAATTATTTTACTGAAATTAAAAGATAAGATGTATGTTTTCTATTTATTGTATGGGAAATTATATTTTATTTATTAAGGGGGAACCAAAAAAAAAACTGGAATTATCTTCTGGAGGGTGTTCCCCTATTAGTACAGGTTTTTCCTGATAGGTTAGTGTCCTGTGTTACTGTACCGGCTTGTGCTGTTGTGAGAGGCTGCATATAGCTTCAGTGGTTTTTTTTGTATGATTCTTTCAGTGTGTTTGCCCATTTTATAATTGCTGATTTACTAGTGCACCTGCCCACACTGCAGTGAGTGTTCAGCAGTTTTTGACCAAAAACAGTATGACCTACCATGTCCCACCCTCTCTATTCACCTGACCTCTCCCCAGTCAACTCTTTTTAATGTTGTTTTTTCCCCAGATGAAAAAATTTCTCAAAGGAAAATGCTTTGCTGATGTGGAAGAGGTGAAACAAGGAATGGCAGAAGCACTAAAAGACATCAAAATCAAGTAGGAAAAATGTTTTGATAGGTCTGTTGCATCAAATGGAGAGTAATTTGAAGGTTGCTAATGTTTAAACATGCAAGAATAAATACACATTTTAAAATTAAATTTCCATTTTTTGTTTCCCCTCACTTATATAAAATCTTGTTTTCTGATTATTAATCAATTTGTCTATTGATTATATCATTCTGTTTTTCTATGTGCTTATATATGTTCTTTTTTTTTATTGTTGACACTATTAAAGTCCTCACAGCACCACATACTCACTTGGTTGGCCTTCATCACATTGTTGTCTGTGTCAGTGGGTTATGTACATATGCATATATGTTCTTTGACTAATTTTGTCCAGTCCCTCCTCCTGCTGTCCTCCCTTTTGAGCTCTGTGAGTCTGTTCCATGTATCCATGCCCCTGTTTTTTATCAGTGTATTTTGTTCATTAGATTCCACATATGAGTGAGATTTTAAGACATTTGTCTTTCTCTGACTGACTTATTTGTCTTAGCATAATATTCTCCAGTTCCATCCATGTTGTTGCAAAGGATAAGTTACTTCTTTTTTACAGTTGTATAGCATTCCACTATGTAAACATACCACAGCTTTTTTATCCATTCATCTACTGATGGGTACTTGGGCTGTTTATAGATCTTGGCTATTCTAAATAATGCTGCTATGGACATAGGGGTGCACATATCATTTCTGATTGGTATTTTGGGATTCTTAGGATATATTCTGAGGAGTGGGATTTATGAATCAAATTGCACCAGAACATTTTTTGGAAAGAGGTATCATCTCTCTATTGAATTGATTTGTACTTTCTTCAAAAGTCAGTTGAAAATATTTTGCGAGGCTTATTTGTGTGCCCTGGTGTTCTTTGTTTTTTTCAGATTTTTAAAAAATATATTTTATTGATTATACTATTACAGTTGTCCCATATTTTTTCCCGTTTGCTCCCCTCTACCCTGTTCCTCCTCCCACCATCATTCCCCCACCTTAGTTCATATCCATGGGTCATACATATAAGTGTTTTGGCTTCTCCATTTCCCATACCATTCTTAACTGCTCCCTCTCCATTTTGTACCTACCATTTATTCTTATTCTCTGTACCTTTTCCCCCATTCTCTCCCTGTCCCCGTCACCGCTGATCACTCCATGTAATCTCTGTTTCTGTGAATCTGTTCCTGTCCTATTTGTTTTTTTAGTTCATCTTTGTTTTTGTTTTTTTAGTTTCGGTTGTTGATAGTTGTGAGTTTGTTGTCATTTTACTGTTCGTATTTTTTATCTTCCTTTTCTTAGATGAAACCCTTTAACGTTTCATATAATACGGGCTTGGTGATGATGATCTCCTTTAACTTGACCTTGTCTGGGAAGCACTTTATCTGCCCTTCTATTTTAAATGACAGCTTTGCTGACTAGAGTAATCTTTGAATATTCCTTTCCAGCTGTTTCTTGCCTGCAACGTTTCTTTCAAGGAATCAGCTGAGTCCTATAGGAACACCTTTGTAGGTAACTGTCTTCTTTTCTCTTGCTGATTTTAAGATTCTCACTTTATCTTTAATGTTGGATAATATAATTTTGATGTGCCTTGGTGTGTTCCTCCTTGGATCCAACTTCTTTAGCCCTGTCTGAACTTTCTGGACTTCCTGGAAGTCTGTTTCCTTTGCCAGGTTAGAGAATCAGTTTGCAAATAAGGTTTCAATTTCTTGCTCTTCCCTTTCTCCTTTTGACATCCTTATGATTCATGTGCTGGAATGTTTAACATTGTACTACAGGTTCCTAAGCTTTTCCTCTTTTTTTTGAATTCTTGTTTCTTCATTCTGTTGTGGTTGAATGTTTATTTCTTCCTTCTGCTCCAAGACGTTGACTTGAGTCTTGGTTTCCTTCCCTTCACTGCTGGTTTCCTGTACATTTTCCTTTATTTCACTTTTCCTAGCCTTCATTTTTTTTCTGTATTTTTTGACCATACTCAACTATTTCTGTGAACATTCTGATTACCAGTGTTTTGAATTCTGCATTTGATATGTTGGCTATCTGTTCATCACTTAGTTGTATTTTTTTCTGGAGCTTTGATCTGTTTTTTCATATGGGCAATATTTCTTATGTCTTGGAGCAGCTGTTACATAGTAAGTGGTTGGGCCTTAGATATTCACCATGGTGGAGTAACCAGGTTGCTGCATTGTGGCAGTGTCTGTGGGGGAGAGGTCCAAGAGGGAAGAGTACCACTTGCTGAGCTCTAAGGTGGTTTTCAGTCTCTTCCTCTGCTACCCACAAGCAAACTGGGCCCTTCTCGTATTGATCCTAGGTGGGTGGTTTTGTGTACATTCTAGCACCCAGAACTAGGTCTTTAGTTCATTTTCAGTTTATAATTCTTTATTCTGTTACATTGTAGTTTAGTTTCATTTGCTTGCATGTATCTGTCCAATTTTCCCAACACCACTTATTGAATATGGTCTGTAATTTACTTGTAATTCCAGTTTGGTCCTGGGAGGAGGTGAATGTAATTTCCACCTACTATATTGCCATCTTGGGTGCTAAGTATATTGTTGTTTTTGATGTTATTGTAACTGAGATAGTTTTATTTTTTTATCTGATGCTTTGTCATTAATGTATATAATGCCACTGGTTTCTGTATGTTTACTTTATTACCTGCCACTTTGATAAAATTATTGACAGATTTTTTTGAGATTTTCAGTGTATACGATTATATTATCATCCAGATATCCAGCCAAGATGGAGGCATGGGTAGATACACTTTACCTCCTTGTACAACAAAAAGAAGGAAAACAACAAATTTAAAAATAAAAAATAACCACAACTTCCCCCAAATTTAACTGTATGGAAACCTGACAACCAAGGAGTTAAAGTGGAAACATTCATTCAGACAAGTAGAAGGGGCAGAGATAGGCAGTGTGGAGAGGACTCGTGGCAAGGCAGTGTCTGGAGGATTGGGTGAGGCAGCAGACGGTGAAGCAGGCAGTCCCACATTTGTGTGCAGATAAGCTAAGAGTGGCAACTGGGGAGCAAGACAGACCATGCAACCCAGGGTTTGAGCATGGGGAAATAAAGCCTTAAAACCACTGACTGAAAAAACTAGTGAGGGTTCCTACAGTGGGAGAAACTCCCAGCCTCATAGGGTAGTTCACTGGAGAGACCCACAGGGTCCTAGAACATACACAAAATCACCCACATGGGAATTAGCACCAGAAGGGTTCGATCAGCTTGTGGGTAGTGTAGGAAGTGACTGAAAGCTGGCGGAGAGCTGTGCAAGCAGCACTGTTCCCTTTTGGACCCCTCCCCAACAGATAGTGCCATAACATGGTAATGGGTTGCCCCACCTTGGTGAATACCTAAGTCCAAATTATATAATATGTAACAAGATGGTAAAACCAAAAAAAATATGACCCAAATGAAGGAACAGATCAAAGCCACAGAAAAAATATAACTAAGTGATGAAGAGATAGCCAACCTATCAGATGAACAATTGAAAACACTAGTGGTAATCAGAATGTTTACAGAAGTGGTCGAATATGGCCACCAAATAGAGGAAAAAGTGAAGGCTATGAAAAGTGAAATAAAAGAAAATGTACAGGGAACCAACAGTGAAGGGAAGGAAGCCGGGAATCCAATGATTTGGAATAAAAGGAAGAAACAAACATTCAACCAGAACAGAACGAAGAAACAAGAATTCAAAAAAGTGAGGAGAGGCTTAGAAACCTCCAGGACAACTTTAAATGTTCCAACATCTGAATTATAGGGCTACCAGAGGGGAAGAGGAAGAAAAAGAAATTGAAAACTTATTTGAATTTTCCTAATCTGGAAAAGGAAATAGACTTCTAGGAAATCCAGGAAGCTCAGAGAGTGCCAAAAAAATTGGACCCAAGGATGCACTCATCAAGGCACCTCATAATTACATTACTCAAAATTAAAAATGAGGAGAGAATCTTAAAATCAGCAAGATAAAAGGAGACAGTTACCTACAAAGGAGTTCCCATAAGACTCTAAGCTGATTTTTCAAAAAAAACCTTGCATGCTGGAAAGGGCTGGAAAGAAGTATTTGAAGCCATGAAAGGAAAGGACCTACATCCACATTTACTCTATCCAGCATAGCTATTATTTATAATGGAAGGGCAGGTAAAGTGCTTCCTAGACAAGGTCAAGTTAAAGGAATTCATCATGACCAAGCACTTATTATGCGAAATGCTAAAGGGACTTATCTAAGAAAAAGATAAAAAATGTGAACAGTAAAATGACAACAAACTCACACTATCAACAACTGACCCTAAAAAAACAGAGATGAACTAGGAAAACAACTAGAACAGGAACAGATTCATAGAAATGGAGATCATATGGAGAGTTATCAGCAGGGAGGGGAAGAGGAGGAATGGGGGGAAAAGGTACAGGGAATAAGAAGCATAAATGGTAGGTACAAAATAAACAGGGAGGTTAAGAATAGTATGGGAAATGGAGAAGCCAAAGAGTTTATATGTACAACCCATGGACATGAACTAAGGACGGGGAATGATGGTGGGAGGAGGGTACAGGACAGAGGAGAATAAAGGGGAGAAAAAGAATGGAACAACTGTATGAGCATAATCAATAAAACATTAAAAAATATAAATGCATATTAAAAATAAGAAAGTTTATAACATCAGCAAATAGTCACAATTTTACTTCTTCCTGAATGGAGGCCTTTATTTTATTCTTTCTTTCTTTCTTTCTTTCTTTCTTTCTTTCTTTCTTTCTTTCTTTCTTTCTTTCTTTCTTCTTTCTTTCTTTCTTTCTTTCTTTCTTTCTTTCTTTCTTTCTTTCTTTCTTTCTCTATCGACCTATCTATCTATCAATCATCAATCATTTATCTGTCTGTCTGTCTGCCTGCCTGCCTGTATCTATCATCTGTCTATTTCTTGCTCAATTGCTCCAGCTAGGTCTTCCAGTACTCTATCCAGTAGGAGAGGTGAGAATGAGCAAACTTACCTTGTTCCTGATCTCAGAGGAAACCTCTTCAATGCCTCTCTGTGAGTATAATGATAGAGGTGGGTTTGTCATATATGGCCTTTATTATGTTGAGGTGAATTCCTTCTATGCCCAACCTCTTAAGGGTTTTTATATAATGAAGAGATGTCGTATTTTGTCAAATGGTCTTTCTACATCTGCTGACATGATTGTGTGATTTTATCTTTCATTTGATTGATATGATGAATTACAGATACTAGTTTTCATGTGCTGAACTATCCTTTTGTCTCAGGGATATTTCCCACTTGGTCATGGTACATAATCCATTAAACATATTTTTAAATTTAGTTTGCTAATACAGTAATTCACCAGTTTCCATGCAGGGATATGTTCCAAGATCCCAACTAGATGCTTAAAACCAAAGATAGTACAGAATCCTACATATACTGTTTTTTCTTAAACATACATACCTATGATGAAGTTTAATTTATAAATTAGGTACAGTAAAAAATTAAAAACAATAACTCAGAATAATTGTAATGATATACTGTAATGAAAACTATGCAGTTTGTTGGCATATAATTGTTCGTATTAACATCTCATAATTCTCTGTATTTCAGTAGTATCAGTTCTGATGTCTCCTTTTTTGTTTATCATTTTATTTGACTCTTCTTTCTTTTATTTAGTCTAACTAGTTGTTTATCAATTTTATCACTTTGAAGTATGAGCTTTTATTTTTGGTGAACATTTCCATTGTCTTTCTAATGTCTATTTTACTTAGTTCTTCTCTAATTTTAATTATTTCTTTTATTTTGCTAATTTTGGGCTTAATTTGTTCTTTTTCTAGTGCCTTGGGTATAAAGTTAGGTTGTTTATTTGAGATGCTTTAAATTTCTTAATATATACATTTATTATTATAAACTTTCCTTTTAGAAGTGCTTTTGTTGATCCTATAAAATTTGATATGTTGTTTTTCATTTTTATTAGTTTTAAGGTAATTTTTTATATCTCTGTTATTTCTTTCGACTCATTGGTTGTTTAGAAATGTGTTGTTTGTTTTCCACATACTTGTAGATCTACTCACTGTGTTTTGTTGTTATTTCTAATTTCATGCCATTGTGGTTATAGATATTGGTTTTATCTTCAGTCTGAATATGATAACATTACTTTTTGGCCTGTCATATGATCTATGCTATAGACTGTTCCATGTGCACTTGCGAAGAATGTGTATTCTACTACTCTTGCATGAAATGTTCTAAATATGTCTGTTAAGTCTCTTTGTTCTACAGTGTGGTTCAAATCCAATGTTTCCTTTTAATTTTCTCTTTGGACGATCTGTTTATTGACGGTAGTGGGATATTGAAGTTCTTTCCTGTTATTGTATTATTGTGTATTTTCCCGTTAAGATCCCTTAGTATTTGATTAATATATTTTGGTGTTTGGATGTTGGAAGCATATATTTTAATGATTGCTATGCTTTCTTGGTGTATTGACCCCTTTATACAGTGATCTTTTTTATCTCCTTTTACTAGATTTGGCTTGAGGTCTTTTTTGTTTGAAATATGTATGGATACACCCTCTTTCCTCAGTTACCAGTTGCTTGGTTTATCATCCTCTACCCCTTCATATTGAGTCTGTATTTGTCTTTTCAGCTGAGATAAGTTTTCTGAAGGCAGCATATTACTGGGTCTTGTTCTTTATCCCATATAGCCACTCTGTGCCTTTTGAGTGGCAAGTTTATTACATTTACATTTATGGTGAATATTTGTTATATGAGGACTTACTATTGCCATTTTATCTTTTTTCTGATTGTTTTGTATATCTATTTTTTGTTGAGTTTTTGCTTACTCTTTTAGGTTGCTGGTTTTCTATGATGATTTGTTTGGTTTCTCCTTTTTTTAATGTTTTGTGTCTTTGCTGTAGATTTTTTTTTTTTGGTTGCCATGAGGTTAGTATAAAGTGGTTCTTTTTCTGCTGATAGCAACTCTTCTCCATTTGCTTGTTTAAGTTTCATCATTTCCCTCTTACTCTTTTTTAAAATTTTTGTTGCTACAAATTATCCCTTTTTATGCTGTTAATTACGAAATAATAGTAGCAGTAGTTATTTTAGTGCTTTTTTCTTTAACCCTTATGTGAGAATCGTTTAACATATATTCTAAAATAAGTTAAAATTTTCTGATTTTGTTTTTCTGTTTATTACATCACTCAAAGTTTTGTGTACTTTTATCTTTTTATTTCATATAGAACAGAATCTGTTAACATTTCTTGTAAGGAAGGTCCAGTTGTGATGAACTATCTCAGTTTTGTTTGTCTGGGAAAATCATTATTTTTCTTTATATCTGAAGGTAATTTTGCTGGATAGAATATTCTTGGCTGGCAATTTTAATCTTTCAATATTTTGAGCATATCATTACATTTTCTTCTGGCCTGTAGAGTTTCTTAGAAATCTGCTGGTAGTATAATGGAAGTTCCTTTGTGGGTTACAGTCTTTCCCCTCCCCTGCTGCCTTTAAGATTTTTTCTTTATCTTGGAATTTTGACAGCATCATTACAGTGTGTCTTTGACAGGGTCTTTTTACATTGACATACTACAGTGATCTATTAGCTGCATGCACTTGTGTGTCTAATTATGTCACCAAATTTGGGAAGTTTTCAGCTATTAATTCTTTAAATAAATTCTCTGCTCCCTTCTTCTTTTCTTCTTCTGTTATACTGACTAGTCTTATGTTAACTCTTCTAAAGGAGTCTAATAGTTCTCATAGTGTTCCTTCACTTTATAAAAACCTTCATTTTCTTTCCTCTTTGACATGAATCATTTATAGATTTCTATCTTTGATTTATTATTTTCTCTTCCATGAGGTCTGCTTTATTCTTAGTGCTTTCTAGTGCATTATTCATCTCATTTATTGAGTTTTTCAGCTTCAGAATTTTTGTTTGGTTCTTTTTTAGAGTGTCAGTCTTTTTTGATAAAGTATTCCTTTCATTTTTTAAAATTTTATTCTTGAGTTCAGTGCATTGCCTTTTTGAGTTTTCTTGTATCATTGAATTTTTTCATAATAGTTATATTGAAATCTGTATCATTTGGATCCAAATCTTCCTTGGCTTGTGTTTGGTTGCTGGAGAATTGTAATTTTCTTCTTGTGATACTATAGTACTGTGATTTTGGACAGTGTTTGATGATATGTGCCCTCTGCCAGTACATTTGAAGTAATGAACACCTTTCTTAATTAGGTAGAGCTTAATTTACTTCAATTTTTGACAGTTCAATGGGTTAGGAATTAGAGACCTTTCTTTTCACTTCTAGTAGGTGGCACTGTAGGCCAATTTTTAAAATTACTCTAACCCTGCTTTTTGGAAGTGTACTCTTCTCACCTTTTGCCTCCTTTGAGAGAGGGGTAGCTAGGGTCACTGAGGTTGTTTCCACCAGGGTCATTAGTGTCATTGTGATGGTTACTACAATCACTGCTGGTGTGGCTGGGTGTCAATTGAGACATTCCTATAGCTGCTGGGCTCAGTTGAGAGCACCTCTGTTGTTGCTTTCTGAGTTTTGCTGCTGTTTTCATGGTTTAATCATTTTTATGAGGTCCAATTCACCCACCATAGAATGTGTAGATGTATTGATGTCTCAGGCATTCTGGTGTACTGTGCATAGACACCTTTGTTGGGTTATGAATGTACTATTGGTTGTAAATTGAAGGTGAGAAACTAAGAGGAAAGTTTATGCTACTCTGATGATGATGTGTCTCCACATTTCTTCTTGTCTGATATCTATGGGAGGAAGTGAAGAATTGATTAAAAAGCTTGGATATCTCTTCATGGATTTACAGTTCAAGTCAAGGAGTTCCACTGCTAAGCAGCATGTCTTGATGGAAGTGGAGGTGATAGACTGATATCTTGGTAGAAAGGCTGGTTGTAGTAATTGATTTTTATGATTACCAAGAGCAACTAGCTGTTTTTATTCATTGTTTAATCTATATCACAAGAAGAGTTAATGAAAGAGCTATATTATTCAGTGTTTCTGTTATCACAGTAACTATATTAATCAACTTATGTATTGTCTCATATCCTTCTTGAAATAGTCCTGGGAGGTCAATATTATCTCTATTTTGCAGACGAGCATAAGGTCCAAGGATGTTATATTAGGTGGTAAATTGCAGAAACCGTAGCCTTTGCTCTTAACTTCTGCATTTAACTTTTTTTTTTTTGTCTTAGACTGGTTGGGGTTAACAGGAGGGAGAACAGAAAATCTGAATTAACACATAGTATATGTGCTAAGTACCATGGAAGAGATATAGAAGGCTGCTTTGAAAGTATACAGACTGTGGCAAGATCAGAAAATTTTAGGAAAATCAGATGCTAAGGTGAATTTTGAAGCACAAGAAAGAGTTGATAAATGAAGAAGGTGAGGAAAGGGCATTCTGGTGACCAGTAAGGGCATTCTGTGAAGATATGTGGGTGGGTAACTATATGGGGTGTATTATTGTACTGGCTGCAGTAGAAATTTCTTGAGAGTAGTGATAGAAAAAGAAGGTAAAGAAGTGGACAGGGGTCAGATAAGATTATGTAAATGTTTTTTACAAATATGTCTGCACATTTTATTTGCAGTTTCTAAGTCCTGGGCAGGAGATTCTTTTCCTGCCTTTTTGTGTGGCTATGATTTGTACCCTCATTTCCTTGGAACTACCTATCAGTATCTCATTTTCCCTGGCCTAGTCTACTGTATAAGCTATCCCTTCTCTATTTTTTTTTAGTAATACATACTCTTCATCCAAGAAGCTAGAGCTTTGATCGGGTCTCTTTCTTGCTTGAAAACTTACACAGCCTCTCTAAGGTTTACTGACTAAAATTCAGTTCCCTTAACATGGAAACTATTGAGGCTCATATCAATTTTTCTAACTGCATTTCCAGCATTTCCTTTATCTAACCTATGTTCTTATGGGACAAACACTTGTTCATGTACCCACCCTGTGCTCTCTTCTGTAGTCTGGTCTGGTCAGGCTGTCATGTTAGGCTGACTTTCCACATCTCTGAATTTCTACTATCTTTCCAATGGCCAGGGAGAAAGCTGAAATAGATGCTTCTGAACCCATTCTTGAGACCTCTGGCACCCTATAAATATCTTTATAAGTACTCTTTACAGCTCTGGGGATTTTTTCCTTCATTTACTTTCTACTTTTCTTATTTATTTATTTATTTATTTATTTATTTATTTATATTTATTTTACTCTTTATTGTGTTTTTTTCCATTACCATATAGTCCCCTTATGTCCACCTCCCCTGCAGCAATCACCACATTGTTGTCCATGTCCATGAGTCATTTTTCCTTTTTGCTCAGTCCCTCCACCCTCTCACCCCGCAAACTAGCTGTTATGCTGCTCTTCATCTATATGAGTCTCTCCCCATTTTCCTTATTAATTCAGTTTGTTTATTAGATTCCACATTGCAGCAAAATCGTATGGTATTTGTCTTTCTCTTACTGGCTTATTTCACTTAACATAATGTTCTCCAGGTCTTTCCATGCTGTTGCAAAGGGTAAAATTTTCTTCTTTTTATGGCTGAGTAGTATTCCCTTGGAATACTACTACTACTCAGCCATAAATATCCCATAGTTGTTTTATCCACTGATGTATTGATGGAGACTTGGGTTACTTCTATATCTTGGTGATTGTCAACAATGCTGCGATGAACATAGGGGTTCTTATGTTATTTCAAATTAGTGTTTTTGGTCCCTTTGGATATATTTCCACAAGTGGGATTGCTGGGTCAAAAGGCAGACTGACTTTTAATTTTTTGAGGTATCTCCATACTGCTTTCCATTGTGGCTGCACTGGTCTGCATTCCCACCAACAGTGCAAAAGGGTTCCCCTTTCTCCACATCCTTGCCAGTAGTTGTTGTTGTTAATTTATCAATGAGAGCCATTATGACAGATGTGAGAATTGTGGTTTTAATTTGCATTTCTCTGATTAGTAATGTTGAGCATCTTTTCATATATCTATTGGCTATATGTATATCTTCTTTGGAAAAGTGTCTATTCAGGTCCTTTGCCCAGTTTTAATTGAGTTGTTTGTGTTTTTGATGTTGAGTTTTTTAAGTACTTTACAAATTTTGGATATTAACCCATTATCAGATGTGTGGGTGAATCTCTTCTCCCATTCTGTGGGTTGTCTTTTTATTTTGTCGATGATTTCCTTGGCTGTGCAAAAACTTTCATCTAATTTTCTGAGTTTCCATCTTACTGTCATATTTCTGAAGATCTGTTGACTCCCTTTTCCTTTATTTCCTCAATTATTCACCTCTATCATCATTAACATTTGCATTCAGAGACCCTAGAGGAAGTGATACCCTACCCCTTTCCCTGGCTAGCACAGGCTCCAGGATACTTTACCAGAATCCAAACTCAGCATTCCTCTTGCCCAAAGGCCTGGAAGGATAATTGGTCCTGATTTCATGAACCTGTTGATTTGTTTTGTATTCCTTCAACAAATATTTACTAATTACCTACTATGTGCCAGGTTCTGGGACACACTGGTGAGCCAAACAGTAGTCATGACCCCTGCTGTCTGAGGAGGTCAGGAAATGCTTCATTAAGAAATCCCCAAAGCTGCCTTGGCTTGTGTGGCTCGGTGGACGGAGTGCCAGCCTGGGAACCAAAGGGTCTCTGCTTTGAGTGCCAGTCAGGGCACATGCCTAGGCTGTAGGTCAGATGTTCCCAGTGGGGGGCATGTGAGAGGCAACCACACACTGATGATTCTCTCCTGCTCTTTCTCCCTCCTTTCCTCTCTCTTTAAAAATAAATAAATAAAATCTTTAAAAAAAGGAATCCCTGAAGCTGATATTTGTCACCATCCCTTAGACTATGCCCTAACCCTGAGCTGTGACTCATTCACATAAAATGGTAGGTCTTTCTGAACAGTTGTCAGAGAAGGGTTCTGATCTTCCATCCTTGAGCCCTGTATTTTACCCCAGCTCTTTCTCTTTAATATTAAAACAATGACTATATTTTGTTGATCTGCTGTTTAACTTTTTAATTATAGTATCTTCCACTTGTGTTATTTGCTCCCAAATCAAGACCAGGTTTAGGAAACCTAGGAGACTATTGTACCTGAATTTTAACATAGAAGCTTTGTTAGTATTTAAAGTGAGGTGTAATTAAATTTTTAATAAATAAATTATTTATCACTAGAATTTTTGAGCTATTAATATATTTAGGCACTTTACCAAAAGATATCATAAGTGTTATTTCATTTAGTCCTTTGGAAAAATTATCAACATATCTTTCACTGAGTTATGTATATAAATGCTTTCTTGGGCTTTTCACAATTTGGTATTAACTTCTTGTCCAGACTCATTTTTCACTATTTTGAACCCTTTGTGACAACCAAACATGTTCCTGGTCATTTTGTGTACTGTATTAGCATTACCATATGTTTCTTTCCCTTCCTATCTAGAATTAATTCTTTTTTTTCTTTACATCAAAATCTTTGGAATTGTTACATCTTTAAGACACTCCAGTCAATCTGTATTGGATGTGATATTTGATACCGCCCTTAAATAGTGTAGATACATAGTGAATATTTGTTGAATTAAATATCAGGTGTTTTGGGTAGCTTTGCTAATTTATGTCATTTAAATTAAGCATATGTTCTGTAATAGCCAAGTAATTAATATTATTTGAGATGGTTTGCATCTTTTCACCCATGCCATATTAAAGAATTAACCAGCTGTCAAAACAAGTATCATCTCTAAAATGTACAATTACTAAGAATCACTAGCACTTCATTTTGAAAAATTTCCATGATTTAAGAATATATTACATTGTATTTAAGTAAAACAAATTCCAAGAAGTATAATTTATAGTTGTTTGTTACAGTAGGTACTTAATGTTTTAAATGAATGGATCCTATGAGATAGACAGAGTTATTATTATAAGATTTAAATAAGGTGTCTGTGGCATAAAGAGTTTAGATTGCTTGCTTGAGTCACACAAAGTAGCAAGCAGCAGAGCTATCACCTTAAACTATGTATCCCTGTGTCCTGGTCCACATTCTCAACTGTGTCAATAGTTACCAGAGTTGTAGTTTTAAATTCAGTATCATTTCATATTTAATTCCATTATTACTCTTTGGCCTGCCAACATTCTAGGAATACCTGGACTTCGAAATGTTATGACTAGTGACTGTAGAAAAATAGTGTTACTGCTGATGTATTTCATATTCAGTAAGAAAATTCATGTCAAGGTTTCTGAAATCACAGATTATGTATTTATTTTTAAAACCTGTCATTTCATTTCATTTCATTTCACTTCATGTTATTGCTCTTCAGGTACAGTTGTCTCCATTTTCGCCCCACCACTGCCCCCTCTCTGCCTATTCCTACCTCCCACCCTTGATTTTACTCACCTATGGCTTTGTCCATGTGTCTTTTATACATATTCCTTGACGACCCCTCCCTTTTTTTCTCACATTACCCCTGTCCATCCCTTCTCCTCTCTGGTACTGTCAGTTTACAGATTGTTTTATCGAAAAAGATAGAGCTAAATTATTCTGCAACGAGTTTCCAAAATGTATTTCTAAATCCAGTTGCCAGAAGCTTTTCTTTTACTTTCCTTACAGTACTTGTTTTTTGAAATGATTGGAAAAAATCTTCTTCCAAATGATCAACAGTTGCTTTTAGTTTCCTTATACTTTCAAAAAAATGTTCCTCACCAAGAACACACATGCCACATTTTACTTAATTGCTTTTTTATGGTCCAGTCATTAACCTATTGGAAAAAAAAGTGGCTTAAATGGAAACACTGACATAAACCTCATTATGCTGGCTCCAATGTGTTGCTATTATAAAGCATTCATCCTCTATATGTGTGTGTTTTCATTGGATACTATTGAAAAGGTAATGGAAAATTAATGTTGCAATGGAGAATTTTATTCTGTATATATATATTTTTAAACACTCTATCTAAGCATATGTTTACAACATGAAGGAGTTTATTTGGAATTAAGGTTTATCATAAACTTTATGATTTTTAAAACAGATTTTACAACTGGCTATATATTATTTCTGCTCCCCATTTACAAGTTTTTTTCTAATTTTCTGACAAAATATTTGTTACTTGTCTCTCTATGGTCTAGTAGCAGTCTGCTTATAATGACTTTTCAATAAGAAACAACAAGTCTCAGGATTTTAAGGTGATCAACTATAGTTTCCCTCATAAATTATTTTTTTGACATTTAAATTTTAAAGCATGTTCTGATATGGTGTGGAAATGTGTTACATGGTAGAAATAGTTGTCTGAAATCATTTTAAAGATATGTTATTATTGCCATTGTTATTATTATTCACATCTCATTAACATTTTTCTTCTTAGTGGTGTGAGCAGAGAAACTTGTCTATGTTCAATAAATCTTACTACCATTATCATTTAAATAGTGGGCAGGTTTACTTTAAGTTATTTTGAGGCAGAATGGCAGAGGCAGAGCTTGACAACTTCGGAGTCACATCTTTGTTTCTTATTTAATGGTGTTCAGCTAAGCTTCTGTAAACTCTGAGGCCAGAGTTTCTTATTAGTAAACTGGGATACTAATACAGGCTGTCTGGAAAAATGGGATTATGTATGTAAATTGCTAGCCATGGAGTCAGACCCAACAGTGTGTGTTCAATGAATGGGAGCCATTATAAATTATTTACAAAAAACACAGTAATAATTAGACTGAGTGCCTAAGGACACTGTGTTTTTACAAAATATTACTTTACCCAGCAACATAAAGAACAAAAGTCAGTGTTCTTAGAAACTTAGGTAGTTGAGCATTACCTCTTAGCCAAAAGAAATATATTACAGAGTAAGTGCTTGTAAATGTTATGTTCTATTTATACATGATGAGGGTGCTGTGGACTCTGGAGCCACATTTTAAATATCATGTGTGTGAGGGCTTTCTTGTTTTTTAAGTTATAAAACTTCCTCATTTTAAATGCCTCTAAGTGCATGTAAACGTGTATAAAATAGCTCCAAACACTCATAATAAAATAAGCAAGATCTAGACAGACCATTTTCATTCTTTTCACTGTTTTATTACAATCCTCCTATCAGGATTCCATGTTTGATCTTAAAATTATAGAATTTTATAGCTGGAAGGAACCAGTTCAACACCCTAAATCTATAAATGAGGAAACTCTGACATGGCAGGTTTAAGTGATCTGCTGAAGTCTATATAGCAAGTTAGTAGAGAATTTTGGTCTCTTGTCTCTGAGCTAGAGTATTTTTTTAATTAATTTTATTTAGTTATTTTTCAAGTACAGTTTTTTTGTCTATTTCTCCCATCCCAGCCTCCCCCGCCCCTTGCTCCCCACCTCCCTCCCATTTCCACCCCCCTTAGTTCTCGTCCCTGTGTCCTTCCTATTTGTTCTTCCAAATCCCTCCCCCCTTTTCCCCTTAACTTCCCTTCCCTCTCCCCTCTGGTCACTGTCCCCTGTTCTCTATTTCAGTGTTTTTGGGTTTTTTTTTTCTGCTTGCTTGTTTGTTTTGTTGTTTAGCTTCCTGAGCTAGAGTATTTAAGGAAGAGAAATGACAACTGGATCCAGACAAAGTTGAAGCTTTTATAACTCAGGAGAGGTGGTTTGGGGTCTTTCACTAAGTGACTCCCAAATGTATATGCCAGTAAGCATGCAGCTGAAAGAAAAGTGAAGTATTGGGTACCTACCTGGTAGCAGAGGATGGCTGTTGTGAAATTACCTAGATAGTGTAATATACTGTTTCTAAAGGATACTGTGATCTAAGATATGTCCAAATAACAATAATCTAAGAATATCAGCTTGAACCAGAAAGGCAAGTGCCAGGTAGGCATTTAAGTAGAGGGGCAATAAATTCAAGGTCAGAAAAGCAATAGCTCCTTAGCTACAGGGGAGGGTCTGCTAAGTAATAGCTTGAGGAAGTGCTTATCTTTCAGTGTTCAGTTTCCCCAACAGTAAATTTATGATGATACTTATATATATTATGGTTGTGCAGATAATTAAGCAAAGTAATTCATGAAATGAATTTAGCATAGTGTTTGGTATATATGGTAAACACTTAGTAAATAATAGCTATTATTATAATTATAAGTGGTCAGTCTCTTTGTGGTGGGGGATCTGATACAGGGAGATGAATTCTGTCCCTTGAGAGAGTACTTAGAGAATTTATTACATTCTCAGAGTCCTGGCAAAGTCATCTACAGTTTAGGATGACATGCTAATCTGAACAGATAAAAGAGGTACTTAGTAGAGAAATTGAGGCAGAAACCTGTTCTCTGAGCTTGCCAATTAAGTTGAGTATTTAATATTCTTAATGACTGCAGCGTAGGGAATATTTTGCTTTTCAGTATATACAAATAAGCCGAATATATTTAGACTAAAGAGGCTCTTAATATAAGACAAATTCCAGTGATTTTATCCTGAGTAGACTCAAAGAACACTGGTGGTCTTCCCTTCTGGGCTGCTTTAGAGAGAGGACTTTTAACTGACAATAGGTTAATACTTACTATGATTAACTATTTCAAAATTTACTGACATTTAGTAAATATTTTCTTTTTGGTATGACATTTTCTAAAGAGTTTTTGTTGTTGCTGCTGCTGCTGCTGCTGCTTCAAGTTAGTTTTTAACCTTTATTATGACTGGATACAGTGGATACAGTTGTATTCAAGGGTTAGGTTCTAAAGTGCTGTGCTAGGTTTCAATAGGGCTAAATAAAAATCCATCAGGAGGATGCTGGGAAGATGGCAACGGAGTAAGATGGAGCTGATGCTAGCTCCTGTACTCATGGGTGAAAATCCTGGCAGATCTATAAACAGCACAATAAACCATCGGTTACCCAGCATTTATGAAATTAAAAGACCAGAGATTGTGACTGATGCTGAAACACCAGACAGTGGCAGAGTCAGCTACTGGAACTGGCACACACATGGGCCTCTGTGCTGCCGCCAGAGCAACAGGCCTGGGAGCAGGGGAGTCAGGTATGGGAGCCGGATCCTCCAAGCCCCTGTGAAGGTCCTGGGTGACAGAGGAGTCAGGAACCGGAGCTGGGACATTCTCGGCCCCTGTGCTGATGCCATAGCTACCGGCCTGGCCAACAGAAGAGTCAGTTGCAGGAGCTGGGACACTAGAGGCCCCTGTGACGCCGCCATAGGGACAGGACTGGACGCCGGGGAGTCAGGTACGGGAGCCGGGACACTCCAAACCCTTGCTACGGACCTGGGCTGCAGAGGAGCCAGCTACAGGAGCCGGGACATTCCCAGCCCAGGTGCTGCTGCCCTAGTAATGGGCCTCGGTGCTTGAGGAGGTGGCTACTAGAGCTGGGACATTCAGCAGTGGTACGCAACCAACGCAGGGACCAGCGCGAGGACCAGCGTCAGAATAGGTGGAGACGAAGAACATCAAGAAACTTCAAGGAGTCTGCACCACTGAACTTCACAAGGATCATACCACAGAAGTTCACACCATAAAACCAGGCTTTCAGAACAGATCAATTTTAGAAGCAGAGACTAACAAGAAGAGTCTCAAACAATGGGAAGACAAAGAAACAATCCCCAAATGAAAGAAAAAGCAGAAACTTCAGAAAGAATGTTAGATGAAATAGAGGCTGATCAACTCTCAGATAGTGAATTCAAAGCACTGGTTATTACGAAGTTCAAAGAGCTCACAGTGAACTACCAGAAATTACAGGGGAACTACAATGATCTCTCTGCAAACTACATCAACATGAAAAAGGAAATGGAAACTGTCAGCAAGGGACAAGAGGAAATGAAGAATACAATTTCCAAATTGAAGAACACAGTAGAAAGTTCCAAAAGTAGGAGAGATGAAGCGGAGGATAGGATTAGTGAGTTGGAGGACAAGGTAGAAAGCATCTCACAGAAAGAGCAAGAAAATGAAAACAGGCTCAGAAAGAATGAAGAGGGACTAAGAGGAATGCAAGACAATAAAACGTAATAATATCTAAATAGGAATACCAGAAGGAGAAGAAGAACAAGGGATAGAAAATGTATTTGAACGAGTAATGAGAAAATTTCCCTAATTTGATAAGAGAAAAAGTCTCACAAATCCAGGAATCACAGAGAGTCCCAATCCAGAGGAACCCAAGGAGGCCCACTTCAAGACATATCATCATCAAAATGGCAAAATTCCAAGACAAACAGAGCATCTTAAAGGCAGCAAGGGAGAAAAAAGAAATAACATACAAGGGAGCCCCAATAAGGTTAGCTACCGACTTCTCAATGGAAACACTTCAAGCAAGAAGAGAATGGCAAGAAATATTTCAAGTAATGAGAACCAGAGGCCTACAACCAAGGCTACTTTACCCAGCAAGGCTCTCAATCAAGATAGAAGGCCAAATAAAGAGCTTCCAAGACGAAAGAAGCCTAAAAGAATATGCCTCCACCAAACCAGCTCTACAAGAAATACTAAAAGGACTGCTTTAAGGGAAGGAAGGATAACAGGGAGACAGGAACACAGGTACAAAAATGGCAATGAATAAGTACCTATCAATAATAACCTTAAATGTAAATGGATTAAATGCTCCAATCAAAAGATACAGAATAGCTGAATGGATAAGAAAGCATGACCCTCACATATGCTGGCTACAAGAGACCCACCTCAGGACAAAAGACCATCACAGACTAAAAGTGAAAGGCTGGAGACACATTTTCCAAGCAAACGGACAAGAAAAAAAAGCTGGGGTAGCAATTCTCATATCAGACAAAATAGACTTCAAAAAAAGGGCCATAAGGAGAGACCCAGAAGGTCACTTCATTATACTCAAGGGAATAATCCACCAAGAAGACATTAACATTGTAAACATATATGCACCAAACATAGGGGCACCCAAATATATCAAGAAAATCTTAGAGGACTTCAAGAAAGATTGACAGCAACACAATTATAGTAGAGGATTTTAACACCCCACTATCAAACATGGACAGATCTTCCAAACAGATTATCAACAAAGATATTGTGGCATTAAACAACACCCTAGATGAAATGGACTTAACTGATATATATAGAGCCCTTCATCCCAAAGAAGCTAAATACACATTCTTTTCAAATGCACATGGAACATTTTCAAAGATAGACCACATGATAGGACACAAAACGAGCCTCAAAAAATTCAAGAAAATTGAAATCATACCAAGCATCTTCTCTGACCACAAGGGATTGAAATTGGAAACCAACCCCAAAGGAAAAAACCCAAAGCACCGAAAATCATGGAGACTGAATGGTATGCTATTAAACAACAAATGGGTCAAGAATGAAATTAGGGAAGAAATCAAAACATTTCTGGAAATAAATGAAAATGATCTCACAACAACCCAAAACTAATGGGACACAGCAAAGGCAGTCCTGAGAGGGAAGTTTATTTCAATACAGGCCCACCTAAAGAAGATAGAAACATGTCAAACAAACAACCTAACCCTACACCTGCAAGAACTCCAGGAACAGCAACAAAGACAGCCCAGAGCAAGCAGAAGGAAGGAAATAACCAAGATTAGAGCAGAATTAAATGACATAGAAACTAAAAGCAAAATTTTAAGGATCAATGAATCCAGGAGTGGGTTCTTTGAAAAGATAAACAAAATAGACAAGCCTTTAAGTAGGCTCATCAAGAAAAGAAGAGAGAGGACACAAATAAACACAATCAGAAATGAAAGAGGAGAGATTATAACTGATACCACAGAAATAGAAGGGATTGTAAGAAATTACTATGAAGAACTGTATGCCAAGAAATTTGAAAATCTAGGGGAAATGTACACATTTCTAGAAAAATATAATCTTTCAAAACTCTTTGAAAAAGAAGCAGAAAATCTAAATACACCAATAACAGCAAAAGAAATTGAAGGAGTAATCAAAAAAACTCCCAATCACACAAAAGCCCTGGACCAGATGGTTTCACAGGAGAATTCTACAAAGCATTTAAGGAAGAGGTAATCTCTATTCTCCACAGACTATTCCAAAAAATCCAGAAGGATGGAAAATTCCCAAATTCTTTGTATGAAGCCAGCATCATCTTAATTCCAAAACCAGATGGAGACACAACAAAGAAAGAAAACTTCAGGCCAATATCGCTGATGAACATAGATGCTAAAATCCTCAACAGAATATTGGCAAATCGCATTCAACAATATATCAAAAAGATCATACACCATGACCAAGTGGAATTCATCCCAGGGATGCAAGGATAGTTCAATATTCATATATCAGTAAATGTAGTACATCACATAAACAAAAGCAAAGACAAAAATCACATGATCATATCAATAGATGCAGAAAAAGCTTTCGATAAGGTACAACACCCATTTATGATAAAAACACTCAGCAAAGTGGGAATACAGGGAGCATTTCTCAACATAATAAAGGCCATATATGAGAGACCTACAGCCAATATTATACTCAATGGGAAAAAACTAAAAGCTTTTCCACTAAGATCAGGAACAAGACAAGGATGTCCACTTTCACCACTTCTATTCAATATACTATTGGAAGTTTTAGCCACAGTGATTAGGCAAGAAAAGGAAATAAAAGGCATCCAAATAGGAAAGGAGGAAGCAAAACTGTCACTGTTTGCAGATGACATGATAGTGTACATGGAAAATCCTATAGACTCTACCCCAAAACTGCTCAAACTAATTAATGAATTTGGCAAAACAGCTGGTTACAAAGTCAATATCCAGAAATCAAAGGCATTTTTGTATACCAACAATGAATCAGCAGAAGCAGGAATCAAGGAAAAAATCCCATTTGATATAGCAAAAAGAAAAATAAAATATCTGGGGATAAACCTAACTAAGGAGTTAAAAAACCTATATGCAGAAAACTACACAGCCCTGAAGAAAGAAATCAAGGAAGACACACAAACAAATGGAAACATATACCGTGTTCATGGATTGGAAGAATTAACATCATCAAAATGTCCATACTACCCAAAGCAATATACAGATTCAATGCAATACCTATTAAAGTACCAATGGCATATTTCACAGACCTAGAACAAAGACTTCAAAAATTTATATGGAACCATAAACGAGCCCCAATAGCAGCTGCACTTTTGAGAAAGAAGAACAAAGTAGGAGGGATCACAATACCTGATATCAAACTGTATTACAAGGCCACTGTAATCAAAACAGCCTGGTACTGGCATAAAAAGAGGCACATAGACCAATGGAACAGAACAGAGAGCCCAGAAATCAACCCAACTCTCTACAGTCAATTAATATTCGACAAAGGGGGCAGTAACATAAAATGGAGTAAAGATAGCCTCTTCAACAAATGGTGTTGGGAGAACTGGACAGCTACATGCAAAAAAAAAAAAAAAGAAACTTGAGCACAGACTTACACCATACACTAAAATAAATTCAAGGTGGATAAAAGACTTAAATGTAAGCTGTGACACCATTAAAGTCCTAGAGGATAACATTGGCAAGAAAATCTCAGATATTTCACGCAGCAACTTTTTTACTGATATGTCCCCTAGAGCAAGGAATATAAAGGAAAGAATAAACAAATGGGATATCATCAAAATAAAAAGCATCTGCGTGGCTAAAGAAAACAGTATTAAATTAGCAAGACAACCAACTGTATGGGAAAACATATTTGCCAACAATACCACAGACAAAGGTTTAATCTCCAAAATATACAAAGAACTTACACGACTCCACTCTAAGAAGACACCCAACCCAATTAAAAAATGGGAAAAGGACTTGAACAGACACTTCTCCAAGGAGGACATACAGAATATCCAGAGACACATGAAGAGATGCTGAATATCGTTAGCTATCAGAGAGATGCAAATTAAAACCATAATGAGATACCACTTTATATCAGTCAGGATGGCTATCATAAACAAAGCAACAAACAACAAATGTTGGAGAGGGTGTGGGGAAAAGGGGTCTTTAGTCCACTGTTGGTGGGATTGCAGACTGGTACAACCATTATGGAAAACAGTATGGAATTTTCTCAGAAAAGTAAATATTGACCTGCCTTTTGACCCAGCAATTCCAGTGCTAGGAGTATATCCTAAGAATCCTAAAACATCAATATCAAAGAACCTATGCACCACAGTGTTCATAGCAGCACAATTTACAATAGCCGTGAGTTGGAAGCAACCTAGGTGCCCATCAGTAAATGAATGGATCAAAAAATTGTGGTACATATACACAATGGAATTCTATGCTGCAGAGAGAAAGAAGGAGGTATTACCTTTTGCAACAACATGGATGGAACTGGAAAGCATTATGCTGAGTGAAATAGGCCAGGTTCTGAAAGACAAATACCATATGATCTCACCTTTAACAGGAAGCTAAACAACAAAACAAAAAAGCAAGCAGAAAAAAAAATAAAGACACTGAAATAGAGAACAAGGGGACAGTGACCAGAGGGGAGAAGGAAGGGAAGTCAAGGGGAAAAAGGGGCGGGATTTGGAGGAACAAATAGGAAGGACACAGAGACGAGAACTAAGCGGGGTGGAAATGGGAGGGAGGTGGGGAGCAAGGGGTGGGGGAGGCTGCCATGGAAGAAATAGACAAAAAACTGTACTTGAAAAATAACTAAATAAAATTAATTTATAAAAAAAATCCATCAGAACCTTAAAATAAGGAGCAACAAATTTGTCCTTACCAGAAATTTCTGTTCTGTTCCAAGATTTATGAAAGTACATTGTTTTTCTTAGTTCTTTTTATGGCTTAATTTTTCTGTTTTTTTTTTATTTTCATGGGAAATCTGTGCAATCTAATGCAGCTTGAGTCAGTAAATCATGTGGATATGATATATGTGAAGCCTGTACATTAAAGATTAATAAAATAGGAAAATCCACAAATAATAAGGAACATTTATTTGTCTATTTCTTATCACTTTAGGTCTTTCCAGATTTTTGGGAGGATGTAGACATAAGTAATGAAACCTAAAGCCAAAATACAACCATAAAAATAAAAATTTGAAGCAAAGTGACATATAATAACATTTTGTTTTCGTTAACCCTCTCATGTCTCTTTTTATTCCCTAAATCATAAACTTTAGTTTAGACTTCTTGAAAGGATATCATTGTTATATGTATTCCCAGTGCCTAATATAGTGCTCAGAAGAATATGTAGTAGGGCATAACAGATATGTATTGAATGAATAATTTAATGGTGGCTTGCTTAAATAAACCTGAGACAAGGACTAGCTTTTAAATTAGGTTAACTTTTGTTTGTTTCTTGGTATGTGCTGAATACTCTTTTTTAGTTATCTTAGTAGGAGAATCTGTGTTTGATCAAATATGTGAAAGTTCTTTAAAAGTTGTAATATGCATGGCCAAAAGTAGGCTTCGTCAGTCCTTTGCATTATTACTTTGAAAGCCTGACAAGACCATGTTCTGTGAGTAAGGGCCTAAATCTAGGAATACATTGAAATGACTGTCCCTAACAAAGGCTAAATCCAGTTCTTGATAAAATGCAGTCTTTTGGGCAATTCAACTTGCCTGCCAGTTGAATTACCTTCCTGCAAGAACAAAACTTACCTCAACATCCTAGAACTTTTTAGGAAGTTAACATAATTCAGAGGCTTAGCAATACATCCTTCATAATGTTTAACATAGTTGAAAATTCATAGATGTGATAAAGCTGGCAAACGTGATGGATGAGCAAGAGATAAAATAATCCCATTGGATGCAGACCTAGATGATCAAGACATTGGATTTAGGAGGGAGGACTCCAATAATAATCACTGTAAATATGTTAAAAAATAGAGGGAAAGATGGTCAAAATGGTGATGATAAAAAGGACATTTCAACAGAAATTCAAAATGAATTAAGTGGACATTAAACAATACAAAAATAGAACTCATTAGATGAACTTAAGCACAGATTGCACACAGTAAGAATTAGTTAATTCATAGGCAAGTCAATAAAAATATCAAAACTGAAGTTCAAGATAGAAAACATAATGGAATAAAGAAGAGAATGTCAGCAGAAAAAATACAAGATACATGTAGCTTAGAGATGGCAAACACAAGGCCCATGGGCTGAATTTGGCCCTCTGCCTTGTTTTATCTGCCCTGGCACCTTGTTTCTATCCTGTGGTAGCACCAAGTTCCTTGCCCCTAGTTAAGGAGTGGTTACATTTTTACAGTCCTAAAATTATATTTGGCCCTTTGAAGGCAACCATGAGGCTCATGTGGCCCTTGGTGAAAATGAGTTTGACACCCTGATGTAGATGATGCTCAAAGGCTCCAACACATGTGTTATTATAATTTCAGAAAGAGGATAGAAAGAATGGAATTAAGCAATGTTTGAAAAAAATAATAACCAAGAATTTTCCTAAACTGATGATTCTAACAAATCTTCTGAAATGAGGCCTAAGAGGATATAAGACATGTGATCTTTGGAGGAGCAATATAAAGAATAATGACAGATTTTTAAAAATCTGTGGAAGCCAGGAGATAATATAGTGTTACCTCAAAATGCTGAAAGAGTAATAATAAAATCCTGTAGGGTGTAAGACCTAATATTAATATGAAGTGTTGTTGCCTTGATTTCTGGAGCCAGGAAGCCTAATTGCAAGTTTCTCTCCTCATTCATTTCCAATAGCTGAAGTCCCATAGCCAAAGAATTCTTCTTATGAAACGGACCAGACACAGTTATAGCTTATTCCTGAGTAGTGTTTTAATTCCCTGCTAGCTCGTGGTTTCAAACAAGCCAGTCACAAAATTCTGTGGGGAACAAGAGGGTATCTTCCCCTCTTGATGCTACAAAGCCCACTTCCCACTGACCCTGGTTGTTCATTTTGTTCCTGAGTACAATTCCTATGTAGCCTTGTACAGTATACAGAGTTCTCCTTCCCTGGGTTATAGGTATATGTGACTAATAAACTAATGTTGATCTTATCTGTCCTGTTTTGGGTGTTGTGTTTGGCCATCACCCTAACCCTTGGGCAGGGGAGTCCTCTTTTTCTCATGAGGTGAAGAAGAGGTGAGATTAAAACACTGCAGGCACTGAAAGACAAATACCATATGATCTCACCTTTAACAGGAAGCTAAACAACAAAACAAACAAGCAAACAGAATAAAAACAAAGACACTGAGATAGAGAACAAGTGGGCAGCGACCAGAGGGGAGAGGGAAGGGAATTTAAGGGGAAAAATGGGGAGGGATTTTGAGGGACAAGTATGAAAGACACAGGAATGAGGACTGTGGGGGGGGGGAATGGGAGGGAGGTGGGGAGACGGGGCAGGGGGGGCTGGGATGGGAGAAATATACAAAAAACTATACTTGAAAAATAACTAAATAAAATAAAAAATCATAAATAAATAAATGAATAAAACACTGCCAAACTGTGTTTATTATCATGCAATGAACTTTATTAAGTGCAGGGATAAGTGCACTGATACATAAGATATTAACACAAGGAGCTTATTCATTGGAGTAAAAGAGAATAATCCAATAATTTATAACCAGGGTTATATAATTAATCCCAGGATACTTGGGGGGATCCAAGATGGCAGCAGAGTAGCTGGCTGCTCTGTTCATCTGCTCACAGACACCGACTGGATTTGAAGTCAGAATGCAGAGCCGAGACTGAAAAAGTCTGTGAGTGAGCAAGTATGCAGACCAGAGTGTGGGGAGTGCCCAGAAATGTGCAGGAACTCTCCTGCCCATTGGGCACCTGGGGGCTGATGGTGCGGGCTATCTAGGCATACCACCCCTGCTGCCCAGCCCAGCACTACTGGCTGCACATAGTCAGGGTGGCTATAGATCAATGGGTTTAGGACCCACCATCTACCAGGGCAGGGAGAGAAGGCCTGGGTGGTGCAGCCTCTAGAAGCATCATGGAGGGAGCAGGCATGCCTGAGGCTGCAGATCTATGGAGGGAGAAGGGTCAGCACACCACCATGGCCTTGTGTTAGGGTATAGCTGCAGGACAATTCCTGATGTTATCTGAGAAAGATTCAGAGAGAAACTTTATCTAAAACTGTTGGAATCTCTGAAAAGATGTGGGCAACCCTGACCACAAGAGTCTGTGTGTATTTTGGAGAGGAGGAGCACATGGGGAACAGGACCCCCAGTGAGTGGTGCTACAGTGTTGGGGCCATACAGCAACTTTTAAAAGGGGAGATCCTCAGGGACACAGGGGCTTTGTTAACCAAAAACTCAGAGGCAGAGAATACACTAAAGGAATTCGAGGACCTGACCCAACGTGGCTTGCAAGGAAAAAGCAGCTCAGAGTAGAGAATTTGGGTTGAACCTCCTATGAAAGAGTGGAAGGCTTGGGTCTGGAAGGAAGGAACTGAATACCTGAGATTTGCTGCAGTCAGCCAGAGCCTTTCACAGACAGGAGAACCCAACACCAACTTATAGGCTCTGCAGAGAGGTGAGGTCAGGCCCAGGAGTTTTGTGCTGCTGTGTATATTCCCTCAGGGAAAAAGAGAAAAGGGCTCTTTGCCAGGCACAACAAGCTACCAAGTTCCTCAGGCCCCAATTTACTAAACCCAGCAGAGCAGAGCAAATAGAGGCAGGGCAGAAGGATACTATCTTTTCCCTTGCAAAGCTGTTTTTAACATTCATTTAAAATCCTTCAAGTTTGGGCATAATATGGTACCAGGTTTTATAATATAGTTTCTTTCAAATCTCATATATTGCTCTTCCCTTCTCCTACTCCATACTCTGTTCTTCTGACTCTTTCATATATTGGTTTCAAATTCTATTTTCTTTCTTGCTACAACTTGTTTCTATTCTGCACTATTACTCCCCACTCCAGCATCTCAAAACCTTTTGTGATTGTCATTAGTCATCTCACATTCCTTCTCCCATACTTAAAATACCTTATTTTTCTCAATCTTTATTGATTTTTGTTCATAGGTAGTAGATAAGGTGGTTGTTGTTACAGTTCTTCAATCTTCTTTCTAGATAGTGACTATTTTTGTATTGCAACTCTCAAATTTCACTGTTCCCCTCTCCTACCCCATTTTGTCTTCCTCCTACCCTTTCCTTTTTTAGTTTTAAACGTTAATTATTCCCTGTCTTAGCTGGGTTTTCATCACATACACTTAGTATTCCCTCTCCCTCTGTCCTCTCAAAATAACTTCTCTTTCCTCTAGACATCTCATAAGCTCTTCTGTCCTTCCTTTCACTTGTATTCCCATTCCACCTATATAAATCTTAGCTCATTGGTTGTTGATATTTTGGTGGTGGAGGTTTTTCTGCAATTAGGTCCATATTACTATATATATATATATACACACATATATACATATATATATATATTTAATTTTTTGTGGTTCTTTCTCTCACTAGATATATACATACCCATACACAGATATGTATATATCTATATATATTTTTCTATAAGTTTTGGTTTTAACCTAATACTATATACTTCCCATCTTTTACTCCATTCCACCTTCCCTCCTTGCTTTTTTAGTTATGAAGTAAATTTCATTCTGTTTCCCACTTTTCCTTTCCCTATTCCCTGCTATTATTATTCCCCTTGCACCACCCTCACAAAATATCTTATCCTTCACTTAGCCATCATATATTCAATTTTCCTTTCTTATAATAGTCTTAACCTCTTTATACCTTTATTAATATTGGTTCCATTGCTGTTGATAGTGCAGTAGTATGTGGGGATTATTTTTGCAGGTGTGGGTCTATTTTCTGGGTTGTTTGTTGTTGTTTTTGTTGGCAGTGCCTGTACAACAGTATGCAAAATATGAAGGGAAGAGTGATTTTCAGTCACTCAGCTGGAGGGAAGAATCCAGCAAAGAATAACTGAGGAACAACCAAAACCCAATTATAACCAGAGAGCCTACATAAAAGGCATAAAGAACAGTACAAGAGTATTAAGATCAGGTGACCAAGGAGACTGCACCACTAAGTCCCAAGAAAAGGAGTCAAAAGAAGTCAATCTAACACACAGAAACAACCAAGAAGTGTCACCTAAAATGGAGAGACTAAGAAGCAATACTCAATTGAAAGGAAAGGAAGAATAACCAGAAGGACTACTAAATGAAATTGAGGCAACCAAACTATCAGACACTGAGTACAAAATAATGGTTATAAGGCCACTCAGTGAGAAATTCAAAGAACTCCAGAGAAGTTTCAAGGGACTTACTGTGAACTATACTACCATGAAAAAAGACAAAGAAACTATGAATAAGAGCCAAGAGGAAATGAAAAATACAATATCTGGTATGAAGAACACAGTGGAAGAACTTAAAAGCAGGTTGGGTGAAACAGAGGACTGAATCAGCAAGGAGGACACAATAGAAAAAAGTTCCCAGAGAGAGCAACAAAATGAAAAAAAGAGTTAAAAAGGATGAAGACAGGTTATGGGAACTGCAGGACAAATGAAACATAATAATATCCATATAATAGGGATACCAGAAGAAGAAAAGGAGCAAGGGATAGAAAAACTGTTTGAAAAAGTAATGACAGAAAACTTTCCTAAAACTTCCCTTGATGAGATAAAAAGTCATGCAAGTCCAGAAAGCACAGAAGGACCCAAACAAGATTAATCTAAAGAGGCCCATTCTAAGACACATCATAATTAAGAGTGCAAAATTCAGAGACAAAGAGAGAATCTTAAAGGCAGAAAGGGAGAAACAGCTACTAACATACAAAGAACCTCCAATAAGAATAGCACCTGATTCTCAACAGAAACCTACAAGCCAGAAGGAAGTGGCAAGAAATATTTCAAGTAATGAAAAGCAAAGGCCTGCACCCAGACTACTGTACCCAGCAAGGCTTTCCTGTAAAATGTAAGGTGAAATAAGGAATTTCTCAGACAAAAGAAGACTAAAATAATACACCTCCACCAAGCTAGTGCTTTGAGACTTGCTAAAGGGACTGCTTTAAGAAGGTGAAGAAAAAGACTGAGAGAGAGAGAAACACAGGTACAAAGAGAAAAAATGGCAATGAATAAGCACCTATCAATAATAACCTTATATATAAATGGATCACATGCACCAATCAAAAGACATAGGGTACATGTATAGATAATAAAACCTGACACACATAAATGCTGTCTACAGGAGGCCAAACTCAGAACAAAAGACCTACACAGACTGAAAGTGAAGGGTTGGAAAAAATAATGCAAGCAAAAGAGCAGGAAAGAAAAAAAAAAAACTGCCCTAATGATACTATGTCAGACAAACTAGATTTCAAAAAAAAAAAAAAAAAGACCATTGAAAGAGACAGAGAAGAGCACTTATAATACTCAAGGGGACAATCTGTCAAGAAGATATAAACATTGTAAACATATATGCACCCAGCATAAGAGCACTCAAATATATAAGGAAAGTCTTGGAGGACTTCAAGAAAGATAAAGATAGCAACATGCTTATACTAGGGGATTTTAACGCCCCTTTAAAAAATGGATAGATCTCCCAGACCATATATCAACAAGGATATTGTGGCACTGAATGACACTCTAGATCAAATAACTTAATTGATATATACAAAGCCTTTCACCCCAAAGAAGCAAAATACATATTCTTTTCAAATGCATATGGAATATTTTCAAAGGTTGATCACATAACAGCACACAAATCAAGCATCAACAAATTCAAGAACATTGAAATCATATCAAGCATCTTCTAGGATCACAATGGCTTGAAAGTAGAAACCAACCTTAAGTAAAAAACTCAAAAACATTCAAATTCATGGAGACCGAATAACATGGTATTGAACAAAATGAATGGGTAAACAGTGAGATCGAGGAAGAAATCAAAAAGTTTGTGGAAACAAATAAAAATGAAAACCTAGTAGACCAAAATCTATGGGACAGAGCAAAGGCAGTCCTGAGAGGGAAGTTCATAGAAATACAGGCCTATCTAAAAAAGATAGAAAAAAATTCAGATGAACAACCTAACCCTACATCTACAAGTACTGAAGGAACAACAGTAAACAGAGCCCAGAGCTAGCAGAAGGAAGGGAATAATTAAGATTAGAGCAGAATTAAGTGACATGGAAACTAGAAAAAGAATTTAAAGGATCAGTAAATACAGGAGTAGGTTCTTTGAAAATATAAAGAAAATCAACAAGCTTTTCACCAGACTCATCAGGAAAAAAAACATCAGAAATGAAAGAGGAGAAATTACAACTGATACCACAGAAACACAAGGATTATATGAAATTACTGTGAATGACTACTCCAGAAAATTTGAAAACTTTGGTGAAATGGACAAATTTCTAGAAACACATATTGCTCCAAAACTGAATCAGAAGAAGCAGAAAGTCTGAATAGACTGATAACAACTAGTGAAATTGAAGCAGTATTCAGTAAACTCCCAGCACACAGAAGCTCTGGACAGGACAGCTTTATTGGTAAAACAATAAATGTAATATGTCAAATAAACAAAATGATAGGAAGATGGAGAGGGAGTAGGACGGAAGGTACTCCAGCTCCTGTACACGTGGGTGAAAAGCCTGGCCGAGCTACTGAGAAACAGGGTAATTAAGTAATAGATCCACAGCATTTATGAAGTTGGGAGAGCAGGGATTGTGAGGGACGTTGAGGTTCCAGTCAGCAGCAGGTTAGTGAGTGGAGACAGGAGTGGCAGAGGGGCGGACGCCCTTGGTCAGGTGGCCTCGGGCGGCCTAGGCGCTACGGTGCTTCGGGTGCTACGACCTGCGCAGGAGGTGTCCCTCTCAGGAGTGGGGGTACCAAGTGGCCCTGGTAGGCGACCAGCGCGGGTCAGCAGTGTTCACCCTCCATGTCTGGGTAGCGCCAGGCAGAGGCCTGTGTGTACACAAAGAACAAAGTTTACACACAGAACAGAGAGCAACGAGAACAAAGGGCCTAGTTCATCTTTGGACCCTGCTCCGTGGTGGTTGGGGTTCAGGGACATTGGTCTGGGACCAGCGCTTGAGGCGTCCTCATTGGGAGCGGGGGGTACCAAGCAGCCTCAGTAGGCGACCAGCGAGTGTCAGCAGTTTTCTCCCCGCCCCTCATCTGGGCAGCGCAGGCAGAGGCATGTGCGATTGAGTTTACACGGAGAGCAGAGAGCAACAAAAACAAAGGGCTGTGTTCATCTGCGGACTCTGTGGTTGCCAGCCCAGAAGAATGGAGAGGACTCTGTGGTTGCCAAGCCTGGAGAGTTGAGAGGTGCATGGTTGCCACTGGTGTGGCTGGGGATTGGGCTGGGCTGAGAGGCAGGCTGTCTAGGGAGGCTTTATTATTATTATTATTATTATTATTATTATTATTATTATTATATATTTTTAAAAAGTGGACTGAGGTGCTCTACTGTGATGGCTTGGCTTGCTTACCTACCAGCCTGGCAGCAAAGAAGTATTGCGCGGAGAGTAAGGGAACCAGGCAGCCTGGCAGGAGTGCAGGCGCCTGTATCCCAGTCTGGTAGCCTGGCTGGCGCGCACTGGCAATGCAGCCCACAGAGAGGTCCTGCTGCAACCAAAAAAACCGGTTTGGACAGTTTAAAACCAACAAGGGAAGTTTTTTTGTTTTGTTTCGTGTTTTTTTTTTTTTTTGTAATCTCATTTATTTTGAATTTTACCATTGCTTTATCTTTCAATACTTTGATCCTCTTCTTTCTTTTTTCCTGTTTCAGTCTTTCTTCCCAAACTTATCGCTTTTTCCTCCCTTTGCCTGCCTTTTTTTGTGCTGTTTTCCTTTGTTTGTTTGTTGCTGCATACTCGTATTATTTTTTCATTATTCTCACTTCTTTTATATTCTAATAGTATCTTTGTATTCCTGTTCCTCCTGTAAAGGCTTCTTAGTCTTGGTGGGTTATATTGTATTATCTGACAGTTCTCCTCTGTTCTTTCCTCCACAATTTATGTCTAATTTTCTATACCTTACACCTCTTGTTTTCCTTTAGCACACTACCTGAAGCTCTACACTCCCTATTCAGACTGATCCCATAGAGTCTGTCATAGGATTGTTGCTCTAATAATACTGTAAATAATAGCTGTTCTATATAACTGTAAACACTTCACAACTAATCTCCCAGATCTTAGGCCACTTTACAAGTTCCTGAATTCTATTACTGGAGTAATTAACTCTATTTGCTCACACAATACACCTATCTACTATACTTTACTCTCACCTTACCTCAAAATCTGACCGTCTGCAACCTCACTGCTTTGTAGTTCCAACTCAAAAGCCTTCCGTCCCCAACAAGAGGCTTATCTTTTGTCCATCCTTTTGTAAAAGTAGCAAGTTGGGTTGAAGATTACGGCTAATATTATATATAGCCTAAAGATCCTCTATCTCTTCCCTACTGGATGTGATTGTAACGATCATAAAATACTCTTCTGCTGTCATAAACCATTTTGCCTCCCCCTCCAACTGATCACACACACACACACACACACACACACACACACACACACACACACGGAGTAGGTGGAAATGGAGAACAGCAAGATACCGCCAGGAGCCTGCACCACTGAACTTCACAGGTATTCTACCACAGAAGTTCACACTATAAACCCAGGGAGTAAGAACAGACCAATTTTAGAAGCTGAGGCTAACAAGAAGAGTCTCAAAAACCATAGGAAGAAAAAGAAACAATCCCCAAATGAAAGAAAAGGTGGACCCCTCAGAAAGACTGTTAGATGACATAGAGGCAAATCAACTATCAGGTATTGAATTCAAAGCACTGGTTATCAGGAAGTTCAAAGAGCTCACAATGAGCTACCAGAAACTACAGGGGAGCTACAATGAACTATCCGCAAACTATATCAACATGAAAAAGGAAATAGAAATTATCAGCAAGGGACAAGAGGAAATGAAGAATACAATTTCTGAATTGAAGAACACAATAGAAAGTTTCAAAAGTATGATAGATAAGGTGGAGGATAGGATTAGCGAGTGGGAGGACAAAGTAGAAAGCATCTCACAGAAAGAGCAAGAAAAAGAAGAGAAGCTCAGAAAGAATGAAGAGGGATTAAGAGAAATGCAAGACAATATGAAACGTAATAATATCCAAACAATAGGAATACCAGAAGGAGAAGATGAAGAACAAGGGTTAGAAAACGTATTTGAAAGAGTAATGACAGAAAATTTCCCTAATTTTTTAAAAAATATTTTATTTATTTATCTTTAGAGGGGAAGGGAAGGAGAGAGGGAGAGAAACATCAATGTATGGTTGCTTTTCGTGCGTCCCCTGCTGGGAACTGGCCTGCAGGGAACTGGTCTGCAACCCAGGCATGTGCCCTGACTGGGAATCGAACCGCGATTGTCTGGTTCCCAGGCCTGCGCTCAATCCACTGAGCTACACCAGCCAGGGCAAATTTCCCTAATTTGATGAAAGAAAAAGTCACACAAATCCAGGAATCACACAGAGTCCCAATCAAGAGGAACCCAAGGAGGCCCACTTCAAGACACATCATCATCAAAATGGCAAAATTCCCAGTCAAAGAGAGAATCTTAAAGGCAGCATGGCAGAAAAAAGAAATAACGTACAAGGGAGCCCCAATAAGGTTAGCTACTGACTTCTCAGTGGAAACACTCCAAGCCAGAAGAGAATGGCAAGAAATATTCCAAGTAATGAGAACTAGAGGCCTTCAACGAAGAGTACTTTACCCAACAAGGCTCTCAATCAAGATAGAAGGCCAAATAAAGAGCTTCCAAGACAAAAGAAGCCTAAAAGATTATGTCTCCACCAAAGCAGCCCTACAAGAAATACTGAAAGGACTGCTTTAAGGAAAGGAAGGAAAAGAGAGAGACAGAAAGAAACACAGATACAAAAATGGCAATGAATAAGTACCTATCAATAATAACCTTAAATGTAAGTGGATTAAATGCTCCAATCAAAAGACATAGAATAGCTGAATGGATAAGAAAGAATGACCCACATATGCTGCCTACAAGAGACTAACCTCAGGACAAAAGATCACCACAGACTAAAAGTCAAAGTCTGGAAACCAATTTTCCAAGCAAACGGACAAGAAAAAAAAGCTAGGGTAGCAATTCTCATATCGGACAAATAGACTTCAAAAAAAGGGCCATAAAGAGAGACCCAGAAGGTCACTTCATAACACTCAAGGGAAAAATCCTCCACAAAGACATTAACATCGTAAATATATATGCACCCAACATAGGAGCACCCAAATATACAAAGAAAATCTTAGGGGACTTAAAGAAAGATATTGACAGCAACACAATTATACTAGGGGTTTTTAACACCCCACTATCAAAAATGGACAGATCTTCCAAACAAAATATCAACAAAGATATAGTGGCATTAAACAACACCCTAGATGAAATGGACTTAATTGATATTATATAGAACCCTTCATCCCAAAGAAGCTAAATACACATTCTTTTCCAATGCACATGGAGCATTTTCAAACATAGACCACATGATAGGACACAAAACGAGCCTCAACAAATTCAAGAAAATGAAAATCATACCAAGCATTTTATCTGACCACAAGGGACTGAAATTGGAAACCAACCCCAAAGGAAAAAACCCAAAGCACCGAAAATCATGGAGACTGAATGGTATGCTATTAAACAACAAATGGGTCAAGCATGAAATTAGGGAAGAAATCAAAACGTTTCTGGAAACAAATGAAAATGATCTCACAACAACCCAAAGCTTATGGGACACAGCCAAGGCAGTCCTGAGAGGGAAGTTTATAGCAATACAGGTGTACCTAAAGAAGATAAAAACATTTTAAACAAACACCCTAATCCTACACCTGCAAGAACTCGAGGAACAACAACAAATAGCCCACAGCAAGTAGAAGGAAGGAAATAACCAAGATTAGAGCAGAATTAAATGACATAGAAACTAAAAGCACATTTCTAAGGATCAATGAATCCAGGAGTTGGTTCTTTGAAAAGATAAACAAAATAGACAAGCCTTTAAGTAGGCTCATCAAGAAGGGGGGAGACCTGGCAGGGGGGTGGGGTGGGATGGGAGAATAGATTAAAAAAATGTACTTGAAAAGTAACTAAATAAAATTTAATATTAAAAAAATAAATAAAAAGAGAGAGGACACAAATAAGCACAATCAGAAATGAAAGAGGAGAGATTACAACTGATACTACAGAAATAGAAGGGATTGTAAGAAATTACTATGAAGAACTGTATGCCAAGAAATTTGAGAACCTAGGGGAAATGGACAAATTTCTAAAAAAATATAATCTTCCAAAACTCAATGAAAAAGAAGCAGAAAACCTGAACAGACCAATAACAGCAAATGAAATTAAACAGTAATCAAAAAACTCCCATCACACAAAAGCCATGGACCAGATGGGTTCACAGGAGAATTCTACAAAGCATTTAAGGAAGAGCTAACTCCTATTCTTCACAGATCATTCCAAAAAATCCAAAAGGATGGTAAACTCTCAATCTCCTTTTCTAGAAGCCAGCATCATCCTAATTCCAAAACCAGATAGAGACACGCACAAAAAAGGAAACTTCAGGCCAATATCGCTGATGAACATAGATGCTAAAATCCTCAACAGAATATTGGAAAATCACATTGAACAATACATAAAAAGATCATACACCATGACCAAGTGGGATTCATCCCAGGGATGCAAGGATGGTTCAGTATTCACAAATCAGTAAATGTAATACATCTCATAAAGAAAAGCAAAGACAAAAACCACATGATCATATCAATAGATGCAGAAAAAGCTTTTGATAAGGTACAACACTCATTTATGTTAAGAAAGACTCAGCAAAATGGGAATAGAGGGAGCATTCCTCAATATAATAAAGGCCATATATGAAAGACCTACACCCAACATCATACTCAATGAGCAAAAACTAAAAGCTTTTCCACTAAGATCAGGAACAAGACTAGGATGTCCACTCTCACCACTTCTATTCAATATAGTATTGGAAGTTTTAGCCACAGTGATCAGACAAGAAAAGGAAATAAAAGGCATCCAAATAGGAAAGGAGGCAGCAAAACTGTCACTGTTTGCAGATGATATGATAGTTACAAGGAAAATTCTATAGACTCTACCAAAAAAACTGATTGAAGTAATTAATGAATTTGGCAAAACAGTGGGTTACAAAGTCAATATCCAGAAATCAAAGGCATTTTTGTATGACAACAACGAAACAGCAGAAGCAGAAATCAAGGAAAAACTTCCATTCGATATAGCAAAAAGAAAAATAAAATATCTGGGAATAAACCTAACCAGGAGGTGAAAGACCTTCATACAGAAAACTACACAACCCTGAAGAAAGAAATCAAGGAAGACACAAACAAATGGAAACATATACCTTGTTCATGGATTGGAAGAATTAACATCATCAAAATGTCCATACTACCCAAAGCAATTTACAGATTCAATGCAATACCTATTAAAGTACCAATGGCATATTTCACAGACATAGAACACTTCAAAAATTTATGTGGAACCATAAATGGCCCCAAATAGCACCTGCAATTTTGAGAAAGAACAAAGTAGGAGGCATCAGAATACCTGATATCAATCTGTATCACAAGGCCACTGTAATCAAAACAGCCTGGTACTGGCATAGAAACAGGCACATAGACCAATGGAACAGAACAGAGAGCCCGGAAATCAACCCAACACTCTACAGTCAATTAATATTCGACAAAGGGGCAGTAACATAAAATAGAGTAAGATAGCCTCTTTAACAAATGGTGTTGGGAGAACTTGACAGCTACGTGCAAATAAATGAAATTTGAGCACAGACTTACACCATACACCAAAATAAATTCAAGGTGGATAAAAGACTTAAATGTAAGCCGTGACACCATTAAAGTCCTAGAGGAGAACATAGGCAGGAAAACCTCAGATATTTCACACAGCAACATATTTACTGATATGTCCCCTAGAGCAAGGAATATAAAGGAAAGAATAAATAAATAGGTTCTCATTAAAATAAAAAGCTTCTGTGTGGCTAAAGAAAACAGTATTAAATTAGCAAGACAACCAACTGTATGGGAAAACATATTTGCCAACAATACCACAGACAAAGGTTTAATCTCCAAAATATACAAAGAACTTACACGACTCCACTCTAAGAAGACACCCAACCCAATTAAAAAATGGGAAAAGGACTTGAACAGACACTTCTCCAAGGAGGACATACAGAACATCCAGAGACACATGAAGAGATGCTCAATATCATTAGCCATCAGAGAGATGCAAATAAAAACCACAATGAGATACCACTTTATACCTGTCAGGATGGCTATCATAAACAAAGCAACAAACAACAAATGTTGGAGAGGTTGTGGGGAAAAGGGGACCCTACTTCACTGTTGGTGGGATTGCAGACTGGTACAACCATTATGGAAAACAGTATGGAATTTTCTCAGAAAAATAAAAATCGACCTGCCTTTTGACCCAGCAATTCCAGTGCTAGGAGTATATCCTAAGAATCCTAAAACATCAATTTCATAGAACCTATGCACCACAATGTTCATAGCAGCGCAATTTACAATAGCCAAGAGTTGGAAGCAACCTAGGTGCCCATCAGTAAATGAATGGATCAAGGAATTGTGGTACATATACACAATGGAATTCTATGCAGCAGAGGGAAAGAAGGAGGTACTACATTTTGCAACAACATGGATGGAACTGGAAAGCTTAGTGCTGAGTGAAATAGGCCAGGTGTTGAAAGACAAATACCATATGATCTCACCTTTAATAGGGAAGCTAAACAAGAAAACAAGCAAGGAGAATAAAAACAAAGACACTGAAATAGAGAACAAGGGGACAGTGACCAGAGGGGACAGTGGAAGGAATTTAAAGGGAAAAAAGGGGAGGGATTTGGAGGAACAGGTATGAAGGACACAAGGACAAGAACTAATGGGAATGGAAATGGGAGGGAGGTGGGGAGCACTGGGTGAGGTGGATTGGGATGGGAGAAATAGAAAACTGTACTTGAAAAATAACTAAATAAAATTAAGAAGAGTAGAGTAAACTTAAAAAGAAAGACAAAAAATCACATGATTATATCCATTGATTCTAGAAAAGCATTCGATAAAGTATGTCACTCATTCACGATAAACACACTCAGTAAAGTGTGAGTAGAGGGAGGATACCTCAACACAATGAATGCCATATGTGAGAATCTTACAGCCACCATCATACTTAACTGACAAAATCTAAAAGCTTTCCCCCATGATAAGGAAAAAAACCAAGAATGTCTACTTTTTCCACTTCTATTAAATATAGTATTGGAAGTTGTAGACACAGCAATCAGACATGAAAAAAAGAATAGAATACATTCAAAGTGTATAGGAGGAAGCAAAACTGTCATTGTTTACAGATGATATGATGGTGTATGTACAAAACCCAATAGACTCCACCAAAACAGTACTTGACCTAATAAGTGAACTTGACAAAACAATGGGATACAAGTCAATATACAGAAATCAAAGGTGTTTTTGTACATCCACAGTCAAATATCAAAAACAGAAATTACAAAAAAAACTCATTAACTATAGCAACAACAACAACAAAAAGTATATAGGAATAAATCAAACCAAGGAGGTAAAAGACCTGTACTCAGAAGACTACACAACACTGAGGAAAGAAATCAAGGAAGATGCAAAGAAATGGAAGCATTACCTTTTATACCATGTTCATACATTGGAAGAATTAACATCATTGAATGTCCATACAACCCAAAGCAATTTATAGATTCAATGCAATACCTACTAAAATACCAATGACATATTTCACAGATATAGAACAAACATTTTAGAAATTTATATGGAACCATAAACAATCCCAAATAGCCCCAGCCATCTTGAGAAAGAAGAACCAAGTAAGAGGGATCACAATACTTGATATGAAAGTGTAATACAGGGCTACTGTAATCAAAACACTCTGGTACTGGCATAAGAACTGACGGTGGAAGAGAATAGAGAACCCAGAAACAAACCCATGTCTCTATGGTCAATTAATATTTGACAAAGGGAGCAGGGAGATAAAATGAAGTGAAAATAGCCTCTTCAGTAAATGGTATTGTGAGATCTGGACAGAATCATGCAAAAAAAAAATGGAATTTAATTACCAATGTACACCATGCACAAAAATAAACTCAAGATGGAAAAAAGAGTTAAACATAAATTGGGATACCCTAAAAGTCCTAGACAAAACTACAGTTAGTAAAATTTCAGATATCCCACACAGCAATATTTCACTGATAATGTGTCCCTAGGACAAGATATATAAAAGCAAGAATAAAGGAAGTGGACCACAAATTAAGAGTTTCTGCACAGCTAAAGAAATATCAGCAAAATGAAAAGGGACTCAACCATATGCAAAAACATATTTGTCAGTGATACCTTGGGCAGGGTTGATCTCCAAAATATATAAAGAACTCACATGACTTCACACCAGGAGGACAGATAATGCAATTAAATAATGGGCAGAGGACCTGAATAGACACTTCTCTAAGGAGGACATACAGAGGGTTTATAGACATATGAAAGGATACTTAACATTTTTAACCATTGGAATTATGGAAATTAAAAATACAATGAAATACCACTTCACTTGGGTGAGAAGGGCCAACATTAACAAATCAACAAACAAGTTCTGGTGAGGCTGTGGAGAAGAGAAAACCCCATTGTACTGCTGGTGGAAAAGCAGGCTGGTGTAGCCACTGTAGAAAACAGTTGGAATTTCTTTAAAGAGCTAAAAATGGAACTGACTTTATTTCCAGTGATTCCACTGCTGGGATTATACCCTAAGAACCCTGAAACATCAAATCACAAGAACCTATGCACCCCTATATTCATAGCAGTGTTATTTACAATAGCCAAGTGCTGGAAGCAACCTAAGTGTGCATCAGTAAATGAGTGGATCAGAAAGCTGTGGTACATTTACATGATGGAATACTACACAAGAGAAAGAAAGAAAGAAGGAACTCCTATCTTTCCCTACAGCATGGATGGAACTGGATAGTATTATACTAAGTGAAATAAGCCTGGCGGTGAAATACAAATACCATATTATTTGAGCTATAAGTGGAAACTAATGAACAAAACAAATAAATGAGAAAAATACACCCAGAGACACTGAAATAAAGAAGAAATTTGACAGTAACCATAGGGAAGATGGGAGGGGATAGTGACGGAAAGAAGAGGAAAGGTCTAGTCTAGGAGAATGTATAAAGGACCCATGCACATGGGCAAAGGAGTGGGGACTGACTGTGGGAGCAGGGAAGGGCATGCAGGGGAGAGCAATGTGGGAAAATTTGGGACAAGTGTAATTGAACAACAATAAAAAAAGCCAGGCGATTAGGGCCTTTAATCAGTTTCGGAGCAACACATTAAGAGGTGTAAATTATGAAGGAGAATCTCCAGGGTTAGAGTGCTTAAGCAGTACCAAGAATGCTTTATAAATATTGAAACTCATAGCCCTGCCCTTAGCTATTCTATTTATTCATTTATTTTTGGTTTTGTATTGCTCAAGTAGTTGTCTCCATTCTCTTTTTCATTAAGATTTTTAAATTTATTTTTAGAAAGGGGAAAGGAGGGAGAAAGGGAAATATCAGTGTGTGCTTGCCTCTCATGTGCCCCCTACTGGGGAACTGACCTGCAACTCAGGCATGTGCCCTAGACTAGGAATTGAACCAGCCACCCTTTGATTTGCAGGCCAGGACTCACTCCACTGAATCACACCAGCCAGGGCCAGTTGTCTCCATTTTATACTGTAAGTATTTAAAAGTTTGTTATGTAAAATAATATTAGACTTGTTATACATGACCTCAGGCAATTAAATACACCTCCTGGAAGAGCAATCTACAGAGAGAATGATTTGAATTAAAAACTAAAGTACCTCTATTCATGGACAGAACTATCTGTTTAAGGACCTTTAAGGATATTTAAGTTACTTTGCTGATAACTTACTTCTGTATCACTAAAGGTATTCCTACAGATGTAACACAACCACAGTGTGAGAATTCTGGAATTGGATCACAGTTTCCTTAAAGTTGTATGACACTGAAAAATAGCTGGGTTTATGATCAGTGAAGGTTTATGGAAATGGTGGAATTAAATCTCAGGCCATAAGTTTTTATAACACTGAAGAATATCTGGGTTTATGATCAGTGAATATTTTAAGGGAATATTGAGTGCTAAAGAATGAGCAGAAGCTATGGAAGTAGGACAGTACAAATTTTCTTCAGAGACTGACACATTTTAAATTTCAATTGAATCATACCATGTATGTCTAGAAACTGTGAGCAGTAAGATTGGAGAGGTGAATTGGGATTAAACTGTGGTGTGCTCCAAATATCTATTAAAGACTTGGCTTATTTGGTAGATAACAAGTGAAAATATGTGCTGTGGTCTCAATTTCTTTCCCCACAAATTTATGTTAAAACTTGACTTTCATGGTGATGGTATGAAGAGGTGTGGCTTCAGAATGTGAGTAGGTGATGAGGGAGGGTTTTTTCCCTCATGAATAGGATTAATGTCCTTATAAAAGATATCCAAGACAGCTCCCTTACTCCTCTCACATGTGAAGATAAAGCAAGAACTCTAAGAAGGAGAAGAGAGCCTTTACCTAAGCAGGCTGGCACTCTAATCTCAGGCTTCTAGCCTCCAGATTTACTAAAAGTAAATTTCTGTTGTTGATAAGTAACCCAGTTTGTGATATTTCATGATAGCACCCTGAGTGGCCTAAGGTAATCTGCACATATTTTATAAGGTGAATATTATTTTTATTTTATAAAAGAGGTAACTGAAGTTCTGTGATTTGTATAGGGTCACATGCCTAAGTGGTAGAAATGAGATTCAAACTCAGCTCTGTCTGACTTCAAAGTCAATGCATTTTTCTCTTGACATCTTGCATGATTGAAACTCTATACCTATTGAGCAGTTATGTCCCACATCCCCTACTCCTTCTGGGCACTGGGAATCGTCATTCAACTTTCTGCTTATGAATTTAAATATTTTAGTTACCTCATATAAGTTGAATTGTACTACATTTGTCTTTCTGTGATTGGCTTTTTCACTTAGTATACTGTCCTTAAGGTTTGTTTATACCATTGCATATGAGAGGATTTCCTTCTTTTAAAAGGCTACTTAATATTTCATTGCTTTTCATTATCCATTCATTTTTAGGTGGATATTTAGTTTATTTATATCCCTTGGCTATTATAAATAAATGCTGCAATAAAATGTGGGAATGCAGATGTATTTCTGAGATACTGTTTTCAGTTCTTTACATAAATATCCAGAAATGGGATTGCTGGATCATATGGAATAGTTCTATATTTTTGAGGAACTTCCATACCATTTTCTGTAGTTACTGCATCATTTTGTATTTTCATTAACATTGTGCAAGGGTTCCATGATTAATATACCCTTGCCTACATTTATTATCTTTTTATTTCTATTTATTTAATATTTATTTATATATGTATTAAAATAATTGCTTTTTAAAATTGTTGTTCAAGTACAGTTTTCTGCCTTTCCCCCACCCCTCCCTATCATTCCAGCCCTCCCTGCTTCCCTTCCCCATTCCCACCACCTCTTGTTATTTATTGTCTGTATGTCCTTTATAATTGTTCCTGTAAACCCTTCACCTTTTCCCTCCATTATCCCCTCCCCTTTCCCCTCTGATCACTGCCAGCCTGTTCCCAGTTTCAGTGTCTTTGGCTATACTTTGCTTGCTTGTTCGTTTTGTTGATTAGGTTCCTGTTAATGGTGAGATCATTATGCTAAGTGAAATAAGCTGGTGGTGGAAGATAAATAAAATAATTGCTTTTTTAAATGTATTTTTTCATTACCATTTATTACCTTTATACCCCCTTCTACCCAGCAGTCAACACCCCATTCTCCATGTCCATGAGTCCTTTTTCCTTTTTCCTTGATCCCTCCACCCACTAAACCTCCTTCTCCAGGCTGCCATCCTCCTCTCTCTGAGTCTGTCTCTATTTTGCTTGTAAGTTCAGTTTCTTCATTAGATTCCACATATGAGTGGAATCCTATGGTGTTTGTCTTTCTCTGACTAGCTTATTTCACTTACCATAATGTTCTCCAGGTCCATCCATGCAGTGGCAAAGGGTAAAATGTTCTCCTTTTATTATTATTATTATTTTTTTACAGCTGAGTACTATTACATTGTGTAAATGTGCCATGGTTGTTTTATCCACCCATCTTCTGATGGACACTTGGGCTGCTTCCATATCTTGGCAATTGTAAATAATGCTGCAATGAACTTAGAGATGCTTATATTCTTTCAAATTAACGTTTTAGGTTTCTTTTTGGGTATATATTCAAAGAAGTGGGACCCCTAGGTTAAAAGGAAGATCAACTTTTAATATTTTGAGTTACCTTTATACTGCTCTCCACAGTGGCTACACCTGTCTTCATTCCCAGCAACAGTGCAACAGGGTTCCCCTTTTTCCATATGCTCACCAGCACTTGTTGTTTCTTGATTTATTGATGATAGTCATTCTGGCTAGTATGAGCTGATTTCTCACTGTGATTTTAATTTGCATTTGTCTAATGACTAGTGATGTTGAGCATCTTTTTTATGTCTGTTGTCCATGTGTACATGCTTTTTAGATAAGTGTCTATTCAGGTCCTTTGCCCATTTTTAATTGGGTTGTTTATTTTGTTTTGTTGCTGTTGTTTCAGTATTGAGTTTTATAACTTCTTTATAAATTTTGGATATTAACCCTTTATCAGATGTATTGGTGAATATGTTCTCTTATTCTGTGGGTATTCTTTTTACTTTATTGATGGTTTCATTTCTGTAGAAAAACTTTTTAGTTTGATGTAGTCCCATTTACTTATTTTTACTTTTGTTTCCCTTGCCTGAGGGGATATATCACATAAAATATTGCTATAAGCAATGTTCAAGATTTTATTGCCTATGTTGCCTCTAGTATTTTTATGGTTTTGGATATTACATTTAAGTTTTTAATCCATTTTGAATTTTTTCTAGTGTGTGGCATAAGAAGGTTATCTAGATTCATTTTTCTGCATGTATCTGTCCAATTTTTCCAATACCATTTAGCCCATTGTATGTGCTTGCTTTGCTTCCTCTGTCAAATATTAATTGACTATAAAGGTACAGGTTTATTACTGGGCTCTATATTCTGCTCCATTGATGTACCTGTTTTGTTTTTATGCCAGTATCATGCTGTTTTGATTACTATGGCCTTATAGTATAGTTTGGTATTAGGTAGCTTGATTCTTCCAACTTTGTTCTTCTTTCTCAGTATTGGTGTTGCTATGTGGAACCTTTTGTGATTCCATATAAATTTTTGGAATATTCATTGTAGTACTGTGAGACATATCATTGGAATCTTGTTTGGAATTATATTGAATTTATAGAATGCTCTGAGTAGTATGGGCATTTTAATGGTGTTAATTTTTCCTATCTATGAAAACAGTATGTGTTTCCACTTATTTCTTTCTTCTTCAGTTTCTTTCTTCAGTGTCTTATAAATTTTCTGAGTACAGGTCGTTTACATCCTTGGTTAGATTTATTCCTTGGTGTTTTATTCTTTTTGAAGCAATTGTGAATAGGATTGTTTTCTTAATAAACTATCAGGGAAATTATTAGCATATGAAAATGTATCTATTTAATGGATGTTAATTTTGCATTTGCTGAATTCATTTATCAGTTCTAATAGTTTCTTGGAGGAATCATTAGGGGTCTCTATGTACAGTATCATGTCATTTACAAATGAAGACAGTTTACTTCTCTTCTAATCTGGATGCCTTTATTACTTCTTATTTGACTACTATGGATAGGACATCCTGTACTATGTTGAATAAGAGATGTGAAAGGAGACATCTCTGGCATGTTCCTGATCTTAAGGGGAATGCTTGTAGTTTTTGCCTATTTAATATGATACTGGCAGTGGGTTTGTCATATATGGCCTTTATTATGTTTAGGTATGTTTCCTGTATTCCCACTTTGCTGAGAGTTTTTATTTTTATCATAAATGGCTGCTGGATTCTTTCACTTTTTCTATATCTATTGATATAATCATGTGGTTTTTATCCTTCATTTTGTTTATGTGGTGTGTAGCAGATTCTGGCCAGAAGACTACACCTGGTGCGACTGAATACGAGAATAAATGAGGATACAGCAATCCTGTAGAGAAAAAGGGGATGGCATGGCCACTCTTTCAAGAGGAGAGTGCCCTGACTCTTGCCTAGGCAGGTTTTTATTGTTTTTCTTGGGTCTTACATCAAAGAAGGATTTATTGTCTATTACATAGAATATCATTGTCTGCATTTTAGGTAGAATCAAGGAAATGAAAATAACACATGCAGAAGGGAAAGGCAGGGAGCTGATTAGCTCCATCCTTGAAAAAGTTCACACAGGTTTTGGAAATTACCTTGAAGATAGATGATATACATTTACTGTTTCAGACCAGGGTGAGGGAGCTTCAGCAAGAGCAAGCCATAACGGTCTGTATGCATTTTCTAGGCCTGATTCCCATGGGAAAACTTGGTTGAAGGTCTGACTCCTGCCCACCACTTTGCTTCTGTACGTTTTCCATACAGAGCTAAGTCACATTTGCCATACTGAAACAAACCGGTCCCCTACAGTGGTGTATTCCATTTTTTTATTTGCAAATGTTTTACCAACCCTGCCTTCTGGGAATAAACCCCACTTGAACATGGTGGATGATCTTTGATTTATTGCTGTATTTGGTTTAATAATATTTTGTTGAAGATTTTAGCACCTATGTTCACCAGGGATATTGGCCTATAATGTTCTTTCTTGTTTCTTTACCTGATTTTGGAATTAGGATAATACTGGCATTGTTAAATGAGCCTGGGGGGTCTTCCCTCCTCATGAATTTAGGAAATAATTTGAGAAGCAGAGTTGATAGTTCTTGGAATGTTTGGTAAAATACACATGTGAAACCATCTGGTCCAGGGCTTCTATTTGTTGGAAGTTTTTTGATTTTGGCTTCAATTTCACTAGGTATAATCTGTCTATTCAGATTCTCTGATTGCTCCTAAGTTAGTTTGGTAGATTGTGTGATTTTTGGAATTTATGCATTTAATCCTGGTTGTTCAATTGGTTGGCATATAGTTGTTCATAAAATATTCTTACATCCTTGGTATTTCTTTGATGCCAATTTTTATTTCTCCTCTTTCTCTTCTGATTTTAATTACTTGAGTAATTTCTTTTTTCTTTTCCTAGATGAGTTGGATTAAATATTTGTCAATCTTGTTGATTTTTTCAAAGAACCAGCTCTTGATTTCATTGATCTTTTGTATCTTATTTAGACTCTATTTTGTTTATTTCTGCTTTGATTTTGTTATTTCTTTCCTTCTCACTTTGGGCTTTGGTTGTCATTCTTTTTCAAGTTCCTTTAAGTGAATAGTTAGATTGTTTATTTGAGAATTTTTGTGGGGTTTTTTGAGATAGGCCTGTAATGTTATGAATTTATCTCTTGGGTTTGCTTTTCCTGTGTACCACAAATTTGGGCTTATTGTGTTTTCACTTTCATTTGTTTTAAGGTATGTCTGTGAAGACAGTTTTACTGCCTTCTTTCCAATTTGGTTACCTTTTATTCATTTTTATTGTCTGATTGCTGTGGCTAGAGCTTTCAGTACTATAATGAATAGAATTTTTAGTACTATAAGAAATATAATGCCAACATCATATTTAAAGGGGAAAAACTAAAAGCTTTTCCTTAAGATTAGGAACAGGATGAGGTGTCTGCTTTCATCACTCTTATTCAGCATAGTACTATAAGTTAAATAATGAATGGGGTGACATGGTTTGTAAATATTAATTAAGTCAGTTTGATCTAGAGTATCATTAAATGCCACAATATCCTTGTTAATTCTTTGTGTGGAAGACCTATCCATTGTTGACAGTGGGGTGTTAAAATCACCTACAATGACTGTATTGCTGTCAATCTCTTTTTTTTTCTTTGAAGTCCTCCAGGATTTTCCATATATTTAGGTGGCTTTATGTTGGATATATATACATGTTTACAAGGGTTATGTCCTATTGTTGGATTACTCCCTTAAGCATTATATAGTGACCTTCATCTCTTTTGATGGCATTTGTTTTGAAGTCTATTTTGTCTGATATAAGTATTTCTACCCCAGCCTTCTCCTGCATGTTGGCTTGGAATAATTTATTTTATCTTTTCACTTTCAGCCTGTGTTGATATTTTTTTCTGGGGTGGGTCTCTTAGAGACAGCGTAAATATGGGTCTTATTTTCTTAGCCATTCAATTACCCATGTCTTCTGATTGTAGCATGTAATCCATTTACATTTAAGGTTATTTGTCATCGATATTTATTCATTGCAATTTTCCTTTATACCCATGTCTGGTATAACTATACCTTCTATGTCTGATAGATTGCTTGACTCAATTTCATTTATCTTCTCTCTCAATGTTTTTCTTCATCTTCCTTTTTTAAAAATTGTTGTTCAAGTACACTTGTCTCCATTTTCACTCCACCTTGGCCCCCCACCCCACCTACCCATGCCTTCCACCCATGAACCTACCCCCTTTGGCTTTGTTCATGTGTCCTTTATATATGATTCTTGATGGACCTTCCTTTATTTTTTCCATTATACCTCTCCCCAACTCCTCTGATTACTATCCGTTTGTTCTTTAATTCAATGTTTCTGGTTATATTTTGCTTGCTTGTTTGTTTTGTTGATTAGGTTCCACTGATAGGTGATATCATGTGGTATTTGTCTTGCATTGCCTGGCTTATTTCACTCAGCGTAATGCTTTCCAGTTCCATCTATGCTGTTGTGAAGGGTAGGAGCTCCTTCTTTCTTTCTGTGCATATTATTCCATTGTGTAAATGTACAGTAGTTTTTTATCCATTCATTTACTGATGGGCACTTAGGTTGCTGTCAGCACTTGGCTATTCTAATAATATTGCTATGAGCATAGGGGTGCATAGGTTCTTTTGAATTGGTGCTTCAAGATTCTTAGGATATAATCCCAGCAGTGGAAAGTATTTCCTGTAGCACCTTTTTAAATGCCAGTTTGGTGTAGGTGTATACTTTTAGCATTTTTTTTGTCTGTGAATCTCCTTGTTTTGCCTTCCATTAAGTGATAGCCTTGTGGGTAGAGGAGTCTTGGTTGCAGGCCTGTTTTTTTTTTTTTTTTTTTTTGTTACTTGGACTGTTTTTTGTCATTCCCTTGTGGCTTGTAGTGTTTCTGTTGAGAAATCAACTGCTAGCCTTATCAGAGCTCCCTTGTATGTTGCTAGATGTTTCTCCCTTGCTGCATGTAAGAGTCTCTTTCTGTATTTCAATTTAGCCATTTTAATTATCAGGTGTTGGTCGTGGAGTAGGCCTATTTGGGTTTATCTGTGATTCTTGGACTTGAGTGACATTTTTCCTCACCAAGTTAAGGATGTTTTCTGTCATTACTTTTTCAAACAGGTTTTCAATCCCTTGCTTCTTTTTCTCCTTTACCAGTATCTCTATGATATGAATATTCTTGTGTTCTGTGTTGCGGTCAGCTCCCTTAAACTATATTCCTTCTTTTTGGGTCTTTTCATTCTGTTGCTTTGACCGGGTGCTTTTTTCCTACATTGTCTTCCAGCTCACTGATTTGATCCTCTGCTTCATCTAGCCTGATTTAAATTCCTTCAAGTGTATTCTTCATTTTAGACATTGTAGTCTTCATTTCTTCTTGGCTCTTATTCATACCTTACATGTCCTTTTTCATGTTGTTGTAGTTCCCACCAAGTTCCTTCTAGCTCCCATATGATTCTTTGTAGTTCTCATTGCGTTCCTTTAGCATCCGTATAATCATTACTTTGTATCCTCTGTCTGATAGATTGCTTGACTCTATTTCATTTATTTTGATGATTCCTTCTCTTTTTTTTTTTTTCCAAAAAGAAGGGGGATGTTTCTTTGTCTCTCCATTTTAGAAGACTTTTTTTTCTGTGTGTTAGATTGATCTGCTTTGACTCCCTACTTTTTGGGTTGTAGTTCTGTGGTAGGAAACTTGTGGGACTTAGTGTTGTGAAATGTGGGACTCCGGGGTGCAGTTTCCTTGATCTCCTTAGGTGGATGCTATTGGAATGTCCTTTATGCCACTTATGTGAACTCTATTTTTGTAATTTGATTTTGGTAGTTCTGTGTCTTTCTTTGGTGGGTCCTCACTCTGACTGACAGAGGGTCACACAGCCCACCATTCCTTGTATGCTGTTGTATAGGTGCAGCCAGAACAAAACAAAATGACCCAGGAAATAAAACCTGTACCATAAAAATACCCAAATATTAATAAAAGTGGAAAGATATTAAGACTATTAAAAGAAAAGAAAAATGAATATGAAATAGCAATATGATTTTGAGTGGGCAGAGGGAGGAGAAATAATAAGAGGGAATAGAAGCAAGGTGAAGAAAGAAAAACTAAAAAAATTATAATGTACATAAAAAAGGGAGGGAAGAAGATAAAATGATGTATGAGAAGGGAAGCCTATAGTATTAAGCTTAAACAAAAACTTAAAAACAAATAGTGAAAGAAAAAAATAGGAGCCACATTGGAGAAAAAGATCCACCATAGCAATATGAGCAACAAAAAAGCAGTCAGTATAGATGAGATGGGAATAGGAGGGAAAAAAGAAAGAAAGGAAATCTTAAGAAATATCTAGAGTTAAGAGAAGTGATTTTGAGAGGGTAGAGAGAGAAGGAATACTATGAGTGAGGAATGAAAACCAGGTTAACACAGGGGAATTTTGAAATTTAAAATGACAAAAGCTTCTCAGATATGATCAAATTCAAGGTGTTCATCATCACCAAGCCTTTATTATATGAAATGTTAAAGGGACTTATCTAAGAAAAAGAAGATAAAAAAGATGAACAGTGAAAGGACAGCAAACTCACAGTTACTAAAAACCATACCTAAAACAAAAACAAACTAAGAGGACAGCTAGATCAGGAGCAGAACCATAGAAATGAAGATCACATGGAGGATTAGCAACAGGGGAGTGGGAGAAGTAGAAGGCGGGAGAAGGTACAGAAAATAAGTAGCATAGATGGTAGGTAGAAAATAGATGGGGGGAGGACAAGAATAGTATGGGAAATATATAATCTGAAGCACTTGAGACACATGGTCATAAACTAAAGGGGAGAATGGTGGGAAAGGGGGTGTGCAGGGTGGAAGGGAATAAAGGGGGGAAATAGAACAACTGTAATGGCATAATCAATAAAGTATATTTAAAAAGGACACATGGACAAAAACTAAGGGGGGTGAAAGTGGGAGGGCAGTGGGGAGCACTGAGGGGGATGAGTGGGGATGGGAGTAAAAGACAAAACTGTACTTGAACAACAATAAAAGAAATAAATTTAAAAAACTAAGGGGGATGGAAAAATATAGTTCATGCTAATGGAAATTAAAAAAAAGGTGGGATAGCAATAGTTACATTAGAGACCTTGGACTTTAAAACAAACACCATATAAAAGACAAAGAAGTACACTGCATAATAATAAAGGAATCAATCTAACAAGAGGATATATCCCTTTTAAACAATTATGCACCCAACATAGGAGCACCTACATATGTTACAAAGTCTTGATTGACAGAAAAGCTGAAATCCACAATAATACAGTCATAGTAAGGCATTTTAACATTGCATTGACATTAATGGGTAAGACATTATTTCTGTCTTCCAGACAGAAAATAAACAGGAATAAGTGGCCTTAGATTACACACTAAAGCAAATACATTTGATTGATATCTTCAGAGCATTCCCCCTGAAAGCAGCAGAATATACAGTCTTTTCAAGTTCACAAGGACCACTTTCTAGGATAGATTCCATTTTAAGCTACAAAACAAGTCTTAGTGAGAAGATTGAGTCACTTTAAGAAGATTGAAATCATATCGAGCATCTTCTCCTACTACACTTGTATGAAACTAGAAATGATTTACAAGGAAAAAAGCTGAAAAACACACAAACACATGGAGGTTCATAACATGTTACTAAATAATGAATGGTTTAACAATGAGATCAATGAAGAAGTCAAAAGATACATTGGAACAAATGAAAATGGGAACTCAATAGTGCAAAATCAATGGGGACATGGCAAAAGCAGTCTTAAGAGGCAAATTCAGAGCATTGCGTGCCTACCTGAAGAAACAGGAAAAATCTCAAATAAACAATCTAACCTTATAATTTAGGTATCTAGAAAAAGAAAAACAAATCCCAAGTGAGTAGAAGGAAATAATAAAGAGCAGAAATAAATGCCATACTCTAAAAATGAGATATACAAGAACAGTGAAACTAAGAGCTGTCTTTTTGAAAAGATAAACAAGATTGATACATCTTTAACCAGACTCATCAAGAAAAAAGAGAGCAACTCAAATAAAATTTAAAATGAAAGATGGGAAGTAACAATTGACACCAGAGAAATACAAAGGATTATTAGAAAATAATTGAGCAATATATTACAACAAATTTCTAGAAATATATAATATCCCAAAATTGAATAAAAAAGAAACAGAAAATCTAAACAGACTGGTTACAACTAACAAAATCAAAGTAGTGATTTAAAAACTTCCCAATAAACAAAATTCTTGAGTGGATGCTTTCGCAAGTGAATTTACCAAACATTCAAAAAGAACTAACACCTATCCTTCTCAAACTATTGCAAGAAATTTAACAGGAAGGAAGTCTCCCAAAGCTCATTTTCTGATGACAGCATATTCTAATTATTTAGTGTGTGTGTGTGTGTGTGTGTGTGTGTGTGTGTGTAAGCTTTGGGGAAAGTACAGAGAGAGTACGATGCTGAGTCAGCCCCAAACCCCAGCAGCCAATGCTCAGGCAGACCACTCTTTCCCAAGCAGCAACAGTTTGAGGGGAAATAACAGCCCAGTACCTGAGAGAGACTTTGCCTTGTCTTTCTGTTGCTTAAGCATGACTGCGGAGTGCAGAGAAACTAAATTAATAAAGGAGACAGCCACAGACATAAATCCCAGGCAAAGTAGGGGCGGAGTGGACTAGAGATGCTTGAGGAGAGATGGGATGGAGGTATGGAGGAGAGAGCTGAGAGACTGGCCACTGGGGTCCTGGTGCTGAGTCCCATTATTCTAACTTAAAAAGCATCTAAAGACATTACAAACAAAGAAAGTTATAGGCCAATATCCTTGATAAACATACATGTAATATCCTTAATAAAATATTATCAAACTGAATTCAGCAATACATGTATCATAATCAAGTGGGATTTATTCTTGGGATACAAGGTTGGTGCAATATCTATGAATAATTTAACATGATATACCATATAAACAAAATGAAGGATAAAAATTATATGATCATAAAAATTGATGTAGAAAAGCATTTGACAAAGTCCAGCACCCATTTATGATGTAAAATCTCAGCAATGTAGTAATAGAAGGAACATACCTGAATATAATAAACACCAAAAATGACAAACCCACAGCCAAAACCATACTCAACAGGGAAAAACAAAATATGGTTCCTTTAAGATCAGGAACAAGAAAAGGGTATACACTTTAACCACTCTTAAGCTTAGATTGGAAGTCCTAGCCACAGCAATCAGACAAGAGAAAGAAATAAAAGTCATCCAAATGGAAAGGAAAAAGTAAATGGTCATTATTTTCAGATAATATAACACTGTATATAGAGAATCCTAAGGATTCAATCAAGAAAACGATTGGAACTGAAATTTAGGAAAGCAGCAGAATACAAAGTAAATATCCAAGAATTGGTTGAATTTTTATAAACAAATAATGACCAATCATAAAATCAATCTAAGAAAACAATGTAATTTTCAATCTCATAAAAATGGGCCTAGGAATAAATTTAAGCCAGTAGATAAAAGACCTATACTCAGAAAATTGTAAGACACTTAAGAAAGAAATTGATGACTATACAAATAAATTTAAGCAAATGTAATGGCCATGGACAGGAAGAATTAGCATCATTAAAATGTCCATTCTGCCCTGATGGTGTGGGTCAATGGATTGAGTGCTGGCCTGCAAACCAAAATGTTGCTGGTTTGATTCCCAGTTAGGTCACATTGCAGGCCAGATCCCCAGTTGGGGACATGTGAGAGGCAACCACACATTGATATTTCTCTCCCTCTCTTTCTCTCTTCCTTCCGCCTTCTTTAAAAATAAATAAATAAAATCTTTAAAAAAGAATAACCATTTCAAAAAATGTCCGTTTTACCCAACAATTCTCTATCAAATTTCTAATAGTATATTGCACAGAAGTAGTACAAATAATACAAAAATTTATATGGAATACAAGAGACCCAAAATAGTGACAGTAATATTGAAAAAGAAAAGCAAAGTCAGAGGAAACATGCTACTTGGTATCAAACTATACTACATGGCCGTGGTAATCAAAACAGCATTGTAGTGGCATAAAAACAGACATATAGATCAATGGAACAATATAGAGAGCCTAGAAATAAACCCACACCTACATGGTCAGTTAATTTATGACAAGGGAGGAAAGAACATACAGTCAGGTAACAGCAGGTTATTCTATAAATGGTGTTGGGAAAATTGGACATATAAATTAAAAAACATTAAACCAAATTTCTTTTTTTACAACACAGTATAAACTCACAATGGATTAAAGATTTAAATGTGCAACTTAAAACTATAAAAACACTAGAACAAAAAAATAAGCAATAAAATATTGGAAATTTCTCTTAGCAATCCATTTTTTTCTTTTTTTCTGTATCTTCTCAGGCAAGGGAACAAAAGGGATAGTAAACAAATGGTACTACAAAATAAAAAGTTTTGCACAGGAAAGGAAAATGCCAAAAAAATAAAAAGATAACCCACAGAATGGGAGAGCATATTCATTCACACATCTGATAAGGTGTTAATATCCAAAATTTATGAAGAATTACAAAACTCAATACCAAAAAAACCAAACAACTTAATTAGAAAATAGGCAAAGGACCTGAACAGACACTTCTCTAAAGAGGACCTACAGATGGCCAACAGACATATGAAAATATGCTCAACCTAACTAATCAGAGAAATAGACATTAAAAGCACAATGAGATGTCACCTCATATAGGTCTAAATGGCTATCATCAATAAATAACAAATGTTAGCAAGGATGTGGAGTAAAGGGAACCTTCATACACTGTTGCTGGGAAGGCAGATTTTTGTGGCCACTGCGGAAAACAGTATGGAAATTTTTCAAAAAATTAAAAATGGAACTTCTTTTTGACCCTGTGATTCCAGTTCTGGATATTGAGTTGATGAAATCCAAGTCACTAATTCAAAAGCATATATGCATCCCCTTGTTCATTGCATCCTTATTTACAATAGTCATGCTATGGAAGCAACCCAACTGCTCATCAGTAGATGAGTGGATAAAAAAAAGTGGTGGTACTTAACATATAATGAAATATTACATGGTCATAAAAAAGAGCAAAATATTACCATTTACCACAGCAGAGACCTAGAGGCTATTATGCCATGTGAAATAAGTCAGTCAGAGAAAGACAAGTTTCATGTAATTTCACTTATATGTAGACTCTAAAGAATAATTTAAATGAACAAACAAAACAAAACCAGACTCATAGATACAGAGAACAGACTGATCTTTGCTAGAGGGGAGGGGGTTTGGATAACTGGGTGAAAAAGTTGAAGAGATTAAGAATACAAATTGGTATTTACAAAATAGTCATAGTAATTTAAAGTACAACATAGGAGTATAGTCAATAATAGTATAATAATCATATATGGTGACAGATGGGTACTGAAAACATTAGGGGAACACTTTGTAAAATATATGATTATGTAACACCTGAGATTAATACAAAACAATATTTAATGTAAACTGTAATTGATAAAAATATATAGATGATTTTAAAATTAATTATTTTTATTTTTATGCTATTATAGTTTCTCCATTTTCTCTTTCCCTACCTCCACCCAGCCCCACTCTCTCCTCTCCCTAAGTCCATCACCATATTGTTGACCATGTCCATGGGTTGTGCATGAATGTTCTTTCGTTGATCCCTTCACCATCTTTCATCCCATCTACCCCCACCCTTCCAGTAGCCATTAGTTTGTTTCATGTAGCTAAGCTTCTATTACTATTTTGTTCTTTAGTTTATTGTGTTACTTAGACTCCACATATAAGTGAAACAATTTTTGAAATATACAAAAAATTTAAGACTCTTTCCATTTTCCGTCTTACTATTGCCTTCATACCCTGTATCAGTAACTCAGTGTTAGAAAATCCTAGATATGTTGATTTGAAGTGAGATCTAATTGATTTCAAAGAACCTTAGGAAATCTTTGAGCCTTGAAACTTTCTATGGAATTGGAAAATTTTGGCCTGTATCTGGGATGACTAGAAATCAGTATATAATATTGCTCTCAAGTGTATTCTAGAATTCAATATGAGGGGTAGTATTTATAAATGGGTCCCCAAAATGGCTTATTTCCTATGAAAATGTTTAAAGTTAAAGAGGTGATATGTGAAATTAGGGATTCTGGAGTCATTGATCCCATATTATACAGTTTCATTCCATATATGACACTGTTCTTGAGTTTTAAGCAGTACGTGCCTCATTGCCTTAGAGTGTTAGAGTATCAGCCAGCTCTAATACTCTAAGGTGAACTGAACTGTTAGTGATAGGAAATAGTACTCTATATTTGTCACAGTGTGCTAGCTAGCACAAACCCAAAGTCAGTAACTGCTTGACATTCCAGACAATAGTCTTATGGCTGTGGGTTAAACTTCATGGAATGTCTTTTTCCAGTGGATGATAAAGTAATTTAGCAGTGGTTACCTTTTGTGGAAGAATGTCTTTTTAAAAATTAAGTATCTCCAGGTAGGCTTGAAGTTTATGTTCTTGTTTTTAAGCAGACACACTATCAATGGTATTCACTTTATTTAGAAAAGAGAAAATACAGATAAATCAGTATGGTAACTTACAAGGGTGACACAGGCAGTGATCATGTGATATATTGAGTTGATGCAGAACTTCTATACATTGTCTTGGGGTTTTATATTTAGTCAGTTCAATAATTAGGACATGATCAAACCAGGATAGCATGCTGAGAAGCTCAGAAACAGAGTATCTGGGAAGCAATAAAAACTTCATAAATAATGGGAATTCCAGATTACTCTCTTATTTCTTGTCTTCATATCTGCTCAATATTCTCTGCTCCTGTATTTTACATCTTCACTCCTCAGTTTTTCAGGTATGGTCATACTTTACATTTGAAACTCCTCTAACCAGAGGAACTAAACTCTGAACCCCACCATGCTCTCTAGTTTTTACATGGTTTTCAATGTGCTAACCTGTGCCATTTCCTTGGGGCATGTTATCCCTTGACCAATCCATAATTTTCATCCTGGAGCACACTTCTTTCCAAAGAAAACAGGTTTATCATGACTAGAATGTGAAGAAAATCATGTAATTTCTGTGTGGTCTCCCTAGCAGTGAAACTTGTCACCCTTGAATAAGCACAACTCACAGAAAGAAGCATTTTTCTCCTTCAGGAATAATAAAATCTGGTCTCTACTGTGGAAAGGCTTAATGTTGGCATTATTCTTTTAAAACTCTAGATATTTGCCTTTGCTTCCATTTCCACATAATTTCATGTAGAGGCAATTATTTTTATTCTTCCTGAGGGTTGACACCCCAGTAATGAGTGTTTGCAGCCCAATTTGATGCTTTTTAAAAAAGTCCTCACCTGAGGATATGCTTACTGATTTTAGAGAGATCCAGTAAGGTGCTGGGGGTTGGTTGGAGAGAGAAACACTGATATGAGAAACATAGACTGGTTGTCTCCTGCACATGCCCTGACCAAGGATTGAGCCCACAACCTCTTGGTACACAGGGCAATGCTCCAACCAACTGAGCCACCCAGCCAGGGCCAATTTGATGCCTTTGATTTGAGTTTTCTATGTGATGGAAAGCTTGCTAGCTGGGTGTGTTGTGCATGGCCTATTATTACTTTTCTTGCATGGTAGAGAGAGTGAAACAACCAGGGGGGAAAAGTGAGAGAGAAGTGATTTGTAGACTGGATGAGGGCCCAAGCACCAAACTCTAAAGTCTTAGAATATGCTAGGTAGTTCTTTTTATGCAGAACCTAGTATGTTAGTAATTATGTAATAATAATGATATTTATTGAGTCCTTACCTTTTATCAATAACTATTCTATGTATCTCCTACTGTGGCTCTCACCTCAAATTGAAATTGTTTCACTTTGTTAATCATTGAATGAAGCAGTTTACATTCTGATTATCCATAATCTCCTGTTTTCCCACCTCATGTGTTCACTTACTCTTACAACTTTTTTTTTTTTTTTTTTACTTCACAGGATTTCTTATGCACTGAAACCTTTCCCTTGGCCCTATTCACAACCTCCTCTTATCTTAACCATCTTGTTCCATATTCAGATAGTCCATGGTTCATTGCTCTATAAAATTTTGCATAATTTTCTAACTTTTCTAAATTTGTGGGTTTTTTTGTCATATCTATCTGATAAAACCTAAACCTAGTGAAGGTAAATATTCATTCTATGTAACAGAGAGACAACGGGAGAAAGTAACTCAGTTGTGCTCTCAGCACTTTAGCATTCCAGTTGTTCATCTGGTTACTTTACTCTCCCCCTGTTTTCAAGGATACATTAGAATTTCTCTACTCTTTTCAGTCTTCTTGTCTCATGTTTGCCAACCCCACTCTAGGTTGATAGCCTCACTCCTTCCTTCATTAGAAAGTAGAAGCTTGTGATGGGAACTTCCTCAGCTTCACACCACTAAACTTACTCGGGGACCTGCGTCTGTGTTGTGCTCAACCTATGTTCTCAGTCCCTTGCTCCTTTTTGCCCTTTACAGCCAAACTTCCCAAACAGTGCTTGCATGTACTTTCATAAGTTCCTTAACTGTTACATAGTCCTTCATATGCTTCAAACTGCATTTTACCTTCGTTGTGACGTGAGGGCAACATGTGCTGTGAGTATTCTTTAGTTCCCATGCTACTCTCTGACTAACTCTTCTGACTGGACTTCAAATGGGGTGACCTTCAGACCCCTCCTTGGCGCCCTTGTTTTCCTACTCTGCAGCATGAACTCCCTTTCTAAATGACTTAATCAATGTGATGGTTTTAGGTAATATGTTACAAGCAAATGACTCCCAGGATTTATGTAGAGTTCTGACTTTAATCTGGTCCCCAACGCCTACTCATTTGAAATTTCCTCTGGAATATCTCAAAAATTCCTCAGAAACCTAAATACTATATTTATGACACCTTCCTCCCCTTTAGCCTTCAACTCACTACATCGTATTCCAGTCATTACTTTCCACCTTCAGTGTATTTCAATACCTAAATATTTCTTTTTTAAAAAAATTTTATTTAGTTATTTTTCAAGTACAGTTTTTTTGTCTATTTTTCCCATCCCAGCCTCCCCTGCCCCTTGCTCCCCACCTCCCTCCCATTTCCACCCCCCTTAGTTCTCGTCCCTGTGTCCTTCCTATTTGTTCCTCCAAATCCCTCCCCCTTTTCCCCTTAACTTCCCTTCCTTCTCCCCTCTGGTCACTATCCCCTTGTTCTCTATTTCAGTGTCTTTTTGTTTTTTTTTCTACTTGCTTGTTTGTTTTGTTGTTTAGCTTCCTGTTAAAGGTGAGATCATATGGTATTTGTCTTTCAGCACCTGGCCTATTTCACTCAGCATAATGCTTTCCAGTTCCATCCATGTTGTTGCAAATGGTAGTAGCTCCTTCTTTCGCTCTGCAGCATAGAATTCCATTGTGTATATGTACCACAATTTTTGGATCCATTCATTTACTGACGGGCACCTAGGTTGCTTCCAAATCTTGGCTATTGTGAATTGTGCTGCTATGAACATTGTGGTGCATAGGTTCTTTGATATTGATGTTTTAGGATTCTTAGGATATAATCCCAGCAGTGGAATTGCTGGGTCAAAAGGCAGGTCGATTTTTATTTTTCTGTGAAAATTCCATACTGTTTTCCATAATGGTTGTACCAGTCTGCACTCCCACCAACAGTGAACTAAGGACCCCTTTTCCCCACAACCTCTCCAACATTTGTTGTTTGTTGCTTTGTTTATGATAGCCATCCTGACTGGTGTAAAGTGGTATCTCATTGTGGTTTTAATTTGCATCTCTCTGATAGCTAACAATATTGAGCATCTCTTCATGTGTCTCTGGATGTTCTGTATGTCCTCCTTGCACAAGTGTTTGTTCAAGTCCTTTTCCCATTTTTTAATTGGGTTGGGTGTCTTCTTAGAGTGGAGTCGTGTAAGTTCTTTGTATATTTTGGAGATTAAACCTTTGTCTGAGGTATCATTGGCAAATATGTTTTCCCATACAGTTGGTTGTCTTGCTAAGTTAATACTGTTTTCTTTAGCCATGCAGAAGCTTTTTATTTTGATGAGATCCCATTTGTTTATTCTTTCCTTTACATTCCTTACTCTAGGGGACATATCAGTTAAAGAAGTTGCTGCGTGAAATATCTGAGATTTTCTTGCCAATGTTCTCCTCTAGGACTTTAATGGTGTTATAACTTACATTTAAGTCTTTTATCCACCTTGAATTTATCTTGGTGTATGGTGTAAGTCTGTGCTCAAGTTTCATTTTTTTGCATGTAGCTGTCCAGTTCTCCCAACACCATTTGTTGAAGAGGCTATCTTTACTCCATTTTATGTTACTGCCCCCTTTGTCGAATATTAATTGACTGTAGAGAGTTGGGTTGATTTCTGGGCTCTCTGTTCTGTTCCATTGGTCTATATGCCTGTTTTTATGCCAGTACCAGGCTGTTTTGATTACAGTGGCCTTGTAATACAGTTTGATATCAGGTATTGTGATCCCCCCTACTTTGTTCTTCTTTCTCAAAAGAGCAGGTGCTATTCGGGCTAGTTTATGGTTCCATATAAATTTTCGAAGTGTTTGTTCTATGTCTGTGAAATATGCCATTGGTACTTTAATAGGTATTGCATTGAATCTGTATATTGCTTTGGGTAGTATGGACATTTTGATGTTGTTAATTCTTCCAATCCATGAACAAGGTATATGTTTCCATTTGTTTGTGTCTTCCTTGATTTCGTTCTTCAGGGCTGTGTAGTTTTCTGCATACAGGTTTTTTACCTCCTTAGTTAGGTTTATTCCCAGATATTTTATTTTTCTTTTTGCTATATCAAATGGGATTTTTCTCTTTATTTCTGCTTCTGGTGATTCACTGTTGGTATACAAAAATGCCTTTGATTTCTGGATATTGACTTTGTAACCAGCTGTTTTGCCAAATTCATTAATTAGTTTGAGCAGTTTTTGGGTAGAGTCTATAGATTTTCCATGTACACTATCATGTCATCTGCAAACAGTGACAGTTTTGCTTCCTCCTTTTCTATTTGGATGCCTTTTATTTTCTTTTATTGCCTGATCACTGTGGCTAAAACTTCCAATACTATATTGAATAGAAGTGGTGAAAGTGGACAACCTTGTCTTGTTCCTGATCTTAGTGGAAAAGCTTTTAGTTTTTGTCCATTGAGTATGATATTGGCTGTAGGTCTCTCATATATGGCCTTTATTATGTTGAGAAATGCTCCCTGTATTCCCACTTTGCTGAGTGTTTTTATCATAAATGGGTGTTGTACCTTATCGAAAGCTTTTTCCGCATCTATTGATATGATCATGTGATTTTTGTCTTTGCTTTTGTTTATGTGATGTATTACATTTACTGATTTGCGAATGTCGAACCATACTTGCATCCCTGGGATGAATCCAACTTGATCATGGTGTATGATCTTTTTGATATATTGTTGAATGCGATTTGCCAATATTTTGTTGAGGATTTTAGCATCTATGTTCATCAGCGATATTGGCCTGAAGTTTTCTTTCTTTGTTGTGTCTCTATCTGGTTTTGGAATTAAGATGATGCTGGCTTCATAAAAAGAATTTGGGAGTTTTCCATTCTTCTGGATTTTTTGAAATAGTCTGTGGAGAATAGGGGTTAGCTCTTCCTTAAATGCTTTGTAGAATTCTCCTGTGAAACCATCTGGTCCAGGGCTTTTGTGTGATGGGAGTTTTTTGATTACTGCTTCAATTTCTTTTGCTGTTTTTGGTGTATTTAGATTTTCTGCTTCTTTTTCACTGAGTTTTGAAAGATTGTATTCTTCTAGAAATGTGTCCATTTCCCCTAGGTTTTCAAATTTCTTGGCATACAGTTCTTCATAGTAATTTCTTACAATCTCTTCTATTTCTGTGGTATCAGTTGTAATCTCTCCTTTTTCATTTCTGATTGTGTTTATTTGTGTCCTCTCTCTTCTTTTCTTGATGAGCCTACTTAAAGGCTTGTCTATTTTGTTTATCTTTTCAAAGAACCAACTCCTGGATTCATTGATCCTTAAAATTGTGCTTTTAGTTTCTATGTCATTTAATTCTGCTCTAATCTTGGTTATTTCCTTCCTTCTGCTTGCTCTGGGCTGTCTTTGTTGTTGTTCCTCGAGTTCTTGCAGGTGTAGGGTTAGGTTGTTTGTTTGAAATGTTTCTATTTTCTTTAGGTAGGCCTGTATTGCTATAATCTTCCCTCTCAGGACTGCCTTCGCTGTGTCCCATAAGTTTTGGGTTGTTGTGAGATCATTTTCATTTGTTTCCAGAAATGTTTTGATTTCTTCCCTAATTTCATTCTTGACCCATTCATTGTTTAATAGCATACCATTCAGTCTCCATGTTTTTGGGTGCTTTGGGTGTTTTCCTTTGGGGTTGGTTTCCAATTTCAGTCCCTTGTGTTCAGAGAAGATGGTTGGTATGATTTCAATTTTCTTGAATTTGTTGAGGCTCGTTTTGTGTCCTATCATGTGGTCTATCTTTGAAAATGCTCCATGTGCATTTGAAAAGAATGTGTATTTAGCTTCTTTGGGATGAAGGGCTCTATATATATCAGCTAAGTCCATTTCATCTAGGGTGTTGTTTAATGCCACAATATCTTTGTTGATAATTTGTTTGGAAGATCTGTCCATTTTTGATAGTGGGATGTTAAAATCCCCTACTATAATTGTGTTGCTGTCAATCTTTCTTGAAGTCCTCTAAGATTTTCTTGATATATTTGGGTGCCCCTATGTTTGGTGCATATATGTTTACAATGTTAATTTCTTCTTGGTGGATTATTCCCTTGAGTATAATGAAGTGACCTTCTGGATCTCTCTTTACAGCCTTTTTTTTGAAGTCTATTTTGTCTGATATGAGAATTGCTACCCCAGCTTTTTTTTCTTGTGTGTTTGCTTGGAAAACTTGTTTCCAGCCTTTCACTTTTAGTCTGTGATGGTCTTTGTCCTGAGGTGAGTCTCTTGTAGGCAGCATATGTGTGGGTCATGCTTTCTTATTTATTCAGCTATTCTATGTTTTTTGATTGGAGAATTTAATCCATTTACATTTAAGGTTATTATTGATAGGTACTTATTCATTGCTATTTTTGTACCTGTGTTCCTCTCTGTCTCTCTCTTATCCTTCCTTCCCTTAAAGCAGTCCTTTTAGTATTTCTTGTAGAGCTGGTTTGGTGGAGGCATATTCTTTTAGACTTCTTTTGTCTTGGAAGTTCTTTATTTGGCCATCTATCTTGATTGAGAGCCTTGCTGGTTAAAGTAGCCTTGGTGGTAGGCCTCTGGTTTTCATTATTTGAAATATTTCTTGCTTGAAGTGTTTCCATTGAGAAGTCAGTAGCTAACCTTATTGGGGCTCCCTTTTATGTTATTTCTATTTTCTCCCTTGCTGTCTTTAAGATTCTCTCTTTGTCTTGGAATTTTGCCATGTTGATGATGATGTGTCTTGAAGTGGGCCTCCTTGGGTTCCTCTTGGTTGGGACTCTGTGATTCCTGGATTTGTGAGACTTTTTCTCTTATCAAATTAGGGAAATTTTCTCTCATTACTCGTTCAAATACATTTTCTATCCCTTGTTCTTCTTCTTCTCCTTCTGGTATTCCTAGTATTCGGATATTATTACGTTTCATATTGTCTTGCATTTCTCTTAATCCCTCTTCATTCTTTCTGAGCCTCTTTTCATTTTCTTGCTCTTTCTGTGAGATGCTTTCTACCTTGTCCTCCAACTCACTAATCTTATCCTCCGCTTCATCTATCCTACTTTGGAAACTTTCTACTGTGTACTTCAATTCGGAAATTGTATTCTTCATTTCCTCTTGTCTCTTGCTGATAGTTTCCATTTCCTTTTTGATGTTGCTGTAGTTTGCAGAGAGATCATTATAGTTCCCTTGTAGTTTCTGGTAGTTCACTATGAGCTCTTTGAATTTCGTAATAACCAGTGCTTTGAATTCACTGTCTGATAGTTGATCAGCCTCTATTTCATCTAACACTCTTTTTGAAGTTTCTGCTTTTTCTTTCATTTGGGGATTGTTTCTTTGTCTTCCCATTGTTTGAGACTCTTCTTGTTAGTCTCTGCTTCCAAAATTGATCTGTTCTGAAAGCCTGGTTTTATGGTGTAAACTTCTGTGGTATGATCCTTGTGAAGTTCGGTGGTGCAGACTCGTTGAAGTTTCTTGATGTTCTTAGTCTCCACCTACACTCACACTGGTCCTCGCGGTGGTCCCTGCGTTGGTTGCCTACCACTGCTCAACGTCCCGGGTCTAGTAGCTGCCTCCTCAATCACCCAGGCCCATTACTACGACAGTGGCACAGAGGCTGGGAATGTCCCGGCTCCCATATCTGGCTCTCTCTGCCGCCCAGGGCCATCACAGGGGCTTGGAGTGTCCCGGTTTCCATACCTGACTCCCCGGCATCTAGTCCTGTCTCTATGGCAGTTGCACAGAGGCTTAGAAAGTCCTAACTCCTGTACCGGATTCCCCAGTGTCCCGTCCCATCGCTATGGCAGCAGCACAGGGCCTGAGACCGTCCCAGTTCCCGTAGAGGGCTCCTCTGCCACCCAGGGCTTTCTCAGGGGTTTGGAGTGTCCCGGCTTCTGTACCTGACTCCCCGGCGTCCAGTCCCATGGCTATGGCAGCGGCATAGGATCTGAGAACTTCCTGGCTCCAGTAGCTGGCTCCTCTGCTGCGTCACAGGGGTTTGGAGAGTCCCAGCTTCCCCCTAAATATTTCTTAACTCTGTTTTCTTCCATCTCTGTTGTCAGGGCCCTAATATTATGTACCAACATCTTTTAAAAAAACTAAACTTAAAAATCTGGATATTGACTTTGATACAATCAGGATACAGAAAATTAGCATTGCCATAAGGATGCTTTTTCTTTTTTTAAAATGATTTTTGGAGAAGTTTTAGCTTCACAGAAAAATTGAACAAAAGATTTAGATATTTCCTATTTACCCCCTCCCTCTACACATGTAAAATTTCCCCTGTTATCAACATCTTGAATATACCCCCTCAGCCCGGAGTGGTATTTGTTACAGTTGATGAACCTATATTGACTCATAATAATCATCTGTAGTCCATAGTTTTCCTCAGGGTTCACTGTTGGTGTACATTGCATCAGTTTGGACAAATATTTAATAGTATGTATCCATCATTATGGTATAACACTGAATATTTTCACTGCCCTAAAATTCCTCTGTGCTCTACTTTTCCAGAGTGTCAGATGGTTGGGATCATACAACAGATAGCTTTTTCGGATTGGTTTATTTCACTTAGTAAAATTTAAGGTTCCTCCATGTCTTTTTAATGGCTTGATAGTTCATTTTTTAGTGCTGAATAATATACCATTGTCTGGATGTATCACAGTTTATTCATTCACCTGCTAAAGAGTATCCTCTTTTTAAATGATCACTTGGCCACACCCTTAATGTTTTCTTCTGAGCACACATTCTCATTTTTTACAACATAGATAGGATGGGTATTTTCCAAATCTTTGGTTTCTGTTTTTTTTCTGCTCAAATATTTTATTTTTCAGTTATTTTTATTTTTCACATTGTACTATAAGTGGTCAGGAACAGCCAATTTTTACCTTTAATATGTTGCTTAGAAAGCCTTCAGCTAAATATCCAGTTTTATCACTTGCAAGTTCTACCTTCCACAGAATACTAGAACATGAGTACAGTTCAACCAAGTTGTTGTTTTTTTTTTGCCACTTTATGAAAAGGATATCTTTTCCTCCAGTTTTCAATGACATATTCCTCTTTCCACCAGAGACGTCATCAAAATGATCTTTACCATCTATATTTCTATCAACATTCTGTTCAGGATGACTTAGGTGTTTCTTTAAGAAGACTAAGGCTCCCTTTATAGCACTCCGCTTTTCTTTCTTACCTCTCGGCAGAATTCGCCTTAATGGTTTGTTCCTGGCAATATAGATTTTTTTCTATCATGTACCTTAAAACTCTTCCATTCTCTATGTATTACCCAGTTCTAAAGATGCTTCTACATTTTTTCAGTATTTTTTACAGCAGCATCCCTCTTCTCAGTACCAATTTCTTTGTCCATTCAGGTTGCAATAACAGAATACCATAGACTGGGTGGCTTAAACAATTAACATTTACTTCTTACAATTGTCAAGGTTAGGATGTTCAAGATCAAGGCACTAGCAGATTTGGTGTCTGGTGAGGACCTACTTCCTCATTAATAGATGGCTGTGTTCTTACTCCTAACACCATCACATTGGGGATAGGATTTCAACATAAGAAGTTTGAGGGACAGAAATATTTCAGTCTAAAGCACAAATGTAGTCTTTTTAGAGAATTGTTATTTGAAAATACACTTATTAAATAAATACTGCAGCAACAAAACTGGGAAAAAAATAAGTATTTAAACTACTCATAACCTAACTGTCATTCCTATAAATCTAGTCAGTGATCTTCAGCCTAATTGTATTCTGATAGCTTAGCTGCTCTTTAGTCTTCACTTTCCTGTAATCATTAACTGGTTACCTCTGCTTATGTTTTAAAAAATAATATTTTGATAAAGATGTATTTTATGATATGCTTCAAGCTTAAGGAAGAAACAGGCATTTACTTATTAATTAAAAGGAAATAACCCCCCAAATGTAAACTATTGAACATGTCACTAATCTAAAATTTTGAAAGCTTTTCTTCTTTTTTATTTACACACTATGTATTTAAAATACTGTTATTCCCCAATTGAATTATCTTAGCATTCTTGTTGAAAATACATTAATAACAGAGATCTGAGTCTATTTATGAACTCTCAATTCTATTCTATTGAATTATATGCCCATCCTTATGACAGTACCCCACTATTTTGTTCACTGTACTTTTATAGTAAGTTTTGAAATCTAGAAATACGAACACTCCAACTTGTTCTTCTTTTTCAAGATTGTCTCAAAATTTTCTTATACCTGGCAATACACATTGTTGCTTGATATCACTTATCCACTCCCCAATGTATTCTTCCCCTGCAAAAAGAGAGAGAGCAAACAACCTGTGTACTTTCATAGTTATCAATGGTTTTTTGAGACATCTCTGCTCAAAATCCTTTGTCTCTCACTCACAGCTCTATTTCAGATTCTCTTTCATTAGTTTGATAACCAGTAATGCTTTATGTATAACATTAACTTTGTTTTTGTTCTGTTTTCAAGGGAAAATAAATGTTTAAATGTTTAAAATAGTGCATGTGGTATCTTTTTAGTAGAATTCATTCCCAAGTCAAACAAAAATGTAATTAGAATTTAAAAACAACCTCCGTTGTAGTGTTTTTCTTGAGATCTATTTTAACCAAATTTCTATTACATGGAAGCACTCATTTGATTGATTCATTAACAATTTATAACCATTTTTAATTGTTTACCATTTTTTAGATATCATGTTAGTCCTAGTAGGAAGAATAAAAGAAAAAAAATACAATCTATCAGCTCCAATTTACCAATACTGCACAACTTTCAGTGATGATGGAAATGTTTTCCATCTGTACTACCTAATATGGCAGCCACTGGCCAGTTGTGGTTATTGAATGCTTGACACTAGCTTGACACAGCTAGTGTGTCTGTGGAGTTGAACTGTTAATTTAATTTTTTATTAACAGTTTTATTGAAAAATAATTCACATACCATACATTTCACCCATCTAAGGTATAGAATTCAATGGTTTTTAATATATTCACATAACTGTGCTGCCATTACCAAATCAATTTTACTACTTTCATCACTTTGACAAGAAACCCACTCTTAGTTATCAGTAGTCCCCCAAAGTTCCACAACTTCATTAGCCCCAGGGAGTCACTAATCTTTCTGTCTCCACAGATATGACTATTTTGGATTTTTCATGTAAATGAAATCACAGTATGTAACTTTTGTAACTAATTTGAGTTTATTTAAATTCAATAGCCACATGTGGTTAGTGGCTACCATAAGAAGGAAGTGAACTAAAGGACCAAAAATACTAGATACTTAAGGAATGCAGAAAGCTGAGAAGATAGTCTCACATAACAGGTCAGAGAGATTGGAGATGAACTCAAAGCCTAGAGATGACAGGTTCCTGAAGAGCAGGAGAATAAACAGTACTTTATTATTATTTATAATAATAAAGAGGGGTCAGAGTGGTTGGTAAAGAAGTATAAGCAAGGGGTAATTTTGTATCATGTAGAGATGGAGGTAAGGGAGAAAATTTCAAGATCGCTTGACGGGGGTGTCAGGATTGATGGGAATTTTGTTTTGTTGTTGTTAATGTTTTTAATGTAGGCATGAGCCTGTAAGTAGGCAAAAGACAGGATCTGGTGGAAGTAAAGAGATTCAAGATATTTGAGCAGGGTTCTGGAAGATATTAAGGTAATAGTAAGGTCATTAGCATAGGAGAAAGCCCTGATAAAGATAGAGGTCATGGTTCTCAGAGGCAGGAGTAAGGGAAGAAAAAGTAGAAAAAAAAACTACAGAGCAATTTCTATGCAGAAAAGAAAACTAAAGGAACTTATTTATTTAAGGTAAGTGGGAACAAGTCTTTCTTAAGGTAAAGTTTGGTCCCTCCAAATTGTACAAGGGGGTCCTGAGAAGTTCTCCAGAGGTGTTGAGACTATGGGACATGGGGATATTAATTATTTATAGGTGTTGCTGTCCAAATGAATGTGTCCTTAAAGAGGGACAGATGTTTTCAGGTACATAAGTCATAGGAAGTCCAGGAACCAGATATGTCCATTTTTACTTACTAAAGAGTGAAAATTTCCCCATAATTTATCTGAGAATTATAAAGATAAGATATAGCTTCACAAGTGCAGTCATCCATCCACTTTCCTTCCTCTTTCACTTTCTTCCTGCTTTTCTTTTCTTCCCCTCTATTCTTATACTTTGTAGAAAATGAAGTACCCTCTTGCTTTTCTCTACAAGAATAAATGGAAACAAAACAAAAAACATTGTGAAAATACAACATAAATCCAAATTGTAATGAATACAAAGTTTCACATTATGAGCTGTAATAAAATTCCAGTATTTTCTTATTTTTATAAATTATTTCTCCCTGTTCTCTATGTACTAGCAGTGGAAGAGCCTAAAAAGCACAAATGAAAGCAATTATGCAAATATAAATGAAAAATTTACTTGTTGGTTGATAGTGACTTTTTAAAAAAAGTGTATTTAATTGTTTAAGTACAGTTTTCTGTCTTTTACTCTCATGCCATCCCATGCCCCCAGTGCTCCCCTCTTCCCTCCCATTTCCACCCCCTTAGTTTTTGTCCATGTGTCCTTTATACTTGTTCCTGTAAACCCTTCCCCTTTTCCCTGAAATTCCCTCCCCTCTCCCCTCTGGTCACTGTCAGCCTGTTCTCTATTTCAGTGTCTTTGTTTTTATTTTGCTTGCTTGTTTGTTTTATTGTTTAGCTTCCTGTTAAAGGTGAGATCATATGGCATTTACCTTTCATTGCCTGGCTTATTTCACTCAGCATAATGCTTTCCAGTTCCATCCATGCTGTTGCAAAGGGTAGGAGCTTCTTTCTTTCTGCTGCATAGAATTCCATTGTGTAAATGTATTATAGTTTTTGGGTCCATTCATTTACTGCTGGGCACCTAGGTTGCTTCCATCTCTTGGCTCTTGTAAATTGTGCTGCTATGAACATTGGAGTGCATAGGTTTTTTTGGATTGGTGTGTTTCAGAGTTCTTAGGCTATGACCCTAGCAGTGGAATTGCTGGGTCAAAAGGCAGATCCATTTTTAGTTTACTTAGAAAATTGCATACTGTTTTCCATAATGGTTGTACCAGTCTGCAATCCCACCAACAGTGAACTAGGGTCCCCTTTCCCCACAACCTCTCTAACACTTGTTCGTTGCTTTGTTTATGATGGCCATTCTGATGGGTGTAAAGTGGTATCTCATTGTGGTTTTAATTTGCATCTCTCTGATGGCTTGCAATGCTGAGCATCTTTTCATGTGTCTCTGAATGTTCTGTATGTCCTCCTTGGAGAAATGTCTATTCAAGTCCTTTGCCCATTGATTAATTAGGTTGCTTGTCTTCTTAGAATGGAGTCCTGTAAGTTCTTTGTGTATTTTGGAGATTAAGCCCTTGTCTGACATATCATTGGCAAATAGGTTTTCCCATACACTTGGCTCTCTTTTTATTTTAATACTTTGTTCTTTAGCCATGCAGAAGCTTTTAATTTTGAGATTCCATTTGTTTATTCCTTCCTTTATGTCCCCTGCTGTAGGGGAATATCAGTGAAAATGTTGCTGTGTGAAATATCTGAGGTTTTCCTGCCTATGTTCTCCTCTAGGACTTTAATGGTGTCATGGCTTATATTTAAGTCTTTTATCCACCTTGAATTTATTTTGGTGTATGGTGTAAGTTGGTGATCAAGTTTCATCTTTTTGCAGGTAGCAGTTAAGTTCTGAAACACCATTTGTTGAAGAGGCTACTTTTACTCCACTTTATGTTGCTGCCAACTTTGTGGAATATTAATTGACCATAGAGACTTGGGTTAATTTCTGGGCTCTCTGTTCTATTCCATTGGTCTATGTGCCTGTTTTTATGCCAGTACCACACTGTTTTGATGACAGTGGCCTTGTAATACAGTTTGGTATCAGGTATTGTGATCCCTCCTACTTTCTTCTTCTCTCTCAAAATTGCAGCAGATATTCAGGGTCATTTATGGTTCCATATAAATTTTTGAAGTGTTTGTTCTATGTCTGTGAAATATGCCATTGGTACTTTAATAGGTATTGCATTGAATCTGTATATTGCTTTGGGTAGTATGGACATGTTGATGATGTTAATTCTTCCAATCCATGAACACGGTATATATTTCCATTTGTTTGTGTCTTCCTTGGTTTCTTTCTTCAGTGTTGTGTAGCTTTCTGCATAAAGGTCTTTTACCTCCTTGGTTAGGTTTATTCCTAGGTATTTTATTTTTCTTTTTTACCTATATGAAATGGGATTTTTTTCTTGATTTCTGTTTCTTCTGTTTTATTGTTGGTGTACAAAAATGCCTTTGATTTCTGGATATTATCTTTGTATCCTGTTGTTTTCCCAAATTTATTTATTAGTTTGAGCAGTTTTTGAGTGGAGTCTATAGGATTTTTTTATGTACACTATCATATCATCTGCAAAGAGTGAAAATCTTTTTTTCCTCCTTTCTGATTTGGATGCCTTTTATTTCTTTTTCTTTCCTGATCACTCTGGGTAAAACTTCTAATACTATATTGAATAGAAGTGGTGAAGTGGACAACCTTGTCTTGTTACTGATCTTAGTGGAAAAGATTTTAGTTTTTGCCCATTGAGTATGATGTTGGCTGGAGGTCTCATATATGGCCTTTATTATGTTGAGGAATGCTCCCTCTAGTCCCACCTTGCTGAGTGTTTTTATCATAAATGGGTGCTGCACCTTATCAAAAGCTTTTTCCGCATCTATTGATATGATCATGTGATTTTTTGTCTTTGCTTTTGTTTATGTGATGTATTACATTTACTGATTTGCTAATATTGAACCATTCTTGCATCCCTGGATGAATCCCACTTGGTCATGGTTTATGATCTTTCTAATGTATTGTTAGATGCGATTTGACATTATTTTGTAGATTTTAGCATCTATGTTCATCAGCAATATTGGCCTGAAGTTTTCTATCTTTGCTGTGTCTCTGTCTGGTTTTGTGATTAGGATGATGCTGGCTTCATAAAAAGAGTTTGGGAGTCTTCCATCATTTTGGACTTTTTGGAATAGTCTGTGAAGAATAGGGGATAGCTCTTCCTTAAATGCTTTGTAGAATTCTCCTGTGAAACCATCTGGTCCAGGGCTTTGTGTGATGGGAGTTTTTTGATTACTGCTTCAGTTTCATGTTCTGCTATTGGTCTGTTCAGGCTTTCTGCTTCATCTTCATTGAGTTTTGGAAGATTATATTTTCTAGAAATTTGTCCATTTCACCTTGGTTTCCAAATTTCTTGGCATATAGTTCTTCATAGCAATCCCTTACAATCCTTTGTATTTCTATGATGTCAGTTGTAATCTCTCCTATTTCATTGCTGATTGTGTTTATTTGGGTCCTTTCTCTTTTTATTCTTGATGAGCCTGCTTAAAGGCTTTTCGATTTTCTTTATCTTTTCAAAAAAAAAAAACTAGCTCCTGGATTGATTGATACTTAGAATTGTTCTTTTAGTCTCTATGTCATTTATTTCTGCTCTGATCTTGGTTATATCCTTCCTTCTACTAGCTCTGCATTGTCTTTGTTGTTCCTTGAGTTCTTGTAGATGTAGAGTTAAGTTGCTTGTTTGAAATGTGTCTATATTTTTAAGGTAGGCCTGTATTGCTATGAACTTCCCTCTCAGGACTCCTTCACTGTGTCCCATAAGTTTTGGGTAGTCATGTGTTCCTTTTCATGTGTATCCAGAAACTTTTTGATTTCTTCCCTAATTTCATTCTTGACACATTAATTGTTTAATAGCATGCCATTGAATCTCTATGATTTTGAGTGTTTTGGGTTTTTTCCTTTGGGGTTGGTCTCCAGTTTTAGTCCCTTGTGGTTGGAGAAAATGCTTGGTATGATTTCAATTTTCTTGTATTTGTTGAGGCTTGTTTTATATTCTATCAAGTGATCTATCTTTGAATGTCTTCCACGTGCATTTGAAAAGAATGTGTATTTAGCTTCTTTGGGATGAAGGGCTCTATATATATATCGGCTATGTCCATTTCCTGTAGGACGTTGTTTAATGCCACAATATCTTTATTGATATTTTGTTTGGAAGATATGTCCATTTTTGACAGTGGGGTGTTAAAATCCTGTACTATAATTGTGTTACTGTCAATATCTTTCTTTAAGTCCTCTAAGATTTTATTTATATATTTGGGTGCTCCTATGTTGGATGCATGTATATTTATTTATTTATATATTTTTTAAATTTTTATTTTTTAATTGATTATGCTGTTACAGTTGTTCTATTCCCCCCTTCATTCCCCTCCACCCTATCCCCCCATCCCCACCATTACCCCCCTTTAGTTTATGACCATGTGTCTCAAATCCTTTAGATTCTATATTTCCCATGCTATTCTTGCCCCCCATCTATTTTCTATCTACTGTCTATGCTACTTATTTTCTGTACCTTCTCCCCCCCTTCTCCTCCTCCCACTCCCCTGTTGCTAACCCTCCTTGAGATCTTCATTTCTATGTTTCCACTCCTGATCTAGCTGTCCTTTTAGTTTGCTTTTGTTTTAGGTGTGGTTGTTAATAACTGTGAGTTTGTTGTCCTTTCACTGTTCATGTTTCTTTAACTTCTTTTTCTTAGATAAATCCCTTTAACCTTTCATATAATAAGGGCTTGGTGATGATGAACTCCTTGAATTGGACCTTATCTGAGAAGCACTTTATCTGTCCTTCCATTCTAAATGAAAGTTTTGCTGGATAGAGCAATCTTGGTTGTAGGTCTTTGGATTTCATGACTTGGAATACCTCTTTCCAGCCCCTTCTTGCCTGTAAGGTCTCTTTTGAGAAATCCACTGACAGTCTGATGGGGACTCCTTTGTAGGTGACTGTCCCCTTAGCTCTTGCTGCTTCTAGGATTCTCTCCATTTGAATCTTGGCTAATGTAATTATGATGTGCCTTGGTGTGTTCCTTCTTGGGTCCAACTTCTTTGGGACTCTCTGAGCTTCCTGGATTTCCTGGAAGTCTATTTCCTTTTCCAGATTGGGGAAATTCTCCTTTATTATTTGTTCAAGTAAGTTTTCCACTGGTGGCTGTTCCTTTCCCCCTTCTGGTACCCCTATAATTCAGATGTTGGAGTGTTTAAAGATGTCCTGGAGGTTCCTAAGACTCTCCTCATTTCTTTGAATTCTTGCTTCTTGACTCTTTTATGTTTGGTCATTATTTGCTTTCTTCTGGTCCACTCCATTGATTTGAGTCCCAGTTTCCTTTTCATTGCTATTGGTGTCCTGTGCAATTCCATTCATTTCAATTAGTTTCGCCTCCTTATGTTTCTCTAATTTGTGGCTATAATCAACCAGTTATGTGAGGATCCTGATGACCAGTGTTTTAAACTGTGCCTCTGAGAGTTTTGCTATTTCTTCATCACTTAGATTTATAGGCTCTGGGGCTTTGAGATCTTCTTGCGACATTTTTGATCTGTTCTGTCTCTTTAAGTGTGAGAAGCGGCGCCTTGGACTCCCAGGTCACTGGGTTGTGACGCTGTATGTGGGGGCGTGGTCAGAGCGGGAAATGGCGGCACCCTCTACTGCTGCTTGCCGGGGGATGCCGGGCCCGGTCGAACCGCCCACTCCCACGCAGGTCCGCTTGTGCACAAATAGGCACAGCACCGCTTCCCCGCTGTCTCCTCCGCGGTCGCTCGCCTGGTCACTCGCTGGGTCGCTCACTAGGTCCAACCCTGCACCTGGATTCCACGTCTGGATTCCACGCCTGAGCCCGTCTGACCGAGTCCTCCTGTGCAACCCCTCACTAGCCGCTGGTTTTGCCCCTTACCGGTCAGGCTGAAGAATTTGTTGTTACCAGACTTCCGAAAAGTTCAATTTTCCGTGTTCTGGCTGTGTTTTGTGTTGCTAATATTTAGTTGTCCCTAAACTTGGTTGTGTGAGAAGGCACGACACATCCACCTATACCTTCATCTTGGCGGAAGTCGGATGCATATATATTTACAATGTTAATGTCTTCTTGGTAGATTCTTCCCTTGAGTATTATGAAAGTAACCTTCTGGGTCTCTCTTTATGGCCCTTTTTCGAAGTCTATTTTGTCTGATATTGGTATTGCTACCCTGGCTTTTTTTTTATCCTGTTTGTTTGCTTGGAAAATTTGTTTTCAGTCCTTCACTTTTAGTCTGTGTAGGTCTTTTGTCCTGAGGTGGGTCTCTTGTAGGCAGTATATGTGTGGGTCATGCTTTCTAATCCATTCAGCTATTCTATGTCTTTTGATTGGAGCATTTAATCCATTTATGTTTAAGGTTATTATTGATAGGTACTTATTGATTGCCATTTTTGTACCTGTGTTCCTGTCTCCCTCTTATCCTTTCTTCCCTTAAAGCAGTCCTTTTAGTATTTCTTGTAGAGCTGGCTTGGTGGCAGCAAATTCTTTTAGACTTCTTTTGTCTTGGAAGGTATTTATTTGGCCTTCTATCTTGATTGAGAGCCTTGCTGGGTAAAGTAGTCTTGGTTGCAGGCCTCTGGTTCTCATTACTTGGAATATTTCTTGCCATTCTCTTCTTGCTTGGAGCCTTTCCATTGAGAATTCAGCAGCTATCCTTATTGGGGCTCCCTTGTATGTTACTTCCTTTTTCTCCCTGATGCCTTTAAGATTCTCTCCTTGTCTGGGAATTTTGCCATTTTGATGATGATGTGTCTTGAAGTGGGCCTCTTTGGGTTTCTCTTGATTGGGGCTCTTAGTCATTCCTGGTTTTGTGTGACATTTTCTCTCATCAAATTAGGGAAATTTTCTCATTTCTTTTTCAAATAGATTTTCTATCCCTTGTTCTTCTCCTTCTGGTATTTTATTATATGGATATTGTTATGTTTCATATTGCCTTGCATTTCTGTTAATGCCTCTTCATTCTTTCTGAACCTCTTTTCCTTTTCTTGCCCTTTCTGGATTTTTTTTTCACTTTGTCCTCCAACTCACTGATCCAATCTTCTTGTTTATTGATCCTGCTTTTGATTCCTTGCACTCTGTCCAGTTCAGAAATTGTATTCTTCATTTCCTCTTGTCCCTTGTTGATCATTTCTATTTCTTTTTTCACGTTTATATAGTTTGGAGTTAGTTCATTGTAGTTCCCCTGTAGTTTCTGGTAGCTCATTGTTAGCTCAGTAAACTTTCTGATAACCAGTGCTTTGAATACAATATCTGATATCTGACTTGCCTCTATTTCATCTACCATTCTTTCTTGGGCTTCCTCCTTTCCTTTCATTTGGGGATTGTTTCTTTGTCTTCCCATTGTTTGTGAAACTCTTTTTGTTAGTTTTAGCTTCTTAAATTGATTTGTTCTGGCTTCCTGGGTTAATGGTGTGAACTTCTGTGGTATAATACCTATGAGATTCAGTGATGTAGTCTCCTTGATTTCCCAGTCTCACTAGTCTTGGGCTGTCCTTTAAGTTGGCTCTGTGTTTGTCTTTTTTTAAAATTGTTTTTGGGTCTTTCTTTTGTGGGTTCTTCCCACCTGCTGTTTAACTGATGGTCCCTCTGTCTACCACTTGTTGCAATGTGTTGTGCTGGTGAGGGCATGTTGTGTTGAAGCGAGTTCTTCTGTGTGTACAAGGTCTTGAGGATTTTTTTTTTTTTTTTGCTTAGGTTTGGTTGTACTGGGTAATTTCTTCACTACTTAATTGTATTTCTAGATAGGTCCTGGATTGAGGTTTGAGTGGTTTCCACTCCCTCCTTCAACCTCTTCTGTTGTTATGTGTTGGTGGTTCTTTTGTTGTTGTGTTTCCTCTTCTAGTGGGTATCCTGGTGTTCACTGCTTCCACTTACTCTTTTTGGTGATCAGTTGGAGGGGAAGGCAAAATGGTTTATAACAGCAGGAGAGTATTCTATGATATTTACAGTAGCAGCCGGTAGAGAAGAGATAGGAGATCCTTTTACTAAGTATAGTGTTAACTGTGATCTTCAACCCAAGTAGCCACTTTTAAGAAAGGATGGAAAGATGATAAGACTCTTGTTGGGGAGGGAAGGATTTTGAGTTGGATCTAGAAAGCAGTGAGGTGGAGGTCAGATTCTAAGGTAAGGTGTGAGTAAAGGTTAGTAAATAGTTGTAGTATATGAGAAAATAGAGTTAACTACTACACAAATAGAGTTCAGGAAACTGTGAAGTGGGCTAAGATCCATTAGGGGTGTTGTGAAGTATTTACCATTGTATGGAACAGCTATTATTTACAATAATATTAGAGCAACAATCATATGACAGAATCTATGTGATCTGGATAACATGAATAAGGGTTATAGAATTTTGAGTAGTGTGCTAAAGGAACACAAGTGACATGAAAGATAGTAAATTATGAATACATTGTGGAAGAGAGAACAGGGGAAACCTGTCAAATGGTACAATATAACTAGCCAAGCAAAGAAGACTAAAAAGAAAGAAGAGGAATACAAAAATAATTTTAAAATAAAAAATGTAAGAATAATAAAAAATAATAATAATACAAATATGTTGTAACTTGTAGTTTCTCTGCAATAGCAAAGTGAGATTTGTCTCTACTGTTGGGATGCTCCCTCTTTGGGTCCAACTCTGCTCCTTTCACAGCTCCAAAGTTTTTGTCTCACTTGTGGGTAAAAAAAAAAAAAAAAGAAAAAAGAAAAAAAAAGGCATGAGAAGGGTGGAAGGGAGGAAGAAGAGATAAGATTGGAAAGAAAACAAGAATGAAGGAAAGAGAGGAAAAAGGTATTGAAAGATAAAACAATAATAAAAATAAAAAAAGATTACTTAAAAAACAAAAAGAAAAACACTAAAAGCACCTCTTGTTTCTTTCAACCTGGCTAAACCAGTTTTTCTCATCTCACTGGTTACAGCAGGCTGAGGGGCAATTTGTGTGGCCTTTCTTACTTCCCTATGTGTGCTCAGGCAGTCTTGTGAGCACTTGCCCAAGAGCTAATCTGTCACCTCTCCCCAGCACCCTACTCCAGGGGATCCAGGTGTTCTTTAGAGCACTCTTGCTCCAGGGATTATTGCTGTTGGCTGGGGTGCAGGCCGATTGCCCAGCCAGGCTGCCTTCGTCCGTGGGTTTGGGCATGAACACTTCCCAGTGCTATTGGGAAACACAGGGCTTTTCACCTGGCTGGGTGGGCAGTAGGCCAAGTTGCTGTCGCAGGAGAATCCCCCAAACAGTTTTACTCTTTGAGAAATTCCTCCTACTCAAGCCTGCTGCTCAGTAAAGCCCAATTCTCCAGGCAGAATGGTGACCCTCGTGGTCAGAGCCCAACACTTGGACTCTCAACTCTCCCAAGCCCTTGACCACAGACTCCATGGGTGATCACAGCCCTTGTGTGTTTGCTGCTTTGTCCTTATTCCTCTCTCTGCAACTTCAAGCAACCTGGTCTCTCCAGGTGCTGCTCAAACCATGCTTGGCTAGGGAGGGAGGGAGCAGTTGACCCCACTGTCTCCCAAGGACTCTGTGGCAGGCCTGTGGCTCCCAAAGAGTCTGTGGTAGACCAGGTGCTAGGTGCATGGCCAAGGCTGCCATTGCCCCTGTCCCTTCGCTGGTCCCTGGGACCTTATTGTCCTGCAGCCGTGTCCTTACTGTCTGTTTTTTCAGTGTCTGCTATAATTTCTGGTTTCTTATTTTCATATATGCTGGGGTACTGTTGGCTATTTGCTCTGTTCTTCCATAGATCCACCAGGTTTTTCTCTCATATGTGGGGAGAAGTGGAATCTGCTCTGTTCTACTCCATCGCCATCTTCCCAATGATAGTGACATTTTGAACAAGCTTTCTTTATACAAGTTTTAGTGGTAAAACTTCTGTGGTATTCTCAATGTATAAAATCATATACTTATGCATGTATTTTTTTTCATTTTAGGCTTTAAAAACCAAAGATGGGTATCTTGTAGTTGGAGCAGGAAATAGCCAAGAGTTTGCTACCATGTGCAAGGTAATTTATAATAATTGGGATGAATGGATGATATATGCAACAATTCATTAGTAAAAACCCAGGAAGGTTAAGTTTTGCCTAGAACAATGCTGCTAAGTATATAACCAGCTCAAGACCCCCTGTGTTAGACAAGTATGTATGCCATTTTCATATTTACAAATTCCAAGTACAGGGTACAGCACTCTGATTGTATTATTATTTTTTAGATATATGGCTGTATTTGGAAATGAAAAATTATAGTAACTTAAATTATTCTAAAATTTGACCTGTGTACCAGTACTAACAGAAAGGAAATAAACAGAATTAAATTAAGGGGATTTTTAACATCAGTTTTTTTTTTCTTTCCCTTCCTTCCTCTCTTTCCCTTCCTTCCTCTCTTTCCCCTTTCTCCTTCCCTCCCTCTCTCTGCCCATTCCTCTCTCCTCTGTCCTTTCTTGCTTCCTTTCCTTCTTTCTTTCCACAATATGAGATCTAATTGGGCCCAAGTATAATCTACTGTCAAATTCATTGTATTCATCACTAGACATTTAAAGAACTATTTAAAAGTTACCTTTGTTTAATGAGTACATTTCTGCAAAATTTATGTTTTAAGATTTTAGCAAATAAGGTTATTCTTTCAAAATGTTGCTCCTTAGCAAGGTCTTAGAATCATTTAAAATTATTTTATGTTGAAGATACTCTATTTTTTAGCATTGCTTAGGCATTTAAAATTTTTGATGTTTTTGTGTTTATCTAAATTTTATTACTCTTTTGTTTTATTTAAGGCCTAATGCCAGAAATATTATCCAGATTTCTAAAAATGTTTTCTTTGTAAGCAAAGGCCTCACCTACTGAGGATGTTTTCTGATTGGGAGAGGTTCATTTTTGTGTATTAACCATACTATTATGAGCTTTCAGTTTTGTTAAAGATGCCTGTGAGTTACTTATAGGAACCTTATTTATTGCAGTTAACTAATTATGTACAAAACTTATTTATTACCATATCTTTTTTGTATGAGAGGTTAGTGAGCAGAGCTGAAAACCACAGCAAAGGGATGGGAAGTACCACAGAGAAGGTGACAAATGGAGATAGTTCAATTGCAGGAAGGGCTGGAACATCTGAGGTGGTAAAGGAGGGGGCTTTTATAATGGTGACTCTGAATAAGTGTAGAGAAAATGTGGATTCAAACATTTGATCTAGGATCAAAGAATCTTTTATTGTGAATGGTCAATTGTAAAAATATGAAACATACGGAAGCTGTTGCCTATGAAGTCATTTGTATACTCTAGCTCCAGAGATGTAAAAGCCAGTTCATTGCTATAAATGAGTGCAGATTTTCTTCCTGGGCCATATGTTTTAGAGTTTTCTCTCTCCAGAAAAGTGGGGGCTGTGGGAAGAGAAATTGCTGGTTGACATATTCTTCATTGTTGAAAATAACTGTACTAATTCTTTTTATTTTTGATTCATCACTGATGATTAATATGAAACTTATGAACTTCCTCATAAGTATCCATAAGAACATTTTGGAAAAATATTTTTATCTCAAAGCAGAATATTTGACATAAGTTTTAGTACTAGAATATGAGTTATTGTTGTAGTGTGTTACAACCCATTGTTTAAAAAGCGACTATCAGAAGGCTTTGGAGATTGGCATATTTGATCTGTTTTTCCCATGTGCGAGTGAGAAATGATTAATTCCTATTATGAGCCATTAAAGCAATATCTGTAAAATTGGAGATATTCAAAAGAAAAATTTTATATGTATAGGATTTTAATGTTATTTACATTATTTATGAGGGATCTTGAGCAAGCATTGCAATCTGATTCACTTTTTCAAACTTCATGATTATACCCTTACATTTAAATTGTCCTAAAAACCTTTTCACCTAAGAAAAATGACCTGCATCCTTATTTTGATGCAAAATTCTACCCCCCATGTATGTAGTGAGTTTCTTTTCAATATTTTTATTCATATTTGTCTCATAGTGAGAGGCTCATAATTCAAACTGGCTTTATAGAAGGTGAGGTCCCAGTTTTTGACATTTAGCCCATCAAAATTGTTCTTTTGCTAAGTAAGATCTACCATGAAAAATAGGGTGACTTTACCTTCTGGGGAGAAATGTACCAATGAATGAGCAGAATTCACTTGGGCCTAATATCTTCCCCAAATAGAATTTGATATACTGGTTAACTAATACATCTTGGGGATGTTCCTATTAGGGAGCTCTTATTGTTAGGGATTAGAGTGAGGTAAAGAACATTGGGTCCAATGCTTGAGGCTGAGAACATCTTCCTGCATATAAAGTGAACCTTGGTTTATAACAAATCTTATTTTATGGTTCTTAACATGATACAGAATAATAGGATAGGTGAGCATATATAAGCTATTTTAAGCCGATTGATACAGCAACCCTAATGGGTATTTCTATTTGAAGTATATTGACATCCTTTTAAAAGTCATTTAGACTGAAGGTTTTTTTATTGAAGGAAATATTCATTGGTTCTGAACTTCAGTGTGGATAGAAAATTTTGAGCTCCATTTCCAAAGATTTCAACTTAGTTTGTCTGAAATAGGTCACAGGAAACTTCAATTTTAATAAACATTGTAGTTGATTTGCGAGTAGGTTATCTGTGAACATTATAACAATTCCAAGGCATTTTCTTTGCCTCAAAAGTAGTCAGATGACTTCTGTCTGGTTACTTAATCTTTGCTAAGTATCTGTGTCCTCATGATGAAATGAAGATTATAGTACAATACATAACTATAATAATATATAATTTTGGGGTTTTGTAATAGGGTAGAAGACTAAAAAACTTAGTATAGCAATGGCTCACGTGTGCTCTTAAAAATGGCCCTTATAAAAATTAGGTGTGGAAATTCTGGTTCTGGGTGAGATAGAGTAAGCATGCCTATTGCCTTTTCCATGGAACATATTAGTAAAACCTGGAGATAATACACAGAGTATCTGTAAGAGGACTCTGAAAAGTAAGTAGTAACAGAATTGGGGGAAAACACCAAAATTTGAAGTACTTCTAAAGTTTACTAATTTTTACTTCTAATGTGAACATAGATACAGTGGAACCTAAGACCTGGAAGTGGGCATCAGGGACAGAGTTGAACTCCAGGAACCGCCTTACATTCTGGGCTTGAGCTTTATTGTCAAAGTGTGGAAATCCTTCATTTTTCTTCTACTTTCCATTTTCTGCTATGCCAATTCCCAAGCATTCCTACAATGTGGCAGCATCAGATGAGCAGGAGCCAAAATTCCAAAGAAGGGTACCTTTCTTCTTTATCATTGAGCTGTGGTCCTAAAGAGAGGGGTGAATACTTCTTCTCTGTCCTCCCACTTGGTATTTGCCCTGAAAGTATGCTTGGGAGTGAGGTAACTGAAGAGAAGCTTCAGGGAACTGAAGACAGATAGCCCTGAAAAACAATCTTTGAAGTTATTTGTGAAGTCTTGAACTCATAACTGAGATGTGCATACACTGATCTGATCCTTATCCATACGCCAAAGATGTTGAGAACTCAGTTAACAAAGAGACTACTGCCCACACTGTGGCTTGATCATTAAGTGGGGGCACATGTGGGACCGGTTTGACTAGCACTACAAAGCCTTTGAAAACTGAACTAACACGAGAACCAAAGCACAAAAAAGTTTTTTTGGAACTTGTAGCCTGTACCTAATCAGGTCAACTGCTTGCTAAAAACAATAGCAACAGAAATCTGTAGAATTTAAATAAGACTCAGAGGTTTATAATGTAATATTCAAAATGTCCAGGACACCATTCTAAATTACTTAATATATGAAAAACCAGAACTTGAATGAGAAAAGGCAATCAATAATGCAAATACCAAGATGGCACAGATGTTGGATTTAACTTCCAAAAACTTTAAAACAGCCACTACAAAAATGTTCCAATAAGCATCATAGACACTGTTGATATCAATGGAAAAGTAGCAGATCTCATCCAAGATGGCAGTGTAGGAAGACCCTGAATTCACTTCCTCCCCATGAACACATTGAACCCACACTTGTGGGCAGAAAAATCTCTACTGAAGAAGAACTGTAGACTGGCTGAACACTTTCTTTACTAGAAATAAGAGACAGAGACAACATGGGAACAGGTAGGAGAGACAGAGGATATCATGGGAACCCCAGCCCCAATGCCTTGACTGGCAGTAGGGAGGAACCACTAAAGGGCCTATATGCAGACTCATCCAACCTGGGGCACAGCAAATATACAGTATCTTAAAAGGCTTCTAGAAGGAAACCCATTTACTAACACTAGAGCATTTACCAAACAGGAAGGGAACTGTGGAAACTCTCTGAAATTAGAGACACTGAAGAGTACCATTTTTTGCTGCCATTCCACCTTGGCCAAATGGGCACAAACACAATCCAGAAGCTCTAGGCAGCTGGCCAAGGCCATCTCTGTGTGCTTCAGTCCCCACACCAACACCAGTTCTGTGGTTTGCTTCAGGATTTCCCATGGTGAATGCTCCCTCCAACTACAACTTGAGCTTTTGTGCCCTGGACTGACTCAAGCCTCAGCCTGCTCCAACTACAGCTGTAACTGACCTGCAAAAGCTGTGGTGGTTCTGTTTGTCTGCCAGGACTCCCTGCACTTAAGTCAGACCCAATTAAAGACCCACTCAGCCTGCTAAGGCAGCTATGGTAAGGCTTGCTCCTGGGAATTCCTACAGCCCACATTTTATCCAGCTCTAGCTCCAGCTCCAACTGGCTTACCAAAGACACCTGGTACATGCAGTTTACAAAGGGGAAGCTCTACTCAAGGCTACTTCTTAGTTACCAGAAGTTGCTGTTTTTCCTAAATTAAAGAAAGAAATATAAAGATATAACCAAAATGAGGAGACAGAGAAAAATGTTTCAAATGAAAGACAGAACAAAAGCCTAGAAAAAGAAGTAAACCAAATGGAGATAAGCAATCAATCAGATAGATTGCTTATTCAAAATAAGCAGTATGTTCAAATATTGAAGATATAACATGTTCAAAACATTGGTTACAAAAATGTTCAAAACATTGTTCAAAACATTGGTTGTTCAGAAATGTTCAGCAGACTCAGGAGGAAAAATATATGAACTCAGTGAGAACTTCAACAAAGAAACAGAATATATTTTAAAAAATCAGAACTGAAGAATACAATAATTGAAATAAAAAAAACAGACTAGAGGAACTGAACAGGAGATTAGATGATGCACAGGACTGAATCAGTGACCTGGAAAATAAGATACTGGAAATCGCCCAATTGGAACATCAAAAACAAAAAACAACAACAACAAAAAAAGAAATTAGATAATTTAAGGGTTCTCAGGGACAGTAGCAAACATTTCAACATTCACTGGGATTCATTTGGAATCTTAAGGATTTCAAAGGGAGTCTCTTCTCCCTTGTCCCTTTAAGGGACAGAAAACAAATTTTCCTAACCTGGAGTACGAAACATTCAAATCTAGGAAGACATAAGAGTTCCAAAGAGAATGAACCTAATGAAGTCCACACCAAGACACATTATTATTAAAATGCTAAAGGTTTAAGATAAACCTTAAAGAATCTTAAAAGCAGTGAGAGAAAATCAGTAGGTTATGTACAAGGGAGTTCCCATAAGACTGTCATCTGATTTTTCAGAAGAAACAGTGAAGACCATAAGTGAATTGCACAATATATTCAAAGTGAAGAAAGGGGAAAACACCTGCAACTAAGAATACTATACCAGTGGGGTTATCCTTCATAACTGAAGGAGAGATAGAGAATTGTGCAGACAAGTGAAAGCTAAAGTTCATCACTACTAAACCAGCGTTACACAAAAGGTTAAAGGGACTTTTTCAAGCAGAAAAGGAAAGACAAAAACTAAAGAAAAAAATACAGGAATGAAAAAACATTCACTGATAAAGGCTATTTAGTAAAGGTAATAGATCAACAATTATAAAGCTAGTATGAAGGTGAAAAGACTAAGAGCATTTGTAACTTCGGTAATAAATTAACAGAAGTAAACAGAAGATATAAAATATGTCAAAAACATAAATGTGGGTTTTAATAAGTAAATGAAATACTTCTTGTCAAGATGGCAGCATAAATAGACATGGCTTACCTCTTTGCACAACCACATCCAAATTACAACTAAAATACAGAAAAACATCACTCAGAACAATTAGAAATCAATTTGAATGGAAGTCTGACAATTAAAGAACCATATCCATCCAGACTGGTCAGAGGGGTGCAGATGTGGATCGGTCTGGCCTCACACCCATGTGTGGTGGATAAAATTTGTGGGGATATCTCGGGAGTGAGGAGTCCCAGTCTTGCACCAGGTAACCAATCCCAGGGTTCCAGTAACAGGAAGATAGTTCCCCACAACTTACGGCTACAAAAACTAGCAGGGATTGAGTAAGGGGAGAAAATTCTGGAGCCCTAAGCACTTCCTCTTAAAGAACCCACAGATGGACTCACCTACTCAGACTCTCTACCTCTGAGCTCTGGCACCTGGGTAGCAGCTTGGAAGGCACCAGTAGTGTGCTAGGAGAGACTGAGGTGCCTGCCATCAAGGTAAGGAGAGGTCATTGCCCCTGTTCAGGGCCCTTCCCCCACAGAGCCATAGAGATGGCAAGCAGGTACCATATCTGAGACCCCGTCAACCTGGCCAACAGTTTGGCTTGTCTTGGAGATCCCTAGAGACTCTACCCCACCCAATTTAAGATTCCACCCAAGCTGTTTGTTCATATGCTTGGCTAGTCTTCCCTCATATTGCACAACAACTTAAGTCCTCTCAAATAAGAAACAGTCTCAGTGAGCCCTAGGCCCAGTCCTAACACAAACCAGCCTAGATTCACAGCTTGGCTTCATTTGAGAATCTCCAAGACTACCACAAGCAGCTGCCATCTCAGATTGCCTTATAGCTCCACTTGAGTGGCTCCAGATAAAACACAGATGGTAGCTGACCTTGGCCTGCTCCACCCAGGAAACCCCAGGGCCAGGCACACACAATGGACAGCTACAGACCATGTTGGAGCACCACCACTCTGCCCCTGTACAGCTGATCCTCCAAAGAGTGTGGAGGTTGGTGGTAGGTAGTCACATCCAATCCTTGCAGCTGACTGGCCTGGGTAAATTTCTCCTATAGATCTGCCAACAGCAACCAAAGCTCAACCACAAGAGGAGGGTGTAATCAGCCCACAAAAAGGGGTGCCTCAAGTACCCAGCTTGGACGATGGGAGAGGATGTGCAACTGGACCCTACAGGACCTCTACTACATTAGGCCACACTACCAAGATATGGAGTCAAAGCAGCTCTACTGAATACACAGAAACAAACACCAGGAGGCTGTCAAAATGAGACAAAGAAACATGGCCCAAATGAAAGAACAGATCAAAACTCCAGTAAAAGAGCTAAAAAAAAAATGGAGATAAGCAATCTTATTCAATACAGAGTTCAAAACACTACTTTTTAGGATCATCAAGGAATTTATTGAGGACCTCTGCTGCATAAAAACATCCAATGAAAAACAAAGGATATACTAATTGAAATAAAGAATAATTTACAGGGAATCAACAGTACAGTTGATAAAGCCAAGAACCAAATCAATTATTTGTAATATTAGGAAGCAAACAAGAACCAGTGAAAACAACAAGAAGAAAAAAGCATCCCCCCAAAATGAGGATAATATAAGCAACCTCTGGGACAACTTCAAGAGGTCCAACATTTGCATCATAGAGGTGCCAGAAGGAGAAGAAAAATAGGAAGAAATTGGAAATCTGTGAAAAATAATGAAAGAAAACTTTCCTAATTTTGTGAAGGAAATATACATGCAAATCCAGGAAGCACAAAGAGTCCCAAACAAGATGGTTACAAAGAGGCCCATTCCAAGATACATTATAATTTAAAATGCCAAAGGTTAAAGACAAAGATATAATTTAAAAAGCATCAAGGGAAAACCAGTTACCTACAGAGGAGTTCCATAAGACTGTCAGCTGATTTCTCAAAACAAACTTTGCAGGCTAGAAGGCATTGGTGAGACATATTCAAAGTCATGAAAAGCAGGGACCTATAGCAGAGATTGCTCCACCCAGTAAAGCTCTTATTTAGAATCAAAGGACAGATAAAGAGCTTCCCAGATAAGAAGAAAACTAAAGGAGTTTATTATCACCTAACTATTATTGTATAAAATGTTAAAAGGACTTATTTAAGAAAAGGAAGAACAAAACTATGAACAATAAGATGGCAAAAATACATATCTATGAACAACTGAATCTAAAAAGCAAACTAAAACAAGAAGAACAAAGATAGGATCAGGGTTATGGAGAGTGTTTTGATGGTTACCAGATGGGAGGGGCTGTGGGGAAATGGGTGAAAAGGTGAGGGGATTAAGAAGTACAAATAGGTAGTTACAGAATAGCTATGGGGGTGTAAAATATAGTATAGGAAGTGGAGTAGCCAAAGAACTTACACGCATAACCCCTGGACATGAAAAATGGTAGGGATTACCTGAGGGAGTGGCTGGTGCTGGGTGGAGAGGGGCAAAGGGGAAAAAATCAGGACAACTATAATAGCATAATCAATAAAATAAAAAAAAATAAATGAAATGCTTATACATAGGATTGGTTTGAATTTAAGTAATGATCAAGTTAAAATAAACTGCTGTAAACATAGCTTGTCTTATATGAATCTCATGATAACCACAAACCAAAAGTCTGTAATAGATTAATAAAAATAAAGACAAAGGAACCCAAACATATTACTAAGGAAAATCATCAGTGTAAAAGAAAATAGAGCAAGGGAAGAAGGATGAAGCAGAGAGGAACTACGAAAGCAACTGGAAAAGTTAATAAAATGGTACATATCTAACCATAGTTAATCTAAGTGTAGATGGACCAAATGCTCCAAACAGAAGACCTAGTTTGCTTACCAGGGACTTACTTTATACTGAAGGTCACATGGACATAAAGTGAAGGGAGGGAAAAAGATATCTCCTGAAAATAAAACAAAAAGAAAACAGGGAGAGCAATCTTTATGTCAGACAAAACAGACTAAAAGACTGTAACAAGAGATAAAGTAGGGCATTACATAAAGGCATCAGTCCAATAAGTGTGTATAACACTTGTAAATATGTGCTCATATTAGGTGCTCATTTAGGAGCACCTAAATACATCTAGTACATATTAACATACATAGCAAGAGAGATTGACAATATAATAATAGGGAACTTTAACATCCCACTTACATCAGTACATATCATCCAAACAAAAAATCAATGAGGAAACAGTGGCTTTCACTGGACACATTAGATCAGGTGGAATTAATAGATATTTCAGAACATTTCACCCCAAATTAGCACAACATATTCTTTTCAAGTGCACATGCAACAGTTTCCAGGATAGACTTTATGTTAGACCACAAAACAAGTACCAGTAGATTTAAGAAGATTAAAATCATATGAATTATCTTCTCTTTAAAGCAGTATCAAACTAGAAATCAATTACAAGAACACAGGGGAAAACACACAAAAAAGTGGAAGTTAAATAACATGTTACTAAACAGTCAATTTTAATGAAGAAATCAAGGAGGAAATAAATAACAAAATCCTGAGACAAATGAAAATTGAAATATAATAATCTAAAAGCTTTGGACAGAGTAAAAGCAGTTCTAAGTGGGGAATTCATAGTGATACTGGCCTACCTCAAGAAACGTACAAGAAAAATCTCAAATAAACTAACTTTATACCTAAAGGAACTAAAAAAAAAAAAAAGGACAAACAAAGCTGAAAGTGAGTAGGAGGAAAGAAATATTTATAAGAGCAGAAATCATCAAATAGAGACCTAAAAATAGAAAATGTCCAGGAAACTTAAGAGCTGGTTCTTTGAAAGATAAACAAAATTGATAAATATTTTGCCAGACTCAACAAGAAGAAAAGGAAGCATCCAAATAAATAAAATAAGAAATAAGAGCTAATAACCAACACCACAGATATACAAAGGAATTATGAAAATACTATGAACAATTAAGAAATAAGAGCTAATAACCAACACCACAGATATACAAAGGAATTATGAAAATACTATGAACAATTATACTCCAAAATATTGGACAACCTAGGAGAAACGGAGAAGTTTCTAAAAACTTATAACCTTCCAAGATTGAATCAGGAGTAAGGCAAAAATCTGAACAGATCAATTTAGAAATGAAATTGAGTTAGTAATAAAAAACTTCCAACAAACAAAAGTCCATGATCATATTGCTTCACAGGCAAATTTAGTAAATAGTTAAAATGAAGTAAAAGCTACTCTTGCTACACTGTTCCAAAAAATTTTTGAAGAGGATGGAAAGCTTCCAATCTCATTCTAAAAGGCCAGCTTTACCTGATACCAGAACCATACTAAAACATAAAAAAGAAAATTATAGGTCAGTATTCATTATGAACATATATACATAAATCTTCAACAAAATACTAGCAAACCAATTTAAGCAATACATTAAATAGATCATATACAATGATCAAAGAAGATTTATTGTAGCAATACAAGAATATTTCATTATCTGAAAATTAACTTGATACACCACATAAACAGAATGAAGGATAAAATTTATACGATCATCTCAATAGATATAGGAAAAGCACTTGAAAAATTTAACATTTATTTGTGATAAAAACTGAACAAATGTGTAGAGAAGGAACATACCTCAACCTAGTAAGGGCCACATATAACAAACACAGCTTATATCATACTATATCACACTCAATAGTAAATAGCTTAAGGCTTTTTTTTTCTAAGTTGAGGATTAAGACAAGGATACCTTTATAATTGTTCCTGCAAACCCTTTACCTTTCCCCCTGAAATTCCCTTCCCCTCTCCTCTGGTCACTGTCAGAACAGGGGTGGGTGGAAATAGAAGGGAGGTTGGGAAGGCTGGGGTGTGGGGCTTGAGTGGGGGAAAAGACAGAAAACTGTACTTGAACAATTAAAAAATAAATTTAAAAGAAGGTTTAAAAAATAAAAAAGGCAAGGATGCCCACTCTCACTATTCTCACAATTGTATTAAAGGTTCTAGCCACAGCAATCAGACAAGAAAAAGAAATAAAATTCATCCAAATTAAAAAGGCAGATCTAATATGTGGCTTTTTCTAGATGTCATGAGAATATATATAGAAAACCCTAAAGATTCCATGAAAAATTATTTGAACTAATAAGCTTAGTAAAGTCACATTACAAAAATAATATTTAGAGATCAGTTTAATGTCTGTACAAACATAATGAACTACCAGAAAGAAAATTTAAGGAAACAATCCTAAGGTAGAAGACAGTGAAGGAGTAAGTAGAAGCTACACTCACCTCCTCCCAGGGCCAATCTAGAAGTACAACTAAATTGTAGAGAAATCATCCTGAATAACCAACTGAAAATTAGCTGGAGAGAAGCCTTATAACCAAGGTCAGACAGAGGGGACCATTTCAACACAACAAAGACTGGTAGAAAGTGCAGAGGAGGCAAGGTGCAAGAGGTCTAACTGGGATCCCACGGTCAGCTGAAGTTCTAAAGGGATATTTCAGCAGCTAGGCCTTTCCCCTGAGAGTCTAGGGTATAAACCCAAAATTGGGCTCTCCAGCCTACAGCACCAGAGCCAGAAAAGAACCCAGATAACATCTGGCTGTGAAAAGTGACAGTATTTCTATCTTCCAGGAAGGTATTGCTAAAGATGCAGAGAGCCTCTTAAAGGACCAGTGTACAAAATTGTGTTTGCAGTCACTTACCCTGGCCTGTGGCAGAGGGAGAGGAGGGTGGACTAGAGACACTTAAGGAGAGTCATGTTGGTGGCTCTGGGGAGACAACCGAAAGAACAGCTACCAGGTTGAGTGATTCCCCATACTGCATAAACTATGTTTCACAGAGCACTCCTCTCCAAGTGGCATCAGCCTAAGTGGAATCAATAGCCTGCCTACAGGAATTACTCTGCCCTACTCTGAGGTGCTAGAGGTGGGCTGCAGATTACAGTTTAAGTTTATATGATTGATCACTTTTACAACTAAGGTGGGGAATACAAAGGAATAGCCTAAATGGGAAGACAAAGAAACACACCCCAAATGAAAGAACAAGAGAATTCTCCAGAAGTACTAGATGAGAGGGAGACAAACAATTTATCACATAGAGGGTTTAGAGTAATGATTATAAAGATACTCGATAGCATGAAAAAACACATAGTAGGAACAATAAAACAGGAGTAGTCAGAAATAAAGAATGTAATATCTCAAATACATAATACACTGGATGGAATAAACAGTAGTTTACATCAAGCAGGCAATTCCATCAGTGATTTGGAAGAGAATGTACAAAAAGTCGTCCAGGCAGAGCAGCAAATAATAGAATTTTAAAAAATGAGGAAAGCATAAGAAACATGGACAACATGAAGTATAACAACATCTGCATCATGGGCATTCCAGATGGAGGAGAGAATGAGAAAGGGATAGAGAATCTTTTTTAAATTTGATTTCTTATTTTATTTTAAAAATTATTTTATTGTTGTTCACTTACAGTTGTCTGCATTTTCCTGCACCACTTTCCCCAACCCCATCCAAACCCACCTCCCTCCCTTGCTTCCACCCTTCCCCTTGGTTTTGTCCATGTGTTCTTTATATTAGTTCCTGAAATCACTTCCCCTCCATTATCTCCTCTCACCTCCCTGCTGGTTACTGTCAGATTGTTCTTAATTTCAGTGTCTCTGGTTATATTTTGCTTGCTTTTTTCTTTTGTTCATTATGTTCCAGTTAAAGGTGACATCATATGGTATTTGTCCTTCACCACCTGGCTTATTTTACTTAAGCATAATGCTTTCCAGTTCCATCTATGCTGTAGCAAAGGGTATGAGCTCCTTATTTCTCTCTACTGAGTAGTATTCCATTGTGTAAATGTACCATAGCTTTTTGATCAGCTCATTTTCTGATGGGTACTTAGGTTGCTTCTAGCACTTGGCTATTGTGAATTGTGCTGCTATGAACATTGAGGTGCACAAGTTCTTTTGGATTGGTGTTTCAGGGTTCTTAGGATATAATCCCAGCAGTGGAATTGCAGGGTCAAAAGGCAGGTCCATTTTTAGTATCCTGAGGATATTCCATACTATTTTCCACAGTGGCTGAACCAGTCTGCATTTCCATAAACAATGCACTAGGTTTCCCTTTTCTCCACATCCTCTCCAACACTTGATTGTTGATTTGTTTATGATGGCCATTCTGACTGGTGTGAAGTGGTATCTATTGTGGTTTTAATTTGCACCTCTCTGATAGCTAGTGATGCTGAGCATCTTTTTATATGTCTCTGGGCCCTCTGAATGTCCTCCTTGGAGAAGTGTGTGTTCAAGTCTTCTGTACATTTTTTAATGTTTGGGGTTTTTTTTGGTCTTCCTAGAGTGGAGTTGTGTGAGTTCTTTATATATTTTGGGGATCAAACCTTTGTCTGAGGTATCATTGGCAAATATGTTTTCTCAAATAGTTAGTTCTCTTTTCATTTTAATGCTGGTTTTCTTTTTTTTTTTTTTTTTGGCTGTGCAGAAGCTTTTTAATTTGCTGAGGTCCCATTTTTTTTTATTCTTTCTTTTGTGTCCTTTGCTCTAAGGGACATATCAGTGAAAATATTGCTATGTGTAAGGTCTGAGATTTTCCTGCCAATGTTTTTCCTCTAGGACTTTTATGGTGTCATGGCTTATATGTAAGTCTTTTATCCACCTTGAATTTATTTTTATGTATGGTGTAAGTTGATGATCAAGTATCATTTTTTTTTTGCATGTAGCTGTCCAGCTCTCCCAACACCATTCATTGAAGAGGCTATTTTTACTCCATTTTATGTTTCTTCCCCCTTTGTCAATTATTAATTGACCATAAAGACTTGGGTTTATGTCTGGGCTCTCTTTTCTGTTCCATTGGTCAATATATCTGTTCTTATACCAGTACCAGACTCTTTTGATTACAATGGCCTTGTATGCAGTTTGATTTCAGGTATTGTGATTCCTCCTACTTTGTTCTTCTTTCTGAACATTGCTGCAGCTATTCGGGGTCATTTAATGGTCCATATAAGTTTTTGAAGTGTTCTATATATGTTAAACATATCACTAGTACTTTAATAGAAATTGCATTGAATCTGTAAATTGCTTTGGGTAGTATGACGTTAATTCTTCCAATCCATGAACATGGTATATGCTTCCATGTGTTTGTTTTCCTTAATGCCTTTCTTCAGTATTGTGTAGTTTTCTGAGTACAGGTCTTCTACCTCCTTGATTAGGTTTATGCTATGTATTTTTTTCATGTTGCTATATCAAATGGGATTATTTTCTGATTTCTGTTTCTGATATTTCATTGTTGGTGTATAAAAATGCCTTTGATTTTTGAGTATTGACTTTATATCCCGCTATTTTTCCAAATTCACTTATTAGACTGAGTAGTTTTTTGGAGAACTTGATAGGATTTTCTGTGAACACTATCATTTCATCTACAAATAATGACAGTTTTTCTTCCTCCTTTTCAGTTTGGGTGTCATGTATTTGTTTTTCTTCTTTGATTGCTATGGCTAGCTCTACCAGTACTATGCTGAATAAGAGTGGGAAAAGCAGACATCCTTGTCCTTTTTTCTGGACTTATGGAAAATGTTTTAGTTTTTGCCCATTGGGTATGATGTAGGGTGTAGGTGTCTCATATATGGCCTTTATTATGTTGAGGAATGCTTCCTCTATTCCCTCTTTGCTAGTGTTTTTTATCATAAATGGGTGCTATACCTAATCAAATGCTTTCTCCATCTCTATTGATACAATCATCTGATTTTTGTCTTTTTTTAAATTTATGTGATATATTATTTTTATTGAGTTGTGAATATTGTATGCTCTTTGCATACCTGGGATGAATCCCAATTAATCATGGTGTATAATCTTTTTAATGTTTTGCTAGATGTGGTTTGCCAATATTTTGTTGAGGATTTTCACATCCATGTTCATAAATGGTATAGGCATGACATTTTCTTTTTAAAAAAAATTTCTTCATCTGGTTTTGTGATTAGGGTGATGCTGACTTCATAAAAAGAGTTTGGGAGTCTTCCATCATTTTGTATTTTTTGGAATAGTCTGTGAAGGATAGGGGTTAGCTCTTCCTTAGATGCTTTGTAAAATTCTCCTCTGAAACCATCTGGTCCTGGGCTTTTGTGTGCTTGGAGTTTTTTGATTTCTGCTTCAATTTCATGTTCTGTTATTGGTCTGTTTAGGCTTTTTGAATCTTCTTTATTCAGGTTTGCAAGAATAATTTTCTAGAAAGTTGACCATTTTACCTAGGTTTTGAGGATTCTTGGCCTATAGGTCTTTGTAGTACTTTTCTACACTCCTTTGTATTTCTGTGATATCAGTTGTAATATTTCCTTTTTCATTTCTGATTGTGTTTATTTGGGTCCTTTATCTTTTTCTCTTGATTAATCTAGTTAAAGGTTTGCCAATTTTGGTTATCTTTTCAGAGAATCATCTTCTTGATTTATCGACTCTTAGAATTGTGTTTTTAGTCTCTATGTCATTTAATTTTGCTCTGATCTTGATTATTTCCTTCCTTCTAGTTGCTCTGGGCTCTCTCTGGTGTTGTTCCTTGAATTCTTGTTATATAGGGTCAAATTTTTAATTTCAAATATTTTTCTATTTTTTTAGGTAGGCCTCTATTGCTATGAACTTCTATCTGAAGACTATCTTTGCAGTGTTTCATAAGTTTTGGGTTGTTTTGAGTTCATTTCTATTTGTTTCCAGAAAGTTTTTTATTTCTTCCTTGATCTCTTTCTTGACCCATTCATTTTTTTAATAGCATGCTATTCAATCCATGAGTTTGAATGTTTTGATTTTTTTTCCTAGAGGTTGCTTTCTAGTTTTAGTCACTTGTGGTTAGAGAAAATGCTTGCTATGATTTCATTTTTAAAAAATTTGTTGACTTGTCTTCTGTACTATCATGTGGTCTGTCTTTGAAAATGTTCCATGTGTATTTGAAAATAATATATATTTTGCCTCTTTAAGATGCAAAACTTTATATATATATCAGTTAAGCACATTTAATGTATGATTGTTCAATTCCACAGTAGCTTTGTTACTGTTTTCTTGAGAAGATCTATCCAGTTTTGATAGTGCGGTGTTAAGATCCCCTACTATAATTGTGTTGCTGTCAATATCTTTTTTTAAATCCTCCAAGATTTCCCTTATATATTCAGGTGCTCCTATTTTGGGTGCATATATGTTTATAATGTTTTTGTCTTCTTTATGGATTCTTCCCTTGAATATTGTAAAGTGTCCTTTTTTCAAAGTCTCTTTTTATGGCCCTTTCTTTGAAGTCCATTTTGTCTGATATGAGTTTTGCTACTCTGACTTTTTTCCTTTTCATTTACTTGGGACACTTGTTTCCAGCCCTTCACTTTAAGTTTGCATAGGCGTTTTGTTATGAGGTGAGTCTCTTTTAAGCAGCATATCTGTAGATCATGATTTCTTATCCATTCTGTCTTTTCAACATAACCTTCATGCATTTACCTTAGTGGTTGTTATTAATGGGTACTTATTCATCACCATTTTTTCATACCTGTGTTCCTCTGTCTTTGGTTTTTTTTTTTTTCTTAAAGCAGATCCTTCCTTTAGCATCTTTTGCAGAGCTGGTTTGGAAGAGGTGTATTATTTATGGCTTCTTTTGTCTGGGAAACTCCTTATTTATCCTTACATTTTAATTGAGAGTGTTGCTGGGTACAGTAGTCTTGGTTTTGGCCTTTGTTTTTGTTACTTGGAATATTTCTTGCCAATCCTTTCTAGCTTGGAGTGTTTCCATTGAGAAGTCAACGGCTAGAATTATTGGGGCTCCCTTGTATGTTACTTCCATTGTATGTTATTTATCCCTTGCTGCTTTTAAGATTATCTGTTTGTCTTGGGATTTTGCCATTTTAATTATGTGTCTTGAAGTGGACCTCTGTGGTTTCCTCTTAATTGGGATTCTCTCTGTTTCCTAGATTTGTGTGGCTTTTTCTATCATGAAATTAGGGAAGTTTTCCATCATTACATTTTGAAACAGGTTTTCTATCCCTTACTCTTCTTACTCTACTTCTGGTATCCCTATTATATGGCTATTGTTACTTTCTTATTGTCCCCCATTTCTTTCAACCCCTCTTTATTCTTTCTGAGTCCCTTTTCCTTTTCTTGGTTTATCTGCATATTTTTCCTCCCTTGTCCTAGTTTGCAATGAGTTTGTAATAGTTTCCCTGTAGTTTTTGGTAATTGTCTGTGAGCTCATTGAGTTTCCTCATAACCATTGCATTGAACTCAATATCTCATAGTTGACTTGCTTCTATTTAATTTAACATTTTTTCTGAGTCTTCCTCCTTTCATTTGGGGTTTGTTTCTTTATCTTCCCATTGTTTGTGAGACTCTTCTTGTTAGCCTATGCTTTTTATTATGATCTGTTCTGACTCCCTAGGTTTGTGGTGTGAACTACTGCAGTAGGAGTCCTGTGAGATTTAGTCATGCAATCTCTTCTATCTCCTGAAGTTGCTGCTCTTGGGTTGTCATGTATGTTGGCTATTCAGATGTTTTTGGTTTTGATTATTATCGGGTCTTTTTTTGGTGGGTCCTTCCCTCCAGCTGGTTTACTGAGAGTCTCTCTGCCCACCACATGTTTTATTCTATTGTGCATGTGTGGAAAGGTTGTGTTGAAGCTGGTTCCTCTGTCTGTCCAAAGTTTTAAGGTTTCTCTCTCACTCAGTTGATTCTTTTGGACAACTTCTACACCATTTAGTTCTATTTCCAGATTGACCTTGGTGGACGTTAGTGTGGCTTCCACTCATTCACCATCTTCCTTTATTATTAGTTGTTGGTTCTTTTGTTGGTGGGTTGTCTCTTCCAGCAGATATACTGATGTTGACAGATCCCACCTACCTTTTATGTGATCAGTTGGTGGGAGAAGGCCAAATGGATTAAGACAATGGAAGTGTATTCAATAGGATTTAAAGTACCAACATGTAAAGAAGAGATAGGAGGTTCTTTGGATTAGTATATTGTTAACAATGATATTTTGGCTAACTAACCAGTTTTTAGAAAGGGTAGAAAAAAGATAAGACTGTTGTTAGAGGTGGAAGGGTTGTGAATTGAATCCTGAAAACAGTGATCTTGCTGGAAGTCAGATTATGAGATATTGTGAGAGTAAAAAATAGAAAATAGGTGTGGTATGAGAAAGAATAGCAATAACCACAACAGTAATAAAGTTCTGAAAGACAGTGAACTGGGCTAAGATTCCAGAGGAATGCTATGTATTACTTACAATTTTATGGAACAATAACTATTGAGAATAATACTGGAACACCAATAATATGACAGAATTTGTGTGATCTGAATAACAAGAGTAGGAAGTACATGACCTAGAGTAATGTGCTAGTGGAACACAGGTGAAGTGAAAGATGGAAAATTAAAAATATGCTATGGAAAAGAGAACAAAGAAAACCAGTCACACAATGTAATTAATGAAACAAGATTAAGAAAACTAGATAGACTTCTGCCAAGATGGAGGCATAGGTGGATATACTGTGCCTTCTCACACAACCAAGTTTAGAGACAACTAAATATTAGCAACAGAAAACACATCCAGAACACAGATAATTGAACTTTTCGAAGTCTGTTAACAACAAAGTCTTCAGCCTGACCGGTAAGGGGCGAAACCAGCAGCTGGTGGAGCGGGGTTGCACAGGAAAACTCGGTCGGCCCGACTCAGGTGTGCGGAATCCAGGCGCACAGAATCCAGGCGCACAGAATCCAGGCGCACAGAATCCAGGTGCAGGGATGGACCTAGTGAGCGACCCAGCGCAGGGAAACAGCAAGGGAGCAGGGCTGCGGGTTGACTGTGGTCTCGCTTTCGTGCAGAGATAGACAAGCAAGGGAGTGGGCCATTGGACCGGAACCCAGTGGGTCCCCACAGCAAGAGGCAGGGAGGGCACTGCCATTTCCCTGCTCTGACCCTACCTCCACATACAGCATCATAACCCAGTGACTCTGAGTGGCCTGGCCCTGGTGAACCACCTAAGGCTGTGCTCCTCACCTAGCCTTGCGAAACAGCAGAGGGGGTCGCCATTCCCCCCGCTCTGACCATGCCCCCACATACAGTGTCACAACCCAGGGACCTGGGAGTCCAAGGCTCCGCTCCTCACACTTAAAGGGCGCAAACAGACCAAAAATGGCTCAAGAAGATCTCAAAGCCCCAGAGCCCATAGATCTAAGTGATGAAGAAATAGCAAAACTCTCAGACACACAGTTTAAAACACTGGTCATCAGGATCCTCACAGAACTGGTTGATTATACCGACAAATTAGACAAATATATGAAGGCGAAACTAATTGAAATGAATGGAATTGCACAGGACACCAATAGCAATGAAAAGGAAACTGGGACTCAAATCAATGGAGTGGACCAGAAGAAAGCAAATAATGGCCAAACAGAAAAGAGTCAAGAAGCAAGAATTCAAAGAAATGAGGAGAGTCTTAGGAACCTCCAGGACATCTTTAAATGCTCCAACATCCAAATTATAGGGGTACCAGAAGGGGGAAAGGCACAGCCACCAGTGGAAAACTTACTTGAACAAATAATAAAGGAGAATTTCCCCAATCTGGCAAAGGAAATAGACTTCCAGGAAATCCAGGAAGCTCAGAGAGTCCCAAAGAAGTTGCACCCAAGAAGAAACAAACCAAGGCACATCATCATTACATTAGCCAAGATTAAAATGAAGGAGAGAATCCTAGAAGCAGCAAGAGCTAAGGGGACAGTCACCTACAAAGGAGTCCCCATCAGACTGTCAGTGGATTTCTCAAAAGAGACCTTACAGGCAAGAAGGGGCTGGAAAGAGGTATTCCAAATCATGAAATCCAAAGACCTACAACCAAGATTGCTCTATCCAGCAAAACTTTCATTTAGAATGGAAGGACAGATAAGGTGCTTCTCAGATAAGATCAAATTCAAGGAGTTCATCATCACCAAGCCCTTATTATATGAAATGTTAAAGGGACTTATCTAACAAAAAGAAGTTAAAGAAACATGAACAGTGAAAGGACAACAAACTCACAGTTATTAACAACCACACCTAAAACAAAAGCAAACTAAAAGGACAGCTAGATCAGGAGTGGAAACATAGAAATGAAGATCTCAAGGAGGGTTAGCAACAGGGGAGTGGGAGGAGGAGAAGGGGGGAGAAGATACAGAGAATAAGTAGCATAGACGGTAGGTAGGAAATAGATGGGGGCAAGAATAGTATGGGAAATATAGAATCTAAAGAACTTGAGACACATGGTCATAAACTAAAGGGGGGGGTAATGGTGGGGATGGGGGGTAGGGTGGAGGGGAATGAAAGGGGGAATAGAACAACTGTAACAGCATAATCAATAAAAAAATAAAAAAAAGAAAACTAAACAAAAAGAAGAGAAAATAAAAATACTAATAAAGTAAAAGAAGTAAAAATAATAAAAATAGTAATACAAATAAACAATTACTTGCATGTTCTCTGGAATAGCAAAGAATAATTTGTCTCAGTTTCTTAGTTGTTGTGATGATCATTCTTTGGGTCTGACTCTGGTCATTTCACGCCTCCAAGTCTTACTGTCTCCTTTTTGGGAAAAGAGAGAGGGAGAGTGGGAGGGAGGAAGGGAGAAAGGGACAGGGAGAAGGATAGGGATGGGCCTCCTACTATTTATGCCTTTAGTCCACCAATTGTTCTGTCCTTGAGGTGCACTAATTATGGGCAACTCATACACCATCTTCTTGCTCTTTGCTGTCCTAGGTGCTAGGGACTCTCAAAGTCTCTTCAGACTAGTTCAGTTTCCCCTCTGAGTTATGTGTTTCTGGGGACTGCTAACTCTCTGATCCCTGCTTCTTTCCTGTGCTGGAGGTGCCTCTGCCTTCCTCTTAGCAAGCCAGTCTGGTCTCAAAGGGTGGGAGCCCCGCAGTGGCTGTTATGTTGGGTGTGGGCACATGCCTCTGGGGCTGTGGTCTTGGGCATACTCAGATGAGGCAGCAGTTGTGGGCATGCACACTCTCCTACTGCAGCTGTGTAGTTGTGTTGTGGTGGTGTGTGGTGGTGTGTGGTGGGAACTGCTGGGGCCACAGGTGTGGGTGGGCTCAGGACCCATTTATGATAAAAAAAATTCAGCAAAGTGGATTAGAGGAGGCATACCTAACAAAATAAAGGCTATATATGACAAACCCACTGCCAATGTCATACTCAATGGGCAAAAACTACAAGAGTTCCTCTTAATGTAAGGAACATGACAATGATGACCAGTTTTACCTCTCTTATTCAGCATAGTGGTGGTAGTCCTAAACACAGCCATCAGACCAGAAGAAGAAAGAAAAGGCACCCAAAATCAAAAGGAAGAAGTAGAACTGCCTTTATTTGTAGATGACATGATATTGTACATAGAGAACTCCAAAGATTCGACCAAGAAACTGCTAAAAGTGATAAATGAATTCAGTAAAGTAATGGGATACAAAATTAATATCCAGAATGTTACATTCTCATATGCCAGTGAACAAACTAACATAAAGGAAAATTTAGAAAGGAATCCCATTCACCATTGCTTCCAAAAGAATAAAATAACTAGGAATAAACCTAACCAAGGGTGTAAAAGACCTTTACTCAGAAAATTATAAGGCGCTGAAGTAAGAAAGTGAAAAAGACACAAATAAGTAGAAGCACATAATGTGTTCATGGATAGAAAAAATTAACATCATTAAAATGTCTATATTACACAAAGTAATCTATAGATTTAACACAATTCCTATGAAGATTACAATGACTTATTACACAGAGCTAGAACATATATTTCAAAAATTTATGTGGAACCACAAAAAACCCTGAATAGCAACAGTGATCCTGAGAAAGAACAAAATTGGAGGAATTGTGCTACCTAATATTAAAAAAAAAAACTATACCAAAAGGCCATAGTAATCAAAATAGCATGGCACTGGCATAAAAAGACAGAAATAGATCAATGAATTATAATAGACAGCCCAGAAATAAACCCACACCTTTATAGTCAATTAATTTTCAACAGAGGAAGAGAGCACATACAATGGGCTAAAGATAATTTATTCAACAAATGGTGTTGGGAAAACGATCTATACAGATCCACGGAGAAAAATAATACTAGACCATCTTCTGACAATACACACAAAACTAAACACAACATAATTCAACACTTAAATGTTAGACCTGGAACCTAAAAATTCTACAAGAAAACATTTGCAGCAAAATCTCAGACATTGCTTGTAGCAATTTTTTAAATCAGATATATCTCTCTAGGCAAGAGAGAAAATATAAATGGGACTACATCAAACTAAAAAGGTCTTGCTTAGGAAAGGAAATCATCAATAAAATAAAAAGACAACCCCAGGAGAACATATTCTCTGATACATCTGATAAGGGGTTAATATTCAGAATTTATAAAGTACTTACAAAACTCAAAACAAACAATAAAGACCAAACAACCTAATTTAAAAATTTTCAAAGGATCTGAATAGACTCTTCTCTAAACAGGACATACAGACATTCAACAGACAAATGAAAAGATGCTCAGAGTCACTAATCATCAGATTAATGCAAATTAAAACCACAGTGACCATCTCACAGTAGTGAGAATGGCTATCGTCAATAAATCAAAAACAACAAGTGCTGGCACAGACGTGGAGAAATGACAACCAAAGGTACCATGGGTGGGAATGCAGACTGGTGTAGCCATTGTGGAAAACAGTATGGAGGTAAGATACCTCAAAACATTAAAAATGGATTTGCTTGTTGACCCAGTGTCCCTCTTCTGGGGGTATCTGAAGGAATATGAAACACTATATTTTTATAGTGTTTTAACACTCTAGGAGTATTTTCAAACACTCTGGGAGTATTTGAAAGAATATATGCACCCCTGTGTTCAATGCAGCATTTTTTACAATTGCCAAGATATGGAAGCAGTTCAAGTGTCCATCAGTAAATGAGTGGATAAAACAACTATGGAATATTTACATGATGGAATAAGTACTCAGCTGTGAAAAGAAAGAACATTTTACCATTTGTGATAGTATGGATGGACCTAGAGAACATTATGCTAAGTGAAATAAGCCAATCAGAGAAAGACAAATGCCATATGATTTCACTTTAATGTGGGGTCTAATGAACAAACTGACCCAACAAGGAAAATAGGGACAGACTCATAGATGAAGAGCAGAATGACAGCTAATGGAGGTAGTGAGGGGGTAGAGGTATCAAGCACAAAAGAAAAAGGACTAATGGACATGGACAACAGTGTGGTGATTGCTGGGCAAGGGTGTTATAAGGAGCTTACATGGTAATGGAAAATACACTAAAAATTAACTCACAAAGAAAAAAGAAAGAAAAAAGCTCCTTTTACAATTTTATTTCATTATAAATGAAGTGCATAGAAATAAATTTAACCATGGAAGCAAAATACCTGTACTCTGAGAACTAGAAGACATTTAAGGAAGAAATTGATGAAGACACAAATAAATGGAAGAATACACCATGTTCATGGATTATAAAAATTGTTATTGTGAAAATCTTCATATTACTCAAAGCAATCTCTAGATTCTGTGGAATCTCTATTCAACTGCTGGTGGTGCATTTCACAATACTAGGACAAACAATCCTCACATGTATATGAAACCATGAAAACCCTGAATAGCCAAAGCTCTCTTGAGAATCAAGAACAAAGTTTGAGATATTATGCACCCTGATTTCAAACTCTATTACAAAGTTATAGTAGTGAAAACATTAAGGTTCTGAAACAAAATGAAACTCATAAATCAATGGAACATAATAGAGATACTGAAGTAAACCTACACATCTACAGCCAATTAATCTATGACTAAGCAGGCAAAAATATACAATGTGGAAAAGACAGTTTATTCAAAATTTGTGTTGGTGAAAGTAGATAGACACATGCAAAAAAAAAAGTAAGAAAGAGACTAGGCCACGTTCTTACAAGAGATATAAAAGTGAACAAAAAATGGATTAAAGCCTTGAATATGAAACCTAAACCATAGAAGTCTTAAAAGAAAACATAGGCTGATATCAGTCTTAGCAATTTTTTAGGGGGGGTATGGTTTCTTGAGTGAAGATAAAATAAAATAAAATAAATGCAAATGATACTACATAAAATTAAAAAGGTTTTGGACAGTGGAGAAAACCGTCATGATGAAAAGTCAACCTACTGACTGGGAGAAGTTATTTGCAGTTGATGTAACTAAGTGGTTTATATTTAAAACATAAAAAAAATTATACTGCATAACATTAAAAAAACTTAATGAAAAAATTAGCAGGGGATCTGCATAGACATTTCTGTAGGGGACACACAGATACATGGCCAATAGACATATGTAAAGATACACAGCATTAGAAATCTTCATGGAAATGTAAATCAAAACCAAAATGAGATATTATGTCACACTTGTGAGAATAGCTGTTATCAAAAAGACAATGTATAACAAGTGTTGGTGAGGATGTGTAGAACAGGGAACACTTTTTTTGATGTTGGTGGGATTTTAACTGGAGCAGCCACTATGGAAGACAGGATGGAGATTCCTCAATAAATTAAAAATAGAATTACCATATGACCCAGCATTTTATGTTCTGGATATTCAACCAAAGAAAACAAAAATACTAATTGAAAAGTATATATCCACCCTTATGTAAATTATAGCATTATTTACAGTAGACATGAAGCAGCCCACAAGTGCCCATCAACCACTGAGTGGATAAAAAAGCTGTGTTCAAAGTGAAATACTACTTGGCTATAAAAAATAGTGAAATACCACTTTATATGACAGCATGTATGGACCTAGAGGGTATTATGTTAGGTGGAATAAATCAAGCAAAGACACACAAATACTATATGATTCCACTTACATGTGATATCTAAAGAATAAAATAAAATACTGTAGAAACAGACTCATAGATATAGAGAACTCATAGATATAGGAATGACAGTTGTCAGAGAGTGGGGGTGTTAGGTTCTGGGTGATAACAGTGAAGGGATTAAAAATACATATTGGGCCCTGGCTGGTGTAGCTCAGTGGATTGAGCGCGGGCCTGCGAACCAGACACTCGCGGTTCGATTCCCAGTCAGGGCACATGCCTGGGTTGCAGACTAGGTCCCTGCAGGCCAATTCCCCGCAGGGGACGCACGAAAGGCAACCACACATTGATGTTTCTCTCCCTCTCTCCTTCCCTTCCCCTATAAAGATTAATAAATAAAATATTTTTTAAAAATCATGCTATAAAAAAATACATATTGGTCATTACAGAATATTCTCAGAGATGTAGATTATAACATAGGAGATATAGTCAGTAATATTGTAGTAACTATGTACATGACAGATAGGTACTTGAAACATTGGGGGATCACTTTATAAAGTACATAATTATCTAACCACTATGTTTTACTTCTGAAACTAATGCAGAATAATATTGAATATAAACTAATTGGAAAATAGGTAGGTAGATAGATAGATATATAGATAGCTGCTAGATATATAGATATTCAGTAGGTAGATAAAAAACAGAGACCTGAAGAAGTTTTCCTGGAGTAAAAAGAACATCTCAATGGTATAATATCTCTTTCACATGTTTCACCAGCATTACCCCCCATATTTTAAAAAGCAACAACACATACTGTGCCCTTTCTAAAAACCTCCTGGTAACCACACCTGAGCTAAGAATTGGTCACAAGTCTAGTGAAGGAATCAAAATCCCATCTCCTTTCCTAAGAGTGAATAAATCATTTCAAGAAAAAGCAAGTGTTTTCAATAAATCACAGGTTAAATTTATAAATTGGCCTCACCCAGAATACACTTTAACTACATATAATAGTACTCTATAACTGCACTCAAGGTTAACTGGGATGCCTCGTGTGTCCTCCTCTGAATTTGACTTATTGTACCTCTTCTCTTTGGAAGTTCATATGAAACAGTAAGTCAGAGTAATTACCTTCTGTCTTCAGCTATGCTGGCATTAAGAATGTTTCTAGAGAGGCTGCTTCACATGCTGTGATTTTCACCATTCTGTAGGTGCTTCAAAAAGAGCATTGCCTGGGAAAAAAGGAAACAATCTCGATAAAAGTGATTTATATATTAAACACTAAAGAAATGTGAAGTATTCCAAGTAGGTACTATTCTCCTTAAAAGAAATAATACAGGTTTGTTTGTTCTAAAAAGAAGAGTGGCAAAAGGGAAGGAAGGAGGTTGAATGTCTGTCTTTACTTAACCTTCCTTTCTTAAGGATGTTTATACTGGATATAGAATTCTGAGTTGACAGTTTTTTCCTTTGAGCCCTTTAAATATATTTCACTCATTCACTCTGGGCTGTGTAGTTTCTAACAACAACAAAAAAAACCATCTGCAGTTAGTTGTGTTAGTGTTACATCGTAGGTAATAACATAATTTTTCTTGGGGTAGTTTCAAAAATTTTACTTGTAACTTTCACCTGTAAGATTGTGATGTGTTTGGACATGGGTGTACTGGGGTTTATCCTACTTGAGGTTTTCAGTAGTTTTTCTCTCTCTCTAATTTTGAATGGTTTTCAGCATATACTCTTTATGCTGGGATTTCAATAACATAAATATCAGACTTCTTGTTATTGTCCCACAGGTGTCTGAAAATCTGTTCTTTTTACTTTTTGTGAGGGGACTATTTTTTTCTCCCTGTGGGTCAGGTTGAATAATTTCTAGTTATTTATTTTCAATTTTTGGGACCGTTCTTCTGTCATCTCCACTGTGCTCTAAGCTCACTTAGTGTTTTTTTTTTAAATTTAGTTGTATTTTTCAGTTCTAAAATTTCCATTTGGTTCTCCATACCTTCTCTTTCTTTGCTGAATGTTTCTGCTTTTCCATTTAATTCTTTTAAAATGTATTTTTCATTATAGTTGACATACAATATTTTATTAGTTTCAGGTGTACCATAGTATGATTCAACATTTATATACCTTACATTGTAACCACCATAATAACTTTAGTAAAAACCTGTTACTGCACACAATTACTAACCATTAATGGGAATGTACTGTGCAGCATAGGGAATCCCCATGTATTGTTTATTTTATAACTTGAATTTATACTGCTTAATCTCCCCTTTATTGCCCAACAACCCACCACCTCACTGCTAACAACCATCAGTTCTCTGTATCTATGAGTTTGCCTCTGTTTCATTGTATTTGTTTTGGATTTTAGATTCCACATATAAAGGGAACCATAAGATATATGCTTTCTCTGTCAGGTTTATTTCACCTAAGAAAATACCTTGTGTTCTATATAATTCACACTGTTTTCCATAGTGATTGCACCAATCTACATTTTCACTAGCAGTGCATGAGGGTTCCCTTTTCTCAACATCTTTGCCAGCATTTGGTTGATTAATTGATGGTAGTCATTCTGACAAGTATGAGGTGGTATCTCATTTTAGTTTTGATTTGCATTTCTCTGCTCATTAGTGATGTTGAGCAGCTTTCCATATGTCTATTGGCCATCTGTATGTCTTCTTTGAAGAAGTGTGTATTCAGGTCTTCTGTCTACTTTATTTATTTATTTATTTATTTATTTAATTTATTTAATTTATCTTTAGAGGGGAAGGAGAGAGGGAGAGAAACATCAATGTATGGTTGCTTCTCGTGTATCCCCTGCTGGGAACTGGCCTGCAGGGAACTGGCTTGCAACCCAGGCATGTGCCCTGACTGGGAATCGAACTGCGATTGTCTGGTTCGCAGGCCCGTGCTCAATCCACTGAGCTACACCAGCCAGGGCTTCTGTCTACTTTTTAATTGGGCTGTTTGGATTTCTGGTGTTAAGTTGTCTGAGTTCCTTATAAATTTTGGATATTAACTCCTTATCAGATGTATCACTGGAAAATATTATCTCCTATTCAGTAATTTGTCTTTTTCGTTTTTTGATGATTTCCTTTACTGTGCAAAATTTTTTTAGTTTGATGTAGTTCCCTTTGTTTATTTTTCCCCCTTGCATGAATATATGTATGTATGTATGTATATATATATATGTATATATGTATATGAAATATTGTTAAGAGAAATGTTCGAGATTTTTCTGCCTATGTTTCCTTGTAAAAGTTTTATGGTTTCAAGTCTTACTTTTAAGTCTTTAATCCACTTAAGATTATTTGTATATGTTGTAATTATGTTGTCAGTTTCATTTTTTTATACATCTGTCCAATTTTTCCAACCATTTATTGAATAGACTATATTTATCCCACTATATGTTATTGCCTCCTTTATTAAATATTAAGTGAAATTATAGGTGTATGTTTATTTCTTCTCTCTCAATTATGTTCCATTAATATTTATCTCTGTTTTTATGCTAGTATCATGCTCTGTTGATTACTATGACCTCATAGTACAATTTGATGTCAGGTAGTATGCTATCTTCAACTTTGTTTTTCTTTTATCTATCTATCTATCTATCTATCTATCTATCTATCTATCTATCTATCATCTATCTATCTATCTATCTATCTATCTATTGTTGTTCAAGTACAGTTTTCTGTTTTTTACTTCCATTTCAGTCCACCCCCACTGTGCTCCCCATCTCCTTCCCATTTCCACCCCCCCACTAGTCTTTGTCCATGTGTCCCTCATACTATTCCTGTAAATCCTTCCTCTTTCCCTCAGGAATTCCTTCCCCTGTCCCCTCTGGTATATTTTGCTTGCTTCTTTGTTTTGTTTAGCTTCCCGTTAAAGGTGAGATCATATGGCATTTGTCTTTCATTGCCTGGCTTATTTCACTCAGCATAATGCTTTCCAGTTCCTTCCATGCTGTTGCAAAGGGTAAGAGCTCCTCCTTTCTTTCTGCTGCATAGAATTCCATTGTGTAAATGTATCATAGTTTTTGGATCCATTCATTTACTGCTGGGCACCTAGGTTGCTTCAATCTCTTGGCTCTTGTAAATTGTACTGATATGAACATTGGGGTGCATAGGTTCTTTTAGATTGGTGTTTCAAAGTTCTTAGGATATGATTCTAGCAGTGGCATTGCTGGGTCAAAAGGCAGATCCATTTTTAGTTTACTTAGAAAATTGCATACTGTTTTCTATAATGGTTGTACCAGTCTGCAATCCCACCAACAGTGAACTAGGGTCCCCTTTCCCCACAACCTCTTCAACACTTGTTCGTTGCTTTGTTTATGATGGCCATTCTGATGGGTATAAAGTGGTATCTCATTGTGGTTTTAATTTGCATCTCTCTGATAGCTAGTGATATTGAGCATCTTTTCATGTGTCTCTAGATACTCTGTATGTCCTCCTTGAAGAAATGTCTGTTCAAGTCCTTTTCCCATTTTTTAATTGGGTTATTTGTCTTCTTAGAGTAGAGTCGTATAAGTTCTTTGTATATTTTGGAGATTAAACCTTTGTCTGAGGTATCATTGGCAAACATGTTTTCCCATAAAGTTGGTTCTCTTTTTATTTTAATACTGTTTTCTTTATTTGTGCAGGAGCTTTTTATTTTGATGAGATCCCATTTGTTAATTCTTTTTTTTTTTATGTCCCTTGCTCTAGGGGACATGTCAGTAAAAATGTTGCTGTGTGAAATATCTGAAATTTTCCTGCCAATGTTCTCCTCTAGGATTTTAATGGTGTAACAGCTTATATTTAAGTCTTTTATCCACCTCAAATTAATTTTTGTGTATGGTGTAAGTTGGTGCTTGAGTTTTATTTTTTGGCACATAGCTGTCCAGTTCTCCTAACACCATTTGTTGAAGAGGCTATTTTTACTCCATTTTATGTTACCCTCTTTGTCGAATATTAATTGCCTGTAGAGAGTTGGGTTAATTTCTGGGCTCTCTGTTCTGTTCCATTGGTCTATGTGCCTGTTTTTATGCCAGTACCAGGCTGTTTTGATTACAGTGGCCTTGTAATATAGTTTGGTAACAGGTATTATGTTGCCCCCTACTTTGTTCTTCTTTCTCAAAATTGCAGCAGCTATTCAGGCTCGTTTCTGTTTCCATATAAATTTTTGAAGCGTTTGTTCTATGTCTGTGAATGATACCATTGGTACTTTAATAGGTATTGTATTGAATCTATAAATTCCTTTGGATAGTATGAACATTCTGATGATGTTAATTCTTCCAATCCATGAACATGGTGTATGTTTCCATTTGTTTGTGTCTTCCTTGATCTCTTACTTCAGTGTTGTGTAGTTTTCTGTATTTAGGTCTTTTACCTCTTTGGTTATGTTTATTCCCAGATATTTTATTTTTCTTTTTGCTATATCGAATGAAATTTTTTCTTGTTTCTGCTTCTGCTTTTTCATTGTTAGTATACAAAAATGTCTTTTATTTCTGGATATTGACTTTGTATCCTGCTGTTTTGCTAAATTCATTTATTATGTCAAGCAGTTTCCGGGTAGAGTCTATAGGATTTTCCATGTTCATTATCATATCATCTGCAAAGAGTGACAGTTTTGTTTCCTCCTTTCTATTTTGGATGCCTTTTATTTCCTTTTCTTGCCTGATCGGTGTGGCTAAAACTTCCAGTACTATACTAAATAGAATTGGTGAAAGTGGACATCCTTGTCTTGTCTCTGATCTTAATGGAAAAGATTTTAGTTTTAGCCCATTGAGTATGATGTTGGCTGGAGGTCTCTCATTATGGCCTTTATTATATTGAGGAATACTCCCTCTATTCCCACTTTGCTCAGTGTTTTTATCATAAGTAGGTGTTGTACCTTATCAAAAGCTTTTTCTTCATCTATTGATATGATCATTTGATTTTTGTCTTTGCTTTTGTTTATGGGATGTATTACATTTACTGATTTGCGAATATTGAACCATCCTTGCATCCCTGGTATGAATCCCTCTTGTTCATGGTGTATGTTCTTTTTAATGTATTGTTGGATGCAGTTTGCCAATATTTTGTTGAGGCTTTTAGTGTCTATGTTCATCAGTGATATTGGCCTGAAGTTATCTTTCTTTGTTGTGTCTCTATCTGGTTTTGGAATTAGGATGATGCTGGCTTCATAAAAGGAGTTTGGGAGTTTTCCATCATTTTGGATTTTTTGGTATAGTCTGTGAAGGATAGGGGTTAGTTCTTCCTTAAATGCTTTGTAGAATTCTCCTGTGAAACCATCTGGTCCAGGGGTTTTGTGTGTTGGGAGTTTTTTTATTGCTGCTTCAGTTTCATGTGTGGTTATTGGTCTGTTCAGGCTTTCTGCTTCATCTTCTTTGAGTTTTGGAAGATTATATTTTTCTAGAAATTTGTCCATTTCACCTAGGTTTCCAAATTTCTTGGTATATAGTTCTTCATAATAATTCCGTACAATCCTTTGTATTTCTGTGATGTCATTTGTAATCTCTCCTCTTTCATTGGTGATAGTGTTTATTTGAGTCCTCTTTCTTTTTATTTTTGATGTGTCTGCTTCAAGGCTTGTTTATTTTGCTTATCTTTTCAAAAAAAAGAAACCCTCCTGGATGCATTGATTATTAGAATTGTGCTTTTAGTCTCTATATCATTTATTTCTGCTCTGATCTTGGTTTTTTTCTTTCTTCTACTTGCTCTGGGCTGTCTTTGTTGTTTTTTCTTGAGTTCTTGTAGGCATAGGGTTAGGTTTGTTTGAAATGTTTGTATCTTTTTTAGGTAGGCCTGTATTGCTATAAACTTCCCTCTCAGGACTGTCTTTGCTGTGTCCCATTAGTTTTGGGTGGTTGTTAGTTCATTTTCATTTGCTTTCAGAAAGTTTTTGATTTCTTCCCTGATTTCATTCTTGACCCATTTGTTGTTTAATAGCATGCGATTCAATCTCCATGATTTTGTGTGTTCTGGGTTTTTTCCTTTGGGGTTGGTTTCCAGTTTCAATCCCTTGTGACTGGAGAAAATGCTTGGTATGACTTCAATTTGCTTGAATTTGTTGAAGGTTGTTTTGTGTCCTATCGTGTGGTCTGTCTTTGAAAATGCTCCATATGCATTTGAAAGAAATGTGTATTTAGCTTTTTTTGGATGAAGGGCTCTCTCTATATATATCAGTTAAGTCTATTTCATCTAGGACATTTTTCAATGCCACAATATCTTTTTTGATATTTTGTTTGGAAAATCTGTTCTTTTTTGACAGCGGGGTGTTAAAATCCCCTACTATAATTATGTTGCTGTCATTATTTTTCATGAAGTCCTCTAAGATTTTCTTGATATATTTGGGTGCTTCTATGTTGAGTGGATATATATTTATGATGTTAATGTCTTCTTAATGGGTTCTTCCCTTGAGTATTATGAAGTGACCTTCTGGGTCTCTCTTTGTAGTCCTTTTTTTGAAGTCTATTTTGTCTGATGTGAGTATTGCTACCCCAGCTTTTTTTTCTGTTCATTTGCTTAGGAAATTTGTTTCTAGCCCTTCACTTTTAGTCTGTGTAGGTCTTTTTTCCTGAGATGCGTCTCTTGTAGGCTGCATATGTGTGGGTCATGCTTTTGTATACATTCACTTATTCTATGTCTTTTGATTGGAGCATTTAATCCTGTTACATTTAAGGTTATTATTGATAGGTACTTATTCATTGCCATTTTTGTACCTGTGTTCCTCTCTGTTTCTTTCTTTTTCTTCCTTTCCTTAAAGTAGTCCTTTTAGCATTTCTTGCAGAGCTGGTTTCATGGAGGTGTATTCTTTTAGACTTCTTTTGTCTTGCAAGCTCTTTATTTGGCTTTCTATCTTGATTGAGAGCCTTGCTGGGTAAAGTAGCCTTGGTTGCAGGCTTCTGGTTCTCATTACTTGGAATATTTCTTGTCATTCTCTTCTTGCTTGGAGCAATTCCATTGAGAATTCAGCAGCTAACCTTACTGGGGCTCTCTTGTATGTTACTTTGTGTTTTTTTCCTTGCTGCCATTAAGATTCTCTCTTTGTCTTGGAATTTTGCCATTTTAATTATGATGTGTCTTGAAGTGGCCCTCTTTGGGTTCCTCTTGATTGGGACTCTCTTTGATTCCTGGATTTGTGTGATTTTTTCTCTCATTAAATTAGAGAAGTTTTCCCTCATTACTTTTTCAAATAGGTTTTCACTCCCTTGTTCTTCTTCTCCTTCTGGTATCCCTATGTTTTGGATATTGGTATAATTCATATTATATTGCATTTTTTAATCCCTCTTCATTTTTTCTGAGTCTCTATTCCTTTTCTTGCTTTTTTTGTGGGAGTTTTTTTCTACTTTGTCCTTTAACTCACTGATCCAACCTTCTGCTTCATAGATTCTGCTTTTGATTCTTTCTACTGTGTTCTTCAGTTCAGAAATTGTATTCTTCATTTCCTCTTGGCCCTTGGCAATAGTTTCTATTTTCTTTTTCATGTTGACATAATTTGCAGTGACTTCATTGTAGTAGTTCCCATGTAGTTTCTGGTAGCTTATTATTGTTAGCTCATTGAACTTCCTGATAACCAGTTCTTTGAATTCAATATCTGATTGCTGATTTGCCTCTATTTCACCTAGCATTCTTTCTGGGGCTTCCTCCTTTCCTTTCACTTGGGTATTGTTTCTTTGTTTTCCCATTGTTTGTGGGACTCTTCTTGTTTCCTTAAGCTTCTTAAATTGATTTGTTCTGGCTCCTTTGGTTAATGGTGTGAACGTCTGTGGTAGAATAACTTTGAGATTTAGTGGTGTGGTCTCCTTGATCTCCCATGCTCACTTGTCTTGGTCTGTCTTTTAAGTTTGCTCTGTGTTTGTCTTTGTGGTTTGTTTGTATTTGGGTCTTTCTCTTGTTGGACCTTCCCACCAACTGGTTAACTGATGGTCCCTATGTCCACCACCTGTTTCAATTTTTTGTCTGGTGAGGGCAGGTTGTGTTGAAGCTAGTTCTTTCATGTGTATAATGTTTTAATAATTCTCTTTTGCTTTTTTTCAGTTGTTTGTACTTCATAGTTTTCTCCACTATTTCATTTAATTTCCAGATAGGTCTTGGATTGAGGTTTGTGTAGTTTATACTCCATCCATAACCTTATTCTCTTGTTATCTGTTGGTGGTTCCTTTGTTGTTTGGTTTCCTGTTCCAGTGGGTATTCTGGAGTTTTCTGCTTCCACCTACGTTTTTATTTTGTAATCAGTTGGAGGGGGAGGCAAAATGGTTTATGACAGCAGGAGAGTATATTATGATAATTACAGTTATTGCTGGTAGAGAAGAGATAGGAGATCTTAAGGCTATGTATAGTGTTAACCATAATCTTCAACCCCACTAGTTATTTTTAAGAAAGGATGGACAGAAAATAAGACTCTTGTTATTGAGGGAAGGGTTGTGAGTTGGGTGTAGAAAGCAGTGAATTTGTGGGAGTTCAGATTCTGAGGTAAGGTGAAAGTAAAGGCTAGTGAATAGGTGTAGTGTATGAGCAAATAGATTTAACCCGTACAGTAATAGAGTTCTGGTGACTGTGAAGTAGGCTAAGGTCTGGGAGGGGGGTTGTGAAGTATTTACAGTTGTATAGAACAGCTATTATTTACAATAATATTAGAGCAACAATCATATGACAGACTCTATGTGATCTGGATAACATGAATGGTGGTATACAACTTTGGGTAGTGTGCTAAAGGAAAACAAGTGGCGTGAAGTATTGAAAATTAACAATATACTGTGAAAAAGAGAACAGGGGAAACCTGTCAAAAGATATAACCAGCCAAGTCAAAGAAGCCCATACAGAAAGAGGAGGAATGTAAAGATACTATTAAAATATAAAAGATGTGAGAATAATGAAAAAATAATAATACACAAGTATGCAGCAACTTGTGGGTTCTCTGCTATAGCCAAGTGAAAATTGTCTTGCTGTCTCTACTGTTGGGATGCCCCCTCTTTGGGTCCAACTCTGGTCTTTTCCCAGTTCCAAGTTGTTTGTGTGTCACTTGTGGGTAAGAGGAAAAAGAAAGGCAGGAGAAGGGGTGAAGAAGCAATAAATTTGGAAAGAAAGGAAGAAGGCAGAAAACAAGAAAGAACAAAAGAGAGGAAAAAGATATTGAAAAATAAAACAGTAATAAAATTCAAAAGATAAAAGATTACTTTAAAAAACCACAAAAAAAAAAAGGAAGAAAAAAATGAACATCTCTTGTTGGTTTCAAAATGGCCAAACCGTTTTTCTGTTCTGGATTGCTACAGCAGGCTGAGGAGCTATTGGTGTAGTCTTTCTGAGAGCACTCTCTGAAGAGCTAATCTCGTGCCTCTCCCCAGTGTAAGCTGCCTTAGTCCCACTGGTTAGGGCACAAACCCTTCCCAGTTTTGTGGTGAGACTCTAGTTTTTCTGCCCAACCTCAGGACTGCTGCCATGCTGGGTGGGGAGCAGGCCAAATCACTGTCTCAGGAGAATCCTTCAATTTACTTTCCAAAAAATTTCTTTTTAAGAAAGCCTGCTGCTCAGGACAGCCCAATCCTCCATCCAGACCAGTGACTGATATATCAAGTCAGAGACTGACACTGCACCTCTCAATTCTCCTAAGCTGGTGGCCACAGAGTCTACGATGCATCACGGCCCTTTGTTCTTATCACCCTCTCTGCAATGTGAAACAAACAGGTCTCTCCCAGTGGTGTTGCCCAACTTTGCTTGACTGGGGAGGGATGGAGCTGATGACCTGGCTCTCTTTCAAGGACCCTGCAGCAGGCCTGGGGCTCCCAAAGAGTCCAGGTAGACCCATTGCTGGGCATGCCGGTTGTGGGCCGTGACTTCTGCTACTCCTGTTTCCACTCTAATCCCTGAGACCCTACTGTCCTGCAGCTGTCTCCTTACCATCTGGTTTTTTAGTGTCCACTACAATTTCTGTTTTCTTATTTTCATATATGCTGGGGAGCTGTTGGCTATTTGCGCTGTTCCTTTGTAGACTGGCCAGGATTTTTTCCCATGCGTGTGGGGGAAATGGAATCCGCTCCCTCCTGCTTTGTTGCCATCTTCCTTCCGTCAACTTTGTTTTTCTTTCTCAAAATTTCTAAAATTATTTGGTTTTTTTTGTGGTTCCATATAAATTTTTGTATTATTTGTTTTAGTTCTGTGAAATGCACTGATGCTATTTTGTTAGGTATTGTGTTGAATCTTTGGATAATATGGACATTTTAATAATATTAATTCTTATCTATGAGCATGGTATATGCTTTCATTTATTTGTATTTTCTTCCATTTCTTATAATTTTCTGAGTATATATCTCTTAACTCCTTGCTTAAATATATTTCTAGTTATGTACTTATTTTTTGATGCAATTAGATGGGATGCTTTCTTAGTTTCCCTTTATGATAGTTCATTGTTCATATATAAAAATACAAAATATTTCTAAATATTAATTTTGTATCTTGGTACTTTACTGAATTCATTGATCAAATCTAATATATTTTTGGTGTAATATTTAGGGGTCTCTACATGCAGTATTTTTTTTTCTCTAAAGAGGAAGCCATTTCCCTCCTCCTTTTAATGTTACTTTGAGGAAACCAGATTGTATGTCTTTTTTTTTTAATTTTTTTATTGATTATGCTGTTACAGTTGTTCTATTCCCCCTTTCATTCCCCTCCACCCTACCCCCCATCCCCACCATTACCCCCCCTTTAGTTTATGATCATGTGTCTCAACTCCTTTAGATTCTATATTTCCCATGCTATTCTTGCCCCCCATCTATTTTCTATCTACTGTCTATGCTACTTATTTTCTGTACCTTCTCCCCACTTCTCCTCCTCCCACTCCCCTGTTGCTAACCCTCCTTGAGATCTTCATTTCTGTTTCCACTCCTGATCTAGCTGTCCTTTTAGTTTGCTTTTGTTTTAGGTGTGGTTGTTAATAACTGTGAGTTTGTTGTCCTTTCACTGTTCATGTTTCTTTAACTTCTTTTTGTTAGATAAGTCCCTTTAACATTTCATATAATAAGGGCTTGGTGATGATGAACTCCTTGAATTTGATCTTATCTGAGAAGCACCTTATCTGTCCTTCCATTCTAAATGAAAGTTTTGCTGGATAGAGCAATCTTGGTTGTAGGTCTTTGGATTTCATGATTTGGAATACCTCTTTCCAGCCCCTTCTTGTCTGTAAGGTCTCTTTTGAGAAATCCACTGACAGTCTGATGGGGACTCCTTTGTAAGTGACTGTCCCCTTAGCTCTTGCTGATTCTAGGATTCTCTCCTTCATTTTAATCTTGGCTAATGTAATTATGATGTGCCTTGGTGTGTTCCTTCTTGGGTCCAACTTCTTTGGGACTCTCTGAGCTTCCTGGATTTCCTGGAAGTCTATTTCCTTTTCCAGATTGGGGAAATTCTCCTTTATTATTTGTTCAAATAAGTTTTCCACTGGTGGCTGTGCTTTTCCCCTTCTGGTACCCCTATAATTCAGATGTTGGAGCGTTTAAAGATGTCCTGGAGGTTCCTAAGACTCTCCTCATTTCTTTGAATTCTTGCTCCTTGACTCTTTTCTGTTTGGCCATTATTTGCTTTCTTCTGGTCCACTCCATTGATTTGAGTCCCAGTTTCCTTTTCATTGCTATTGGTGTCCTGTGCAATTCCATTCATTTCAATTAGTTTTGCCTTCATATATTTGTCTAATTTGTCGGTATAATCAACCAGTTCTGTGAGGATCCTGATGACCAGTGTTTAAAACTGTGTGTCTGAGAGTTTTGCTATTTCTTCATCGCTTAGATCTATGGGCTCTGGGGCTTTGAGATCTTCTTGAGCCATTTTTGGTCTGTTTGCACCCTTTAAGTGTGAGGAGCGGAGCCTTGGACTCCCAGGTCCCTGGGTTGTGACGCTGTATGTGGGGGCGTGGTCAGAACAGGTAAATGGCCACCCCCTCTGCTGTTTCTCACAGCTGGGTGAGGATCAGGGCATTAGGTGGTTCACCTAGGCCGGGCCACTCAGAGTCGCTGGGTTATGACACTGTATGTGGAGGTGGGGTCAGAGCAGGGAAATGGCGGCGCCTTCCACTGCCGCTTGCCGCGGGGACCCGCCCGGCCCTGGTCCAACCGCCCACTCCCTCACCTGTCTGCCCATGCACAAATGTGCGACCACAGTCAACACGCAGCATCGCTCCCCTGCTGTCTCCCCCGCGGTCGCTCGCCTGGTGGCTCACTGGGTCGCTCACTAGGTCCAACCCTGCGCCTGGATTCTGCGTGCGTATGGATTCCGCACGCCTGAGTCCATCCGACCGACTTTTTTTGTGCAACCCCGCTTCACCAGCTGCTGGTTTCACCCCTTACCGGTCAGGCTGAAGAATTTGTTGTTAACGGACTTCCAAAAAGTTCAATTTTCCGTGTTCTGGCTGTGTTTTCTGTTGCTAATATTTAGTTGTCTCTAAACTTGGTTGTGTGAGAAGGTACGGCACATCCACCTATGCCTCCATCTTGGCGGAAGTCCCTACATGCAGTATTTTGTTATCTGCAAATATTGACAGTTTTACATCTTTCTTTGCAATTGGATTTCTTTCATTTCTTCTTGTCTAATTGCTTTGGCTAGACTTGCAGCGTCATGTTCAATAAGACTGGTGAAAGCAGACATTTCTGTCTTGTTCCACCAGGAAAAACACTTTTAATTTTTCTCATTGGGTATGATGTTGGCTATGGGTTTGCCATTTTTGGTCTTTATTATGTTGAGGTATGTTCCCTCTAACCCACTTTGTTGCAATTTTATATCATAAATGGGTCCTGGATTTTGTCAAATGCTCTCCCACATTTATTGATATGATCATATGATTTTTATATTTTATTTAGTTAATGTGGTGTATCATGTTAACTGATTTCTGCATATTGTATCAAACTTATATCCCAAGAATAAATCCCACTTAATCATGGTGTATGATATTTTTAATGTATTGCTGAAGTTGGTTTGCTAACATTTTGTTGAGGATTTTTGCATGCATGTTCATGAGGGATATTGGGCTATAATTTTCCTTTTTCTGTAGTGTCCTTATCTGGTTTTGAAATTTAGATAGTACTGGTGTCCCAAAATAAGCTTGGGAGTGTTTCATTCTCCTGATATTTTTAGAATAGTTTAAGTCACTTATCTTTCCTTTGTAAGATGATTAACAAACTGATTCTATTTAAACTGTGGAAAACAAATGAAACCATTAAATGTTTATATTTAAAGCAAATACTTTAATAGAGGTAGCAGAGTCTTCTGTAGGCTACATGCCCTGACCCTAGTCTATAAATGCTCCTTCTGACTTTCCAACACAACTTCCAAACTCTGCCTCTGCACATTCTTTTTAAAGCATCCATTCCAAACTCACTAGGTATTTCTATTATGGTCTTGTTATAATTGCAGTATATCTAGTAGAACTGGAAATATTTTTTTTGTTTATTGAGAAGGAGCAAAAGGGGAAATATAGAAAACATTTTTATTTGTTACTCCTTTAGGGAGAGATATTAGAGAAAAACAGTGACATATATTAAAATAATATCTTTTAATTTGACATTATTTTAATGGTGAGCACTTAGGGCAAAAGTATGTGCTTTCTTTTTATTTTATCCCTGTGTACAACATCCTGGATAGAACTAGTGTGACTGATAATATTATTTATTTACATGTGGAACAAATAAATATACCTACAAGTTATATGTTGCTTAGGGACTTTAAGTTCAGACAAACACTTACAATATTGGTTCTCAAAAACTAGGTCAGTTTATTTAATTTGTATCTCCTTTCTCCTTCTGAACAAAATTTATGGTGGGGGTCTGATAACTCCTTTTCTATACTTCCATATATGTACATGCTTAAGATGTAGTAAAAACTTACAAATGAAGACTTACAGCATCACCCATCAAAATTGCATGTTTCTTCCCTCTAGTTTCCTTTGTTTTTTTTATATTCCATGTTGACAAAAAGATAAGGACCAGCAAGGAATGGTCTTGGGGAGGGAATGGAAGGCTTTGAACACTAGTACCCACAGACAAATACACAAAAAACTTGTGCTGTATACATTAAAATTATTTTCCCTTTTAGATCTTGAACTTGCCTGAATTGATTGATGACTGCAAGTATAAAATTAACCACCTTTGGGTACAGAACAGAAAAGAGCTTATTAAAATACTATCTGAATGGTAAGCTTGGAACTACTATTTGTACATTTATGAGTTATGTCATTAGCATTTCTCTGATGTTTTGTGTGTTCTTCGCTTATTTAGATCAAGTTGAAATTATTTTCCATTTCAGAAAATTGATTTGTAGGAACTAGTTTTAATACTAATTGCCTTCTTTATTTGAATGCATTGAAAGCTTTATATGTCTTTTTAAGTCTTGAGACTTAACAATTGTATAAATAAGAAAGTTGGAGTGTATTGATTGTGGCATGTTATTTAGGGTTAGGATGTCATAAATACCAACAACAACAGAACATGTATAAAGGACACATGTACAAAGCCAAAGGGGGATAGAATCAAGGGTGGGATGTAGGGGTAGTTGAAGTGGGGGGAAGTTGTGGGAGGAAAATGGAGAAAATTGTACTTTAACAACAATAAAAATAATTTTTTTACCATTCTTGTCTTAAACACTGTACATAACTGATCTGTTTTAACCCTTACAATATTAAACCTCTTTTTAACCTTACAATCATCCTGTGAGTTAAGTTTTATTATTCCCTTTTTAGCAACAGATAAGGAAACTGAGAAAACCAGAGTTAAGTTGGGTGTGTTGACATTTTTGAGCCCCTTCTGTGAATTTTGTCATGATGTTTTAAAAATGCCAGATTGAATTATGGGCCACAAAGGATTAATGTAAATCAGAGTATTTGATTTCCAAATTATTCCATTCACATCAGGTTATGATCTGTTGAAACCTGTACCAATAAGTTTGACTCAGAAGAAAAGTAGTAATTCTTTGTTATTAAAATCAGTTTCCCTTATTTATTTCTACATCTCTAAATATATAAATTTACTTTGTGGTTTTTGTAGTTCTAGATACATGCTTGAGCATTCTTCAGTATGGAACATTGGCTCACATTATGCCAGTAAATTAGATATTGTTGTTCAAGTACCATATCTTGTTCTTTGAAAAGGTACTTGTGTTTCTATGTATTAGATATCAAAGTTCTTAGAACAAAAATTCTGCTAATGTAATTTTTATTTTTGTTTTCTTTATATTTGGGGCTCTGACGTGAGTCAACATTCATTATTTATTTGCTCTCTCCTGGATTTTAAGCACTTCTGAACGCTGCCTATATCCCCTTCATGAGCCAAATGTTCTTCAGTCAGTGGGAGCTCTGTGTGTGGGACTGATATGCAGAGAATAAGGAAATGAGAATTGGGCTCCCTTCTCCTGGTCATTAGTTATATATAACTCTGATTCTACTGCAAAGCCTTAGAGCCCTCAATCATTAACCTTTCTGTACATGAGAATTGGCCATTTATTTATGCCTTTTGCCTCTTTGCCTTGTAAGCAGTTTCTAATTCATTTAATTCATTGATATGACTTTTTGCTTTCACACCATGGTTACCAAGCTTCAATAATAGACTCTTGTAAGAACCTTATAAAACCTCTTTGATAGCTAAATAAATCATATCCATTCTATGAGAAGAGTGGATCCAATAAAAATACAAAAGCTAGGCTGTTACAAGTGTCATTTTATTATTCAGTTGCCAGTACTTTCATAACTTCAAGAACCTCAAAGTTAAGTTATTGGTTTCCTAAGTCCTAAAACTTTTATTCCTTGCTAATTTCTATTGTTGAATTGTGCCGTGAAAGGACTTTTAGCAGCAGCTGTAAGAGATTAACTCTGTTTTCTCTCTTTGGGGTGAATTAAATAATTTTACCTTCTTTTTCCTACTCTTATATACACAGAAGGGGAATTTCAGCATTTTGCAACACATAAAATTATTATATCTTTATTTACACTACAGAATAAGGAATCAAAACAAGAGACTAGTGAGTAACCTTAAGAGAGGAAATTTGATAGAGGTCACATCATCATGTTCTACTCAAACCATAGAAAGAGACTTTATTGCTCAAAGAACAAGTTTCATGCTCTCTTGTGCTAGTATGTTGACATTTTTTGGTGTTCTCTAGTGGTATGCAGTTCTTCAGTCTCTTCCAGATTGTGTCTCCTCTCCCATGTGGTGAATCAAACAGTAATGACCTGTGAAGATTAGGATATGATTCATTCCCATTTATAACCTTGTCATTTGTTTTTCTGAACTCATTAGTTCATTTCTGAACTCACTGAGTTCATTAGTACTGTCTGCTGCTCAGCTTTTAGAAGTCTGTGATTATTTTAAAGTCTACCATTTTATGATTATTTTTCTAATAGAGAAATCTCTGGATTTCTACTAATTATAGCATTAAATCTGGTCTTTTTAGTCAGATATCATGGTCCACATCCTAACATGACCTTTACTTTCCCTCTTTCCTCAAGGTAAGGTGCCTACTCTAGCCACACTCCCATTAGGTTTCTTTTGTACTCTCTCTGAAGTGCTTCCCAGACTTACCATTATTTAGAAACAGTCATGAAATTATCCCCAAATATCTCTATTAGGGTTTCCACTCAGCTGACATTACCTTCAGGAAAGGTGTCTCTTTGTGCCTTGCATCAGACTATCAGTTATCAAACATAAACAGAATCCACGGGAATTGTTTCAGGGGATAATATTGTTAAAGGTATGCTCTACACTTTGTTCCTTTCATTTCACAGCAATCTCTAAACTTATGAATCACAGACACATTAGCTCCCAACCACAAAAAGGAGGTAGGTTTAAAGGAAGGAGAAAAACCAGCATTTACTTGATGCCAAGTGCTTCCCAGAAAAGTACTACTAGTTTTCCCACTTTAAAGATAAGATTCTGAAGTGTAGGGAGGTTAGTCTCAAAGTTAGATCTGTAGTGAATAGTTAGTTAAAAATGGGATTCAAAAAACAGTACCTTTTTTACATATCATATTGTCTCCATGAAGTAGTAAATGAAACAATGGAACTTGGTGAAAAATAATTTAGGGAAGAGGAATGAGAAGTACCAGAAGTTGGGTATCAAGCTGGCTATTACATTTCAACTTGTCAGGGCCTCTCTGTTAAAGTAACATTTGTTAAGAGTTTTGAGGGAGATGAGATACGGAGACTAGCAGAAATCTTGGAGGAGCTTTCTAGGCAGCAGGTACATGGTTGGGAGTTTAAAGAGTAGCAAAGAGGATATTATGCCTGGAGCTCAGTGATCAAGGAAAAAAGTGGAGGTAGGTGGGTCCAGAGACAAAGTGACAGAGGTGGCAGGCAAATCATATTGCAAAAATTATGACATTTATGAAAAAGTAGTTTCTTAAACTTGTGAAATAAAGGAATTACTTTTGGCTGTACAATCAGTTTGCTTATCACCATGTTATATGTTAAATCCTCTGAACTTACTCATCTTATAACTGAAAGTTTTCTCTTTTAAAGATGTTATTTATTTATTTTGAGAGAGAGGGGAAGGAAGGGAGAACAAGAGGGGAGAAACATTGAGGTGTGAAACATCAGTCGGTTACCTCTTGCATGTGTCCCAAATGGGGACCAAACCCGCCACCAAGGCATGTGCCCTGACAGAGAATCAAACTACCTTTGGCTTTGCAGGATGACACTCAACCAACTGAGCCATGCTGGCCAGGGTTGTAACTGGAAGTTTTTACATTTTGACACCTTTACTCATTTCTTCTACCCTAAAGAGATGTTCTTTAAGGGAATACTATACCTGGTAGAGTTCAGTCTTCCAGCAACTTAGAGATAGCAAAACCTCCTTCTTCACCTGGGGACTTGTGGGACTCAAGAGTTTCAGTGGAATATGCTTCTCATTCATTCATTCTCTCACTCACTTATTAACAATTATTTACTGAACATCTACTATGTGCCAGTGACTTTTTGAGCATTAGGAATAGAGCATTAAAAATAATAAAGACAAATGCCTTCCCTACTGACTTTTCTTAGAGTAACCCTTGCAAGACTTTCTAGAAAACTTTTAAAAAATAATTTTAAGAATTCTTTCCTAAAAATATTTTTTGTGATGTCTAAGTAATTAGCTTTCCATATTTAAAAAAGGAATTTATTTATTTAGCCCTGGCTGGTGTAGCTCAGTGGATTGAGCGTGGGCCTGCAAACCAGACAATCGTGGTTCAATTCCCAGTCAGGGCACATGCCTGGGTTGCAGACCAGTTCCCTGCAGGCCAGTTCCCAGCAGGGGATGCACGAGGAGCAACCATACATTGATGTTTCTCTCCCTCTATCTTTCCCTTCCCCTCTAAAGATAAATAAAATATAAAAAAATTATTTATTTAATATTATGGAGAATAGAAGGGAGAAAGAAAATAGGTGGAGAAACATCAATGTGTGAGAGAAACATTGATGGGTTGCCTCTTAGCCTGCACCCCAGGCCTTTTTCCCTGACTGGGATTTGAACCAGTGACCCCTTGGTTTATAGGCCAGTACTCATTCATGGAGCCACACCAGCTAGGGGATTTCCCATAGTTTTTATACAACTTTTTAAATTTTGCTTTATAAAAGTATTACAATTACAGGCTGCCTGTTAATAATTTATTGTCTTTTTTTGAACATGTTAATGTACATGCTACAATTTTGTTCACTGTGATTTCCCAATTATTTTTATACTAAAAGGATTATCTTGGTAACAATAGCTGCATTACCATGTGAGTATGTCATGATTTTGCCTGTTGTCTGCTATTAAACATTACATTATAAATACTTTTCTTTAATACTTACTTCTTGGCCTACATTTTTATTTTATAAAGTTGCTAAAATATGTGAAAATGTACAGGGAGTTGTGAGAGTGAATTTGAACTGCAGATAGCTTTTAAAACCAAATTCTAGGAATGAGGGACTCAGTGTTTATTTTTTTAAAAGTCTTAGCCCTGATAGTGACCAGAGGGGAGAAGGAAGGGAAGTTAAGGAGAAAAAGGGGGAGGGATATGGAGGAACAAATAGGAAGGACACAGGGACGAGAACTAAGGGGGGTGGAAATGGGAGGGAGGTGGGGAGCAAGGGGTGGGGGAGGCTGGGATGGGAAAAATAGACAAAAAACTGTACTTGAAAAATAACTAAATAAAATTTTTAAAAAAGAATAAAATAATAAAAAAAAAGTCTTAGCCCATTTACCCAATTTGACATTCAAAACTAAAAACAGAAGCATTAAAGATTTTTATAAAACATACTCTCATAAATATACCTAAAATTTCCCATTCCTGTTTCAAACTCATTTTAAAGCATTTTTTCTGAATCAGTGTAGATTAATTTCTTGAGTAATTTTCCAAGATTATTTCCCTGTCCACAGCAAGCAGTCATTTAAATTTTTTATCTCAATAAATTTATTATCTCTTTGAGATTATGATCTGTATTTCCTTTTTTTTGCTGTTTCAACAAATTTAAAGTTTTCTTCTTTTTAAAGTATATTTTATTGATTATGCTATTATAGTTGTCCCATTTTTTTTCTCTCCTTTTTCCCCTACCACCCTGTACCTCCTCCCTCCAGCATTACATCACCGGTAGTTCTTGTTCATGGGTAATACATATAAGTTCTTTGGCTTCTCCATTTTTTATACTATTCTTAACCTCCCCCTTTCTATTTTGTGCCTACCAGTTGTGGGGGCAACTTTGCCCTCAAGTTCCCCCATCTGCCACATATGAAAGTAAACACTACCAAGGCATGATCTGCTTGTTGGGGAGAGGTGGCCAGTTTCTCAGAGGAAAAGGCCTTGAGCCCCTTCCTCCAGGAGCTTTTATTGGGTTGTAATACATAGGAATGCAGGGCAGCAAGGATCAAACAGTAGATAATAATTCAAAGAAATCTGAGGGCTTAATCTCAGTCAGTGTCTGTCAGGAAAGGGGGTTTGCAGAAACTTTGGGAGACATACTTACCTCCTGCTAGAACCCTTAACATATGAATGAAAGCACTGTTAGCAAAGCAGGTTTCACAGGATTTTTAAGAATTCTTTTTTATGCCAGATTTATACCCAAATACTGCTCTAGCAAGGCAAGGAGTTGCCCTCCCTTCCCATCATGTTTTCAGGCTTAAGAGGATTAGAGTCAGGAAGTGCTTCTTTCAGAGGACAGGGGTACTCGGGCTATGTCACACAGCTGGGGGGCAAGGGTCTATTGTTCCCTCTTTGTTGCAGCCCCTCCCCCGCCGAGTCCTTCCATGATGGCCTCCTAAGTGATCAAGTTTGGCTTAGGTTCCCCCTCTCTCTGTGAGGAGTCTTACCCATCATTGACTTACAACCATGCTTTGGGGTCAGGGAGGGGAAACTGAAGCATTAGTCACTACCAGAGACAAGCTTTGTCTCCTGTGGCTCGTATTCCAGAGATCGCTCACTCATCCTTGGGGGGGGGGGGTAGTTACAATTCCTGAAACCAGGCAGAGGGATCCCCAACAACCAATTACACTTAAAATGACAACAAACTCACAACTGTCAACAACTGAACCTAAAAAACAAAAGCTAAGCAAATAATTAGAACAGGAATAGAATCACAGAAATGGAGATCATATGGAGTGTTGTCAGTGGGGAGTACAAAGGGGAGAATAAGGGGAAAAGGTACAGTCATTTAAATTTTTGAGAATCACACGATTCCTGTGGGGTTCTCCAATGAAATTCATAGACTCTTTTGAATGTACTCGGTACAAATGTCAGTCACTTATTTCACTTTTCTGTTACTCTTTTAATACTTTTTAAAACATTTAGAAAATATTTTACTTATTTATTTTTAAATGGGGAGGAAGGGAGGGAGAATGAGAAGAAGCATCAATCTGTGTATGCCTCTCAGGTCCACACTCTACTGTGGACCTGGCTTTCAACACAGGCATGTGCCCTGATTGGGAATCAAAGCAGCCACCCTTTGGTTTAGCAGGTGGTACTCGATCCACTGAACCACATTAGTGGGGAGACTTTTCTTTTATTCTTGCTAAATACAGTTTGAGGCTACTCTCTGGGGGCAGTTAGCTTCATTCAGAGGAAGGCAGCTGCATATTTTTATTATCAGCTGAGCTTTCCTTTCACAGCCAGCACAGGCATAATTCTCCTCAAGTGCTGTCATGTATTACTATTCCCCATCCCTGCAGTGAGCTAGTTTTGTTTGTTTGATTGTTTTGTTTATTTAATTTAAAGGTGACTTTCCTCTTGAGTTTGCCATTTTGTCCACAGTGTTGCAGAAAGACTGTTTAGCCAGCAGCTGATCTTGAAAACTGGACAAAGCTAAAGTATGTTAAAAGTTCCCAGCTAAAACACAGAAGAGAGAATAGAGGCTAATCCAAATCCTGTTAAATCAAACCCCTTCTTTGTAATGCTGAGGAGCAACAAACTTCTGAACCTCAGCTACTCATGTAGTGAATCAGCTTTTTTTGCAATAGTTAGAATCTCAAGAGAGATATGAATACCACGAAGCTAAAGAGAAGGATAAAGGTGATGTACTAGTACTTGGGGGGAAATAATAGGAAAATCTGAAATGAGGATGGAGGAAAAGAGAAATGATGGAGGAAATAGGTAAACAATTTACTTTATTTCTTCCTCTTTCTTTCTCTCAACATTATTGGCCACTGGCTCTGGGCCCTGGTACTTCAGATACAGAGATAGAATATGAAGTTTGGGCTTTAAAAATATTTTATTCATTTATTTTTAGAGAGAGGGGAGGGGAGGGAGAAAGAGAGGGAGAGAAACATCAGTGTGTTGTTGCCTCTTGTGTACCCCCAACCAGGGGCCTGGCCTGCAACCTAGGCATGTTCCCTGACTGAGAATCCAACTAGTGACCCTTTGGTCACAGGTGTGGCACTGAGCCACACCAGCCAGAGCTGAAGTTTCAGCTTTTGAAGAGATTTAACTAGGTAATAAACAAGGAAAACAGTAATTTACGTAGTGTATGCAGTGTGGGCTCAACATAGGCCCAGGATGCCAGAGTGCAGGAAAGGGGCAACTATCTCAATCTGGGGAAGGCTTACTGAAGATGGTGCCACACGAGATGAGTCTTGAATGACAAATAGAATTAGGTAGATGAAGAAAACACATAGCTCCAAAGAGGAAATAGCAAACTCTGTAATTTTATGGGGAAGGGAAAACAATCGTAGGAAAAGAAAAAAGTATCTTGGAAGATGACAATTTTTAAATTGCTTTTTGAAAAGTGCTACACATTAAGAAAGTCTATGTCAATATAGTCCTAGTGAAGGCATTTCTAAAAAGTTCACAAATAAAACTAACAGCATTAGATAAATATACTTTTTCAAGTACTGTGGCAATTTCTTTAGTAACATAATTACTTTTAGTTCTGAATGACCTGATTTTTCTTAAATTAAGTTTCTAAAATATAGTTGAGTATTTACCTATTTTGAATATTTACTATATTATGTAAAATTACATGCCTTCGTTCAGGATTTTCTAAACAGATGTACTAAACAAATATTTTTTAATTGATTCAAGGGTTTATTAAATAACTGGCTAAAGGGAAAAGAAGGACAATCTCTCAATGTCAGGTCAAAATTTTAAAAAGTAGAGCAGTGGTAGCTAAAAATGAAAAGTTGGTCTAAACTAAACTAGAAGACCTGCCCTCTGTTATGATCACCGAATTTGAAAAGCCTAAATTTGACCAGAGTCTTCCATTGACTAACTCTGTGGTCTTGAGCAAGTTCTCCGATTTCTCTGAGCCTTAGGTTCTCATATATGTGATATACATTCCAATACCTACATCATAGTGAGAATTAAAAACAGAACAGACATAAAAACAGCACAATACTCAGCATATAATGAGACTTTCAATCTTCAAGAATCATAAATTGAAGTTCCTGAATTTTTATTATTAAACTTCTATATCATTTTTTTATTCACAAATCCCATATCTTTAAGGGATTTCTTCCTTTAAAACTGCAATTCTTGAAATAACTTTCACAATTTTGATTCATAAAGTTCTATATAACTGCCAGTCCAATCCTGATTAGGATGATATAGCTTAGCATTATTATACTGATTTGATTTCATTATTCTAGCAAAAGTAAAACATGTCATTCTAGTAGGCCTGTATGGTTTTGGCCCTGCTTTAAAAAAAATTTAAATAGCTCGCAAAACTTGGGAATACATTTAACTTTGTACAGCACTCTTAATAAAGGCTAGTAATACTGCTTTTTTTTTTTAATTAAAAATTGACCTTGATAGCTCATATGCTATTCTTTTTCAGGAAACACTTGTTCTTAGTGTTGGCAATGAATGTGGAACTTGTGAACATTCCACTTAATTTATTTTATGCATTCGTGGTTGAATTCTCATAAGGAATGAAACCCTTTTGTGTGTTTCTTAGTTGCTCTGCTTTGTAAACAAACAGCCTCTGAAAAGCTTCAGTCTATGCCTTTGAACAAATACATTTGTGATCAAAATACATTTATGATCATTTTTTGGTTACATTTTTCAAAGCTTTCATGAGCATCTTCTGCTTTCCTGAAAGCTGTTGACTTATTTTTCTGTTAAATAATATCTATAATATATTTATTTTTAGTAAAAATTAAAACTACTTCATATTGAATTTCTAATAGCTATCCATCTCTTTCACCTTCTCATTTTCCCCTTTCTTAAATCTCCACTTCAGTCCTACTTCCTGCCTCCTTTCTCTGGCCACATCTTCCTGAACTTTATCTTGTTTTTCACAAATTGAATTGTTTTAAAATAAATAAAAGGTGGATAATATTATTAACTTCCTAGTTGGGTTTTACTTACTTGCAGGAAGTCTTCATTGAACAAGTGGTTTGCTGAGAGAACAGGGAAGATTTAATCAGTGGCCATCTTTATTATATAACTTAGAAGGTCTGGAAGGAAGCTTTAATCCATGCAGTGTGACTCTACCTTACAAATAGTGTGCTAATTTTAGAAATTCTTTATTTATAGATTTTCTTTGGCTTAAAAGTTTGTCCACTCTAAGCTTAAAGAGCACAGGAAGAGTTAAAGCATGAACTCTTATTCCTTAGTGTAAATTAAATTTCCCAGATGTTTTCCTTAGACTAGGTTTTCATGTGGAGAAGGTAGAGAAATCATCAAAGCTTTGTTTGCCTAAGGTGCATGAAGAGCAGAAGACCCCAGAAATTAGTTCCCCTCGCTGACACTCCTAATAGGGCTGGGAGGCTATGAAACTCTCATGTAATTAATTCCTCTCCTCTCTAAACCTGGTAACAATGGACTTTCCCATGTCTACATGTTTTTAATATACACAGAGAAACTTAATTTTTTCCCCTCTGAAACTTTTTTGTAGGACTAATAGTCTCTTTTCCATATGATCACATTGAAAATCTCTTCTGCCAGCCTTGTTCCCCTCCGACTTCAGTTAATATCTTATGAGGTAGCATTTCATACACACACACACACACACACACACACACACATATGTACACACATACACATAAACCTACATATTTAGTTTATTGGAACCTCCCCCAACCTTTATAATGCTTTGAGTCATATCACTGTAGGTTCATATGGCATAAACTACAGAGGGCTGATTTGGATAAATTGATCTGATGTTTGGTGAGGCTTACATTTGTTTTCTTATGCATTCCATGGCATAATGTTTATATTTTATGTGGTACATTTTCTGAATGTTGGTTGTTTGTAGATAGATTTAAGTGGATATGTGTTGGTACTTTAAAATCAGCCTGGAGGGAAACAGAATGAAATACAGCCTTGGAATGCATCCTTTTGGCTTACAAAATGCAAAGGGAACCATTGCAACTCCAAACAAGTTCTTCCTGACCAAGGCTTTTTCCATCCTGTTAAGAGAATTTTTTTTGTGACTGAGATTCAAATGATGTCTTTAAGTGAATCAGGATGAAATGGAATGTCATCCCACTCCTCCCTCCATTTTTTCCAGGAGGGCTATAAAGTATTCCACACTGCCTTTTAGTAGAAAGAATTAGGTAGTAGTGGTATATATTTGTGTGTGGGGGAGGGATAGGGGGGAAGGAATGATGGTGGTGGGTGGGAGTACAGTAAATTTATTCCTGGGATAAAAATTTAATTTTCTTGTTTATCTATTGAAAATTAATATATATATATATTTTAGATCTATAGAATTCTAGAGTTGTAAACACTTTGTGAGCTGGATAGAACTTTGGATATCATTGAACTTAACCCCTTCCTAAGTGTAAGAACTTAGAATATAACAGCATCATGGCAGACCCTTTGCAGTTTTGTGGGTGTCTTCACAAAACCAGATCCAATGGCCTTCCTATTGGGATGGAAGAGGTACAGCTCCCCAGACTTGTCTGGGGAGCTTTTGCTTTTAGTTTTGCTTTTGATTTTTAAATTGAATAGATAATTTGGAGTTTGATTCATTCCCTGTGACTCTGGTTCACACCTCAGACTCCTAAACTCGTTCCTGCCCTGCCTTGTTTCCTGCCTACCTTTGGCTCAGACTAAGTTCTATTTGGCAACTGCTTTGCCCCTTCTTGGATTCTATTCTTACCTCTTTTTAGCTTTGGTATTCAAGCATAGTCTTTCCTTAGGTCTTGATCTTACATCAACTGATGTTTCTAGTAAGAGTTGACTCACCTCTCTTCCAGTGCTGAAAGCTGATATCCCTGCTAAATATTGATTTCCACCAGCTGTCCATTATCCTAAAACATTCTATAGTGACCAGCTTCTCTTGAACATTCTCAAGAGAAGACAGTCCACAGTAATTTTGGCAAGCTACTCACTACTTACAGTGTCAGACTGGATCTACCTTAGTTCTACTTTAACATGTTTTTTTCAGTATCACATTGGTAAGGCTCCAAGTGGAATCACCTGATTATCAATGCCTTTTCTATGGTACTTACAGAATAATTACCTATTTTTATTTTTAAAAACATTTTATTTATCTTTAGAGGGGAAGGGAAGGAGAGAGGGAGAGAAATATGAATGTATGGTTGCCTCTCATGTGTCCCCTGCTGGGAACTGGCCTGCAACCCAGACATGTGCCCTGATGGCAAATTGAACTGTGATACTTATTTTCATTTTTATAACTATAAATTTTATGTTTCAAACAATCCTGGTGAGGAAAAAGGAATCAGTGAACATTCTGCCCTCCACTCTGCACTTATATATACACATGCACACACACCATTTAATCATTCAGTTTATAAATTTACATTTTTCTTTCTTAATGGTTTTTCTTTCCTCCATTGTGAATTGTTTTTATTCTCTCATTTGCTAACTGTGGAATAAGAAAAATGCAGACATTGGAATGTCTGAGTTTATTTAAGTCTCAGAACTCTATTCAATTTAATGAAGAGAAACAAAACAGAAAAAGAATGCTATCCAGGATGTTTCTGGCTTTGGGATTGGCCCTTTTTGGTGGTAGCCATTAATAGATATGTACTGTATTTGAAAAATAAGAGTAATTGATGGTTCTAAGCTTTTTTAAAACATCAAAACATAGAAATAAATTCTGAAATAAATTTAGAACTATCTGAAGTGAGAGAGAAATTGTGAGAAACATTGTTTTATAATAATTTAACATACCATTTTAAAAATAGATTAAGAGAAGAGCACGTATTTAGTAAATTTAATGAAGAAGTAGTAGTAGCATACCCTGCTAATAGAGATCAATATTCTTTTCTAGTGTCTGGATCATGTACAAGCACAGATTACAGATTCAATCAGAAAGAATACTTTAGTAAGCAATCCAATTTAAAAAATGGGCAAAAGACCTGAACAGATACTTCTCCAGGGAGGACATACAGAGGACCCAGAGACATATGAAAAGATGCTCAGCATCACCAGCCATCAGAGAGATGCCAATTAAAACCACAATGGGATACTACTTCATACTGGTCAGAGTGGTCATCATAACCAAATAAACAAACACCAAGTGCTGGCTAGGTGGTGGAGAAAAGGGAATCCCAGTACACTGTTGGAGGGAATGCAGACTGGTGCAGCCACTGTGGAAAACAATATGGAATTTCCTCAAAAAACTGAAAATGGAACTGCCTTTATACCTGGCAATTCACTTCTTGGACTATACCTTAAGAATCCTGAAACACCAATTCAAAAGAACCTGTGCACCCCAATGTTCATATCAGCATGATTTATAATAGCCAAGTGTTGAAAGCAACCTAAGTGCCTATCAGTAAATGAGTGGATCAAACAACTATAGTACATATACACAATGGAATACTATGCAACAGAAAGAAAGAAGGAGCTTCTATCCTTCATGACAACATGGATGAATCTGGAGAGCATTATGCTAAGTGAAATAAGCCAGGCAGTGAAAGACAAATACCATATGATCTCAGTTATAAGTGGAACCTAGTGAACAAAACAAAGAAGCAAGCAAAATATAACCAGAGACTTTGAAATGAAGGACAACTGACAGTACCAGAGGGAATGAGGGAGAGGGAAAATGGGGAAAATAGGGGGAGGGTCATTAAGGAACATGTATAAAGGACACATAGACAAAGCCAAAGGTGGTAGGATCTCAAGTGGTAGGTGGGCATGGGTGAGGTGACAGGAGTTGATGCAGACACTGGCCAGCAGTGTCCATGGCGTTATGGATGAGACAAGACAAATTCACATGGACTACGAAGTCCTGTGGAGGAAAAGGGATGTCTTGGCCACTCTTCCAAGGGGAGAGCATCCCAGAGTGGTCTGGCCACTCTTTCAAAAGGAGAGCATGCTGACTTTTGCTTTGACAGGCTTTTATTGGCTTTCTAATAGCATACATCAAAGAAGGTTTTCATTCATTATACTTAGGTTTGCTTTACGTAATTACTTTTTACAGATAGCATGGAAGGGATGTTACTGATTACTTCTTACAGATTAATAAGGAAAAAATTTTGCAAACTCAAGGGAATGATGAGTAATTGGTCTTGTTACACTTCAGTCTGTGGGAGAATTAGCACAGACTTTAGGGATTTACTTTAAAGATATGCAGTAAATATTTGCTGCCTCAACTCACGGCTAAGGAGATTTAGCAAGGGCAAGTCACAAAGCAGCCTAGTTATATTGCAGGCCTGATTTCCCATGGGAGAACTGATCCATGGGTTTGGCTCCTGCATGCCACAATGTGCCTATTCAATTTTTCAGTAGGGCTGAGCTACAATCGCCATTCCACATAGATTGGTTCCCTACAGGGAATGGAGAGGGGAAAATGGAGACAACTGTACTTAAAAAACAATAAAAAATAAAATGTATAAATAAATAGAAAGATGAACTACAATGGAATATTCCAGAAATTAAGAACTAATTTAAATATACAGGCATATGTATAACTATAAAACATAGTTTTGTAAGCAAAAAAAAATTTATGAAAATTTTAAAACCTCAAGTTCACTATTGTAGTACAGCATACTGTCCTAAAATTTAATCCTTTAAAATGGATCGGGAACCTTGTTTCTTGCAGGAATAGATAGCAAATAATTTAGGCTTTGTTGACTATATTGTCTCCATCACAGCTTTTAACTCTACCATTGGAGCAAGATAACAACCATAGGCAATATTTAAGGGAGTGAGTGTGACTGTGTTCCAGTAGAACTTTATTTATGGACACTGAAATTTGAATTTTTCAGTTTACATGTCTTACGAGTTACTATTCTTTTGATTTTTGTCAACCATTTAAAGTGAAAAAATAATTTTTATCTCAAGGGTTCTACAAAAATGGAGTAAATGTGGCCCATGTTTTGAAACAAGATTTATTATTTTTCATATTTTTAAGGGTTTGCTTAGTGGTACTGCTGGATTTTGGGGAACATGATTTATATAGATGTTTTCAGTTCACTAGTTTGGAAAGTCCAGAATGGCTTCAATTACATGTTTGGTTGATGCTGGTTCTTGGCTACATGGAGTAACTTGGTTCTCTTTCTTGTCATTTTTTATTCTTCAAGCTAGAGAGGCCCTCTTCCATGGTGGGCTTTTAACACCATGTTCAAAGGCAAAGGCAGAAGCTATAAGGCCTCTTGATCTCTAGGCTCTGAACTTGCACAATGTCTCTTCCATCATATTAGGCAGATTGAGTCACAAGGCAGCCTAGATTCAAACTGAAGTCAAATAGTTTTTGTTTAGAGAATTTCTTACAACCTTAACATACTAATGTGTGTTATTTATCCCTATGGACAAATTAGTTAGCAGTGATTTCTAAGCTTATATGACTAGGAAACTTTCTTTTTACTTCCTATTCTACTATCCCCAACTTCTATTAACATATCAAGGGATTCTAGTGTGCCTTGGGACACAGTTTGAAAAATTAGTGTATATAATTTCATATAATTTAGGAAAATAGATACTAAAATGTTATCAAATAGAATAGATTATTGTAATATATAAATATATATTATATACACATATTTATAATGCAAGATAGCTACTGCCATTAAGCAGAGCTTATCCCAGGCACTAAAGTTATACGAAACCTAGCAGTTGAATTTGCATAGCAGTTCAGAATTTTACTGTTATCTTTCATTAGGGTTATGTAGTGCTTAGACTGGAATGGATTATTTTAATACCAGAACAAAATGTCTATAGATTTTTACATAAGAGAGATTGGAAAGGCTAGGAGATCTTCACAGATTTTTTTCTAGGATTTAGAAAATAATAAGTCCAGAGAGTAGGATGGAAGTTAGGAGAGAGAATAAAGTTGATCTCTATATGCACACTAATAAGTTCAGGTTGTTCACTAAAGTGATTACATTTGTTAGACTTAAGAAAGGATGTTCTAAAAGTGATACTACATATTATATTAAAAGAATAATACTTTCAAGAAACATTTATAACTAATAGAGTTAAGCATGTGACTAAATAAAAAAATCAATGTTCAGAAAACAGTACTTATATAATCCAAAAATGTAATGGAGAGATTCCATATGTGGTTAACAGCAGCAACATCAAATACAAAATACCTGAGGACAGTGGGAACAATATATATATATAGGATCTATATGAAAGAGCTATAAAAATTTCTTGTCTAGGTAGACTAAATATTGTAAAGATACCATTTTTTCTCATTAATATTTTTACAAAAAATTAAATACTATTTCAACAAAGTCATTTTTGAAAATCAACAAATCTTAAATTTTTTCTTCAAGAATAAATAGGTTAAATAAAAATTTTAAAGTGTTGGGAATAACAATCCTACTATACACAAGAACACAAGAACAACTATACATAAGAACAACTCCAATGTTAAAGCACCATAAATAAACTGAAAAAAATTACAAAGTGTGGAACATATTCCTAACAAGAACTACAGATAATGGTAGTTATTTTACAAAGAGAACATCATACTTATCAGGAAAAACCTACAATACCTCAGTAAAATAGCTTGAAGGAATAATTTTTTATAAACTGGAATCCTAATATCAAATTAATGTTTCAAAAAGTTTTTGGTCTTACTAGTAATTCCGTATATGCAAATAAAAGTGGCTCGCATTTTCTTTCTTCATTTTGTTATTTATATTCTCTTTTTAATTATTTATTTTTAAGACATAAATAATAACTACTATTGCCTAATGCATAGTAAGACAGATTCATGCTGTGCTGGAGAGAAAGCAATTAATTGGACAATAGGTATATAGAGCCTTCAAGTTCTATTCTAAGTAACTCAGTAATTCTATTTCAAAATATTCACCCTTTGTTTGAATTAACAGAAAGATATTTGTAGAGTTGTTTACAATAATTAAGTAACACAAATATCCTCATAAATATCTTTGATTGAATTAACAGAAAGATATTTGTAGAGTTGTTTACAATAATTAAGTAACACAAAACACATTAACATCTATCACTAGGGAAATGAATAAACACTTATTTTGAATTAATCTATAACAATGGAGGTAAAAGTATACATTGGAATAAAGCCAGTCTCTTCAATATGCAATGCTGGCAAAACTGGACAGATATGAATGAAAAATGAAATCGAACCACTTATATTGCATTCAAAAATAAACTCAAAATGAATTAAAAACTTAAATATTAGAACTGACACTAGAAACACTCTGGAAGGAGATGTAGGCAGTAAATGCTTTGACATTAACTTTGCAATATCTTTTTTGGCTACACCTTTCCAAACAAGGGAAACAAAAGGAAAACAAACAAATGGGACTATATCAAACTATATAAAAAGCTTTTATACATCAAAGGAAACAATCAATAAAATGAAAAAAAAACCTACTGAGAGAATGTACATGCCAATGATATATTTAATAATGGGTTAATATCCAAAACAAGTAAAAAACTCATACAATTTAACACCAAAAACAAACAATTTAATTATAAAATGGGCAGAGGACTGGAATAGACATTTCTCCCAGGAGGACACACAGATCACCAAAAGATATATAAAAAGATACTCAATATCATCAGAAAAATGGAAATCAATACTCCAATGAAATATTGCTTTACACTTGTTAGAATGGCTGTCATCAATAAATCAAATTACAAATGTTGGTGAGAATGTGGAGAAAAGGGAATCCTTATGCACTGTTGGTGGGATTGTAAATTGGTTCAGCCATTATGGCCAACAGTATGGATAGTTCTCAAGAATTGAAAACAGTTATTACATGACCTAGCAATTCCACATCTAGGTATTTATTTGACAAAAACAAGATATATGCTTTTCTATGTTGACTGCCACATTACTAGTAGTAGCCAAGATATAGAAGCAACCTAGATATTTATGAAGATATATAAAAAGAATGAAATATTGCCATCTGTAACAACATGGATGGATCTAGAAGGCATTATGCTAAGTAAAATAAGTCAGACAGATACATAGAATGTGCTAATGGTTGCCATATGGGAGGGGATAGAGGATGAGAATAAAAAATACTTATCTAGAAACACTGTACATCCATTAAAATTAAAGTTATTGATACTTTTTTATAGGAAGGAGAATGCTTATTATGTAATAATATTTAAAAATTCAAAATTATAAATTATATTAACAACAACAAAAAAGAAAGGCACCAGAGGAGGAGCTAAATATTAACTGTTGTGTCTGGATAGAATTATAACCAAGATTTGTTTAGCCATTGTTATATTTCTGTATTCTACATTTTCTAATATGAACATCTTAGTTATTAATAAATTAAAAAATAACCTTGTGGTACACACTTATATTTCCTAGAGCAAATAACATGATTCCAAAAATAACCAAAAAGCAAAAAAATATCCTGTGCTCTTATCTAGTTGGTAAACATAGCTGGAATTTTATTATAAGCCTTTGGTCATTGAGGGCCAAGAACAGCACAGAATGTAGAGATAAAAATAAAGAGAAGAGGTTAATGCTATTTAAAGAAATGCTTCCTGTTATTACTGTATGCATCTGACTTATTTTTCTAACTTTTATGTTACTCTGGATAAGTAGCTAAATTTTTATGATAATCTTCTATACATGTAACTTGTTTTCAGTTATAGTTTTCTCCTTTATAAATTCATTGAGAAAGCTGTATATTTTCCTTGCTTTGACTAATGGAAAGGAAAGTGTAAACTTGGTTAGGAGGGGAAAAGACCATGTCTTTTGTTTGTGTGGTATAAAACTTTTCATTTTTCTGTGGGAGACAGAATGTTTTGATGAAACATAGTCCACCAGTGAATTTTGTGTTCCGTAAGTAGCAGAATCCACTAACAATTTATGTGTGCTTTTTATGGTTGTTGACTGCATTGTTCAACAAAATTTATGTACTTATTCTAGCAGTAACTATATGAAATATGTTAAAGAACAAGTATGTGCACAAAGAACTTACACGACTCCACTCTAAGAAGACAACCAACCCAATTAAAAAATGGGAAAAGGACTTGAACAGACACCTCCAAGGAGGACATACAGAACATCCAGAAACACATGAAGAGATGCTCAATATTGTTAGCTATCAGAGAGATGCAAATTAAAACCACAATGAGATAACACTTTACACCAGTCAGGATGGCTATCATAAACAAAGCAACAAACAACAAATGTTGGAGAGGTTGTGGGGAAAAGGGGTCCTTAGTCCACTGTTGGTGGGATTACAGACTGGTACAACCATTATGGAAAACAGTATGGAATTTTCTAAGAAAAATAAAAATTGACCTGCCTTTGACCCAGCAATTCCACTGCTGGGATTATATCCTAAGAATCCTAAAACATCAATATCAAAGAACCTATGCACCACAATGTTCACAGCAGCACAATTTACAATAGCCAAGAGTTGGAAGCAACCTAGGTGCCCATCAGTAAACGAATGGATCAAAAAACTGTGGTACATATACACAATGGAATTCTATGCTGCAGAGAGAAAGAAGGAGCTACTACCTTTTGCAACAACCTGGATGGAACTGGAAAGCATTATGCTGAGTGAAATAGGCCAGGTTCTGAAAGACAAATACCATATGATCTCACCTTTAACAGGAAGCTAAACAACAAAACAAACAAGCAAGAAGAAAAAAAAAACAAAGACACTGAAATAGAGAACAAGGGGACAGTGACCAGCAGGGAGAAGGAAGGGAAGTTAAGGGGAAAAAGGGGGAGGGATTTGGAGGAACAAATAGGAAGGACACATGGACAAGAACTAAGGGGGGCGGAAATGGGAGGGAGGTGGGGAGCAAGGGGCGGGGGAGGCTGGGATGGGAAAAATAGACAAAAAAACTGTACTTAAAAAATAACTAAATAAAAAAGTAATAACTAAATAAAATTAATTATAAAAAAAACAAGTATGTGCAAAGGCTGTACATTTGAAAAATGTCAGTATTGCATGTCAGTTGGTTACCTTATATTTTCTAAATAAATCAGTTTATTTATGCAACAATAGCAATTGAATGTGACATTTAATTATTATTAAAATGATATTGTTTCAGTGTAATAAAATAACTAAAAAGTAATGTTGCATTTAGGATACTTTCTTAAATAGCTTTGTTTTTCCTATTCCTAAGGTGTTTCTAAGTCTGAAGTTTTCATCTCTAAGTCTGAATTGCTCATCTCTAAGATAACATCACCTTGGCATTACTGAATTATCAATAGCATTTTTTATCACCTCCTAAAAATACTCCTGGAATTAGAAGAGTATGACTGTGATCTACAAACACAGTAACAAATGGAGGCAAGATTTAACTAAGGACATGAAATGGTTCTCAAGTTTGCCAGCCTAGTTTGATTTATATTTCAAACTGCCAATAACTCCCTTTGAACGTGTCAAAAAAAGAAAATGCATTAAGGAACTTGGCCCTTTCAGAAATATTCTTGAGAATGAATCACTTTTGTAATTTGGTGTTGGGGATCCACAGGGTTGGGATGATGAGGTTAGGCAAAGTCCTAAATTTTACTCACCTTACAATAATTAAATTTTAAATTCCTGTCTCGTATTCCTCTTTCATTATTTTGCCATTTTTCTTCCTATTCTTTCTTTTTTATTTTTAAGTATTTTATTGATTATGCTATTACAGTTTTCCCAGTTTTTTTCTCCCTTTATCCCCCCTCCTCTCTATCCCTACAACCCTCCAGGATCCCCTGCCTTAGTTCATGTCCATGGATTATACAATTAAGTTATTTGAGTCCTCTGTTTCCTGTATGATTTTTATCTCTCCTTGTCTATTTTATACCTATTAATTTTGCTTCTTCTACCCTGTACTTCTTTCTCCCCTAATTCCTCCCTTCCCACCCCCCCCACTGAAATTCCTCCATATGATGTCCATTTCTCTGATTCTGTTCCTGTTCTAGTTGTTTGCTTAGTTTTTATTTTCATTGTTTTTCTTTTAGGTTCATTTGTTGATAGTTGTGAGTTTCTTGTCATTTTACTGTTCATAGTTTTGATTTTCTTTTTCTTAGATAAGTCCCTATAACATTTCATATTATAATGGCTTGGTGATGATGAACTCCTTTAACTTGATCTTATCTGGGAAGCACTTTCTGCCCTTCTATTCTAAATTATAGCTTTGCTAGATAGAGTAATCTTGGATATAGGTCCTTGCCTTTCATGACTTCAAATACTTCTTTTCAGCCCCTTCTTGCCTGCAAGATTTCTTTTGGGAAATCAGCTGATAGCCTAATGTTCACTCCTTTGTAGGTAAATGTATCCTTTCCCCTTGCTCCTTTTAGGATTTTCTCTTTATCTTTAATCTTGCATAACTTAATGACAATGTGCCTTGATGTGTGCTTCCTTGGGTCTAACTTCTTTGGTACTCTCTGGGCTTCCTGGACTTCCTGGAAGTCTATTTCCTTTGCCAGATTGGGGAAGTTTTCTTTCATTATTTGTTCAAATAAGTTTTCAATTTCTTGCTGTTGTTCATCTTCTGGCACCCCTATAATTTGGATATTGGAGTGTTTCAGCTTGTCCCAGAGATTCGTAAGGCTCTCTTCCCTTTTTTAAATTTTTATTTCTTCATTCTTTTCCTGTTGGATGTTTATTTTTTCCTTTTGTTGCAAATTGTTGGTTTGAGTCCTAGTTTTTTTTTCTGTCACTGTTGGTTCCCTGAATATTTTGCTTTATTTCATTTTGGGTGTCTTTTATTTGTTTTTTTTTCTTCATTTTTTGACCAAGCTCAATCAGATCTGTGAGCATTTTGATTATCATGGCTTTAAATTCTCCATCAGATAGGTTGACAATGTCCTCATTGCTTAGTTCTCTTTCTGAGGTTATGCTCTGTTCATTTGGGCCATATTTCTTCGTCTCAGTGCACCTGATAAGTTTTAATGGGGAAGGGCCTTAGATATTCACCTGGGCATGACAACCCTCTTTGCTGAGCTGTAGTGCTGCTGGTGGGGGATGAGCCAGAAAGGAAATAATGCAGCTCCCCTGCTTGTCCTTAGCACACTTCCCATCTGCCTCTTGTGTGAGACTGGGAGTTTCTCCCAATGTAGCAACCACCATATTAACTCTGTTTCCCCTTAAGTCAACCCGGCCTGTGCTGTTTGCTGCAGCTAGCCCGCCCCCAAGATCCACTGCCTTACTGGTTTGCTTGTTCTGATTGATTTTTTCTTTAATTCCTTGGTTGTTGGAGTTCCACACAGTTTTATTTTCTGGTGCTTCTGGTTGTTTATTGATTTCAGATTGGTTGTTATCCTTCTTTTGGTTGTGTGAGGAAGCGAAGGGTTTCTACCTATACCTCCATCTTCGCCAGAACTTCCCTTCCCTTTCTTTCTCAGTTACTAATGGGCTTGACTGGTAGCCTGGAAGAAAATCATGTTAGCCTCCTTTATTTTCCCCCAAGTTATGCTGTAGTTTAGCCATAACATAAAATCATCAAATATCATCAAAGAATGTATAATTAATGCTAGAGCGCTCCATGGTATGCTTAATGATAAATTACTTAAATTATTTTTTTCTTAATCCTCACCTGAGAATATGTTTATTGATTTTAGAACCAGAAGAAGAGGGGTGGAGGACAGAGAGAGAGAAACATATGTGAGAGACACATTGATTGATTGTCTCTCATGTGCACAACAACTGGGAATTAAACCTGCAACCTTTTGGTGTATGGGTCAACACTCTAATCTAAAGCTTCCCAGCCAGGAAAAATTAATAAAATTAATTTTTTTTAATTTAATTATTTTTCAACTACAGTATTCTGTCTTTTACTCCCATCTCAGCCCACCAACCCTCCCGTGCCCCCCACATTCCTCCCATTGCCACCCCCCTTAGTTGTTGTCCATGTGTCCTTTATACTAGTTCCTATAAATGCTTCCCCTTTTTCCCTTAAATTCCCTCCTCTCTCCCCTCTGGTCACTATCTCACTGTTCTCTATTTCAGTGTCATTGTTTTTACTTTGCTTGCTTGTTTGTTTTGTTGTTTAGCTTCCTGTTAAAGGTGAGATCATATGGTATTTGTCTTTCACTGCCTAACTTATTTCACTCAGCGTAATGCTTTCCAGTTCCATCTAAGCTGTTGCAAAGGGTACGGCTCCTTTTTTGTTTCTGCTGCATAGACTTTCATTGTGTATATCTACCACAATTTTTTGATTCATTCATTTACTGCTGGGCACCTAGATGGCTTCAAGCTCTTGGCTATTATAAATTGTGCTGGTATGAACATTGCGGTGCATAGGTTCTTTTGGATTGGTGTTTCAAAGTTCTTAGGATATAATCCCAGCAGTGGAATTGCTAGGTCATAATACAGGTCCATTTTTAGTTTTCTTAGAAAATTCCATACTGTTTTCCATAATGGTTGTACCAGTCTGCAATCCCACCAACAGTGAACTAGGGACCCTCTTTCCCCACAACCTCTCCAACATTTGTTGTTTGTTGCTTTGTCTATGATAGCCATTCTGACTGGTGGAAAGTGGTACTTCATTGTGGTTTTAATTTGCATCTTTCTGATAGCTAACGATATTAAGCATCTTTTCATATGGCTCTGGATCCTCTGTATGTCCTCCTTGGAGAAGTGTCTGTTCAAGTCCTTTTCCCATTTTTTATTTTATTTTATTTTTTTAAATTAAATTTTATTTAGTTACTTTTCAAGTACATTTTTTTTAATCTATTTCTCCCATCCCACCCCACCCCCCCGCCCGGTCTCCCTTCTCCCTCCCATCCCCCCCCCAGTCCTCATCCCTGTGTCTTTCATACTTGTTCCTCAAAATCCCTCCCCATTTTTCCCCTTAAATTCCCTTCCCTCTCCCCTCTGGTCACTGCCCACTTGTTCCCTATTTCAGTGTCTTTGTTTTTATTCTGTTTGCTTGTTTGTTTTATTCTTTACCTTCCTGTCAAAGGTGAGATCATATGGTATTTGTCCTTCAATGCCTGGCCTATTTCACTCAGCATAATGCTTTCCAGTTCCATCCATGTTGTTGCAAAAGGCAGTAGCTCTTTCTTTCTCTTTGCTGCATAGAATTCCATTGTGTATATGTACCACAGTTTTTTGATCCATTCGTTTACTGATGGGCACCTAGGTGGCTTCAAACTCACGGCTATTGTAAATTGTGCTGCTATGAACATTGTGGTGCATAGGTTCTTTGATATTGATGTTTTAGGATTCTTGGGGTATATCCTAGCAGTGGAATTGCTGGGTCAAAGGCAGGTCAATTTTTATTTTTCTGAGAAAATTCCATACAGTTTTCCATAATGGTTGTACCAGTCTGCAATCCCACCAACAGTGAACTAAGGTCCCCTTTTCCCCACAACCTCTCCAACATTTGTTGTTTGTTGCTTTGTCTATTATAGCCATCCTGACTGGTGTAAAGTGTTATCTCATTGTGGTTTTAATTTGCATCTCTCTGATAGCTAACAATATTGAGCATCTCTTCATGTGTCTCTGGATATTCTGTATGTCCTCTTTAGAGAAGTGTCTGTTTAAGTCCTTTTCCCATTTTTTAATTGGGTTGGGTGTCTACTTAGAGTGGAGTCATGTAGTTCTTTGTGTATTTTGGAGATTAAACCCTTGTCTGAGGTATCATTGGCAATTATGTTTTCCCATACAGTTGGTTGTCTTTTTAAATTAATACTGTTTTCTTTATCCACGCAGAAGCTTTTTATTTTGATGAGATCCCATTTGTTTATTCTTTCCTTTATATCCCTTGCTTAAGAGGACATATCAGTAAAAATGTAGCTGCATGAAATATCTGAGATTTTCTTGCCAATGTTCTCCTCTAGGACTCTAATGGTGTCACGACTTACATTTAAGTCTTTTATCCACCTTGAATTTATTTTGGTGTATGGTGTAAGTCTGTGCTCAAGTTTCATTTTTTTGCATATAGCTGTCCAGTTCTCCTAACACCATTTGTTGAAGAGGCTATTTTTAGTTCATTTTATGTTACTGTCCCATTTGTGGAATATGAATTGACTGTAGATGGGTTAATTTCTGGGCTCTCTGTTCTGTTCCACTGGTCTATGTGCCTGCTTTTATGCCATTACCAGGCTGTTTTGATTACAGTGGCTTGTAATACAATTTGATATCAGGTATTGTGATCCCCCCTACTTTGTTCTTCTTTCTCAAAAGAGCAGCTGCTATTCAGGCTCGTTTATGGTTCCTTATAAACTTTTGAAGTGTTTGTTCTATGTCTGTGAAAGATGCCATTGGTACTTTAATAGGTATTGCATTGAATCTGTAAATTGCTTTGGGTAGTATGGACATTTTGATGATGCTAATTCTTTCAATCCATGAACACGGTTCCATTTGTTTGTGTTTTCCTTGATTTCTTTCTTCAGTGTTGTGTTGTGTTCTGTATACAGGTCTTTTACCTCCTTAGTTAGGTTTATCCCCAGATATTTTATTTTTGTTTTTGCTATATCAAATGGGATTTTTTTTCTTGATTTCTGCTTCTGCTGATTTATTGTTAGTATATAAAAATGCCTTTGATTTCTGGATATGGACTTTGTAACCCACTGTTTTACCAAATTCATTTATTAGTTTGAGCAGTTTTTGAATTGAGTCTATAGGATTTTCCATTTACACTATCATGTCATCTGCAACAATGACAGTTTTGTTTCCTCCTTTCTAATTTGGATGCTTTTTATTTCCTTTTCTTGCCTGATCAGTGTGGCTAAAACTTCCAGTACTATACTGAATAGAAGTGGTGAAAGTGGACATCCTTGTCTTGTCCCTGATCTTAATGGAAAAGATTTTAGTTTTAGCCCATTGAGTATGATGTTGGCTGGAGGTCTCTCATTATGGCCTTTGTTATATTGAGGAATGGTCCCTCTATTCCCACTTTGCTGAGCGTTTTTATCATAAGTGGGTGTTCTACCTTATCAAAAGCTTTTTCTTCATCTATTGATATGATCATTTGATTTTTGTCTTTGCTTTTGTTTATGGGATGTATTATATTTATTGATTTTGGAATATTGAACCATCCTTGTATTCCTGGTATGAATCCCTCTTGTTCATGGTGTATGATCTTTTTAATGTATTGTTGGATGCAGTTTGCCAATATTTTGTTGAGGAATTTAGCGTCTATGTTCATCAGTGATATTGGCCTGAAATTTTGTTTCTGCGTTCTGTCTCTATCTGGTTTTGGAATTAGGGTGATACTGGCTTCATAAAAAGAGTTTGGGAATTTTCCATTCTTTTGGATTTTTTGGAATAGTCTGTGAATAGGAGTTAGCTCTTCCTTAAATGCTTTGTAGAATTCTCCTGTGAAACCATCTGGCCCAGGGCTTTTGCGTGATGGGAGTTTCTTGATTACTGCTTCAATTTCTTCTGCTGTTATTGGTCTGTTCAGGTTTTCTGCTTCTTCCTCATTGAGTTTTGGAAGATTACATTTTCTAGAAATGTGTCCATTTCCCCTAGATTTTCAAATTTCTTGGCATACAGTTCTTCATAGTAATTCCTTACAATCCTTTGTATTTCTGTGATGTCATTTGTAATATCTCCTCTTTCATTGGTGATAGTGTTTATTTGAGTCCTCTTTCTTTTTATTTTTGATGTGTCTGCTTCAAGGCTTGTTGATTTTGCTTATCTTTTCAAAAAAAAGAAACCCTCCTGGATGCATTGATTATTAGAATTGTGCTTTTAGTCTCTATATCATTTATTTCTGCTCTGATCTTGGTTTTTTTCTTCCTTCTACCTGCTCTGGGCTGCCTTTGTTGTTGTTCCTCGAGTTCTTGTGGGCGTAGGGTTAGCTTGTGTGTTTGAAATGTTTGTATTTTCTTTAGGTAGGCCTGTATTGCTGTGAACTTCCCTCTCAGGACTGTCTTTGCTGTGTCCCATAAGTTTTGGATTGTCATGAGTTCATTTTCATTTTTTTCCAGAGAGTTTTTGATTTCTTCCCTGATTTTATTCTTCGCCCATTTGTTGTTTAATAGCATACCATTCAGTCTCCATGATTTTGAGTGTTTGAGGTTGTATTCTTCAGGAATGGTTTCCAGTTTCAGTCCCTTGTGGTCAGAGAAAATGCTTGGTATGATTTCAATTTTTTTTATTAATTAATTTTATTTAGTTATTTTTCAAGTACAGTTTTTCTGTCTATTTCTCCCATCCCAGCCTCCCCTGCCCCCCTCTCCCCACTTCCCTCCCATCTCCACCCCCCCCCCAGTTCTTGTCCCTGTGTCCTTCCTATTAGTTCCTCCAAATCCCTCCCCCTTTTTCCCCCCAGCTTCCCTTCCCTCTCCCCTCTGGTCACTATCCCCTTGTTCTCTATTTCAGTGTCTTTGGTTTTTTTTTTTTTTCTTGCTTGTATGTTTTGTTGTCTAGCTTCCCGTTAAAGGTGAGATCATATGGTATTTGTCTTTCAGAACCTGGCCTATTTCACTCAGCATAATGCTTTCCAGTTCCATCCATGTTGTTGCAAAAGGTAGTAGCTCCTTCTTTCTCTCTGCTGCATAGAATTCCATTGTGTATATGATTTCAATTTTTTTGAATTTTTCGAGGCTTGTTTTGTGTCCTATCATGTGGTCTATCTTTGAAAATGTTCCATGTGCATTTGAAAAGAATGTGTAATGAGCTTCTTTGGGATGAAGGGCTCTATATATATCAGTTAAGTCCATTTCATCTAGGACATTGTTCAATGCCACAATATCTTTGTTGATATTTTGTTTGGAAGATCTGTCCATTTTTGACAGTGGGGTATTGAAATCCCCTACTATAATTGTGTTGCTCTCAATATCATTCTTAAAGTCTTCTAAGATTTTCTTGATATATTTGGGTGCTCCTGTGTTGGGTGCATAAATATTTATGATGTTAATGTGTTCTTGGTGGATTCTTCCCTTGAGTATTATGAACTGAACTTCTGGGTCTCACTTTATGGCCCTGTTTTTGAAGTCTATTTTGTCTGATATGAGTATTGCTGCCCTGGATTTTTTTTTCTTGTCCATTTGCTTGGAAGATTTGTTTCCAACCCTTCAATTTTAGTCTGTGTATGTCTTTTGTCTTGAGGTGGGTCTCTTGTAGGCAGCATATGTGTGGGTCATGCTTTCTTATCCATTGAGTTATTCTCGGTTTTTTTATTGGAGCATTTAATCCATTTACGTTTAAGGTTATTATTGATTGGTACTGATTCATTGCCATTTTTGTATCTCTGTTCCTCTCTGTCTCTTTTTCTTCCTTCCCTTAAAGCAGTCCTTTTAGCATCTCTCGCAGAGCTGCTTTGGTGGAGGCATGTTCTTTTAGACTTCTTTTGTGTTGGAAACTTTGTATTTGGCCTTCTATCCTGATTGACAGCCTTGCTGGGTAAAGTAGCCTTGGTTGTAGGCCTCTGGTTCTCATTACTTGGAATATTTCTTGCCATTCTCTTCTTGCTTGGAGTGTTTCCATTGAGAAGTCAGTAGCTAACCTTATTGGGGCTCCCTTGTATGTAACTTTTTTTTTCTCCCTTGCTGCCTTTAAGATTCTCTCCTTGTGTGGGAATTCTGCCATTTTAATGATGATGTTTCTTGAAGTGGGTCCCTTTCAGTTCCTCTTGATTGGGACTCTGTGATTCCTGGATTTGTTTGACTTTTTCTCTCATGAAAGTAGGGAAGTTTTCCTTCATTATTATGTCAAATATGTTTTCTATCCCTTGTTCTTCTTCTTCTCCTTCTGATATCCCTATTATTTGGATATTAGTATAATTCATATTGTCTTGCATTTCTCTTCATCCCTATTCATTCTTTCTGAGCCTCTATTCATTTTCTTGCTCTGTCTGCGAGTTGTTTTCTACCTTGTCCTCCAACTCACTGATTTAGTCTTTTGCTTCATTGATTCTGCTTTTGATTCCTTCCACTGTGTTCTTCAGTTCAAAAATTGCATTCTTTATTTCCTCTTGTCCCTTGCTAATGATTTCCATTTCCTTTTTCATGTTGATATAGTTTGCAGTGAGATCATTATAGCTCCTCTTTAGTTTCTGTTAGCTCATTGTGAGCTCTTTGAACTTCCTGATAACCAGTGCTTTGAATTCAATATCTAGTGGTTGACTTGCCTCTATTTCATCTAACAGTCTTTCTGAGGGCTCCTCCTTTCCTTTCATTTGGGGATTGTCTCTTTGTTTTTCCACTGTTTGTGAGACTCTTCTTGTTAGCCTTAGCTTCTTAGATTGATCTGTTCTGATGCCCTGGATTTATGGTGTGTACTTCTGTTGTGGAATGTCTGTGAAATTCAGTGGTGCAGTCTCTTTTGGTCATCATGTGGTTCTCTACTTTCACCTACTCAAATATGCAGCAACTTGTGGCTTCTCTCCTATAGCAAAGTGAAATATGTCTCTCTGACTCTACTGTTGGGAAGCCTCTTCTTTGGGTCCAGCTCTAGTCTTTTCGCATTTTGATGTTTTCTGTGTCTCTTCTGGGTAAAAGAAAGAAAAGAAAAGAAAAGAAATAAAAGGAAAAAAAAGGCAGGGGAATGAAGATTGCTAAGTTTGGAAAGAAAAGAAGAAGGAATAAAACAGAAAATACAAAAAAAGAGAACAAAAGTAACAAAAGGTAAAACAATAACAAAATTGAAATAATAACAGATTACTTAAAAAGAGAAAAAAATAAAAAGAAAAGGAAGAAGAAAAAAAGAAAGGTGGCTTGTTGGTTTCATACTGGCTAAACCGGTTTTTCTGGCTGCTGCTGGGTGAGGGTGGATTAGTGTGTTCTTTCTGCAAACTCTCTCTCAGTAGCCAAAACGTTGGAGGCTCTCTCAAGCTCCCTAGGATGGGGATCTAGGACTTCCTCACAGCACTCTTTTTCCAGGGGTTACCACTGTGGGTTGGGTTGCAGGGCGCAGGCTCTTAGGCCAGCAAGGCTGCCTGGTTTCCATGGAATCGAGCACAGACCTGCCCCAGTTCTGTGGGGGAACTCCAGGCCCTCTGCCCAACCTTGGGTTCGCTACCAGGCTGGGTGAGGAGGAGAGCAGGCGGCTGTGTCTGTTGGAGTCAGAGCCCCACACTGCCTATCAGTTGTCCGGGCTGGTGATCACAGAGTCTGTGGTTGAGGCCCTTTGTCCTCAGCACCCTCTCTGCAAACTCTAGCAAACAAGTCTCTCCCGGTGCCCAACCTTGCTTGGCCAGAAAGGGAGGTAGTTGAGGGTCCCAGCTCTCTCCCAAGGACCCTTCAGTAGGCTCAGGACTGCCAAAGAGTCAGAGGTAGATGCACCAGAAGCTGAAAGCCAGTCTGAGGGCTGGGTGCCAACCTATACACTCTGGGCACCTGCCCGGACGCGCTGTGGGCAGGGCACTGGCCGCCGAACTATGCACCGGCTGAAAACCCTTGTGCTCCTGTCTTTGTTCTGGTCCCTTTGGCAGGCTCAGGCCTCCCGATGAATCTGAGGGAGGGAGATATACGGGGAACCAGTCTGGAGTGCTGGGTGCTGACCCAGGTCATCTGGGCACCTGCCCAGACGCCCTGCTCGCTGGGAACTGGTCCCCAGACTGTGCATCCCAGGAATTCCCTGCTGTTCCTGTCTTTACTCCGTCCGGAGACTCTACTGCACCGCTGCTGTCTCCCTACTGTCTGGATACTCTGTGACCATCAAGATTTCTGGTCCCTTATTTTCATATATGCTGAACAACTGCTGGCTGTCTAGCTTCTCCTCTGCAGATCGGACAGGATTTTCTCCCTTGTGTACAAGAACTGGAATCTGCTCCATCCTACTCCGTCGCCATCTTATTTAAATTTTAAAGTAATGAAATTAAGTAATTACTTAAAGTTAGTAGAAGATTTTGAAATGATTCAGAAATAACATGGGGTAATATTTTAGTTTTGGTTTTCCCAAAAAGCAGACCCTGACTCAGGGACTTTGGTACAGGTAATTTATTAAGGAAATGATCTCAAGAAATACAAATAAACTTTTGAGTGAGTGAGGCTGAGAAGGGTGCATTGATGGATAGGTTACAATTGTGGGAAGCTGGGGCTCAGTCATGCTGGGTTTCAGTCATGCTGGGGACACTGAAAAAGGTGTGAAACATGCTGCAGAATCATCTCAGCAGAGGATGGGATTGCTGGGACATTTATCTATTAGCTCCTATTCCTGGTGTTAGATGGTTGTCCCTGCAGGTGCAGCCCAGCAAACTCCCTGGTGTTGGGGAAAGCCCATAATACAATGAAGAGATAGATATGGAACACTGTATGGAATTTTCTAAGAAAACTAAAAATGAACATGCCTTTTGACCCAGCAGTTCCACTGTTAGGAATATATCCTAAGAACCCTGAAACACCAATCCAAAAGAATCTATGCACACCAATGTTCATTAGCAGCACAATTTACAATAGCCAAGAGCTGGAAGTGACCTAGATGCCCATCAGTAAATGAATGGATCAAAAATCTATGGTACATTTACACAGTGAAATTCTATGTAGCAGGAAGAAGGAGCTCCTACCCTTTGCAGCAGCATGGATGGAAATGCAAAGCATTATGCTGAGTGACATAAGCCAGGCAATGAAAGACAAATACCATATGATCTCATCTTTAACAGGGAGCTAAACAACAAAATAAACAAGCAAGCAAAATATGACCAAAGACAATGAAATACAGAACAGGGGGACAGTGACCAGAGGGGAGATGGGAGAGAATCACAGGGGGAAAGGGGAAGGATTTACAGGAAGAAGTATAAAGGACACATGGACAAAAACTAAGGCGGTGGGGGGCAATGAGAGGGAGGTGGGGAGCACTGGGGGGATGGGCAGGGTTTGGAGTATAAGACAGAAAACTGTATTTGAATAATAATTAAATAAATCTAAATAAAATAAAATAAAGAGATAGATGCAGCATTGATATTGGAAGCTGTCAGCAGGCTGAAAATGTTTGTGTGTGTGTGTGTGTGTGTGTCTCTCTCTCTCTTAGTTATTTATTATTTTTTCAGATTTTATTTATTTATTTACTTATTTAGTTATTTATTTAAATATATTTTATTGATTATGCCATTACAGTTGTCCCATTTCCTCCCTTCATTCCCCTCCACCTTGCATACCCCCTCCCCGACTATTCCCCCTTTAGTTTATGCCCATGTGTCACAAGTTCTTTAGATTCTATATTTCCCATACTATTTTTGCCCTCCCCCCTGTCTATTTTCTACCTACCATCTATGCTACTTATTCTCTGTACCTTCTCCTCCCTTCTCCTCCTCCCACTCCCTTGTTGCTAACCCTCCATGTGATCTCCATTTCTATGGTTTTGCTCCTGATCTACCTGTCCTCTCAGTTTGCTTTTGTTTTATGTGTGGTTGTTAATAACTATGAGTTTGCTGTCCTGTCACTGTTCATGTTTCTTTAACTTCTTTTTCTTAAATAGGTCCCTTTAATATTTTATATAATAAGGGCTTGGTGATGATGAACTTCTTGAACTTGACCTTATCTTAGAAGTGTTTTATCTGCCCTTCCATTCTAAATGAAAGCTTTGCTGGATAGATCAATCTTGGATGTAGGTCTTTGGATTTCATGACTTGGAATACTTCTTTCCAGTCCCTTCTTGCCTGTAAGGTCTCTTGAGAAATCAGCTGACAGTCTGATGGGAACTCCTTTGTAGGTGACTGTCCCCTTATCTCTTGCTGCTTCTAGGATTCTCTCCTTCATTTTAATCTTGGCTAATGTAATGATGATGTGCCTTGGTGTGTTCCTTCTTGGGTCCAACTTCTTTGGGACTCTCTGAGCTTCCTGGATTTCCTGGAAGTCTATTGCCTTTGCTAGATTGGGGAAGTTCTCCTTTATTATTTGTTCAGATAAGTTTTCCACTTGTGGCTGTTCCTCTTCCCCTTCTGGTACCCCTATAATTCGGATATTGGAACACTTAAAGAGGTCCTGGAGGTTCCTAAGCCTGTCCTCATTTTTTTGAATTCTTGTTTCTTCATTCTTTTTTGTTTGGTAATTTTTTTCTTCCTTCTGGTCCACTCCCTTGATTTGAGTCCCAGTTTCCTTTCCATCATTATTGGTTTCCTGAGCATTTCTCTTCATTTCAATTAGTTTAGCCTTCATATGTTCCTCTAATTTGTGACTAAAATCAACCAGTTCTGTTAGCATCCTAATCACCACTGTTTTGAACTGTGCATCTGATAAGTTGGTTATCTCTTGGTCGCTTAGAAGTATTGGCTCTGGGGGTTTGAGCTGTTCTTCTTGAGCCATAATGTTTTGGTCTGTTTGTGCCTTTTAAGTATGAGGGGTGGAGCCTTATATGTTCACCAGGGTGGGTCGACCCAGTCACTGGGTTGTGATGCTGTATGTGGGGGCAGGGTCAGAGAGGGGCAATGGCGCTTGTTCCAGACTCTCTCTTGGATTTTGGTCCCCTCTGCTGCTTCCTGCAAGCAAACTGGACCCCCCTGGTGCTGGCTTGGAGGTGTGTGGGCCTTTGCACCCTCCAGGACCCTGTGGGTCTCTCCAACAAACTCTCTGTGAGCCTGGGAGCTTCTTGTGGCATCTCAACCCCGAAAGTTTTTCCAATTGGTGCCTTTAGGGTTTAACTCCTGTCGCTGGGGTCCTAGCCTGAGGGGTCTGTCTCACTGCTCACTGCTTTGCTTGGTTTATCTGCGCACGAATGTGTGACCGCAGTCAGCCAGCCGCCTTGCACCCTCACTTGGTCTGCCCATTGCCACCCCATGCCTGGGATCTGCCAACTGCCACCTGCATACCTGGGTCAGTCAGGCCTTTTTTTCTAGTGCAATCCTGCTCTGCTAGCAGCTGACTCCACTCCTCTTATCAGTCTGGATGATTGGTTTATTGTTGTGGGACTTCCATACATTTCAATTTTCTGTGTTTTGGTTGCGTTTTTGTTACTAAAACTTTGTTGTCTTTAAACTTGGTTGTGTGAGGAGGCACAGTGTTTCCACCTATACCTCCATCTTGGCCAGAAGTCCTGAAAATGTTTATACATAAACTGTCGTACAATTTAGGTTGGTCAAGGCACATGAGATGGAGCATCTACAGCCTCTACAACTGGTGGTGTCATAGAAGAAGAAAGGCTGAATCATGGTTAATGTAGTGGAAACTTGAATTAGATTGCTCAGCTTTCATTCCTGTTTTGTCCTATTAATTATAGATATTTGGAAAACTGTGACTGCTGTGTTTCAGATTTTTTTCTGTAAATTTGGATAACAAAAATTTTTATCTTTAGAATTGTTGGAGAGTTAAATGAGTGAATATAGCAAAGGTATAACTCTCAGAAGGGTGCTTGGAATATGGTAAGCACTTGGTAAGTATTATTTATTATAGGAATCTGGCTCGGCAGTAGTATAATGGAGTGGTAATTAATTTGTATAGTGTAACAGAGTTCTGTTAATGAAGTGTAAGTTTTCAGCCTTATTTGGCAGACATGTGGCATGTTGACTTGCATTAAGTAGTAACCACAAGAACACTTAAAAAAATCCGGCTGCTACTAAGTCCCATTTCTCTTTGTGCATTTATTACTTTTGGACTTAACTTCATTTTTGTTAATTTTGTTTAAAACAAAATTGGCTGTGTTTAAACCACATGATTGCTATCTCTGCTAGCTTCCTGTTATTCACAAATCTGAGAACATGACATCATCTGAGTACTTATTTAAATTTAACAGAAACTATCCTTTCTGCTGAAGATTGAAACTGAACTCTCTGTGTGTGTCTTTGAGTGGGTTCAAATACACACAATTATGTCATTATGCAAACTATATTTCTTCACCTTATTCACAAAGATACTTCGAATGGCCTTGTAATAGCATTGGTGAAATTCAGAAACACTTTGTCCATAATATTCAGCACCAGTGTAAAAGAAAGTGAGATTGGCTTAATATTATTTGCCTCTGAGAAAATCATATTGACTACTCATTTTTACTAGTTTTCTATATATTAAAAATGTACTTTAAAGTCCTTCATTTGTTCATTAATTTAAGAGATGTTTATTGAGAAATTAGTATAAACCAGGCCATAATTTGTATATTGGAAATGAAGTTGTTAGTTAAGAAGTTTAAGAGTCTCCTCTTATGTGGTGTATGCTCTCAGTATGGATATTAAAAAAATTGTTCATATACACAATGGAATTCTATGCTGCAGAGAGAAAGAAGGAGCTACTACCCTTTGCAACAACATGGATGGAACTGGAAAGCATTATGCTGAGTGAAATAGGCCAGGTGCTGAAAGACAAATACCATATGATCTCACCTTTAACAGGAAGCTAAACAACAAAACAAACAAGTAAGCAGAAAAAAAAAACCCCAAAAACAAAGACACTGAAATAGAGAACAAGGGGATAGTGACCAGAGGGGAGAAGGAAGGGAAGTTAAGGGGAAAAAGGGGGAGGGATTTGGAGGAACAAATAGGAAGGACACAGGGACGAGAACTAAGGGGGGGGAGGAAATGGGAGGGAGGTGGGGAGCAAGGGGCAGGGGAGGCTGGGATGGGAAAAATAGACAAAAAACTGTACTTGAAAAATAACTAAATAAAATTAAAAAAAAAATTGTTCTTCCTTCAACATATACCCCCACTCTGCCAAGCATATTTTGAGTCCTAGGGCTATTTTTCTGCATTCAATTCACATGAATAAAACCAGATTTTCTCATATTTAAAAGAATGGGCAATATTTATACATCCTTGCAAAACTGTTACTATGATTTAGTGAGATACTGTATGTAGTACCTAGCACATTATCAGAGTAGTGAATGTGGTCAATATGTAAGTTTCCTTTCTCAGGTTCCAGAGACAGTAAACCCAAATAATGCATCAATTCATTGATTGAGTGATCCATTCATCTATATATGTATATGTTTAAACCACCCCTTTTCTTTGCTCGCCTGCACATTTATTGAGGTGTTGTAGCTTGTAGAGAGGGTGGAAAGAGTGTGGATTTTGGAGCTCATATTATCTGTGTTTTAATCCTGGTTCTGTTTCTTACTGACTCTGTGACTTTAGCAGGTCACTTAAATGTCTCTATACTTTACCTTCCTTGTCTATCAAACAGGACAATAGTAGTATTTATGTTATAACATTGTTGTATTAGACATCCAACCTATTTAAAGTGCTTAAAACAGTGTCTAGCACACAGTATATACCATATAATGTCAGCTATCAAATGTCAGGCTGTATTCTGGTATAAGGGCTAAAACAGGGAACAAAACAGACTAATTTTCTGTCCTATAGTACTTACAGTTAGTGGGCAGTCTTTATATTCTTTATGAAGCCAGGATATGATTTTTTTAAGGATTTACAAATTCTGAAGCAAAAAGAGCATGATGAAAATTTAGTTCTGTTTTTGTCTTGACAAATTGTTTTTCGAGTTTTACTATTGTATATACATAATTTGATATATGCACATGCAATTTTGGGTTCTGTTTTTGAATCAGCTAAAGTATTTTTGTGTATACTATATTAAGTATTTAGTGTATATTGGCTATACATGTATTTTAAACTGCTTATTTAATAATCTATTAGATAAACATTCTGTAGTATATGAAGGAATGTTATTTTCTAGGTATTTTTATTATTTTACTGTTATTTTGATTTTAATATCACTGTACCAATGGAATTGTTCAAACATAATGAACAGATGTGTAAGTCTTATCATTTAACAGATTAGTTTTTTAAAAATCCTCACCCAAGGATATGTTTATTGATTTTATACAGAGAGGAAGGCAGAGAGAGAGAGAGAGGCATTGATGTGAGAGAGATACATCGATTGGTTGCTTCCTATGTATGCTGTGATGGGGGGGTCAAACCCACAACCTAGGTATGAATCCTGACTGAGAATCAAACCTGTAACCTTTTGTTGTATAGGGCAACACTCATCCACCTTAGCCACCCAGCCAGGTCATAACAGATTGTTTTTTAACAAAATATAGTTAACTTATAACACCTCAATAATGTATGATCATTTATTTTTTACTTCTTACCATTATTATACCTCAAATTATTTAACTTGCATTTCTTAAACTATAAGTGGAGCTGAGCATGTTTCTCTGCAATTATTTATTTTCATCTTTTTTCCATTGGTGAGTAAGCTATGAATTGCTTAAGTTCTTTTTATATGTATTGATGAATAGGTAAAGAATGTAGGAGTATTTAGTTGCTAGAACACAGAACTTGGTAGAAGGTCATGACTGTTTTAAAACATTAAAGTACAGTTATGGAAAAGAACATGGCAGGAGGTTCCTCAGGGCTTAACAAGGGTCAATGGGAGGCATTTTGCAAAGGCAGATTCTAGGATGAATGTGAAGGCTGTTGTCTAACATTTTCAGCATTGGTTTTCACCTGGAAAGAATCTTCGAATCTTCATCAAAGAAAGGAGGCTAGTGTGTGGGTGGGACAATGGAGATTGGAGATTGGCAGGATAGAGAATGAGCAGAAAGATTGGGAAGCTGGAGTCCTTATTTAGAGATTTCCAGATGTGAGGTGAATTGCTTCTGAAAGTACTGTCCACCCTGGCAGAGCACTTCCTAAACCATAGATGAGGTCTGTTCAGAAGGTATCCAGCCATACAATATGAAAATAGAGATGTTTATTGAAGAAGATACAAGCTACAAGAAACATTGTAAATATGACAATGACACCTCAGTCCCCTTCAAGTGGGGCCACCTTGGGGCCTCACATGGTTCTCTCAGTCACCATCAGCTGCCCTGTAGTATTTTCCTGAATCTCATCAGTGGTGTGAAGTCTCTTCCCTTCCACAGGTGATTTTAGTTTTGTGAAAAGGCAGAAGTTGCAGAGTGCCAATCTGTGTTGTAGAGGGGCTGAGTCACCTGGGTGATTTGATGTTTTTCGAAAACATCAATGTGTGTTTTACATGTGTGGGCATGTTGTTATGAAGAAGCTGCCAATCACCAGTTGTCCACAACCATGGCCTTCTGAATCATCCAAATATTTTCTAAAGATGAACGTTCAATCTTAACACAAAATTTGATATAGACTCATTGTTTTACTTGCTCAGTCATTTTGAATATGATGGTCACACAGTACACATGCTTACTCAGTGGTGTGTACTGGCCCCATTGACTCCTACAGTAAAGTCATAATTGTTCACCCATATACATTCTGATAGACTCTCCTTGGCTGCCAGGTTACATGGATATTGTTCAAGCCATACTTGTTATATTAACAGTGTCTGGACTTCTTCTGGACAGACCTTATTATACAAAGCAGGTTGGGCGACTATTTTGGGTTTTTAGTTTGGAGGAAATTGCCAGTAAAATTCATTTTACCTCTGTAATCCTCTGAAATAAAATATAGCATTTTATAGCCTAAATCTTTTTTCTTTATACTATTTTCATTTTAATGTGTTGTGTACAATAACAAGATAATGTTCCCTTTTCTGAGGCTATTCATTTGTGGATGACACAAGATGAGGGAATAGGTAAATTTTGGTAGCAGTAGATTTTCATACTTTATTGGAAAATTTCCTTTAATGAACTTAAATTTCATACAGCTATATTAAAATAGTGTTTTTAAATAGGAAAATATAGAACTTGCATTTCATGGTGTATTGCTTTCCTTTACCATATATTTGGATTTAAATTATATTTGATATGATGCTGATAGTCTAAATGAGGGGTGTCAAACTCATTTTTACCAGAGGCCACATCAGCCTCATGCCTGTCTTCAAAGGGCTGAATGTAATTTTAGGACTGTATAAATGTAACTACTCCTTAACAGTTAAGTTTGAGCTTGGCACTGCCACTGGGTAGAAACAAGGTGCCAGGCCAGATAAAACAAGGTGGAGAGCTGGATTCAGCCTGTGGGCCTTGTGTTTGCCTCCTGTGGTCTACATGTATATTTTAAGTTACTTTAGGGACTGTAAGACATGGACCTCATAAACCACCAACATGATATATTTTATAAGTACCACATGCTGATTGTGCCACTGGAGTTTCATCCTAGATATATTTTAAGACAGTGAACAACTGGATTAAAAGCAATGAAAATATTTGTGTTGGTTGAAAGATAAGAGACTGAACTTGGACAGGAAAAAGAATAAAAATTAAATAATAAATTAGTTTCTTCTGAGCTCCAAATGGCATATGAGTAGCAGCCTATTAGAAAACTTCTTAAAATGTCTTAAAATAATGCAATACCTATTAATATACAAATGATGCATTTCACAGATATAAAACAAGCATTTCAAAAATATATGTGGTATCATAAATGATGGCAAATAGCTTTGGCAATTTTGAGAAAAAAGAACAGTGTAGGAAGGATCACAATACCTGATATCAAAATGTATTACAAGGCCACTGTAATCAAAACAGCCTGGTACTGGCATAAGAACAGACACAGACCAATGGAACAGAATAGAGAGACCAGAAATAAACCCAAGTCTCTATAGTTAATTAATATTTGATAAAGTGAGCAGAAGGATAAGATGGAATAAAAAGCAAATGGTGTTGGGAGATTTGGACAGCTACATGCAAAAAAATAAAACTTGACCACCAACTTACACTATACACAAAAATAAACTCCAGATGGATAAAACATTTATAAAGTCATGACATCATAAAAATCCTAGAGGAGAACATAGGCAGGAAAATCTCAGATATTCCACACAACAATATTTTCACCTATATGTCCCCTAGAGCAAGGGATATAAAGGAAAGAATAAACAAATGGGACTTCATGAAAATAAAAAGCTTTTTTATGGCTAAAGAAAACATCATCAAAATGAAAAGGGTACCCACCATGTGGAAAAATATATTTGCCAATGATACCTTGGACAAGGGCTTGATCTCCAAATTATATAAAATCACACGACTCCACTACAGAAAGACAAGCAACCCGATTAAAAAAAAATGGGAAAAGGACCTGAACAGACACTTCTCCAAGGAGGACATACAGAGGGCCTAGAGACGTATGAAAGGATGTTCAGCATCACTAGCCATCAGAGGGATGCAATTAAAACCACACTGAGATACCACTTCACACGGGTCAGAATGGGCATCATAAATCTACAAAGAACAAGTGCTGGAGAGGTTGTGGAAGAAAGGAAACCCTAGTGCACTGTTCATGGGAATGCAGAATTTTGCAGCCACTGTGGAAAACAGTATGGAATTTCCTAAAAAAAACTAAAAATGGAACTGCCTTTTGACCTGGCAATTCCAGGGCTGGGATTATACTCTAAGAATTCTGAATCACCAATTCAAAAGAACCTGTGCACCCCAATGTTCATAGCAGCACAATTTACAGTTGCCAAGTTTTGGAAATTGCCTAGGTGCCCATCAGTAAATGAATGGATCAAAAATCTGTGGTACATTTACACAATGGAATACTACATAGCAGAAAGAAAGAAGGAGTTCCTACTGTTCACAACAGCATGTATGGGTCTGGAGAGCATTATGCTAAGGAAAAAACCAGGTGGTGAAAGATAAATAACATATAACCTCACCTGTTAAGTGGAACTTTGTCAACAAAACAAAGAAGTAAGCAAAATATAACCAGAGGCATTGAAATAAAGAATAAACTGACAGTAATCAGAGAGGAGGTGGGAGGGTTTAAAGGGGGAGAAGGGGGAAGGGTCATCAAAGGACATATATAAAGGACACATGGACAAAGCCAAAGGGGGGTAGGATTGAGGGTGGGAGGTAGGGATAACTGGTGTGGAGAGAAGTGGTAGGGTGAAAATGGAGACCACTGTACTTGAACAACAATAAAAAAAAACCAATGAATGCATAAATCAGTGGAACAACAACACCAAAAGATAGTAATGCTAGTAAACTTCAGGTAAGATGATGAGAGCAGAAGTAGTATAGTTTTTGGATCTTCCCAAATGTTCATATAAAAACAGATAGAGCTACTAAAGAACAAAATAAGAAAAATCATGGAAAACATTTACAACAAAATAGCAAGGAATCTGCTTAAATACCAAGTTAAGAGTAAGAACAGACCATCAAAAATTGAAACATGAACAATATGAGCATTCGTAAGGGGAAAGATGGAGGAAATCATTGGTGTCTCTAATGGACCAGAGAACAAATTCAAAGTGGCCCTCAGGTATTTTTTGAAAAGCACAGGTCAAATTCGACATAGCAACTAAAACTAGGAAGTGAGTTCAAGGGGTCACTGATAATATCTGATGGGAGTGAGACAGTATAGCCTCTATGAATTCTTGAAAATCACCCTTCGAATGAGGCCTCCACAGAGAGAAACTGAAGGTAGCAAAATAAAAATTAAACAGGGTATGGATAAGAGAGAAGATACATGTAAAAGTGAAAGAGAAGAATAGACAGGAAGTTTTGAAAAGCAAGCTGTCATATATTTTTTAACACTGCACAGAAAAACTGAAGAGAAATTTCTATGATGGCTATTTTTTTTAAGATCCAATAAAATTGTATTTTTTAAACTTTTTTTTTACATTTTTAAAAATTTAATTGTTCAAGTACAGTGTTCTGTCTTACTCTCATCCCAGCCCACCCCACCCCCAGTGCTCCCCACCTCCCTGTCATTTCCACCCCCCTCAGTTGTTGTCCATGTGTCCTTTATACTAGTTCCTGTAAATCTTTCCCCTTTTTTCCCTGAAATTTCCTCTCCTTTCCCCTCTGGTCACTGTCTGTCTGTTCTCTATTTCAGTGTCTTTGGTTATATTTTGCTTTCTTTTTTGTTTCATTGTTTAGCTTCCCGTTAAAGGTGGGACCATATTCTATGATGGCTATTTTAACAAAGCCACCTTCTAAAAGTTCAGGAAAAATTTAATTGACATAAAAAAGAAAAAGTAACCGAAAAGTGCAGATCTCAAATCCTATCCAAGATTATAAGATTACAAAAGGATTAAGCAGAATAATATTTTTATAGATTTTTCTATATTATATTTGCAGTGATGTTGCTGAGGATGTTAGACAATTAATAGCAATGTTGGAGGTCAAACCATTTTATCACCTACACAGCAAAAAATATAGAAAAAAATAAAAAATAAAATTTACATAAAACTTTATTTCTGAATAGAAATTTCTGAACTGTCAGTGATGTATGGATCAGAATTATTAATGTACTAATATTAGTGTGCATCTTGAGACATAGTTCCTACTTAGCCTAGTAAGTGTCTTGATGTTTATGAGCCAGTTTAAAAATCCTCAGTTACCCTGAACTAGAAGATAGTGATTGGGTTTCTTGGATGTGCTCTTACTTACTGTATACTCTGTATGGCCTGTGAATTGACATGCAGACAAAGAAGAGAGCTAGTGAATACTGGAAGGAAAAAAGATAACTTTAACTATAACTTAGTAATATGTAAAGATAAATTCTTGAGGAAATAAGATTTGAGGAAATTACAGGAAATATTAAATCTATGATTCTGTTTACAGTAGAAATGCTGACCAACAAATTCCAGATGTTTCTTTGTGGGTTATGGAAGTGTGACAGGCATGTTTATAATTACTGCATCATAGACTCCAGCCTGGATCTTATGGACTCTCATTGGTTGGGTTTGGGTTTACTTAGCTTTGTCCAAAGAGACATTTCCTATTGGCAATACATTTATGTAATATAACTCTGCACCAAACATTTATTTCCAAAACTTCTATTCCAGTTTCTTCTCCCTCCTTGCCAATAATTTGCCTCCCCAGAATGTTAGTATAGTTTTATTTATTTAGCCTTGAATGGAACTTGCTTGTAAAATGCACTGTTCTAAAAACCTTCAAAACATTAGTACATTTAACTTCATGACAAGCTTATGAGATAGATTATTTTAGTCATTCTTATTGTTACTCCTTTACAGTTTTCTCAGTTTTCCCCCTTATTCCTGTTATAGTTGAGATTGTACATTTACACAATGCAATACTACTCAGCAGAAAGAAAGACTTTAACTCCTACCTTTGTTGATGGCATGGATGGAACTGGAAAATATGATGCTAGACCTATTTTTTAAACCAACATGAAAAGAAATAACCTTAAGGTATAAAGAATAATGATTTGTATACATTAAAAGTAATAACTTCCATGTGAAAAAGTAAAGAAAGCTAGAGAAAAGCTATAGCCTAGAATTATAAATTTGAAATGCATATAACTAATAAAGGATTTGTATCTAGATAACATCGACTCTGAGAGTCAAGGTACCTGTTGAAAAGGGCTCCTAGTGCCTAAATGGGATGAAATTTAAAATCAGAACCTAGCAGACATTTTTGAACTGGGTCCTCTCACATTTGCTGCACTTTAGGGAAAGGCTGCACTGACTCCATTCCACACTGAACTGTCTGCTTGCACTATGTTCCTGCTGTCTGAGCTGACATTTATAAAGGAGCTTTTAGAACTGTAAATCAACCAGTGAGCTAAAGACCTTCCCCTTCTAATCTGAGCTGTGCAGTCATATCCTCAATTGCATCTTCACTGACCAATTAGAGAGTCTCCATTTTAACTAACCAAGATAGTGGTTTTTGAACCAGTGAAACTGCAAGGACTTGGAGTTCTCATTTGTCTGAGAATGGACCAACTGGGGACCAGAGGTGAAGACTTCTCTTAATATAACTCAGGTCCCTTCTGGCTTCAAGAACTCCCTTTTGGTTTCTTCCAAAGGCTGCGTTCCGTGTTGGACCTGTAACACCCAAGTTGTCTTGCCTGAGAAGGGGCAGAGTGGAGTGGAGCTGAAACACTGGAGTGGGGCACATCAGAGCTGTCTTGCTGGTGTGGAATAGATTGGAGCTATTTGCAACAGTGGTGCTGAGCTGCAACACCAAGGTCACCTCACTCCGGGTCCATCTCACCCCAAGGGCACCTTGCCCCAGGGACATCGCACAGCTGTGCTGTTCCACAGATGTACTATATCACTATTGAGTTGTCTTAGCCATGCTGTTTCACAGCTGTGCCATATCACAATTGAGCAGTTTTCATTAAATGAAAACCAACCCCCTTCACCATACCCCAAATTGAGGATTCCTATTGACATTGAATAAGCACCAATGATTATCAGTTCATAATTATGCCTGTATTCCAATAAGTCAACAAGAAGAGACAAAGAGGAATCCAAGATTACAGTAGAGTAGGTAGAAGCCACATGAGACTGTTAGGAAGGGCAGAGACATGAAAAGGGTTGATTCTTGCTCCTGTGGGGAGCAGCTGAGGTTCTAAAGGAATATCTCAGCTGCAGGTGATTGCCCTTGCATGGGGTCTAAACACCAAGCCAGACTACCCAATCCAGAACAACAGAGCCTGGAAGAGGTACCCACATAACATTTTACTGTGCAAAGCAGTGGGGTTTCTGTTCATAGGGAGAAATGAGAGTTCACTAGATACACAGGGTCCCTATAGAAGAGCCAAGGCCTCAAAATTTCAGTCTCAACTACTCACCCTCTGCTCTAGTGGGGAGAGGGGAGAGTGGACTTGAGTCATGTGAGGAGAATCTGGGGATTGTGGATCTGGAGAGAGAGCTGAAGGGACAGCCACCACGATCCCTGTGTTGAGTCACTCTCCCACACTGCAGATGCTGTCTTTATTGGGTGGAGCCCTACCCCCTGTGTGGCATTAGTCTGAGGAAAGCAATAGCTTCATCCTCTGCACTCCCTCTTGACTCACCCTGGAAAGTTTGTGTCTTGCTGAGGAGTCAGCTGCCTTGGCCAGGGTGTAGAGGTCTGAGACGATTCAGGGGCTGTCAGTGACTGAGTTGTGTGGCTTTGTGGTGGGGGCCATGTCCCCCAGTTTCCCAAGAACCTGAATGACACTTCTTCTCATGGAAGATCCATTAGGACCAACCTCCAGTTTTCCAACAGACCCACCCTCAGGATCTGGCAGCCCCATCTGCCCAACTCCAAGTGGCTTTGCCCTTTAGAGGTTGGAGCAGAATGTGGGATAGACTGAGTTGTGTGACTCTGGGGTGGAGACCACACCCCCACATTCTCCAAAGCGTGATTGTTACCTCCACTCACATGAGATCCTCCAGCTTAATCCTTCTGACTTTTGGTAGCCCTGCCCAGCTGAGCTCCACCTCAGCTTGGCAGAATCTGGGACAGACTGAGTTTTGCAGATGTAAGACAGGGACCAATTTTTCCTTGCATACCCAACCAGAGTACAACTCTCCCTTTCTATGGCCCAATCTTGGTCAGTTTGGGCCTGAGACCCTGCCCCACCACAAAATGTGCAAGTACCCACCAGGTGACAGCTAGGCTTGCTATACCTGGGGACATTTACTCAGTGGCCTCAGACCCAGCATTCGCACCAAGTTTGAACCTGTATCATCAGTCTGGTGAACACCACTTTCCCTTCCTTGGTGACTCACTGAGAACATGTCTCATGCAACTTGATCACCACCAGAGGCTCTTTCAATGACTGAGTCTAACAAGAGGCCTACAGGTGGAGGCAGGTGGAGGATATTGGAGTTTCTTGCAACATTTTCTGACCTGTCTTTGAACCCAGTGCTGCTAAATCTGGCCTTGGTTCTTCCCATGTGCACCCAAGTTCAGCAGAGTCAGCTACAAACTGTGGATTGCTTGCAGTTCCAAACAGTTTGCTCAGGGAAAGGCACGAACAACATCTAAACTTGGCCAAAACCAAAGTCTATCTCAAGAGGCTCCCAAACCAACACACCCCATGTTTGGTTGGTTTCAGAAAACATCAGAGTAGGATCAAATAAGCTTCATAAGCTGTATATCCAAAGGGAGATCTCAGCAGGCAACAGAGCTTGCTTAGGCAAATACCTCGTCATAGAGTAGCTAAATGAATAAAAAAGCAAGACCCATATATATACTGTCTATAAGAGACCCACATCATACTCAAAGATGCACACAGACTAAAAGTGAAGGGATGGAAAAAGATTTCATGCAAATGCAAAGGGGAAAAAACTGGTTAGCAATATTTGTATCAGACAAAGTAGAGTTTAAGATAAAAGCTATAGTAAGATATGAAGTAGGATACTACATAATGATGAAGGAAAGAATCCAGCAAGAGGATATAATTCTGTAAACATGTATGCACCCTTCATAGGAGCACCTAAGTATATAAATTTTGATGGACATAAAGGGAGAGATTGGCAGTAACACAGTCATAGTAGGGGATATTACCACCCTATTGACATGGCTAGATTTTTCAGGCAGAAAATCAACAAGGAAATGATGGCCTTAAATAATACAGTAGATTAGATGGATTCAATAGATATCTTCAGAGTGTTTTACCCTAAATTATCAGAATATACATTCTTTTCAGGTGCACATGGAATATTTCCTAGGATAGACCACATGTTTTAGGACATAAAACGAGTCTCAATAAATTTAAGAAGTATGAAATTATATTAAGCATCATCTCTAACCATAATGGTGTGAATCTAGAAGTCAATCATAGGAAGAAAACTGAAAAACACACAAAGAAGTGGAGGCTAAATAAAATGTTAACAAACAATAAGATCAAGGAAAAAAACTAAAGATATATTGAAACATATGAAAAATAAGAACACAACAACCCCAAATCTATGGGACACAGTGCAAGCTGTCCTAACAGGGAAATTTATAGTATTATAGGCCTACCTCAAGAAATTAGAAAAAAAAAAACAATCTACTTTACACTTAAAGGAACTAGAAATAGAACAAAACAAAGCGCAAAAATGAATAGTAGGAATGAAACTAGAAATAGTGGTTGGCTTCACAGGTGATTTTACTAAATATTCAAAGAACTAACACTTATATTTTTCAAATTATTCCAAAAAATTAAAGAGGAGGATAACTCCCATGCAGATTTTATGATGCCAGCATTATCCTAATTGCAAAACCAGATAAAGACACTACAAAGAAAAAAATTATAGACCAGAGTACCTGGTGAACATGCATGCTAAATATTCAACAAAATATTGGCAAACCAGGTCCAGAAATACATGAAGAAGATCATACGCCATGATGATGTGGGGTGTATTTTGGGAATGCTAGTTTAGTACAATATCTGCAAATAAGTAAATACAATTTACCACAAAATCAAAATGAAGAGTAAAAACCACATGATTATATCAATTCATGCAGAAAAAGCATTTGATAAAATTCAATAACAATTTATAATAAAAACTCAGCAAGATGGGAATAGAGGGAACATATGTCAACATAATAAAGGCCACATATGATAAACACACAGCTAACATCATACTCAATGGCCAAACACTAAAACTGCTTTCTTTAAGATCAGGAACAAGACAGGGAGGTCTGCTTTCGCCATTCTTTTTCAACATAGTACTGGAAGCTCTAGGTACAGTAAATCAGGAAAAAAATGAAAATTATCTAAATTGGAAATGAACAAGTTGAAAGTATCATTATTTGCCAGTGATATGACACTGTATATAGAGAACCCTAAACATTTCAACAAATAACTACTAGAAGTGATAATGAATTGAGTAAAGTAGAAGATACAAATGTTTAGCTGTCAGTTGCTTTTATATATGCCAATAATATAAAACAGAAACAGAAACTAAGAAAACACTTCCATTTACAATTCAATAAAAAATAATAAATACCTAGGAATAAATTTAATCAAAGATTTAAAAGACCTGTACTCTAAAAATTATGACACTGAGAAAGAAATTGAAGTACAAATAAGTGGAAGCATATACTGTGTTCATAGATAAGAAGAATTAACATTAAAATGTTCATACTTTCCAAAGCAGCCTATAAATTCAATGTAATTATTTTTGAGATACCAATGGCATATTTCAGAGGACTAGAACAAAATTTTCAAAAGTTTATATGAAACCACAAAAGACTTCAAATAGCCACAGCAATCTTGTAAAAAAACAAAGTTGGAGGATTCATGCTACCTAATATCAAAATATGCTATATGACCATAGTAATCAAAACATTATGGTCCTAGAATAAAAACAGACATATGTAATCCAAAATGAATCCACTCCTGTATGGTAAATTAATATTTGACAAAGAAGGCAAAAGCATACAATGTAAAGATAGTCTACTCATTAAATGGTGTTGGGATACATGCAAAAAATAATGAAAGTAGACCATCTTCTTACACCATACACAAGAACAAACTCAAATAATTAAAGACTTAAATGTTAGACTCAAAACCACAAAAATCCCTGGAGGATATATAGGCAGTAAAATCTTGAACATTTCTTTTAGCAGTATTTTTCTGATATATCACCTTGGGTAAGGGAAATGAAAGAAAAAAATAGGACTACATCAAACTAAAAAGTTTCTGCACAGCAAAGGAGACAATTGACAAAATGAAAAGACAACCCACTCCGTGAAACTGCTAATGATATACTTGATAAGGGGTTAATATCCAAAATTTATAGAGAACTTAGAAAACTCAACACAAAAAACCCCAAAAAATTTAATTAAAAAAATGGGCAAAGGACCTAAATAGACACTTCACCAAAGACGACATACATAAGAAAAATGCTCAACATCACTAATTATCAAACAAATCCAAATTAAAACCACAATGAGATATCATCTCTTATATTTCAGAATGACTATCATCAGTAAATCAACAAACAACAAATGCTGACAAGGATATGTAGAAAAGTGAACCCTCGCATGCTGTTGATGGGAATTGCAGATTGGTACAGTCAATGTGGAAATAGAATAGAGTTTCCTCAAAAAACTAAAAATGGAACTTCCTTATGACCTGGCAATTTCACTTCTGGGAATATTTTTAAATAAACCCCAAATTGTAATTGGAAAGAATATATGCATCTCTATATTCACTGTAGCATTATTTACAATAACCAAGATTTGGAAGCAGTTGCAGTGTCTTTCTGTAGGTGAGTGGATGGAAAAGCTGTGATACATTTCACAATGGAATACTACTCAGCCATAAAAAGAAGGAAATCTTACCCTTTTCTACAGCATGGATTGTCCAGGGGTACATTATCCTGAGTAAAATAGAAAGACAAGTCTTATGTTATTTTACTCATTTGTGGAATCTAATGAGTAAAATGAGCTAATAAAATAGAAGCAGACTGATTAATACTGAGCAGATTGACAGTTGTCAGATGGGTGGTGGTTTGTGGGGCTGGTGGAAAAGGTGAAAGTATTAAACAAAACAGAACAAAAAACACTCATAGACAACAGTATGCTGATTATCAGAGTGAAAGAGGAGTTCGGGTAGGTCAAAGAGGATATAGGTGGGATAAATGGTGGTAGAAGGAACTGTGGCTTGGATGGCGAACCCACAATACATTGTACACCTCAAACATATATAATGTTAACCAATTTCACCCCAATAAATTCATATATTGATAAAAAGTAGAAAAAATTGTCCAGCTGAAAAATGGGCAAATGACATGAAAAGAAAAGGAAAAAAAATATAAAATCCCACTTTTCTTCACATTCAAATATAATTATCTTCATTTTTGTCTCACTACTTCCCCCTGCCCCTTCCCTCCCCATGTCCCATCCTCAACCCTATCCTCTGGCATTGTCCATGTGTCCTTTATACATATTCCTTGATGACCCTTCCACTATTTTCCTTCATTACCCTTCTCCCCCATTCCCTCTAGTTACTGTCAGTTGTCCTTTATTTCAGTGTCTCTGGTTATATTTTGCTTGCTTCTTTGTTTTGTTCATTAGGTTCCACTTATAAGTGAGATCATATGGTATTTGTTTTTCACTGCTTGGCTTATTTCACTTGGAAAAATGCTCTCTATTTCCATCCATGCTGTCACAAAGGGTAGGAGCTCCTTCTTTCTTTCTTCAGCATAGTATTCCATTGTGTAAATGCACCATAATTTTTTGGTCCACTCATTTACTGATGGGTACTTACATTGTTTCCAGTACTTGACTTTTGTAAATATGCTGCTATGATCATTAGGGTGCATAGGTTTTTTCGAATTGGTGATTCAGGATTCTTAGGGTATATACCAACAGTGGAATTGTGGGGTCAAAAGACAGTTCCATTTTTAGTTTTCTGAAAAAATTTCATATTGTTTTCCATAGTAGCTGCACCAGCCTGCATTGCCACCAATATCATACTCAGTGGGCAAAAATTAAAAAGCTTTCCCACTGAGATCAGGAACAGGAAAAGGTTGTCTGCTTTCACTACTTCTATTTAACATAGTATTGAAAATCCTACCCACAGTGATAAGGAAAGAAAAAGAAATAAAAGGCATCCCAGTTGGAAAGGAAGGAGTAAAACTGTCACTGTTTGCAGATGACATGATAGTGTACATAAAACCTTAAGCCTAAGAAATGATGCTTAATTTCTCCATTTGTGAGAGATGCAATTTAGAGTTCCATAAGATGCTATGCCTCTTCTATCAGACTGACAAAACTTTAGTCTGATAGTAACAAATTGGTGAAAATGTGGATCATGGTGGAAGCACAAATGGGTGTTAAGCACTTTGAACAGCAATTTGGCAAAATCTAAGATAGATGACAATGTGTGTGCTTGATGACTCGGCATATTCTACCTGTATGTATAACTTAGGGAATTGATCACAGAGAAACAGAGAAACTGGACATAATGACCATTAGTAGGAGAAAAAATTAATTTATAATATTCACACAGGAATGTGTCCAGTGTACATAAAATGAATGAGCCAAATCTACATTTATGAATATGGATAAATCCTGAAATTAAAATGTTCAATAAAGACAGCAAGTCGCAGTGTACAGTTCAGAAATACATAACATGATATTTGTATTATAGATTCATCCAAACACATATACACATAAACTATATATACAATAACATAAACACAGCAACGAATGACCTTTTTAGTATAGTGGTTACTTCTGGGTGAAAAGGAGAATAAGGTTAAGGAGAAATACAAAAGGGGCTTTGCCTCTGTTTGTACCATTTTGTCTCCTAAAGATATGAAGTAGGCGGCGGCAGCCATGGCAACATCAACGCAGCTGTGCAGACGCCCTGCACCCTGTAGTGTTGCAGGCTCTGACTCTGCTTGGAGTTCACCTCCTAGTGCCCCAGGGGCTGAGCTCACTCCTTTTGCTCACACAGACACACAGACTCTCTCTTTCACAAACACACACGCGTATACACACTCTCGCACACAAGTACGACCCTGGGCGCAAGCACCTGCTTGGCGGCAGGCGTGGTGGTAGCCAGGTTCGGTGTCTGCCCTCAGCGGCTGCTGGCTGAGAGCACCGCTGCCCACTGCCGGAGGACTGTGATGTGCGGGCCGGAGCGGCAGTTCGAACAGTAATATGGGTTTACTGTCGTTCCCTGCAGGAACCCACTGAGACGCCTGAAGTCCGGGATGCTAGCAATGTCCGGAGGGGCTGAGCACCTCGCAAGGGGGCGGGAGACCGCACCTGGGGACCGCATCAAAACTTGGGCCTGGACCGGGAATTACAAGGACAAACTTTATTCAGCTGTCTCCCTTTTGATTCCCACAACTTCTGGATCTATCGAGGTGTTTTGTATTTTACAAATTGAAGACAAGACCTTCCACCAGCAGAAAGATTAGACTCCCTTTATCCTGTGTTCTGGAACTGAACCCACAAGACCTCTGAGGTAAAAATCATCTCTGGTTCACATTGTCTGATAATAATTATTACAATTGGGGAAGAGGTAGGAAGATTGGTGATGGAGTAGGACGGAATGGATTCTATTTCCCCTACACATGGGAGAAAATCCTGGCAGATCTATGGAGGAACAGTGCAGACAGCCAACAGTTCCCTAGCATTTATGAAATTAAGAGGCCAGAGATTGTGACGGACACTAAAGGACCAGACAGTAAGGAGACAGCTGCAGGACAGTGGGGTCTCGGGGACCTGAGCAAACACAAGAGGAGTGGCAGCATGGGCTGGTGCCCAGTGGCCTCAGTCTGGGTCCAGTGGCCTCAGTCTGAGACCAGCGCCCAGCGGCCTTGGCCGGAAACCAGCACCGGGAGTGTCTGCCACGGGAGCCCCAGCACCCAGCAGGTCTATGGCAGACACTTTGGGAGCCTTGGGCCTGCTGCAGGGTCCTTGGGAGAGAGCTGGGTCATCAGCTCCCTCCCTCCCCATCTAAGCAAGGCTGGGCAACACCAGGAAGAGACCTGTGTGCTTGAGTTTGTAGAGAGGGTAACAAGAACAAAGGGCCATGTTCAACCATGAACTCTGTGGTCGCCAGCTGGGAGAGCTGAGAAGCGCATTGTCGGGCTCTGACTCCAATAGTCACGCGTCTGGCTGGGGGATTAGACTGGGCTGAGAGGCAGGCTTTCTGGAGAAATTTTTTTGGAAAGTAAACTGAAGGATTCTCCTGCAACAGCAGCTTGGCCTGCACCTCACCCAGCTTGGCAGCGATCCAGAGGATGGGCGGAAGCCCTTGAGTTCCCTCACAGAACTGGGAAGGACCGTGCCAGATCCCCCCCCAGGACCCAGGCAGCCTGGCTGGCACTTGCGCGCCCACACCCCAGCCCACAGGCAGGACCCCCAAGGAAATAGCTCTGAAAAGAACCTAGATCACCTTGTGCGGTGCTGGGGAGAGGTGCCGGGCTAGCTCTTGGGAGAGCACTCACACAAAGAGCACACCAATTGACCCTCAGCTTACTGTAGCCAGAAAAACCAGTTTGGCCCGTTTGAAACTAACAAGAGGTGTTTTTTTTTTAGTAATTTTTTTTAGTAATCTTGTATTTTTAAAATTTTATTATTTTTTAATCTTTTAATACTTTTTTCCTCTTCTTTCTTTTTTCCTGTTTTATTTCTTCTTTTCTTTTCAAACATCGCTTTTTCCTCCCTTTTCCTGTTTTGTTTGTTTGTTTTCTTTTATCCACAAGGGACACAAACACCTTGGAAATTCGAAAAGACCAGAGTTGGACGTAAAGAGGTGGCATCCCAACAGTAGAGAGAGAGAGAGATAAATTTCACTTTGCTATAGCAGAGAAGCCACAAGTTGCTACATATTTGTATTATTATTATTATTTATTATTCTCACTTCCTTTATATTTTAATAGTATCTTTGTATTCCTCCTCTCTTTGTATAGGCTTCTTAGCCTTGGCTGGTTATACTGTATCATTTGACAAGTTTCCCCTGTTCTCTCCTCCACAGTGTATTGATAATTTTCTATACTTCACGCCACTTGTTTTTGTTTAGAATACTAACCAAAGTTCTATACCCCCTATTCATGTTATCTGGATCACATAGAGTCTGTCATATGATTGTTGCTCTAATATTATTGTAAATAATAGCTGTTCTATACAACTGTAAATACTTCACAACACATCTCCCAGCTCTTAACCCACTTTACAGGTTCCTGAATGCTATCACTGTAGTGATTAAGTCTATTTCCTCACACACTACACCTATTTACTATTCTTTACTCTCACCTTACCTCAAAAACTGACCGCCCACAACCTCATTGCTTTCTAGATCCAACTCACAATCTCTCCCTCCCCAACAAGAGTCTTATCTTCTTTCCATAATTCCTAAAAAGTGGCTAGTTGGGAGGAATATCATGGTTAACACTGTACATAGCCAAAGGATCGCCTATTTCTTCTTTACTGCTTGCTACTGTAAATAGCATAAAATACTCTCTTGCTGTCTTAAACCATTTTGCCTTACCCGTCCAACTAATCACAAAAAAGGAGGTGAAAGTGGTGAACACCATGATATGCAAAGGAGACTGACACACTGAATCTCACCGGTCTTGTACCACAGAAGTTCACACCATAAACCCAGGGAGTGAGAACACATCAATTTAAGAAGCTGAGGCTAACAAGTTCTCACAAACAATGGGAAAATAAAGAAACAATCATGAAATGAAAGAAAAGGAGGAAGCCTAAGAAAGAATGTTAGATGAAATAGAGACAAGTCAACTATCAGATACTGAATTCAAAGCACTGATTATCAGGAAATTCAAAGAGCTCACAATGATCTCTCAGAAACCACAGGGGAGCTACAATGAACTCACTGCAAACTATATCAACATGAAAAAGGAAATAGAAACAATCAAGAAAGTCCAAGGGGAAATGAAGAATACAATTTCTGAACTGAAGAACACAATAGAAGGAATCAAAAGCAGGATCGATAAAGCAGAGAATCTGATCAGCAAGTTAGAGAACAAAGTAGAAAAAACTCCCACAAAAAGCAATAAAAGGAAAAGAGGCTCAGAAAACATGAAGAGAGATTAAGAGAAATACAAGACAATATGAAGTATACTAATATTCAAAACATAGGGATACCAGATGGAGAAGAAGAACAAGGGATAGAAAACTTATTTGAAAAAGTAATCAGGGAAAACTTCCCTAATTTGATGAGAGAAAAAGTCAAACAAATATAGGAATCACAGAGTCCCAATCAGGAGGAACCCAAAGAGGCCCACTTCAAGACACACCATCATTAAAATGGCAAAATTCCAAGACAAAGAGAGAATCTCAAAGGCAGCAAGGGAGAAAAAGGAAGTAACATACAAGGGATCCCCAATCAGGTCAGCTGCTGACTTCTCAATGGAAACACTCCAAGCAACAAGAAAATGGCAAGAAATATAACAAGTAATGAAAATCAGAGGTCTGCAACCAAGACTACTTTCCCCAGAAGGCTCTCAGTCAAGATAGAAGGCCAAATAAAGAACTTCCAAGACAAAAGAAGTCTAAAAGAATACACCTCCACAAAACCTGCTCTACAAGAGATGCTAAAAGGACTGCTTTAAAGGAAGGAAGGAAAAGAGACAGAAAGGAACACAGATACAAAAATGGCAATGAATAAGTACCTATCAATAATAACCTTAAATGTCAATGAATTAAATGCTCCAATCAAAAGACACAGAATAGCTACATGGATAAGAAAGCATGACCCACACATATGCTGCCTAGAAGAGACCCACCTCAGGACAAAAGACCATCACAGACTAAAAGTGAAAGGTTGGAAACAAATTTTCCAAGCAAACGGACAAGAAAAAAAAAAGCCGGGGTAGCAATTCTCATACCAGACAAAACAGACTTCAAAAACAGGGCTATAAAGGGAGACCCAGAAGTTCAGTTCATAATACTCAAGGGAAGAATCCACCAAGAAGACATTAATATTGTAAACATATATGCACCAAACATAGGGACACCCAAATATATCAAGAAAATCTTAGAGGACTTCAAGACAGATATTGACTGCAACACAATTATACTAGGGGATTTTAACATCCCACTATCAAAAATGGACAGATCTTCCAAACAAAATATCAACAAAGACATTGTGGCATTGAACAACACCCTGGATGAAATACACTTAACTGATATATATAGAACCCTTCATCCCAAAGCAGCTCAATACACATTCTTTTCAAATGCACATGGAACAATTTCAAAGATAGACCACATGATAGGACATAAAATGAGCCTCAACAAATTCAAGAAAACTGAAATTATACCAAGCATTTTTGCTGATCACAAGGGACTGAAACTGGAAACCAACCCCAAAGTAAAAAACCCAAAGCACCCAAAACCATGGAGACCGAATGGCATGCTATTAAACAACAAATGGGTCAAGCATGAAATTAGGGAAGAAATCAAAACGTTTCTGGAAACAAATGAAAATGATCTCACAACAACCCAAACCTTATGGGTCACAGCCAAGGCAGTCTGAGAGGGAAGTTTATAGCAATACAGGCGTACCTAAAGAAGATAGAAACATTTCAAACAAACAACCTCACCCTTCGCCTGCAAGAACTCGAGGAACAACAACAAAGATAGCCCAGAGCAAGCAGAAGGAAGGAAATAACCAAGATTAGAGCAGAATTAAATGACATAGAAATTAAAAGCACAATTCTAAGGATCAATGAATCCAGGAGTTGGTTCTTTGAGAAGATAAACAAAATAGACAAGCCTTTAAGTAGACTCATCAATAAAAGAAGAGAGAGGACACAAATAAACACAATCAGAAATGAAACAGGAGAGATTACAACTGATACCACAGAAATAGAAGGGATTGTAAGAAATTACTATGAAGAACTGTATGCCAAGAAATTTGAAAATCTAGGGGAAATGGACACATTTCTAGAAAACGATAATCTTCCAAAACTCAATGAAAAAGAAGGAGAAAAGCTAAACACACCAATAACAGCAAAAGAAATCGAAGCAGTAATCAAAAAACTTCCATCACGCAAAAGCCCTGGACCAGATGGTTTCACAGGAGAATTCTACAAAACATTTAAGGAAGAGCTAACCCCTATTCTCTTTAAGAAGCCAGCATCATCCTAATTCCAAAACCAGATTGAGACACAACAAAGAAAGAAATCTTCAGGCCAATTTCGCTGATGAACATAGACGCTAGAATCCTCAACAAAATATTGGCAAATCCCATCCAAAAACATATCAAAAATATCACACACCATGACCAAGTGGGATTCATCCCAGGGATGCAAGGGTGGTTCAATATTGGCAAATCAGTAAATGTAATACATCACATAAACAAAAGCAAAGACAAAAACTACATGATCATATCAATAGACGTGGAAAAAGCTTTTGATAAGGTACAACATCCATTCATGATAAAAACGTTCAGCAAAGAGGGAGCATTCCTCAATATAATAGAGTCCATATATGAGAGACCTACAGCAACATCATACTCAATGGGCAATAACTAAAAGCTTTTCCACTATGATTAGGAACAAGACAAGGATGTCCACTTTCACCACTTCTATTCAATATAGTATTGGAAGTTTTAGCCACAGCGATCAGGCAAGAAAAGGAAATAAAAGGCATCCAAATAGGAAAGGAGGAAGCAAAACTGTCACTGTTTGCAGATGACATGATAGTGTACATGGAAAATCCTATAGACTCTACCCCAAAATTGCTTGAACTAATTAATGAATTTCGCAAAACAGCGGGTTACAAAGTCAATATCCAGAAATCAAAGGCATTTTTGTATACCAACAATGAATCAGCAGAAGCAGAAATCAAGGAAAAAATCCCATTTGATATAGTAAAAAGAAAAATAAAATATCTGGGAATAAACCTAACTAAGGAGGTAAAAGACCTGTATGCAGAAAAGTACACAGCCCTGAAAAAAGAAATCAAGGAAGACACAAACAAATGGAAGCACATACCTTGTTCATGGATTGGAAGAATTAACATCATCGAAATGTCCATACTACCCAAAGCAATATACAGATTCAATGCAATACCTATTAAAGTACTAATGGCATATTTCACAGACATAGAACAAACACTTTAAAAATTTATATGGAAACATAAACGACCCCAAATAGCAGCTGCGATTTTGAGAAAGAAGAACAAAGTAGGAGGGATCACAATACCTGATATCAAACTGTATTACAAGGCCACTGTACTCAAAACAGCCTGGTACTGGCATAAAAACAGGCACATAGACCAATGGATCAGAACGAAGAGCCCGGAAATCAGCCCAACTCTCTACGGTCAATTAATATTCGACAAAGGGGGCAGTAACATAAAATGGAGTAAAAATAGCCTCTTCAACAAATGGTGTTGGGAGAACCGGACAGCTACGTGCAAAAAAAATGAAACAAGCACAAACTTACACCATACACCAAAATAAATTCAAGATGGATAAAAGACTTAAATATAAGCCGTGACACCATTAAAATCCTAGAAGGGAACATCGGCATGAAAATCTCAGGTATTTCATGCAGCAACATTTTTATTGATATGTCCCCTAGAGCAAGGAATATAAAGGAAAGAATAAAAAAATGGTATCTCATCAAAATAAAAAGCTTCTACATGGCTAAAGAAAACAGTATTAAATTAAAAAGACAATCAACTATATGGGAAAACATATTTGCCAATGATACCTCAGACAAAGTTTTAATCTCCAAAATATACAAAGAACTTACACGACTCCACTCTAAGAAGACAACCAACCCAATTAAAAAATGGGAAAAGGACTTGAACAGACACTTCTCCAAGGAGGACATACAGAACATCCAGAGACACATGAAGAGATGCTCAATATCGTTAGCTATCAGAGAGATGCAAATTAAAACCACAATGAGATACCACTTTACACCAGTCAGGATGGCTATCATAAACAAAGCAACAGACAACAAATGTTGGAAAGGTTGTGGGGAAAGGGGGTCCTTAGTTTACTGTTGGTGGGATGTGGACTGGTACAACCATTATGGAAAACAGTATGGAATTTTCTCAGAAAAGTAAAAATTGACCTCCCTTTTGACTCAGCAATTCCACTGCTGGGATTATATCCTAAGAATCCTAAAACATCAATATCAAAGAACCTATGCACCACAATGTTCATAGCAGCACAATTTACAATAGCCAAGAGTTGGAAGCAACCTAGGTGCCCATCAGTAAATGAATGGATCAAAAAATTGTGCTACATATACACAATGGAATTCTATGCTGCAGAGAGAAAGAAGGAGCTACTACCTTTTGCAACAACATGGATGGAACTGGAAAGCATTATGCTGAGTGAAATAGGCCAGGTGCTGAAAGACAAATACCATATGATCTCACCTTTAACAGGAAGCTAAACAACAAAACAAACAAGCAAGCAGAAAAAAAAACAAAGACACTGAAATAGAGAACAAGGGGACAGTGACCAGAGGGGAGAGGGAAGGGAAGTTAAGGGGAAAAAGGGGGAGGGATTTGGAGGAATAAATAGGAAGGACACAGGGACGAGAACTAAGGGGGGTAGATATGGGAGGGAGGTGGGGAGCAAGGGGCGGGGGAGGCTGGGATGGGAAAAATAGACAAAAAAAACTGTACTTGAAAAATAACTAAATAAAATTAAAAAAAACACCTAAGGTGAGAGGAATGGGGGGTTGTGGGGAGTACTGGTAGGGCTGGGTTGGAATGTGAGTAAAAGACAGAAAACTGTACTTGAACGATAATTAAATAAAAAATTAAAAAAACAGCTTGTACATATATAAAAACATATATTTAAAAAGTTATGAAGCAAATATGCTAAGATATTAATATTTCGACAGTGTAGGTGGGTAAGAGGCAGTGACATATTATTTTCTGTAGTTTTCTAGTCCTACACTTTTTGTCATGTTTGAAATATTTCACAATAGTTACAATAAAAATTTTAATAATCTAAAAACTAACTCACATGTGTAATATTCCTTAATTTTTTTAAATTTATTTATTTATCTTTAGAGGGGAAGGGAAGGAGAAAGGGAGAGAAACATCAATGTATGGTTGCCCTTTGTGCATCCACTGATGGGAACTGGCCTGCAGGGAACTGGCCTGCAACCCAGGCATGTGCCCTGACTGGGAAACGAACCTCGATTGTCTGGTTCACACACCGGAGCTCAATCCACTGAGCTACACCAGCCAGGGCCCCTTAATTTTCTTTTAAAAAACATTTTTTTTAGCATTGTTGTGATATTGAGATGAACTTCCAAAAACTTTTTTATTATGTGAACAGCATTTTCTTCCAAAAATTTATATTCAGTTTTTACTGGCTTACAATGTAATGTATTTTGCAATACTTAGTTGTTTTTGTTGTTTCTGTAAGATGTGTCTATAGCTTTCTGGGTTTTCACACAATTATTTGGAATTTAAAGGCACAGGTTTCTGGTTCTAGCCATGTGTATATCAAGAAAGTGGTATAATTAGAGAATGAAACTTATGTGTGCAAATTTTAAAATATTATGGGCTTTTGGTTATATATATCAAAACTTATTTTCAGAAAAGTATGGTTGGGACGTCTACTGTATAGAGACAGTATAGGAAAAATGTAGGTAATCCCTTTAACATATACAGATATATACGGACATTTTTGCAAATTGAATTATATAAGCAAGTCATTGTGTGAATTGTAGAGTGTTTTTATAGCATAAAGTCATATTCTGATACATATTTCTATGGAAAATAATACAATAATAAATAATAATATAAGAATGAACTGTATTTCATGTACACACAATCTGCATTTTTATTTTTTATTTTATCATTTTTGCTTTTACAGTTGTTCCACATTTTACCCCTTTAGTCCCCTCCTCCCAGCCTGCTTCCAACTTGTTTTTACTGCACCCTGTATGTTAGTATGTTACTTTTTGATTTCCATATAAAACCTCTCTGAAAAGACAACAGATTCAACCTCCAATAATAACCTACATTTTTAGATCCCTGAATTTTTATGTGGGAGAATAATTGCAAGGATTTAAAGATTTAGTGTTATCAGAGTGTCTATATAAGTTTATACTTGAAATACTTTTCTGTCCTGACCCAAAAGTGGGGAAAAATTCATGAAACCAAGAGGGATATGATTTTACTTTTGCCACAGACTTCATTCTATTCTCTGATCAAGGAACTCTGAAAGTCATGGAAGAAATTGTCTTTGAGTATCTCACAAAGTGTAGCAGGAGGTAAGGGTAAAGAAAATCTTTCATTTGCTGGAGGTTACTGTCACTGACTTAAAAAAATATGGTAACATTGGTTAACATTTAATAAATTTTAGGTATACAACGTTATAATTCAGTATCTGTATGCTCACCACCAAAAGTCTAGTTTCTTTCTGTTACCATATATTTGATCTGCTTAACCCAATTTACCCTTCCCATACCCCACCTTCTCCTTGGTATCCACCATTCTGTTGTTTGTATATATATGAGGGTTTTTTTGTTTTGTTTTGTTAGTTACTTTAAAAAAATATTTCACATAAAAGTGAAATCATATGGTGTTTGTTTCCTTTTTTTGTCTGATTTATTTCACTTAACATAATACTCTCAAGATCCATCCACACTGTCACAAATGCCACTGACTTTTAAGTGACTAGGTTTTGTCTAGGGGCACTCCAGTTCTCTAGGGAAATGAGGCCTTGTCCAAATATGGACCCAGCCTAAGCCCAGCAGGCATTCTTTTTCATCACTGACAGTAAATAAGGCTTTGGACTTCATTTTAACCATTAGGATAAGAAAAACAAAACTAAACAAGGCCTTTAAACTTTGTGGCCTCTCTACAAGCTATATTCATGTTGGTACCTTTGTGACCAACATGAGTGGTGTTTTGTAGGGGTGGAGGAAGAGGGAGAGGTAAAGGTGGAAGAAGGTATAAGGGGCTTAAATGGCAATAAAGAGTAATAAAATAAAACAAATTGCTTCAAGTATCTTCATTTTTACCTGCTAAAATGTGTCTGATGTATTACTCTGCTTAACTTGAAATCTCCACTGTCACGCCATACTATGGGATCTCCAGTGAAGATAGTTCCCTAGATGCTTCAGTGCAAACACTGATATTTTTGAGAAAAATAAATAAACATCAATGAAGTAATATGTAAATATATTTTAGAAGTCCCAGAAGCTTAGACTTTTAATCTTAATTTTTTTAGTTATTAAAAAAATTAAGATGAAGTTGACACATAACATTGTGTTTTAGGTGTACAAATGTTACATGATTTGGTATATGTACACTTAGACTTTTATAGCTACAAAAAATCTGAGAGGTGATCAGCAATAAACAGGAATTGCTATATAAGTTGTAAAAATTCCTTCCTTGGATTTGCAATTATAGATGTGTTATTATTGTATTTATTTTTATTATAAGTAACATTGCTACTAAGTAAATGCCATTTATTGGGTACCTACTAGGTGCTAGGTGCTCTGCTAAGCAATTTGTATCTAATTATAATTTTCTTAGATGAGAAAATTATAGCTCAGAGAAGTTAATTTACCCACAGACACAGAACTAAGTGAGATTAGGATTAAAAGTGGGGTTGTTTTTTCAGTAAATTTTTTATTGATGTTTGTTTATTATCTTTTATAAATGGCTGTGTTATATAGTGAAATGAACTCTGAGTCTGAAATGGCTTATATTTGTTTCTTGAACTCCTTGATGTCAGAGTTCCATGCAGATTGCTATTCTAGCAGTTCAGGTTGCCTATTGTTTTTAAATTGGTTGTTATCCTTCTATTGGTTGTGTGAGGAAGCAAAGTGTTTCTACCTACTCCTGAATCTTGGTCAGAACCCCCTGATTTAATCTGTATTGTATTTTTTCCATTATCATATAGTCCATGATATCTCCCTCTCCCCAGCAATCACCGCACTATTGCCCATGTCCATGAGTCCTTCTTTCTTTTTGCTCAATCCCTCCATTCCCTAACCCAGCCCTTATTGTCTGCCATCTGCTCTCCTTCGATTGACCATTGATCAACTTTAGGTTCCCATAATGCCTCATAAAATTGGCTGCCACTTTGCAAATTGATCCTTTCAAGAATTCTACAATATCTTTATATAGAAAAGGTGGCCAATTTTATGAGGCATTTGGGAACATGGGGTTGATCACTGGTCAATGGGAAAGAAGTCAGGATTAGTTAGAGTTCAAGCAAATCACCCAGTACAGAGTTAGACTCTCTCCTCTCTACTTCTGAGGGCAAAGACTACAACTGTCAATGGCTTAATTGTGGCACCATATGTAAATTTAACTGTGTTGATGCTGGAATCTAGTAATCTACCCTAATGGAGAAACACAGGGAAAGAACATCTCAAGACCCCACCAGCTAACAGGTTTGAGCCTTCTGATCCAAATACTTCCTCCTGAGTTTTCTATACCTTAGTTTCATCAATCATGAAGATCATAAAACTCACCTTATAGGATTATGAGTACTAAAAATACCATATAAAAAGTATTTCAAGGTGCTTGGCTAATAAAAGGCTCTCAGTTAACAGTGACATCAAGATGCTGTACTTCCTTTTTAAGCCCTCTATCTTGCTGTTCTTTAGCAGCACATCACTCAGAGAGCTTTGGTCTGGGGTCCTTGACTTTGTGTTCAGAGTCAAGCAGTAGAAAGTGGTAGTTAACACATCAGCTTTGGATCCAGGATAGGCTTTCCAGCTTGACTGCTAAATGATGATGAGTTTAAAAGGTTATTTAGCCCTGGCTCATGTAGCTCAGTAGATTGAGCACGGGCCTGTGAACTAGAGAATCGAGGTTTAATTCCCAGTCAGGGCACATGCCTGGGTTGCAGGCCAGTTCCCAGCAGGGGATGCATGAGAGGCAATCATACATTGATATTTCTCTCCCTCTCTCCTGCCCTTCCCCTCTAAAGATAAATAAATAAAATCTTTAAAAATAAATAAATAAAAGGTTATTTAATTTTCTACACCTTGTTTTACTCATCTTTAAAATAAGCGTGATGATGGTACATACCTCACAGGTTTATTGTGAGAATGAAATGAAATAATTCATGTAAATTGCCTAGCACAGAGTCTTACACTTGGTACATGTTTAGTAAATACTTGCTTTGATTTGAAAATTTATAAATGTTATTAACTGATATTTCTATTAAAATCATATAGATAGGAGGTGATGAGTCTATGATCAAATAAAAATCTATCCACATCTTATGCCTTTTCTGGTGTAGAACACTTCCTGTGTATATTTGAATACTTCCAGTAACCTGACTGACAGTGTGTTCCCTGTTTCTAGAAATACTTCAATATACACAATATAATTTTTTAGGATCTTAGGAAACAATAGATGATTTTTTAAGGTCCTTTGACTTCTGAAGTTCTTATGATTCTCTGGATAACATAGACAGTGCCTAAATGGAAATATTATGCTTTAAGCATTGTTTGTAAGTTAGTTGTTGAAAACTTGAAATTTATTTGCTCTAAGACATACTTCTATATAGAATTTGGAGACTATGTAGAAGAAAAAGGAAGAGCTGCTGTTATAATTAAGTTTAAACTTAAAAGCCTCATATTGTTTTCTTTCTTCCAATAGCCATATCTAAATAAACCTAGTCTCAGAAAGGTTTTATAAGAAAAAAAATCCACCCCACTAATTCAAGCTAATGAGACTGAGACCCTTTCATTGTTATCAAATAGTTATGTATATATTAATTTAACAAATATTGAATGTCGATTATGTTCTAAGTTCTAGACATAAAACACTCAAGAAACAGTTTGCTTATCTAGGTGAGAGAATATAGTGATTATTGGACAAATTTAGGATATCTAAAATTCATGAATTTTTATGAGGAGAAAGATTGGAGGCAATACATTTTTAATCTATTATTGCCATAGTCCAAGTATAAGAATCAAGGGCCTGGGTTGTTATTGTAACAGTGGGAGCAGAGGAATAAAACTTAACTTTTGAAAAGTTGACTCTATATAACAACTATATATATTATATGAAATGATGAAAAGAAAGGTCCAGATTTAGCCAAGGGTGCAAGGTCAGGCAAGGGAGATATACTAGGTTTATGAGGGAACTGGAAATTGTATCATGCACAAACATACATTTATGGGGATGATAGTTCATTTGAGTGGAAATATCCCATGATAACTAGAAAAAGGGAACTGGGGAAAGGTCAGGGCTAGAAATATTGATTGAGTGTCATTGCGTAGAGATGACAGGGTTGCTTAGGTGAGTAAAAGAGAGCAAAGAATATTGGGACTGAAAGAAAAAGTTAAATGAATTACTAAAAGAAATAGAAATGGCCAAAGAGGTATTATAAATCCAAAGAGTTCATTGTCATAGGATCTAAAGATAGGATAGTCAACAGCATCAAATACTTCACAGACCACAGGTAGGATGTGGACTATGAAGAGTATTGGGTTTCATTAGTGCTCACTGGAGAACCTTGTGCAGTGGACAAGAAAATACGTTGGTGACCAAGTCAGATTTCAGAGGATCAAGCAGTAATGATAGATTGGAAACATAAATAAGGTGGTATCAAAAAAGTTAAGAATGTAAAGAAACCTTTTTCAAATGTAATGGTGTTTCTGATTGACAGAGATATAGAAGATAATGGGATGATGATAGGCAGATTTAAGATGCTTCAAAGAGAGAATGTTACCTCCTGTCAAGTTTCTTTATCTCTAGTTTCATCTTTGTCTTTCCATTATCTGGATTGATGATGATTATAACAGTCCTCTGCTGAAAGACCCGTTCTTCTGGGTTTCTCATTGCCATTGGAAATCCAGTATTCTTAGCATAAAAGATAGGATGCCTTGCAGTCTGGTTCCAGCTCTGCTTTTCATTTTATCTTTTGCCATTCAGGACACAGGAGCTTTAGGTTATTTCTAGGTTAGTTCTTCTCTCTGCCTGAAAGATCCTTCCACTCATCTTTCACATGCAAAATTCTAATTAATCATTCAACATCTGGCTGAAATGTCACCTTATTTTTTAATTGATTCCCAACTCCCAGGTTCAGTTCAGGTCTCCTTTTTTGGTGAATTAACTATAAGTTATTCATTCATATTTTTGTCTCAGGACCATGCAAGTCCATCATTTTCCTTAGCTGTGTTCTCCCTTAGACTATAGGATCTCTGAATACAGAAACTTTTTATTGTTCTAATCCCCATGATTGGAACAAAACAAACTCTTGCTAAAAGCATCAGGAGTAAATGAGTATTAATATATGGAGGTGTATAGGAGGTATCCAATACACCTTAATAATCTTGAGGTGTATAGGATAGAAGTGAGAAAGCATATTAGTGCAAAGTGAGATAAGACACACAGAAATAGGGAGAAATTCCCCATGACTTCACTTCTGTGTGGTATCTTTAAAAAGTCAACTTCATCAAACTAGAATGTAAACTGGTGGTTGCCAGGGAGTTAGAGTGGGGGGGAAATGGGGAGATATTGATCAAAGTGTACAAAATTTTATTGGTATTAACTTCAGCAACTTAACTTCTCCAAACCTGGGTTTCTTATTGGTCAAACGAAGATACTATTACCATATAGTATGCTTCAAGCTAAATATCTTTAAAATGTAGACTAACTTAATGACCAGCATTTAGTTATCAATGTTACAATTATTTGTAATTCCTACCTTTATGGTCTGATCTCTTATTAATATCTTTCAGGGCTTGTATTTGGCTGCAACTTTAATCCATTCTCTAAAGAAGAAGAGTTTCTTGTTTGTTTGTTTCTGTTATTAAAAAAAATCTTTATTACATTTTTCCCATTACTATTTAGTCTCCATATACCCCCTCCCCCAGCAATCACCACACTGTTGTCCATGTCCATGAGTACTTTTTTTAACTTAGTCCCTCCACCCCTTAACTTTCTCCTACCCCATGAGCTGTCATTGTTCTCAATCTATGAGTATGCCTGTGTTTTGTTAGTTCAATTTGCTCATTAGATTCCACATTGTAGTGAAATCATATGGTATTTGTCTTTCTCTGACCAGCTTATTTCACTTAGCTTAATGTTCTCCAGGTCCATCCATACTGTTTGCTGCAAAGAGTAAAATTTTCATATTTTTAATGGCTGAGGAGAATTCCATTGTGTAAGTGTCCCACAGTTTTATCCACTCAGCTATTGATGGACACTTGGACTGCTTCCATATCTTGGTGACTGCAAATAACGCTGTGATGAATATAGGGGTGCTTATGTTTTTTCAAATTAGTGTTTTGCATTCCATTGGATATGTTCCCAGAAGTGGGATCATTGGGTCAAAAGGAGATCAATTTTTAATTTTTTGAGGTATCTCCATACTAATTCCATAGTGGCTGCATCAGTGTCAATTCCCACCAATAATGCCAAAGCGTTCCCCTTTCTCCACATCCTTACTAGCACTTGTTTTTGGATTTATTGATGATAGCCATTCTGACAGGTGTGAGATTTTTATTCACATTTCTCTGGTAATTACTGACATTGAGCATTTTTTCATATGTCTATTGACCTTCTTTGGAGAAGTGTTTATTCAGATGCTTTGCACATTTTTATATTGGATTGTTAAGTTTTGTAAGTACTTTATATAAATTTTGGATATTAACCACTTACTGGATGTCAGTGCATATATTATTTTATTCTATGGGTTGTCATTTTTTCCTTGAATAATTATTTTCTTTTTTTTATTGTTGTTCAACTACAGTTGTCTCCATTTTCACCCCACCATGACCCACTGCCCAAACCATCCCTGTCTTCCACCCTCGAACATACCCTCTTTGACTTTTTCTATATGTCCTCTATACATGTTCCTTGATGGCCCTTCCCTTATTATCCCCTATTATCCTTCTTCCCACTCCTCTCTGTTACTGTCAGTTTGCTCTTTATTACAATATCTCTGGTTGTATTTTGCTTGCTTCCTTGTTTGTTTTGTTGTCTACATTCCACTTGTGGGTAAGATCATATGGTATTTGTCTTTCTCCACCTGGCTTATTTCACTTAGCATACTTCTCTCTAGATCCATCCATGCTGTCACAAAGGGTAGGAATTCTTTCTTTCTGCTGCATAGTATTCCACTGTGTAAATGTACTACAGATTTTGATTCCCTCTTTTACTGATGGGCACTTAGGTTATTTCTAACACTTGGCTATTGTAAATTATGTTGCTACATAGGTTCTTTTGAATTGGTGATTCAGGATTTCCAGAGTATAATACCAGGAGTGGGACTGCTGGGTCAAAAGGCAGTTCCCTTTTTAGTCTTCTGAGGAAATAACATACTGTTTTCCATAGTGGCTGCACCAGTCTCCAGTCTTACCAACAATGTACTAGCATTTCTTTTTTTCCACAACCTCTCCAGCACTTGTTGTTTGTTGATTTTTTTATGATAGACATTCTAACAGGTGTGAAGTGGTATCTCATTGTGGTCTTAATTTGCATCTCTCTGATCTCTAGGGATAGTGAGCATTTTTTCATATGTCTCTGGGCCCTCTGTATATCCTGCTTGGAGAAATGTCTGTTCAGGTCCTTTGCCATTTTTTAAATTGGTTTGTTTGTGTTTCTGGAGTGGAGTCATGTGAGTTTTTATATATTTTGGAGATCAAACCCTTGGCCACGGTATCATTTGCAAATATGTTTTCCCATATGTTTGATTCCCTTTTCATTGTGCTGATGTTTTCTTTAGCTATGGAGAAAGTTTTTATTTTAATGAGGCCCCATTTGTTTATTCTTTCCTTATGTCCCTTGTTCTAAGAGTCATATCAATGAAAAAATTGCTCTGTATAATATTTGAGAATTTCCTACCTATGTTCACCTGAAGGACTTTTATGGTCATGGCTTATATTTAAGTCTTTTATCCACATTGGATATATTTATTGTGTGTAGTGTGAGTTGGTGATCGAGTTTTATTTTTTTGCATGTAGCTGTCCAGATCTCCCAACACCATTTCTTGAACTGGTTATTTTTACTCCATTTTATGCTACTGCCTACTTTGTTGAATATTAATTGACCATACACACTTGGGTTTATATCTGGGCTCTCTGTCTGTTCCATTGGTCTATGTGTCTGTTCTAATGCCAGTACCAGATTGTTTTTACTACAATGGCCTTGTAATACAGTTTGATATCAGGTATCGTGATCCCTCCTACTTCGTTCTTCTTTCTCAAAATTGCTGCAGCTCTTTAGGGTTTTTTATGGTTCCATATAAATTTTTGTAATGTTTGTTTTATATCTGTGAAATATGTCATTGGTACTTTAATAGGGACTGTGTTGAATCTGTAAATTGCTTCCAGGAATGACATTTTAATGATGTTAATTCTTCCAATCCATGAACATGGTACTTGCTTCATTTGCATCTTCCTTAATTTCTTTCTTCAGTGTTGTACAGTTTTCTGCGTACAGGTCTTTCACTTCCTTGATAAGGTTTATTCCTAGATACTTTATTTTTTCTTGTTGTTATAGCAAATGGGATTTCTTTTTCTTGATTTCTGCTTCTGCTGTTTTATTGTTGGTGTACAAAAATGCCTTTGATTTCTGGTTATTGACTTTGTATCCCGCTGTTTTGCCAAATTCATTTTTTAGGTCGAGCAATTTTTGGGTAGAGTCTATAGGATTTTCCATGTACACTGTCATATCATCTACAAAAAGTAAGTTTTGTTTCCTCCTTTCTGATTTGGATGCCTTTTATTTCTCTTTCTTGTCTGGTCGTGGTGACTAGTACTACCAATACTATGTTGAATAGAAGTGGTGAAAGCAGACATCCTTGTCTTGTTTCTGATCTCAGTGGGAAAGTTTTTAGGTTTTGCCTGTTGAGTATGTTTGCTGTAGGTTTCTGATATATGGCCTTTATCATGTTGAGAAATGCTCCCTTTAATCCTTCTTTGCTGAGTGTTTGCTCAATGGGTGCTGCACCTTATCAAATGCATTCTTTCATATCTATTGATATGATCATGTGATTTCTGTCTTTTCTTTTGTTTAGGTAATGACTTACGCTTATTGATTTGTGAATGTTGTAACATCCTTGCATCTCTGGGGTGAATCCCAATTGATCATGGTGTATGATCTTTTTAATGTGTTGCTGGATGTGTTTTGTCAATATTTTGTTGAGGTTGCTAATGAACAGTATCTACGTTCATTAGCAATATTGGCCTCTGGTTTTCTTTCTTTGTTTTGTCTTTATCTGGTTTTGGAATTGGGGTGATGCTAGCCTTGTAAAAGAGTTTGGGAGTCTTCCCTCATCTTGCATTTTTTGGAATAGTCTGTGAAGGATAGGGGTTAGCTCTTCCTTAAAATGTTTTGTAAAATTCTTCTGTTAAAACATCTGGCCCAGGGCTTTTTTTGTGTTGGGAGGTTTTTTTTTTTTATTATTGCTTCAATGTCACTAGCTGCTATCAGTCAGCTCAAGCTTTCTACTTCTTTTTCATTCAGTTTTGGATTATGTATTTCTAGATATTGTCCATTTCACCCTGGTTTTCAAATTTCTTAGTATAGAGTTGTTCATAATAATTTCTTACCCACCTTTATATATCTGTAATATCAGTTTTAATCACTCCTCTTTTACTTCTCATTTCATATATTTTATTTCTCTTTCTTTTTTTCTTGATGAGTCTACTTAAAGGCTTGTCAATTTTGTTTATCTTTTCAAAGACCCACCTCCTGGATTTCTTGATCTTTCAGATTGTTCTTTTAGTCTCTATGTCATTTAATTCTGATCATGGTTATTTCCTTCCTTCTCCTTGCTATGGGCTTACTTTGTTGTTGTTCCTCCAGTTCTTGTAGATGTAGGGTTAGGTTGTGTATTTGAAATGTTTTTATCTTTTTTAGGTAGGCCTGTATCACTATGAACTTCCCTCTCAGGACTATCTTTGCTGTGTCTCATAAGTTTTGGACTCTTGTGTTTTCATTTTTGTTTGTTTCCAGAAACTTTTTGATTTCTTCGTTGATCTCATTTTTAATCCATTCATTGTTTAATAGCACATTCAGTCTCCATGGATTTGAGTGTTTCTGAGGTTTTTTCTTGCAGTTGATTTCTGGTTTCAGATCCTTGTGTTTGGAAAAAATGCTTGGCATGCTTTCAATTTTCTTAAATTTGTTGAGGCTACTTTTGTGTCCTATTTTGTAGTGTATCTTTAAAAATATTCCATGTGAATTTGAAAAGAATGTGTATTTTGCTTTTTGGGAATGAAAGGTCATATATAAAATATATACATATATATTTATATGTGATACATTTATTAAATGTATATATATAAATGTAAAATACATATGTATGTATATATAAAATGTATACACAAATATATAAAATGTATACATATATATGTAATTTAGGTCCATTTGATCTAGGGCATTGTTCAATGGTACAGTATCTTTGTTGATATTTAGTTTGGAAGATGTATGTGTTTTTGACAGTGATGTGTTAAAATGCCCTAGTAAAAGTGTATTGCCATCTATATCCTTCTTGAAGTCCTCCAACATTTTCCTTATATATTTGGGTGCTCCTGTTATTGGTTGTCTTTTTTATTTTGTTGATGATTTTGTTTACTGTACAAAACCTTTTTAGGTTGATGAAATCCCATTTGTTTATTTTTTATTTTATTTCCTTGCCTGGGGAGATATATCCTATAAAACTTTTCTGTAAGCAATGTCCAAGATTTTGCTGCCTATGTATTTTTCTAGGATTTTATGTTTTGAGGTCTAACATTTAAGTCTTTGATACATTTTGAATTTATTCTTGTGTGTGATGTAAGAAGGTGGTTTAGTTTTATTTATCTGTCTGGTTTTCCCAACACCATTTGTTTAATACACTATCTTTAGTCTATTGTATGTGCTTGCTTCACATGCTGAATATTAATTGTCTGTAAAGGTGTGGATTTATTTCTGGGCTCTCCATTATGTTCCATTGGACTATGTGTCTGTTTTTATGTTAGAACCATGCTAGTTTGATTACTGTGGTCTTGTAGTATAGTTTGGTATTAGGTAGTGTGGTTCCTCCCACTCCTTGCTGTTTTCTCAGGATTGCTGTTGCTGTGTGGGGCCTTTTGTATTTCCCGCATAGCAAATATAAATTTTTGAAATACTTGTTCTAGTTCTGTGAAATACATCACTGGGATCTTTATAGGAATTGCATTGATTCTATAGATTGCTTTGGATAGTACAGGAATTTTAGTGAGGTTAATTGTTCCTATTTATGAATAGGCTGTGCTTCCACTTATTTGTATCTTCTTCAATTTCTTTCTTTAGTGTCTTATAATTTTTAGGAGTCTGTACTCATAAAAGCAATGAGTCTTTTACATCTTTGGTTAGGTTTACTCCTAGGTATTTTATTCTTTTTGAAGCAATTGTGAATGCAGTTCTTTTCTTAATTTCCCTTTTATTAGTTTTTTTATTGGCATATAAAAGTCCAAGTGCTTTCTGAATATTGTATCCTGCTATCTTCTGATTTCATTGGTCAGTTTTAGCAGTTTCTTTGTGAAATCTTTGGGGTTCTGTATGTACAGTGTCATGTAATCTGCAGATAAAGACAGTTTTACTTCTTCTTTTCAAATCTGGATGACTTTTATTTCTTCTTCTGATCTGATTGCTGTTGCTAGGTCTTCTACTACTACATTGAATAAGAGAGGCAAAAGCAGACATCCCTCTTATTCCCAATCTTAAGGGGGATGTTTGTTGTTTTTGCCCTTTGTGTATGATGCTGGCAGGGGGTTTGTCATAAATGGCATTTATTATGTTAGGTATGCTTCCTTTATTCCCATTTTGCTGAAAGGTTTTTTTTTTATCATAAATGGATCCTGGATTTTATCAAAAGTTTTCTGCCTCTTTTGATATAATCATGTTGTTTCTATCCTTCATTTTTTTAAAGATTTTTATTTATTTATCTTTAGAGGGGAAGGGGGAAGGAGAGAGGGAGAGAAACATCAATGTATGGTTGCCTTTTGTGCGTCCCCTGCTGGGAACTAGCCTGCAGGGAACCTGCCTGCAACCCAGGAATGTGCCCTGACTGGGAATCGAACTGCGATCGTGTGGTTCGCAGGCCCGCACTCAATCCACTGAGCTACACCAGCCAGGGCCTCAATCCTTCATTTTGTTTATGTGGTGAACCACATTTTTGATTTGTGAATGCTGTACGAATCTTGCATTGCCGGAATAAATCCCACTTGATTGTGGTGTATGATTTTTTGATGTGTTGCTGTACTTGGTTTGCTAATATTTTGTTGAGGCTTTTAGCATCTATGTTCATCAGGGATATTGGCCTATGATTTTGTTTTTTTTGTAGTGTCTTTATCAGGTTTTAGAATTAGGATAATGGTGGCCTCATTAAATGAGTTTGGGAGCCTTCACCCCTCTTGAATTTTATGAAATCATTTAAGAAGGAGAGATGTTAGTTCTAAGAATGTTGATAAAATCCCCCTATGAAGTATCTGGTCCTGAGCTTTTGTTTGTTGAGAGTTTTTTTTTAATGCTTCAGTTTTATTTGTTGGCATCTATCTATTAAGATTCTCTGATTCTTCCTGGTTTATTTTTGGAAAATTGTATGTTTCTAGGAATTTATCCATTTCATCCTGGTTGTCCAGATATATATATAGTGCCATTTTATCAGTAGGCTGTTGGCATATAATTGTTCATAATAGTTTCTTATAACTCTTTGTATTTCTTTGGTGTCAGTTGTTATTTTTCATCTTTTATTTCTAACTTTATTTATTTGGGCCCTTTCTCTCTTTTTCTTGATTAATCTGGTTAATGGTTTGTCAATCATGTTTATCTTTTCAAAGAACCAGCTTTTGGATTTATTTATCTTTTGTATTGCTTTTTTAGATTCTATTTCATTTATTTCTGCTGTGATATTAATTATTTCCTTCCTTCTACTCACTTTGGGCTTTGTTTGTTGTTACTTTTCAAGGTCCTTTAAGTTTGATGTTAAATCGTTTATTTGAGCTTTTTCTTGTTTGTTTTGTTTGTTTGTTTGTTTGTTTATTACAGGTCTGTAGTGCTATGGTTTCCTATTGTCCCATAGATTTTAGAAAGTTGTCTCCTCATTTTCATTTGTTTCAAGCTATCTTTTGATTCTTCCTTTATATCATTGTTGAACCATTCATTGTTTAATAACATGTTATTTAGCTTGCATGTCTTTTTGTGTTTTTGCTGTTCTTATTGTGATTGATTTTTAGTTTCATAGCATTGTAGTTGGAGAATATGCTTGATATGATTTCAGTTTTCTTAAATCTATTGAGATTTGTTTTGTGTCCTAGCATGTGGTCTATACTAGAAAATGTTCCATGTGTACTTGAAAAATATGTACCATATTTTGCTATGTGTAATGTGCACTTTTTTGGCCAAATTTTTGAGGGAAATATAAGGATGCACATTGTACATGGATAGTACTAATTCTGTATCTATATAAACGTTTTTAATTCTTTTATCTATGCTTATATGTGCTACAAGTATAAGTCTCAAAAGTGACAATAATATCCATATGCAAAATAATATCTCCAAGTACAATAACCAAATTTATATATAAATTAAAAATTGAATGAAAAAATTTTCCAGAAATTTTGGCCAAAAACATGTTGCACATTCATATGACTGCAGTGTACACTTCAACATACAGTATGTTCTTCTGGTGTTCTGTGAAATGCTCTGAAGATATCAATTAATTCCATTTAATCTAGCATATTGTTTAAGGCTGCTGTCTGCTTGTTGATTATTGCCTGAAGATCTATCTGTTGAAATCAATGGTGTGTGAAAATCTCCAACCATGACTCTCTTTCCACCCACCACTCCTTTCGTGTCCATCAAGATTTGCTTTACATATGTAGATGCTCATATATTGGGTATGTTAATGTTTGCTAAAGTTATATCCTTTTGTTGGATTGTTCACTTTATCGTTACGTAGTATCCTTCTGTGTCTCTTACTACTGCCTTGGTTTTAAAGTCTATTTTCTGAGATATAGGTACTGCTACCTCAGCTTTTATTTTCTTCTCCATTTTCATGAAATATTTTTTTCTAACCCTTTACTTTTAGTCTGTGTGGATCTTTCAATCTGAGATGGGTCTCTTGGAGGCGGCATATATATGAGTCTTGTTTTCTTGTCCATTCAGCTACCTTTTGTTTTTTGGTTAGAGCTCTTAAGTCAGTTACATTTAAGGTGATTATTGATAGATATATATGTAGTGCCGTTTTATCACTAGTCTGTTTTCTTCTTTTTTAAAAAAAAATTATTATTTATTGTTTTCTCCTTTTTCAGCTTGAAGCAAGCCCTTTAACTTTTATTGCAGTACTGCTTTAGTGTTAACAAACGTCTTTAGCTTTTTCTTGTCTGGGAAGCTCCTTATTTCTCCTTCAATTTTAGATGATATCCTTGCTGGGTAAAGTAGCCTTGGTTATAGGTCCTTGTTTTTCATCACCTTGAATATGTCACACCACTCCCTTCTGTCCTAAAATGTTCTGATGAATAATTAGATGACAGCCTAATTGGTGCTCCCTTGTAAGTAACTACCTGCATTTCTTTTGCAGATTTTAGGATTCTCTCTTTATCTTTAAGCTTTGTTATTTTACTTTTGATGTGTCTCAGTGAAGCCTCTTTGGGTCCAACTTGTTTAGGACTCTCTGAGCTTCCTACATTGTGTGACATTTTCCTTCACCAGATCAGGGAAGTTTTTGGTCATTATTTCTTCAGATAGGTTCTTGATCCTTTACTCACTCTCTTTTCCTTTTGATATTTCTATGACATGGATGTTGTTATGCTTCATGTTGTCTAAAATGTTTCTTAAGCTCTTCATTTCTTGTTAAGATTTAGAGAGGGGGGACGGGAGGGAGAAAGAGAGGGAGAGATACATCAATGTGTAGTTGTCTCTTCTGTGCCCCATTCTGGGGACCTGGCTCACAACCCAGGCATGTGTCTTGACCGGGAATCAACCAGTGACTCTTTGGTTTGCAGGCTGACACTCAATCCACTGAGCCAAACCAGCCAGGGCTCCTTATTTTTTTTTTTTAAATCTTTTTTTTTTCTGCTCTGCCTGATTGTTTTTTTTTTTTTTCCACCTCATCTTCCAAAACAGTGATTCAGGCTTCTGCTTCATATAACCTACTATTTATTCCTTCAGTGTATTATTTATCTCAGATATTGCATTCTTTATTTCTGACCGATCCTTTTTTATGTTTTCTATGTCTTTTTTCATGCTGTCCAGAATCTTTATAATCTTTACTCTAAACTATCTGATAACTTGTTTACTTCAATTTACCACCTGAGATGTCAAACCAATCAACCATTAAACAGATCAGTTTGTTAATCTAATCAATCCGTAATCAGCAGTGGCTTAAGTACTACAGGGCAAGTCAGAGTAATTCTTGTGGGAGGGTCTATTCTCCTCTGGCCAGTATCATTTAGAGAGGCATGCTCTGCCTTAGACAGATGGCTCCTTCAGTAATGGGGCATGACTTGGCACATAGATCCTGGAAACTGTCCTCTCAGTTCTCTCCCCACAGCCCCCGGCCATAGACTGTCCTCAAGTGTCTTTAGTTCACCTTGTCCTCCCTTTGCCAGCACCCAGGGTAAGTGGTTGCACATGAAATTTTGTGATTTGTCCCTTTGAGAAGCTCTATGTGTCTCCACCCATCTCTCCCTGGCCAATAGAATCCCTGATGTTTTTCACAGCTGGATGTTATCTGATTCCTTTCTGGCTCTGGTGCTGTAGGCTGGGAGAACAGCTTGGGGTTTAGACCCCACACTTCTCAGGGGAACCCCCTCCTGACTGCTGAAATATCCCTTTAGGACTTCAGCTGCCACATTTGGGAGCTCAGCCAGCCCTTTCTTGTCTCTACCCTGCACTTCTTATAAGTCACATTGTGGTGAAGTGTTTTCTTATGTCTGTTCTTGGTTATAAGGCTTTCTCTCCAACTAGTGTTCAGTTGATTATTAGGATGATTTCTCTACAATTTAGTTGTAATTCCAGATTGGTCCTTGAGGAAGTTAGTGTAGCTTCTTCCACTTATTCATCTGCCATCTTGGATCCTCTCAATAATATAATTTCTCTGCATTTGAAGTTCTCTGAAGAAGTTTTTGTTTTTTGTTTTTAATTTTATTTTAATTGTTGTTCAATTCAGTTTTCTGTCTTACTGCCATCCAAGCCCACCCCCCAGTCCTCCCTACCTCCCTCCCATTTCCACCCCTCCCTAGTTTTTGTTCGTGTCCTTTATCCTTGTTCCTGTAAACCCTTTCCTCTGAAGAAGTTTTATTCTTCTAATAAACTATTGGATTAAAACCCAGATTCCTCAGTTTGTTATCCTTGAATATCCATAATTCCCAGAGCATGATGGGAGGGAGGCTGTAAGTGTTGGACAGATGATTCCTTCCAGGATCCTCACAGACATTTTGTCCTTAAATTAAATTTTGATGTTAAGAAACTTAAACTGAAGTCCATCTTTATGTAGGAGTATTTCATATACCTAAATGATGCTATCTTATTGACAATACCCAACCCAGCATCAAGTGAATTAAAAAAATCAAGAATTAAATAGAGAGGTTGATTAAGTTCTCCATTACATCTGAATTGTTTTATGGCTTTTTCTATAGGAGGCTTTAGCTTTGAGGCTCACTAAACTAGATCTATGGACACCCTCCCTGTCTTCCTTTCAAGGTTGCATTGACCTGAGTGATTTGGATAAGCTGCTTACATTATTTAGCAGAATTTTTGTGGCTAACAAAACATTCACAAACACCTTTTTTTTGCATAGATAAAGGAAAGGATTCCATATTAGATTTAGATCAAGAGGCAGATTTTTAGAAGAAGATGATAGATATATCTGCTGGGATCAGTAGAATGAAGAGATAGTCACTTTCTGACTGAGTTTAAGGCATTTTTTAATAATTCCACCCCCACACTCCCACACATACAAAAACAGTGGTCACAACTGTGTCTCCAGATGCTGCCTCTCTCCCCAGTGTCAATTCCAAAGTGCATCCATTGTTTCCCATGACATAAAATAAATTCCTCTCTTTTGCTCGGTGGTGAAAATCTTATATAAATACTAAAACTATAAGTATTCCCCTGAGTTTTTTGTTGGCAAATCTGAAGCTATGGGTGTTTTTGGTTATTGACATACATTTTCTATGTAGATTTTTCAGGTCACTTGGGTAAATTGAATGGTGATAAATTGACTTGTTTGGAAAATTTGGCAGACTAACCATTATAACAATCTTTTTATGAAAACTTAAATGATTGACACTTTGATTAAAAAGCTTCCATATCCTAAGTGTCTCTTCTATTCTTTCAACATATATCATTCTGGTAGTATATATTTATATATATCTTAAGAAGTCTTGGACAGGGGATGACCATAACAATAATTAAAAGAAACATATGGACATAAAGAATTGATTAATGCAAAAAATTTAATTTTGCATTGTGGTGTTACCATGGAGAAATCTTTTTCAATATTTAGAAATGGAGTATTTTATTGTACACTAAGTAGGCATAATTATTATAATACTACAGTCTAAAATGCATAATGAAAAATTTTTATTTGTCATGATGTAGAAAAATGGGGAGACACTATATTTAAAGACAATAATCAGTGCCTGGTGTATAATAGGCAATTTCTAGATGGTTGTAGAATAAATAGATGTATGAATTAGATTAATTACATTCCTAATAAAGTATGATATTACCTTCATTAAAATTTTTATCAGATCCTTATTTATATGAAGTTTTAATATAAAATTACATAAAATAATGGTATAAATTATTTTCTATAAAATATGTATGAACATTTTTGTTCATACAGTAGTCTGTCTTTTGGAGAATAAATTAGTTCAAGCTTTCTTTTTTCCTTTGTATCTGCTAGATGGCAATCAGAGAAGTGCTCTCAGAGTATTGAGAATATAGGGTTTTCACACTTTTTCCAATAGTGGAAAAGGCCCATTTCTCTAATATAATTTTCCATGAAGTCTGCAGGTCTGAAATTAATTCTAGCTATGTATAAAAGCTGAATAGCAGTCCATAAATACTAAATATTTCTGCTATATTTGCACTAGGCTTCTCATATTAGTGAAGTAACTCACTTGCTGCCGCTAATCTACATTAACTAATGCTCCTGAAAAACTCTTTTCACCTAGATTGGTAATTTAAAAATAAGTTGCTATTTTAACAAAGAGCAATTGTAAAATTCTTTATAAAATACAAACTATGAATATCTTTGAGGATCCAGGATTTTGTTCTGTCTTAACAGAGGAAAAATATAAAAGAGTAAATCTCATTAAAGAATTAGGTTCCCTCTCTTTCCTTATAGAGAAAATAAAGGAAATAAAATAAGTTTTTTTTTGTCTGTAAAGTCCAGTTTAAATTAGAGTAAAAACAAAATAGAGGTAAAAGATTTGAATGAATTTGAGTGCTGCTGGCTAAACTGAGCTATCAGTCTTTACATGTCTACATTTGTTTTGATGAGTAAGTCACAGTATGGATAAATAAGTAGCTAAGGTTGTTTTTAGGTAATGGTTTTGGCTATTCTTTTTTATGTTTATTGGTTTTAGAGAGAGTGGAAGGGAGAGAGTGAGGGAGAAATATCAATGTGAGATAGAATCATTGATTGGCTGCCTCCCATATGAGGCCTGCCTGGGGATTGAACTTACAACCTAGGCATGTGCTCTGATCCCCAACCATTTGATGTATGGGACAACACTTCAACCAACTGAGCCACCCTGGCTAGGGTTCTGTTAATTCTGATGTACCTTTCTTATAAAACAACCACATTAGTTCATTTTTAGTTTTGAGGAGTAAAATAGTATATCAGTGCCTTTAACCTGATCTATTATACCCAAGACCTAAAAAGTACGTGCAATAATATCATGCTCAAAATTGCAGTGATATTATTATTTTTTTTATAAGGAGCACAATGACACATTGGAACTCAATTAATACAATTTTCCACATAATCTCTCTTCTCTAGGGGAATGTCTATCAAAAGTACATTAGAACAGAAATAGGAGGAATTACATTTCTAATGGTGGATTTTCAACTATTGGACATAGGTGGCTATTTTTACCAGTGCAGTACAACTCAAGACATTTTTTAAAATTTTTTAAAGATTTATTTATTGAAAAAAAAGATTTATTTATTGATTTTTAGAGGGGAAGGGAGGGAAAAAGGGAGAGAAACATTAATGTGTGGTTGCCTCTTGCACAACCCCTACTGGGGACCTGGCCCACAACCCTGGCATGTGCCCTGACTGAGAATCAAACCAGCAACCCCTTGCTTCACAGGCCTGCACTCAATCCACTGAACCACACCAGCAGGAAAAAATTTTTTTTCATATACACAAATTTAAAAGTATTCCAATACCCCCATTCACTAATATGGCATACTCCAATCATCTGCTTTGTCATTGAAAGTTTTCATTATGGTGTCCAAAGGGGAGAGGGGAGGGAATTTCGGGGGAGAAGGGGAAGGATTTACAAAAACAAGTATAAAAGACACTTGGACAAAAACTGGGGGGGGGGATATGATGAAGTGAAAACATTCTTTTTTTATTTTAATTGTTGTTCAAGTACAGTTTTCTGTCTTTTACTTCCATCCCAGCCCACCCACCCAGCCCTTCCAACTCAAGACATTTTATATAGGCAACATTCTCTCAAAACTAGAAGCAAATAAGCTAAAAAACACTTATTATTGGTTGCTTAAAAAGAGGGTCACATGAGAAAAAAAGATTTTATTACATTCTTTAGAGTATAAAAAATGCATAATTTTTCTGTATGTTTCTAGGTTTGAAGAAGAAATGACCAGCAAGTGGTTATACCTCTTCGAAGGCAGTAGGGTACTGTATGGTGCAATAAACAATATGAAGAAAGTATTGGCAGAGCCTCAGGTTTGTTTTTCTGTTTTTATTACACAATGATTAAGACAAAAATTTGCCTCTTTTTTCTATCCAGATTGATTCATATAAATGTAAATTAGCTATTGGTCTTGTGTTTCAGTCATATAACATGATTTTTTTTACTATAGTAAATGCTGTGTTTGAAATAAAAAGAATTAGAATTTACAACTGGATGTCTATCAGACTTTTATGTTTATCAGGTCTAACATATTTCTTCATCAGCCACAACATAAAATTTCCAAGGTCAGGACATTAGTTTTTCCTGAAAAATAGAAATATAGACCACTGAGAGGTTGGGGTCAATCGGAGATCACTTTTTGTAAAAAAAAATATGAGAACTTTCACAGTTACAGACCACGTCTTAAAATATGGCTATCTTAAAATGTACAAAGCAAGACATAGTTAATTTTGCAAATGAGAGGCTTTTATATGCTTTGATGAATGTGTATTATTCATGACCAATAAATTGTACTTGAGTAGAGATTTATGTCCTACTTGACATAGGCTCCTTTGTGGGGCTCAGTAAACAGGGTAAACTAAAAAAATTTCTTCTATAATATTGTTCAAGTGATTATTTTAAATGCTGTCAAAGTAAATCTTGATTTTATTACTTTAATCAATATCACTGCAAGTTATCATTTTGGAGTTTCACATTGATATTAAAAGGGATTAAGGAACTCTATTGTTCTGTGAAAGTTTTGCTATGATAATTCACACTTCTTGTCAGTCTTCAACATTCAAAATTACAGGGTTTTAAAAAATTATTTTAATTTATGTAGTGGCAGATTTTTCTTTGAAATGAATTGTTGAAAATGGGATATACTTTTTTAAGGGAGGAGAACTTTGTTGAAAACTGAACTCTGTCTTTGATACCCTTACCTTACATGAATATCTGTTTGAAAGAAATTGAGTATATTTAATTGAATATTTACAATATTTACTGGAGAAAAACTGTGAATGAATTCAGTAATTCTGCTTTGTGCTATTTTTCTGCCACAACTGTGAGGATGGCAAAGCTTTGTCTAAGATAAACCAACGACAGATAAGCATTTGAAATGAGGGAGCCTATTTGATATCACTGAGTTTATAGGAAATGGTCTCCACCAAATTGGCAAGTTAATTAATAATACCTTGTGATTCTTTGTGGTGAAGTAGCAGTCTACATTATGAATGTAGTATACCAGATGGCCAGGTTTCTTCTTAACTTTGAATGAGGCAAATCTTTGGTTTTAAGCAATTATAGGGGGGTGGCTGGTTTTTATTATTTTTCTGCTTGAAAGCGATACAAACATGTGTAGGACTTTATATTTAATTCAATTTTATTTTGGTTTTCACATTTTTATTGGGGGCTGTAGGGGAGGGGATGTTTTTCCAGTCAGTGAAGGTGTTCCGTTTCTTCAGCCATGGGCACGTCAGGAATCCTCTTGGACAGGCACTGGGTAGTTGCAGGGGGCGACCTGGTTGAGAATAGTGGCATTCTTGGTGTAGGGGCGAGGCCCCGGATGGTGAAGGATGAGGCCAGCACTGGCTCCTTGGCCCAGACATTTTCGAGGAAGGCGGCGAGTCTTGCGGCCATCTCAGTCTTGGTGGCGGCGGCGGTGGAAGTGCCTGACATTTAATTCCAGTTGAAGGCAGGTTTCTCTAGAGGTATTTCCTGAGAGTTCTTCCACCAGCACTTTTTGTTGTCAAGCACCCGTGTTTCATCAGGGATAAGTTATTAAAGAATGTTATTTCAAAAAAATTATTAAGTATATTCTAGCATTACTTGTTTTTAGGCTTTGATGAAGAAGGATCCATCCAAGGTCCTACCCTTACCTTAAAATTGTTTATGGGCTGATGCAGATTGAATATAGGATGATTTGAATTTTCATTCCCAGTTTTCCCTTACAGTTAAGTTTCATTACATTAAGCTTTGTATCTGAACTCTTTTTGCCCTGCAAGAAATTTCTATTATTCTTCTATGGTATATTTTCAGTACTTAGCCCATTTTCCAAATGGAGAAGATTGATATTACCTAAGCCATGATACCAACATTTCCCTCAACCTTAAAGCCTCTGAAAACTGCCTTCTGACACACCAAAAAGTGGATTCTAGCTGTTATAATTCTAACCTCAAAAATCCTTAATCATACAGTGATTGTTATTGACAGTTTTACTCTAGTTGTAAGAGTAGAGTTGGTTTCTTTTTTATATCATTATATTCTTCAGAATTTAAATGTTATAATGTATGTGTAAAATCTATATGGACTTTTAGTAAGATTAGATAAAAATGTAGTATTGCTACATTTTAAAAAATAATCAAAGATAACTGCAATTTTAAGTAAGACTTCTGTACAAGAGACAAGGGCACTATCTTTCCCCTGTGCTTGGAAACGTTTGTCTTTTAGAAAGAAGTCCATTTAATTTTTAATTTTGAAGGAGTGTAGACTATGAAAAAATCAGGGAGTTTTTCTTTGTGTAAAACAAATTATTTTTTAAAACATAATAGGACACCTAAAAGTTACTATTTTGAAAGCTTATTCAAGAAACCTTTATTATCCCTAATATACCAGGTACTAGAGATTTAGCATGAATTTTATAATTCTCTTCCTTTCTGAAAAATAAATTCAAAATTGACAGATAGAAGGTACAAAATATATTTTTGTTATTGCATGAATCAGTGAATGAATGAGTTGATTCTCTGCAAAGTATAGATTTATACAAATGGTGAAGTGGCTACTCTGCATCCCTGAGTGGAATTGAAAAGCTCTTTCATGGGCCCCCTGAGCTTGGTTGAAAAGCTCAGGGGACTAGGGATAACAAATGGTTAAGACCATGGAATTGAAACTGATGGGCAGCCCAGGCTGGTGTGGCTAAGTGAATTGAGTGCTGGCCTGCAAAGCAAGGGGTTGCTGGTTTGATTCTCAGTGAGGGCACATGCCTGGGTTTCGGGCCAGGTCCCCAGTGGGGGATTTGCAAGAGGCAACCACACACTGATGTTTCTCTCCCTCTCTTTCTCTCCCCCGCCAAATAAATAAATAGATTAAAAAATAAAATGGATGGGCAGTTTTATAAACTTTCTAGGCTTCAGTTTTCTCACTGTGAAGTGATGCAATAGGATCTATTCTTTTTGCATATGTTGTGTTAAATGAGATAATATTTACAAAGGACACATTGTAGGGATTGTCAGATGATAAATACTCAGTGAACAGTAGTAGCTCTGGTTCCAATGATACCCTATATGGTTAGATTTTTGATAAAACAAACACTTTCTTGTACTTACCTTTGGTGGATAGAGGCAAATCCATTGTACCTGTGGGGATGGAGATCATTAGCTTGAAATTGAACTCTAATATCCTTTAAAAAATTCACCTACAAACTCTGTGACAAGAAGACCTCAATGATTCACTATTTCTGATTATTGAAAACACTTTTATTATTCATTTTTCATAAAAGAAGTATAATTTCCAAGTAAGGTGTGCTCCCTTTTTCTCCCCCATGATGAGCTGTGGAGTTTCTTGGCCCTGGGCACGTGGAGCCAGCCCCTTCTGTTCAGATGTCCTGGCACCTGTGGCATTGTTCTCTGTGTGCGTTGTGCCAGCACAGCTGCTAGTTCAACTGAAAATTGATTTGGGTGAAGTACAAGACCTGGAACCTGGCATTGGAAGTGAGACTTTAATGAAGTGAAAGGGGGTATGTTTAAAAAAACAAAACAAAACAAAACAAAAGGTTTGTAAGCATCACAAAATAGGAGAGCATTTTCCGAGGGCCTACTTCTTAAGTGTACTATGTACATTTCATATGCAGTTTACCTTTTCATTTTGGTAGACAAAAAATTTACTCAATGGTAGAAACTATTTCTAAACTAAATGATTTCCTTATTGTCTAATGTCTGGAGAAAACTTGCATCTTTGACTTGACAAAAACAGCAGGTGATTTTTCTTTCTTGGATAGATGCAAGGTTCTCACTCTTTCATCTCTGATTATATGCCACAGACCTTTGCACAGTTAAAATGATGTTGTAGGCATCCACTGTTACATCTGTTAGGAGTGCTATGAGGGTAGGGTTGGTCTATATTTACTGATAGCTCTGAGAAGTTTTGATCCAAAACTCTTTAATTAATGGTAGTTTGTTGTTTTTGTCCTTCAATGATATATTGTGGAAAATGCTTTGAATTACAGAAGTATGATATAGATGATCTGAATATAGACTTTAATAGTTGTTTTTCTAAGTGCTTTTTAAAAATATTTTCTTTTAACCAGGCCAACACTGTCCAGTGCATTAAAGTAATTCTTTTTTTAATATTTTATTTATTTATCTTTAGATGGGAGGGGAAGGAGAGAGGGAGAGAAACATCAATGTATGGTTGCCTTTCGTGCGTCCCCTGCTGGGAACTGGCCTGCAGGGAACTGGTCTGCAACCCAGGCATGTGCCCTGACTGGGAATTGAACCGCGATTATCTGGTTCGCAGGCCTGTGCTCAATCCACTGAGCTACACCAGCCAGGGCCTAATTCTTTAAGCTTATTAGATGGCCTCAGTATGGTCCTGTGTAACATACCCTTGGGAACATGTGCATGAAATACATTGTAGTTTGAGGTTTTCTAATTCAAATAAACTTAAAAGAAAATGCAGCTTTTAATAGAAGTTACTACAATTTCTGCAAAAATAGCTATGGATCTCACCACTGTGAGGGTTTAAATAGCATCATTATCAATTAAGCAAATCAAAAGAGTATGTGTTATCTTGTTTTTTGTGTTTTGTTTAAGACTGTATGTATATATTTGGTGATTCTAGTGTATTACTATCTTTGAATGAACTACTCAGTTTCTCTCTCTATATATTTATATATACAAATAAATTACAAAATACATAATATGAACTTACAAAACACCTTAATCATTCATACACACACACATACACACATGTGTAAATAGCTAAATCTCTCATTAATGTGTTTCTTTCTCCTGGCGCAATGACCTCTGGTTGGGAAAAGGAGGCAAAGGGTGTCCCAAAACTGGTGTTATTTAATAGTTTTCACATTTGTACCACACAAGTTGAATACATCAGGTGTAAGACATCACTTCTGAGATGTTCTGAACCATCACTTCTGAGAACTATTGGGAGGGAAATATCGGAACTGAAATATCACAGCTGGCCCTGATTTTAAATGGTGCCAAACACCTGCATGTTCTAAAAGGATACCAAAACAAAACCCCACCCTGTGGCAGCATGCCATCCCTCAGCAGTTCTCCCTTAACTTTGCATCACCATCAACATTAATTTAACATTTTTTACAGAAACCTTATTCTTTATATCCAGAAGGGTGTTGTAACTCTAACAAATCTTTTGTATAGGATGTGTCTTAGAAACAAACAGAGAGACATATTGACATATTTGATAGTTTAAAATAATCTGTTGTTTTCAAATAATAATTTGTGGAAGCCTGTGAAGTTGGAGGGCTTATTAATCTCTAGGCTAGTTCATATTCCCTAAGTGATTTTGTTTTTGCACATTTTTGGCAAAATATCTGAGCAACTGGAAAACAAGACTTCGATATTTATATATAAGTGCCATAAGCACTCTACAATATAGGCTTGTTTTTCAAGCTTTTCCTAACATACACACATACACAACTAATGTATTTTAAACATTACCATTGGATTGAAATTAGCTAATATTTATTGAAAGGCAGTTGCATAGCCCTGGGAGGATTATAAACAAAATTGTATCCTTGTCTCTACTACTGTTGTGAATACATGTGATACATTTTAGGTGATGAACAAATTCAGATATATTATGTGTGTCTGTTCTATGATACCTGGGCATAATATTTTCAATTTTTGAAGAAATAATATATGTTTAACTTCAGTGATTAAATGAAATGAAAGTTGAAAGTTTATGCTTCAGATTCTTGTTAAAATATAAAGTGTAAGTCAATAATATTTAATTTTAGTTTGTTGAATTGAGAAGAATCTTAATGCAAAATACTTTGTAAGGCACAACCCTATGTAAGAAGAAGTTTATTGAAATGTCAAATAAAAATTACTGGTATTTTATATTCATTTTTCCATATATCTAAGAAATTTAGATGCACCAATTTCCTTGAAATATCTTATATATATGCACATACATATGCGTATGTGCATATATATATATGTATTTAGATATTTCGATTTACAGCTGGGATGCCATGGATATTCCCTGAATGACATTGATGAAAATGAGATTGCAGAATTTACATTAAAAAAGATCTTTAAATCTTTTTATAAGAACTTGAAAGATATGGTTCAGGGCAAAGGAAACTATAATAATTTATTCATTCATTTATTCATGTAACATATGGTAATTGAAGGCCTGCTATAGAGTATATCTCGTATATGTATGACAGTGAATCAAAAGCACAAAGATGAAGTTGTTAAACATTCAAGGAGGAATGCATTGTCCACATCAAGATTGAAAGTGTCCATTGTCACAGAGAGTTATACATAAATACTCTGGGTGTTTTTACTAGTGAGAAATAATAGGCATAAAACAGCATTTGATTTTTCCCATTAAGTGAAATAACTAAAGCTTAAAATTTGACAAAAATCACAAAATACCATAATCATGAAACTTACCAGAGAACTCTTTTATCCTTTTAAATATTTTTGTGATTGCTTTATCATATTACTAATAAATTCTTTGTTAATGATTAAGAGGAATTTAATGGAGAGTTTCAACTTTCACCATGCAGGGATTTTAAAAATTATCGGTGACCTGAGAACGCCCGAGGTGTCTTTTCCCTTTTTTTTTTTTTTTTTCTGTGAAACCCTGTGGTCCAGAGCTTTTGTGTGATGGTAGGTTTTTTTTTAAAATTTTATTTAGTTATTTTTTAAGTACAGTTTTCTGTCTATTTCTCCCATCCCAGCCCACCCCATCCCATGCTCCCCACCTCCCTCCCATTTCCACCCCCCTTAGTTCTTGTCCTTGTATCCTTTATACTTGTTCCTCCAAATCCCTCCCCTTTTTTTTCCCTTAAATTCTCTTCCCTCTCCCATCTGGTCACTGTCCCCTTGTTCTCTATTTCAGTGTCTTTGTTTTTATTCTGCTTGCTTGTTTGTTTTGTTGTTTAGCTTCCTGTTAAAGGTGAGATCATATGGTATTTGTCTTTCAACACCTGGCTTATTTCACTGAGCATAATGCTCTCCAGTTCCATCCATGTTGTCACAAAGGGTAGGATCTCTTTCTTTCTCTCTGCTGCATAGAATTCCATTGTGTATATGTACCATAGATTTTTTGATCCAGTCATTTGATGATGGGCACTTAGGTTGCTTCCAGCACTTGGCTATTGTAAATTGTGCTGCTATGAACATTGGGGTGCATAGGTTCTTTGAAATTGATGTTTTAGGATTCTTGGGATATAATCCTAGCAGTGGAATTGCTTTTCCTTTTTATAGTGTTTCTCTGTGTCTGTCTGTTTCTCTCTCACACACACAGTTTATTCATCAAACTCTCTATGTGTGTGTGTGCACATGCACTTGCATATATCTATATAATATTTTTCTAACATTTGCAAAATATTTTAGAAGAGATACATAGTATAATCATTGATTTTTTCCAAGCCTTGAACTCTCAAACCAAAGACCTAATTTGTTTTTTTATAGGTAAGAAGTGAAAATCATGGAAGCATAATCTCATAGTAGTAAAAATCAGAATGTAGTGAGGAACCTCCATACCATTTTCTGTAGTGGCTATACCAATATCATTCCCACCAATACTGCACAAGGATTTATTTTTCTTCACATCTCACTGGCACTTGTTTGTCTCTTATCCTTTACAGACATCCCAAAAGTTGTGAAGTGCTATCTCATTGTGAGGTGATATCTGTATTTTCCTGATGATAGTCAGGTCAAGCACTTTTCTATGTACTTATTGACCATTTATATGTCTTTTTCTTTAATGTCTATTCAATTTTTTTACCCATTTTAAACTGAAATATAGATTAAGTAATTTGAAATTTATTAATATAATGGAACAATATATTGCCTTTTTCATGTTTTTGTGGAATGTTATGAAAGCATGAATTTTTAAAGATGAAAAAGCATCATAAAAATTGTATTTAATATGATCTCAATTTTGTAAACTAAGTGTAGTCTTTAACATATCATGTTACCTTTTTGATTAGAAAAATGGTTAAAATAGTCTCATAACTTAAATGGGTTAAGTGGAAATTTAAAATGAGTTTTGGTTATTTTTGAACAGTCAAAACAGATGCCAATACTGAATGTTATGATTTCACAGATTTATTCTAATGAAAATAATTTTTATCATTGTTCTACTTATTTACTACATAAAACATTTTAGTAATACTAAACATGGACAGTGATTGACAGGGAATGAGCAACATTCATATTTTAAGGACTTCTCAAAAGTGATTAATAATGACGGAGGAATAGATACAAAATGGTCATAGTCTAAAGGGGAGCATGGGGCAGGGGGGCTATGATGGGAGAAATAGACAAAAAACTGTACTTGAAAAATAACTAAATAAAATTTAAAAAACTAAGAAAAAAAAAAAAAGGGACCTTGAAATGGAATAATGTGTTCTTTGAGAACTCAGCTGTTAAAATGGACCCTGAATTTGCAATATATCTGTTTTATTTTTATCTCTTGTGCTTTTGGTTCAAACTAAGAAACCATTGACAAATCTAAGGATGTGAATATTTCACCTATATTTTATATTTTGTTAATTATTTTTATTTTAATATTTTATTGTTTATGCTATTATGATTCTTCCAATTTTTTCTCCTCTTATCCTGTCTACGCAACGTGCCCCCACTTCCATAATCAATTCCTACACCATTGTCCATGCCCATGGGTCCTTCATATATATTCTTTTACTAATTCCTTCACCTTCTTTTGATCAGTTCCCACCTCCCTCCTCCTTTCTTACAGCTGTCAGTCTGTTTGATGATTCTATGTCTCTGGTTCTATTTTGCTCATTAGTTTATATTGTTCACTAAATTCTCCTTATAAATGATATAATATGGTATTTGTCTTTCAATGACTGGCTTATTATAGTTAGCATAATAGTTACCAGTTCCATCCATTCTGTCACAAAAGTTAGGACTTCCTTATTTTTTCCTGCTGCATAATATTCCATACTGCAAACATACCACCGCTATTTATTTATTTATTTGTTTGTTTGTTTATTGCTGTTGTTTTATCACAGTTGACCCAATTTTCCCCCATTGGTCTCCTCTGCCCTGCCCTGCCCAACCCCACTTCCACAGTAAAACTCCACCCTGTTGTCCATGCCCATGGGTCATTTATACCTGTTCCTTGATTAGACCCTTCAGCTTCTTTCCCACCTTATCCCTTTCCTCCCTCCTCTGTGGTCACTCTCAGTTGGTTCCTTGTTGCCATGCCTTCAGTTCTATTTTGCTCATTTCTCTGTTTTGTTCATTAGACTCCTCTAGGAGAAGAGATCGAATGGTATTTGTCTTTTGCCACCTGGCGTATTTCATTTATCATAATACTTTCCAGTTCCATCCATGCTGTCTTGAAAAGTAGGAGTTCTTTCATCCTGCTGCATAGTATTCCACTGTATAAATGTACCACATTTTGTTTTGTTTTGTTTTGTTTTTTTGATCAATTGATTTACTGATGGACATTTAGCCTGTTTCTAGCACTTGGCTATTGTAAATGATGCTGCTATGAACATTGGGGTGAACAAAAGAGCATAGGTTCTTTTAAATTGGTATTTTAGGATTCTTAGGGTATAATCCCAGCAAATGGAATTGCTGGATGAAAAGGTGATTTCATTTTATTGTTTTGAGGAATTTCTATACTGTTTTCCACAGTGGATGCACCAGTCTGCATTCCCACCAACAGTGCACTAGAGTTCCCTTTTCTCCACATCTCACCAGGACTTGTTTGTTGATTCATTAATGATGGCCATTTGACCAGTGTGAAGTGGTAACTCATTGTGGTTTTAATTTGCATCTCTTTGATGGCTGATGATGTTGAACATCCTTTCAGATGTCTATTAGCCCTCTGTATATCCTCCTGGGAGAAGTAAGTGTCTGTTCAGTGCCTTTGCCAATTTTATAATTGGATTGTTTGTCTTGTTGGTGTTCAGTCATATGAGTTTGGAGTTGATCTCCAAAATATATTTTTTGGAGATCAATTCCAAAATAGGTGTCATTGGTAAATATGTTTGCCCATAAAGTTGGTTCCCTTTTCATTTTAATGATGTTTTCTTTAGCCTTGCAGAAGCATTTTAATTTGATGCAGTACCCTTTGTTAAATCTTTCCTTTGTATCCCTTACCCAGAGGTTGTATCAGTGAAAATATTGCTGCATGGGATATATGAAATTATCCTGTCTGTGTTTTCCTCTAGGACTTTTATGGTGTCATGACTAATATGTAAGTATTCATGTTGACTTTATTTTGGTGTATGGTGTAAATTGGTGGTCTAGGTTCTTTCTTTCTTTCTTTTCTACATGTACTTGTTCAGATCTACCAACACCATTTATTGAAGAGGCTATTTTTACTGCATTTTATGTTCCTGCACCCTTTGTCAAATATTAACTGACCATATTGACATGGGTTTATTTCTGGGCTCTCTATGTGTCTGATCTTATGCCAGTACCAGACTGTTTTGATTACAGTGACTTCTAATATTGTTTGATATCAAATATTGAGATCCCTCCTACTTTGTTCTTTTTTTTTTCAGTAGTGCTGAGGTTATTCAGGGTCATTTATGGTTCCATATAAATTTTTGAAATGTTTGTTTTATACATGTGAAATATGTCACTGGTATTTTGATAGGGATTGCACCCAACTTATAGATTGCTTTGTGTAGTATGGACATTTTGATGATGTTAATTCTTTCAATCCATGAACATGGTGCATACTTCCATTTATTTGTAGTTCCTTAATTACTTTCTTCAGTGTTCTATAGTTTTTTGAGTAGTACAGGTCTTTACTCATTGGTCAATTTTATTCCTAGGTACTTTATTTTTCTTCTTTCCATAGTAAATGGTATTTCTTTCCTAGTTTCTTGTTCTGATACTTCATTGTTGGTGGACAAAAATGCCTTCAATGTCTGAATATTAACTTTGTATCCTGATATTTTACCAAATTAGCTTATTAGGTCTAGTGGGTTTTTTGTTGGAGTCTATAGGCTTTCCTATGTACACTATCATTTCATCTGCAAATAATGACAGTTTTGCTTCCTCCTTTCTAATTTGGATGCTTTTTATTTCTTTTTCTTGTCTGATCACTGTGGCTAGAACTTCCAATGTTATGTTGAATAAAAGTGGTGATAGAAGACACACTTGTCTTGTTCTTGAACTTAGGGGGAAAGCTTTTGGTTTTTGCCCATTGAATATGATGTGAGCTGTAGATTTCTCATATATGCCCTTTATTATGTTGAGTATGCTTCTTCGGTTCCCACTTTGCTGAGGGTCTTTTTTTTTTTTTTTTACCATAAATGGGTGCTGTATTTCATCAAATGATTTTTCAGAATTTCTTGTTATGATCATGTGGAGTTTGTCTTTCATTTTGTTTATGTGGTGTATTACGTTTATTGGTTTGGGAATATTGTGTCATCCTTGCATCTCTGGGATAAATCCCATTTGATCATGGTGTATTATCTTTTTAATGTATTGCTGGATCTGGTTTGCCAATATTTTGTTTCAGCATCTATGTTCTTCAGCTTGTAATTTTCTTTCTTTTTTCTGTCTTCACCTGGTTTTGTAATGAGGATAATACTGTGTTCATAATAAAAGTTAGGGAGTCCTCCCTGTTTTGGGGTTTTTTTGGAATGGTTTGAGAAGTTTAGGTGTTAGCTATTCTTTGAATGTTTGGTAAAATTAGCCTGTGAAGCCATCTGGTCCAGGGCTTTTATGTGCTGGGAGTATTTGATTAGTGCTTCAGTTTCACTTGTTTTTATTAGTCTATTCAGATTTTCTGCTTCTTCTGATTCAGTTTTGGAAGATCAGATGTTTCTAGAAATGTGTCCGCTTCACTAAGGTTGTCCAATTTCTTGGCATATAGTTGTTCATAGTATTTTCTTATAATCATTTGTATTTCTGTGGTATCAGTTGTTACTTCTTTTTACTACTGATTTGATATTTTGGGTTGTGTTTCTTTTTTCTGATCAGTTTGTTTAAAGGTTTTCAAATTGTGTATCTTTAAAAAAATCAGCTCCTGGAAATTCTATACATTTTAGACAGTTGTATACTGACTTAGTTACAGTGAAATGTGGAAACTTTACTCCCATATGGCTCTTTTTTGTGTTAATGGTTATGAAATATCTATATATGTTATAAACTCAGCAATATGCTGTTATAATTATTAGTCTGCCTAATGGGTTATATAGTGTTAAGTATTCCAAGAAAACTGATAGAAGAAATGAGAGCAAACATATTTTAGAATTTTTCATATTAATTTTATTTAGGCTATCTTCTCTTAATCTCTTTCTATAGCTTTGGGTTATAGAATTGAGTTGGATCTGATATCCTCTCCTTATTCAAATAGAGCTGTTTGATCTTATACACCCCCCTTGGGCTATTATTTGCAAAGATATTACATATCCATCTGTGATAGGCCCAACAGTACACTTATATACATATTCTTTATTGCAATAGCTTTTTAAATCAGTCAAGAGAAGGATGGAGAAGTATGCAATTATGTGTTTTTATGTAATTGCCTAAGATTATTTTATTAGTATTCTTTTGTGTTTCTGTATGTGGATTCTTAATGTCGTATGGTGTCTTTTACTTCCACCCTGAACAATTTCCTTTGGTATTCATTAAAATGTAAATCTGCTACTTAACAAATGATCTGCTTTGGCATATCTTTAGATTAGTTTCATTTATGAAAGAAAGTTTTGCTGGATATAATAATTCTTCTTTGGCAGTTTTTTACTTTCAGCATTTTTAATATGTTCCTCTATTACCTTCTGACTTTCCTGTTGTAAGGTATGTTAAATATTAATCTTATTGTGTTATCTTATATATATGAGAAGTCAATTTTATTTTGCACCATTCTGTATTTCCTCTTTGTCTTTAAACATAGAGTATGATGTGTTCAGGTGTTTGTGTGGGTCTCTTTAAATTTATACTTCTTAGAGCTATTTTAGTTTCTTAGATGTGTAGATTATCTTTTTCATGAAAATTTCAAAGTTTTCTGCCATTAAAAATAATCTCTTTATCCCTTCCTCATATCTTCTTCTGGTACTCCTATTGTTTGTATGTTGGTGTGCTTAATGTTGTCTCACATTTCTTTGATTCTCTGTTCATTTTTCTTCATTTTTCTCTGTCCCAGGATTATTTCTATTAACTATGTTTAAATTTTTGGGTGCTTCTGCCAGTTCAAATATATGGCTGAATTCCTCTACTCAATTTTGTATTTCAGTTACTGTACTTTTGGTACAGTAGCACTATCCATTAGGTTTCTTTTAAAAACTTGACAATTTCCATTTCTTTATTGATATTATCTCTTTGATGAGACAGTGTTCTCATGTCTTCATTTAATTCTTTAAGTGTGGTTTCCTTTTGTTCTTTGAATGTATTTACAACAGCTTCTTTGAAGTTCTTTTCTTGTAAGTTCACCGTCTGGGTATCTTCAAAGGCAATTTTTATTGCCAGCTTTTTTCATTTATTGTTCACACTTTTCTGTGTTTAGCTTGTCTCATAATTTTTTGTTGATACCTGGACTTTTTAGATCCAGGAGTTTTTGGACTCAGGGGTTGTTTTACTTGTTGCTTACTAGGCCAAACATCAGTCACTTGGCTGCAACAATTCTGTGAAGTCTATTTTCTCTGCATGCAAGGCCTCTGATGTCCTAGCTCAGATTATTTCCACTTGTTTTTATCTGTAACTTAGGGGTCACTCTTGGATTGGCATAAGCCACTTATTGTTCAAAAGTTGTTCTAAGCCAGTTAGATTTTTATCCTTTATAGTAGGATAAGTGTGACTTGGAGGCTGTCATCACAGTTCTGAAAATTTACTTTTATTTATATTTTTCCTCACTATCAACCAGGGTCTGTTAGCTTAAGGATTCTCTCTGTGATTGCTTCTGAGGGAACACAACATTGTGCCTGCACAGTGTTGCCCAGATTTTCAGAGATAACTGTGATTTTATTTTTAAATATAGCTTTCTAAGTGTTGCCCTTGGGTCTGAGTGGCTTACTATTAAGTCAGTGTTTGTTTAGAGGCTGTTTGAGCCCCCATGACAGTATGGCTTCTGTTAACATTGATGGATGAGGTTTCAGCTTGGTGAATACTTTCAAGTTTGCCCTTATATCTTGCTTTGATTGTCCCTAGTGGGTACAGCCCAGGACAGGCACACTTCTTCCATGACATGCAGAATTTATTATGATCCTAGGATGCTTCTTTCTGGGTGTCTGTTTCCCTGCTTCTATTAAACTTCTGGTTTGTCTGTTGTTTTGCTTGTATCTTGAAACTACCACCTTTATCTTTTTTTTTAATAATATTTTTTATTTAGTTATTTTTCAAGTACAGTTTTTTTTCCACCTTTATAGGTCTCTAGTCTTCAACAAACTTTTAAGGTCCTCGGCATGGTATTCTTCATTCTCTCTTCCAAATAAATTAAATAAGTTTATCTTTGAAGAAGAGTTTCTTCATTCTTATGACCTACTATTTCCTCTTGGCTATGCCAGCCTGGAATATAGCTTTTGCAGTACAAGCTAAGAGGAGTGAGTGAGAAACACAACAGCTTGTCCCTCATGTGATAAAAAACATTGTCCTACAAAGGAAGTACCCATTACCTTGGCCCAAGCTGGTTATAGAACTCAGGTGAAAATTTTTATAACATGGAACTATTAGGCTGATGTTGGTAGTCTTAGTTGTAAGGAATGTTAATTTAGTGAGCCCTGGTTCAAATGTCATAGACCCTCATCATTATTTCTGAGATTGATAGATTTTCTTGAGTGAATTTTTTTCAGTTGTTATATACCCTTACAATAATTTCCAGGAGCTTGAAATGATTATTAAAAATAACTTCTAACAGGCATTGCTATTTCACTGAGAAAAGGGTTTGCTTATAGAACCCTTTATTCCATTTTTTGCTTATTTCATTATTTGAGAAATCTTGCCCCTTCTGTGCTCAATTCTGCCTGTTTCTGGGATACTCAGAAGTTATCTTTTCTTTTTAAAGATTCTCCTTTTTTTTAGAGAGAGAGCAAAGGAGAAAGAAAAAGAGGGAGAGAAACATCTGATGTGTGAGAGATACATCGATTGGTTGCCTTTTGCATGTCCTTAATTGGTGGCCTGGCCTGCAACCCAGGCATGTGCCTTGACTGGAAATCGAACCAGCTACCTCTCAGTTCACAGGTTGGCACTCAGTCCATTGAGCCACACAAGCCAGGGCCCCTGAAATTACCTTTACCCTATCATAATACACATGCCTAATTTTTTCTTACTTTGTGCTTGGTATCCACACTCATTCCAGTTTTACTTGCACCCTTAAGAAAGTCTGTGTATACCCTGCTTCAATTCTTTATCTCCTTGCATTTACCCTGCTAGGTTTGGTTTCCCATTTATTGCTTTTTGAATCCTACTCCATAAAGACACATGTAAAAGTTTATAGTACTATGCTAATTGATATAAGTCAGAGAAATAAAAATACTGTATGGTTTAACTTATATCTGTAACCTGAAAAAATGACAATCAAACAAACAAAAAATAGACTCATAGAAACAGAGACCTAAGAGATGATTACCAGAAAGTAGGGGGAGAGGGAAATGAGTGAAAAACATGAAGGGGAATAGAGTCGATAATATTGTGATAAGTTTGCATGGTGACAGATGATTACTAAAATTAATGGGATGAGCACATTGTAATGTATAAAAATGGAAATCACTAGCTTTTACACCTAAAAGTAACATAACTAATATAGTATTATATGTCAACTATAGTTAAATACAAAATTATAAAGAAAAAATAAGCATGTGGTAGTGTTGTTAGAGCAGTCTCCAAAAGGATATCTGGCTCAGAATCATCCAGGGACCTTGTTAAGGTTTGTATTTCAGGGCCTACAAAACTAAATAATGTATAATGTCTTTAAGTGAAGCACAAGAATTATTATATGTATATATTCCCAAATTACTCTGCTACAAACTATATTTTAAGAACCATTACACAAAATGGTTTAAGGTTAAGTTGGGCTATAATTATGAAGCACCTCAAATGTTACTTGAAATGATTTGGAGTTTCCCTGTGACCTCTGTGTTGAAAACAAAAATATTGTTAGGTTTTTGTCACTGGGACCCAGAATGATTTTAGACCCATACACAAAATGTGCTATCTCTTGTGTTTTCTCAAGTTCCTTGATGTATTTCCCTTTATGTTCTCTAGGCACTTTGTGTGCTTCTTACCCACTCACTGAGTACTTAAGGTCCTCATCCTTTTATCAGTTTGACTCATCACCAGCTTACCATTACCCCATATACCCTTACTATCAACAATATTAACAGATCACTGTCTGTCTCTTCCTCTTTCTAATTAAAACTTAAAAGAGTATTCTATCAATCCAAATGAATTTCTAAAGCAGGTTATAAGTATAGATAGTTATTTTTAATAATGATATCCTCTCTTACCTACTTCTCTGTACTACTATCCCCTCATGCTAGAAGAAAAGGGAACAATAACTTTGTATCTCAATTCTGAAAAATTATCAACCTTAAAATTATAAAAGGTCTTCATTGTAATATAGGCATTAATAAAAAAGTAAAAATGTTTTATAAACAAGGCCATATATATCCAGAAATTCATGATGAAAGATAACTTGAGGGGTGCTTTTAAATACATAGGAAAGAAGACCTTATAGAAAGCTGTTGCCATTTGAAAATGATATTGCTTAATGATTAGTCTAGGCACTAGTTGTTAAAGGCTTGAGCTAAGATGATAATTGTGCATCTAGGAAACAAGATATATCCTCATCGAAAAGAAATTATTGCATTCAGACTTCCGGCCAAGATGGAGGTGTAGGTGGAAATACTGTACCTCCTCGCACAACCAAGTTTAAAGACAACAAAGTCTTAGTAACAAAAATGCAGCCAAAACACAGAAAATTGAACTGTATGGAAGTCCGACAACAACAAACCATTCATCCAGCCTGGTAAGAGGGACAGAGTCAGTGGCGGGGCAGGGTTGGGCAGGAAAGCTCAGCGGACCAACCAAGGAGCTCAGGAGCTCAGGAGCACAGGAGCGCAGGAGCACAGGAGCACAGGAGCGCAAGAGTGCAGGTGATGGTTGGTGGATCTAAGGTGTGGGGTGGCAAGGGGCAGACCAAGTGAGGGTGCAAGGCAGCAGGCTGACTGCAGTCACACATTGGCGCGCAGATAAACCAAGCGAAGGAGCGAGCAGTGAGACAGATGGCTCAGGCCAGGGCCCCAGCAATGGAATTAGAGCCTGAAAGCACCAATTGGAAAGACTTTCAGGATCGAGGTGCTGGGAGAAGCTCCCAGGCTCACAGAGACTTTGTTGGAGAGACCCACAGGGTCCCGGAGGGTGCACAAGCCCACACACCTGGGAACCAGCACCAGAAGGGCCCAATTTGCTTGTGGGAAGTGGCAGAGGGGACAGATCTGAGAGAGAGCAAAACAAATGCCATTGCCCCTCTCTGACCCTGCCCCACATACAGCATCTCAACCCAGTGACTGAGTCACCCCACACTGGTGAACACCTAAGGCTCTACCCCTCATACCTAAAAGGTGCAAACAGACCAAAACATTATGGCTCAAGCAGAAAAAGAACTCAAAGCCCCAGAGCTGATAAATCTAAGCGACCAAGAGATAGCTAACCTTTCAGATGCACAGTTCAAAACACTGGTGATCAGGTTGCTCACAGAATTGGTTGATTTTGGTCACAAATTAGAAGAACATATGAAGGCTAAACTAATTAAAATGAAGGGAAATGCACAGGAAACCAATAGGGATGGAAAGGAAGCTGGGACTCAAATCAAGGGAGTGGACCAGAAGGAAGAAAAAAAATGACCAAACAGAAAAGAATGAAGAAACAAGAATTCAAGAATCCTAAACCTGGAGGCTCAGGAACCTCCAGGACATCTTTAAACATTCCAACATCTGAATTATAGGGGTACCAGAAGGGGAAGAGGAACAGCCACAAGTGGAAAACTTATTTGAACAAATAATAAAGGAGAACTTCCCCAATCTAGCAAAGGAAATAGACTTCCAGGAAATCCAGGAAGCTCAGAGAGTCCCAAAGAAGTTGGACCCAAGAAGGAACATACCAAGACACATCATAACTATATTAGCCAAGATTAAAATGAAGGAGAGAATTCTCGAAGCAGCAAGAGATAAGGGGACAGTCACCTACAAAGGAGTTCCCATCAGACTGTCAGCAGATTTCTCAAAAGAGACCTTATAGGCAAGAATGAGCTGGAAAGAAGTATTCCAAGTCATGAAATCCAAAGATCTCCATCCAAGATTGCTCTATCCAGCAAAGCTTTCATTTAGAATGGAAGGGCAGATAAACTGCTTCTCAGATAAGGTCAAGTTCAAGGAGCTCATCATCACCAAGTCCTTATTATATGAAATGTTAAAGGGACCTATTTAAGAAAAATAAGATAAAAAAGATGAACAGTGAAAGGACAGCAAACTCACAGTTATTAAGAACCACACCTAAAACAAAAGCAAACTAAGAGGACAGCTACATCAGGAGCAGAACCATAGAAATGGAGATCACATGGAGGGTTAGCAACAGGGGAGTGGGAGGGGGAGAAGTGGGGAGAAGGTACAGAGAATAAGTAGCATAAACAGTAGGTAGGAAATAAGTAGGGGGGAGGGCAAGAATAGTATGGGAAATATAGAATCTAAAGAACTTGTGACACATGGGCATAAACTAAAGGGGGGTGAATGGTGGGGGCGGGGTGTGCAGGGTGGAGGGGAATGAAGGGGGGAAATGGGATGACTGTAATGGCATAATCAATGAAATATATTGAAAATTAAAAAAGAAATGATTGTATTCAGTGATTACTTACATATTGGGAACACTACAAATTTTAGTCAAAGATATCGTAATTGTCTTGTACCCAGAATATAAGTGACTCCTACAACAACAACAACAAAAAGACAAATAACCTAAGTAAAGGCAGACAGAGAATTTGAATGGAAATTTGTTCAAATAAGAAAAACAAATGGACAACAATCACATGAAAAGGTGCTCAGCAGCATAATTTATCTTGGAAATACAAATAAAAGCCACGATGTAATCCAACCAGGATGACTATAGAGAGACAGGCAATAACAAGTGTTATTAAGTATACTGATGAATTTGAACCATCAAATATTGCTGGTGGTGATGTGAAACAGTGCAGTTGCTTTGGAAAACAGTTTGACAGTTCCTTAAAATTTTAAACATAGGACTTCTGCCAAGATGGAGGCATAGGTGGATATGCCGTGCCTTCTCATACAACCAAGTTTAGAGACAACTAAATATTAGCAATAGAAAACATAGCCAGAACACGGAAAATTGAACTTTTCGGAAGTCCGTTAACAACAAATTCTTCAGCTTGACTGGTAAGGGGCGAAACCAGCGGCTGGTGAGGGGGTTCACAGGAGGACTCGGTGAGACTGACTCAGGCGTGGAATCCAGACGAGCGAATCCAGGTGCAGGGTTGGACCTAGTGAGCGACCTAGCGAGCCACCAGGTGAGCGACTGTGGAGGAGACAGTGCTGCGTGTTGACTGTGGTCGCCCATTTGTGTGTGAGCGGACAGGCGAGGGAGTGGGCGGTTGGACTGGGGCCTGTGGGTCCCCGCGGCAAGAGGCAGTAGAGGGCGCCGCCATTTCCCCGCTCTGACCACGCCCCCACATACAGCCTCACAACCCAGCGACCTGGGAGTCTAAGGCACCACTTCTCACACTTAAAGGGCCAGAACAGACCAAAAATGTCACAAGATCTCAAAGCCCCAGAGCCCATAGATCTAAGCGATGAAGAAATAGCAAAACTCTCAGATGCACATTTTAAAACACTGGTCATCAGAATCCTCACAGAACTGGTTGATTATACCAACAAATTAGACAAATATATGAAGGCGAAACTAATTGAAATGAATGGAATTGCACAGGACACCAATAGCAATGAAAAGGAAACTGGGACTCAAATCAATGGAGTGGACCAGAAGAAAGCAAATAATGGCCAAACAGAAAAGAGTCAAGGAGCAAGAATTCAAAGAAATGAGGAGAGTCTTAGGAACCTCCAGGACATCTTTAAACGCTCCAACATCCGAATTATAGGGGTACCAGAAGGGGGAAAGGCACAGCCACCAGTGGAAAACTTATTTGAACAAATAATAAAGGAGAATTTCCCCAATCTGGCAAAGGAAATAGACTTCCAGGAAATCCAGGAAGCTCAGAGAGTCCCAAAGAAGTTGGACCCAAGAAGGAACACACCAAGGCACATCATCATTATATTAGCCAAAATTAAAATGAAGGAGAGAATCCTAGAAGCAGCAAGAGCTAAGGGGACAGTCACCTACAAAGGAGTCCCCATCAGATTGTCAGCTGATTTCTCAAAAGAGACCTTGCAGGCAGGAAGGGGCTGGAAAGAGGTATTCCAAGTCATGAAATCCAAAGACCTACAACCAAGATTGCTCTATCCAGCAAAACTTTCATTTAGAATGGAAGGGCAGATAAAGTGCTTCTCAGATAAGATCAAATTCAAGGAGTTCATCATCACCAAGCCCTTATTATATGAAATGTTAAAGGGACATCTAAGAAAAAGAAGATAAAAAAGATGAACAGTGAAAGGACAGCAAACTCACAGTTATTAACAACCACACCTAAAACGAAAGCAAACTAAAAGGACAGCTAGATCAGGAGTGGAAACATAGAAATGCAGATCTCAAGGAGGGTTAGCAACAGGGGAGTGGGAGGAGGAGAAGAGGGGAGAAGGTACAGAAAATAAGTAGCATAGACAGTAGATAGAAAATAGAAGGGGGGGCAAGAATATCATGGGAAGTATAGAATCTAAAGGACTTGAGACACATGGTCATAAACTAAAGGGGGGGTAATGGTGGGGGTGGGGGAGTGCAGGGTGGAGGGGAATGAAGGGGGAAATAGAACAACTGTAACAGCATAATCAATAAAAAAATTTAAAAAAAATTAAAAAAAAATTTTTAAACATAGAGTTACTTACTATCTGACCTAGCAATTCAACTCCTAGGTATAAGAATAAAACATATAATTTCACACAAAAATGTGTCCACACGTGTTCATAGAAACTTTATTTGTAATAGTTAAAATGTTGGAAACAACCCCAGTTTTCATCAGCTGATGAATGGCTCATCAAAATTTGTTCTATTGATATAATATAGTATTACTTATCCATAAAAAGGTGTGAAGTACTGATGCTTACTACAACACGAATCACCCTTGAAAACATACTAAGTTAAAGAAGCTAGACATAAATGCCACCAATGGTATGATTCCATTTTACGAAATGTCTAGAATAGGTAAAACCATAGAGACAAAAAGTAAATTACTGGTTTCGAGGGGCTGAGAAAAGAAAGGGAGATTGCTAATGAGCATGGGTTTTTTTGGGGGGGTGGGGAGGGGATTGATTAAGATATTCTGGAACTATATAGTTGTATGGTTGTACAAACTTGAGGATGTATTTATAGTCATTCAGCTGTACACTTTAAAAGAGTGAATTTTGTAGTATATAAACTATATCTTGAAACAAACAAAAAAAGATACCATAGAGGGCTAGAAATTCCCCCTATGGGGGGATAGAAATACAATAGAAATTAAAATATCAGGAGGTTTTAATTTGGTTGTGTGGCAGAGCATGGAATTAGACCTTGAGTTTTAGAAAAGAGCAGGATACCTTATACACTCCCTTAAAGCAGATTTCTTTGTGTTTATTGGTCTCTGTATCCCCAATTCTAGCCATATAGTAGACCTGCAGTACAGTTATAAACAGTATTACTAGAATATCCACACATTCTTGAAAATGTTATGTTGCATCTTGATTTTGATTATATCTTTTTGTATAGTATTGGTCATTTCAAGGTGATTAGCTTTTGAACACAAGTTCTGATTAACCTTCTGTTGGCTTTGGTTCTAATGTCTCTTTCATTTTTCCACCATTTTGTAGAGCTATTAGATTCTCTGTTGTGTATGCACCACCTAATAGCCTGTCTGATATCTGTTAGTTCAGTTCTGAAAGTGTTAGAGGGGCAAGAAACAAACTTTCCTCTACTCTCAAGGTTCTTTTAGCTGGCCTTAAAGTCAAACAGACATACGACAGATTAGTAAGAGAAAATAACCGGATTTAATACATACACATTTATAGGAATCCCACATACATAAGGGAGTCAGAGACCCAACATGCACAAGAGGTTTAGAGTTAGAAAGAGGATTGAGGTATGTAAGATGTTCTGAACTGAGGATGAGGTAATGCACCTGTGAGGCTTCAAAGGCTCATTGCAGCATGATGAGAAGAACAAAAGTTTAATAAATTGAAGTTTTTCAGCCCTGTAGATAGGTCAAAAGTAATTTCTGATTATAGCTTATTATGGGCAAGGCCCCTAATTGAAGTCCTTCAAGGTAATTAAAGAGGGAGGCAGGTAGATGTTTCTCTAGAGCCTACAGCTATAATTGCCCTTTAGCTCAAAATAATTTGCTGATACAAATTTTGCTGTATCAAAAATAACTTGCTATAAACCACTGAGTTACATTTTGGGGTAGTTTGTTTTGAACCCCCACAGTGTGGTTTGTAGGATTATTTATGTGCATGCACCAAGAAGTTCATAAGCAACTTTAAGTAATCATATTTTCAAGTTCCTCTCATGATCTGAGTAATTTCCAGTTTCCTAGATTCCTCTTTCAGTTCTCTGGCCAGCATGCTCTCTGGTTTAGTTACCCTGTTTTCCTGTGCACTTCCACACCTGTCTTTGGGGCCAGGTGGCACCAGGACAGAGAGAGAAATAGAGCGATTGGATTGGACTCCACCCTTTTGAAACCACAGTTTCATTAAACTTAAAGGAACATTCCCCTTCCTGCGGATTTTGGCTTTTACTGGCATCATTGCTTTTGCTTGTCAAAGCTGCTGCTACCACTGTTACCACAGTGTAGTCTGAGAGCTGGGGTAGGGGAATAAATGAAAGAAAGCAAAAGAATTTGATATGACCACACTCTCTTTGAATGTTATGCATTTCCGGCACCAGAACTAAAAGGCTTCTTCTGGAGCTTTTTCTGTCTGCATCTGTCTTATTTGTTTGGGCTGATATAACAAAAATATCATAGGCTGGATGGCTAACAACAGAAATTTATTGGTCACACTTCTGGAAGATGGGAAATCCAACATCAAGGCACTGGCAGATTCTGTCTGGTGAGGACCCACTCTTTAGTTCATAGGCGGCTTTTTTTTTTTTTTTTTTTTTTTTTTGCTGTGTCTTCTCATGGTGGAAGGGGTAAGGGACTTCTCAGAGGTCTCTATTATAAGGGTGTTAATCCCATCTGTGAAGTCTTTGCCCTCAGGTCCTAGTCATTTTCCCAAGATGACACCCCCAAATATCACCACATTGGAGGACTACTTTCAACAAGTGAATTTGGGGATGGAGGAACAAAAAACCACTTCTTTGTTCTCTGTGTGAGCTCTGACTAGGGGATATAGTAGTTTAAAAAAGGCAAATTTAATGCTTATATGGTGGTATTTGAATTCACTTCTTCCCTAATTCATTTGTTGCTATTTAGTTTTGAATCTTCAAATAACTGCTTCATATATTCTGCCTAGGTTTTATAGCCACATTCTGTGGGAGATGTGTAGGGTATAGTGTACTTGTTGCTCTGTAGAACCTGGAACTTGAGTGTTTCAACTTTAAAACAAAGATATCTCACTATTTAAAAAAAAAGTTTCTAGATCATTTTTTAAGAGAATTGTGACATAGTTGTTAGTTGCAGTGCTGAAATGTTCATATACTTTTCAACTAATTATTTATGCAAATTAGAATGTTCATGAAATATGTAATCAAAAGAAAACATAGAAATAGAATAAAACAGTTAATAAATACCTGGAACTATTATTTAAAACCTCAATTTTTGTATCACTTGTAGGCTAAGCAAATGTTATAATTTTAAACATTTATATATGATCTCACCTGTAAGTGGAACCTAATCAACAAAACAAACAAGCAAGCAAGCAAGATGTAACCAGAGACATTGAAATTAAGAACAAACTGACAATAACCAGAGGGGAGGTGGGAGGGGATAATGGGGGAAGGCCAAGGGGAAAGGGTTTTCAGGAACAACTGTAAGGGACACGTGGACAAAACCAAAGGGGGGTAGGATCATGGGTGGAAAGTGGGGATGGCAGGGGTGGGGGGACTAGAGGGGGAAAATAGAGACAACTGTACTTGAATAACAATGAAATAATGTATAAAATAAAAGAAAAATTATATTAATACATTTAAACTAATAAATGTTTGCTTTTTAATGCCTTATATATTGGTGGTTTGTTTACTTTTTTAATTAAAATTAAGGATTTCTGATAAAAAGAAGGAAGGAAAGAAAAAATCATCTGACTTTAATAGGTATGAATGATTAGCTTGTTTTAAACTACTTTTCTTGAAAGGCAGCTATGCTAACCACTATACCACCACCGCTGTGGCTTAAACTACTTTTCTTAAATATCAATTTTCTATGTTGAGCCTTTGACATTTATCTAGTACTTATTCAGCATTCTCTAGTAAATACAACATTTTAGCGTATGAGGGAGAACAAGAATTTTCAGAAAGAGGAGTAAGGTATCAGAGCCTGCAATGGTCAAGAGAGACTGAGAAAAAAAATCTATTGTTTCTGAGCAGTACCAAATCATCATCCAATTTTTCATGACAAATAAGAGCCTGGGACATCTTGTGGTGCCAGTAAATGATGAAGGGCTTACAAAATAATGGGAACATGGCGAAAGAAGCCAAAAAAGTTGTAGAAGTTGGCTACAAAGAAGCCAACTTCATAGAGTTCCCTATGGCCAAAGTGGGACCCTTGGAGTAACAAAATAAATATAACATAGTTATAGTAATGAATTATAATACATTGAATAACATAAATATACATGAATTCTTACTAATATAAAAATTAAGTAAAATGAAGTGGGGGAATGGAAAGAACTCTTCATATTGTAGAAATTCAATTAATTAACATAGAAAAAATGAGGGAAATAAAAGAATAGCCTTAGGTAAATATCACAGTAATAATTATTTCAGGAAAGAGCCAAATGTATGCTAAAATTATGATGAAAAAGAGAACATTCACCTTTTTAAAAGTTTTATTGAATTTATTTGGGTGACATTGATTAATAAAGTTATATAGGTTTCAGAGGTACAGTTCTATAATACATCCTATGTATATTGCATTATGTGATCACCACCCCAATCCAAATCTCCTTCCTTCACTATTTATTTCTCCTTTACCATATTATACTTCACCCCACTCCTCTTTCCCTTTGGTAATCACCATACATCTGTGTATATAAGTTTTTTTTCTTTGCATAATCACTTCACCTTTTTTGCCCAGCCTCTCAACTTCCTTCCCCTCTGACAGCCTTCAGTCTGTTCTCTGTTTATGAGTCTGTTTCTATTTGTTTGTAGTTTTGTTGTTAATTAGATTCCACGTATAAGTGAAAGCATATGGTACTTGTCTTTCTCTGACTGGCTTATTTCATTTGGCATAATACTGTCTAGGTCCATCCATGCTGTTGCAAAAGGTAAGATTTCCTTCTTTTTATGGCTGAGTAGTATTCCATTGTGTAAAAGGAAAGAGGGTGTTTGCATGATCTCAAAGTATTTATTGTCCTTCTTATTCTCAAAAGAAAACATTATATCTTTAGAGTGGGGGGACCTTACTGACAGCACCTTAACCAAGTGATCAGTTAGTATTATCGGGAATAAGATCTTTCAATATCATGAACCCTTTGATATAATGCATAACATCATATTTATGTCCAAAATGCATAACTTTAATCTAATCATGGGAGAACATCTCACCAACTCAAATTGAGAGACATTCTATAACATAGCTGAGCACTACTCCTCAAAAGTGTCAAGGTCATGCAAGGGTAACGACTGAGGGACTGTCTCAGATTGGAGAGTCCTAAAAAGATATAACAATTATATAAAGTATGGAATCCTAGATTGTATCCTGGTTCAGAGAAAGGGACATTAGGGTGGTACTGGTGAAAATTTGAGCAAGGTATTTAAATTAGTTAATAGTATTATGTCAATTTAAATTTTTTGGTTCTGATAATTTTACCATGGTTAGGTAAGATGTAAATGGTAAAAGCTGAGTGAGGAGTATATGAGAACTGTACTTTGCAACTTTGCTGTAAGTCTAAATTTATTTTGAAATAAAGGGTAAAAAATAAAAAATATTTCAAATACCTCACATTATGTAAATGCAAAGACAAAGCCTTGCTTTAAAAATTGAGTTTAAAGTGGCAAAAGGAAAGGCCTCTGTAGAACATGCAAAACAAAATTTAAATATCATTGTCTTTCTCTCAGGTTTCCATAATTTAGGAAGAAAGCTTATCAAAAATCAGAAGATTCTTATATGCCATTGTTTTTGCTTTCTCACATTTCAAATTTACTTATGATAATAATTCTTCCTTTGCTATTTCAGGGATATAAAACACTGAGTAGTATGAAGCCTGAGCCTTTGTTAGTATTTCTGCACTGCAGTCAAGGTTGTATTACTGTTGCCTGAGGAACACTGAGACAGCCTCACACTCAGTCAAGTGTTCAGATCTTCTCCACACAATTGTAGTTGATCCCTTGTCAAGAATTTAAATGAAAGGTAATTTAAATTCACTTTTCCTTACAAAACAGATTTTTGTTAATTTGTAAAATGTAATTAAAATGTTACCAGAATGTGTAAAAACTTTTGGAAATACTTCTCTACAGATGATCATTTTTGCAAAATAGATATGTCTCATTTAACTTTTATGAAAAGTAATTAAATTTTCAAAATCAGTTTCAGATGCTCTCTGATTTCTCAGTGTTACATTGTAGTGTCAATAGTTGTTGTAAGCCCTTCAGTAGCATCAGGCAGTTGTTCTCAAACAGGATGTGCACGCAAGTCACCTAGAGATCTTTTCCACAATATAGATCCCAGAGCTCCAGCATCAGGGATTTTGATAGCACAGGCCTGGTATAGATTTGGGGATATTTAGAAGATTCCCCAAGGAAGGAAGTGTTGTGGCTATTGTCATGGTCTATACAGTTGAACAGATCTAGCTTTTATTTGGGCTCTGCCAATTACTCACTGGATGACTTTGGGCATTACTCAACTTTCCTACTCCTCACTTTCCTCCTTAATGGAGGTTTTAATGATTTTTACATCACTGGATTTTGGAGGAAAAAAATCAGTGACATAATGCATATTGTGTACTTATATTGATTAACTTTTAAAGATGATTTGATGTGTTCTGGAAAATATGATGGTGGAGGGGAAGGTACTTCAGGCAGAAGTAGTAACCAATTAGTGAGCAAAGAAGTGGAGATGTGAAAGTGATTGAGGAAGCATTAGAAGCTCAGGTGGTGTGTTATGGCCAGAGCCTAGAGTATGGGTGAGATGTGGTAAGAAATGAAAATGGAGAACCTAAAAAGTCATTTCATAGAACACTTATATGCCATGCTGAAGAGTTTGATCTTTATACAAACTAGTCTGATCTTTATACAAACTATCAGATCACATAGAATGAAGCCAGCTGGAAGTAGAGCAGATATACTTATACTAGCAGCAATATATTCTGGTGATCCTGGGAAGCTAGATAGCCCAGGAGGATGCAGGATGTAGGTATGCCTATGTACACCTACCTGTGACACATGTAGCATGTATCCCATGGTAGAAATTGAGGATAGAGGATATATAAGTCCTCAGGTCCAAGCCACATTTTACATACCTACCATTTAACATAGTGTTTCTGGGAACTTAATCAATGTAGCTATGTATTCTTTGTTTTATACCCTGTTAGCCAGAACCAGGGGCCCGAACTTCTAATACACTCAAATGCTGGTACTAATCAAGCTGTAGATGACTAATCAACAAGCACTGTGAAGAAGTACATGCTGGGTTACAGGAAATCATTTACTTTAATGTATAGATGTATGTGAGCATCTTGAGAAACAGTACTGAGCTACAACTGGATTAACATGCTCCATTCTAAGCCATCATGGATTGTAAAGCCTCTTTTAAAGAACTTTCTCCAGGAGAAGACTTAGTTCCTAGTTCCATGAAGCTCCATTTTACTTATCCACTAATTCTCACTAAAGTAGGGGGAATCCATGACCTAACTCTATAGGGAAATTCATATGCAGGAGCAGACACATGCCAAGCAGGGTGTTGTTCTATGCACTTGGGTCCTCTGACCCAACACATGCAATGAAATCATGTTATTAAAAAAGTTGCATTCCTTCAGAAAACATTTGTGAATGCCACTAGGGCATATTTAAATTAGGAGTTCTCATACAAATAGTGGGGGTTTCATGGTATTTAAGCTCAGAGAATTATATTTATGAGAACTACAATAGAAGTACAATTAAATAAGGAATGTAGTTTTTCAGTGACTGGGAAACTTGTACATGAAAAAGATGCCACCTTGGATGATATGAGCTGTGTTTGTCAGTTCTTCAATTGTACCAATATAACTGGTGGTGGATGTTGATAATGGGGATGGCCATGCATGTGTAGGGGCTGGGAGTATATGGGAACTCTTTGTACTTCACTCTTGACTCTGCTGTGAACCTAAAATTGCTCTAAAAATAAAGTATTTTTTAAAACCATGCTCTTAGTATCTAAGTATATTTAAAAAAATGATACTTAGAGGTTGATGTTGCCTTGATACTAGGTTTCAGAGTACCAAAGTAGAGCCACAACAGCTCAGTTTGTTGTCTGAGACCTGAAGATTAAGAGTTCATTTGTATTCTATTTCATGAGTGCCACCTGTGTAACCACTGGGTAGAACTAATCATGGTACTTGGTTGGCTCTAAGCAAGTATGAGATTAATTAATAATCAGGAATACCAAAGTACTTCTTGGGAAGGAGAGACATTTGTCAAAAGCCTAGAATATCTACTTGCCAGGGTAGATATTCTTTTTCAGGTATTGAGGAACTCATAGAGAGTCAAGTTAATAATTGCAACATTGTTGAAAAAGATTAGATTTGAAGAATTCTACCAAGATGGAGGCATAGGTGGATATGCCATGCCTTCTCACACAACCAAGTTTAGAGACAACTAAATGTTAGCAACAGAAAACACAGCCAGAACACAGAATATTGAACTTTTCGGAAGTCTGTTAACAACAAATTCTTCAGCCTGACTGGTAAGGGGCGAACCAGCAGCTGGTGAAGTGGGGTTGCACAGAAAAACTCGGTCAGACAAACTCAGGCGTGCAGAATCCAGGCGCAGGGTTGGACCTAGTGAGCGACCCAGCACAGGGAAACAGCGAGGGAGCAGGGCTGTGGGTTGACTGTGGTCGCGCATTTGTGCAGATAGACAAGCGAGGGAGTGGGCAATTGGACCGGAACCCAGCAGGTCCCAGCAGGTCCTCGAGGCAAGGACAGGGAGGGTGCCGCCATTTCCCAGCTCTGACCACGCCCCCACATACAGCGTCACAACCCAGCGACCTGGGAGTCCAAGGTTCCGCTCCTCACACTTAAAGGGCACCAACAGACCAAAAATGGCTCAAGAAGATCTCAAAGCCCCAGAGCCTATAAATCTAAGCAATGAAGAAATAGCAAAACTCTCAGATGCACAGTTTAAAACACTGGTGATCAGGATCCTCACAGAACTGGTTGATTATAGCCACAAATTAGACAAATATATGAAGGCGAAACTAATTGAAATGAACGGAATTGCACAGGAAACCAATAGCAATGAAAAGGAAACTGGGACTCAAATCAATGGAGTGGACCAGAAGAAAGCAAATAATGGCCAAACAGAAAAGAGTGAAGAAGCAAGAATTCAAAGAAATGAGGAGAGTCTTAGGAACCTCCAGGACATCTTTAAATGCTCCAACATCCGAATTATAGGGGTACCAGAAGGGGGAAAGGCACAGCCACCAGTGGAAAACTTATTTGTGTTGTAGACGATTGGAGGGTAAATACACACTCTCGGAGTCCGGAACCGAATTGATAAAAATTTTAATGGCCAAAGATTTTCCTGCGCAGGGGCGAACTTCCCCAACTGTGACCGGAGTCACATAGCTACTCAGAGCTACAAAATGGAAGTCGTGCCTGGCTTACAGACTACTGGGTATTTATATTTTCTAGCAAGCAAGCAAAGGCATACAGAAGCAGAGGTGGCGGTTAGCTATTGGCTTATTTAAAAACGGTGAGGGTCCCTGATTGGTGGGTGCTGCTGCTGGCGGGCACTTTCTGGCGGGCCTGGGTTAGTTACCTTATTTGGCTAGAATTTTAAACCCAATTGTTCCCGGATGTTTGTTCATTACCCTGTTCCAGGAACTGCAGATTTAGGGTTGGGTAATGCCCTAGCTGTAATTTTCCTAGCTGGGTATAACAATTTGAACCAATAATAAAAGAATTTCCCCAATCTGGCAAAGGAAATAGACTTCCAGGAAATCCAGGAAGCTCAGAGAGTCCCAAAGAAGTTGGACCCAAGAAGGAACACACCAAGGCACATCATCATTACATTAGCCAATATTAAAATGAAGGAGAGAATTCTAGAAGCAGCAAGAGCTAAGGGGATAGTCACCTACAAAGGAGTCCCCATCAGACTGTCAGCAGATTTCTCAAAAGAGACCTTGCAGGCAGGAAGGGGCTGGAAAGAGGTATTCCAAGTCATGAAATCCAAAGACCTACAACCAAGATTGCTCTATCCAGCAAAACTTTCATTTAGAATGGAAGGGCAGATAAAGTGCTTCTCAGATAAGATCAAATTCAAGAAGTTCATCATCACCAAGCCCTTATTATATGAAATGTCAAAGGGACTTATCTAAGAAAAAGAAGTTAAAGAAACATGAACAGTGAAAGGACAACAAACTCACAGTTATTAACAACCACACCTAAAACAAAAGCAAACTAAAAGGACAGCTAGATCAGGAGTGGAAACATAGAAATGAAGATCTCAAGGAGGGTTAGCAACAGGGGAGTGGGAGGAGGAGAAGAGGGAGAAGGTACAGAAAATAAGTAGCATAGACGGTAGATAGAAAATAGATGGGGGGGCAAGAATAGCATGGGAAATATAGAATCTAAAGGACTTGAGACACATGATCATAAACTAAAGGGGGGGTAATGGTGGGGACGGGGGGGTAGGGTGGAGGGGAATGAAGGGGGGAATAGAACAACTGTAACAGCATAATCAATAAAAAATTTTAAAAAAAGGTGAACGAAAACACAAATAGATAAAAAAAAGATTAGATTTGAAGACTATTAGAATTTTCTTTTTTAAATATTAAAAATTTTTTAGATTGAAATCATATACACAGGGAGTTGCAAAGATGATACAGAGAGGTCCTATGGATTCTTCACTCAGTTTTTCTCAGTGATTGCATTTTATATAATAATAGTATAATAGCAACACCAGGAATCTGATATGGTACAATGTGTGTATGTAGATCTATTCCATTGTGTTACTCCAATGTGTAGATTTGTGTAATGACAACACAGTCAAGATGCAAAGCTTCCATAACTACAAAGATCTCTTATGCTACCTCTGCCACTGCTCCATTCCTAATCCAGAGCAATTATTAGTTTGATTTCGTCTCTATACTTTTGTCATTTCAAGAATGTCATGTGACTAAAAAATAACAGCTTTATTGAGATATTAGTCACATACCATAAAAATACCCTGTAAAGAATATAATCTATTGTTTTTATCAAATTCACAGAATTACACAACTATCATTATTATCTAATTTCAGAACATTATCATAAGCTCTCAAAGAAACCCCACCAACCTTCACACCCATTTCTCTCTCCCTAGCCCCCAGTCACCAGTAATATACTTTCTGTTTGTATGGATTTTCCTACTCTATGCATTTCATATAAACACCTATCCTTCTGTGAGCGTCCCTTTTCACTTAGCATGTTTTCAAGGTTCTTCCATGTTGTAGTTTATATCAAATTTTATTTCTTTACATGGCTGAACAATATTTCATTGTGTAAATATACCACATTTTACTTATTTGTTCACTAGTTGATGGAGATTTGGATTATATCCACATTTAGCTATTGTGAATAGTGCTTTTATGTGAGTTTTTATGCAAGCTTTGTGTAGACATGTGTTTTTTTAACTACCGCTTATTATTACCTCTTTGAAATAGGCCTATTTCAGACACATTTTTATATCTCTTGGGTATATATCCAGGAGAGGAATTGCTGGGTCATATGATAACTCTTTTGTTTAATTTTTTGAGGAACTGCCAAATTGTTTTCCAAAGTGGCTGCTCTATTTTGCAATCTCATAAGCAATGTGTGAGCATTCCATTTTCTCAACATTCTTGCCATAGCTCATTATCTCTTCTCCCTACCTCCCTCCCACCCTCCCTCCCTCCCTTCCTGCCTTCCTGCCTTCCTTCCTGTTGAAGAGATGATTCTTTGCACCCACTGAATTTGTTGGCACCTTTCTTGGGAATCAATTTACAGTAAATATGATGATTAATTTCTCTTCCATTTATTTGTATGTCTGTCTGTCTTTTTGCTACAACTACAGTCTTGAACTACAAACTTGTCATAGTTTTGAATTGAAGAAGTGTGAGTACCCCAGATTTGTTTTTCATTTTAAATAATTTTTAATGTCCCTTGAACTTCCATATGAACTTTAGGAGTATGTCATCAATTTCTGCTAAGAAGTTGATTGAGATATTGATAGAAATTATATTGAATCTGCATGTCAATTCAGTTGCATTACCATTTTAGAAATATTAAGTCTCAATCCATGAAGAGGTTATGTTTTTCCACTTATTTACTCTATTTAAAAAATATTTTGTAGTTTACAGTGTACAAGGCTTATATATCTTTGGTCAATTTTACTTTTTAAAATATTACTTTTTAAAATATTACTTTTTATTTATTTAATTTTAGAAAGTGGAAAGGAGGGAGAAAGAGGAAACATCAATGTGTGGTTGCCTCTCAAGTGCCTCCCTATTGGGGACCTCTCTGGCAGCCCAAGCATGTGCCCTGACTAGGAATCAAACCTGCGAACCTTTGCTTCACAGGCTGGAGCTCAATCCACTGAGCAACACCAGCCAGTGTGCTCTTTGGTCAATTTTATACCTGGGTATTTTATTCTTTTCGCTGGTATAAATGGAATTGCTTTCTTAATTTTACCTTTGCATTTTTAATTGTTATTGTATGGAAATAAAATAGATCTTTGGATATTAATCTTGTATCCTTCAATCTTGCTGAACTCCTTAATTAGTTTCAATAGCATTTTTTTTGGTAGGAGCATGTGAATCACTTGGGATTTTTCTTATTAAAAGATCGTGTCATCCATCATATGTGGATGCTTTTCATTTAAATTTTTGCCTGAAGTCCATGGCTAGAACCTCCAGTATGACGTTGAATAGGAGAGCACACATCCTTGGAGCAAAACATTTGATCTTTCATTTTAAACTATGACATTTTCTCTGGTGTTTTCATGGATGCTTTTCATCAGGTTGAGAAAGTTACTTTTCCTTTATTGTTAAATGTTTTTATAATAATAAAGTGATATATTACTGATCTATTGAGATGACCATGTGTTCTTTGTTTTTCTTTTTACAATATGCCATAACATTAATTGATTTTCAGATATGAAACTAAACTTCCATTACTGGGATAAATTGCACTTAGTCATAGTGTATAGTATTTTTATATATTTCTGTGTTTGGTTTGGTAGTATTTTGCTGACAATTTTTTGAGTCTATATTCAAGAAATATTGTCCTATAACTTTTGTGTTTTATCTTGTCTGGTTTTGGTTTCAGGGCAACATTGACTTTATGTAATAAGGTTAAAACTTATCTAATGAGTTTGCTTCATATGTGTATATGTGTAATTATTTTTTAAAGTTAGTTGATAGGTGAAAGAAGAAGAAATGTAGTTTTATTTATTTATTTATTTATTTTATTTTATTTTTTTTTTTTTATTTTAAGAGGTGTGTTTGTGTTTCCTATATTTTTATATTTGACTTTGTTGGTGTTCTTTATTTATGTTTTTAAATAAAAAAATATTTTATTTATTTTCTTAAAAAAATTATTGTTCAAGTACAGTTTTCTTTTACTCCCATCCCAGCCCACAACCCCAGTACTCCCCACCTCCCTCCCATTTTCACCCCTGTAAGTTTTCATCCATGTGTCCTTATACTTGTTCCTGTGAATCCTTCCCCTTTTCCCCTGAAATCCCCTCCCCTCTCCCTGCTGGTCCCTATCAGCCTGTTCTCTATTTCAGTGTCTTTGGTTATATTTTGATTGCTTGTTTGATTTGTTGTTTAGGTTCCCATTAAAAATGAAATCATATGGTATTTGTCTTTCACCACCTGGCTTATTTCACTCAGCACAATGCTTTCTAGTTCTATCCATGCTGTTGCAAAGGGTAGCAGCTCCTTCATTTTTTCTGGTGCATAGAATTCCAAGTGAAAATGTACCATAGGTTTTGGATCAATTCATTTACTGATGGGCACCTAGGTTGCTTCCAACCCTTGGCTATTGCAAATTGTGATGCTATGAACATTGGGGTGCATAGGTTCTTTTGGATTGGTGTTTCAGGGTTCTTAGAATATACTCTTAGGAGTGGAATTGCTGAGCCAAAAGGCATATTCATTTCTAGTTTTCTTAGAAAATTCCATACTGTTTTCCATAGTGGTTGTACTAGTCTGCAATCCCATCAACAGTGAACTAGGGTCCCATTTGCCCCACAACCTCTCCAACATTTGTTGTTAGTTGCCTTGTTTATGATGGCCATTCTGACTGGTGTGAAGTGGTATCTCATTGTGGTTTTAATTTGCTTCTCTCTGATAGCTAGCCATATTGAGCATCTTTTCATCTGTCTCTGGATCCTCTGTGTGTCCTCCTTGGAGAATTGTCTGTTCAAGTCCTTTGTCCATTTTTTAATTGGGTTGCTTGTCTTCTTAGAGTGAAGTTGTGTGAGTTCTCTGTATATTTTAGAGATTAAACCTTTGTCTGAGGTATCATTGGCAAATATGTTTTCCCATACAGTTGGTTGTCTTTGTATTTTACTATTATTTCCTTTAGCCATGCAGAAGCTTTTTATTTTGATGAGATGCCATTTGTTTATTGTTTTTCTTTATGTTCCTTGCTCTAAGGGACATATCAGTAAAAACGTTGCTGCGTGAAATATCTGAGATTTTCCGCCAATGTTCACCTCTAGGATTTTAATGGTGTCATGGCTTAGATTTAAATCTTTTATCCACCTTAAATTTATTTTTGTGTATGGTGTAAGTTGGTGCTTGAATTTCATTTTTTTTGCACGTAGCTGTCCAGTTCTCCCAACACCATTTGTTAAAGAGGCTATTATTAGTCCATTTTATGTTACTGCCCCCTTTTTTGAATATTAATTGCCTCTAGAGAGTTGGGTTTATATCTGGGCTCTCTGTTCTGTTCCATTGGTCTATGTGCCTGTTTTTATGCTAGTACCAGGCTGTTTGGATTACAGTGGCCTTGTAATACAGTTAGGTATAAGGTATTGTGATCCCTTCTATTTTGTTCTTTCTCAAGATTGCAGCTGCTGTTCCAGGTCATTTATGGTTCCATATAAATTTTTGAAGTGTTTTTTCTGTGTCTTGAAATACGCCATTGGTACTTTAATAGGTATTGCATTGAATCTGCAAATTCCTTTGGGTAGTATGGACATTTTGATGGTGTTAACTCTTTCAATCCATGAACACGGTATATGTTTTTATTTGTTCATGTCTTCCTTAATTTCTTTCTTCAGTGTTGTGTAGTTTTCTGAGTACAGGTCTTTTACCTCTTTGGTTATGTTTATTCCCAGATATTTTATTTTTCTTTTTCCTATATTGAATGGGATTTTTTTCTTGATTTCTGCTTCTGCTGATTCATTGTTGGTATACAAAAATGTCTTTGATTTCTGGATATTGACTTGTATCCTGCTGTTTTGCCAAATTCATTAATTAGTTTGAGCAGTTTTTGGGTAGAGTCTATAGGATTTTCTATGTACACTGTCATGTCATCTGTAAACAATGACAGTTTCGTGTTCTCCTTTCTGAATTGGATGCCTTTTATTTTCTTTTTCTTTTTCTGATAACTGTGGCTAAACCTTCCAATACTCTATTGAATAGAAGTGGTGAAAGTGGACATCCTTGTCTTGTTCCTGATCTTAGTTGAAAAGCTTTTAGTTATTGCCCATTGAGTATAATATTGGCTCTATTATATTGAAGAATGCTCCCTCTATTCCCACTTTGCTGAGTGTTTTTATCATAAATGGGTGTTGTACCTTATCAAAAGCCTTTTCTGCATCTATTGATATGATCATGTGATTTTTGTCTTTGCTTTTGTTTATGTGATGTATTACATTTACTGATTTGCAAATATTGAACCAACCTTGCATCTCTGGGATGAATCCCTCTTGGTCGTGGTGTATGATCTTTTTAATGTTTTGTTGGATGTGATTTGCCAATATTTTGTTGAGGATTTTAGCGTCTATGTTCATTAGTAATATTGGCCTGAAGTTTTCTTTCTTTGTTTTGTCTTTATCTGGTTTTGGAATTAGGATAATGCTGACTTCAAACAAAGAGTTTGGGAGTCTTCCATCATTTTGGATTTTTTTGAATAGTCTGTGAAGGATAAGGATTAGCTCTTCCTTAAATGTTTTGTAAATTTCTGTTGTGAAAGCATCTGGTCCAGGGCTTTTATATGATGGGAGTTTTTTGATTATTGCTTTAATTTCAACTGCTGTTATGGGTCTGTGCAGGATTTCTGCTGCTTCTTCATTGAGTTTTGGAAGATTATATTTTTCTAGAAATTTATCCATTTCACCTAGGTTTTCAAATTTCTTGGCATACAGTTCTTCCTAGTAATTTCTTACAATCCTTTCTATTTCCGTGGGGTCAGTTGTAATCCCTCCTCTTTCATTTCTGATTGTGTTTGTTTGTGTCCTCTCTCTTCTTTTCTTGATGAGCCTACTTAAAGGCTTGTCTATTTTGTTTATCTTTTCAAAAAACCAGCTCTTGGATTCATTGATCCTTAGAATTGTGCTTTTAGTTTCTATGTCATTTAATTCTGCTCTGATCTTGGTTATTTCCTTCCTTCTACTTGCTCTGGGCTGTCTTAGTTGTTGTTCCTCAAGTTCTTGTAGGCATAGGGTTAGGTTGTTTGTTTGAAATGTTCCTATCTTTTTTAAATAGGCCTGTATTGCTGTGAACTTCCCTCTCAGGACTGCCTTCGCTGTGTCCCATAAGTTTTGGGTTGTTGTGAGTTCATTTTCATTTGTTTCCAGAAACTTTTTGATTTCTTCCCTAATTTAATTCTTGACCCATTTGTTGTTTAATAGCATGCCATTCAATTTCTATGATTTCGAGTGTTTGGGGTTTTTTCTTTGGGGTTGGTTTCCAATTTCAGTTCCTGGTGGTTGGAGAAAATGCTTGGTATGATTTTAATTTTCTTGAATTTTTTGAGGCTTGTTTTGTGTCCTATCATGTGGTCTATCTTTGAAAATGTTCTATGTGCATTTGAAAATAATGTGTATTTAACTTCTTAAGGATGAAGGTCTCTATATATATGAGTTAAGTCCATTTCATCTAGAATGTTTTTCAATGCCACAATATTTTTGTTGATATTTCATTTGGAAGATCTGTCCATTTTTGACAGTGGGATGTTAAAATCCCTGCTATAATTGTGTTGCTGTCAGTATCTTTTTGAAGTCCTCTAAGATTTTCTTTGTATATCTGGGTGTTCCTATGTTGTGTGCATATATATTTACAATGTTTATGTCTTCTTGGTAGATTCTTCTCTTGAGTATTATGAGGTGACCTTCTGGGTCTCTCGTATTGGCCCTTTCTTTGAAGTCTATTTTGTCTGAAATGAGTATTGCTACCCCAGCTTTTTTTGTCCATGTCCTTTTGCTTGGAAGATTTGTTTCCAGCCCTTCACTTTTAGTCTGAGATGGTCTTTTGTCTTAAGGTGGATCTCTTGTAGGCAGCAAATGTGTGGGTCATGCTTTCTTATTCATTCAGCTATTCTATGTATTTTGATTAGAGCATTTAATCCATTTATGTTTAAAGTTATTATTGATAGGAACTTATTCATTGTCCTTTTTATACCAGTATTTCTCCTTGTCTCTCTCTTTTCCTTGCTTTCCTTAAAGCAGTCCTTTAGTACTTCTTGCAGAGCTGGTTTTGTGGAGGTGTATTCTTTTAGACTTCTTTTGTCTTGGAAGCTCTTATTTGGCCTTCTATTTTGATTGAGTGCCTTGCTGGGTAAAGTAGCCTTGGTTGTAGGTCTCTGGTTCTCACTACTTGGAATATTTCTTGCCATTTTCTTGTTGCTTGGAGTGTTTCTGTTGAGAAGTCAGCAGCTAACTTTATTGGTACTCCCTTGTATGTTATTTCTTTTTTCTCCCTTGCTGCCTTTATGATTCTCTCTTTGTCTTGGAATTTTGCCACTTTAATGATGTGTCTTGAAGTGGGCCTTTTTGGGTTCCTCTTGATTGGGATGCTCTCTGATTCCTGAATTTGTGTGACTTTTTCTCTTATTAAATTAGGGAAGATTTTTCCCTCATTACTTTTTCAAATAGGTTTTCTATCCCTGTTCCTCTTCTTCTCTTTCTGGTATCCCTATTATTTGGATATTAGTACAATTCATATTGTATTGCATTTTTCTTCATCCGTCTTCATTCTTTCCTCAAGTTCTTGTAGGCATAGGGTTAGGTTGCCTTTTCTTGCTTTTTGTGGGAGTTTTTTCTACTTTGTCTTCTAACTTGCTGATCAGATCTTCTTCTTCATTGTTCTTGCTTTTGATTTCTTCTATTGTGTTCTTCAGTTCAGAAATTGTATTCTTCATTTTCTCTTGACCTTTTCTGATTGTTTCTATTTTCTTTTTCATGTTTATATAGTTTGCAGTGAGCTCATAGTAGCTCCCCTGTAGTTTCTTGTAGCTCATTGTGAGCTCTTTGAACTTCCTCATAACCAGTGCTTTGAATTCAATATCTGATAGTTGACTTGCCTCTATTTCATCTAACATTCTTCCTGAGGCTTCCTCCTTTTCTTTCATTGCAGGATTGTTACTTTGTCTTCCCATTGTTTGTGTGACTCTTCTTGTTTGCCTCAGCCTCTTAAATTGATGTGTTCTGACTCCCTGGTTTATGGTGTGAACTTCTGTGGTAGAATACCTGTGAAATTCAGTGGTGCAGTCTCCTTTGGATATTCTGGTGTTTTCTGCTTCCACCTACTCCTTTTTGTGTGTGTGTGATCAGTTGGAGGGTGAAGAAAAATGGTTTATGACAGCAGGAAAGTATTTTACAATATTTACAAGTATTTTACAATATTTACAGACACAGTCAGTAGAAAAGTGATAGGATATCTTAAGGGTATATATAATGTTAACTATAATCTTTAACTCCACTGGTCACTTTTAAGAAAGGATGGACAAAAGATAGGACTCTTGTTGGGGAGGGAAGGCTTGTGAGTTGGATACAGAAATCAGTGAAGTTGTGGGAGGTCAGATTCTGAGGTAAGGTGAGAGTAAAGGATAGTAAATAGGTGTAGTATGTGAACTAATAGAGTTAATCACTACAATAATAGAGTTCAGGAAACTGTGAATTGGGCTAAAGTCTGGGAGGGGTTTTGTGAATTATTTACAGTTGTATAGAAAAGCTATTATTTACAATACTATTAGAGCAACAATCATATGACAGACTCTATGTGATCTGGATAACACAAATAGGGATATAGAACTTTGGGTAGTATAGTAAACAAAAACAAGTGGCATGAAGTGTAGAAAATTAGCAATACACTATGAAAGAGAGAACAGGGAATCCTATCAAATGATACAATATAACCAGCTAAGTAAAGAAGCCTATATAGAAAGAGGAGGAATACAAAGATACTATTAAAATATAAAAGAAGTGAGAATAATGAAAAAAATATATATGCAGTAACTTGTGGCTTCTCTGCTATAGCAAAGTAAAATTTGTCTCTCTGTCTCTACTGTTGGGATGCCCCCTCTTTGGGTCCAACTCTGGTCTTTTCACATGTCCAAGTTGTTTTTTTCACTTGTGGGTAAAAGAAAAAAAGGCAGGAGAAGGGACTAAAAGTCGATAAGTTTGGAAAAGAAGGAGGAAGAAATAAAACAGGAAAGATGAAAAGAGAGGAAAAAAGTATTGAAAGAAAAAAACAATAATAAAATTAAAAAGATAAAAGATCACTTAAAAAATATATCTCTTGTTGGTTTCAAACTTGCCAAACTGTTTTTTCTTGCTGCAGCAGGCTGAAGCGTGATTCGTGTAGTCTTTCTGAGAGGGCTCTTTCAAGAGCTAATCTGTTGCCTCTCTCCAGTGCCCCACGAATAGGATCTAGGTACTTTTCAGAGCACTTTTCCCAGGGGTCCTTGCTGTGGGCTGGGGTACGGGCACGTGCTCGCTCTAGCCAGGCTGCCTAGGTCCAGCGGGATCTGGCACGGTCCTTCCCAGTTATGTGGGGGAAGTCAGGGGCTTCCGCCCATCCTCTGGATTGCTGCCAGGCTGGGTGGGGAGCAAGCCAAGTGGCTGTTGCAGGAGAATCCTTCAGTTTACATTCCAAAAGATTTCTCCTAAGAAAGCCTGCCTCTCAGCACCGCCTAATCCCCCAGCCAGACTGGTGACTATCCAAGATAAAGCCCGACATTGCACCTCTAAATTCTCCCAAGCTGGTGACCACAGAGTTCGAGGTTGATCACAGCCCTTTGTTTTTATCACCCTCTCTGTAAACTCAAGCAAACAGGTCTCTCCCTGGTGTTGCCCAACCTTGCTTTGCTGGGGAGGGAGGGAGCTGATGATCCAGCTCTGTCCCAAGAACCCTACAGCAGGCCTGGAGCTCCTGAAGAGTTCAAAGAGTCCGTGGTAGATGCACTGGGTGCCGGGTGTTAGGCACCAGCTGAGACCGCTGCTGCTCCAGTCTTTGCTCTGGTCCCTGAGACCCTACTGTCCTGCAGCTGTGTCCTTACTGTCTGGTTTTTCAGTGTCCATTACAGTTTATGGTCTCTTATTTTCATATATGCTGGGAAACTGTTGGCTGTTTGCGATGTCCCTCCATGGATTGGCCAGGATTTTATTCCATGTGTACAAGGGAAACGGAATCCATTCCACCATCTTACCTCCAACCTATTTTTTAAAAATATAGACTCAAAGAACTTCTTTTAATTTGTCTTATAAGCCAATCTATTATCTCAGGTTTTATTTATCTGGGTATGTTCATCTATGTTTGAAAAATATATTTGATTGATTATGCCATTACAGTTCTATTTCCCCCTTCATTCCCCTCCACCCGGCACACCCCTCCCCCACCACTCCCCCCTTTAGTTTATGACCACGTGTCTCAAGTTCTTTAGATTCTATATTTCCCCTACTATTCTTGCCCTCCCCCCTATCTATTTTCTACCTACCCTCTATGCTACTTATTTTCTGTACATTCGCCCCCCTTCTCCTCCTCCCACTCTCCTGTTGCTAACCCTCCATGTGACCTCTATTTCTAAGGTTCTGCTTCTGATGTAGCTGTCCTCTTAGTTTGCTTTTGTTTTAGGTGTGGTTCTTAATAACTGTGAGTTAGCTGTCCTTTCACTGTTCATCTTTTTTATCTTCTTTTTCTTAGGTAAGTCCCTTTAACATTTCATATAATAAGGGTTTGGTGATGATGAACTCCTTGAATTTGACCTTATCTGAGAAGCACTTTATCTGCCCTTCCATTCTAAATGAAAGCTTTGCTGGATAAACCCATCTTGGATGTAGGTCTTTGGATTTCATGACTTGGAATACTTCTTTCCAGCCCCTTCTTGCCTGTAAAGTCTCTTTTGAGAAATCAGCTGATAGTCTGATGGGAACTCCTTTGTATGTCTTTCCTCTTATCTCTTACTGCTTCTAGGATTCTCTCCTTCATTTTAATCTTGGGTAATGTAATTATGATGTGCCTTGGTGTGTTCCTTCTTGGGTCCAACTTCTTTGGGACTCTCTGAGCTTCCTGGATTTCCTGGAAGTCTATTAACTTTGCCAGATTAGGGAAATTCTCCTTTTGATAGATAATTTTGCTATATATAAATTCTCAACTAACATTTTGTTTCTTTTAAAACTTAAAAAAAAACCTGAATACATCACATACTGTCTGTCCTACACTGTTTCTGACAAAATGTCAGCTGCCATATTTATTGGTGTTTTTTTTGTTTCAGATAGTTCTTCTCTTGATGTCAAGATTATATTTGTAATTGATTTTCAATGTTTTTACTAAGATATGTCTGGGTGTGGCTCTCTCTACATTTTTTTCCCTACTTGGAGCTCACTGAGCTTTTTGGATGTGTAGATTAATGTTTTCATCAAATTTGGGAAATTTTTAGGCATTACTTCTTTTTTTAAAATTTTATTTAGTTATTTTTCAAGTACAGTTTTTTGTCTATTTCTTCCATCCCAGCCCCTCCTGCCCTGTGCTCCTCACCTCCCTCGCATTTCCACCCCCCTTAGTTCTCGTCCCTGTGTCTTTCATACTTCTTCCTCCAAATCCCTCTCCTTTTCCCCCTTAAATTCCCTTCCCTCTCCTCTCTGGTCACTGTCCCCTGTTCTCTATTTCAGTGTCTTTGTTTTTCTTCTGCTTGCTTGTTTATTTTGTTGTTTAGCTTCCTGTTAAATGTGAGATCATATGGTATTTGTCTTTCAGCACCTGGCCTATTTCACTCAGCATAATGCTTTCCAGTTCCATCCAGGTTGTTTCAAAGGGTAGTGGCTCCTTCTTTCTCTCTGCTGCATAGAATTCCATTGTGTATATGTACCACAATTTTTGGATCCATTCATTTACTGATCGGCACCTAGGTTGTTTCCAACTCTTGGCTATTGTAAATTGTGCTGCTGTGAACATTGTGGTGCATAGGTTCTTTGATATTGATGTTTTAGGATTCTTAGGATATAATCCTAGCAGTGGAATTGCTGGGTCAAAAGGGAGGTCCACTTTTAGTTTTCTGAGAAAATTCCATACTGTTTTCCATAATGGTTGTACCAGTCTGCAATCCCACCAACAGTGAACTAAGGACCCCTTTTCCCCACAACCTCTCCAACATTTGTTGTTTGTTGCTTTGTTTATGATAGCCATGCTGACCGGTGTAAAGTGATATCTCATTGTGGTTTTAATTTGCATCTCTCTGATAGCTAATGATATTGAGCATCTCTTCATGTGTCTCTGGATGTTCTGTATGTCCTTCTTGAAGAAGTGTCTGTTCAAATCCTTTTCCCATTTTTTAATTGGGTTGGGTGTCTTCTTAGAGTGGAGTCCTATAAGTTCTTTGTATAATTTGGAGATTAAACCTTTGTCTCAGGTATCTTTGGCAAATATGTTTTCCCAAAAAGTTGGTTGTCTTGCTAATTTAATACTGTTTTCTTTAGCCACACAGAAGCTTTTTATTTTGATGAGATCCCATTTGTTTATTCTTTCCTTTATATTCCTTGCTCTAGGAGACATATCAGTAAAAATGTTGCTGCGTGAAATATCTGAGATTTTCTTGCCGATGTTCTCCTCTAGGACTTTAATGGTGTCAAGACTTATATTTAAGTCTTTTATCCATCTTGAATTTATTTTGGTATATGGTGTAAGTTGGTGCTCATGTTTCATTTTTTTCCACGTAGCTGTCCAGTTCTCCCAACACCATTTGTTGAAGAGGGTATCTCTATTCCATTTTATGTTACTGCCCCCTTTGTGGAATATTAATTGACTGTAGAGAGTTGGGTTTATATCTGGGCTCTCTGTTCTGTTCCATTGGTCTATGTGCCTGTTTTTATGCCAGTACCAGGCTGTTTTGATTACAGTGGCCTTGTAATACAGTTTGATATCAGGTATTGTGATCCCTCCTACTTTGTTCTTCTTTCTCAAAATAGCAGCTGCTATTCGGGCTCATTTATGGTTCCATATAAATTTTTGAAGTGTTTGTTCTATATCTGTGAAATGTGCCATTGGTACTTTAATAGGTATTGCATTGAATCTGTATATTCCTTTGGGTAGTATGGACATTTTGATGATGTTAATTCTTCCAATCCATGAACAAGGTATATGTTTCCATTTGTTTGTGTCTTCCTTGATTTCTTTCTTTAGGGCTGTGTAGTTTTCTGCATACAGGTCTTTTACCTCCTTAGTTAGGTTTATTCCCAGATATTTTATATTTCTTTTTGCTATATTGAATGGGATTTTTTTCTAGGCATTACTTCTTTAAATTGTTTTCTGTTACTTTTTTCCCTCTTTACTGGTATTCTCCTCATGCCTATGTTGGTGTACTTAATTGTATACAGTTTTCTATGAATTTCTGTTCTTATTTTTTCTCTTTGCTTGTGTTCTGAACATACTTATAAGGTTATTTTGAAGTCTTTACCCAATCAGCCTGATGTCTGGATACTTTAACAAGCAGTTTCTATTTTCTAAGGTTTTTCTTATGTATGAATCACATTTTTTTTGTTTCTTTGCATGTCCCATCATTTTCATTGAAAATTGGACAATTTAGATAATACACTATACTATAGCATCTTTAGATAAGGATTAACCCACCACTTCTCTGCGAAGTTTGATTTTATTTTCTTGTTTGTTTGTTAAATGACTTTTCTGGATTGATTTAGTGAAGTACTCCCCTACTCCCACCCCGCTGGTTGAAGTATCTAATATTTCCATTCAGAAGGTGTAGCTTCAGGAATGTGAAGAGTTAGCTTAAAATTGCAGTTGTTTTAGCAGAGCTCTCTGAGTTTTTCCAGTGTTTCCATTAAATTGTCTGTCTCAGTTGATAGAACATCCATCTGTTAGACTCCATTAAGACAGGTTGTTTTCAGCAACCCCCTTGAGCATAAATAGCCCTGCAGTCTGATCACCTAAACAATTAGTCCCCTGTTGCAGGGATATATTTTTGAGGCCAGTCTTTGTGGTTTATTCTGACTCCAGGATGGGTCTATTTAACTTTCTTTTCCCCTGGGTTTTCAGTTTACTCTCTTTTCTTTAAATTTTGCTTTCATATATAACCTTCTATTAATGGCCTACCAGCAAGTCTTCAAACCTCCATTGCTTTTGAGAGCATCCTTACTCATGAACTTTTTCATACACTTTCTAAATATAGGCAGTTGTTTTTTGGTGGGCGAACTTGAACTTTCTGTTATAATTGCCATCTACTCTCCCTGTGCAACATCTCTGAGGAAATGCACTGGAACTGTAGGCAGGGACAGTGGTGACTTCTCTCAAAGTGATACCCCTGCTTTGAGAGCAGGGCAGTGGGTGGGTGTGGTAGCTTCTGGTTTTTGTGTTTTGCCTTTCCTAGTATGGAGCCCATGTTCTATGAGCAAGTTGAGACAAAAATAACTGGGATCTCAATATTTGTGGTCTGTCCTTCCTATGGTAAAACCTCTGTTATGTGAGTTGGAATTGGGTGGAAGGATACAGCCCATTTGAAGGATACAACAGTTTTTGCCTGAAATAGAGACTCTGCAATACCAAGCTGTGGTTGAGTGCAAAAATAAGAACTGCTGTTGATCTGCACCTTGTAGAGATATGCTATAAGGCTTGGCTGGGAGTTGGGTAGATAGGGAGCCCTGTGTTCCTGGATGTACCTACTTAGAGTAGAGCTTCTGTCCTACTGATCTCAGAGGCTGTTAATAGAGGGGGGTTGGTGAAGGGAGTGGTTTGTGGCTCAACTGCCACAGGCTTTTTTGCTGTTCTTATTGAGATTTAGTAAATATGTTTTCCTTTGCTATATGCCTTAGGATAACTTAAAGAAATTTAAATGGTTATTTTTTATAATAATTTTCACCAGCTATGATTGATTTATTGAGGAGTGGATTTATGGAGCTCCTCATGTCATCATTCTGAGGTCTCCAAACACCTCCCAGACCCCCCTCCATATCCACCACACTAGGGATTTTAAATTTTTAATGCTCTCAAGAGGATATGTTTTTATTGATTTTTTAATGAGACAGGAAGGGGAAGAAGAGAAAGAGAGAGAGAAAGAAAGAGAGAAAAAAATCAAAGCGAGAGAGAAACATCAGTTGGTAGACTTCTATATGTTCCCCACAAACCCACAACCTGGGTATGTGCCCTGACTGGAGATTGAACTCAACCTTTTGGAGCATGGGATAACATTCCAACCAACTGAGCCACTCAGCCAGGGTTACACTAGGTAAATTTGAAGTGCATTCTGCTATGTGAGGAAACTAGGAGGAAGAAAAGGCTGAATATTATACAGGGTCTGGCAGAAGTAATGCTTCCCTGAGTGTGGTTGGTAGGGTAATAATATGCGTGTAATAATTTATATTTTTAATTTGAACATTTACCTAAAATGTCATATGGTATGCTTGAGTGAGATATTGTTATGTTATAGAATTATGTGCTCATGATTTTATAACAAAATGGTTTGTAGTAAAAATGGGCCATTATTTGTGCCAGACCCTGTATAATTCCATTTATATAACTTTCCAAGAGAGGCAGAGATGTAGAGTTAGAAAGCAGATTAACTTCTAGTCAAGATGGTGGTGTAGGTAAACGTGGTTTACCTCCTTCAGAACCACACCAAAATTACAGCTAAGCTGTAGAACAATGATCATTCAAAACTGTCAGAAATCAAGCTGTACAAAGACCTACAACTATGGAATTAAAGAAGAAACCAACTGCAGAATTAAAGAAGAGACCACATTAACACTGGTAGGAGGGGTGGAGATGCAGAATGGGTGGGTCCCAAACCCAGGTGTCGCATATAAAAATCAGAAGGGTTATCTGAAGAGTGAGAGGTCCCAGCTCCATACCAGGCCCCCAACCCAGAGCTCCATTGTCAGGATGAGAAGTCCCCATAACTTCTGGCTGTAAAAGCCAGTGGGGATTGAAGCTAAGAAAGATGGAAACTGGTGGAGTCTCAGGTAGTTCCACTTAAAGGGTCTGTACAAAGATTTATTTGTGCCCACTTCCTCTGAGCTTCAGCAAGGGGGCAGCAAATTGAAAGGCATCAGAGACATACAGTAAGAAACTGAATTATCCAGCATCCAGGCAAGAGCTGGGAGATGCTGGCAGAAATGCTGGCAGAGGTTATCGTTCCTTTGATAAGCCCTACTCCCACAGAGCACAGAGTCAGCAGGAGGGTGCCATATCTGAGATTTCATCAGCTGGGTTTACAGTATTTTTCTAATACTGGTGATTCCCTGAGGCCCTGTCCTACCAATGTTTTGGGCATGCAGAAGCTGTTTCCAGGAGCTTTTCCATGTGAATGGTTTGTTTTGGATCACGCTTTATAATTTCCTAAAATCTCTCAAGCAGCATCTGCTTTCAGTGAGTCCCATACCTGTTGCTATGTTACTCCAGGCTCAGCAGTGGGAGAAGCTGGCCTTGGTCCACAGCTTGTCTTTACCTGGGCACCTCCAAGCCCAGCATGTAGCAGCCATCTGCAGATCACTTTGTAGATTATGCTGTATGACCTAAGACAGAACATAGTCAGTAGCTGACCTTGGATGTGTGAATAGCAATCAAAGCTCATCTACAACAGAAGAGTGTATACAGCCTACACAGGGGGTACACCTTATGTACCCAGCCTGGGTATTTGGGGGGATTGTGCCACTAGACCCTGCATTATACCTACTAAATTAGGCCACTTAGCAAACCTGGGAGACATAGCAGTTCTACCTAATACACAAAAACAAGCACAGAGAGGCTGACAAAATGAGGAGACAAAGAAACATGGCCCAACTGAAAGAACAGAATAAAACTCCAGAAAAAGAACTAAACAAAATGGAAATAATCCACTAGATTCAGAGTTGAAAACACTAGTTGTAAGGATGCTCAAGGAACTTAGTGAGGTCCTCAATAGCATAAAAAAAAATCCAGCGAGAAACAAAGGATACACTAGTTGAAATAAAGAACAATTTACAGGGAATCAACTGTAGAGTGGATAAAGCTGAGAATCAAGTCAGTGATTTGTAATATTAGGAAGAAAATAAGAATAGATCAGAACAGCAAGAATATGAACTCCTTTAACTTTACCTTATCTGGGAATAAGAAGCATAATTGGTAGGCACAAAATATACAAGGGGAGGTTAAGAATAGTGTAGAAAGTGGACAAGCCAAAGAATTTATATGTACAATCCATGAACATTAACTAAAGGGGGTGGAATGCTGGGGGAGAGGTACAGTGTGGATGGGGAGAAAGGGGAGAAAAAATGGGACAACTGTAATAGCATAATCAATCAAATATAACTTAAGAAGAATAGCAAGAAGAAAAAAGATTCCAAAAAATGAGGATGGTGTAAGGAGCCTCTGGGACAACTCGAAGCATACTAACATTCCCATCATGGGGGAATGGAAGAAGAATAGAGAGAGTAAGAAATTGGAAACCTATTAGAAAAAATAATGACAGAAAACTTCCCTAACTTGTTGGAGGAAATAGACACAAGTCCAGGAAGCACAGAGGAACAAGCTCAACTACAAGAGGAACAAGAGGAACTCAAAAGGCCCCAACTAAGACACAACACTTAAAATGCCAAAGAGTTGACATCCAATTCATCTTTAGGAGATACCAATAGTAAATTTCCTAGACAAAAACAAAATACTAAAAGACACAACACTTACAATATCCTCACAATACTAGAATATCCACAATTTTCAACGTAGAGCATTGAATATAATTAGAAAGGCTAGCAATGAGACAGACTGTAAAAATTCTGGTGACTATTAAGTTAAGCTTTCTAGGGGTTTTGATAGTATAGAGGAAACTTGAGTGAGAAAATCTGGATTTCAATCCTGTAATCCTTAGTATGTCTATCCCAGTGAACCTCAGCCTCATGGGTTATGAGATGATGATAATATTGATTTCCCAAGGTTATCATGAGATCAAATGAAATAATGGATGTGAAAGGAATTTGGTAAAACATTAGTCATTATATTTTAAAGAAAATGTTATAAAACTTAAACAACTTAGGACTCTTTTAGGTCACTTGCTAAATAGGAAGAACAGAATGAATTACTGGCCTGGGCAAACCAAATTTGAGATGAAGGATTTGCCACTTCATCTCTGCTCTCACTTATGTAATATTTCTGCTTTGTAAACAAAGTATCACAGGTAATAATATCACTTGATTCGGTTCTTCATTTTTCTCATAAATTGGTAGCACACTCACCTGCCACTGCAGAGTCACTGAAGAAGGTGTTACTAATGCAATTCAGACACAGAAGAAAGGATAGACAAGTTTACAAGGGACACCTCATACAGTTGTTTTACAGATTGGCAAGTATAATTTCTAAGATTTTGATTCGAAAATGAGATTTCAACCCAAAGGTAATAAATAATTTTCGTGCAATATCTGGAATTGGCCAGCACTGAGGAATATAGTTTTAAAAACCCTAAATTATGGAAAATATAATAAAAGGAAAACTGGATGTGTGCAGGTTAGAAGCAAAACATTTCTTTTACTTATTATATGTTTAAATGGGGGTATATATGAATTCATTGTTAGAGTCTTTAAGATCAAGTACTGCCATTACTAATTTAAAGGCTTCTTTCTCTTGTTTTCTTCCTCCTCCCTTCCTCCTTGCTTCCTTCCCTCCCTGTCTTTTCCTTCCTTACTAGTCAAGTAAATGGCTTTTAGAATCAGAGAGAGATTGCTGACACTGTTACTAGTTATGTGGTCTTGAACAAGTTACTCATCTCTAAACCTTTGTTTCCTCATTTATAAAGTAGTAACTATAATATTGGCAATCATAGGGTTATTGTGATGATTAAATGAGATAATGTTAATATTGCTTAGTATAGTATCTGGTACATAATAATGCCTCAACAAATGTAAGCTATTATCATCATTACTACTATTGTCACTGTTAAGTACTATTTGTTGAGTACCACCTATGTTCTATTCACTGTCCCTGGGTGAGTTCACAATCTTTTAATAATCCAAGCAGTTCTATAAGTAAATACCCTTATAAATTCTCCTTTATTGGGGAACTTGGTGAATATATTGGACCTAATAATTATTTTCTCTGCTCATCCAGTTTTTGCATACTTCTGCAAAGGACAAGTTAACATTACTTTCACACACATCATGTTAGCAACATTACTTTCACCCTTCCACCTCTCTCTGTTTTGTTCACCTTTCTGGTCTTTTTTTTGTTGCCACTCACCATCTCTCATCTCCTTGTCTTTTGGTTCTATTTACCCTGTTACTTTCCTTGCAACTCTCTGAAGGGTGTCCAATCTGCGGCCCAAGGGCTGCATGCAGCCCAGGATGGCTGTGAGTGTGGCCCAACACAAAATCTTAAATTTACTTAAAACATTATGAGCTTTATTATTATTATTATTATTATTATTATTATTATTATTTTATTTTTATTGTTGTTCAAGTTTTGTGCCTTTTACTCCCATCCTACCCCTCTCCCAAGCCCTCCCCACCTCCCTCCCATTTCCAGCCCCCTTTGTTTTTGTCCATGTGTCCTTTATACTTGTTCTTGCAAACCCTTCCCCCTGAAATTCCCTCCCCTAAGAACCCTGAAACACCAATCCAAAAGAACCTATGCACCCCAATGTTCTTAGCAGCACAATTTACAATAGCCAAGTGCTGGAAGCAACCTAGGTGCCCATCAGTAAATGAGAGGATCAAAAAACTATGGTACTAATACACAATGGAATTCTATGTAGTGGAAAGAAAGAAGGCACTCCTACCATTTGCAACAGCATGGATAGAACTGGAAAGCATTATGCTGAGTGGAATATGCCAGGGGTTGAAAGACAAATACCATATGATCTCACTTTGAACATGAACCTATGAGGGTTTTTGTGATTACATGTCACAATGTATTTGTGTGGCCCAAGATAACTCTTCTTCTTTCAGTGTGGTACAGAGATGCCAAAAGGTTGGATATCCCTGCTAGAGGGTCCATTGAAATTTGGAAACTATATTCATTTATCAAGGAAACTTCTCTTTTAAGGTGAAAAGCGACTTCCAATTAGGTTGTTTTTTTGTTTGTTTGTTTGTTTTTGCCGAATACCTTGATCTTTGCAACTATTTGTAGCATTGACCACATCTTTAACAACTCTTAAAAAAAACTTTGTTGATAGTGTAATTATGTCTTTTCTCTGGTTTCTGTTCTTTTTCCTTCTCTTAGAGACACTGTAGAATAGTGAGATGTGTAAACGAGTATCAGACAGATTCGTGGTAGGATCCTTGCTCTTCTAGTATCTGTTTTGTACTTGGGGCAAGTTACTAAACTTCCCTAAAATCGCCAGACCTTCCTATGCTTCTCTTGTCCTAATTGTAAGCCATTCCTCATCTCTGAATAGGTAGAGCATGAAGACATTTGTGTTCCATATTCATGCTCTGTTGGGAACCACTCTGCCTGGTTTCAGGACTTGTAACTGCCCCCAATGGCTAAGGCTGAGTGAGCAACCTCCAGACTGTGAGCTACTAAGGAGACAAAGCTTATCTCTGGCAGCAGTGCTGCTTCTGCTTCATCCCCTGACTCCAATGCTTGGTCAGTTAGTCAGAGATGGGTAAGACCCCTCAGAGGGGGGCAACCTAAGCCATACACAATCACTTGGGAGGCCCTCCAGGAAGGACTTGGGGGGCTGCAGCAAAGAGGGAGTGATGGACTCTCAGCCCCCAGCTATTCTGACATAGCCTAAGCCTCCATTTCTGTCTTGGAGAAGTGCTTCCTGGCTCTAATCCACTTAAGCCTAAAAACCTCTGACTGGGAAGGTAGTGCAGCTCTTTGCTGGCTAGAGCAGATTCTGGGGTGATTGGGCATAAGAATTCACAAACTCCTGTGAAGCCTGCTTTGCTAAGAGTGCTTTCATTCATATAATAAGGGTCCGGGTCTGAGCAGGAAATGAGTGTCTCCCAAAGTTTTTGCAACCCCCTTACCTGACAGACACTGACTCAGATTAAGCCCTCGGATTTCTTTGAAATGTTATCTACTTTTTGATCCTTGCCACCTGACATTGATTCATGAGCTTTACCTGTACTCCTGTGTATTACAACCTAATAAAAGCCATTGAAGAGGAGGTTGTTGGTCCTTCTCCTCTGAGAGATTGACTACCTCTCCTTCCCAAGCAGATCATGTCTTGGTAGTTTCACTTTCATCCTTGGTGGATGGGGGGACTTGCGGGCAAAGTTGTTCCCACAATGCTCATTAATGGTTGTTAGTAAACAGGCTAGACAAAATGACACATTTTAAAAAGGATTTTATTTATTCATTTAGAGATGGGAAGGGAGGGAGAAAGAGAGGGAGAGAAACATCAATGTGTGGTTGCCTTTCACATGGCCCCCCCTGGGGACCTGGCCTGCAACCCAGGCTTGTGCCCTGACTGGGGATTGAACCAGCAAGTGTTTGGTTTGAAACCCAAGCTAAATCCACTGAGCTACACTAGCCAGGGCAAAATGACACATTTTTTATGGATGTCAGTAAACCTCTTTTCTCAGCCACCGCAGTATCTGTTCAATGGGTCTATATACAAAGTAGCCATGGTATAGAGGTAAAGGTTATGGGTGGGCCTGACAACAGAGATCTCTCCCCATAAAGCTCATCTGATTGTTGCTACTGTTGAGTGTCTACCCCACCAAGAGTAGGGACCAATACTGAGATATTGTTATGGCTCCATTACCTGAGGGCACCAGTGAGCCACTTAGGTTGATTACATTGGAACCCTTCCATTACAGAGTTGGCATGATTTGTCCACCCTGAAATTAACATGTAATCCTGATATTTATTTGTTTTCCGTGCTCACAGTTCTCAAAAGAAGCAGCATTCATAGACTCATGGAAAGCATTTTATCAAGGTATCCTGTACATTGTTTCTCATCAGGAAACTCATTTCACAACAAAAAATATGACTCATGCCTATGAAATTAATTTGTCTTACCACATGTCTCATCACCCATAAGCAGCTTTCCTAATAGACAGGTGGAATGAGGACAACATTCTGGAAGGATAGGGTTCTATCTTATGGGATGCTGTATATGCTTTGAATTAGATATATGATTCAATATCACATATGATCAAATATTTGGGTCTGAAGATCAAGGAGTTACAGATGGCTCTTTTTACTGTAGTATTGAATAGCCCATTGTGAGAATTTTTGCTTCTCTCTCCATAAATTTAAGCTTTTTCTGGTTTGGTGGTTTTATTTTCTAAGTATAGAGTGCCTCTACCAGGGGATGCAGTAATGATTTACCGAATTGAAGATGAGATTGTCATGTAACTATTTTGGGATCTCATGCTTCTAAAGCAACAGTCAACAAAAGTGCTTACTGCTGGCTGGGGTAATTGATCTTGATTACAAAGGGAAAATAGGGTTGGTACTTCACAATGGGGAGTAAAACCTAGGGCAGTCTTTGGGGGTACTTGTTACTACTTCCGTATAGTAAAAGTTAATAGAAGAGTACAAGAAAACAGGATTCAGACATTTCAGGAATGATATTTTGGCTTACCTCACTAGATGAGAATAGTGACTTGCTAAAGTTGTGACCAAGGGCAGAAGAAACTTGGAGTAGATAGTGAAAGAAAGAAGATATAAATATCAGTGATAGCTTCACGACAATTTGCATAAGTAAAGACTGGAGCATCTATGTATATTTCATCCTTTGGTAGTTTATTAAGTTTCCAAGGATATACGTATATATTTGTGTATGTTAACTTTTTCCTACTATCTCCACTTTTTATAGTTTTTTAGAAATTATTTTCATTTAGAATGAGGTAACATTGTGTGGGGCAGATACCATGATTGTTGAGATTTTTACTCTACTGATTTTGAAGAGAGGAAGTCTTCATTTGGACTGAGGATAATTGTATCTTTTTAAGTGGAAACACTGAGTTGTGTTTTCTATGAAAGGGTATACATACGATGAAAGTCATCAAAAGGGCAGACAAGTGACTAAGTTTTTTCCCAGCTACATATCCACCCTTTTATATTCTGCTTTGTGATGTTTGAGTTGGGATTCTAAACCACACTTCTGCTTTACCACCTCACTTCCTGTTTGAATTGTCGCAGAGGAGGGGCTAGAGGGAGTAGCAGGATGGAAAGAGGACAAAAATTCTTATTTTCTTATTTTTTCCATGGACTACAGTTCTTTTGTGGTTCCTGTGATGTGGTCCCAGCAGCAGTGGTTCTATTATGTGATAGTAGTTGAGACAAGTTTGAAGTTTTTCCAACACTTGAAGAATTAACTTAAAAATGTCTTGTCTCAGAGAAACTAGAAGTTCTCCTCGGAGATCTCAGTTTTAGCTCCACAGCTTCATCCTCTAAGGTTCTGAGTTTAATAATTCTAACATTTTCTAATGTTTTCCCTTGTTCTAGGAGTGGTAACTGCTTCCTGTATTTGATACCTTTATAGTACTTTAGAGTACTGTTTTTATTTGTTAGGTACCTACCTAACAACATTAATGGAGAATTCTTTTTTTTTTTTTTTAGTTTTATTTCGTTATTTTTCAAGTACAGTTTTTTGTCTATTTCTTCCATCCCAGCCCCCCCCCGCCCCATGTTCCTCACCTCCCTCCAATTTCCTCCCCCCCAGTCCTCATCCCTGTGTCTTTCATGCTTGTTCCTCAAAATCCCTCCCCTTTTTCCCCCTTAAATGAGAATTCTTTTTCTTAGATTACCTTTAAACAGAAAAATGGTAACTTTTCCTGACTTTAACTGATATTGGAAGTCTCAGGGAAAGAAATTTAATTGGGAGAAAAATTGTGTAGGAAATAAGAAGTGGATGACAAAGGAAAACATAAATACTTGAATTTTTCCATGAAAGTACTAAATGGAACTCTCCTTTTTCTTCTTAGTTTTGGTTGATATGTAGACCTACTGGCTGTTGTTATAGGAATAACCCCCAAATTACAAATTAAAATATGTTCTTCCCATTTGCACATTTGCAAGTTATTTTGTCTTTGTTTCCCAGTGGTTCTCAATGCTGTTGTAGGTCAGGCTCTAAGCACCTGTGGATAATGCTAGAAAATTCCTTCCCAAATAGTAAATTCTATGTAGTTTATTTGTTAAGCCTCATTTACAAAATGCCAACTGATGAATTTTGCTTACTTTGTAAAAGTTTCAGGATTAAAAAACTATAGTTTATGTATAAATGCTCTATGATGTTATTTATGTCTGCCAAACCACTAAGTGAAGTTGACCATGACATGTAAAAAGTTAATGTCTAAAACATGGGCAAGGGACCTAAATTGACACTTCTCCAAAGAGAGTATACAGATAGCTAGTAGACATAAGTAGAGATGCTCAACAAAGGAGAAATGCAAATCAAAACCATAATGAGGTTATCACCTTACACTTATCAGAATGGCTATCATCAATAAATTCACAGACAGCAAGTGTTAGTCAGGATGTGGAGAAAAGGGAATACTTGTGCACTGTTGGTGGGAATGCAGACTAATACAATCACTGTGGAAAATGGAGATAAAGTGAGAAAAAGAGAAGGAGGGAGATAACTTCATGGACACAGTTGACAGTGTGGTGATTGCCATGGGGAGGGGATGTTGGAGAGGAGTGAAAGAGGGTATAGGGATATAAATGGTGATGAAAGGAGACTTGATGTGGTGAACACACTGTTCAGTATACAGGTGATGTGTTGTGGAATTGTGCACCTAGAACCTATATAATTCTGTTAACCAGCATCACCCCAAAAAATTCAGTGAAAAGGAAAAAATGAGCCCCGGCTGGTGTGGCTCAGCAGTTTGAGTACTGGACTATGAAGCAAAGGGTTGCCGGTTTGATTCCCAGTCAGGCCACATGCCTGGATTGCAGGCCACATCCCTAGTAGGGGGCATGTAAGAGGCAACCACGCATTAATGTTTCTCTTCCTTTCTTTCTCTTTCCCTTCCCCTCTCTCTAAAAATAAATAAATAAAATCTTTAAAAAAACAAACAAAAAAAAGAAAGAAAACAGTATTAAGGTTTCTCCAAAAAACCTAAAAATGGCACTGCTTTATGGCTCACTGATTCCACTTCTGGGTATACATCCAAAGTAAACCCAAATACTAGTTAGAAAGAATGTATGTACCCCTGTGTTCATGGCAGCCTTATTCACAATAGCCAACCTATGGAAGCAGCACAAATGCATACCAATAGAAAGTACATATATACAATGTAATATAATTTAGCCATAAACCAGAAGGAAATCCTTCCATTTGCAACAGCATGGATGGCCTTTGAGGGTGTTATGTTCAGTGAAATAAGTCATTCAGAGACAGACAAATATCATATGATTTCACTAATATGTAGAATATAAAGAAGAGCACAAATGAACAAACAAAACAGAAACATACCCATAGATAAAGAGAACAGGCTGATGGTTGCCAGAAGGGAGGGGATTGGGGGACTGAGTGAAAAACATTAAGGGATTGAGAAGCAAAATGGTAGTTACAAAACAGTCATGGAGATATAGTAATAATACTGTAATAACTATTGTGCCAGTTGGGTACAGGAAATATCAGGGGAAACACTTTGTAAAGTATATGATTGTGTGATCACTATGGTGTACACCTGAAACTAATACAAAATAATACTGAATGTAAACTGTAATTGAAAATATTTTAAAAAATTTAGCAAGGGGGGAAAATGTGAATGTCCCTTTTTATGTCTATCATAGTAATGAATGTTAAAACATTATCTATAGAAATTTGAGGGACATGGTAAAATGTTTCAATAACAAAGACTGAGATACTTAGGACAAAGCTGTAAGTTTTATTGATTTCAACCAATAATTTAAACCCAACAAATTAAATTTTATCTAACAAGCAGATATCTAGGATATCTACAGATTTCTAAGATAAGAATTCAATAGATATAATAAATTATACATACATAAAAGAATCAGAAAGTCTATTTTTGACTTTGATATTTTTTTTATTTTTAAATTACAGTTAACATACAATATATTACTTTCAGGTATACAACCCAGTGATCAGATATTATATAACTTACAAGTGATCATCCCAACAAATCTCATATCCATCTTACCATATGTAGTTATCATAATATTATTGATTATATTCTCTATCTTATACTTCACATCCCTGCGACTATTCTGTAACTACCAATTTATACTTTTTAATTTCTTCCCTTCACTTTTTTCACCCATCCCCTATCTGACAGCCATAAAAAATGTTCTCTATATCTGAGTCTTTCTATTCTTCTGGCTTGTTTTATTTTCTAGATTCTACTGTCAATATATATATATATTTATTGCCATTTTATTATTCATATTTTTTAAATTTAATCTTCATAAAGCAGACGCTGTAACATTTCATACAATACTATTTTGGTGATGAACTCCTTTAGCTTTTTCTGTCTGGGAAGCTCTTTATCTGTCCTTTGATTCTAAATATTATCTTTGCTAGGAAATCTTGGTTATAGGTCTTCGCTTTCATTACTTTGAAGATTTCTTGCCAATCCCTTCTAGCTTGCAGAGTTTCTTTTGAGAAATCAGCTGACTTATGGAGTTCCTTTGTTGGTAAGTAACTGCCTTTCTCTTGATGCTTTTAAGGTTCTCGTTGTCTTTAACCTTAACCATTTTAACTGTGATATGCCTTGGTGTGGGCCTCTTTGGATTCATCTTGTTTGAGACTCTCTGTGCTTCCTGGACTTGTATGTCTGTGTCCTTTACCAGGTTAGGGAAGTTTTCCATGATTATTTTTTACATAGGTTTTCAATTCCTTGCTCGCTCTCTTCCCTGTCCAGCAACCCCCATGTGAATCTTGGTACGCTTGAAGTTGGTACAGAGGTATCTTATGCTATCTTCATGTTTTTAAATTCTTCTTTCTTTTTTTCTGTTCCAATAGGGTATTTTCTGCTTCCTTATCTTCCAAATATTTGATTTTATCTTCTGCTCTATCTACTTCACTGTTGATTCCTTGTAATGTATTCTTTATTTCTGAGGTTCTTTTTCATGATTTCTAATTCTGTTTTGTGTTTCCCTTCTCTTTGCTGATGTTCTTACTAATTTCATCCACTCTTCTCCCAAGTTCATTAGGCATCCTTATAATCAGTTTTTTGAACTTTGCATCTAGTAGATTGTCTCTTTCTTGTTTAGTTCCTTTTGTGGATTTTTAATTTTGTTATTTCATTTGGGATCTGTTTCTTTGTCTCTTCATTTTGGCAGTCTTTCTTCATTTGTTTCTATGTATTAGGTAGAGTTGTTATGTCTCCTGCATTTGGTATAGTGGCCTTATGTAGTAGGTGTGCTATAGGCTTCAGTGGCACAGCCTCCCCACTCACCTGAGCTGGGCTCTCCACACATGACCTTTGTGTGGTGGGCCTTGTATACCTTTCTCTTGTAGTTGAGGCGTGATTATTGTTGGCAGTTTACTCCCGTGCAGATCAGATGCAAGGACTGGCTACAACCACCATGGAGGATGAGCTGTTCAGGGGACTTATCCTATGGAAAAAGACTTACTTCAGCAGCTCTGGTGCTTGCTGAGTCCACCCCTTGAATGTGTTGCTTGTGAGGTGATTGGGTGGTGCTTCAATGTGGTCTGATTTTCTCTAGTGGGTGCCCTGGCTCTAGCACTTCCTGGGAGGTTCAGGCCAAGGTCAACTGCTGCCTGTGTTGCCTGAAGATACCTGGAATGGGCTATAAAGTGACCTATAAATAGCTGTTACTTTTGGTGGGCTTGGAGGTGCCTAGGAGAGGCCAAGCTGTGAACTAAGGCTGGCTGCTGCTAGTAAGAGGTACATGGCATGCTAAGGCCAGATGCTGATTGTTTCAAAGACTTAGGGAAGTACAGAGACAAAAATGTCACTGGTATGGAAAAGCCACTGGAAATAGGTTAGGTGGGCTTGAAAGTTGGGTGAAGCATGATCTCAGGGAATCACCAGGCCAGGTGAACAGTAATAGCCACGTGGATGGATACGCAAATGTGGTGCTCTCTTGCCAGCTGTAGAGGGGTAGGGCTCAGAAAAGGAACAATGGCCTTTGCCAGTACTTCTGTCTGACAGAAAGTTGCCCATCTAGGTCTCACCCAGATGCCAGACACTTCAGTTCCTCCCTGTATGTCCCTGGTGCCTTTCAAGTTGCTGCCTCAGTGCTCGAGCTCAGACGGTGAGCCCAAACGAGTTTGTTTTGAGGTCCTTTAAGTGGAACACCAGGGACTCTGGAAGCCCTCTATCTCAGCCACAATCCCCACAGGTTTTTACAGTCAGAAGTTATGTGAACTTTGCTTCCTGTCATTGGAACCCTTGGTTGGGGGGTCGGGCTGTGACCTTGTGTGAGATGGGGCCCTTGGCTTCTTAAGAGAGACCTCCACTACCAAGATATCCCTCCCAATTTTTATCTGCCAAAAATGGTTGTAGGACCACCCCTTTCCACATTTTCATCCCTCCTACTAGTCTTTTTGTGGCTCTTCTTTACATCCTTAGTTGTAGGAGTTCTGTTCAGCTAGAATTCAGGTGGTTCTGGAAGATGGTTGTTCTGTAGTTTAGTTGTAATTCTGATATGTTTGTGGGAAAATGTGAGTATCACATATACCTACTCTGCCATCTTGACAGAAAGCCAAGAACCAGAAAACCGTATATCTCAACATTTAATATCTATCTTAGGAATTGTAATTTGCATCTATTTTCTCCATTGCACGGACTGTGATCTTAAAGGCAAGAGGATATTGTAGTATTTTTGTAACCTAATACAGTCTCTGATTGTATTAGTTTTCTATTATTGCTACAACAAATGTATACATAATAGATGAAAATAATGAAAATTTACTATCCTATAATTCTGGAGCTCTGAGGTCTAAAATAGGTTTCTGTGGGCTAAAATCAAAATGTTTCCTATTAATTACTCTAGGGGAAAATACATTCCCCCACTGTTTCCAGCTTCTAAAAACTGCCCACAATCCTTGGCTTATGTCCTGCTTTCATCCTTAAAGCCAGCAATGGCGCATTGAGTCTTTCTTACATTGTTCAGGAGAGTCTTCCTATCTTAACCTCCTTGGTGTAATCACAATTGGAAAGTCCCCTTTTCTACATAAGATAACACATTTACAGGTTCTGTGATTAGGATGAGTCCATCTTTGAGGGCTTATTATTCTGCCTGGTGCATTGATCTATAACAGAACAAATATTATTGACTCAATGGATACAATAAATTTTCACTTTGTGCGCAAAAGTAGTAACAAAACATTTCCATGTAAATATTTATTAGGCCGTGGTTAAAGCTATTATGCAATGGTAGGCAATGCTATGGTGAACATTATTTTGGGGATCAATTTAGTTATTTTCAAAATAATCAATTCTGTATTAATTATTTATATATTGTTATATTACTTTTAAATTTTAATACATAAATATCTAATTATTATTATTTATTTAATTTAAGCTTTATTGTATTTTTCCATTACCATTTAGTCCCCTTACACCCTCCTGCCCCCAGCAATCATCACACTGTTGTCCATGTCCATAAGTCCTTTTTACTTTTTTGCTCAATCCCTCCACTCCCTCACCTCCGCACTCCACTAGCTCTCATCCTGCTATCTCTAATTATTTTTAAAGGATTCACATGATATATGGGAGCAACAAATTTTTTTAGATGGTATAATTGTGACTTGAAATGTTTAACAGATACACATAGTAAAACAATGAGCATCATATTTATCTTGTTCAACTATTACTAGAATAAGTTTCTTAAATTTTTACTTCTTTTTTTGAATAATACAAATTAATTTTAAGTATTGCATCTTAATTTTGTATAAAAACTACCAAATTACTTTACAAATTAGTGGTAATTTATATTCCAGTCAAAACTGAATGGGGAATGCTCGTTTTCCCATCTTATCACCAATACTAGATATTAGTCTTTTCAGTTCTCACTAATCTAATTGGCAAGAGAGATAGTATTTGCATTTCACAAACACTGGAACTAACACATTCATGTCCTAAATTAAAAATAAGAATGAGTCCTGGCTTGTGTAGCTCAGTAGATTGAGCACAGGCCTGCGAACCAGAGGATCGCAGTTCAATTCCCAGTCAGGGCACATGTCTGGGTTGCAGGCCAGTTCCCTGCAGGCCAGTTCCCAGCAGGGGATGCATGAAAGGCAACCATACATTGATGTTTCTTTCCCTCTTTCCTTCCCCTCTAAAGATAGATAAATAAATGAATAAATTAAAAAAATAAGAATGAGACTTTTTATGTTTATTTAACTCTTAAAGTCCTTTGCTTGTTTTTATACTATCTTTTAAGAAGTTTTTACTTTTGTATACTATGAATTATATCCCATTTTCTAATTACAAAAAAACAAACTTGTTTTCCACAGTGCTGCTTGCCTTTGAAATTTATTTATTTTTTTGTTTTTTTAATTATTTGGGCAGACAGATCATTTTAGTTATTAATGAAATCAAATAAATCAGTTTATTTTTTCCTTTATAAGTGCCTGGGCTTTGTGTCTTATAGAAGAACAGCTCCACTCCTAAAGTTATTGAAATAGTCACTTTTTCCTTGACATTAATATAATTTTGTTTTTAGCTCTATATTATTTCAAGAATTTTTATCTGTGATATAGGACTATAATTTGTTTTTGTTTTGTTTTTTAACTAAGTTAAAGCCAAAGATGCCAAAGCTATTGATTTTTCCTTTCTTTTTAAAATTGTTGTTCAAGATTAGTTGTCTCACTTGCACCTGACCATGGTCCCCCGCCCCACCCATCCCTACCTACCAACCTTGAACCTACACTGTTTGGCTTTGTCCATTTGTCTTTTATCCATGTTCCTTGATGGACCTTCCTCTATTTTCCCCCATTATCCCACTCCCCTCATCCCTCTGGTTACTCTCAGTTTGTTCTTTACTTCATTTTTCTGGTTATATTTGGCTTGTTTGTTTGTTTAGTTGATTAGGTTTCACTTATAGGTGAGATCATGTCTTTTACCACCTGGCTTATTTCACTTAGCATAAAGCTCTCCAGATTCGTCCATGCTGTTGCAAAGGGTAGGAGCTTTTTCTTTCCACTGCATATTATTCCATTCTGAAGATAGATATACCATAATTTTTGATCCACTCATTCACTGATGGGCACTTAGGTTGCTTCCAGAACTTGGCTATTGTAAATTGTGCTGCTATGAATATTGGGATGCATAGGTTCTTTGGAATTGGTGTTTCAGCGTTCTTAGGTTATATTCCCACAAGTGGCATTACTGAGTGAAAAAGCAGTTCCATTTTTATTTTTCTGAGGAAATTTCATACTGTTTTTTTTGTGGGGGCAACTTTTCCAGCAAGTCCCCCCATCCACCAAGGATGAAAGTGAAACTACCAAGACATGATCTGCTTGGGAAGGAGAGGTAGTCAATCTCTCAGAGGAGAAGGACCAACAACCTCCTCTTCAATGGCTTTTATTAGGTTGTAATACACAGGAGTACAGGTAAAGCTCATGAATCAATGTCAGGTGGCAAGGATCAAAAAGTAGATAACATTTCAAAGAAATCCGAGGGCTTAATCTGAGTCAGTGTCTGTCAGGTAAGGGGGTTGCAAAAACTTTGGGAGACACTCATTTCCTGCTCAGACCCGGACCCTTATTATATGAATGAAAGCACTCTTAGCAAAGCAGGCTTCACAGGAGTTTGTGAATTCTTATGCCCAATCACCCCAGAATCTGCTCTAGCCAGCAAAGAGCTGCACTACCTTCCCAGTCAGAGGTTTTTAGGCTTAAGTGGATTAGAGCCAGGAAGCACTTCTCCAAGACAGAAATGGAGGCTTAGGCTATGTCAGAATAGCTGGGGGCTGAGAGTCCATCACTCCCTCTTTGCTGCAGCCCCCAAGTCCTTCCTGGAGGGCCTCCCAAGTGATTGTGTATGGCTTAGGTTGCCCCCCTCTGAGGGGTCTTACCCATCTCTGACTAACTGACCAAGCATTGGAGTCAGGGGATGAAGCAGAAGCAGCACTGCTGCCAGAGATAAGCTTTGCCTCCCTAGTAGCTCACAGTCTGGAGGTTGCTCACTCAGCCTTAGCCATTGGGGGCAGTTACAAGTCCTGAAACCAAGCAGAGCAGTTCCCAACAGTTTTCCACAGTGACTGCACCAGTCTGCATTCCGACCAACAGTGCACTAGGGTTCCCTTTTCTCCACATCGTCCCCAACATTTGTTTGTTGATTTATTTATGATGGCCATTCTGACGGGTGTTAAGTGGTATCTCATTGTAGATTTAATTGCATCTCTCTGATGGCTAGTGATGCTGAGCATCCTTTCATGTCTCTGGGCTCTCTATATGTCCGTGGAGAAGTGTCTGTTAAGGCCTTTGCCCATTTTTTAATTGGGTCGTTTCCTTCCTGGAGTGGAGTCATATGAATTTGTTAAGTATTTTGGAGATCAAATTCTTATCTGAGGTATTATTGGCAAATATACTTTCCCATATAGTTGTTTTATTTAGTCATGCAGAAGCTTTTTACTGTGATGAGGTCCCATTTGTTTATTCTTTCCTTATGTCCCTTGATCTAGGGGATATATCGGTGAAAATATTGCTACATGGAATGTCTGAAATTTTCTTTCTTATATTCTCCTCTAGGACTTTTATGGCATTATACTTATTTTAGTCTTTTATCCACCTTGAATTTATTTTTGTGTATATAAGTTGTTGATTGAGTTTCATTTTTTGCGTGTAGCTGTCTAGATCTCCCAACACCATTTGTTGAACAGGCTATTTTTACTGTATTTTATGATTCTGTCCATTTTGCTGAATATTAATTGACCGTACAGACTTGGGTTTATTTCTAGGCTCTCTTTTCTGTTCCATTGATCTGTTGGTCTGTTCTTATGCCAGTACAAGACTGTTTTGATTACTTTGGCCTTAAATTTTTGAAATGTTTGTTCTGTGTTTGTGAAATATGTCATTGTTATTTTAATAGGGACTGTGTTAAATCTATAAGTTGTTTTGGGTAGTATGGGCATTCTGATGATGTTAATTCTTCCAAATAATGAACATGGTATTTGCTTCCAGTTATTTGTGTGTTCCTTAATTTCTTTCTTCAGTGTTGTGCAGTTTTCTGAGTACAGGTCTTTTACCTTCTTGATATGGTTTATTTCTAGGTACTTTATTTTTCTTGTTGTTATAGCAAATGGTATTTTTTTCTTGATTTCTGTTTCTGATCTCTCATTGTTCGTGTATAAAAATGCCTTTGATTTCCGAATATTGACTTTGAACCCAGCTGTTCTGCCATATTTGCATATTAGGTTGGGTAGTTTTTTGGTGGAGTCTGTTGGGTTTTCTCTGTACACTATTATATCATCTGCAAACTGTGACATTTTACTTCTTCTTTTCCAATTTGGATGCCTTTTATTTCTCTTACTTTTCTGGTCGTGGTGACTAGTACTACCAATACTATGTTGAATAGAAGTGGTGAAAGTGGACATCCTTGTCTTGTTTCTGATCTCAGTGGGAAAGCTTTTAGGTTTTACCCACTGAGTATGATGTTTGCTGTAGGTTTCTGATATATGGCCTTTATCATGTTGAGGAATGCTGCCTTCTGTTCCCTCTTTGCTGAGTGTTTGCTCAATGGGTGCTGCACCTTATCAAATGCTTTTTTGCACACCTATTGATATGACCATATGATTTTTGTCTTTCCTTTTGTTTATGTGAGGTACTACATTGAATGACTTGTGAATATTTTACCATCCTTGCATCCCTGGGATAAACTCCACTTGATCATGGTATATGATGTTTTTGATGTATTGCTGGGGTGGTTTGCCAATATTTTGTTGAGGATTTTAGTGTTTATATTCATCAATGATATTGGCTTTTAGTTTTTTCTTTGTTGTGTCTTTATCTGGTTTTGTAATTAGGATGAAGCTGGCTTCATAAAAAGAGTTTGGAAGTCTTCCCTCTTCTTGGATTTTTTGGAGTAGTCTGAGAAGGATAGGGGTTAACTCTTTCTTAAATGTTTTTTTTTTTTTTTTTAATTCTCCTGTTAAACTGGTCCAGGGATTTTATGTGCTGCAAGTTTTTTGATTACTGCTTCAGTATCAGTAGCAGTTATCGGTCTGTTCAGGTTTTCTGCTCCATCATTCTGTTTGGGGAGATTATATTTTTCTAAAAATTTATCTGTTTCACCTTTATTTCCAAATTTCTTGGCATAGAGTTGTTCGTAGTAATTTCTTACAATCCTTTGTATTTCTGTGGTATCAGTTGTAATCTCTCTTCTTTCATTTTTGATTTTTTTATTTGTGTCCTTTCTCTATTTTCCTTGAGGAGTCTGCTTAAAGACTTGTTAATTTTGTTTATCTTTTCAAAGAACCAGCTCCTGGATTTATTGATCCTTTGGATTGTTGTTCCAAAGATATTTATTTTTGTAGGCTTCTTTTTCCTACTGGTTTGAAATATTTCCAATACAAAAATAAATTTCATGTATCATTTTTGGATTCTCTTTTCTACTTACTGTGTGGTCTGTGTGTACTTGTGTTAGTTTGCTGCTGGTTATTAATTACTGTATTTTCATAGTACATTAAGCCAAATATTCTTCTTTATAAAAAATGTTGCTCATTTCATGAATCTATTTTATATAGCTTTTATAATGATGGTGGATTTTTAAAAAAATTATAAATTTATTTGTAATTACACTTACACTTTTATGATATTACATCTTTTCTTCCAGGAGTGTGGTGTTCCTCTAGGATTTAATCTTTATGTCCATGGTAAGATTGAGAGATTGACAGTTTTTCACATTAACTTTGTCTTTAGTCTCAGTTATAGCATATTTGAATTTTTAGTGAAATCTTTATGGTGTTCATCCTCTAATTTGTGATTGTTAGCATGTAGGATAGGTACTGATTTTTTTTAAAATTTTTATTTAGTTATTTTTCAAGTACATTTTTTGTCTATTTCTCCCATCCCGGCCCCCCCCCTGCCCTGTCTCCCCCCTCTCTCCCATCCCCCCCCCCAGTCCTCATCCCTGTATCTTTCATACTTGTTCCTCAAAATCCCTCCCCATTTTTCCCCTTAAATTCCCTTCTCTCTCCCCTCTGGTCGCTGCCCACTTGTTCTCTATTTCAGTGTCTTTGTTTTTATTCTGTTTGCTTGTTTGTTTTATTGTTTAGCTTAGGTACTGATTTTATATGTTGATATTATCTCCATCTGCTTTAGTCAATTCATCTTTATTTTAATAATTTTATAAATGTTTCACTAGACTTCAGATTTGGGGTAATTTTGTATCTTATATTACCTTGTATCTTATATTACAATCTTATATTGATTCTGTATGTCTTTTTCTCTTTTTTTATTGTACAGCAAAAACCTACTTTGTGTTCCTTTTACTATATACTGGTAGATTTCTTATGGTCTTCTAAGCTACTAGTTGTATCTATATACATATCAATCTTAGTAATTACTTATATATTGATTCATTTTGGCCACAGTGTTTTTAATTTCCCAAATATCTTGATTATTTCTTTCCTTCTTTCTCTTTATCTCCTTCCTTCTCTTTCTTGTTCTTCTGAGCAGTGTTTTTTTTTTTTTTTTAATACGGCATTCTGTTTGGTCTTGTTAATTAAGATAGTTATAATACTTTTTAAAGTTTTGTTTCAGAAATTTTCATTTCTTAGGTATTAATTTTGTTAGAAACATCTTTATCATTCTATTGGTTTCCCCTAAATTTTGGTAATTCTTGTTAGTTTTTTAATAGTTGTATTTGAAGAACTCAGTTTAGTGGTTTTGGTAATCAGAGGGTTATTTCCTAAGGACAAATTGGGAATTATTCTTCCTTCAGAAATGAATATGGTAAAATCCCAGAAACATTGGCTTCAGTGGTAGTTTTATGGAAGGAGGAAAAATGGTGTCTGTTTCACCTTTGGAGCAGAAGCCCTCTTTCTTTCTAAATATGTTTATTCCTGGCATCTGGAATAGCAGAAGCTTAATATTTAACCCAAATTCTGTTATATAGGTTAACCAGAGACCTATGTTAAACTTTTAGACTAATCATTTTTTCCTACTAGTTGTAAATTCAATATGGCACAATAATGAATTTGGAAGCACCAATCTATAATTAAATCCTAGACCGTAAACAGGCTTTAATTTATTCTCTGCCTTAATGCCTATATTGACATTTGCAATTTTCACCTATTATCTTTTCCCTGAAGTGATGGAGAGGGATGGAGAAGAGTTGCTGGAATGTTCATGACATGTTTTATAGTGTGAATATAAAACTGTATTCAGGTTTAAGATTCACCTAAAAAAATAGTTGGATTCAGGCAATGGAGATATTTTTATTTATTTTTAAAGAGTTTGGACTTTTCCCTGTTAGTAATGAAGAATTTTTAAGCAAAGAAGCCTGATAATAAAAAGTAGCTGTATTTAACAATGATGTCATATTAAATATAAGGGAGAAAGAAATTAAGAGAACATCGCAGTAGCCTAGGATGAAAAGAGAATGTAAGGACCTGAGGCAAACCAGGTGAAGTTGTAGTGGAAATAGAGTGACATATGGAAAAGTCGGAGCAAAATAACATTAGGCTTTAGTGATTTCTTGGATGAGACAGTGAAGAAAGAGGAATGTGCAAGAAGATATCAAGAATTCAAGCTTGGGTTACTAGAAAAGAGGTAGTAGAACTACACAAGGAAATAAACAGAGGCTGCTATTTATTTCCTGATTTTAGCTGTCATTTACACACAGACACAATCAGTCATGTTTTATATTTTGAATTCTTTTATATTTTCTGTCCATTAGCACTAAGACTATCCATCAATAACATAAGGCTATTGGAACAGGAATTAAAAAAAACAACAATGGTGTTTTGGTGCTGGTAAGACTTGACAAATTAGTTTTAATATCTGCCATCTTACTCATCACCAAAATGGTTTGTTCAGTGCCTCTGGTCAGATGGACTGAGTCCAGCTCCCTTTCTGGACAATAACGAAGGCTATCAGAATGGAACCAATTTAAGATGTGATTCATGAAAAAAACTAGACTTTGACCTGTCTGTCTTTCAAGAGAAATTTCAAAATTTTATGAAGATTTTTACCAGCAAAAGTTTCTTTTAAGGCACATGAAAATTCACTTTTCAATCCTCCTACTGTTTATTCCCCTGTTGGCATTGGTTGATACACATTCAAGAAACCCTATTACTTGGCTATAAAAAAAGAATGAAATCTTACCATTTTGTACAGCATGAATAGGACTAGTAGGTATTATGCTCAGTAAAGTAAGTCAGATAGAGAAAGATAAATATTGTACCACATGATTTTACTTCTATGTGGCATCTAAAGAACAAAATAAATGAAAAAGAATAGAAACAAATTCATAAATACAGAGATCAGATTGATGGTTGCTAGAGATGAGGTGTGCAGCAGAGTGAAAAAAAGTGAAGAGATCAGTAACTACAAACTAGTAGTTACACGATAGTCATAGGAATGTTGAGTACAGCATAGGTAATATAGTCATTAATAATATAATAACTACATATGGTGCCAAATGCATACTTGAAATATCAGGGGGACCACTTTGTAAAGTATATGTAACCACTGTGTTCTGCACCTGAAACTAATACAAAATAATATTGAATATAGACTGTAATTAAAACACAAAAAAATTAAACTGCCACTATATAGTGTGCTGCATTATTATAGGAAATCATAATGAGAAAAAGAGTCATAATAAGAAATGAAACACTTTTTATAATAGTGTCATTTTTGGTAACTTAGTTTCATTGTGCCCTTTCTAGCTAACAAATTACATGAGCATAGTAGTTGTAAGGTTGCCACAGGATTAAATAAGCAGATATAAGTAATATTTCATGAATGGTGCTTACCTCATAGTAAACCCACAGTAACTCTTTTTTAAAATTGAATATATTGGGGTCACATTGATTAACAAAATTATATAGGTTTAAGGTATACAGTTCTATAAAACCTCATTTTCATATTGTACTGTGTGCCCACCACCCCATAATGTCTCTTTAGATCGCCATTTATCCCCTATTTACCCTCTCCTGCCTCCTCCCATACCCATTTCTCTCTAGTAATGATTATACTGGTGTTTTTCTGTGAGGGTTTTTGTTTGTTTGTTTTGCTTAATCCCTTCACTTTTTTCCCACCCAGTCCTACTACCCCCTCCCCTCTGACAGCTATGAGTCAGTTTCTATTGTTAGTTCATTTTGTTAATTAGATTTCACATATAAGTGAAATCATATGGTATTTGTCATTCTCTAACTGGTTTATTTCACTTAGCATAATGTTCTCCAGGTTCATCCATGCTGTCAAGAAGGATAAAATTTTCTTCTTTTTTACAGCCAAGTAGTATTCCATTGTGCAAATGTATATAGCTTTTTTATTCACTCATCTCCTAATGGGTACTTGGGCTGCTTCCAAATCTTAGCTATTGTAAATAATGCTACAATGAACCTAAGGGTGCATATATTCTTTTGAATTAGTGTTTCAGTTTTTTTTTAGATAAATTCCCAGAAGTGGAATCACTAAATCAGAATGCATTTCTGTTTTTAATTTTTTAAGGTAAGTTCATACTACTTTTCACAGTGGCTATACCAATCTGCATTCCCACCAACAGTTCCCTTTTCTCTACATCCTTGCCAACACTTATTTGTTGATTTATTGATGATAGTCATTCTGAAAGGTGTGATGTGATACTGTATTGTGGTTTTAATGTTCACTTCTTTGATGATTAGTGACACTAAACATCTTTTCATATGCCTATTGGTATCTGTATGTTGTCTTTGGAGAAATGTCTATTTAGGTCCTTTGCTCATTTTTTTAATTGGATTGTTTGCTTTTCTGGTGTTGAGTTTTATAAATTCTTTATAAACTTTGAATATTAACCCCTTATCTTATGCATTGGTTTGCCATTCTGTGGGTTGTCTCTTCATTTTATTGATGGTCTCCTTTGCTATGCAAAACTTTTTTAGTTGGATGTAGTCCCATTTGTTTATTTTTTCGTTGTTGTTCCCTTGCCCAAGGAGATACATCAGAAAAAAATACTGCTATGAGAAATTTTACTGCCTATATTTTTCCAGGATTTTTAGTTTAACATTTAAGTCTTTAATCCATTTTGTGTATGTTCTTGTATATGATATAAGAAGATGGTCTAGTTTCATTTTTTTGCTTGTATCTGTCTTAATTTCCCAACACCATTTGATTATTTTTACAAAATTGTATGTTCTTGCCTCCTTTGTAAAATATTGATTGATCATGAAAGCTTAGATTTATTCCTGGGCTCTCTTTTCTATTTCATTGGTCTATATGTGTGTTTTTATGCCAGTACCATGCTGTTTTGATTACTATGGCCTTGTAGTATATTTTGACATCAGCATGATTTCTCCAACTTTGTTCTTCTTTCTCAAGATTGCAGTAGCTATTTGGGGTTATTTAGTTCCATATAAATTTTTGGAATATTTCTACTTCTGTGAAACATTTCATTGGCATCTTGATAGGAATTGCCTTGAATCTCTAGACCCATTTGGGTCATACAGACTAATGATGTCAGTTATTCTCACTGCGAACATGGTATGTGCTTCCACTGTATTGTATTTTTATCAATTTCTTTCTTCTCATCATTTTCCAAGTACAGGAATTTTACATCCTTAGTTAAATTTATTTTGAGGTATTTTTTGATGCATTTGTAAGTGAGATTGTTTTCTTAGTACCTCCCTCCCATAGTTCATTATGGGTATATAGAAATTCAGGTCATTTCTGAATATTTATTTCATAACCTATTTTACTGAATTCACTTATCAGTTCTAATTGTTTTTTGGTGGAATATGTAGGGTTCTTTATATACAGTATCATGTCTCCTACAAATAATGACAGTTTAACTTCTTCCTTTCCAATTGGATGGTTTTTATTTCTTCTTCCTGATTGCTGTGACTAGGACTTCCAGTATTATGTTGAACAAGAGGTGAAAATGGACATCCCTGTCTTCTTCCTGATATTAAGGGAACACTTTTAGTATTTGCCCCTTAAGTATGATGTTGGCTGTGGATTTGTCATATATGGCCTTTATTATGTTGAGGTGTGTTCTCTCTATGCCCACTTTATGAGTTTTTTTAATCATAAATCAGTACTGGATTTTTAAAAATGCTTTTTCTGCATCTATTGATGTGATCATGTGATTTTTATCCTTTGATTTGTTTATATGGTATATTATGTTAAATGATTTGTGGATATTGTAGCCACCTTGCATCCACAGAATAAATCCCTGCTGACCATGGTATGTGGTCTCTTTAATGTGTTACTGTTTTCAGTTTGCTAATATTTTCTTAAGTATTATAGCATCTATGTACATTAGGGGTATTGGCCTATAATTTTCTTTCTTTGCAGTGTTTTTATCTGGTTTTGGAATCAGTATAGTACTAACCTTATAAAATGAACTTCAGAATCTTCCCTCCTTTTGAATTTTTGGAACTATTTGTAAAGAATAGATCTTAGTTTTTCTTTGAATATTTGGTAAAATCCAGTCCAAGTCTTTAGTTTGTTGAGAGTGTTTTTTTCATTTTGAAGTACTTGTTAGTTTATTTTGTTCATTTTTAATCATTGTATCTTTTAACTTTTTTTCCATTTAAAAAAATTGTTGTTCAAGCAGAGTTTTCTTCCTTTTACCCCCATTCCATCCCTCCGCCCTGAGCCCTCTCCACCTCCCTCTCATTTCCACCCCTGCCTAGTTATTGTCCATGTGTCCCTTATACTTGTTCCTGCAAACCCTTCCCCTTTTTTCTGGAAATTCCCTCCCTTCTCTCCTCTGGTCACTGTCAGCCTGTTCTCAATTTCAGTGTCTTTTGTTATGTTTTGCTTGTTTGTTTTGTTGATTACGTTTCTGTTAAAGGTGAGATCATATGGTATTTGTCTTTCACTGCCTGGCTTATTTCACTTACCATAATGCTTTCCAGTTCCACCCATGCTGTCGCAAAGGGTAGGAGCTCTGTTTTTAATGCTGCTTTAATTTTACTTGTAATCTGTCTATTCAGATTCTCTGATTCTTTCTGATTCAGTTTTGGGAGATTGTATGTTTCTAATAATTTATGCATTTTGTCCAGATTGTCCAATTTCTTGGCATATAGTTGTACATAATATTTTCTTACAGTTCCTTGTACTTCTGTGGAATTGTTATTTCTCCTCTTTCATTTCCGATTTTCATTTATTTAAATCATCTCTCTTTCTTAATGAGTCTGGTTAAAAGTTTATGAGTCACTGAAGAAAAGCATCTCTACTTTTTACTAATTATGTTGTATATTTAAAGCAGTGGCTCTCAAGCTTTTATGTGCTTTGAGATAATCTTTTGTGTCTATTAAAACACATGACTGGACTTCATTTCAAGAGGTTTTTTTTTTCTCTGTTGGTCTTAGTTAGGACCTGAGAATTTCTATCTCTAACAAGTTCTTAGATGATGTTCATGCTGCTGAATGGGGACAAAATTTTTGAGAATCAGTGGTTTGAGTGTAGGAAAGAGGAAATGAGATTTATATTCACAATGGAATCTGTTACTTGGCAGGTAGGAATTCCTTCCTTTTCTCTCTGTACATTCTGAACCCTAGTTTCCTGTGCTCTTCATTTTCTGAAGCAGCAATAACCAGTCAGAAAATAACAAATTTTTTTACTCCCTTTGAATTTTCTCATGGATTACAAATTATACCAATGTTGATAATTCTGGCACTTTTCTATGATGGTAAATGTATGTTGGTCTTTCCAAGGTGGTTTTTCCTTGATGCCAAAGCATCTGAATAGGAACATTATGATTTTGCTTGGGTCTATTTTAGTATTCGATATACTATAAAATGTAGATTTTTCATTTAATATTCATTTAACCCATTATGTTTTGTCTCCTCCTTTTTAATTGTCATTTAATTAGCCCAAGTTTCAAATGGCATCACTTATAAACATACTTGTAAGCATAGCAATGTGACTTTCAGCATCTCTGTAATGATAGTTGAAACTACTTGGAACTCTAGCTTACATTCCTTTAAGTCTTTCTGATCTAAATATTCTTTTCCATAATGCCAAAAGGTTCTGTGTGATCATCTAAAGTTTGAAATTCTTTTTCAAATCAAAGGCACTGCCAAACTCAGAAGCAAGTGTGTGAAGAAAATGTGTGGAAACACCAGTCATTACAGGTTAGTTTATAAAAAGAGTTGCAGATTGATGGGTCTTTGAAAAATATTTGGTGACATAAAACTCTTTCAATCAGTTCCAAATCTGGCAACTCCCTTGTTGCATCAGATTTTCTTTCCTTCACTTTTTTTCTTTCTCTAACAGAGACAGACACATCTCTTTTCCTGCATCCCGTTTTAGATGACTGATGGAAAAGTAAACACCAAATATGAGCATGTGGGGATGGTTTATTTCTTTTTACTTTGACTAGAAGGCAGTGTTGAAAGGGAGACACTGCTGTCATTTCACAATGTAGGAAATTTAGAAAAGGTGTTAGAGCTGTTTTAAATAATTCCTATTTTTGGATTATGCCATTCATGAGGGTATGTAGTCTTTCCTTTAAAGAAGGAATTTGTTTAAAGTATATCTGAGATTTCTTGGTGACAAATAAACAATGTGTTCAAAAGAAAGCCCTGTAATTTTTTCATTAGATGATTCATGTTTAAAAATGTCAAATGATCAGAAATGAAAGCCTCAATGATTGGGTCATTTGAAACATATGGTCCTAGGAATTATTATGCATGCCAGCTCTAAATATGGAATATCAGTCCCTTGTTTTGTCCTTGTAAAAATAGCAGAGTCTTCCTGTCTTATTCCTTTCTTTTTTGCAGCTTAAATTCAGCACCCTCAATTTTCTGTACCTGCAAGGCAGCTTAGGATCATGGTTAAATGTAGACTAGAAAGTGAGTTTGACCAGGTTCAACTTCTGAGTCTACTTCTTATTCATTGAGTGGTTTTGAGAAGGCTACTAAGCCTTTCTGTGCCTATATTTACTAATCTGTAAAATTCCAAATAATTAGTATGCTTAGCTTGAAAGATTGCAGTGAAGATTAATTGAAATAATATATATAATGGCATTAGAACAGTTTGTGGCATGTAATAGGCACATTCAATCAATATTAGATTTTATTATTTACCTTTATTGGAATACCTGGTTTGATCAATTATTTCCCAAAGAGAGGGAATATTGTGACAACCTCAGGATAAATTGCTATTTAGGATATCATTTGAGAATGGTTAAAACTTAAAATAGTTTAAATGTTATAAGTTCAGACTAATGTTTATCAGAACTGAATATGTGGTTATATTGATCATGGGTTATGTTTCTACATAGAAACCATATTCTATTACAGTAATTTCCCCATACATTAACAAGGAAAAACTTTTTTTAAGTCAGTAGATTTTTGGATTCTTTTGTTTAGTGAGAAAGGATCTGTAATCTTTATTTCTGTTAAGAGTAATTTGTTAACTATTTTGAATGACTCAAGTAATATAAATGTCTAACCACTATGCTATGCATCTGAAACTAATGTAAAATAATTTGAATTCAACTGTAATTGGAGAGGTTTTTTTAAAAGAAAAAAATGGCTCAAGTTAAATCTTAATATATATAAGTAAATTCATAGAAATGAATTCTTTTGAGTTAAATATTTGGTCATGAGATACACCTTATAGTTTTGGGGAGTTATTAAGATAATTTATCTAAAATTATTATAATCCCAAGTTTCTACTTGTTCCTGAATTTTTCCAACTCATTAAATTAATAACATTCATTACTTCTTGGGAAGGACAGATCCCACTGAGAACAATAATAGTCTTCATTTGGATATTGACCCTTCAGATAGGATTTGCAACATCTATAGCAAGGTAATGGTCTTGAAGTAAATACCTTTTCTTTGGGGGAAAAACACTTTTTGAGAGTGAAAGAGGGGCATATGTTATGATTTCATTATAAATAAGAACTTTGTGTAGGGATCATGGAGCAGAATAGAGCAGAGCATAGCATAGGTCAGTACATATGGAAAGTTCCCACAATGTGGAAAAACAACAAGTCTTTCAGTATTAGAGAACTACTGAAATAAAAAAGATCAAGAAAACTGACAGAATACCTTCTTTTCCTATTCTGCCATCTTAAGGTGGCTTCTTGAAACTAGAAAAGGAGAAGTAAAATATTTGGATCTGTCTTAAGTCAAGAACATTGAAAGTTTATACCTTCATTTACTTGGGAAAATTCTGGGAAGGTAGCAGATTTTTTATCATGCAAAATGTCTAACATGGCAGTGGAAGGCCAAGGGCTATTGGGAAGACTCAGGATACTTGGATAGGGTCCTGTATACTGCACTGCACAGCAGAGAAAGTAGCTAAGGCCTTCTTCCCCATTCCCTCTTCACTCTCCCCATTCTAGGAAGACCAGTGGACCAAAGGATGCCAAAAGTTGGGATCTTACCACCAAGCACAATGTCAAGCACCATGGTCACCAGCAGTGGGTGCCAGCTTAGTACTCTAAAAACCAAATCAGAACAATTAGTGTCACTACCAGAGGATTCCCAGTAGAGTGGGCAGATTGTAAGACATCTTGGCACAAGCCAGAGAAAACTGAGAGGATAAAGGAGCCAAATGTTTTTCATCACACAAACAATACCACCTTATAAGGAAGGAAGAAGAAAAAGGAAGTTTCCCTATTCAAGTTAAAAGATTTTTTTTGGTTGATATCAGTAAGAATAAAGTCTATAAGGAAAAACCATATCAATGATAGAAAGTAAAGCAAGTGAGTTGTATAATATAAATTTCATTCTCACTACAGAAATTATTAAGATAATCATTCTGTGTTCAAAAGCACATGAAAGGTTGAGTTTTGGTATAAACACAGCTCATTTAGCCCTGACGTGGGCCACATGCCCCCAGAGTCCCAGTGTCTGGTGATTTTTAACCTAATTGCTCATCCGAGTCTAATTTTTCTTCTTTAAATTCTATCCTGCATGTTTCTGCTGACATAATAATTTTCCTGCAGTTGAGTCTTTTGTCAAGTAATTTCTTCATTGAAGGACCTCCATATTTATTTATACCTAGAAGTACTGTGATTCACTCTAAAGGTTTATTTGTTTCATGCTTTATTGCTCTTATTTGTTCTTTTGAATGGTTCTAATTATAATCTATAGCAAGTCAGGAGAAGTTTTCTGTAATTTTTAGCTACAGAAAATGACTATTTGGAATCAGTTTTCTTTCTATGTCTTTACTGTTATTTGAAACATAATATATACTTTTTGACATGAAGATATAATTGTTTTAATAAAGAATCAAGCTGTTCAACAGCAGAAAGTGTGCATAACTTGAAAATACTACTCCTAAGCAGTTGAATTCAGTGAGCACACAGAAACTTGGGAAAAGCTGACACATATTGAAGTCTTGTTAAATTAGTTTGCCTATTTCATGGGATTTGTAAGCTCAAGGACCTTGATGCTAACTTAATACAAATGAGAAAATATTCTTCACAGAATTGCTAACCATATGTGAGATTCATTTGATGGTATGTTTTAATTTCTTCATAAAACGTATCTTATTATTACTAGCAATTATTGTTTAGAAATTTAAATCACAAAGATGAAGTGATATCATTGTCAGCAAAGGACCCATTATTTCTATGGGTTAGATTTCAGATTCAGTTAACCTACATGGAATCCCTGCTATATCACAAATGAATAAGCCAAATTTTTGTGTATGCTATGAAAAAATATTTACTTAATCTTTCAGGTTTTTTTTTCTGCTATGGGTTAGGCATGTGTTAGGTATACATGATGAGATGGAAAAGATGGAAGGCATAGTTTAGGAACTCAAGGAATATAGAATATATTCAGGGGTTGGGTCAATAAACAGATAAATATTAAAATAAATATTTGTACAGGTTAATCTTAGAACCTAGAGGATGAGCTGGTTCAACTTAGAGGTAGTTAGAGGTTTCCTTGAGTGTTTATTAATTAACTTTTATTTAAAAAGGGGAAGACTTAAGGTGATACTTCTTTAGAGAACTTCAAGGAGGCACAAACAAAACATAAGATGCATGTTGAGAAAGTGGGTTCATATAAGGGTTGAAGTTTAGAGTGGAAGCCAGATCATGAACGATTCTCTCTAAACCTCACAAAAATTTTGTCAGAGATGAGGTGGTATGTCTTATTATAGATGAGGAAATAGACTTCAGGAGCTTAAAAAACTTCTCATGGCTACAGGGTAAGTAAACCCAGTGCTCATCTCACTACCACAACAGAGGCGTTACCAGGTTTTCAGTTTCTCCCAGGACATTTTTGTTTCTAAGAATATCATCAGTCTTAAGATATGAGAAATTGAGTTAGAATTGATTTCTTGTGTGTGCAATGCTATTTAGATATTTAAACTACTCAAATGTATAATAATAATAATAATAATAATAATAATAATAATAATAATAATAATAATAAATTCTTGCTCTTATTGTAACAGGCAAGAAGTTCCTATCTACTTCTACAACTATATGGTTACAGTTTGTATTGAGCATGATAAATTTAAAAAATATGTTTCTACCACATAAGATTGTCTTTAGTTGAGTTCTTCTGAATATCCATATGACCAGAAGCCTGGGAGACAAGATCAAATAGCTGATGGACTAGACCTAAGGAAAGGGTAGCCTGAAAGTGTGATCTCATGTGGGCTTTTATATGAAGTTGGCCAGTATCATAGCATTAATTTTTCAAGAAAAAGGATCAAACACTAGTGAATATTTTCATGTTTTAGAATGACTTTACAACAGCAGGGACATTAAAAGAATTTTAGAACAATGATGAGACAAAACGAAACAAAATAAGACAAAACACAATTTAGCCATGTCTTATACTGCTTTGGGGACCAGAGAGGGAAATTGTCTCTTTTTTTAAGGGAAAATTGGTTAACCTAGAGCCCATTCCTCTTAGTTGAGGTCCAATGTTAGGCATTAGCCAGGTGTATGTGTGTCTATATTCATTTGGAATGGAGGGAGGGAACCTGTAGGATTCCTTATAATCTTAAAAGGACCTCATAAATCATGCAATATTAAACATTTCAATTGTTACATCACCTAATGAGTGTGTGTATGTGTATTTTATATGTTTGTGGGTGGTCTCAGATGACTTTTACCCTATAGCATTGGATTCTCCTAAGGTGATCCTAAAAAGCATACAAAAGGATTGAGAAGACATTTTATAACATTTGACAAAAACTTAAAAAAATATATTTAAAGAGATACCACTTTACACCAGTCAGGATGGCTATAATAGACAAAGCAACAAACAACAAATGTTGGAGAGGTTGTGGGGAAAAGGGGACCTTAGTTCACTGTTGGTGGGATTGCAGACTGGTACAACCATTATGGAAAACAGTATGGAATTTTCTCAGAAAAATGAAAATTGACCTGCCTTTTGACCCAGCAATTCCACTGCTAGGATTATACCCCAAGAATCCTAAAACATCAATTTCAAAGAACCTATGCACCACAATGTTCATAGCAGCACAATTTACAATAGCCAAGAGTTGGAAGCAACCTAGGTGCCCATCAGTAAATGAATGGATCAAAAAATTGTGGTACATATACACCATGGAATTCTATGCAGCAGAGAGAAAGAAGGAGCTACTACTACCTTTTGCAACAACATGGATGGAACTGGAAAGCATTATGCTGAGTGAAATAGGCCAGGCATTGAAGGACAAATACCATATAATCTCACCTTTGACAGGAAGCTAAAGAATAAAAGAAACAAGCAAACAGAATAAAAACAAAGACACTGAAATAGAGAACAAGTGGGCAGCGACCAGAGGGGAGAGGGAAGGGAACTTAAGGGGAAAAAGGGGGAGGGATTTTGAGGAACAAGTATGAAAGACACAGAGATGAGGACTGGGGGGGAGGGAATGGGAGGGAGGGGGGAGACCGGGCGGGGGGGTACGGTGGGATGGGAGAAATAGATTAAAAAAAATGTACTTGAAAAGTAACTAAATAAAATAATATTAAAAATATATATATATTTAAAGAGGCTTTTCATAAAGTAACATACTGCTTCCATTATGTCATCCAAACAATAGTATCAGCTTGTGTTCCACAACAATAAAGCTGTTGGATCTATAAATTAATGTTTAATATGTAAACTATAAACATAACCTTTTAATTATGGAATTTAAATCAATTCCACATTACCAGTCTCTCAGTTCATGTGAATGACTAGAACTGTAGTATTTAAGTTCACTTGAGCTGGTTAACAATTTCTGCTTTTTAAAATTCATAACAGATTACTAAATCTCTTAATAAACTCTCCATCCCACCCCAAAAATATTTTCAGATAATTGAGAATAGAACATGTGTTGCTATAATAACTGTATAAGCTAAAGTAATATACCACATAATTATCATGAAATGTAAGATGCATTATTATGAAGTTTGTATTAAATAAACAAAGAGCTAGGTTGTATAAAGGTGATTCAACCATAAAAATATTTAATTTATATTAAATTAAATATAAATTAATATAAACAAAACATATTCCTTAGATTGATCACTAAAATTAAAATCTGGGAATCACTTTGCATCATTTATAAATGTTTTCACCCCCCCAATTGTTTAAATGTTTATTCCTTTTAAAGAGTGGCTCTGAAATTTGTTTAATATTTTCTGAAATTATAGGCCTCAAAATGTAAATTTAAATTTAATATTATATCCAATCTAAGTAATACACATTTTAGAATAGTAGTTAAATATCAGTAATGTTTTTATGAAAAGTATTGAAAAGTTAATTATATAAATCAAAAAGCCATAATTTTGTCCTCTCTGAGGATTCAGGTTTTGTTGATCTTTATGTGTTTAGAGAATGTTTTTGATATACTTTCTACTCTTTTGCAAAAAAAATATTGAATTAAGCTGAAACTTGTACTTTTGAAGATAAAAAAATCTATCGTTCAGTGTTTGACTTATTTAGAAAGAATTCTTTTTTATTGTTGTTCAATTGCAGTTGTTTTTGTTTTTCCTCCATTACTCTCCCCTGCCCTACCCACCTCCACCTTCTACATTCAATCCCCCTTACCCTCTTTGTCTATTAGTACTTGATACAAGTTCTTTGACTTGACCCTTCCATTCTTTCCCCCATGATTCCCTTTCCTCCTCCCCTCTGGTCACTGTCCATTTGTTCTTTATCTCCATGTCTCTGGTTCTGTTTTGCTCACTTGTTTGTTTTATTGATTAGGTTCCACTTACAGGTGAGATCATATGGTATTTATGTTTCACTGCCTGGCTTACTTCACTTAGCATAATACTCTCCAGATCCGTCATGCTGTCACAGAAGGTAGAAGTTCCTTTTTCCTTTTTCTTTCTGCAGTGTAGTATTCTATCATGTAAATGTACTATTGTTTTTTGATCCACTCATTTACTGATGGGCACTTAGACTGTTGCCAGCACTTGGCTATTGTATGTAATGCTGCTATGAGTGTTGAGGTACATAGGTTCTTTTGAATTTGTATTTCAAGATTCTGAGGCTAATATCCCAGGAGTGGAGTTGACAGGTCAAAAGCATTTTTTTGAGGAAATTCTATACTGTGTTCTCCAGTGGATGCACCAATCTGTATTCTCACCAACAGTGTACTAGGGTTCCCTTTTCTCCACAACTCACCAGCACTTGTTTGTTGATTTGTTTGTGATGGCCATTCTTTATTGTGATGAAGCAGTATCTCATTGTGGTTTTAATTTGTATCTCCCCAATGGCTAGTGATACTGAGCATTCTTTCATATGTGACTGGGCCCTCTGTATGTATGTGGTCCTTGGAGAAGTGTCTGTTCAGGTCCTTTGCCCATTTTTTAATTGGATTGTTTGTCTTCCTAGAGTAGAGTCAGGTGAGTTCTTTATTTTGGAGAGCAAACCTTTGTCCAAGATACCATTGGCAAATATATTTTCCCATATGGTTATTTCCCTTTTCATTTTGATGTATTTTTTAGCCATGCCAAAGCCTTTTATTTTGATGAAGTCCCTTGCTCTAGGGGATATATCAGTGAAAATACTCTTGTGTGGAATATATGAGATTAGACCCTTTTAAGTGTCTGGTTAGCTTTCCTTTATGTGTATATATAGCGTCCAGTACAAATAATGCCCCTCTTTTATTACACAAATCTTAAGCATGTAATTCTGTAACATAATATTACACTCAAGCACACCATATGACATTTTAGGTGAAATATTCAAATTAAAAATATGAGTTATGATACCCACATTATTACCCTACCAACTCACACTCAAGTAGGCATTACTTCTGCTGTAGCCTGTATTAAGCAAGATTACCTAGTTTTTACAAAAATTAGCAGCAAAAAATTCTGAAGGTCTAAGTTATGCACTTGACCTCTGACAGAATTATAGTAAATAGCCACAAAATCTTAAAAAAAAAGAGCATCACGATTTCAAATAGACTCTTTTAGTTGTTAGTGACCACCAAACTCTAATTCATAGTGGATTAAAGAGGACAAAGTAATGAAGGTACGGATTAATACTGTTGCAAATGTCTGATATTAGGTAGGAATGACTACATTTAGGGATTCAAATAATATAATCAGGTTTTTCTACATTTTTTTTAGAAAGTTACTTCTTTTCTCCAGCAGTTTCACACCACAGCCTACAAGCCTGTATATTTATCTCTGGGACATAAAAATTTCTCTTTGCCCAGTGTGGCAGACCCTTGAGCCTCAGGTGCAGGAAAGCTGCATTTCCTGTCAAATCTGGCTACGGAGTAGAATGGGTTATATTTGCCTTAGCATTATAGTAAGAACAAAGAAATGCAGTTATTCATATTTTTGTTAAAATAGGGTAAAACAAATACTCTACAGTTAAAGCTTATTATGAGTTTTTCCTATGTATTTTTAGGCTTTATTCATTATTTCTGAAAGCATCATTATTAACAATATAGCCACTAATTACCATATTATAATTCTGAATATATAACATGTACACCTCTGGTGTTTAGAGTAATTAAACAGTAGAAAATAGAACTATACATTAGAATTGTAGGTGTTGATGCAGACTAAATCATATGTGCTTGTTTGAGAAGTAATTTTTGTGCTTCTATAGCTCTGAATAGACAAAACATTATAAAACCTTCATTGTAGGATCTCCTTAATATTCAAATATGCCGACCTTTTAATAGAGATCTTAAAGATTTTGAATTTAATAGAGTTCAAGTGACTATTAAACATTTTTCTAATAATGTTTAATGTACATAGGAAACTATAAGATAATGAAAAATTAGTATTCCTAAAGATTAAAAAATAGAGAAAACACAGAAGACTAATTTTAGACTATATTATAAACAAGTGAGTTACTGTTTGGGGAAGTTTAGAATATAATGCATATATGTTTTATGTCATTATATGTCATTTCAGTGTTCCTTATTGCATATATCTGAATTCTTAGATTCTTTTTTTGTTGCTGTTAGAATAATGACCAAATGTATGTACAAAACATATTACTTCCTTCACCTGATTTACTTTAACCTCTTTACAACTTCAGTGGTATTCATCACTGGGCAATTAATTTAACTTTATTATTGATGTTGCTCTGGCAATAAGTCAAGTAACAAAAATGCCTCTATGGTGAAGCACACCATATTGTGTTTTGGTAGTTCAATTTTATTACTATGATTAATGATAATAATGACCACTATTATTTTTGCATCATTTAACATTGATATTTTGTTCCATGGAACCATAAGTACAATCAAAGTAATGAACATATTCATCTACTTAGCATTAACAATTATTAAGCTTGGATTTCGAAACTATATTTAAGAGTAGTTTGAAGAATGCAAATGTTCAGGTTATTGCTGATTACCACATGAATGTCTGGTATGAAAGATATGAAACAATATAAAACTTTTAATGTTTGTGCACAGGCCACTAGAAAATCAAGGCTTATGACATGATATTTGCAGTTAAAATATTCTCTCCCCTTTTTCCTAAAACATGCTTATCCAGATAAGGTTACTGTTATTGTCAACAAGTTATTTTTATAAAAGCAGGGCATTCTGCCCCCTAAGTTTCTGGTCAGAGGTTGAAGCTATGTAAAACAAAACTAGCCCAATTCTTTTATAAGTACTGCATATAGGCAAGGTATTTTTAGCTTAAAAACTAGTTCAGAATATTAAAGATTAGAATGTGAAACCTAATAATCTTGGTTATTTTTTAAAAGAAATGCTTCCTGATAAACAAACAAACAAAAAATCCTGGAAAACCAAAAGCAAATACAAAGGAATAATAAGAAGTAAACATTAAAATTTCACCAGACACATTTTCTTCGGTAAATACTGAACACATAAGACCCTTGACCCCTATAAGTGAGTGCACAGGTAAAGAAAAACAGAATGGCTTTTCTTTAAAAGGCTCTAAAGCTCAAACTTACTCCTCCTTAGTCATTGAGATTGTTCTATTTCTTTATTTTTAACTTTTTTAAAAATTTATTTTTATGGTTTCTGCTATTACAGTTGTTCCTGTTTTTTTCTCCCTTTCCCCACCTCCACCCAGCCCTACTCTCTCCCCTCTCCATATTGTTGTCCATGTCCAGGGGTTGTGCATAAATGCTCTTTGTTTAATCCCTTCACCATCCGTCATCCCATCTCCCCCTAATTCTTTACTCAAGGAAATAAAAGAGCAATTAGGGAAATGTAGGCAAAGAAAAATATGTGTAAGGAATACTAAAATGTGCCTGGGAAGAACTGAGAACAAAACATACAATATGCTGTGTAGCCCGGCACATTCAGAAGTGACCTCAACTTTGGTTCTGAAACTTCTAGCAACTAGCAAAAAGAAGGAAACCAGATCACCTACAAGCATCATGATTTTCACAAGATTAAAATAAAAAAAAATTGTTCTAGAGAAGTCACTGGCACTACAGAGGGACATTTCTTTTGTTAGTCCTTACAGAAGTGGTTGTTTTTGTTCTTTTGTCTCGAGTGTTATATAGATCCTGCTGATTTCCAAAGTACTAAATAAAAATTGGACATGTTTCAATGTAAGGTAGAGGGTAAAAAAAATCTTCCAGCATTAGTTCATCAATAGAAAAATGCATTTCACATTTTGAGTCATGGAATAGCTTATTGTTCTTAGTATTAACTACATGCCAATAATAACCAAGGTGTTCCCAAGCTTTGGAAATCAATGATATTTAACATGTTTTATGCTATGATGAAGGTTGCAAATATGAGTTGCTCTCATATTTAGTATCACATCAAATTTTTACAGTGTTTCTGTAGAGTAGATAATATTATTCCTGCATGCTGGTTTGAGGCCCAGAGACTGATTTGCTTAGCTCATACAACAAGGAAGTGTTATAGAGGTGATGCTAGAACCAAATCTTTCTTTTGTAAACTAGCATATTTTTTCCCATCATAGAAAATACAATTTAATTTTGCAAGGGGAAAACCTCCCACTTAATCATAGACATTTCTTTTCAATACTTTTTACTTGCATCTATTGTTTTAGTTTTGATAATAGGGAATAGGTTAGAAAAATAGTAGGCATGATAAAATAGCTACCATTCATCAGTGCTGTATCACTATTTCATTTGACTATTACAATAGCCTTATAAAGCCAGTATCATTGTCCATGTTTTGCAGATGAGAAAATTGATACCAACAGAAGAAATGAAAAGTAACATAGCTGGTATGAGGCAGACTCAAAACTCTAACCAAATCTATTTGTCTCCAAAGACCTTGTTTTTGATGACCCTGCTGGATGGTTTGGCAGCTTTCATAATACACATTAAGCAAGTGTTCATGATGGTAGGGTTAATTAAGTGTGAGATCATTCTTGCTCTTCCTTTATCAGGAAAGTTATAGAAAGTATAAACATTTTTAGTGTCTACTGGCTAAATGTCTACCTACTCTGTAGGGTATATTCATGTTGGCAGTCAGGGAAATTTTCTTAACCAGACTTTGCACCTGTATATAAGATTAGCACTTTGGAAATCACCAAGATGAAACTGCAGCCTAATTTTCACTAGGTACTTAAAGTGAGCAGTAAAGAGCATATACTTGTACTTCTGACCCAGGAGACTGAAATGTATGTCACAGTAAAATCTCCACTTTAGAATATAGCACATTAGCTCATTTTTTCTACCCCTCACTGTGGTGTTTGAGGCAATAAATGGGTGCTGCCATTTTCAGTGCAGCTGGTCAAGGGAAATCGTGGTTTTAAACGAAGAGGGATTAACTGTATCCAATTTATTTTAGAGTTCAACACACTAATTTTTCTCTGTTCTTATCTACTCAGACTTCCATGCTTTAAATTTATTTTTCAGTACATGTTTTATCTCTTTTCTCAGGTGCTATTGAAGGGGCTGAAGTATGTACACAAGTGAGCAAAAAAAGATACACCCCTATTTTAAAGCAATTTATGATTTTTCAGATAGTGAAAACAATAGATAAGTATTTTAATGAAAAAATTTCCAGCCTATGTAAGCTACATACCCCCCCCAAATAGAACCATGAAGATTAAAGGCATTAGTAAGCAGGGGATGCAAATGAAAACAGCAATAAGATGTCAGTTTACAATGAATAAAGCAGCAAGAATTAAAAAGTTGGGTAGAGCCAAATGTTGGCCAAGATGCTGATTTGTTGAGGGCATTCACTTTTATAGACTTCCTGGAGAATGGTTTGACATTATTTAGTTGATAAAAATTACCTATTCCTGTGACCCTGAAATTCTGCTCTTCATTATATATCCCAATGATATTTTCAAATAGATTCATAAGGGGTAATAAAGGTATTCATTTTGGTGCCCAGGAGTTCATTATCAAACATGTAGATAAAATGTGGGCAGTATACATCATGGAATATTATGCAGCAGTTAGAAATACCCATAGCAACTGGAAGGATCACAAAACAGCATGGAGCAACAAAAGAAGCAGAATGAAAATATCACAGTATTCATTTAAATAAATTAACACTCATGCATAAAAATGCTATATATTTTCCAAGAATCCTTATTAACAAAAAGATTAACAGAAGAAACAAACAAACAACAACAACAACAAAAAATTAAGATTCAAGGCAGTAAGAAGTTCAACTTGAAGAGTTCAAGAAACACTACACTGAGAAGGTAGCATTTGAGTTGTCTCTCAGAGGACAGATAAAATTTGGACAGAAATTGGAGAGGATGGGAAGCCGGTAAAGGTAGTAGATATTAGGATATAAGAAGAGAGCCTTCCATGGAAAACAGTTAAGACCAAGAAATGATTAGCAATACAGTGTCAGGGAGCTAGGGTTCAGTGAGGAGAGAGGGATTCACTTTGGTTGGAACATTGGGTACAGGTGGGGCAATGTAATAATAACTAATATTTAGCAATGTGTCAGGCTCTGTGCTGATTCCCTTATGCACCTTATTTAATTAATCATCATCACCACCTACTTTACAAATGGGGAAATTATGTCTCAAGGAAGGAAAATAACTTTCCAGTCACACATTGTGTGCTGGAGTCATGATGAAAAACCAGGTATGTCTGATTCCAAAGCCTATGCTAGACACCCTTCAAGGCCATTCTCTCTTTTCCTCTGTTGGTGTAGATGCACAAAGGTAGTGAAGTGGTTAAAATAGTCAAAACTCAGCCCTATGCTATGTATGGCTTTAATTATTCTTTACTACTGATTACTTTGATAGTAAAAGGATATTCAAGAAGGAAGCAGCCCATATTATAAAGGTCTGTCTATATTATAAAGCCTTTCTGCTCATGTGTGTCTCATTGAAATGATGGAAGGGCTTTGCCAACATTAAGGTAAACAAGGAGAAAACATTTATAAGCACCCTTTTAAACTTTCTAGAGCTATGCATTCTAAAATCCCTTCAAGTTATTCCCTGGCTGCTGTGGCTCAATGGATTGAGCACTGCCTTTGAACTGAAAACTAAAATCCCTTCAAGTAAAAAATGGGTAAGATCAAAAGGGACAAAGGTGGCCTTTCTACTGCAAAGATTGTTGTTTAAGCTTTAGAGGATCCCATTTATCAGCATGGCTTGATGCAGTTAAACTTTAACCTTCAGTGCAATTAAAGATGGGAGAAATGACATCTCTTAAGGTAGGGTTCTGAGTCTCAACATATTGAACTGGAATGTAGAACATATTATTTTGCTCAATATAGGAATAGAATATAATAGTTTATTGGAAATTAATAACCAGGTGAACATTTAGTCTAGTGACCATGGGCTGTGGCCATGTTTTGAAAGTGACATTTGATACATGAGAAATGGTTAAATATAGAAACCGACCAATGGAAAACAAAAAGTAAAATGTTTAGGAAGGGCTTTTAGTTATAGACCCTTGTAAACTGAAGTTCTAACAGGTCTGTTTTCCATTTATGCCTTCCTCTTTCTTCCATCTCTACCATTTCTCAAAAATTTCCTTTGCTATTCACACATCAGAACATCTGGAATTGGACTCTCAGCACCACCTGCTATAGGAGAGTTTTTCCTGATGAAAATGTTCTTAAATGGTAATTTTAAAATTAGTATTTCTTACTTCAAAAATATGTTTTAAAATCTGGTTCTAAACATACATACAGGTTAAAAACAGTAACAATAAAATATTTTTATCAAAATAAATACCCAAACCTGAAGCTCTTGATAAAAGAATAGAACAAATGAAGGATTCAACACAGAGACTGAAAACAGATACTTCATAGTTTAGACCTGGAAGACTTTACAGTACATCTGTTTAACATCTTGTAATTTGAAGAACCCTTCCTTGAAAAACCTTCTGTACCAAAGACACACAGTATAAACGGTTATGTTATGACTTTCAGATTGAAACCTGCAAAAGTTTATCTGCTGGACTGGACCATTAACTCTTAGTTCTTCTGATTCCAACTGTTAACAAAAATTTTCATGTGTGAATTATAATTAACTTTTGCAGTTTACATCAGAAACACTAGAAAGAATTTTTACTTGGAGAGAGTGAATATGCTGTGGAATGAATACAATGTTTTAGTTGTGATGTCAGAATGGAACTAAAATCTCCCCAGTAGTGATTTATAGGGTGCATTTTAATAATAAACATATATGTCTATATATTGGATTGGGAACACAAGCACTGTATTCGAAATATGAGTATGTTTTAAAACCTCCATAACTGGCAACATTCATTCAAAGTTTTGTTGATATGACAGGAGTATTTGCTTCCAAGTATGTACAGAAAAATGCCCTTATTTGATGTGGCAAAAATCATACTTGATAAGGTAGTACTGTAATCTGGAATAAAGTTATAAAGACATTAGAAATCCCTTTTGAGATTGGTTTGCTACCAGAATCACATTGTTTTTGTTTACAATTTACATGGCTCTGAGGGTTAAAAATAAAAAAAAAAGAATAGTTTCTGTACACATTACGTTCTCTTGTATTTAGCTGTCATGTGGACATGCATTTTCTTGATTTGTAGAAAGTAGATACTCTCTTCTTCCCCAGCTGCACATGAGGCTTACTGCCAGCCTCTTGCCTCTGCCCTCAACATTCAGCAAACACATCTCAGAAATGTTATTTGAAGCTCACTGTGCAGCAAGTGGATGTGTGAGCAAAGGAGAGATATTTCCTTCAGAGACAGACACACCCTCTGACCCAGACGAAGGAAGAATTTGCTGTGCAAAAGGCTTACTGCAAGGGATTTTCCATGTGCATTTTATTATGCTGGAGCTGACCATGGTGACAAGTTACACATTAGCTATCTGTCTTTTCTGAAATTTCACATTCTCTCTCTTTTTTTCCTTGGTAGGGAAAATGATGTAATACTTTATTGCTCATGTAAACAATATCATTTCATTAGAAGGTGTTAGTTTTCCTTTACAAACTGTACTAGCTGAATTCTCCTTGCTTGAATGACATCATGGACTGGTTACATAGTGATTATGTAACTGTGCTCTTGTGCTCTTGGGAACAGTAAGGTGTGTATTCCTACACTGTTAGTAGCCAGAAGTTTTCACTAGGGAAATAAGTTTAGTATACTGCTATTAATTTGGTTTAGAAAATGTCTGCAGACTTCTCAGACAAATAAGACATAGCAGAACATATGGTCTTTGTTATTCTGTAACTCTCCCTCTGTAAAGAAAACACGGTCTATTTCCCATTTGAAAAGGGGTTTACAACAAACTAGTAAATATGGAATGAAGGCTACACATGTACTACATAATTTTATTGAATAGTTATCCTTGTGCACATATATAGATAGCCCTCTTTCACACCAACAAAGTCCACAACATAGCCACATAGATGTATTCCCAGCTGGTATTAGCATAATTATTACCACATTATACATAAGCCTGTGGAATAATAGCCTGAGAGATTTAGATGGCTTGTTTCTTAAATGAAGGCAGGTGGGGAGGGAGAACCAGATTTTGGAACAATTTCTTTTCTCCTCTTTAGAAGTAATAGGGCAGGAGTCTATAAAATTACTGAGGTTGACCATGAAGCCTCTCTGCTGGAAGGAGTCCTCATTTAATGGTGGAAATGTTGAGCTTCTCTTTTGTCTTTCCTATTGAAGCACAAATGAAATACTTTTCCTCTAGTTTAATATAGTTCCTGTTGGTCAAGATCTCTGACTTTCTTTCTTTCTCTGTTGTACTTTTTCCTGGAGTTGATAAGATGAGAAATCTGGATTTACTAATTCTAAGTTTACGGCAAGAACCAAAAATAAAATATAATGTAAAATGTGGCCTTACCTGAATGTTCAGGGTGTTACATGCTGTTAAATCCAGGTTTAGTTGTAAAAAGGAACGGAAGATAAAGGAACAGAATTTTATGAAAGTAAGAGCTAGTCCATGTGTACAGGTTCTGTAAGATCAGTCAACAGACTAAACATGGATTTAGTGTGCTGTCCTTTTTCCTTCCTCCCTCCCTCCCTCCCTCCCTCCCTAGTGGTTTCTATATGCATACAGAGAATAAATAGCATGATAGCCACAGAATTCTCATGGATGTGTTCTTTTAAACTTCTGATTTGGGAAATATCCAGAGAATTGTATGATTAGGCTAATGCTGACATTGGTGAATGTGAGCAAACCAATATACTCTTTGTGGGTTTATTACATCTTCTGTGTCTGAGTGATTTGTTTGTAAGATTGCTTTAAAGTGATCAGATGGGCTTAGCCATGTATGTCTATAAAACCACAATCATATATAATGTGGACCATATGAATTTGAACATCCAAGAAGTCAGTCTTCAAGTATAGTACTCAAGTGTATCAACTTCCACATGAGTTTTCTATTTTGAATGTTAGTAAAGCTCCTTTCTCCTAGGCCAGCTTACACTCCAATATAGGTTACCATTCCACACAGTAGACTTATAGGAAGGGAATGCAAACATATCAGTCTGGCATTGCTGTCTGGTCTACTGGACTCTCACTTAATCCCTGTGTAGTATTCTCAAATTGCATTAAGTACGAAAGTTACTTAATGTTTAATTATAAATAAATTATCTGATATGAAATGTGTTATTCTCATAAACTGGATTTTTTCATGATTAAGAAAGAGAATTAGATTACAACAAGCCTATTTCAAAGTAATGTGGCTATTTTTCCATTATTGTTTGCAGAGTTAATAATTGATAGTACAAAAACTTAGGACCTTACAATTAAACCCTGATGCCCAAAGGAACTTGCTTAATGTTTTATTTTTTGAGTACTGATAGAATATTCAGTGTAGTGAGGAACAAAAGTTAAGTGAATGTATTCACAATTCAAATAAAATCAGCTAAAGTAGTGTTTGCCATTAATAATATCATCTTAGAGTTATGAAATAGAAAAGGACCCTGGAGGATTTCTGGTCTAAACAACTCGTTTCATAGATGAAGAATCAGAGTCTTAGAGAGGTGAAGTGACTTTTTTACTCTGGGACATAATAGCTCAGCTGTAATACTCAGTCCTGTTGATTCTCTAAGCACCATAAGCTGCCTGTTCCCACTAGCTCATCTTCTCATCTTTTTTTTTTTTTTTTTGCCCAATTTCTGCAGCACCTTTCAGGCTGAATACTTAGTCTTGGGTCTTCCCCAACTCCAGTCCACCCTGCATACCAATGTAAGATTAACCTTCTTTAAACATGTCTTATCAAGAATTTCTTCACAGAAACAGAACCAGTTGGGGACACACACACACACACACATACACACACACACCTGGGAGAGCCACTGGTATGTTTAGTCTGAAGGTCTGAGAACAAGGAGAGCCAACATTGTAAGTTCCAGTCTGAGGGCAGGAGAAGAACAATGTTCCAGTTCAAATAGTCAGGTGAACTCCCCACTTACTCAGTCTTTGTTCTATTTGGGTCTTCAATTGATTCATGACATGCACCCACATTAGGGAGGGTGATCTGCTTTAGTTAGTCTATGGATTTAAATGTTAATATTATCCAAAAGTGTTCTCACAGACACACTCAGATTAATGTTTGAACAAATATCTGGTACATCATGGCTCAGTAAAGCTGACACAAAATTAACTGTCATAACTTCCTTAAGAAGTTATAATGTCTTATTGTATTTTTCTTTTTAGTACAGAATTTTATTTCAAAACGTTTTCACGAGTCTTCTTATATCTTCTCTTGGTCCCAGGAAGAACAGGAGAGAACACTGATTCTGAGTGGCAGATTATTCCCAGGTACTAAGAAAATCTCTTAGTGTTTATTATTTTTTTTAATTTTATTTAGTTATTTTTCAAGTACAGTTTTTTGTCTATTTTTCGCATCCCAGCCTCCCCCGCCCCTTGCTCCCCACCTCCCTCCCATTTCCACCCCCTTAGTTCTCGTCCCTGTGTCCTTCCTATTTGTTCCTCCAAATCCCTCCCCCTTTTTCCCCTTAACTTCCCTTCCTTCTCCCCTCTGGTCACTATCCCCTTGTTCTCTATTTCAGTGTCTTTGTTTTTTGTTTTTGTTTTTTCTGCTTGCTTGTTTGTTTTGTTGTTTAGCTTCCTGTTAAAGGTGAGATCATATGGTATTTGTCTTTCAGCACCTGGCCTATTTCACTCAGCATAATGCTTTCCAGTTCCATCCATGTTGTTGCAAAAGGTAGTAGCTCCTTCTTTCTCTCTGCAGCATAGAATTCCATTGTGTATATGTACCACAATTTTTGGATCCATTCATTTACTGATGGGCACCTAGGTTGCTTCCAACTCTTGGCTATTGTAAATTGTGCTGCTATGAACATTGTGGTGCATAGGTTCTTTGATATTGATGTTTTAGGATTCTTAGGATATAATCCCAGCAGTGGAATTGCTCGGTCAAAAGGCAGGTCGATTTTTATTTTTCTCAGAAAATTCCATACTGTTTTCCATAATGGTTGTACCAGTCTGCACTCCTACCAACAGTGAACTAAGGACCCCTTTTCCCCACAACCTCTCCAACATTTGTTTATGATAGCCATCCTGACTGGTGTAAAGTGGTATCTCATTGTGGTTTTAATTTGCATCTCTCTGATAGCTAACGATATTGAGCATCTCTTCATGTGTCTCTGAATGTTCTGTATGTCCTCCTTGGAGAAGTGTTAGTTCAAGTCCTTTTCCCATTTTCTAATTGGGTTGGGTGTCTTCTTAGAGTGGAGTCGTGTAAGTTCTTTGTATATTTTGGAGATTAAACCTTTGTCTGAGGTATCAGTGGCATATGTTTTCCCATACAGTTGGTTGTCTTGCTAATTTAATACTGTTTTCTTTAGCCATGCAGAAGCTTTTTATTTTGATGAGATCCCATTTGTTTATTCTTTCCTTTACATTCCTTACTCTAGGGGACATATCAGTAAAGAAGTTGCTGTGCGAAATATCTGAGATTTTCTTGCCAATGTTATCCTCTAGGACTTTAATGGTGTTATGACTTACATTTAAGTCTTTTATCCACCTTGAATTTATTTTGGTGCATGGTGTAAGTCTGTGCTCAAGTTTCATTTTTTTGCATGTAGCTGTCCAGTTCTCCCAACACCATTTGTTGAAGAGGCTATCTTTACTCCATTTTATGTTACTGCCCCATTTCTCGAATATTAATTGACTGTAGAGAATTGGGTTGATTTCTGGGCTCTCTGTTCTGTTCCATTGGTCTATGTGCCTGTTTTTATGCCAGTACCAGGCTGTTTTGATTACAGTGGCCTTGTAATACAGTTTGGTATCAGGTATTGTGATCCTTCCTACTTTGTTCTTCTTTCTCAAAATAGCAGCTGCTATTCGGGCTCATTTATGGTTCCATATAAATTTTTAAAGTGTTTGTTCTATGTCTGTGAAATATGCCATTGGTACTTTAATAGGTATTGCATTGAATCTGTATATTGCTTTGGGTAGTATGGACATTTTGATGATGTTAATTCTTCCAATCCATGAACAAGGTATATGTTTCCATTTGTTTGTATCTTCCTTGATTTCGTTCTTCAGGGCTGTGTAGTTTTCTGCATACAGGTTTTTTACCTCCTTAGTTAGGTTTATTCCCAGATATTTTATTTTTCTTTTTGCTATATCAAATGGGATTTTTCTCTTTATTTCTGCTTCTGCTGATTCACTGTTGGTATACAAAAGTGCCTTTGATTTCTGGATATTGACTTTGTAACCAGCTGTTGTGCCAAACTCATTAATTAGTTTGAGCAGTTTTGGGGTAGAGTCTATAGGATTTTCCATGCACACTATCATGTCATCTGCAAACAGTGAAAGTTTTGCTTCCTCCTTTCCTATTTGGATGCCTTTTATTTCCTTTTCTTGCCTGATCGCTGTGGCTAAAACTTCCAATACTATATTGAATAGAAGTGGTGAAAGTGGACAACCTTGTCTTGTTCCTGATCTTAGTGGAAAAGCTTTTAGTTTTTTCCCATTGAGTATGATATTGGCTGTAGGTCTCTCATATATGGCCTTTATTATTTTGAGAAATGCTCCCTGTATTCCCACTTTGCTGAGTGTTTTTATCATAAATGGGTGTTGTACCTTATCGAAAGCTTTTTCCACATCTATTGATATGATCATGTGATTTTTGTCTTTGCTTTTGTTTATGTGATGTATTACATTTACTGATTTGCGAATATTGTACCATCCTTGCATCCCTGGGATGAATCCTACTTGATCATGTTGTATGATCTTTTTGATATATTGTTAGATGCGATTTGCCAATATTTTGTTGAGGATTTTAGCATCTATGTTCATCAGCGATATTGACCTGAAGTTTTCTTTCTTTGTTGTGTCTCTATCTGGTTTTGGAATTAGGATGATGCTGGCTTCATAAAAAGAATTTGGGAGTTTTCCATCCTTCTGGATTTTTTGAAATAGTCTGTGGAGAATAGGGGTTAGCTCTTCCTTAAATGCTTTGTAGAATTCTCCTGTGAAACCATCTGGTCTGGTGCTTTTGTGTGATGGGAGTTTTTTGATTACTGCTTCAATTTCTTTTGCTGTTATTGATGTATTTAGATTTTCTGCTTCTTTTTCATTGAGTTTTGGAAGATTGTATTTTTCTAGAAATGTGTCCATTTCCACTAGGTTTTCAAATATCTTGGCATACAGTTCTTCATAGTAATTTCTTACAATCTCTTTCATTTCTGTGGTATCAGTTATAATCTCTCCTCTTTCATTTCTGATTGTGTTTATTTGTGTCCTCTCTCTTCTTTTCTTGATGAGCCTACTTAAAGGCTTGTCTATTTTGTTTATCTTTTCAAAGAACCAACTCCTGGATTCATTGATCCTTAAAATTGTGCTTTTAGTTTCTATGTCATTTAATTCTGCTCTAATCTTGGTTATTTCCTTCCTTCTGCTTGCTCTGGGCTGTCTTTGTTGTTGTTCCTCGAGTTCTTGCAGGTGTAGGGTTAGGTTGTTTGTTTGAAATGTTTCTATTTTCTTTAGGTAGGCCTGTATTGCTATAAACTTCCCTCTCAGGACTGCCTTCGCTGTGTCCCATAAGTTTTGGGTTGTTGTGAGATCATTTTCATTTGTTTCCAGAAATGTTTTGATTTCTTCCCTAATTTCATTCTTGACCCATTCGTTGTTTAATAGCATACCATTCAGTCTCCATGTTTTTGGGTGATTTGGGTTTTTTTCTTTGGGGTCCGTTTCTAATTTCGGTCCCTTGTGGTCAGAGAAGATGCTTGGTATGATTTCAATTTTCTTGAATTTTTTGAGACTCGTTTTGTGTCCTATCATGTGGTCTATCCTTGAAAATGTTCCAACCCTTGCTGGTGTAACTCAGTGGATTGAGCACGGTCCTGCGAGCCAGACAATTGCGGTTCGATTCCCAGTCAGGGCACATACCTGGGTTGCAAGCCAGTTCCCTGCAGGCCAATTCCCAGCAGGGGATGCACAAAAGGCAACCATATTGATTTTTCTCTCCCTTTCTCTCCTTCCCTTCTCCTCTAAAGATAAATAAATAAAATCTTTAAAAAATGTTCCATGTGCATTTGAAAAGAATGTGTATTTAGCTTCTTTGGGATGAAGGGCTCTATATATATCAGTTAAGTCCATTTCATCTAGGGTGTTGTTTAATGCCACAATATCTTTGTTGATAATTTGTTTGGAAGATCTGTCCATTTTTGATAGTGGGGTGTTCAAATCCCCTACTATAATTGTGTTGCTGTCAATATCTTTCTTGAAGTCCTCTAAGATTTTCTTGATATATTTGGGTGCCCCTATGTTTGGTGCATATGTTTACAATGTTAATGTATTCTTGGTGGATTCTTCCCTTGAGTATAATGAAGTGACCTTCTGGGTCTCTCTTTATAGCCTTTTTTTTGAAGTCTATTTTGTCTGATATGAGAATTGCTACCCCAGCTTCTTTTTCTTGTCTGTTTGCTTGGAAAACTTGTTTCCAGCCTTTCACTTTTAGTCTGTGATGGTCTTTTGTCCTGAGGTGAGTCTCTTGTAGGCAGCATATTGTGGGTCATGCTTTCTTATCCATTGAGCTATTCTGTGTCTTTTGATTGGAGAATTTAATCCATTTACGTTTAAGGTTATTATTGATAGGTACTTATTCATTGCCATTTTTGTACCTGTGTTCCTCTTTGTCTCCCTCTTATCCTTCCTTCCCTTAAAGCAGTCCTTTTAGCATCTTTCCAGAGCTGCTTTGGTGGAGGCGTGTTCTTTTAGACTTCTTTTGTCTTGGAAGCTCTTTATTTGGCCATCTATCTTGATTGAGAGCCTTGCTGTGTAAAGTAGCCTTGGTTGTAGGCCTCTGGTTCTCATTACTTGGAATATTTCTTGCCATTCTCTTCTTGCTTGAAGTGTTTCCATTGAGAAGTCCGTAGCTAACCTTATTGGGGCTCCCTTGTATGTTATTTCTTTTTTCTCCCTTGCTGCCTTTAGGATTCTCTCTTTGTCTTGGAATTTTGCCATTTTGATGATGATGTGTCTTGAAGTGGGCCTCCTTGGGTTCCTCTTGGTTGGGACTCTCTGTGATTCCTGGATTTGTGAGACTTTTTTTTTTTATCAAATTAGGAAAATTTTCTCTCATTACTCTTTCAAATACGTTTTCTATCCCTTGTTCTTCTTCTTCTCCTTCTGGTATTCCTATTATTCGGATATTATTACGTTTAATATTGTCTTGCATTTCTCTTAATCCCTCTTCATTCTTTCTGAGCCTCTTTTCATTTTCTTGCTCTTTCTGTGAGATGCTTTCTACCTTGTCCTCCAACTCACTAATCCTATCCTCCGCTTCATCTATCCTACTTTGGAAACTTTCTACTGTGTACTTCAATTCGGAAATTGTATTCTTCATTTCCTCTTGTCTCTTGTAGATAGTTTCCATTTCCTTTTTGATGTTGCTGTAGTTTGCAGAGAGATCATTATAGTTCCCCTGTAGTTTCTGGTAGTTCACTGTTAGCTCTTTGAACTTCGTAATAACCAGTGCTTTGAATTCACTGTCTGATAGTTGATGAGCCTCTATTTCATCTAACATTCTTTCTGAAGTTTCTGCTTTTTCTTTCATTTGGGGATTGTTTCTTTGTCTTCCTATTGTTTGAGACTCTTCTTGTTAGTTTCTGCTTCCAAAATTGATCTGTTCTGAAACACTGGTTTTATGGTGTAAACTTCTGTGGAATGATCCTTGTGCAGACTCCTTGAAGTTTCTTGATGTTCTTCATCTCCACCTACACTCACACTGGTCCTCGCGGTGGTCCCTGCGTTGGTCGCCTACCACTGCTGAATGTCCCCGCTCTAGTAGTCGCCTCCTCAAGCACCCAGGCCCATTACTACAGCAGTGGCACAGAGGCTGGGAATGTCCCGGCTCCCGTATCTGGCTCTCTCTGCCACCCAGGGCCATCACAGGGGTTTGGAGTGTCCCGGTTTCCGTACCTGACTCCCCGGCATCTAGTCCTGTCTTTATGGCAGTGGCACAGAGGCTTAGAAAGTCCCAACTCCTGTACCTGATTCCCCAGTATCCAGTCCCGTTGCTATGGCAGCAGCACACGGGCTGAGACAGTCCCAGTTCCTGTAGAGGGCTCCTCAGGGCCCAGGCCTGTCTCTATGGTGGCGTCACAGGGGCCTTTGGTGACCCAGCTCCTGCAACTGACCATTCCGTTGCTCAGGCCTGTAGCTATGGCATGGGCACAAGGGTGTCCCCGCTCTGGTTCCTGACTCCTCTGTCTCCCAGGACCTTCACAGGGGCTTGGAGTGTCCGGCTCCCGTACCTGACTCCCCGGCTCCCAGGCCTGTTGCTCTGGCGGCAGCACAGGGGCTGCATGAGACCCAGCTCCAGTAGCTGACTCTGCCTCTGTCTGGTGTTTCAGCATCGGTCACAATCTCTGGTCTTTTAATTTCATAAATGCTGGGTAACCGATGGTTTATTGTGCTGTTTCTCTATAGATCTGCCAGGATTTTCACCCATGAGTACAGGAGCTAGTATCAGCTCCATCTTACTCCGTCGCCATCTTCCCAGCATTCCTTATTTTTCTTATTATAAAAGAAATGCATGTTGGTCATAAAATGCAGATAATAGGATACACAAAAGGAAATAAAAGTTTTCCTCAATTCAAAGATCTTAAGTAACCTCTCTTTATAGCTTTTTAGACTTTTATGTGTATAATTAGTTTTATAAAATATATTAATAATTGTTCTGATATGTTATCATTTTTTATGTATACACTTATACCTGCAAAATGTTTTTTTAATGTCCTATTGTTTGCTTTGTGGGTGTCTTATAATGTGTAACTGCACTATTTAATAACAAGTTTATTTTATTTTATACTGAGATACAGCTTTGTACATGTAGCTTTGTGCACATGTTTAATTTTTCTTTTAGAAAAAACCATTACAGTGCTATTAGGGTATAATCCCAGCAGTGGAATTGATGGGTCAAAAGGCAGTTTTGTTTTTAGTTTTCTGAGGAAATTACATACTGTTTTCCATAGTGGCTACACCAGTCTGCATTCCCACCAACAGTGCACTAGGGTTCGTTTTCTCCGCATCCTCTCCAACACTTGTTTGTTGATTTGTTTATGTTGGCAATTCTGACTGGTGTGATGTGAGGGAGATGGGTTTGGAGTGGGGAGAAAATACAAACAACTGTAATTGAACAACAATAAAATAACTTAAATTTAAAAAACTCTTACACATAGAAATCTCACTTTCCTTATCACATCAACTCTTAACTATTTTCACCTTCTAATCCTGTTTTCTACATTTTTCAAAAACAAATCTTATGATTTAGTATCCTCATTTTTATACTGTTATGTTTTTAAATTTTTTATGTGTAATTTTAGCCCTCCAAATGAAGTTCTTTTAGGGAAGAATCCTATTTTATGTTTTTGTGTATAGTTATAAAAATTATTTTATAGTAATTGATCTGAGTGGTTAGTAAAACTTACTATAAGTTGTTAGACTATTTCAGCTAAAATGTTTAAAATCTAAAAAATAATCTATTATAGTTGCTTTCAGCTTTGAAGATTTTATAACTCACAAGATAATTTAAGTGTAAATAAGTTTCTTAATTGTTCCATCATTTGACACGTATCATTGAACACTATCTGTGAGTAGATTATTGCAATGGTAATGTTTGAGAGGGCAGTGAAACACAAGAGACACTATTTCTACATGTAAACATACAAGGTCTGTCCAGAAACTGTCCAGCCATGTATTATGAAAAATAGAGACATTTATTAAAGGAGATACCAGATATAAGAAACATTGTGTGTGGAAAAGTGATACCTTAGTCTCTTTCAAAGTAGGCACCTTGGGACCTTACACAATTCTCTCAACTGAAGCATTATATTCCTTCTCTGCTGGTAACAGAAGGTGCTGAATGAATTTTGCCATGACATGTTTCATGCCACACCAGAATCTCAGACCCAGTAGTTTTTGGAATCTCCAGATCTGCTTCTAGTTCGCTCACTGTCAGTCACCAATATTTGTTGATTTATAGCCCATCACATTCAACATTCTCAGGTGTTCTGCTTGCTGTATGCCTTCCACAATGTGGATCACTTTCAACAGATTCTTGACCATCTTTGAAATGTTTGTGCCACACTTTTATTTGTGCTACACTCATTGCATCATCCCTAAAAGCCTTCTGAATCATTAGAATAATTTCCGTGGAAAAATGTTCAAGTTTAACTCAAAATTTGATGCAGATTCGTTGCTCTGCTCACCCAGTCATTTTGAATGTGATGGCCATAGAGTACACATGCTTACTCAATGGCATCCACCATCCACAATGACTAGTACAGTAAAGTTGTTTATTGCTCACACATGCACGTTCCAGTCTGCTTTCCTTAACTACCAGGTCACATATCCTTATATTAGCAATGGCTGGACTTTTTCTGGACAGGCTTCCTTGTATGGCTAACAATCTAGGTCATACATGATCTATGCCAAATAATTTTGGACACTCATGTGCTTGCCTTGGTATGATGTCCTTTGAACAAATTTTTTCATTTAATTAATGACATGGGTTCTACCCTTTCTGATTATGACATTCACTATTTAGACCAGTGGTTTTTGTGGGGGAGCTTTGCCCACAGAGCCCCCCATCAGCTGCAGATGAGAATAAGTCTACCGAGACATGATCTGCTTGGGGAGGAAAGGTGGCTAAATTCTCAAGAGAGAAGGACCAGGAGCCAGTTCCTCAGTGGGCTTGTATTGGGTTCAATTTGCACAGGAATACAGGTAAAGCTCATCAATTATAGTCGGGCAATAAGGATCAAACAATACATAACATGCAAAGAACTCGGAGGGCTTGTTCTGAGTCAGGGTCAGATAGCTAAAGGGCCATAAAACTTTGGGGAAACAAACTCATTCTGTGCTTAGACCCTTATTACTTAAATTGAGAGTATTAGTAAAGTAGGTTTCACAGGATTTTATGCATTCTTTCTTAGGCCTGATTGCTTTGGGGAACTGGCCCTTTTCAGCACAGGGCCATACCCACCTCTGGCATTGTTTCACACTTAAGTCAGGGAAAAGAAGTAAGACAGCCAAGAGATTAGGAGACTTCTCCCAGACAGAATGAGGACTCAGGCTATGTCAAAACTGAGGGGCAAGGGTCCATCACACCCTTTTTCTATAGCCCCCCAAGTACTTCCCTGAGAGCCCCTTCATTTCCATGCCTGTCTTAGGTCAACCCCATCATCCCCATCATTGGCTAACCAGTCATCCACTAGGGGCTAAGCAGCGTGAAGTAAAAGGGAACAGAGGTGGCACCCCTGCCAGGGAGATAAGCCTTGACTCCTTAGTGGCTTATGGTCCCAAAGCCTCTCTCTCAGCCTTAGCCATGAGGGGTTACAGCTTCTGAAACCAGGCATGGCAGTTCCCAACAGATTTTCATACTTCTTTATCTCATGTCACACATAAACTAATTACCAAAATTCTATGGTACACCAAAACATATACTCTTTTCTAGACTGACAAAAAAACATATAATTTTGATTCATTCACACCAGATGGCTATTGTGTTGGCTGTTGTAATTTTTTTAAATTTGACAATCTAAGGGAGAAGAGGGCAGGGTCCCTGACAAAATAGTCAAGTATTGCATATTTCAGAAAATCTTGCAGCATCCTGGTGTGCTTTATGTGGCTATTCTAGACTTTTTATAAATTGAATAAATTATATATAAAATATTTAATTCTAAATAGAGAATTAATTTTGTAGTAACTAAGTATAAAGACTATAAGTCTTTGAATGATCACTAAATTTAAATTTACTATATAAAAAAGAACAAGCATTAAAGTGTTACAAGCATCTGACTGAAACTTGTTTAGGGAGAAAACACAAAGATGATAAGACAGCATACGTCAGCCTGAAGAATTGATTATACAGTTGGAAATTTGTACACACAAACTCTATAGTATGTGAATTTTCAATGGGGATACAATTCAATATTAACATAATGTGATTTTGGTATAGAGGCAAGAACCATTATTGTGACTAAGAGAGCAGACAAAAGATTCATTCACAAAAAGACATTTAACTAGGAAGTTGAAGATAAGTGAAATTTTGGTGTGTGAATTGTGGGTAGTAAATTAGAGGCATGAAGAAGCAGTATAAACATTTGAACATACCTATTTGTTCCTGGAATGTTGAACAGTCTATTGTAGTAGAAGAAGTGATAAGGATGGAGGAAAGTGGTAGAAGATAAAACTGGAAAAGTAGGTTGGGATCTGATTCTGAGGAATATCCAATGCATCTTAAGCAGTTCAGAATTCATTTTAGAGGTAGTGGAAGCCAACTAAGAAATGCTTTTAAGGAGAGGATGGAATAACTGGGTTTAACTCTTAGGATAATTCAATTTTGCCACAGAAAATAGATTACAGGGGCTGGATACTGGAAGCAAGAGAATAGTTGGGAGTCCTTGTTCAGGATGACTTTCCACAACCATAAATTCTTATTTATAATAATGACTCTTCCATTTGATGAGGAGACACTTTAATTAAATTTAAACCCTCTTTGGTTTCATTTGACTTTGGGTCTTCCAGTACTTTTATAGGACATTAACATGTTATATCTTTTCTTCTGCTATGGGTTGTATCTCTTTCAATAAGGAGGGAATATTTGTATTGTCATAGGTGTTTCCACTGGTATGAAGTATTCTTGATATTTAACAGTTCAGATTTCATCTTCTCTTAAATATTAAGGCTTTTATAAGGCTGTGTTTGCTTCCTGTGGCAGACTGTGTTCCATTCCACATTTTCACTTTTCAGACATAAAGGCAGTAACAGAGGCAGATCCAATCTAGATCTATTTATTCCTGGGTGAAAAATAGCTTTACTGCTCTCATTCAGGCATTCATTATAACAATTTCCTTATAGGGGTTCTATCCTGATACTTATAACCAACAAAGATTTATTTGAGAGCCATATAATTATACACTATGAAGAAAATGTGAACTAAATTTATTAAATAATTATTTTAATATTAAAAGCAAGTACAAATATAGGAATATATTTTCCTTGGACCCCAATTTCAATTCCCTTACAAACTTTTCCCTAGCCAGAATAGTCATTTTTCTTTTCTCTTTCCCTGTTTAGGCATGACCTCTTTTACTGTCTTACCAGGTACTTTAGATGTTTTGCAAGTTTTACATACATTTTATTTACTTTTTTTTTCAGGATGCATTTATTATACTATTAGAGCTTTCCTGATCTGGCTAGAAAGTGTTTTTTTCATTGTTGTTCAGTTACAATTGTCCCAATTTTTTTCCCAACTGTTCTCCCCTGCCCCAATCACCCCTCACACCTTGCTCTCTCAGTCATTCCCCACCCTGTTGTCTATTACCATGGCTCCTTTATACATGCTCCTTGACTAGACCCTTCTTCTTTTGCCCATTACTCCCTCCCCACTTCCCTCTGGTCACTATCAGTTTGTTCCTTCTTTCCATGTCTCTGGTTCTATTTTTCTCATTTGTTTTGTTCATTAGGTTCCAATTATAGGTGAGATAATATGATATTTGTCTTTTGCTACCTGGCATATTTCACTTAGCATAATGCTCTCCAGATCCATACAGGACACTGTGAAGGGTAGGAGCTCCTTCTTTCTTCCTGCTGCATAGTATCCCATTGTGTAAATGTACCACAATTTTTCATCCACTCATTTACTGATGGGCAATTAGTCTCATTGCAGCACTTTCCCTTCTTGTTTTTTATCTTTTACTCTTTTTTATGTTTCTTTTTTCTTGTCTCTTCTGTGTTATTTTCCTCCTGACAGCCTGCTCCATGCCTTTCATCAGGCTTCAATGCTCTGTGTCTTTACAACAATTCCTTGCTCAGAGCTCCTCACTAAGCCACTCATAGGCCGCTGCTTTCAAGTGGGCATGCTCTTTAGCTAACAGATATTTCTAGGACCCACTTATGATTGTCCTCTTATGCCACTTCTGTTTGTATGGAGTACAACATTCTTGCTCTCCCACTCCTCTCTCTGCACAGCTTTTCTACCTCCAGCCCCCTGCCCACTTTGGTTAAATCCTTATCTAGTATTTTGGACTTTGCATTGAAAAGCTGAAAATTGATATAAAAGACAACTGGGTTTCTTCTAAATATAAAGTTCTATTTATTTTCCCTTGCGATATCCTATTTCTTTGGAGGGGAAATATTGACTCTCAGGCTGAATGCTACTGGGTGTACTATCACCTCTATAGACATTTTAAATTCATACTTACATTACTTGCTTATAACTTTAAAATACACTTAAGCTATCTCTCACCAAGTTTAAAAACAGAGAAGTGGTTTAGTTAAATTCCTAGGGAGTATACAATCTAAGGCAGAAAGAGAAGTAAATATATATTGTGCTAGATTGTAATAAATATTGAGACATCATAATGAAGTATACTCATGCATTCACAGACACACACAGCAATGGACACCATATGTACTAATTTCTGTGATTGTGAGGCATTAGAAGACATACTTGCTTTTCACAAGAAAGAGCAGTCTATTTGGAGAGACAAACATGAATTCATATGATTACAAAACATTGAGATTAAGAATAAACTGACTAACCAAAGGGGAGGTAGAATGAGATAATGGGGGACGAAGGGGGAAGGGTTTTCAGGAACATGTATAAAGGACACATGGTCAAAAACAAAGTGGGGTAAGTGGGGTAGGAAGTGGGGATGTCTGGCATGAGGGAAGTGGTGAGATGAAAATGGAGACAACTCTACTTATACAACAATAAAAATATTCAAAAGAAAAGAAGGAAATTCAAATTAAGGTTGAAATGAAATAACACTATACATTAGAATGCCTAAAAAAAAAAACCTAAGCATTTAAAAAAAGGAATGTGATAGGATGAGGTCCATAATACAGATATGTAACAACCATCTTTTAAAAAAATATTGAAGTTATTGGGGTGACAATGGTTAATAAAATTATGTAGGTTTCAAGTATATGATTCTATAATACATTGTGTATTATGTGTTCACCACCCAAATCAAGAGTCCCTTCATCACACTTATCCACACTTTATGCTCTTCTACCACCCCACCCACTTCACCTCCGGTATGACCATACTGTTGTTTGTGTATGAAATTTTTTTCCTGTGCATAATCCCTATAACTTTTTCATCCAGCCCCTTAACACCCTCTCCTCTTTGAGAGTTTTGAGTCTGTTCTCTGTATGTATGACTTTGTTTCTGTTTTGTTTGGTACTTTATTTTATTCAATACATTTCAAATATAAATGAAATCATATGCTACTTGTCTTTCTCTGACTGCCTCATTTCACTTAGCAAATACTCTCCAGGTCCATTCATGTTGTCACAAAAGGTAAGATTTTCCTTTTTTTCTTTTTTATGGCTGCGTGGCATTCCATTGTGTAAACGTACCATAGGTTTTTTTATCCACCTGTCTAGTGATGGACATTTGGGCTACTTCTAAATGTTGGCTATTGTAGATAAAGCTGCAAAGAACATTGGGGTGCATGTATTCTTTTGAATTAGTGTTACAGACTTCTCTGAATAAATTCCCAGAGGTGGGATTGCTGGATCATAAGGGAATTTCACTTTTAATTTTTTGAGGTAATTCCATATAGTTTTTCACAGTGGCTGCACCAATCTCTGTTCCTACCAACAGTGCACAAGGGTTTCCTTTTATATATGTCCTCACCAACACTTACTTATTGATGATAGCCATTCTGACAGTTGTGAGGTGAAACCTTATTGTGGTTTTAATTTGCATTTCTCTGATGATTAGTGAAGTTAAGCATCTTTTCATGTTTATTGGCCATCTAGACATTGTGTTTGGGGAAGTGTCTATTCAGGTATGTTGCCTATTTTTTAATTAGATTGGTTTTATTTGGTGTTGTTTTATTATTTCTTTATAAGTTTTGAATATTAACCCCTTATCACGTGTATTGGCCAATATGTGCTCCCATTCATTTTGCTGTTTCTTTATTTTGCTGATGGTCTCCTTTGCTGTGCAAAACCTTTTTAGTTGGATGTAGTTCTATTTGTTTCTTTTCTTCTTTTATTTTCTTACCTGAGGAGATGTATGAGAGAAAATATTGCCATAATAAATGCTAGAGATTTTACTGCTTATGTTTTCTTCTAGATTGATTTTTATGGCTTCACTTCTAACATTTAAGTATTTAATCCATTTTGAGTATGTTCTTGTGGGTGGTGTAAAAACATGGTCTAGTTTCATGTTTTTTGCTTTTATCTGTCTAACTTCCCCAAAACCATTTATTGAATAGACTATCTTTACACTATTGTTATGTTCTTACCTCCTTTGTGAAATATTAATTAACCATGAAGGTGTGGGTTTATCTTTGAGATCCATATCCTGTTTCATTTGTCTATATGTCTGTGTTGATGCCAGTACCGTGCTGTTTTGATTACTACAACCCTGTAGTAAGTATATTTTGATACCATGATTCCTCCAACTTTGTTCTTCTTTCTCAAGATTGCATGGCTATTTGGAGTATTTTGTGCTTCCATATAAATTTTTGGAATATTTGTTCTAGTTCTGTGAAATATGCCATTGGCATCTTGATAGAAATTTCATTGAATCTCTATTGAGAGATTTTACAGAGAGATTTTCACTCAATTTCTCTATATGACCCAAGAAATTGCTTTGGGTCATACAGACAATTTTGTGATTCTAGTTCTTCCTATCTATTAACACAGTATATGTTTCCACTTACTTGTATCTTCTTTTTCTTCTTTCAATGTCTTATAATTTTCCTAAATACAGGACTTTTATATCATTTGTTGAATTTATTTTAAGGTATTTTTTATTTGACTGTAAATGGGATTTTTTTTTTTTAGTTTCTGTTTTTGATAGTTCATTGTTGTTGTACAGAAATGCAAGTGATTTCTGGTTATTTATTTTGTATCCTGCTACTTTACTGAATTCATTTATTAGTTCTATTTTGAATTCACATGTTAGTTCTATTTTTACTGAATTCATATATTAGTTCTACTTTTTTGGGCAGAATTCTTAGGGTTCTCTATATATAGGATCATGTCATCTACAAATAATGACAGTTTTACTTCTCCCTTTCCAATCAAATGCTTTTTATTTCTTCTTCCTGTTTGCTGTGGCTGGGACTTCCAGCATTATGTTGAACAAGATGGGTGAAAGCAAACATCACTTGTCTTGTTCCTGATCTTAAGGGAAGCAATTTTGGTTTTTGCTCATCAAGTATGATATTGGCTGTAGGTTTATGATATGTGGCCTTTATTACATTAAGGTGTGTTCTCTTTATTGTCATGTTGCTGAGTATTTTTATATTAAATGTGTACTGGATTTTATCAAATGCTTTTCATTCATCTATATGTATGATTATGTAGTTTTTATTCTTCATTTTGTTTATGTGGTGTGTCACATTTATTGATTTACAAATATTGTACCAGCATTGCATTCCCAGGATAAATTCCTGTTGAACATGAGGTATGATTTTTTTAATGTATTACTGGATCCAGTTTGTAAAATTTTGTTGAGGATTTTAGCATCTTTTATCTTTAGGATCTTTTATCAGGAATCTTGGTCTAAAAATTTCTTTCCTTGTTGTGTATTTATATGGTTTTACAATTAGGATAAATGACTTAGCCTTGTAAAATGATCTTGGGAGTCTTTCCTCCTCTTGATTTTTTGGAAAAGTTTGACAAGGATAAGTGTTATTTTTTCTTTGAATGTTTGGTAATCCTTTTATGAAATCATCAGGTCCAGAGTTTTTTTGTTTTGGGGGGAGGGGTTTCTCTTCTTACTGTTTCAATTTCATTAATTGTTAGTTATCTATTCAGATTTTTTTATTCTTTTTGATTCAGTTTTGGAAGATTGTTTCCTGAAATGTATACATTTCATTGAGATTGTCCAATTTGTTGTTATATAGTTGTTCATAGTCCATTCTTATAGTCCTTTGAGTTTCTTTAGTGTTACTTATTTGGGTCCTCTTTTTTTCTTTTTCTTGATAAATGTGGTTAAAGGTTGGTTAATCTTGTTTATATTTTCAAAGGTCTTGATTTCATTGATATTTTGTAATGAAATTTTAGACTTTATTTCTTCTCTAATATTTGTCATTTGTTTCTTCTTCTATATTTGGGTTTTTTAAATGTTCTTTTTTCAGTTCCTTAATGTGTATGCTGAGATTGTTATGAGATATATATTTCTTCTGTTACTTGAGGTAGGCCTGCAATGCTATCAATTTCCCTCTTAAAATGCTTTTACTGTGTCCCATAGATTTTGGGTTGTTTCCCCATTTTCATTTGTATCAAGCTATCTCTAGATAATTTCCTTGATCTAATTGTTAATCCATTCATTGTTTGGTAACATGTTATTTAGCCTCCATGTCTTCGTATGTTTTTCAAGTTTTTTTTCTTGTGATTGTTTTCTGGCTTTATGCCATTATGGTCAGAAAAGATAAGTAAAATGAATTCAGTTGTCTCGAATTTATTGAGGCTTGTTTTGTATCTTAAAATGTGGTCTATTCTAGAGAATGCTCCATGTGAACTTGAAAAGAATGTATATTTTGCTGCTTTTGAATGAAATGCTATGAAGATATTAGTTAAATCCACTTGATCTACTATGTAAGTTAAGGTCACTCTTTCCTAGTTGACTTCCTGTCTGTAAGATCTATTCTTCGATGTCATTGGGAGGTTAAAAATCACTTACTATGACTGTCTTACTGTCAATCTTTCCTGTTTTGTCCATCAAGATTTACTTTACATATTTAGGTGTGTCTATGCAAGACAAATAAATGTTAGCAAGGTTTATATATTTTTTTTGGATTATTGTCTTTATCATGACATGGTGTAGTGTTTTTTGTTACTTACTTGTAAATAGCCTTTCTTTTAAAGTCTATTTTGTCTGATATAACTAACTATTCCTTCCCCAGCTTTTTTTTTCTTTTCTATTTGCATGAATTGTCTTTTTCTCTCCCTTTTCTTTTAGTCTGTGTGTGTCTTTCCTTTTGAGGTGGGTCTCTTTTAGACAGCATATAAATGGGTCTTGATTTCTAATCTATTCAGCTACCCTATGTCTTTAGATTAGAGTATGTAAGCCATTTACATTTAAAGTGATTTTTTACAGATACCTATTTACCACAATTTTATTTTTTAAGTACATTCCTCTTTTATTTTTATATTCTTATCCTTTTTAAAGAAGGCTCTTTAACGTTACTTGTACTACTATTTAGTGGTACCCAACTCCTTTAGCCTTTTCCTCTCTGGGGCGCTCTTTTTTTATTTTTTATTTTTTTCAGTTTTCAATGATAGCCTTGCTGGTTAAAGTAGTTAGGTTGTAGGTACTTGTCTTTCATCAGTTTGAATATTTCATGTCATCCTTTATGGTCTTAAATGTTTCTGTTGACAAATTACCTGACATTCTTAAAGGAGCTTACTTGTGGGTAACTGTTTTTTCTCTTTTTTTTTAAAAAATATTTTCTTCATTTATTTTTCTAGAGAGGGGAAGGGAAGGAGAAAGAGTGGGAGAGAAATATCAATGTGTGGTTGCCTCTCATGCGTCCCCTGCCGGGAACTGGCCTGCAACCCAGGCATGTGCCCTAACTGGGAATCGAACCGCGATACTCTGGTTCGCAGGCCCGCGCTCAATCCACTGAGCTACGCCAGCCAGGGCTGTTTTTTCTCTTGATGCTTATAAGATACTCTCTTTGTTATTATTCTTCGCTATTGTATTTACGATGGGCCTTGTTGTGGATGTCTTTGGCATTAGCTTGTCTGAGACTCTCTGAGGTTTCTGACTTTTTGCATCTTTTTCTCTTTACCATGTTGGGGAATTTTCCAGTCATCATTTTTTTGATAGGTGCTTCCTTTTTGTTGTTCAAGTAGAATTGTCTCCATTTCCTGTCACCACTTTCACACCCACCACCCACCCCAACCTTCCATCCCCACTCCTATGCCCTTTTGATATCATCCATGAGTCCTTTATACATGTTCCTTGATGACTCATCTGCTTCTTTCCCTGATTGTCCACCTCCTGTCTCCTCTGGTTACTGTCAATTTGTTCTTTATTCGCATGTCTCTGGTTGTATTTTTCTGGCTTGTTTGTTTTGTTAATTAGGTTTTACTTATAGGTGAGATCATATGGCATTTCTCTTTTGCCACTTGGCTTCTTTCACTTAGCATAATGTTCTCCAGTTCCATCCATACTGTTCTGATTGTTCTTTTTCCTTCATACTATTCCACTGTGTAAATGTACTATAGCTTTTTGATCCACTCCTTTACTGATGGCATTTAGGTTGTTTCCAGCACTTAGCTATTGTAAATTGTGCTGCTATGAACACTGGGGTGCATAGGTTCTTTTGAATTGGTGTTTCAGGGTTCTTAGGATATAATCCCAGCAGCAGAATTGCTAGGTCAAAAGCAGTTTTGTTTTTAGTTTTCTAAGGAAATTCTTCTTCTTTAAATTTATTTATTTAATTGTTGTTCAAGTGCAGTTTTTTGTTTTTTACTCATATCCCATCCCACCACCCCCAGTGCTCCTTACCTCCCTCCCATTTCCACTACCCTTAGTTTTTGTCTATGTGTCTTTTATACTAGTTCCTGTAAATCCTTCCCCCTTTCCCCTTGAAATTCCCTCTCCTTTCCCTTCTGGTCACTGTTAATCTGTTTTCTATTTTAGTGTCTTTGGTTATATTTTGCTTGCTTGTTTTGTTCTTTAGGTTTCAATTAAAGGTAAAATTATATGGTATGTGTCTTTCACTGCCTGGATTATTTCACTCAGCATAATGCTTTCCAGTTCCATCCATACTGTTGCAAAGGGTAGGAGCTCCTTCTTTCTTTCTGCTGCATAGAATTCCATTGTGTAAATGTACCATAGTTTTTTGATCCATTCATTTACTGATGAGCACCTAGGTTGCTTCCAACCCTTGGCTATTATAAATTGTTCTGCTATGAACATTGGGGTGCATAGGTTCTTTTGGATTGGTATTTCAGGGTTCTTAGGATATACTCCTAGCAGTGGAACTGCTGGGCCAAAAGGCATATTCATTCCTAGTTTTCCTAGAAAATTCCATACTGTTTTTATAGTGGTTGTATGAGTTTGCAATCCCACCAATACTGAACTAGGGTCCCCTTTTCCCCAAAACCTCTCCAACACTTGTTGTTTGTTGCTTTGTTTATGATGGCCATTCTGACAGGTGTAAAGTGATACATCATTGTGGTTTTAATTTGCATCTCTGTGATAACTAACGATATTGAACATCTTTTATGTGTCTCTGGATCCTCTGTATGTCCTCCTTGGGGAAGTGTATGTTCAAGTCCTTTGCCCACTTTTTAATTGGGTTGCTTGTCTTCTTAGAGTGGAGTCATGTGAGTTCTTGGTATATTTTGGAGATTAAACCTTTGTCTGAGGTATCATTGGCAAAGATGTTTTCCCATACAGTTGGTTCTCTTTTCATTTTAATATTGTGTTTAGCTGTGCAGAAGCTTTTTATTTTGATGAGATCCCATTTGTTTATTCTTTTCTTTATGTCCCTTGCTCTAGAGGACATATCAGTAAAAGTGTTGCTGTGTGAAATATCTGAGATTTTCCTGCGATAGTTTTCCTCCAGGATCTTTATGGTATTATGACTTATATTTAAGTCTTTTATCCACCTTGAATTTATTTTGGTGTATGGTGTGAGTTGGTGATAGAGTTTCATTTTTTGGCATGTAGATGTCCAGATTTCCCAACACCATTTGTTAAAGAGGCTATTTTTCCTCCATTTTCTGCTTCTTCCTCCTTTGTCAAATATGAACTGTTCATAGAAAGTGGGTTTGTTGCTGGGCTCTCTATGCTGTCCCATTGGTCTCTGTTGCTGTTCTTATGCCAGTACCAGGCTGTTTTGATTATAGTAGCCTTTTAATACAGTTTGAAACCAGGCATTGTTATTCCCCCCACTTTGTTCTTCTTTCTCAAAATTGCTGTAGCAATTTGGGGTTGTTTAGTGTTCCCTACAAATTTCTGAAATGTTTGTTTTATATCTTTGAAATATGTCAGTGGTACTTTAATAGGGATTTAGTTGAATCGATAAATTGCCTTGTGTGGTATGACCATTTTGATGATGTTAATTCTTCCAATCCATGAGCATGATACATGCCTCCATTGGTTAGTCTCTTCCTTATTTTCTTTATTCATTCTTGTGTAGTTTTATGAGTACAGGTCTTTTACCTCCTTGGTTAGGTTTATTCCTAGGTTGCTAAAGCAAATGGAACTTGTTCCTGATTTCTGTTTCTGATATTTCATTGTTGGTGTACAAAAATGGCATTGATTTCTGAATAATGACTTTGTGTCCTGCTGTTTTGCCAAATTCACTTATTAGATCAAGTATTTTTTTTGGTGGAGTCTATAGGATTTTCTATGTACACTATCATGTCATCTGCAAACCATGATAATTTTGCTTCCTCCTTTCCAATTTTGATGCTTTTTATTTCTTTTCTTGTCTGATTGCTGTGGCTAGGATTTCCAATAATATGTTGAATATGCATGGCAAAAGTGAGCATCCTTGCATTGTTCCTGATCTTAATGGGAAAGCTCTAAGTTTTTGCCGATTGAGTGTAATGTTGGCTGTAGGTCTCTCATATATACCCTTCATTATGTTGAGGAAATCTTCCTCTATTCCCACTTTGCTAAGTGTTTTTATCATAAATGGGTGCTGTACTTTATCAAATGCTTTTTTTGCATCTATTGACATGATCATGTGATTTTTGCTATTTGTTTAGTTTATGTGATGCAGTACATTTTTAAAAAAATATTTTATTTATTTATTTTTAGTGAGAGGGGAAGGGAAGGAGAAAGAGTGGGAGAGAAACATCAATGTGTGGTTGCCTCTCATATGTCCCCTCCTGGGGACCTGGCCTGCAACCCAGGCATGTACCCTGACTGGGAATTGAACCAGTGACTCTTTGCTTCACAGGCCCATGCTCAATCCACTGAGCTACACCAGCCAGGGCTGCATTACATTTTTATATTTGTGAATATTTTACTATTCTTGCATCCGTGGGATAAATCCCACTTGATTATGGTGTATGATCTTTTTAACATATTGCTGGGTGCAGTTTTCGAATATTTTGTTGAGGATTTTTATCTATGCTATGTTCATTAGCAATACTTGTCTGAAGTTTTCTTTCTTTGTTGTATCTTTATCTGGTTTTGAGATTAGGGTGATGTTGGCTTCATAAAAAGAGTTTGGAAGTCTTTCGTTTTCTTGGATTTTTTTGAATACTCTGAGAAGTATAGGGGTTAGCTGTTTCTTAAATGTTTTGTAAAGTTCTCCTTTGAAATCCATGGATTTTGCCTGCTGAGAGTTTTTCTCTTTATTATTACACTTTCAATTTCAGTAGGTAGTATCAGTCTGTTCAGGCTTTCTGCTTCTTTTTGATTCACTTTAGGAAGATTACATTTTTTTAAACTTTTTTTTGTTGATTATGCCATTACAGTTGTTCTATTTCCCCCCTCCATTCCCCTCCACCCTGCACACCCCTCCCATACCATTCTCCCCCCTTTAGTTCATGAACACGTGTATCAAGTTCTTTAGATTCTATATTTCCCCTACTATTCTTACCCTCCCCCTATTTTCTATCTATTGTCTATGCTACTTATTTTCTGTACTTTCTCCCCCCTTCTCCTTCTCCCACTCCCCTGTTGTTAACCCTCCACATGATCTTCATTTTTATGGTTCACTCCTGATCTAGCTGTTCTCTTAATTTGCTTTTGTTTTAGGTGTGGTTGTTAATAACTGTGAGTTTGTTGTCTTTTCACTGTTCATCTTTTTTATCTTCTTTTTCTTAGGTAAGTCCCTTTAACATTTCATATAGTAAGGGCTTGGTGATGATGAACTCCTTGAATTTGATCTTATCTGAGAAGCACTTTATCTGTCCTTCTATTCTAAATGAAAACTTTGCTGGATAGAGCAATCTTGGTTGTAGGTCTTTGGATTTCATGACTTGGAATACCTCTTTCCAGCCCCTTCTTGCCTGTAAGGTCTCTTGAGAAATCCGTTGACAGTCTGATGGGCACTCCTTTGTAGGTGACAGTCCCCTTAGCTCTTGCTGCTTCTAGGATTCTCTCCTTCATTTTAATCTTGGCTAATATAATTATGATGTGCCTTGATGTGTTCCTTCTTGGGTCCAACTTCTTTGGGACTCTCTGAGCTTCCTGGATTTCCTGGAAGTCTATTTCCTTTTCCAGATTGGGGCAATTCTCCTTTATTATTTGTTCAAATAAGTGTTCCACTGGTTGCTGTTCCTCTTCCACTTCTGGTACCCCTATAATTCGGATGTTGGAATGTTTAAAGATGTCCTGGAGGTTCCTAAGCCTCTCCTCATTTTTTTTGAATTCTTATGTCTTCATCCTTTTCTGTTTGGTCATTTTTTTCCTCTTTCTGGTCCACTCCTTTGATTTGAGTCCCAGTTTCCCTTTCATTACTATTGGTTTCCTGTGCATTTCCATTCATTTCAATTAGTTTAGCCTTCATATATTCCTCTATATTGTGACTATAATCAACCAGTTCTGTGAGCATCTTGATCACCAGTGTTTTGAACTGTGCATCTGAAAGTTTGGCTATTTCTTCATTGCTTAGATTTATGGGCTCTGGGGCCCTGAGTTGTTCTTGAGCCATGTTTTTATCTGTTTGTGCCTGTTACATAGGTGGAGAGGCACCTTGGTATTTACCTGGGCGGGGCCACCCAGATTGCAGGTTTGAATTGCTGTATGTGGGGGTGGGGTCATAGAGGGAGCCATGGCGGTCCCCTTCGGTTACCCAGTCTGCCTCACCGCTTGCCCCTGCCTGCTTATCTCAGCACAAATGTGCGAGTCTGTGGCCCTGTGCCAGTTGCTGGGGCCTGAGAGATCTGTCTCAACGCTTGCCTCTTCACTGGTTTATCTATGGGCAAATGTGGGACCAACTGCAGACAGCCAGCAGCATTTCTTCCCTGGGTTCTGCCAGTAGCTAGCCCGCACCTGGGATCTGCGCCCCTAGCTGCCTGTGCACCGCCCGGATCTTTTTTCCCTGACTGGCTCTGCTGCTGGTTTCGCCCCTCTCACCAGTTTAGCTGAGTGGTCCGTTGTTTCCAGACTTTGTATTCAATTTTCTGTGTAGTTTGGTTGTGTTTATTGTTCTTAAAACTTTATTGTTTTTAGATTTGGTTGTGCGAGGACGAAAAGTGTTCCCACCTACTCCTCCATCTTGACGGAAGTCCCAGAAGGGAAGATTACATTTTTCTAGAAAAAATGTGTAATCTAAATGTTCATTTCACCCAGATTTCAAATGTTTTGGCATGTAATTGCTCATAGTAAATTTTTACATTCTTTTTTATTTCTTTTGTGTATTTTAATTTCTTCTGTTTCATTTCTGATTTTATTTATTTAGATTCTCTCCCAGTTTTTTTTCTTGATGACTTTACTTAAAGGCTTGTCAATTTTGTTCATTTTCAAAGAATCAGCTTTTGTATTTATTGATCCTTTGAATTGTTCCTTTAGTGTCTATGTTATTTAATTCTGCTCTGATCTTGGTTATTTCTTTTCTTCTAATCACTCTGGGCTTTGTCTGTTGTTGTTTTTTCAGTTCTTGTGGATTTAGGGTTACATCATTTATTTAAAATATTTCTATCTTATTTAGGTAGGCCTGTGTTGCTATGAACTTTCTCTCAGGACTGCCTTCACTGTGTCTCATTAAGTATTGGACTTTTGTGTGTTCATTTTCATTTGTTTCCACAAAATTTTGTTTTTCTTGATCTCATCGTTAATCTGTTCATTATTTCATAGCCTTCTATTCAATCTCCATGAGTGTTTGTGTTTTTAATTGTTTTCCTTAAGGTTGGATTTTATTTTCAAGACCTTGTGGTGGGAGAAAATGCTTGATATGATTTCAATTTTCTTGAATTTGTTGAGGCTCATTTTATGTCCTATCATGTGGTCTATTTTTGAAAATGTTCCATGTGCATTTGAAAAGAATGTGTATTTTGCTTCTTTGGGATGAAAGGTTCTATCTATATCATTTAAGTCCATTTGATCTAATGTGGTGTTCAATGCCACAATATCCTGGATAATATTTTGTTTGGAGGATCTATCCCTTGTTGATAGTGGAGTGTTAAACCCCCCTACTATAATTGTGTTGCTGTCTATATCTTTCTTGAAGTCCTGAAAGATTCCTATTTGAGTGCTGCTATGTTGGATGCATATATGTTTACAATATTTATATCTTCTTCATGGATACTTTGCTTGGGTATTATGAAATTTCATTCTATTTATGGCCTTTGTTTGGAAGTCTATTTTTTCTGATAAAAGTATTTCTATCCCACTTCTTTTTCCTGTTTATATGCTTGGAATATTTTTTTAACCCTTCACTTTTGGTATGTATAGGTGTTTTCTTCTGAGGTGTATCTCTTGTAGGCAGCATATGTGTTGGTCATGATTTCTTATCCATTCATCTACCTTATGTCTTTTGATTGGAACTTTTAATCCATTTACATTTAAGGTTATTATTGATAAGTACTTATTCATTCCCATTTTACCAGTTTGTACCTGTGTTCCTCTCTTTCTCACTCTTTTTCTTCTTCCTAAAACAATCCCTTTAGCATATCTTGCAGTGCTGGTTTAGTGGAGCTTTATTCTTTTAGCCTTCTTTTGTCTCGGAAACTTATTTCACCTTCTCTTTTAATTGAGACCCTTGCTGTGTAGTTTGGAATATTTCATTACTTGGAATATTTCTTGCCAGTTTTTTTCTGGCTTGCAATGTTCTGTTGAGAAGTCAGTTGGTAGCCACATTGGTTCTACCTTGTATACTTCCTGTTTCTTCTCGGTACCTTTAAGATTTTTTCTTTGTCTTGGAATTTTGTGATTTTAATTATGATGTATGTTGCAGTGGGCCTCTTTGGGTTCCTCCGGCCTTGGACCTTCTGTTCTTTCTGGACTTGTGTGACTTTTTCTCTCTTCAAATTAGGTAAGTTTTTCATCAGTACTTTTTCAAACAGGTTTTCTGTGCCTTGCTTCTCTTTTTCTTCTTCTGGTATCCTATTATATGGGTATTTTTACGTTTCATGCTGTCTTGCAATTCCCTTAACCCCTCTTCACTCTTTTTGAGTCTTTTTTTCCTCTTGTTGCTCTTTCTGAGAGTTTTTTTTTCTACTTTGTATTCCAGCTCAGTGATTCAATCCTCTGCTTCATCTAGCCTGGTTTTGATTCCTTCTACTGTGTTCTTCAATTCAAGAATTGTATTCTTTATTTCCTTTTGGCTCTTGTTGATTGTTTCTGTATCCTTTTTCATGCTGATATAGTTTACACTAAGTTTCTCTTACTTTCCCCATATTTTTTCGTAATTTTCAGTGAGCTCATTGAGCTTCCTTATAAGCACTGTTTTTGAACTCAACATCTGATAGCTGACTTGCCTCTTTTTCATTCAGCACTCTTTTTAGGATTCCTCCTTTTTTTTCACTTGGGGTTTGTTTCTTTGTCTTCCCATTATTTATGAGACTCTTCTTGTTTGTCTCTGCTTCTTAAAATGATCTGATTTCATATGGTGTTTGTCTTTCACTGCCTGGCTTACTTCACTGAGCATAATGCTCTCCAGTTTCATCCATGCTGTCACAAAGGGTTGGAGCTATTTATTGCTTTCTGCTGTACAATATTCCATTGTATAAATGTGCCATAGTTTTTTTATCCACTTATTTACTGGTGGGCACTTTGGCTTTCAGCACTTGGCTATCGTAAATTGTGGTGCTATTAACATTGGAGTGCATAGGTTCTTTTGAGTTGGTGTTTCAGGATTCTTAAGGTATAATCCCAGCAGTGGTATTGCTTGGGCATAAAGCAGTTTCATTTTTAGTTTTATGAGAAAATTCCATACTGTTTTCCACAGTAGCTGCACCAGTCTGCATCCCCACTATAAGTGGATCCCAATAAACAAAACAGAAAAGTATCCAAATGTAACCAGAGACATTGAAATGAAGAACCAATTGACAATAACCAGAGGAGAGGGTGTAGAGGAATAATGAGGAAAAACAGGGAAGCAACATTAAGGATCATGTATAAAGGACACATGGAGAAAGCCATAGGGGTTAGGTTCGAGGGTGGGAGGTGGGGATGTGTGGGGCAGGAGGCCATGGTGGTGTGAAAATAGTGATAATTGTACTTCAGCAACAATAAAATAAATATAAGAATACATTTAAGAAATGATCTGCTTTGTCTTCCTGTTTTTGTTATGTGATCTTTTATGGTAGGAGACCTGTGAGTTTCAGTTGTGCCAGTCTCCTCGATCTCCCAAACTTGATTCTCTTTAGATACCCTTTATGCTGTTTATGTTGGTTCTTTCAATGTAATTGGGTTTTGATTGTTGTTGGGTTGTTCTTTGGTGGGTCCTTCCCTCTAGCTGGTTGGCTGAGATTTACTCTGCTCACCACATCTTGTGTGCTGTTGTGCAGGTGCTACTAGAACAAAACCACAAAGCCCAAGGAACTAACCCACATTTGCAAAATACTGAAACCCCCTGTGCTATTCCACTATCAACAGCAAATTTACCAGTATTAGTAAGGGTATAAACTATTACAACTATTATAAAAAAGGAGAGAGTATATGAGATGGCCTACTGAAACAAAAATAATTTTGAGAAGGTAGAGGGAAGAACACTAATAAGAGCTGCAATTAAGAGCAGTGAGAACAGAGAAAGTAAAATTACATCATGAACTGAATAAAAAAATGAATGGATATGCACAAACTTGGTGGATAAGAAATGAATGTTTAAAAACTATGCAGGAAAGAAGATATTGCAAATCATGGAGAAGACTGCAATGGATTTCGTCTTGTTAGCCTCTAGTATTTACCACTGTTTTTTCTTTCTTGATCCACCTCTGGTGATGTCAGATGGGGAGTGGTCTGCCTGAGCGTGATGGCTGCTGCCATGTGGGGGATGACTCAGCACTGGGATCTTAGAGTCTATTCTCTCAGTTCTCTCCCCAAAGCTTCCATCCTCAATCTCTCCTAGGTGTCTCTACTCTACTCTGCCTCTGCAATTGCCAGAGCTCAGGGTACGTGGCTGCAAATGAAATTTGGGCATTGGCCCCTTAAACAGTTTTTTGCATCTCTAGCTATCTAACTGTCACAGAGAGCAATCCTGCTGCTTTACGCTGCTGGTTGTTATCTGTGTACTTTTGGTTGTTATCTGTGTACTTATCTGGTGCTCTAGGTTGGGGATCCCAGTTTAGGGGTTAGACCCTTCTCTTCTCAGGGGAAGGTCCAACCAGCTACTTAATTATTCTTCCAGTGCTGCCACCTGTGGGAGCCCAGCCAGCCTTCTAAGAGTTTCTACTGCACTCTTTACTCATCAGGTTGTGCTGAAGCTGATTCTCCTGTCTGTCCAAGGTTGTAAGGCTTCTCTCTCACTATTGCTTAGTTGTTTGTTCAAGGCGATTTCTCCACAATTTAGTTGTAATTCCAGGTTGATACTGGGTGGAGGTTAGTGCTACTTCATTCACTCCTCTGTCACCTTGTGTCAGATAAGTTCTAAACCCCTTGCTCTCTTTATGCTTCTTCTGGTTCTGTTTTGATGCAGATGTTATAATGCTGCTTATTGTTCCTAAAATTCCTTAAACTATCCTTATTTAAAAATATTTACCTTTTGCTGCTCTGATTGGGTGTTCTCTACCCCCCCCCTTTTTTTTTTCAAATCACTGATTCAATCCTCTGCTTCATCCAACTTACATTTTATTCCTTATAGTGTATTCTTCATTTCTGACTGGTTCTTTTTTATTGATTCTATTTTTTTTCTCGGTCCTGTTATAGTTGTCACTACATTCCTCGAGCATCCTCATATTGACTTTTTGAACAATATATTTGATAAATTGCTTTCCTCCTTTCCATTTAGCTCATGTTCTGTAGATTTCTCTTGTTCTTTCATTTGTGGCATATTTCTGTCTTTTCAATTTTTTGGGGTGCCTTTCTGTGTTTGTTTCTGTGTATTAGTAGTTCTGCTGTGATTCTAGTCCAGGTGGGGTGGCTTTATGTAGTAGGTGTCCTTAGGACCCACTATGCAGTCTCCTTGATCACCTGAGCTGAATGCTCCAGAAATGTACCTTTTGTGGGTTAGGCCTTCTTTCAGTTACATCTTGATCACTTTGGCCCACTTTTGTGGTTGAATATCAACCTCATTCATAGTGTATGAACTGTTGCAGGTGGGGAGCACTTGAAGCAGAATTTGCCTCAGCAAAGTCTATCAAGATTTCCCTTTGGATATGCAGTTTGTGACAAGAACTAGATACTACTCTGATGTTGCCTGAAGATTGCCACTGGATGTGTTGTTTCTATGGTCTCCTGGGGTGGACCAATGTCAGATGCTACCTGTGACTGGCCCTGGGCAACCTGTTTGGAGCTACAGAGTGATCTATTGTTTCTGTCTGCCTCTGCTGGGCCTAGGTGTGCATGGGAAGGACCAAGTTGGGCACCAAAGCTGTCTTTTAATAGCGTTGTGCCCAGAGAAGCTCAGCAAGTCTCAAGGCACCTTGAGGTTCACTTTTGTCTTTTCTGCATGTTATCTGTGTATTATACTCAGTCACTGAAAGAACCTCTGAAGGTATTTGAATTGCATGAGGTAAGTTCTCAGTGAGTCACCAGGTAGGGGTGAATGGTGTTTACCAGATTGATATAGGTTGAAACTCAGTTTCAGTGCCGGGTATGAGGCCACTCAGCAAATATCCCAGGGTATACCAAATCTGGCTGCTACCTGCTAGGTGCATGTATAACTTTGTGTTGGGGTGAAGTCTTGGGGAGTCATCAGAGTGAGGCCAGCAGTGTCTGTCAGGCTTAAGTAGACAAAGATTTGGTGTGAATGGAGGGCTCTGTACCGCTAGAGGGTGAGAGAGAAAAATGTCCCTATCTTAGAGCCACACAACTTAGTCTATTCCAGATTCTTCCAGGAGCTCTATCACAGTAGGGTTGGACTGCCTGGAGTCTAGATTATGGGGCTAGTATATATCTCATAAAGGGGAGGTGCCAGTCTGGCTTTGGGAAATGCAGGGTATGTGACTTCCACCACAGTGCCACATAACTCAGTATGTTCCAATTCTGCCTATCTTTTGTCAGGGTGGAGGCACAAGCAGTCAAGAGGATGTGACCACCAGGATCCTGCAGAGTAAGGCTAACATATCTTCCATGTTGGGGACACATCAAGTCAGGTTCACAGGAAAGTGAGGGGCATGGCTTCCACTCCACACAACTTAGTAACTGACACTCCCTGAGTCTGCCCATATCTCTACTCCCCTGCCCAGGCAGATGATTCTTCATCAGGGTTTCATCTCTGAAGGATGGCCCTATAGGGAGTCCAGAGAGTAAGGGTATTGCATTCCTCCAGACTGATGCTATACAATGGATAGTTCTCTATCCAAGAAAAGATGGAATTTGCAATGTGAGTAAGTGAATCAGGGTTCATGGTAGCTGTTTCTTCAGCTCCCTCTGCAGAGTCACAGAACCTAGTCTCTCTTCTTCATAAGACTTTAGTCCACTCAGCCCTCCCTCCACCATAACCCAGGGCCAGTGGTTGCCAAGAAGATTTTGTGTGTTGGCCTTCTAAGAGTGTTCCTGTGTTTTTAGGAGACTGATATATTTCCATTATGGAAAGAAACCCTACTGATTTTTACAGCCTGTTATGTGGGTGCCTCTTCCCACTCTGGCTCTCTGTGATAGGGAAGCTGATGTGAGGTTGAGACCACATACGCATCAGGGGGATCCATCTACAGGTCAGATATTCCTCTAGAACCTTAGCTACCACACTTGGGAGAGGGCCCAGAACTTTTTGCAACTCTGCCCTTCTTACCAGTTTCAATGTGGCTTATTCTGTAAATCCTTGGTCATAAGATTTCTCTTCAGGTAGTCTTCAGTTGGATACTTAGGTTCATTGTTCTGTAATTTGGTTGTAATTTTAATTTGGTCCTGGGAGAACGTGAGTAGCTTTCATCTGCGCTGCCACCATGTTGGATCTTCTTCATAACAGTCATTTTGAGGATGCAGATGAGAGTGAATAATTCTGACCCTGCCCTCATAAAACTGCCCAGTTAGCATGAGAACAACAGAAAGAATGGAATAAGTGACCTTTCACAGGCTACCATGATAATTGGTTTGTAAGCAGTGAGAAACCACTTTCAGTTGAATTATAGGTTTTATCAGAATCAAACTTGAGCTTCACCATCTTAGAGAGCTTTATTAAACTTTAAGGATGCAGATTTGTCTAGAGAACAAAAGCCTGTATGAGGTGCTTGAGAATTCGTTCTTGAGAGGTTATAGGTGGCTATTTCCCATGTCACACTGACACTTTCTTTTTAACTGAATGAGTGTAAAGTGGTGACATCTATTTCTCTGTGACTGTACTGTGAATACCAGTGGTTTAGTGTAGCCTGTAACTTCTAAGGAATTTCATATGGAGAGAATTCTACTCTGTGGTTCTGAAATTAGGGAAGAGAGGAAGTCAGTTTTATTACTGTGGCAAAAGAGCCCCCTCTTTCCTAGATCCCTCTTTGTTTTTCTAATTTGTAATCATTTCCTGACTGACGTTCATATTGCATGCTTTTTCATAAGTTCCCCATGCTTAAATCAGTTAATAGCTGGGGCTGCACTCAGCGAGCCTGGAGCCTACTGCACCTGGGCTCACACTGCTAATGGATCACACAGGGCCTGGTGCTGGCCTGTAAGACCAGATGGAACTATTCAACTTTGGGTTCATCCATCATGATTACCATGTGCTTGGGGTTTGTTTGGCTTGCTCTTGTCATTTTCTTTGTCAGAATGACAAAGATCAAAGTGCAAGAATAATACATAAATGATAACCTAAAACTTTGCCCCACTACAGAGGCTACTATCTAGGCAATGACTTCCATCCCACTTTCTCCATAGACATTGGAGGGAAAGGGAAAATTATGTTTAAGTGTAGCCTTTCTCACACAACCATCTCCAACCGTCCCCCTCACTGTGTTTCCTGAACCCATCATTGCTGTATAAATCAATTGGTTCAGGGATTTGAGATTTATTAACCTAATCACAGGATTTGGGGAATATCAAATTCTGTATATATGCTGTAGCTGTGATTGCAGACTTTGTATTAGGCTGAGTTTATATCTATTATTCCATATTTAGGTTATGAGATGGTTCTGGCCACTCTCTTAAAGAGTGCAGATAAATTATCTCTACTTTCTTGCGAGCAACAGAGAATGTACCTCCAGAATGCCTTTTGTTTCAAACAATATTGACAAATAATGTTTATAATGGTGACAGTAGTTCATGAAAGTAATTGTATAGGTAATAATTACCTTGGGGCTTATGTTACAGATTTAAAAAAATACGTTGTAGTATTCATGGATTTACTTTTGTTATGCTATACTTTCTGTCTTCATAATGAATATCTGTGCTTTAAATAAAGAGAGAGATGAATTGGGGGTGTGGCCACAGATTAGGGAATAACTAGCAACTGACTAGGAGGAATAATTCTTTTAGAAAATAGTGCTTAGGTAACCCAAGGTCTTATTTATGTAGTAAAATTTGTATGATTGTCCTCTGGATTGATGTTATTTGCAAGATAGTGCATCACACAGAATAGCCCTGAAAATTGAGGTTGCATGATCATCCCTGTTCAGTGGCATTGTAAATACTTGATGTTTTCTTCATCAAGACAACTATGAGGTTCCCTATCAATTGGGGAAGGAAGATGGTGACGGAGTAGGACAGAGTAGATTCCAACTCCCATACACGTGAGTGAAAATTCTAGCAGATCTACTGAGGAACACTGTAATCAACTAACAGATCCACAGCATTTGTGAAACTGGGAGAGCAGCGATTGTGATGGACTCTGATGGAACAGTCAGTGGCACTGGACTGAGGTGCTCTCCTGTGACAGCTTGACTTGCTTCCCACCCAGCATGGCAGTGATCCAGAGAAGGGTCAGAGGAATTTGAGTCCCACCAAAGGTCTGGGAGTACCTGCCAAAGACTGCAGGACCCAGGTGGCCTGGCGGGTGCCCAGGCACCCACAACCCAGTCTGGTAGGCTGGCTGGCATGCGCCTGTACCCCAGCCCACAGAGAGGTCCTGCTGCAACCAGAAAAACAGGTTTGGACAGTTTAAAACCAAGAAAATTTTTTTGTGTTGTTTTGTGGTTTTTTGTTTGTTTGTTTTTTAGTAATCTTATGTATTTTTAATTTTATTATACCTTTATCTTTCAATACTTTGTTCCTCTCCTTTCTTTTTTTCCTGTTTTAGTCCTTCTTCCTTTCTTCCAAAACTTAATCACTTTTTCCTCCCTTATCCTGCCTTTTTTTTGTTGTTTTGTTTTGTTTTGTCGGTTTGTTTGTTACTTTGTTTTCTTTTACCCACAAGAGACCAAAACAACTGGGAACTGGGAAAATACCAGAGTGGGATCCATAGAGGGGGCATCACAGCAATAGAGACAGAGAGACAAATTTCACTTTGCTATAGCAGAGAAGCCACAAGTTGCTGCATACTTGTATTATATTTTTCATTATTCTCACTTCTTTTATATTTTAATAGTATCACTGTATTCCTCTTCTTTCTGTATAGGCTTCTTAGTCTTGGCTGGTTATATTGTATTATTTGACAGGTTTCCTCTGTTCTTTCCTCCACAGTGTGTCGCTAATTTTCTATACCTTATGCCTCTTGTTTTCCTTTAGCACATTACCCTAGCTCTACACCCCCTATTCAGATGGATCAAATAGAGTTGGTCATGTGATTGTTGCTCTAACATTATTGTAAATAACAGATGTTCTATACAACTGTAAATACTTCACAACAAATCTCCCAGATCTTAGCCCACTTTACAGGTTCCTGAATTCTATTACTGAAGGAATTAACTGTATTTGGTCACACCCTACACCTATTTACTATTCTTTACTCTTACCTTACCTCAAAATCTGACCGTCTGCAACCTCACTGCTTTCTAGTTTCAACTCAAAAGCCTTCCGTCCCCAAACAAGAGACTTATCTTTTGTCCATCCTTTTGTAAAAATGGCAAGTTGGGTTGAACATTGTGGTTAACACTATATATAGCCTAAAGATCTTTTATCTCTTCTCTACCACCTGTGACTATAAATATAATAAAATACTCTTCTGATGTCATAAACCATTTTGCCTCCCCTCCAACTGATCACACACATATGAAAAAAGGAGTAAGTGGAAACAGAGAACATCAAGATACCTACAGGAAACTGCACCACTGAATTTCACAGGTATTCTACCACAGAAGTTCACACCATAAACCCAGGGAGTCAGAATAGATCAATTTTAGAAGCTGAGGCACACAAGAAGAGTCACACAAACACTGGAAGACAAACAAACAGTCCCAAAATGAAAGGAAAAGAGGAAGCCTCAGAAAGAATGTTAGATGAAATAGAGGCAAGTAAACTATCAGATATTGAATTCAAAGCACTGGTTATCAGGAAGTTCAAAGAGCTCACAATCAGCTACCAGAAACTACAGGGGAGATAAAATGAACTCACTGCAATCTATATCAACATGAAAAAGGAAATAGAAACTATTAGCAAGGGCCAAAAGAAAATGAAGAATACAATCTCTGATTTGGAAAACACAGTAGAAGGTATGAAAAGTAGAATTGATGAAGCAGAAGATCGGATCAGGGATTTGGAGAACAAAGTGGAAAAAATCTCACAGAAAGAGCAAGAAAAGGAAAAGAGGCTCAGAAAGAATGAAGAGGGATTAAGAGAAATGCAAGACAATATGAAAAGTAATAACATCCAAATAATAGTAATAGCAGAAGGAGAGGAAGAACAGGGTTAGAAAACCTATTTGACAGAGTAATGAGAGAAAATTGCCCTAATTTGATGAGAGAAAAAGTCACACAAATCTAGAAATCATAGAGACTCCCAATCAAGAGGAACACAAAGAGGCCCACTTAAAGACACATCATCATCAAAATGGCAAAATTCCAAGACAAAGAGAGAGTCTTAAAGCCAGCAAGGGAGAAAAATGAAGTAACATACAAAGGACCCCCAATAAAGTTAGCTACTGACTTCTCAATGGAAACACTCCAAGCAAGAAGAAAATGGCAAGAAATATTCCAAGTAATGAGAAACAGAGGCCTACAACCAAGGCTACTTTACCCAGCAAGGCTCTCAATCAAGATAAAAGCCCAAATAAAGATCTTCCAAGACAAACGAAGTCTAAAAGAATATGCCTCCACCAAACCAGCCCTACAAGAAGTACTAAAAGGACTGCTTTAAGGAAAGCAAGGAAAAGAGAGAGACAGAGAGGAACACAGGTACAAAAATGGCAATGAATAAGTACCTATCAATAATAACCTTAAACGTAAATGGATTAAATGCTCCAATCAAAAGACACAGAATAGCTCAATGGATAAGAAAGCATGACCCACACATATGCTGCCTACATGAGACCCACCTCAGGACAAAAGACCATCACAGAGTAAAAGTGAAGGGCTGGAAACAAATTTTCCAAGCAAACGTACTAGAAAAAAAAAAAGCTGGGGTAGCAATTCTCATATCAGACAAAATAGACTTCAAACAAAGGGCCATAAAGAGAGGTGACTTCATAATACACAAGGGAAGAGTCCACCAAGAAGACATTAACATTATAAATATTTATGCACCCAACATACGAACACCCAAATATATCAAGAAAATCTTAGAGGACTTCAAGAAAGATAGTAACAGCAACACAATTATAGTAGGGTATTTTAACACCCCACTATCAAAAATGGACAGATCTTCCAAACAAAATATCAACAAAGACATTGCAGCATTAAACAACACCCTAGATGAAATGGACTTAACTGATATATATAGAGAGCTCTTCATCCCAAAGGAGCTAAATACACATTCTTTTCAAATGCACATGGAACATTTTCAAATATAGACCACATGATAGGACACAAAACGAGCCTCAACAAATTCAAGAAAATTTAAATCATACCAAGCATGTTATCTGACCACGAGGGACTGAAATTGGAAACCAACCCCAAAGGAAAAAACCCAAAACACCCCAAATCATGGAGACTGAATGCTATGCTATTAAACAATGAATGAGTCAAGAATGAAATTAGGATTGAGTGTGAGCCTGGGAACCAGACAATCCCCATTTGATTCCCAGTCAGGACACATGTCTGGATTACAGGCCAGTTCCCTGCAGGCCAGTTCCCAGTAGGGAATGCACGAAAGGCAACCGTACATTGATGTTTCTCTCCCTCTCTTTTTCCCTTCCCCTCTAAAGATAAATAAAATCTTTTAAAAAAAGAATGAAATTAGGGAAGAAATCAAAAAGTTTCTGTAAACAAATGAAAATGAACTCACTGCAATCCAAAACTTATGGGACACAGTGAAGGCAGTCCTGAGAAGGAAGTTTATAGCAATACAGGCCTACCTAAAGAAGATAGAAACACTTCAAACAAACAACCTCACCCTTCGCCTGCAAGAACTTGAGGAACAACAACAAAGGCAGGCTAGAGCAAGTAGAAGGAAGGAAATAACCAAGATCAGAGCAGAACTAAATGACATAGAGACTAAAAGCACAATTCTAAGGATCAGTGAATCCAGGTCTTGGTATTTTGAAAAGATAAACAAAATAGACAAGCCTTTAAGTATGCTCATGAAGAAAAGAAGAGAGAGAACACAAATAAACACAATCAAAGTGGAAGAGGAGAGATTACAACTGATACAACAAAAATAGAAGGGATTGTAAGAAATTACTAGGAAAAACTGTATGCCAAGAAATTTGAAAACCCAGGGGAAATGGACACATTTCTAGAAAAATATAATCTTCCAAAACTCAGTGGAAAAGGAGCAGAAAATCTAAATACACCAATAACAGCAAAAGAAATTGAAGCAGTAATCAAAAAACTCCCATAACACAAAAGCCCTGGACCAGATGGTTTCACAGGAGAATTCTACGAAGCATGTAAGGCAAAGCTAACCCCTATTCTTCACAGACTATTCCAAAAAATCCAGAAGGATGGAAAACTCCCAAACTCTTTTTATGAAGCCAGCATGATCTTAATTCCAAAACCAGACAGAGACAGAACAAAGAAAGAAAACTTCAGGCCAATATCGCTAATAAACACAGATGCTAGAATCGTCAATAAAATATTGGCAAATCACATCCAACAATATATCAAAAAGATCATACACCATGACTAAGTGGGATTCATCCCAGGAATGCAAGGATGGTTTAATATTTGCAAATCAGTAAATATAATACATCACATAAAAAAAAGCAAAGATAAAAACCACATGATCATATCAATCAGTGCTGAAAAAGCTTTTGATAGGGTACAACACCCATTCATGATAAAGGCACTCAGCAAAATGAGAATAGAGGGAGCATTCCTCAATATAATAAAGGCCACATATGAGAGACCTGCAGCCAACATCACACTCAATCGGCAAAAACTAAAATCTTTTCCACTAAAGTCAGGAAAAAGACAAGGTTGTCCACTTTCACCACTTCTATTCAATATAGTATTGGTAGTTTTATCCACAGTGATCAGATAAGAAAAGGAAATAAAAGGCATCCAAATAGGAAAGGAGGAAGCAAAACTGTCATTGTTTGCAGATGACATGATAGTGTACATGGAAAATCCTATAGACTATACCCCAAAACTGCTTGAACTAATTAATGAATTTGGCAAAACAGCAGGTACAAATTCAATATCTGGAAATGAAAGGCATTTTTGTATACCAACAATGAATCAGCAGAAGCAGAAATCAAGGAAAAAATCCCATTTGATACAGCATAAAGAAAAATAAAATATCTGGGAATAAACCTAACTAAGGAGGTAAAAAACCTGTATGCAGAAAACTACACAGCCCTGAAGAAAGAAATCATGGAAGACACAAACAAATGGAAACATATACCATGTTCATGGATTGGAAGAATTAACCATCAAAATGTCCATACTACCCAAAGCAATATACAGATTCAATGCAATACCTATTAAAGTACCAATGGCATATTTCACAGACATAGAACAAACACTTCAAAAATTTATATGGAACCATAAATGAGCCCGAATAGCAGCTGCTATTTTGAGAAAGAAGAACAAAGTAGGAAGGATCACAATACCTGATATCAAACTGTATTACAAGGCCACTGTAGTGAAAACAGCCTGGTACTGGCATAAAAAACAGGGACATAGACCAATGGATTAGAATGGAGAGCCCAGAAATCAACCTAACTCTCTACAGTCGATTAATATTTGACAAAGGGGGCAGTAACATAAAATGGAGTAAAGATAGCCTCTTCAACAAATGGTGTTGGGAGAACTGAACAGCTGTGTGCAAAAAAATGAAGCTTGAGCACCAACTTAGACTATATACCAAAATAAATTCAAGGTGGATAAAAGACTTAAACATAAGCCGTGACACCATTAAAGTCCTAGAGGAGAACATTGGCAAGAAAATCTCAGGTATTTCACGGAGCAACATTTTCACTGATATGTCCCCTAGAGCAAGGAATATAAAGGAAAGAATAAACAAATGGGATCTTATCAAAATAAAAAGCTTCTGTATGGCTAAAGAAAACAGTATTAAATTAGCAAGACAACCAACTGTATGGGAAAACATATTTGCCAATGATACCTCAGACAAAGGTTTAATCTCCACAATATACAAAGACCTTACATGACTCCACTCTAAGAAGACATCTAACCCAATTAAAAAATGGGAAAAGGACTTGAACAGGCTCTTCTCCAAGGAGGACATTCAGAACATCCAGAGACACATGAAGAGATGCTCAATATCGGTAGCTATCAGAGAGATGCAAATTAAAACCACAATGAGATACCACTTCATACCAGTCAGGATGGCTATCATAAACAAAGCAACAAACAACAAATGTTGGAGAGGTTGTGGGGAAAAGGGGTCCTTAGTTCACTGTTGGTGGGATTGCAGACTTGTACAGCCATTATGAAAAACAGTATGGAATTTTCTCAGAAAACTAAAAATTGACCTTCCTTTTGACCCAGCAATTCCACTGCTAGGATTATATCCTAAGAATCCTAAAACATCAATTTCAAAGAACCTATGCACCACAATGTTCATAGCAGCACAATTTACAATAGCCAAGAGTTGGAAGCAACCTATGTGCCCATCAGTAAATGAATGGATCAAAAAAATTGTGGTAAATTTACACAATGGAATTCTATGCAGCAGAGAAAAAGAAGGAGCTACTACCCTTTGAAACAACATGGAAGGAACTGGAAAGCATTATGCTGAGTGAAATAGGCCAGGGCTTGAAAGACAAATACCATATGATCTCACCTTTAACAGGAAGCTAAACAGCAAAACAAAAAAGCAAGCAGAAAAAAAAAAAAACCAGAGACACTGTAATAGAGAACAAGGGGACAGTGACCACAGGGGAGAGGGAAGGGAGTTTAAGGGGAAAAAGGGGGAGGGATTTGGAGGAACAAATAGGAAGGACACAGGGACAACAACTAAGGGGGGTGGAAATGGGAGGGAGGTTGGGTGCACGGGGCGGGGGAGGCTGGGATGGGAGAAATAGACAAAAAACCCTAATTGAAAAACAACTAAATAAAATTTTAAAAAATCAAAAAAAAAAAAAGAGAGAAGGAAATAAAAAGCATCCAAATTGGAAAGGAGGAAACAAAACTGTCACTGTTTGCAGATGACATAATAGTGTACATGAAAAATCCTATAGACTCTACCAAAAACCTGATCAAACTAATAAATGAATTTGCCAAAACAGTGGGAAACACAGTCAGTATCTGGAAATCAAAGGCATTCTTGTATACCAACAATGAATCAGCAGAAGCAGAAATCAAGGAAATAATCTCATTCAATATATGAAAAACAAAAATAAAATATCTGGGAATAAACCTAACCAAGGAAGTAAAAGACCTGTATGCAGAAAACTACACAACAGTGAAGAAAGAAATCAAGGAAGACACAAACAAATGGAAACATATACCATGTTCATGGATTGGAAGAATTAACATCATCAACATGTCCATACTACCCAAAGCAATTTACAGATTCAATGCAATACCTGTTAAAATACCAATGACATATTTTTCAGACATGGAACAAACACTTCAAAAATTTATATGGAACCATAAACGACCCTGAATAGCAGCTGCTATTTTGAGAAAGAAGAACAAAGTAGGAAGAATCACAATACCTGATATCAAATTGCATTACAAGGCCAGTGTAATCCAAACAGCCTGGTACTGGCATAAAAACAGGCACATAGACCAATGGAACAGAACAGAGAGCCCAGAAATAAACCCAACTTTCTACAGTCAATTAATATTTGACAAAGTTGGCAGTAACATAAAATGGACTAAAAATAGCGTCTTCAACAAATGGTGATGGGAGAACTAGACAGGTACATGCAAAATAATGAAACTTGCTACCAACTTACACTATACACCAAAATAAATTCAAGGTGGGTAAAAGACTTAAATATAAGCTGTGACACCATTTAAGTCCCAGAGTAGAACCTTGGCAGGAAAATCTCAGATATTTCATGCAGCAAATTTTTTACTGATATTTCCCCTAGAGCAATTAATATAAAGGAAAGAATAAACAAATGGAATGTCATCAAAAGAAACAGCTTCTGCATGGCTATAGAAAACAGTATTAAAATAAAAAGACAACCAAGTGTATGGGAAGACATATTTGCCAATGATACCTCAGACAAAGGTTTAATCTCCAAAATATACCAAGAACTCACATGACTGCAGTCTAAGAAGACACCCAACCCAATTAAAAAATGGGAAAAGGACTTGAATGGACAGTTCTCCAAGGAGGACATACAGAGGATCCAGAGACAAATGAAAAGATGCTCAATATTGCTAGCTATCAGAGAGATGCAAATTAAAACCACAATGAGATACCACTTTACACCAGTCAGGATGGCTATGATAAACAAAGAAACAAACAACAAATGTTGGAGAGGTTGTGGGGAAAGGGGACCCTAGTTCACTGTTGGTGGGATTGCATATTGGTATGACCATTATGGAAAACAGTATGGAATTTTCTTAGAAAACTAAAAATTGACCTGCCTTTTGACCCAGCAATTCCACTGCTAGAATTATATCGTAAGAACCCTAAAGCACCAATCCCAAAGAACCTATGCACCCTAGTGTTCATAGCAGTACAATTTACAATAGCCAAGAGGTGGAAGCAACCTCAGTGCCCAGCAGTAAATGAATGGATAAAAAATTATGATACGTATACACAATGGAATTCTATGCAGCAGAAAGAAAGAAGGAGCTCCTACCCTTTGCAACAGTATGGAAGGAACTGGAAAGCATTATGCTGAGTGAAATAAGCCAGGTGTTGAAAGACTTATACCATATGATCTCACCTTTAACAGGAAGCTAAACAACAAAACAAACAAGCAAGCAAAATAGAAACAAAGACATTGAAATAGAGAACAGGAGGAAAGTGACCAGAGGAGAGAGGGGAGGGAATTTCAGGGGAAATAGGGGAGGAATTTAGAAGAACAAGGATAAAGGACACAGGGACAACAACTAAGGGGGGTGGAAATGGGAGGTAGGTGGGGAGCACAGTGCAGGGTGGGCTTGGGTGGGAGTAATAGAAAACTGTACTTGAAAAATAATTAAACATAAAAAAATGTTCCCTATCAAAAAAAAGACAATTATGAATTACAATAATAGATAACAATTCTATGGATTTCCAGAAATTCATAGTGCATGTGATCAATATCATTTTTTTCTAAAAACAGGTATCTATAGATTAATTTATATATATATATATAGATATACATTTGCACACATACACAGCTGAAATATTAACTGAGAATGGCAAACTAAAGTGTAAATGCTTCCCACAACACTGTCACCTTTAATAAGCTGCAGCAAGTTTTTTTGTGTGAACGCACATATATCTGAGTACTGTCAGCTATACTATATTTCAAATATTCTTCTGTCTTTCCCAGAAAACATTGGCATGCTTTGGAAATACTTAGAATGCCCCAATGATAGTAAGTGTTACACTAAAAACTTTAGTAGCACTGCTCTAGGACTCAGAGAAGTCAGGTTTGTTCTTCCTAGTGGACTCTAGTTGAACTTGACATTTAAGCTCTCCAATACTTTTGTTCCTCCCCTGTAAAATGGTGATGATAGGGATTCTGGTCAAGGTGGCAGCATAGGTAAACCTGACCGATGTCCTTGCACAACCACATCAAAATTACAACTAAACTTTAGAAGAGCTATCATACAGAACTGTCCAAAATTGAACTGAGTGGAAGTTCTACAAGTACAGAAGTAAAGAAGAAACTGTGTCAAGACTGGTAGAAGGGGCAGAGATATGGAATAGGCTGGTCTCATTCCCACAAGTGACAATGGAATTTGGGAGAAATATCTAAGGAGCTAAGGATCCAAGCCCCAAAACAGTGCCTTCCCCACCCCCCAGCCTAGAGTTCCAGTGTCAGAAAGAGAAGTCACCATAACTTCTGTTTGTGAAAACCAGAAGGGATTGAGGCTATGGAAGACAGAAATTGGTGGAATCCCTGGCAGTTCCTTCTAAAGGACCAATCACAGACTTACTTGGATTCACTCCTTCTGAGCTCCAGCATAGGCACAGCAGATTGAAAGGCATCAGAGACATATGGGAGGAACTGAATTGTCTGGGATCAGGGTGAGAGCAGAGGGGCAACTTTCTCCCAGAGAGAAGTGCCAACAGAGGCAATTGTTCCTTTCTTTGAGCCCTATGCCTCACAGAGCTATAGAGCCAGCAGGTGGGTGCCATATCTGAGACTCCATCAACCTGGCTCACACTGTTTGCCCCACCCTGGCGGTTTCCTGAGGCTCTGCTACACCCAACTTTAGGGCTCACCTAAGCTGTTTCCAGTGGCTTATCCATATGATGGATATGATGGCTTGTCTTGGCTCATGCTTCAGATTTTCCTCAATTATTTCAAACAAGCAGCATCTGGTTTCAGTGAAATGCATACCTCTGGTTTGCATGCTTGTTTGTTTTGTTGTAATCAGAGATACTGAAATAAAGAACAAACCAACAGTAACCACAGGGGAGGGGGGAGCGTCATCAAAGAACATGTATAAAGGACTCATGGACAAAGCCAAAGGGAGGTAGGATTGAGGGTAGGAAGTGGGGGTGGGTGGGGCAGGGGAAAGTGGTGGAAGGAAAATGGAGACAATTGTACTTGAACAACAATAAAAAAGAGAAAAAAATTAAAGTAAAATAAAAGGAACCCATACATCTCTCTAACTTTCCCCAAGCCCAGCACTAGCAGCATCTGGCCTTGGTTCAAAGCTTAGCCTCACATGGGCACCTCCAAGTCCACCACAAGTAGCAGTTAGATGCAGATCAATTTGTAGATTAAACTGTGTGACCCCATACAGAACACAGATGGTAGCTCACCTAGGATGTGGCAACAACAATCAAGGGTCAACTACAATAGGGGCTGTACAGATCCCAAACAGTGGGTGCACCATGAGTGTCCATCTTGGGTAATAGAGAAGGTTGTACCTCTGTACCCTACAAGATACCCACTACATTAGGTTACTCTATGAAGCCTGGGAGACATAGCAACTCTACTTAATACATACAGACAAACACAGGGAGGCTGCCAAAGTGAGAAACATAGCCCAAATGAAAGAATAGATCAAAACTCCAGAGAAAGAACTGAACAGAATAGAGACAAGCAAGCTACTAGATGCAGAGTTCAAAACACTGGTTATAAGGATGATCAGTGGACTTAATGAGAATTCAAAGTGTAAAAAAGGTGATGAAACCATAAAAAATATAACCAGTCAGAAAAGAAGAATATACCAATTAAAATAAAGAACAATTTACAAAGAATCAAGAGTAAAGTGGATGAAACTGAGAATCAACTCAGCAATTTGGAATAGAAGGCAAAAAACACCCAATCAGAACATCAAAAACAAAAAGGAGCCCCCAAAATGAGGCTAGTGTAAGAAGTTTTGGGACAACTTCAAGCATAGCAACATTAACATTATGTGGGTGCTGGAAGAAGAGAGAGAGCAAGAAATTAGAAACTGCCCTAGCCTGCGTAGCTCAGTGAATTGAGCGTGGGCCTGTGAACTAAGGGATCGCGGTTCGATTCCAAGTCAGGGCACATGCCTGGGTTGCAAGCCAGTTCCAAGAGGCACACACATAAGAGGCAACCATATGTTGATATTTCTTTCCCTCTCTCCTTCCCTTCCCCTATAAAGATAAATTAATAAAATATTTAAATAAATAAATATTAAAAAATAAGAAATTAGAAACTTACCTGAAAAAATACTGACAGAAAACTTCCCTAACTTCCCTAACTTGGTGAAAAAAATACTCATACAAGTCCAGGAAGCACACAGAGTCCCAAACAATAGGAACTCAAAGAGGCCCATACTAAGACACAACATAATTACAATGCTAAAGGTTAAAGACAAAGTGAGAATCTTAAAAGTAGTGAGATGATCAGTTAGTTACCTATGAGAGAGCCCCCATAACTGTCAGCTGATTTCTCAAAAGAAACTTTGCAGGCTAGAATGGATTGGCAAGAAGTATTCAAAATGATAAAAAGCAAGGACCTACAGCCAAGATTACTCTACCCAGCAAAACTATAATTTAGAATTGAAGAACAGATAAAGAGTTTCCCAGATAAGAGAAAGCTAAAGGAGTTCATTATCACCAAACCAGTATTATATAAAATGTTAAAAAATCTTTAAGAAGAAGAATATCCAAAATATGAACAATAAAATAGGAACAAATATTTTTCTACCAACAATTGAATCTAAAAACAAAATAAACAAGCAGAGCAGAAACAGAATCATAGATACAAAGAACATTTTGATGGTTGTCAGATGGGAGGGGGTTTAGGTGAATGGCTAAAAAAAAGGTTAAGGGATTAAGAAGTATAAATTAGTAGTTACAGAATAGTCATGGGGATATAAAATACAGCACAGGGAATATAGTAGCCAAAGAACACATACATGACTCATGGACAGGGACAGTGGTGTGGAGATTGCCCAAGGGAGTTGGGGTGAACTGGGTAGAGCGGAAAAAGGGTGAAAATTAAGACAACTATAATAGAATAATCAATAAAATACGATGATCTCATCTTTAAGTGGAACCTAATCAACAAAACAAGCAAGCAAAATATAACCAGAAACATTGAAATGAAGAACAATCCAACAGTAACCAGAGAAGAAGTGGGAGGGGATAATGAAGGGAAAAGAGGGAAGGGTTTTCAGGAATAGCTACGAAGGACACAAGGACAACACCAAGGGGGGAGTGTGGAATCAGGGGAGGTAGGTGGGAATGGTTGGGGTTGGAGGGGAGTGGTAGGGTGTAAGTGCAGACAACTGTACTTGAACAACAATAAAATAATTAAAAAATAAAATAAAACAGTGATCATAATGAAGGATTTTTAAGATGATTAAATTAAAAGATATAATATGTGAAGAGACATTGCTTAGTGCTCTTAATTCTGTTGCTTGAGATTGTAGATGTGAATTTGAATACTACTTTAAAGCATGTAGCCTTAGGCATTCATTACTTTTCCATGTCTGAGAAATTAGTAATATAAGGCATGTGCCTTACACAAAGTAAGCACACCATAAACATTTGCTATTATTATTAAATTATAAAAACTATTCAGATATTCACTTTTTATGATGCAATGATAATAGGACAATGACTCAGTAAGTTAGTGGTTTCTCTAAACCTATTGTAACAGCAGATCTGGAGAATTTAGTGGCATGTCAATTAGCTTTTTTTTTTATTTATAACTTGCAAACTTTGTGAGAGAATGAATGTATTTTTTGGTTTAAGCTAAATTTTGATCACATGCATTTGTCTTGAAGACACCTGGAATCATTTAGCTTTAACTTGTCCATGTTTCAGAACTCTTCTATGGTAAATATGAAAGTTAAAGAGTATTTTTATGGTTGAAGCTTCTCTGCACTGTGTTTTGCTGTGAGAATCTATGGGGGTGACTTTCCTTGCAAGTCCCCCTGTGTGCCACGGATGTGAGTAAACATGACTGAGACATGATGTGATCTGCTTGGGAAGGAGAAGTGGCCATTTTCCCAGAGGGAAAAGGCCATGAGCAGTGGCCGGTTTCCCAGGGGAAAAAGGTGTTGAGCTCCCTCCTCTAGTGGCTTTTATTGGGTTGTAATACACAGGAATATAGTGCAGCAAGGATCAAACAGTAGATAACATTTCAAAGAAATCTGAGGGATTAGTATGAGTCAGAGTCTTTCAGGAACAGAGTTTTAGGGGTTCGTACTCAAACCCTTAATATATGAATGAAAGAACTCTTAGCAGAGCAAATTTCACAGGTTTATCAGGAAGTCTTTGTGACGCCAGATTGTTCCCCAGGATATGCTCTATCAAGGCAAGGAGCTGCAACCCTACCCATCAGGTATTCAGGCTTAAGGGGATTAGAGCCAGGAAGCACTTCTCCCAGAGAACATGGGGACTTGGGCTTTGTCAAAGCCGGGGGGTGGCAAGAGTTCATTGCTCACTTTTTTGCACCCCCCCAGTCCTTCCATGATGGCCTCCCAAGTGATCGAGTCTGGCTTAGGTTGCCCCCCGCTGTGAGGGGTCTTACCTGTTATTGACTTCTGACCAAGCTTTGGAGGCAGGGAGAGAAAACTGAGGCAGCGTTTGCTACGAGGGACAAGCTTTATCTCCTGCAGCTTGCATTCCAAAGGTTGTCCCTTGTCCTTAGCCACAGGTAGAGCCTGTGGGTAGAGCCTGAGATGTGTGTTTCTAACACTTTTTGAGGAATTCATTATATTGAAAGTACAGTGTTGGTGAGCACTAGGTTAAATGGCACTTCTTCAGTGATCTTTTATGATTTCCTTGGCCTGGGTGTAAAAGAGTTTTATGGTCTCTTCTCTCCAATTTCTTAGCAATTTATTTGCCCTTCATAGTACTTACTACTTTCTACTCTATACAAGGTATGCATGTCTTAGCTTTGCTAGCAACATATAAACTATTTGAATTAGTCTCATTTATCTCACTTCTTTAAATTTTCAGTAACTATACTTACACAATAGGTTATGTTAGTGCTCTTTACTATCTTTGTGCATCCATCCTCCAGCTTCTGTATACTTTGCTCCTACCAACTTGAACTTGCAACTTTCTTCAGAGGACTAAACCTAAACTACTAGAGACACTTAGCTCAGATATGTGGAGAGCTGATATTGTCTGAAAATTTCCATCCCCAACAGAGTGACCTATAGCTAATACATAAGTAAAAAAGTCCACCTCTCTTGCCTTGAGGTGTACACAGCCACTCCATAGCCCTGACAGAATCAGGCTGAGGCAGGGACCTCACCTGAAATCAAACCCTTGTTTGGCCTCTTTCATTTTTCTATCCTGCTTTACTTACTTTCTTAACAAGTTTCTCCTGTGAGCTCTTCTTTACTAAATTACTTGCATACTCTCTCTTGTTTCAGGGCCTGCCTGCTTCTGCGGAACTGACAGGTGTTGTGTAAATGTTTGTTGAATGAATGAGTGCTTGTTGAATGGTTAGGAGCATGGACTCTGAAGCCAGACTGCCTAAGTTTAAATCCCATATCTACCTCCTACCAGTTGTGTGACCTTCGGCAACTTTTTAAACTTCTTTGTGCTTCAGTTTCTTTGTCCAAAAAATGGAGTTAAAATAGTATTTCATCAAATTGTTATGAGTAGGTAAATTAATACTTGTAAAGCACTTACATTATTCCTGCCTTAGTGTAAGTGCCAATTATCTATTTGTAAAAATAAATTTAAAATAAATGATTTAAAAGAAATTAAGAAAACACTAATTAAAAAGATACCATGTTCATTGATAGGAAAACAATATTACTGGGACGAAAATACTACCAAGGTGATCTATAGATTCAGTGTAATTCCAATTAAAAGTTCCAATGACATTTTTTTGCAGATATAAAAACCCATCCTAAGGGGACACTGAATAGCCCAAATTATCTTGAAAAAAAAAAGTCAGAAGACTCACACTTCCCAGTCTCAAAATTTACCACAGAGTTATAGTAATAAAAAAGGTATGGTACCAACATAAAGACAGCTATATAGGCCAATAAAATAGAATAAAAAACTAGGAAGTAAATCCTCATATATGTCATCAATTTATTTCAGACAAAGGTGGCAAGACAATTGAATGGGGAGAGAAAAGCTTTTCATCAAAACTGATGAATAACTAGCTACACGCAAAAGCATGAAGTTGTATTCTTATCTATACTATATATAAAATTAACTAAAAATTGATCAAAATCCTAAATATGAGACCTAAAAGTATAAAGCACTTAGGAAAAAACATGGAAAATTTTCATGACTTTGAGTTTGGCAATGATTTCTTGGATATGACTCCAAAAGCACAGACAATAAAAGGAAAAACAGGGCCCTGGCTGGTGTAGCTCAGTGGATTGAGCGCAGGCCTGCAAACCAGAGGATCATAGTTTGATTCCCAGTCAGGGCCCATGCCTGGGTTGCAGGCCAGTTCCCAGCAGGGGATACACTAGAGGCAACCATACATTAATGTTTCTCCCCCCCTCCTTCCCCTCTAAAGATAAATAAATAAAATCTTTAAAAAATATTTAAAAAAAGAAAAAACACAAAATAAACTTTATTAAAAAATCTATGCATCAAAAACATTCTGAGAAAATGAAAAGACAACCCACAGAATTGGAAACATATTTAGAAAGCATATGTTCTATAAAGGATAAATATCCACAATATATAAAGAATTCCTATAACTAAACAACAAACAAAAAACCCAATTTAAAAATCGGGCAAAGGATTTGGATAAACATTTTCAAAGAAGATATATAAATGTTTAATAAACAGAGAAAATGATGCTCAACATTATTAGTCATTAGACAAACACAAGTCAAAACCACAATGAGATACCACTTAACATCCATTAAGATAGCTATTACACATAAACAAATAAAACAGAAAATAACAAGTGTTGGTAGACATGTGGAAAAATTTGAACCCTCATGCGATGTGGGAATGTAAAATGGTACAGCTGCTGTGGAAAATAGTTTAGCAATTTTTCAAAATGTAAACATAGAATTATCATGTTACTTAGTAATTCCATCCCACAGTATATATGCCAAAGAATTGAAAGCAAACACTCAAACAGATACTCGTAAACTAATGATCATAGCAGCATTATGCATGATAGCCAAAAGGTAGAAAAAACCTAAGTGTCCATTACAGATGAATACCTAAACAAAATGTAAACAATAAAATATTATTCAGCCATGAAAAGGAATGAAGTTCTGATATATGCTACAACATGGACAAACTTTGAAAATATGCTAAGTAAAATAACCAGACACAAAATAACAAATAATTTATGATTACACTTATATGAGGGAGGTGGAGCATGCAAATTGAGAAAGAAAGTGCAATAGAAGTTACTAGGGAAGAAAGGTGAGTGGGGATGTATTGTTTAATGGGTACAGAGTTTCTGTTTAGGCTGATAAAGACATTTTGGAAATAGTAGTGATCATTGTAGAACATTGTCAATGTATTTTATTCAATTGTATACTTAAAAATTGTTACAATGGAAAATTTTACATTTTGTATACTTACCAGATTTATAAAAGTAGATTAATTCTAGTCTTTCACTTTGCTGTTTCTATTGTGTCTTTGGAACTTTGATATGTCTCATTAATGTTTCCTTTCTTTCTCGTGAAAGAAGTACATGCGAGTTATCTATGGGTGTTTAAACAAAGTGCCTGAATAGTTGTGAAATTTTAAAATCCAATTGAAAATAATGTAGATAAACATGAATAAATAAGGGGATGATTAGGTTGTTAGAAAATTCTTTTGGTTCTGACATAATTTGCAATAACTTCATGGGTACAATGAGTCCTGGTTAGTTGTTGATGCCATAAAGCAATGTGAATCTAGTGTTTTATTCAACTTTACCATTTATGATTTTATAAAAGCTATCCATATGGGTCCACTTGAATGGGCTTATCAGCAAATTGGTCTCCAGCCAGATGCTCCATCATCTTATGTATCACACCTCTCCACAGAGCTGAAATGTTCTCCTGAAGAGAAACTTTAAAAAATCCCACAAACTCTACTCTAGATTTGGCAGTCACAGTGTGGGGTGGTTTAGACTTAGCAATAAATAATGTTTTAAAACTTCCAATGTCTTGTGTCTTACTTGCTGCACTCTGCTTATCTGTAGGAAAAAGCCCTAGACAGGAAAGCCACTTAGTATTGGTTAAGATTGTCTTTCCCTCCCCATAGCCTCAGATTCTCCTCCTTTTTATCATAAATAGTGAAGGGAAATGAAAGAAAGAGGGAGGAGAGGAGGTGTGTTTGTTAATGAGAGTGTTCTTCAAGGAATCAGTTGACAGGTTTGACCAAACTTCATAACATGTACTCTGACATACTTTTGCATTTGCTTCTCAGACTTTTATATCTTTATTTTAAGACTTTTTGGTCTTTATCTGGGGACCTAGGAGACAGAGGACTGAGCCTTTTAAATATTATTATACATCCAATTTATTAAAAGAAAGGCAATAGGAACACAAGGCCAAATTCCATTTGACAACTTTCTAAACATCAGCTAATCTCACACTCATTTCAAACAAAACTGCTTTAAGTTCTTTCTGGATCAAGACAAGGCATAAAGAATCAAAACAATAATATGTCAACTTACTTAATACAAAAAGTTTTGGTCTTTAGATATGTAATAGAATATTTTTTAGTCTTAGCTACTTGGATTTAAATCATCTTCTCTTCCCATTGTTGGTCTAGGATTCTTAGGTGAAAAGGCAGTGTGTTACAAATTATTCTGCTTAACATCATTGTTTTACTAGTGGATCTGTTCTTGGAGAGTGTAGATATAATATATTTCCCCACCTTTGTTGAGGGAGTTTGTAACAAGAGATGAGTGGCCCTGAGCATACAGCTAGGTTGACCACATGAATACCCACTGGTTTAAAGTCTGAGCATTTGGAAATTGACATACACATGTGTACACATGTGCACACATATGCACACAACACTAACACACATATACACATTCCCCCACTTTTTGGGCAGTGTGGTCTTAGGACCAATGACATCGTCAATGGACAGAGTCAGAAACAAGAATGGCCTCAAGGCAGAGGGCAGCTTGAGGTATAACCTGTAAAACTAGTTTGTAAGGGGTACTGGCTCTTTCCACATAAGGCAAAGAAATATTCCCACATGGATTTAACAGTATGAGAGCATACTTCCTTATGGCAAGCATGGAACTCCTGGAAATTCTCTTAGAAAAACTGTATCAACTTAAGTGGATCATGTACCATAGTGATCTTAGAACCCCAAGTAGAGATTGATTATGCTGATAGAGAAAAATATGTTATTTTCACCTAACCCTCCAAACCTCACTGTTTGGCTTTACATAGGAAATTGAAAGTAAACCATTGTTTATTTAACTTTACTGCAAAACCTGAATGGTGAAAGTCTGTTGATATGCAGTGAATCTCCAGTGGGAAATTACTAGAACTAGTAAGAATTGGAATATTTGTTTTAAAATGGATTTTTAAATTGACCTTGATAGTTTTCAGTGTTTCTTAATTAGTGTTTTCAAATCTGCTGATTTTATGAAAAATCTGTTTCTTGCTGTATAAGAGTACATCACAGCAAAATTAGCATTCCATATGTTGTTTTGTTAAACACACTTGGTGACTTTCTTTAAAATCCCTTGGAAAATGTTTTGAAATTTATTAAAACAAATATGCAGCACTTGAAATTAAATGGTGATTATCACCACATTGTCCTTTCTTTAAAGCATTGCAGGTGTGTTTGGATTCAGGAATGCTATCACTGGAAACATATCCTTCAAAAATTACTCATGAGTAGGTAAACCTAGGTACAAGAGGTTTTTATCTAGGTAAGAAAAAGCAGCTTGCTATATAATCCCAGCAATGCCATTATGTCACGATACAGCACACCTGCTTTACCAAAGGCTGTAGTAGCAAACACAATCTAAAAATCTTTTATTAGGGTTTCTCTTCTCTAAATGGAATGAGAAAATTCAGCTCCCTTTTCCTAAAATCTTCTTCAGAATTGTTAAAGAGAAACGTGAGACCATGTTTCACCTGAAATTGGAGAATTAATTAGGTTATATACCATTGGTAGTAATAATTATTTTAACATTTAATTGTTTATTCAAACTGAGATGTGGAGAATGTTGTCATGCCTGTGTTTCCATTTCAGATTTAAAATTTAGTTAGCAAACATACTGAACATCTGCTGTGTGCTAGGGACTGAAGTTAGTGATAGGAATAAGACACAGTGGCATCGATAACTCTACTTTGAAGGCCTCAGAGCAAGAGGGGAGGGTTGCTCAGGGAAGATTTCAGAGTAGACGCTTAAGCTGAATCTTAAAAGATGCATGCATGTTACCAGATAGAAAAGGCAGGAAAGAACATTCCAGAAAGAGCAGATGACCCACTCATAATTACTAATTCTTTATTTTTACTAATTCACTCTCAAGAATCTGGTACACAGCTCTTGTCCCTTATATCTCTTTGTATCTAAACACTTAGGCTTTTAGTCACACTGAACAGAAACTAAGTCAGTTAATTCATTGACGACTTCAAGTGATAAATGGTGACAATTCGCAAATATACTGTTCAATGTAAAATGGTTTTGATTAAAGGAATAAAGGTCTAATTGTGAATAAGCTTTTATTGGGTCATAGGCTGTCACCACTATATCTTATATTCATTTATCCTTTTTTCTTTCAACAAATCTCTATTGAACACTTATTACATGCTAGACATTGTTTAAAGTATAGTGATTAGGACCTCATGGTTCTGCTTTAGGTAAAAGCTGATGTGATCTGTCCTACTCATTGGCCACAAGGATCAACATGCCCCTTCTCTGCTCAGACCTCTGATTGCTTTCCATCACAGTTTTCCAAGGATGTACATGATCTGGCCCAAGTTACCTTTGTCACCTACTTCCTACTTCTATTCAACTTTGTTACGCTGCTCCAGCCCCACTGACCCCCTTAAAGTTCCTCAGGTAAATTAAAGAAGCTCATGCTTCAGTTCTTGCTGTTTTGTTTGTATGGAATACTCTTGCTACACAGATTCATGGGCTCATTCCTCATTGTATTCAGGGCCCTGCTCAAACAACACTGGAACAGAGAGTCTTTATCTGACACTGTTCTCCTTTATTTGCTGTTCTCTTCCCTTGCTTCATTTTCTTCATAGCACTCATATATTATGTAATGGCATAATATAAAATAAAATATTAGCAATCTAGTACAATGTGATTATGTGTGTGTAGCCTTTCTCTCCAATAGAATATAAACCTCATAAAGTCAGGTACTTAATTTGGTTCATGGCTATATTCCTAGAACCTAGAACAGAGCCTGGCCATAGTATATATTTGATTAATATTGGTAGATTATTAAATGTCTCTGCTTCATTTGGCATCTGCAATTTATTCTTCTTAATCTTGGGTTTATGTCTCCTGCCCAATATATAATCAATGAAACAAAGAAGGAATAGAATTACTGTACCAAAAATATGTACTAAGGGAATTCAATCATAAGAAGTCCCAGTTATTTACTAAAAATACAACTAATATTAGGTCTACAAGATCCTTTCCTAGAGCCCTGTTTTCAGGACATTTCGCCATTGTGACTTTGGCTTGGCTTTGCTGTTATTTTTACATGGTGTTAATGTGTTCCTGACATATTTCAGAGACCCAGCTTGTCATTCACTTTGAGAGATCCCATGAATTTCTCTCTTACACTGTTGAAATTAAATTTCAGAATTGAATCAAATTTATTGTTTCAGTCAAAATGGATTTGATTTACAGATGTTAGATCCCTTAAAAACAGATCTAAAAAAAGAAGGTTTCCATCAACTTCAGTTTGTGTTTTCTTGTCTCCTCTAAATAAGAACTAAGAACTCTCTAGAAAACATTTTCTATAACACTATATTGTGTTAAAATCATCAGTGAATGTTAAACTAAGTATATAATATTTTCTTGTTTTAAGGTTTATTTCATAAGGGAAGTACTATAATCTACTAGCAAGCTGTGTATACCTTTTCAGAATATGATTATTGCTCATAAAAGTGGTTTTAATTGAAAACTTTATGTCATGGATAGTCTATAGCAAACTTAGATCCATATACCTATTTTATGTGTCTATAACTTATTTTTAAGATTCCCTATACAACAGTATTTTGAAATTACTAAATGTTTTCTTTCTTTTTTGCTATTCATATGGGAAAATTTAAAAATATTGCTGTTATGTTCAACTGTTGGCACTGTTGCAGGCAACTAAAAGCTTGAGAAAATTATTTTTCTGCCTGTCTACCCCTGACCCCACAAAGCCACATCTAAAATGGTCACAAAAGGAAATACACAATTCAAATAATCTCCATGATGTATCTGAGATTAACTTGGACACAGATGTTTTAACTTACAATTTGATCTGGCGTAATATATACATTTAAAGAAATCCTGTTTTGTATTTCTTCTATAAACACTGAAGTTTGATAAAAGTGTATTGATTTTTCTGCTATTTAAGAGATTTTGAACCAGTGCTTAAAATGGGGTTTCTCCAAGGCTTAAATTAACTCTTTCAGCTATTGACCATGGGTTTTTTTTTTTGTGTGTGTGTGTGTGTAGGAGTATGTGTGTGCATGCAAGTATTTATTTGTTATGCTTGAAATGGATTAAAATGTCAAGCCGTTTTGTGGTCTGCAATATTTTACTTGCTAGGAATAACCATTAGACTTTGTTCTTGATTTTTTTCTTAGAAGATGAAGTGATTCAGCACTGTTCATTACTGCTCATTTCCTAACCACACTGTAATCATTATAGGCCTAGATGTTATCTGAAAAGTTACTGAAAATATTAATGCAACATGAATAGGGGTTTTCCTCTGTACTCTGGGCATTTAAATATGAACATTATATTTCCTCCTCCTGATCTTCAGGCCTTCTATCTAACTAATCTGAATGTGAGGGTCCTCTAGGATGTGACTCAGGAAACATCAACATAATTAAAATCTGTCTTACTTTTTAAATTATGCTACATTCACTCTCTTCTTTCTTGGCCAACATTCTAAGACAAAACCACATCAGCTTCTCACCTTGTGCAGGAGAACAGCAGCCACCACAACTATGAGTGGGCTTCTCCAAATTATTTGTGTCTTTAGACCAGAATTGTGTCCTTGGAAAGTTCTGAGGGAAAAGATATCCCCAAATTAAAAACCTTAAAAAAGGAATGTTATTTTAGCAACACCACAGCCTTTTGCAACTACAGAGACTTTTGCTAAGTGTAATCTTTTTTATGGCATAAAAATATAGGTTCTGATATAGATAAGACACTAATAGGAGGGCTTATTGGACTTTGTCATTTATAAAAGATCCTCACATGAATTATTGCATTTCCACTTTGCAAATAACCACACAGTTCCTGAGACAGGGTAAGTGGCAGATGCAAGAACTTAAATTCTGCATTTCTTTTATTTCTGCAGAAAGACCATGGGTTTTTTAATATAATGAACAAACAAGCATTTAAGTCCATTGTCCAGGTATACAGTAAGCATAGTGTGCAACAGTGATAAGAATATTTATTTACTGATCAGATACACACATACCTCTCAAGTTCTGGTGACAAAGATGATCGCAGAACATAAAACTAGAACACTGTAAGGTTTTTTATAAAGGATTCCCTCCTACCTTATACAGCTTTCTTGAACAAAACTTATAGAAAATAAAAATATATTTCAGTGTTTGCATAAAGACCACTTTAAAGAGAATTTATTTCCCAGTTCCCAGAGTGTGGCTGCTTCAGTGGAACAGAGTTTCCAAGCCCACTCATGCTGGAGAGCAGCCATTGCTGGCTACTTAACCTTTGTGGAGAATATGGGGCATGGGGAAATATGGGGCATGGCTTGCCCACACACCTGACTAAAAAATGATGCTGTAGGGTTTTTCAGGCTCTTGGGAAACTCAGGACATATTCTCAGGTAAAGTTATTATTTATTGATGCTCAAGTTTATAGCCATGTTTTGTACAGGACAGGGCAAAAGTAGGTTTATACTTGTTCATTTGGAAAATGATACAATAACTAATGAATAATAATAAAAGAATAAACTCTGTGTTTCAGGTACTTATAACTATAAACCCACTTTTGTCCGACCTGTATATGTTTTTGATAATTTTCTTTAATTTACATTTTGCACATTTAATTACACTCCTTTAGCAGATAATGCTTAATAAGTTTCTCAGTGATAATGGGGATTTTATCAGCAGCAGCTAAAGGCAAGAGAGTAGTTAATTCTGAAAAAATGTGGCTTTAAATCCTAGCTCCACTACTTAACTACCTTGGATTTCCTCATCTGCAAAACATAAGTAATATTATTAACCTTAAAGGGTTGTTTAAAAGATTGGACAGAATATATGTGACTTCCACCAAGATGGAGGCATAGGTGGATATGCTGTGCCTTCTCACACAACCAAGTTTAGAGACAACTAAATATTAGCAACAGAAAACATAGCCAGAACACAGAAAATTGAACTTTTCGGAAGTCTGTTAACAACAAATTCTTCAGCCTGACCAGTAAGGGGCGAAACCAGCAGCTGGTGGAGCGGAGTTGCACAGGAAAACTCTGTTGGAGGGACTCAGGCACGTGGAATCCAGGCGGAGGGTTGGACCTAGTGAGCAACAGCTACCAAGCGAGCGACCTCGGGTGAAACAGTGAGGGAGCAGGGCTGCCAGTTGATTGTGGTCACCCATTTGTGCGCCGATAGACAAGCGAGGGAGTGGGCAATTGGACTGGAACCCAGTGGGTCCCCACAGCAAGAGGCAGGGAGGGCACTGCCATTTCCCTGCTCTGACCCCATCTCCACATACAGCATCATAACCCCGCAACTCTGAGTGGCCTGGCCCAGGTGAACCACCTAAGGCGCTGCTCCTCATCCAGCCAATCGAAACAGCAGAGGGGGTCGCCATTTCCCTGATCTGACCACGCCCCCACATACAGCTTCACAACCCAGCGACCTGGGAGTCCAAGGCTCCATTCCTCACACTTAAAGGGCACGAACAGACCAAAAATGGCTCAAGAAGATCTCAAAGCCCCAGAGCCTATAAATCTAAGTGATGAAGAAATAGCAAAACTCTCAGGCACACAGTTTAAAACACTGGTGATCAGGATCCTCACAGAACTGGTTGATTATTGACACAAATTAGTAAAATATATGAAGGCGAAACTAATTGAAATGAATGGAATTGCATAGGACACCAATAGCAATGAAAAGGAAACTGGGACTCAAATCAATGGAGTGGACCAGAAGAAAGCAAATAATGGCCAAACAGAAAAGAGTCAAGGAGCAAGAATTCAAAGAAATGAGGAGAGTCTTAGAAACCTCCAGGACATCTTTAAACAATCCAACATCTGAATTATAGGGGTACCAGAAGGGGGAAAGGCACAGCCACCAGTGGAAAACTTATTTGAACAAATAATAAAGAACAATTTCCCCAATCTGGCAAAGGAAATAGACTTCCAGGAAATCCAGGAAGCTCAGAGAGTCCCAAAGAAGTTGGACCCAAGAAGGAACATACCAAGGCACATCATAATTACATTAGCCAAAATTAAAATGAAGGAGAGAATCCTAGAAGCAGCAAGAGCTAAGTGGACAGTCACCTACAAAGGAGTCCCCATCAGACTGTCAGCAGATTTCTCAAAAGAGACCTTCCAGGCAAGAAGGGGCTGGAAAGAAGTATTCCAAGTCATGAAATCCAAAGACCTACAACCAAGATTGCTCTATCCAGCAAAACTTTCATTTAGAATGGAAGGACAGATAAGGTGCTTCTCAGATAAGATCAAATTCAAGGAGTTCATCATCACCAAGCCCTTATTATATGAAATGTTAAAGGGACTTATCTAAGAAAAAGAAGTTAAAGAAACATGAACAGTGAAAGGACAGCAAACTCACAGTTATTAACAACCACACCTAAAACAAAAGCAAACTAACAGGACAGCTAGATCAGGAGTGGAAACATAGAAATGAAGATCTCAAGGAGGGTTAGCAACAGGGGAGTGGGAGGAGGAGAAGGGGGGAGAAGGTACAGAAAATAAGTAGCATAGACAGTGGATAGGAAATAGATGGGGGGCAAGAATAGCATGGGAAATATAGAATCTAAAGGACTTGAGACACATGGTCATAAACTAAAGGGGAGGTAATTGTGGGGACAGGGGGTAGGGTGGAGGGGAATGAAGGGGGGAATAGAACAACTGTAACAGCATAATCAATAAAAAATTTTAAAAAAAGAATATATGTAATTGACCCAAAATAACATTAAAAAATCAAGTATTTAATTTATGTGAGGGATAATAATTTTTAAATGAATTTATTGGGGTTATATTGGTTAATAAAATTATATAGGTTTCAGGTGTACAATTTTATAATACATCATCCATCATCTTATACTGTTTTGTGCATTCACCACCCCAAGTCATTGTCTCTTTCCATTACCACTTATCTCCCATTTACCTGCTCCTGCCTTTCCCTATCCCCATTACCTTCTGCTAATAATCATACTATTGTCTCTCTATGAGTTTTTTTTTGCTTAGTCCCTTCACATTTTTTACCCCCCTCTCACATCCCCCCCTTACAGCTATGAGTATATTTCTATTTTGTTTGTTAGATTATTGTTTGTTAGATATCACATATAAGTAAAATCATATGGTATCTGTCTTTCTCTGACTGGCTTATTTCACTTAGTATAATACTCATCAGGTCCATCCATGATGTCACAAAAGGTAAGATTTCCTTCTTTTTATGGCTGAGTAGTATTCCACTGTGTACAGGTACTACACGTTTTTATCCACTCATTCACTGATAGGCACTTGGGCTTCTTCCAAATTTTGGCCATTGTAAATAACGCTGCAGTGAACATAGAGGTGTACATATTATTTTGAGTTAGTGTTTGGGGTTTCTTCAGATAAATTCCCAGAAGTGAAATCACTGGGTGGTAAGGTAGTTCCACTGTTAGTTTTTGAGTTAACTTCATATTGCTTTCCATAGTAGCCGCACAAATTTGCATTCTCACCGACAGTGTGCCAGGTTACCTTTTCTCCACATCCTTGCTAAAACTTGTTTGTTGATTTATTAATGATAGCCATTCTGACAGGTGTGAGGTGATATCTCATAGTGGTTTTAACTTTCATATCTTTGATGATTAGTGATATCGAGCATCTTTTCATATGTCTATTGGCCATTTGTATGTCCTCTTTGGAGAAGTGTCTATTAAGGTCCTTTGCCCATTTTTAAATTTTGGATTATTTAGTTTTATTTGGTGTTGAGTTTTATAATTTTTTATAAATTTTGAATATTAACCCCTTATTAGATGTATCATTGGCAAATATATTCTTCCAGTCAGTGGATTGTCTCTTCATTTTGTTGATGGTTTCCTTTGCTTTGCATGATCTTTTTAATTTGATGTATTATGATTTCTTTATTTTTTCTTGCCAGAGGAAATATATCAGGAAAAAATATTGCTTTGACAGACATCCGAGATTTTATTGCCTATGTGGTTTAGAGGCTAACATTAAAGTCTCTAACCATTTTAAGTTTATTCTTGTATATGGTGTAGAAGGTGGTCTAGTTTCATTTTTTTGTCACATATCTGTCCAATATTCCCAACATCATTTATTGAATGGAGTATCTTTTCATTACTTTGAATATTTCATGCCATTTCTGTCTGGCCTGAAATGTTTCTGTTGAGAAATCAACTGACAGTCTTATGAGAGCTCCCTTGTAGGTAACTAACTGCTTTTCTCTTGCTGCTTTAAAAATTCTCTTTGTCTTTTACCTTTGTCATTTTAATTACAATGTGTTTTGGTGTGGGCCTGTTTGAATTAATTTTGGCGGGGGACTCTCTGTCCTTCTTGGAGTTGTTTGTCTTTTTTGCTTTACCAGATTAGGAAAGTTTTCAGTTATTATTTCTTCAAATATGTTCTTAATTCCTTGTTTTCTTTGTTTGTCTGATATACTTATGATGTGGGTATTATTACGCATCTTGTTGTCCCAAAGGTCCCTTAAACTATTTTATTTTTATTTTTTTCTTGTTGCTGCTCGGATTTGGTGTTTTCTTCTACCTTGTCTTCTTTATCCTGAATTTGATGTTTTGCTTCATATAGCCTGTTTATTCCTTCTAGTGTATTTTTTATTTCAGATATTATATATTTTTATTTCTGACTGGTTCTTTTTAAGGTTTCTATGCTCTTTTTTATGTTTAATATCTCTTTCTTTAAATTCTCATCAATTTCATCCATTCTTCTCCTAAGTTCCTTGAGCATTCTTATAAGCATTGTTTTGAACCCTATGTCTGGTACATTGCTTGCCTCCATTTCATTTAGCTTTTTTTTTCCCCTGGAGATTTTTGCTGTTTCTTCACTTGGAACATGTTTCCTTGTCTCCCTATTTTGGCAGCCTCTTTGTGTTTGTTTCTATGTATTAGGTAGATCTGCTATGACTCTTAATCTTGGTAGGGTGGCCTTATGTAGTAGGTGTCCTGTACGACTCCGTAGCATAGTCTCTTTGATCTCCTGTGTTGCGTGCTCTAGGAATATCCCTTGTGTGGGTTATGTGGGCTGTCCTATTGTAATTGAATCTTAATTGCTATTGGCCCATTCATGTGTGGGGTCAACCTACGGGCTTGCTGACTGTCATGAATAACCTTAACCACAGTGTATGAGATGTTGTGCAGGTGCTGATGACATGAAGCAGATTTCTCCTTAGCAGGGTCTGGTGCCTGCTAAGATCTTTCTTTAGATATGCCACTTATGAAGCTAATTTATTCTGCTCTGATATTATCTGAACATAGCCACTGGGTGTGATGGTTCTGCAACCTCTTGTGAGGGACTATAGCACATGTCAATCAATGTCAGATGCTTCCTGTGACTTGCCTTGAGCAACCTATTTGGAGCTACAGAGTGATCTGCAGTTTATGGCTGATTCTTCTGGGCTTGGGTATGCATGGGAAGGATAAAGCTGCACATCAAGTCTCACTTTTAGCAGTACTGAACCCTTGGGCAGATCACCAAAAGTCCCTGAGGAACGCTGAGGTCCATCTCCTATTGCCATTGCTTTTGGCTGCCTATTACACTCAGTCACTCAAAGAGCCTCTGGTAGTACTTGAGTTGCATGCAATATGTTCTCAATGAGTCACTAGGTAGGAGTGAGAGATATTCTCCGGATTTATTTGGGGTCAATCTTGGTGCCAGCACTGGGTCTGAGGCCCAGGGTATGTCCCAGGGTATACAAAGTCTAGCTGCCACTTAGTGGGTGTTAGCACACCTCTGTGTCAGGGTGAAGTCTCAGGGAGTTGTCAAGATGAGGCCAGTAGAATTTATCTGGCCCAAATAGACCAATGAAGGGAAGGTTCTGCAACTCAGCCTGTCCTATATTCTGCCAGGAACCTGATCTCACAGGAAAATGCCACTGGGATTCCAGAGAGGGGCTGGTGCTGGTCATCTTTGGGAAAAGTTGAGTGATGTGGCCCCTGCCCCAAAGCCACACAACTCAGACTGTCTGGTATTCAACACAGATCTTGGCAGGGTGGAGCCACCAAATGTTAAGAGGGTGGGCTGCTGGGAGCTTGGAGAGTATGGCTAGTAAATCTACTGTGAGGGTGTAGCACCAATCAGGGTCATGGGATTGTGGTGGGAATGGCCAGCTCAGTCACTGATAGCCCTTGAGTCTTCCCAGACCTCTATACCTTTGCCCAGGCCACTTATCAAGGTGGATGCTCTGCAGAATGGGGGAAGGGGTGACCAGATGGTGGGGCTATTTCATTACCTCTGACTGATACCACATGGAGGGGAGTGTTCCACCCAAAAAAGATGGCATTTTCAGTGTGAGAGAGTGATTCGGCATAAATCCCTCAAACCCCAAACTCTCATCATGTGACTCTAGTTTGCTTTACTCTTTCTTTCCTGGAGCCCAGGGTGGGTAGCTATGAATGAAATGCTGTGCATTGGTTCTTTTAAAAAGTACCTATTTCTCTAGCAGGCTTCCATCTCTTCCTAATGGACAGAAACCCTTCTCTTTTGCAGCCAAATATTATGTGGGTACCTCTTCCTGGTTCTGGTGCTCTGGGGTGGGGAGCCTGGCCTAGGGTCTAGACCCTCCCTTTTCTCAGAGGGAATCCCTTGTAGCTGAGATATCCTCTGGAACCTCAGTCACCCTTTTAGTGTCTCTGCCCTTTTAATCAGTCTTGATGTGGCTTCTTCTTAATTCCTTGATTATAAGATTTCTCTTTAGCTAGTCTTCAGTTGGTTATTCAGAATGATTGTTCTATAATTTAGTTGTAATTCCAGTTTGCTCCTGGGAGGTGAGTGTAGCTTCCCCCTACCCTACACCACCATTTGGGGTTCTTATGTACCTGAAAATCTTAACTTAGATTAATTATTCACTTTTACTCTTTTCTCCCTATTGTTTGGCTGCCAGCTGAGAATAAGTTAAAATTAGAATTGAGATTATCATCTTGCTAAGTGTTGAATATCTTTGTGGATATTCTTTTCTGGGACATTACATTAAAATGCATAAAATAATTTAATAAAATAAATATTTTAATGCATAAAATAATTTTCAGATGTCAGTGTCTTTTTTGTTCCTGTTATCATTAGATTTTGCCTTTGAGAAATATCTAGCTCAAGGGATAAAAAATTACATCATGTTCATGTTAATATATAAAAAATATATACTTTTCCCACTCAAGGACTTGTTTATTGATTTTTAGAGAGAGGAGAATAGAGACACAAAGAGAGAGAGAGGTAGAAAGGGAGAGAGAGAGAGAAGCATTGATGTAAGACAGAAACATTGATTGGCTGCCTCTTGCACGTACCCCGACTGGGGACTGAATCTGCAACCCAAACACGTGCCCCAACTGAGAATTGAACCTGAGATCTTTCAGTTTATGAGACAACACACCAACCAACTGAGCCGCACCAGCCTGGGCTCATGTTAGTATTTTTAGTGCATTGGTATTAGTTCAGTATTTCTTGACTTTTTAAACAATTATATAAATATAAGGCAGTTTGGGGAATAGCAGAAGAGAGTGCAGGGAAAGCAGTTAGCAGGTCTTCAAAAAAGACTGTATTTTGTTAGGTAACAGTTATCAATGGGGCCACTGCCCTTTAGATGCATGACTCACATGGTGATCCCCCAGCTTCATAATCTGTGTATATCCAAAATTCCCTCCCAAATTTCTTCAATATCTTAGGTGCTTTTGTGTATGTCCTTCTCTGATTTTTGGTCTTATGATTCACACTGACCTCTACAATTCTCCAATATCATAGAACATCCTTTCACAAATACACCCATGAGGATAGGAGACTGTACTTTCTTGAAGAAAGATGGGAGTTTCTATAGATAAAGTTTGTACAGTCTCTCCCATACAAGGCCTCACCTTTCTTAACCATAGGCTTTGGCTACTACCAGGGAGTTTCTCTGTCCTGTATAGCTTAAGAATCTCCCCATCTTCTGTCTTCTCTTTCTCCTTTTTGGCGTTTCTTCTTTTCAAAAGCAACAAATTCCTCTATTCTTATACAGAGTCATTACATTCTCTGGTGTAGGCACATACTTTTGAGCAGCTACATAAATGCTTAATAATTAACTATTTATATAAAAAGAATCCCTTCTTAAGTGGTATGCTGATGTATGAATCTAATAGAAGCCTACTAAGCTTTCTATGTATCATAATAAAACTATATTTCTCTTTTATAAACTTTATTCAAGATTTTAATTTTTTTAAGATCACAGTTCACATTTAATATTATTTTGTGTTGGTTTCAAGTGTACAGTGCTGTGGTTAGATCTTCATATACTTTATCAAGTGTCCCCTTTGATAATTCCAGTACCCACAGGACATTACACAGTTATTACAATATTATTGACTATATTCCCTGTACGTTATATCCCCATGACTATTTTGTAATTACCATTCTGTACTTCTCAATCCCTTCACCTTTTTTACTCAGTCCTCCAACCCCTCTCCCCTCTGGCAACCATTAGTCCATTCTCTCTATTTATGAGTCTGTTTCTCTTTTGTTCGTTTGTTTATATTGTTTTTATATTCCACACACAAATGAAGTCATGTAATGTTTGTTTTTCTCTGATTGACTTCATTTATTTAGCGTAGTACCCTTTAGGCCAATCCATATGGTCAAAAATGGTAAGATTTCATTCTTCTTTATGGCCAAGTAATATTCCATAATAGATATAGCCACCTGTTCATTGATGGACTTTCATATCTTGGCTATTGTAAATAATGCTGCAGCTAACATAGGAGTGCATATATTTTTTCAAATTAGTGTTTTGGGTTTCTTCAGATATACACTTAGAAGTAAATTGCTGGATCATAAGGCAGGCTCATTTTTAATTATTTGAGGGTCCTCCATACTCTTCCATAGTGACTGTACCAATCTTGATTATTACCAACAATGCATGAAGGTACCATTTTCTCTACATCCTTATCAGTGCTTATTATTTATAGATTTATGGATGATAACTATTCTGACAGGTGTGAGGTGGTATGTTACTGTGGTTTTAATTTACATCTCCCTGATGATTAGTAACATTGAACATCTTTTCATGTCTATTGGAGAATTGTAAGTTCAGGTCCTTTGCCCATTTTTTAACTGGATTTCTTTCTTTTGTGTTGAGTTGTATGGGTTCTTTATACATTTTGGATATTAACACCTTTTATTTGGTTAATATGGACAATTCAATAATATCAGATGTACAAATGGGCCATATATTCTTCCATTAAATACTTTGTCTGCTCTGGACTGGGGAACCTGGCTTGGGTTTGAGACCCCATGCTTCTCAAGGAGAATCTCTACAGTGGAGCTATCCCACCAGAACCTGCCGCTGTCAGTGAAATCGGGAGCCAGCCCTTTTCATATCAACACACTTCCCACCAGTATCAATTTGGCTTCTTCTGTAAATTCTTTGTTATAAGATTTTTCTTCAGCTAGTATTCAGTTGGTTATTTAAGTTGTTTTCTTTGTATTTTAGTTATATTTCCAGTTTGATTCTAGGAGGAGGTGGGTGTTGCTTCCACCTACTCAGTTGCCATCTTGGATCGTCTCAGGAAAGGCAGTTTGGATCATGAAAAGCCTCATTGCAGAATGTAGATACTGCCAAGGGTCTGCAACTTTATTGCCTGAAATACCAAATAGGGGAGATAATATTGTAAGGAGCTGAAGAATAAAATGAGTCATTTAAGCCCCTCCATTTTCCCCAGAGGTTGCTGAATCTTTAGGAAAGGCACCATTCACCCTATAAGTAATGCGTGAAACATCCTTTTGCTCAATATCTTTTCCCATGTGTTGTTGACTTCTATATGCTCATTTTATCCACCAAACTTGCTTTTATGATCTTCAGCTCCACTGAGCCAGCACATCTTTGCAGAAACAAGCTGGATCTGATTCTGCTTCTCACATGCCTGACAGAACTGTCAGATTCATTTCTGTCACAAAATCTTGATAGCTCTTTAGGGTGTCAGAACTCAGTGTTTCCCAGTCTAGGCTGAATTTGCACAGCTGTGTCAAAGAACAGTCTTCTTTAGACTTGTGAACTGAGCAACTTAGATTGACAAATCATTGAGAAGATACGAATGTGGATTTGAGTTTCTACTATAAAATCTCTATTGTCTGACTGTTGAAGGATCATAAAAATGAATTTGGAGTTAATTCATTGGTAGTTGAGAGTTACATTATAAAAAACAATCATACTATCTGATCCCTTTGACCTGTAATCTATTCTGAACATAAAATTGCATTAAAATGCTTATAATCTTATGTAATATCCAATACTAACCTAAATAATAAGTCTGATTTTTTTTACTTATTTAATTGGAAAAAACAATAGGCAGAAGTTTATGCAGTTACTCTCCAACCAAAATATGATGTATGGTATCTGAGGTTGATGACATATATGTAGTTTGCTTTCATGAATGTGATGGCTGCATAGGCTGCATTGCTATCAAACCTTACTTGCATATTAAGGAAAATGTGGGTGTCAAGAGAATTTACTACATTGATGTGGTGCCCCAGTGGTGATGGTGTTAAATTTCAGAAAATAAGAATTATTTTAGTTATCTGAGATTGCCATAGCTTTAATTCTGAAGACTGCCTCATTTTAAACACTTTTGGTGTACATGTTTTATTTCACTCTTTGCATTTTAGACAAAATATACTAAGGAGAACTTTTCATTTATGTATTCAACAAATATTTTGCTGGGTCCCCATTATGTGACTGTTACTGTATAAACGGAGTTTTAAGAAAGACACTATAACCATGTGAAGAATGGGGAGAAAAGAGTTCTAAACAGAGGGAACAGCATGACCAAAGCCCTAAGGTTGAAAAGAACTTAAAAGATTTGCACTGCTAAAGAACAGTGTTGCTGGAGCTTAGTGAGGGAAGAGAATGAAAGGAGGGACTGAAAAAATATAGACTGGAATGTATTTGAACCTTAAGGGGCTACTTCTTTATAAAGATTGTATGTATGTATGTATGTATGTATGTATGTATATATGTACGTATGTATTTAGAGGGGTAGGGATGGAGAAAGAGAGGGAGAGAAATATCGATATGAGAAATACTGATCAGTACTGACTGGGGACCTATCCTGTAACCCAGGCTTGTGCCACGACCAGTAATTGAACTGACAACCTTTTGCTCCACAGAACGATGCCCAACCAACTGAGCTGCACTGATCAGGGTCTTGAGGGTTATTAATGTGCATAGAATGATTCCCCTTAAACTTAAAGGTCACCAGGATTCTGTAGATTTTTGTGGTGAATGTGTTGTCTTTGCTTTGTAATATTTCCTATGTTTCCTCCAGTTTCTTCCTTTATTATTAATTTTTTGACTTTGCAGCAATTATTGCATCTGATTCCAGTAGTTTTATCTTCTTTGCTTTCTAATTTTCTTTCCACTGGGTAGATAAACAGATAACAAAACTAATTAGAATTACATCTACAGAGTAGAAAGACCATGAATTTAGGACAGAGTTGCCTATGGGCAAGCTTTTATAAATGGACAATTTTCCTTCTACATTTCAGTTTCCTCATCTATAAAAGCAAGTTAATGATGTACATAATGCTCTCTCAATCTTTTATTCAACCCATAATGTTTTATAAAGGATCTTTAAAAAAATTAATTGCATAGTTAAACTTGCTACATTTTAATTATCTGGAAGTGTTAACAACTTCTTTAAATAACAACACCCCAATTCATTAATGACTCTTCATTTTAAAAATGCACGTAATTCTTTTCTTATTCTAAAACTCTAGATGCAAAACTTTCCATACATAAGAGTGCATAGTTGTTCATGGACACACAACTATTAACTTTTTGGGAGGAGGAGCAGTCTCTTCTATTTATAGATCAACTGCAGCATTTGTCACAGTGTTTTAAGCCAAATAGATGCTCCAGAAAATGTTTATTGAATGAATTTACAAAAGAATAAAATTTGTTGGCTTGAATCTGACTTAATTTTTTTAGTAACTGCATCAGGGGTTATCACCTAACTGTTCTTTTGTCTTCAGAAATCTTTTGTCAGGCACCAGTTTCTTAAAAATAAAGTGTGAATATATGGTATTCTAGAATTCTCTAGGATTGTATAGGAATGTGTAAGATGGTCTTCAACTGTGTCAGGAGAAAAGGGTTAGTAAACAACATTTATATGGAAATACAATAGTTTCAAACACTTGCAAGATAGTAGCCAAGTGACTTTTCTCCTTTGCTTTTGGGATCAGAAGTTGTCCACTTGCTTCCAAACCTTACTCCTGTCTAACTTGCAGGGGAGGGAGGAATGGAAGGAAGGGTGCTGGACCAGTGCTGCCAGGTATCCTGAATGGGGCATCTATATCTTGCAGCCTGGGTCTGTTTAGCATTACACAATGCTTAGCTTTGTTTAGGATGTGGTCATTGTTTGTTGGAACGTATATGAGAAATCAACTTTCCAGGAGAGAAAGCTTCTGAAAATTTACACCATGAACACAACTTTTAGTGTGGAAAATTGCCTATAAAAACACGAGGTAGGGGAGGGAATTTATTGGTTTGACATCAGGGAAAATCCTTCTTTGCCTTCCCATATAAAAAATCCACAAGGCTTATAGTCTATATTTGAAAAGAGAGAAATGTATTCCTAGAAATATTTTGGGATCGCTGGCTCAGTGTAGCTTGGGCCCCTTTTATTAGTGGTTAGATGATTCTGGATAGCTTTGTGGGGTACACAGAAAGAGAAAAGAAGAGTTGAAGTGGAGGGCCTTTTACAGATGGCAGGTACACTTGTAATACAATTCTTGAAGAGTCCTTGAAGATCAGAGGAAACAGTGAAATTTTTTTGATGAATTATCTGTGCTTAAACTTAAGGGGGTGTTTTTTAGTTTAAAGAACAGTCATGGAAGAAGGCATCTGGGGAAAAACTTTAACACCTCTGGAAAAATTATGATTTTAAACTCATCATATTACTGTGGTGTTTAAAGTATCAATTCTTCCTTAGAATGAGCAGTTAAATTGATGATGTGTGAAGTCCCTGTCAGTTTTAGATTTCAGTGATGCTAGGATTAATGAAAAATAAAGGTGTGTCTGAGAAAGACCCATCATGTCTCCTTATTTCTAAATCAAGTGATATCATTGGTAGTATCTGTTGTGGCATCAAACTTCTGTGGAGCAAGAGGAGACAGGATATGGGTATGGGAACATAGCACATGGGTATGTTCCTCTTGACAAAGAGATCTATTCTCTGAGTTTTTTGGAGAATGGGCTGAGAAACCCCAGGACTGAAGAAGAAGGTTCAAGTAACAAAAATGTGTCTCATCAAAATGTGTGAACATAAATGTTCAGCGTTTTTTCCAGCTTGAGCTAGTGGCCTCTCAAAACTTCCTATTCTGCCTTTCTTAATATCAAGGCAACTTAAAAACAAATCTCATCTTTTACTAAAGCTGAATAAAGCAGCTCCTCTAGGCCCCTGGCTTTGACAAGATTCATTATGAAATGGCCTAGTGTCACACAGCCTTATGCAACAAATTTGTTACTTTTCTACTATAACAATCAGACAAAGTTTTCCAGAGTCCAGCTGTGCATCTTTACATTGTCATCATGTTACTCAGAATAGAACAACTGTTTAAGTCAAAGCCAAAGATGTCCTTGAATCATTTGGTATCAGGGCACTAATGAGCTTTGCAGACATTTCAAATTTCTTTTTTTTCCCTTCTGTCTCCCCTTCCACCTTAACCAGGTGTGACTTAATCCAGTGTACTTTCCCCCTAAGTAATAAGATTTAACACGCACACACACACACACACACACACACACACACACATACATACGTATATACACATACATAAAATGTAGGTGTGTACAATTTTTTGTATTCTGAAATGAGCTTCCAAAAACGTGTTTTTTTAAAAATAACAGTTAGATACTTTCCTGATCTCTTTTATTAATAGGTATATAAAAGTATATTTCCAATTTTCATTGCTAGGGTTTCATTTTCTGGGGATTTTTGAGATGACAAATACTTTTAGTCATCCGTTAAGCCAACTCTTGGTTATTAGAGATGAGAATATTGAAGCTCAGAGTGTGAGAAGTTTTACTCAATAACATGGGTAGTAGCTGATAGACCTAGACTTAAATCAGGCTATTGAACTCTGGTGCTCTTTCCCCTTGAGCACATGATTTGAGAGCTTCATTCACATTTTTTAGTTCTCCTATTCTCCAGTTAAAATTGTCTATTATCAGTAGGCTAGTTTTATTCACCTATGATGTTTCCCTTTTGTCATTTTGCATGGTGAATATATGAAATTATATGTTATGTAAACATGTGTAGTTTGTCTGTCTGTCTGCTATGTTTAATGCTCCCTCCTCTTATCATCACAATCTGTCTGGTGAAATCCCACTTGTAAGAAAGTCTTCAAGTCTTTTTTGAACCTCTATGCAAAGTGAAACTTCCATGGCCAGTAACTTCTGCTCACTCCTGGCAGCTTGTTCTTTTTAGCAACTCTTTGAGTATGTGACAATGAGCACTTTTTGTATCTTGTTTATTTATTTATTCATTCACTTAACTCTTTTTATCTCTTCTATATATGGAAAATGGAATTCCATAGAAAAAAACCTTTAAATAACATAAAGTCCCTTTAACCTTTATTTCTAATTTTCTTTCTGAACATGCATGTTACCTTGAATGGGGTCCTATTAGTTCAGTCTCCCCACAGATTTTGAGTAAATCAGATCTTACCTTCAATTAACTGAAATTTATTGAGCACCTGATATTACAAATAATCATAGAAATTGCACCTGCTGATATGACCCCATTAAACCCCCACAACAATCCTGGGAGTTAAGTTTCATAGTTGACATATGGATATGGACACTGACTTGCAGAAGGTACACATCTTGCCCAAAATCTATTGAGTTTCTGAATCTGAAATTCAAACCCAATCATTGTAACCACTGTTCAAGATTTTTCCACATTCTATCCATACTCTTCTTATTAAGCACTTTCTTAAGTATGCCTAATTCAATAAGATATGGAGGTCTGTCTGTAAGGTATCCAGCCATGTAATATGAAAAATAGAGACATTAACTGAAGAAGATACATGATATAAGAAACATTGTATCTAGGACAATGACACCTCAGTCCCCTTCAAAGTAGGCATCTTGGGACCTCACACGGTTCTCCCAATTGCCATTAGCTGCCCAGTCATATTTTCCTGAATCTCACTGACAGCCTGAAATCTCTTCCTTTTCTAAGGTGATTTTAGTTTTGGGAAAAGCCAGAAGTTGCAAGGCACCAAATCTGGGCTGCAGTGGGGCTGAGTCACCTGGGTGATTTGATTGAGGTTTCACCAAAAAAACTGCAAGAGACATGATGCATGAATGGGTGTGTTGTTGTGACTAAGCTGCCAGTCACCAGTTACCCATAGCTGTGGCCTTCTGAATCAACTGAATAGTGTCTGTGGAGAAATGTTAAGCTTAATGCAAAATTTGATGCAGATTCATTGCTCTACTTGCTCAGTCAATTTGAAATGCAACAACCACACAATACACGTGCTCACTCAATGGCGTCTACTGCCACCGCCCCCACTAGTACAATGAAGTCATTGTTCATGAATGCACATACCAGTCCACTCTCTGTGGCTGCTAGGTTAATCGATTTGCACAAAAAATTCTCATTTAACAATGGCTGAACTTTTTCTGGGCAGATCTTTTATAGTAGAGAGAACCTGACTAAAGACAAGAATATTGGAAAAGATAGTATATATGTGGGACCTGATTTCCATTCAGAAGCAAAGGAAGGACATATACAATGAGCAATAGGTCTTATAAGTTATGGACATATGGACATCTACAAAGAGATATTCATATACCTGAATCCTAAACATTTTATTGCCACAGAATTCCTAAGCTCTATCCTTGACTCTCAAACTCTATCAACAGTTCCCCAAGGAAAAACATGCTTACAGGTCAAGGGATAATAAGACCAGGTCAAGTGTATGCTCTAGCATTCTAACACTTCACCACTATTGGAAACCCCTTGGTGATACTGGACCATCCATGCTCTAATTCCAGAGGTAAATATAAAGGATCTACTGAATAACATTTAAAGTATCTAGAATGTGTAAGAACTCAATAACTATTAATTCATGCCTGCAATGCACTAAACACTGTTACGCCCCAAGGATAGTAAACTAATGAACATCAACAGTGCAATAACAGACAAAAAAAGTACAGGTGTACCCCATTTTATTGTACTCCACAGTTGTTGTGTGTTTTAGAAATTGAAGGCAAGACCCTCCACAAGCAAAAAGATGACAACTTGCTTTATTGCAGAGGTCTGGCACTGAAACTGCAAAATCTCTCAGGTATGCCTGTAGTGCTCTGAACCTTTCTAGAACTCACAATCTAGTGGATTGCTTTTAAAAATAATTGTATATTATTCTGTTAGAACCTCCCCAAAAAGTTAAGGGTTGAACAACTATAGGAGAAACATTTTACCACTTAAAGACTACCAGTAGCATCTTGTATTTTTTTATAGCTATCAGCAACACATATTTACACAGTTCAGTAGACTTACTGGTTTATAGAAATTGAAGTGACATTTCAATCCTGCCTTATAACAACCATGTGATTTTGGGCTCTGTGATTTGTTCTCTTCATTGCAGTTTAGTGCTATTGAGGAACTGTAAAAAGGTACAGCTTCCTCCCCCCACACATACAGCAAGTCCTTGGTTAGAGCCTCCTGGTGGTCTAAGAGCCAGGCTGAGCCTTCCTGCTGTGGTTGGGCTGAAGGAAGTACTCTGTAGTCCCTCAGTTCAGAGGGACAGAAACATAAAAAGGTTCCAAGAACACACACAGAGAAAACACATAAACAAGTGTACACTCATCCATTTTTATGAAAACAGACATAAATGGTGTGAGAGTGCTTTAGTTCATAGAGTGTCTAGATTCTAGAGGGTTTTGTCGGGAGATTGACCAAATCTTGAAAGCAGAAATTTCAATGAAGGGGGAACTCAGGCCTAGAGAATTTCAGGCCAAATGAATATAATTGAAAAGTCTAGGAGACTTTCGCTAACACACCTCTTGTGAGGTCAAAACAAATAGATCCTTTACTGATCTTAGGAAGATTAGTTTAGGGATTTGGTAGAGTCAGCATTTCTTCATGCTATCTTGCTTCTGAGATCATTCACATATCTGATCAGGTTTATTATAGGTTAAAGAGATCATTTTAAAGCAAGCTATTCAGCCATTTGAAACAATCCGCAGTGTAGATACTGTGAGGAAACAACCCTTATCTTTGACTGGCACATCTAGATTTAGTATGTCTTTAATTATTAAGCCATTAAAAAAACTTAATCTAGAGCTTTATTTTTTCAATGCAAATTTATGGAAAGAAATTCATCTGTGACTGAAATATGAGCATGAAAAAGGTGTATTTTACCATATACCATATATATGTCATGTATTATATATAGTATATATGTAATATATGTATATTATGCATATATTATATGTGTAGATGATTTTCTAAATAGGATGACAAACTGTATTTGCCAAAAGGTAGTGACTAATTGTATTTAGAAAACATGTCCCATGAGTATTTAAAATATTTATGTTTTCAGTGAAGAAAGTTTAACAAAAGTGCTATGAGACTTGTAGCTTGTGCAGGCATAACATCTACCTATTACATTATCTTTTAATTTACTGTGTATGCCAAATACCAAGCTACTCTGTCAGAGGCCAAAGCAGAACCCCAAAACATCCTACGCAGTGTTTCTAACCCTGTCCTGAACTTTGTTTAGAGCTTAAGTAAGAAATCTAGCCATCATAACTCCACAAAGCAAAAGGCATTCAAATATGATGAGTTCCAGGAAAGAGGAACATGACATTTCTTGATTAACCTGTAGTTGTATGTTTGTATGAAAGTGTACTTGTATTAGCAAAGGATAGTGCAATTATTTTATGACCCCATATTTTATTTATTTTTTTTAATTTGTATTTACTTATTTTAGAGAGAGAGTAAAGGGGAAAGAGCAAGAGCAAGTGAAGGGGGAGAGAAAGAAATTGATTTGTTTTTCCACTTATTTATGCATTCATTTTTTGATTTTTGTAGATGCTCTAACCAGAGAGCAAACCCTCAACCCTGGCATATTGGGGTGGTGCTCTAACCAGCTGACCCACCTGGCCAGGGCTGCATCTTATTTTTTATACAATTTCATTAAAAATCCTCTTGTCTGTTTTACTATTTATTCAATATTTTGTGAGTGGGAATATAATGGTTAAAAATTTCTAAAAAGTTTACAATTAGGTGAAGGAGGTAGGGCATTCAAAATCTGTAAGATTACAGGTGTCATCTTATTTGAATAAAAATGTTGCCATAAAAGAGTGATGTGGGAGGATATAATTTAAATGGGGGATTGGGCAGCTGATGTACATTTAAGCCTAGAAGCAGTTAGTAGCCAAAATGTACTTTACATATTAGGATTTCCAGAAAATCTGCAAACTTGACATACTTCATATTTTACTCTCAAAACTAAAGGGAGAAGAGGGACAGTAACTCATCTTAGTTTTATTGTATTCTTGGACAAAGATATGAAAATTAATTTTTCCTAAAATAGGATAATTGTAGAAGAAGCCTACAAATGGACTACTTTATTTTTGTCTAAAAATTATGATTTTATCCCACACATTTAATACTCTGCCTCCTATTTGATGTGTGTATATGTGGGTGTATAATCTTTTTTCTGGTACTTGTCAGTGAAAACACTGTGCATAGGAAATAAGAAATAGGAATACCCACAGACTAGAATAATTGAATAATATCTGCAAGGTGTAGTACAAATAGGATCTAATGTAGAGAGGTTCAGCTCAGTCTGCTATTACAGCAGGGGAAGGAAAAATCTATCTAGAAAGTAAGCAGAGAAGATTTTGGCATCTCAAATTACCTCCACATTTGTAAAACTAGTCTATGAAACTAAAGACAAGAGACCATTGGACACAGAAGTAAAAATCCCTCCTCCTACATGAATAATTTTGGAAAATAACTTCACAGAACATAATCTTTCTTTCCAATTTGGTACTGAGAGTATTGAAGAGGGACACACAATATCTCTCACAGAACCTATTGTAAGTTCCAATCCTGAACAAACATACACTACTTTTAAAAAGGTAAAGATGGAAAAGTCACAAGAGAGATTGCTTCCAGGAATAATAAACACAAACAGGTGGTCCCATTATAGTGGATTATCAGAGCTCAACTAAAGTTAGTGTCATAAAAAAAATTCTAACTTTCCTAACATGGAACATAGGGTCATCATAGACTATAAAACTACCTATAATTGGGTCTGAAAATGGAGCCACTCCCTTGAAAATGGCTTCATGGCAGGATTCTGAAGTGTACATTTATTGATATGATTTATGTTATTTCTTAACTGAGGACATATTAAATTCTGTCATGATTTTATTGTCTCTCAACAATAATATATTTGAATTGCATTATTATATTTCACAACCAGAACTAAATTTTAGTCTCTAGTTACCACAAAATAGTTATAATCAAGGCATAGGATCTTCAGTTAAACTGTTTTTCATTTATAAAAGGACTGTAAACATAATTTGGGTATTGGATAGTATTCTTTTTATGGACACTAATTTTTACCTGTTTTGAAGATAAATTATGCCCAAACTTCAAAGTAGAATTCCTTAATAATGCTATAATGAAGTCTTATTGAAGTCTTGCTCCTCCTCTGCCAGTTACTGCTGCAAACACAAAATTAGGTTGCCAGATAAGAGAGAGTACTTTAGAGTCAGGTGACTCCAGTTTTCTCCAGCAGCTTTGCCTCCATTTCCTCATCTATTACATTGGGAAACTAATAGTAGCTCTTGCATTGGGCGACACTGTAGCTCCATGCTTATCACAGAGCATGCGCTCAATATATATTAGTTCTATGCCCAAAAAGTTTGGCACATAGAATGGTTTAATAATGTCAATATGAGGCATTTCCTATAATAATAATGGTCATAATATCACTATTTCCTAGACATTGTCATTTTTTTATTCACAAAGAATCTCAGGTTGGCTTTATATTATGTTAGGTATACCTTCCTTAAAAACTAAACCAACACAATGACAAAAAAATTGACACACTGTGAATATATGATTTATTTGACACAAAAATTGGCAGCTCAATGAACTAAATTATTTCCTTGAATACAATAGGAGACAGATTTTTTTGGTACTCTATGTACTCTTCTGTATTATGTATATAAGCTTTCCTTAGTTCTTTTAACAAATACACTTTAGCAGTATATATTTATGTTAAAGTGAAGATTAAACATACAATATCCTTGGAGCAGGGGATAGTGGTGGGGGGAAAATGGAGAGAATTGTACTTGAACAATTGTATTTATTCAACTGTACTTGAATAAAAAAAATTGAAAAGAATGTTTCCAAATTAAACCAATAGCTCTTTTCCTATCTATAGCATGCTTTTATTTCTCTCAAATATACATAAACTGACAGAGTATCATGTGCATAAGTGGGCTACAATAATCCTGATGACTTGAAAGTAGTGTTTCACTATCTTTGAACAAGTCCTGAGCCCATCTACCCAGAATTTTTGGATAAAGACAAAATTCTATGCACCTGGTCAGTTGTGCAATGCTGACCAATGAACAGCTGCTGACAATAAGCTTATTGTGCTTTTGTAATACAATTCAGATCTAACGGTTAGTCTCTTGGTAAATGGTGAAACACTGGGATTTTTTTTCTTGACAAGAAGCCTCCTAATGGACAATATTATGTCTATATATATTCCACTGTACACTTAAATCTCTTTATCTAATTTGGGGACTTGGGTTCTGAAGGTCACATGAGTCTTTCCAGTTGGTTTCGAGGGGTTTAAATTCCTCATAGTAAAAAAAAATGGCCTTATAGTGTGGCAGGGAATGTAACATGTTTTACCATGTTAACAAAAGTCTGTATTATGTTTGTTCCATTGATGTGGGTGTGTCCTTATGTGTGTATTCAAGAGAGGCTTCTGTTTGTTGCAAACATCTTGGAGTGCTTTACAAAAGAATTTAAAAAATTAAACCAAACAGGATATGAAAGTGTGTTGCCAGACAAGTCTTTAGGCATGATTTAAATTTAATTAATGACATAAAGAGCTAAATCTGTGAAAGGAAGCAAATTCCTTGGATTGGAGAAAGAGAAGCAGAAAGCAGATATGAATATTTTGTGGAAGTTGTCCTTTGAGTAGCTCCAAAAATGTTCTTTTAGAAGTGCAATTGGAAAACCCCAGGTTAAGTGAGTTCCAAGGAACAGTATTTTAGGGAAAAAGACCAGATAATAGCATCCATGTGTGTAGTGATTGTGAAGTGTTTTCCCAGCCATTATATCATTTGATTTCCTAACCCCATCAAAGTAGTTAAGGAATTTGTTATCCCATTTTACAGATGAGGAAACTGATGACAGGAGAAATTAAGGGGATTAAAGTTAAGAAAGTAATAGAGCTAGGAGTAAAAATAGACGTGTTGATCTATATCTGGTATATTATTCACAATACCATGGGTCTGTGGCAAATCATTTACACTGAATATGTTTCTTCTGCCCCTATACTAGTCTGTCTTTGAGGTAGTAGGGGCTTCCCAGGATAATCTGTCACTCTGCTCCCTCTCCTGAAGAACTCCTGACATTCTTGTTTAAGTGGAAAATGAGAAAACCAGTCTTCCTCCCTCCCTCTCTTCCTCCCTTCCTTCTTTTCTATTTATTTTTGTTGTTGTTCAATGATAATTGTCCCAATTTTCCCCTCTTGCTCTCCTCTGTTTTACCCATCCCCCACCTTCCACATTCAATCCTCCCCTACCTTGTTGTCTTTGTCAGTTGGTGCTTTGCAAGTTCCTTGCCTTGACCCTTCCCTTTCTTTCCCCTTATGCCCCCTCCCCTGCCTCTCTGGTCACTGTCAGTTTGTTCTTTATTTCCATGTCTCTGGTTCTATTTTACTTGCTTGTTTGTTTTGTTTATTAGGTTCCACATATAGGTAAGATCATGTGGTATTTGCCTTTCACTGCCTGGCTTACTTCACTTAGCATAATACTCCCCAGTTCCATCCATTTTGTCACAAAGGGTAGGAGCTCCTTCTTTCTTTCTTTTGAATAGTATTTTATTGTGTAAATGTACCACATTTTCTTTTTGAGCCGATCATTTACTGATGGGCACTTAGATGTTTTGCAGCACTTAGCTATTGTAAATACTGCTGCTATGAACATTGGGGTTCATGGTTTTCTAATTCAGATGATAGTCAGAACTTAATCCTTTCACAACATTAATAACATTAAACTGACTTTGATGGTTTACCATTTAAGTCACCCTCCAGGTTTTCCCAGAATCTTTCCCAAGGAGATGTGATTGCAATGCTCCTGTGGTTGTAGGTAGCTTCTCATGGTAAAACACTGTAGTGGGTAAAGATGGGGAATTCTTAGTGAGTGTCCTGTCCATTTCTGACTCAGACCAAGGGTGTTTATTCTAGAACCTCTGAAGATTCTATGAGCATTGTGATTTCAAACAGTGGGCCATGGCCTTGTGCCTGAGATGTGGGTGATGTAGTATCTGGATTGGTTCTTGAGAGACATCTAGTACTACTTAAGGAAGATAATTCAGAAGAGACTGTGTTACTGCTGTCAAGTCTTGTTGTTTGCTTGTTCCTCTAAAAATACATTTGATTTCTTATGAGGTTTGGACTTCAAAAAGCTTACATTATCTTTGTTACTTCTGTAGCCTCAGGCAAAGCTGGGAAGAACACTGTTTTGTGACTGTATAGATCTTTTGGCAAATCACATGTGACAGACCCAACAATAACCAACTGAAACCATATCTCTGTAACCAGCTTTTTGAGTAGGCCAGTCAAGACAAATATTAACCCAAATAAAGTAATGGGAATACAGAAACATACCATTCCGGCAGGTAGGGCTTTGCAGAAATCCAATAAACTTTTTAACCTTAGATTTTAAAGTACTACTTTTTGTGGACTGTTACTTTTATGTTTACAAATGTCAATGTAAAGACTTCCACTCTCTTGCTTTTTCCCAGTAAATAAGGCCTATCTGTAAGGTTCATATGACATCCATATGCCAACTGAACATATGAGATAGGAAGACAAACCATTCCATTAGGAACTATCAGGGATAAACCAGCTGCATTTCCCAGTCTGGTCTCCCATCCAGGCACCTGTTCTTTCATCTTTCACTTCTCTAGCGATGAGTTATTTCTGGTTGCATTGTGCTCATATTTGAACACTGCCTTCCTTCCTGATTCTGTGTTTATCTCAACGTCACTTCGATTGCCTGTTCTCTATTTCTCTATTTATTTTTCAACTTTGCTTGTTAGCTTCTACCTCCAGATTTGCTCTATGCTTACCTTTGCTAAACTGCCCTTTGTTTTGCATTGAATGTGTTTTTTTTTAATCTTCATCACATGATGGTCACATGTCACCCTCTGTCACACGACTGTATTTATTCCAAATTCCTGATCATTTGATTCCTCTATGCCTCAGTGTGCCAGCTGTGACCCTCTGTATCTAGCACTGTGCTTGATGCTATGAAAGGAATATTTTAAAAAGTATAATGCTCTGCCCACTTTTCTACTTATATGGCATACTCCTTTTCATATATATCCTAAACTTTTAATGACCCACTTCTTTACTAGGCTGGTGTTGGTAGTTATTTCTTCTTTTATAGTCCTGTAAGATTTACTGTCCAGGTGCCTCAGGATCGCATAAACAATGCTGTTACATCATTTCTTAATGTTTGTGTTACGGTAAGCTCCTGGAAGGCAGGTATTCATATCCTTGGTCCCTGACACAATATCTTGTACATAATGGGTGTTAAGTCAGTGTCTGCCAATTACTAGTTTTGTATAGGGTATAAGATTATGTTCACAGAAGGACTAAGAATACAACTATATCATATAACTCAGCTCTAAATGGAACTATATAATTTTAAGTGTTAAGTAGTGTTGTCCACTAGAAATTTCTGTGAGAATTAAGAGAGACTTAAGGAAGAATTGCCTTCATTGCCCAATATAGCAGCTATTAGCCATGTTTTCTGTAGAACACTTTAAATGTGGTTACTGTGATTGAGGGGTTTGCTTTAAATTTTATTGAACCATAATTAATTTTAAATTTAAAAGCTACATTTGGGTAGTGGCTACAAAATTGGATAATGAATGCTAGAGGAATGAGAAGAATGTAAAGATAAATGTAGACTATAAATTGGGAAAGTCCTCATAGAGGAGGATGAACGTGGCTCTTGAAAATGGGAAACAGAAAGAAGGTGTGGTATACTTAAGTAGAGGGATGTAGGAGAAGCTCTGAGGTTATTGAAGATGCTGTTTGGGATCAGTTTGAAGACAAAGTAAAGGAGAACTTAGGAACTAGAGATAATAGTAATAATAATGGCAGCATTGACTGACACTACAAGTCACATACTAACTTAATCCTTACAACAATAGTATGTCTCAGGAAATGTAAGTAATTTGTCCAAGGGATCAAATGAATAAATGCCCAATCTGGGATTTGAAATAAAGTCTGTCTAACTAAAAAATCTAAGTTCCCATGACCATACTATACTGTTCCATGCTCTGACATGTTAAGAAAGACAAGTAGAAAATAGCCCAAATGTCCTTCATCTGGTAAATAGGTAAACAAGTAATGAATATGTCCAACTAATGAATACAACTTAGCAATATAAAAAGTAATAGAGCTACAAATAAATGGAACGATGTGGATGAATCTCAAATGTATCAGGCTAAGTAAAAGAAGCCATTAACTGGGACTGAAGGGTGGGGCTGGCTACAGAGATATGAGAATTTTGAAGGGAGGGTGATGAAAATACTCTGTATTTTGATTATAGTAGTGGTTCCATGACTATGCATTTGTCATAAGTCACAGAAGTGTAAGCTAAAAGGGTAAATTTTACTATATGTAAATTGTACTTTAATAAATTTGACCGAAAAAGAAAGACAGACTTACAAGTAGATTCAAGTTTATTTTCACAAAGGGAGGTAGGAATGTGGTTTGTTATTCTAACTAAGGATCTTTTGAAAAATAATTCTAATTTCTTGTGTCTAAACATGTCTTTATATTTATTATATATACATATTTATTGTATACACATACACACATATAATAGAAAAATGCTGTAGGGATTGAAGACTCTTAAGAGATGTGTGTGTGTATGAAACTGTTATATTTGTATTTAATGTGAGTTGACACAGTAAATGTTTATTCAACTTGATCTTTATTTGCCATTGGCATGTGAAAAAGGGTGGAAGTGGAGGAAGAAGAGATATTTTAATTAAACCTGAATGGCAAAATGTTGTATGATTTATCCCATTTCCCTTTTATTTTGTTTAAGTGAAAAATAACTACCATATGAGGTCATCAGCCATTTTGAAAGCTTGCTTTAAAATTTCCCAATACATAATTAAATTCTTGTTTTTACAATAAACCATTTATGTGAGACAATAGTACAGTGGATATCTTTTTGCATATAGTAAATTTTTCCTTTTATATTTTCAAGAAAACTGTCATACAGAATTAATTATCTGAAAATCTTACATGACTGATTTCAATCACTTTGTTGCATGTTCATAAAACCATAGTTACACACAATTCTTAGGCAGAGGCAATGTCAAAATATTATACAGATTAGTTTGTTGTCTATGACCAGGTAAAAGGTTATCTCTATTTCATAATGGAAAAGGTACATACAGGGTAATTAAATAACTTTTTTATAATCACATTCCTAATGCCTAGGGACTTATGCTTAAGCAGTGATTAATCTTAATAAAAAACTAAACAAGATTAATTAGTGATTATGATTTAAGCATTTTTATTGGTTTTCTACTTTAAGCATTTCTTCAGGTTCAATCTTTATTAACATCATACATATCAATACTTTAATAATCCTCATTACTTTTAAAATAGTATTAGGGAAAGTGTAAATTATAGGCTATGTTATTCTTTGACTAGGTTGATTTATCAACATGGAATTTTAGGTAATGAATATGAAAATGCTTTGCTGGCTATAAATTACTAAATAAATGTTATTTTTAAAATAAAATGTTATTTGATTTTAACTTTCAGTCATTTACATGCCATTTTTCTTAGATACCTGAGTAGTATAATGCGTACATTTGCAGAGAAAAATTATTTCTAATGCTAGTCTATCTAGGAAATGATTTTGTTGGGGGTACAAGTAAATATATAATTAAATATCTACATATACATATAACAAAGTTTAAAAGAGTGATCTAATTAAGATAACCTGAATAAAACTGCTTTTAAACTGATACAAAACCAGTAATTGGCATCATGGTGACTTGTCACTCTGTTTAGTAGTCTTGAAGCATTAATTTAAATATGTAAGGTATGTGCATGTATGTCTGTGTGTATAAAGTGCATCATTGAGACTGTGATCCATATTTACTTCTTTTATTTTTCTTCTTGTAATTGCAATTTATTTTTTAAATATATTTTATTGATTATGCTATTACAGTTGTCCAATTGCCCCTTTATTCTCCTCTGCCATGCCCCCCCCACCAGCATTCCCTCTCTTTAGTTCATGTACATGAGTTGTACATATAAGTTCTTTGGCTTCTACATTTCTTATACTATTCTTAACCTCCCTATTTTGTAGACCATTTATGCTTCTTATTCCCTATAACTTTTCCCTATTCTCATCCCTACCCTTCACCACTGATAACTCTCCATGTGATCTCCATTTCTGTGATTCTGTTCCTGTTTTATTGTTTGCTTAGTTTGTTTTTGTTTTTGTTTTTCTAGGTTCAGTTGTTGGTTGTGTTGGTTATGTTTTTACTGTTTGTATTTTTTATCTCTTTTTCTTTTGTAAGTCCTTTTAACACTTCTTATAATAAGGGCTTGGTGATAATGAACTCCTTTAACTTGATCTTATCTGAGAAGCACTTTGTCTGCCTTTTCATTCTAAATGATAGATTTGCTGGATAGAGCAATCTTGGTTGTAGGTCCTTGCCTTTTGTGGCTTGGAATACTTCTTTCCAGCTCCTTCTTCCCTATAAAGTTTCTTTTGAGAAATCAGCTGATAGTCTTATACGAACTCCTTTGAAGGGAACTGTCTCATTTTCTCTTGCTGCTTTTCAGATTCTCTCCTTATCTTTAATCTTGGGTAATGTAATTATGATGTGCCTTGTTATGTGCTTTCTTGGGTCCAACTTCTTTGGGACTCTCTGAGCTTCCTGTATTTCCTGGAAGTCTATTTTCTTTGCCAGACTGGAGAATTTCTCCATTATTTTTTCAAATAAGTTTTCAATTTCTTGCTCTTCCTCTTATCCTTTTGGCACCCCTATGATTTGGATGTTGGAATGTTTAAAGTTGTTATGGAGGTTCCTAAGTCACTCCTCATTTTTTAAATTCTTCTTTCCTCATTCTCTTCTGGTTGAATGTTTATTTCTTCCTTTTGCTTCAAACTGTTGATGTGAGTCCTGTTTTCCATCCCATCTCTGTTGGTTCCCTGTACATTTCCCTTTATTTCACTTAGTGTAGCCTTCATTTTTTCATCTAATTTGTGACCAAACTCAACCAATTCTGTGAGCATCCTGATCACCAGTGCTTTGAACTGTGCATCTGACAGGTTGGCTATCTATTTGTCGCTTACTTAGTTGTATTTTTTCTGGAGCTGTGATATGTTGTTTCATTTGGGCCATTTTTTTTTTGTCTTGGCCTGCCAGTCTGGATGAATGTTTCTTTTTTAACTCCTTGGTTGTTGGACTTCAATACAGTTTGATTTTCTGGCAGTTTGTGTTGTTTTTTTGTTTTTAAGTTTATTGTTCCCCTTCCTTTGGTTGTGTGAGGAGGCACAGTATATCTACCTATGCCTCCATCTTGGCCTCTAATTACAGCTTAATCGTATTTAGAGAGAGAGAGATTAGCTATAAATGGGGTCAAAACTTACCAACTTTTAATTGTGTTAAGGCAATGCTAACATCTCCATTGAATATATTTTTGATACTTAATCAAAACTTAAAACCAAGAAAATGGTAACTTGATTTTATGAATTTTCTTAGAACTTCTAATATATGTATTTAATGACTTTTGGTTATATTATTTTACCTTTACCTTCATTATTTTGATCATTTCTTTTTAGTTTCTAATAATTTCTTTCCACAAATATAGGGAATTGTAAAGTACAGAAATATTTAGTTGTGTGATAGGAGTTATCAAACTTATATTGTAAGACAAATCTTTGATAATTTAAAGAACAAGTTTAAACACTTGTTAAAAAGTTGGGTTATCTCTGGCTGGGTGGCTCAGCTTGTTGGAGCATCCTCCCATAGGTTGTAAGTTCAATTCTTGGTTAGGGTACATACCTAGGTCTTGGTTGTAGGTTCTATCCCCAGTTGGAGCATGTACATTTGTCAATATTTCTCTCTCACATTGATGTTTCTCTTTCTTCCTTTTACTCTCTTCCTCTTTCTCTATAAATCGATAAGCATATCCTTGGTTCAGGGTTAAAAATATTGGGTTAAATTTTCATTCATTAAGGTCAAAATTGCTTTTGTGAATTGCTGATGACCATAATCATGGGCTAGACAACTTCAGCTATCGATAAGTGACAGCTCATAAGTGAGGGATTTGATCCCAATGTCTCCCTTATCTTCTTGTCAGAGATTTATGTAAAAATAATGATGCTACTTATCCTGGACTTGCAGGCTACAAGATGAGAAGTCTTAAAATCACTGGTTGTTTGGAAGAGAGGGTGCATCTTCTCCCATTGACTGTCTCAGCCTGTAAGCCCTAGGCAGACAGATGGTTGGCAGAAAGCTGGCAGTAAGGGACTATGGAAATAAGGTAAAGAAGGGAGGTAAAGACCTTTGTATAAATGCGAGGTTGCTAATCTAGGGAGATACATATGGAATGGGGGACTGTATGATATTTAGAGAAAGTATAGTAAACTTAGAAGGCAAGTTATGCCTCAGGCTTTCCAAATTGATTTTAGATTCTGTATTTGGGCTCTGCCAGAGTTCTGTTGATTGAAGTGCTTACCTTGAATTAGTCAATAATTTAAATATGCTTGTGACATATATTTTGACCGTGTATCAAAAGCAGGCAGACAAGGTAGCAGTAACTTAATATATTTTTCCCCAAGTACCAAGGAGGTAAGGATGGTTTACAACTCATTCATGTACCTCATCTGTACATTTTGGGAATGTTGACTGAAGTTCAGAGATGCCTGTTACACACATTTCACAGTTACAAACAGTTTCCATTTTGACACATTTGCATCAAAATGCCCATCAAAGAGCTAAATGAAATATCCTGCTTGGAATTAAGTTCACTCATAAGAGCCAGGTGATCAATCTAAATCAAATAACTCTAAGCCAGACTCTTGAGTAACAAAGAGGAAGAGAACATAGCCAGGTAAGAAGGCAGAGGCTTGTTGGAACTGATAGGAATATAAGTCTTCAGTGGTTGGAGTGGCCTTGGAATATAGACCAGGGAAGGAACTGAATGGCCCAGCCCTGCTCTGCCCTAGTCTTTGAGTTCATGGGATCCGAGCAGGAGCTGACTCCTTTTTTTCCTTTCCCTCCCCTATCTTTGGTGAAGATTAAATAAATAAATCATTATAAAGCACTTAGTGATTGACACATATAATCTATATGTGTTAGCTAATTATCTTTTTTGTTTCTGCCTCATAGATATAATCTATGTAAGCATTGGCTATTTTTTTTTTGTTTCTGCCTCATGCATGCCCAAGAGTCAACACCTCTTTGCTCCTCATTTCCTGCTTATCTAGCCCATACTCTTGAAGTCACCAAATGATTGCCTTGAGAGAGCATGTTTGGTGATGTGTCTTTTCCCAGTGACAATGACTGCCACTCCACACACTGGTTTTGAAAGAAGGACATCATACTAATTTTCTTCAAATGTGTATGCAGGTCTTTCTTAATCACCACAGTGTATTAAGAGCCTAGCCTATCTACTTGTGTGAGACACATATGAATTTTGGGGATAATAGAGGGAGAATATAATCCAGGGTATGATTCTTGATAGTAGCACAATTTCAGATCCAGCCCAGACTCTTTTTAGGCCAACTACCAACTCTCAGCCCCACCTACATAGCAGGGGTAGCTCATCCTCCACCACCAAAACTATTCAGAGCTTCAGGCTATGAATCTGGGTCATACTTTGGCCCAGATTTACCCATTCTACTATTAAATTTACCCAGGATTATGAATAGTAAAACAACTATCCCTTTTGGCAAACTTCTTTTCTTTCATGGAATTACAGACAGCCAGGTTCTATATGGTACCAACAAGAAAATCATAAGCAGGTCATCACTGGTGCATTTCCAAAATCCTATGTTTATAAATGGTCAGTATAAAAGAGAACAAGGTACAGATCCTTTGGTTGAAGTAGGATGAGAAACACAAGCCCCATTGGCTTGGCCTGAGCCACTTCCCTCATCAACCTCTCAGGTCACTGCATGAGGTTTAGAATGATGACCAGATCTTCAAAGCATTTTGTCTCCTAGGAGTGGTTTATTGACTTTTTCTGAGTTGTCATTTTCATTTTAGAGTAGCTGCAAGCATTAATAATGGGGGAAAAATCTTTGTTAGACATCAGGAAAAAATTCTTCATATATTTAATGCTTTATGATAGAAACCAAAACTTTTAAAGCTTACAATGTTCCAGGTGCTTTTAAATATACTATCTTATATATTATCTGCTACATCTCTGTGATGAGACTATTATCATCCATATTATAGTTGATAAAAATTAGTACCTAAAAAGGTGAAGTTATTTGGCCTGGGTCATAATGCTATAAGGTGATGGATCTGTTTGACAAGGCTGCATTCCCCCTTTCCATCTATGGAAGCTTCAGGAAATGCATTGTATTTCTTTAATTTCTGCTATTATATATTATTATAATCCATTAATACCTTGAGCAGAAAAGCAAGTGGGTGGAGACTGTGAACCTTGAAATGCACTTCTTAGAAAGTGGGAGTAGTTAATTAGCAAGTCGAAGTTGGTAAGTCTAACAGCATTTTCGAGGCAGAGGAAAAGTCCTCACGTTACTTCTTGGACAGGAGAATGGAGAAAGAAAAACTTTAGTCACCTAGCAACTCCCTTTGTGTTGTGTATCTCAATACTAGCACCACCCTCTCCTTTCTTTTTAATTGCCATAAAAAGAAGAACACAATAAAGGTTCAATATAATGTTAAGAACTAGCTACAGCTATATCAGGATTCACTTTTCCAAAATCACTCAGCTATAATTCACTAAAAGTGAAATGGAACCAGAATATAGAGATGGCCTTTGCTAACAAAGGTTAACATAAACTCTTTACATCTCTGAGCTGGGAAGAATTTAGAATTTGTACCAATGGTTAAGAATCTATCCTCTTAAACTTACTAAATTAAACAATTTATATTACTAAAAAACAATTACTGGTACCTTTTGTTCAACTAACTTTGATGTAAAAAAATCTCCTAAGCAGGACAAATAATGGGAAAGAAAAATATCTTAAACTAACACTAAATTAGAAGAGAAAATAGTCACATTCCCATGTAATATGACATTTTCATTTTATTCAGAACATGGCTGACATGTTTATAAGCTAAGTTTGTTTTCAGACCAGAGAATCACGCAGATGTTTTGTCTGGGAAGACTTATGAGCTGTGTGACTTACATTATTGTTAATTGTTAATAATAAAACAAACTGTTCAACTTAGAAGTCATTTCTTGTCCTTTTCATTGCTCTTTGCACATTCTCTTTGTAGCTTTAAAAAGATCCTCTGTATTTTAATATTTCACTCACTCTTGCCAGTAAACATAGCTATGTATAAAATTAAGCAACAATAAGCATTGGAAGTACACCTTGTCCTTGGAAGCCACTTTGGTATACTAATATTAAAAGGACCAAGGGTGGCTGGGAAGATGGCGACCGAGTAGGATGGAGCAGATTCTAGCTCCCAGCTCGTACTCGTGGGTGAAAATCCTGGCAGATCTATAGAGAAGCAGCGCACTAATCCATTGGTTATACAGCATTTGTGAAATTAAAAGAACAGAGATTGTGACAGATGCTGAAACACCAGAAAGTGGCAAGTCGGTGGGGTCTTGGGGACCAGAGTAAAGACACAGCGGTGGCGGGGGCCAGCACCCCCAGCCAGGTGGCTCTGGTGCTGCCTCTACAGCCAGGGACCAGAGCCATCAGTCTGAGACCAACAGCAGAGGTGTCTGCCACAGGAGCCTGGGCACCCAGTGGCCCCAGTGGCCACCATCGCGGGCCAGCAGCTCCGCTGCACCCCGTATCAGCAAAACTGGACAACATCGGGCAGAGACCTGTCTGCTTGCTGGCTTGCATTACCAGGGAGGGTTACAAAGACACAGGGCTCAGTCAAGTGCAGATTCTGTGGTTGCAAGCCTGGGAGAACTGAGAGACGCATTGGCCTCACTGGTCTGGCTGGGGACTGAGCTGGACTGAGAGGCAGGCTGTCTGGAGAGTTAGTTTTTTCTTTTTTGAAAGTGGACTGAGGTGTTCTCCTGCCAGGACAGCTTGGCTTGCTTCCCACTCGCCTTGCAGCAAGCCAGGGGGAAAGCGGAGGCATTTGGGGACTAGCCACAGGACTGGGAAGCGCCCTCCCAGTTTTGTGGGTCCCGGACTGCCTGGCGGGCGCGGAGACTTTGAGGTAGTGGCTAGAGACTGGGAAGTGCCCTGCAGGTTTCTCAGGTCCCAGACGGCCTGGCAGGCACACGCAGGTGCAGAAGCCTCTGAGTCCCAGACACAGGATTGGGCTTCACCTTGCCGGTTTCAACTGGCCAGTGTGCACAGGTGCAGAAGCCGTTGAGTCCCGCCACAGGACTGGGAAGGACCCTACCAGAACCGTGGGACCCAAGCAGCTTAGTGAGTGCGCAGGAGCCCACACCTCAATCCGGTAGCCTGGCTGGTGCGCGCACTTGCACCAGTATCCCAGCCCACAGAGAGATCGTGCTGCAACCAGAAAAACCAGTCTGGACAGTTTGAAACCAACAAGGGAAGGGTTTCTCTGTTGTTGTTGTTGTTGTTTGTTTGTTTATTTTCTTTTTCCCCCTTTTTTTAGTAACTTTTTTGGTGGTTTGTTTAGTAATCTTATATATATTTTTAATTTTATCACTGATTTGCCTTTCTATACTTTGTTCCTCTCCTTTATTTTTCCCTGTTTTAGTCCCTCTTCCTTTTCTCTTAGACTCATCGCTTTTGCCTCCCTTCTCCTGCCTTTTTGTTTGATTGTTTGTTTGTTGCTTCGTTTCCTTTTACCCACAAGAGACAAAAACAACTAGGAACTGTGAAAGGACCAGAATGGGACCCAAAGAGGGAGCATCCCAACAGTAGAGACAGAGAGACAAATTTCACCTTCCTATAGCAGAGAAGCCATGAGATGTTGCATATTTTTTTATTATTCTCACTTCTTTTATATTTTAATAATATCTCTGTATTCCTCCTCTTTCTGTATAGGCTTCTCAGTCTTGAGTACTTATATTGTATTATTAGACAGGCTCCCCCTGTCCTTTCCTCCACAGTGCTTTGCTAATCCTCTAAACTCTATGCCACATGTTTTCCTTTAGCACACTACCTAAAGCTCTATACCCCCTACTCAGACAGATCACATAGAGTTTGTTATATGAGTGCTGCTCTAATATTAGTGTAAATAATAGCTGATCTATACAACAGTAAATACTTCACAACCCATCTCCTGGATCTTAGCCCATTGTATAGGTCCCTGAATTCTATCACTGTAGTGATTAACTCTATTTACTCACACACTACACCTATTTACTGTTCCTTACACTCACCTTACCTCCAAATCTGACCGTCTGAAAACTAACTGCTTTCTAGTTACAAATAACAAGCCTTCCTTCCCCAACAAGAGGCTTATCTTTTGTCAATCCTCTCGTTAAAGTGGCAAGTTGGGCTAAAGAGTACAGTTAACACTATATATAGCCTAAAGATTGCCTATCTCCTCTCTAGGGGCTGTGACTGTAAATATCATAAAAAACTCTTCTGCTGTCATAACCATTTTGCCTCCTCCTACAACTGATTACACATACACAATAAAAGGAGTAGGAGAAAATGGAGAACATCAAGATACCTGAAGGACTCTGCACCACTGAAATTCACAGGTATTATACCACAGAGGTTCACAACATAAACCCAGGGAGTCAGAATGGATCAATTTTAAAAGCTGAGGCTAACAAGAAGAGTCCTACAAACAATGGGAAGACAAAGAAACAATCCCCAAATGAAGAAAAAGCAGAGGCTTCAGAAAGAATGTTAGATGAAATAGAGGCTAATCAACTATCAGATAGTGAATTCAAAGCACTGGTTATCACGAAGTTCAAAGAGCTCACAATGAGCTACCAGAAACTACAGGGGAACTACAATGATCTCACTGAAAACTACATCAACATGAAAAAGGAAATGGAAATTATCAGCAAGGGACAAGAGGAAATGAAGAATACAATTTCCGAATTGAAGAACACAGTAGAAAGTTTCAAAAGTAGGCTAGATGAGGTGGAGAATAGGATTAGCAAGTTGGAGGACAAAGTAGAAAGCATCTCACAGAAAGAGCAGGAAAATGAAAAGAAACTCAAAAAGAATGAAGAGGGATTACAGAAATACAAGAAAATATGAAACACAATAATATTTGAATAATAGGGATACCAGAAGGAGAAGAAGAAGAACAAGGGATAGAAAACATATTTGAAAGAGTAATTGGAGAAAAGTTTCCTAATTTGATGAGAGAAAAAGTCACACAAATCCAGTAATCACAAGAGTCCCAATCAAGAGGAACCCAAGGAGGCCCACTTCAAGACACATCATCATCAAAATGGCAAAGTTGCAAGATAAAGAGAGAATCTTAAAGGCAGCAAGGGAGAAAAAAGAAGTAACATACAAGAGAGCCACAATAAGGTTAGCTACTGACTTCTCAATAGAAACACTCCAAGCAAGAAGAGAATGGCAAGAAATATTCCAAGTAATGAGAACCAGAGGCCTACAACCAAGGCTACTTTACCCAGCAAGGCTCTCAAGCAAGATAGATGGCCAAATAAAGAGCTTTCAAGACAAAAGAAGTCTAAAAGGATATGCCTCCACCAAATCAGTCATAAAAGAATTGCTAAAAGGACTGCTTTAAGGAAAGCAAGGAAAAGAGAGAGACAGAGAGGAACACAGGTACAAAAATGGCAATGAATAAGTACCTATCAATAATAACCTTAAACGTAAATGGATTAAATGCTCCAATCAAAACACACAAAATAGCTGAATGGATAAGAAACCATGATCCACACATATGCTGCCTACAAGAGACCCACCTCAGGACAAAAGACCATCACAGACTGAAAGTGAACGGCTGGAAATAAGTTTTCCAAGCAAACAGACAAGAAAAAAAGCTGGGGTAGCAATTCTCATATCAGACAAAATAGACTTAAAAAAAAACGGGCCATAAAGAAACACCCAGAAGGTCACTTCATTATACTCAAGGGAAGAATCCACCAAGAAGACATTAACATCATAAACATATATGCACCAAACATAGGGTCACTCAAATATATCAAGAAAAATCTTAGAGGAATTCAAGAAAGATATTGAGAGCAACCCAATTATAGCAGGGGATTTTAACACCCCACTAACAAAAATGGACATATCTTCCAAACAAAATATCAACAAAGATATTGAGGCATTAAACAACACCCTAGAGGAAATGGACTTAACTTATATGTATATATATATATATATATATATATATATATATATATATATATATCCCTTCATCCCAAAGAAGCTAAATACACATTCTTTTCAAATGCATATGGAACATTTTCAAAAATAGACCACGTGATAGGAAACAAAAGGAGCCTCAACAAATTCAACAAAATTGAAATCATACCAAGCATTTTCTCTGACCACAAGGGACTGAAATTGGAAACCAACCCCAAAGGAAAAAACCCAAAGCACCCAAAATCATGGAGACTGAATGGTATGCTATTAAACAACAAATGGGTGAAGAATGAAATTAGGGAAGAGATCAAAAAGTTTCTGGAAAAAATGAAAATCAACTTATAACAACCCAAAACTTATGAGACACAGAGAAGGCAGTCCTGAGAGGGAAGTTTATAGCAATACAGGCCTACCTAAAGAAAATAGAAACATTTCCAATAAACAACCTAACCCTACGCCTGCAAGAACTCGAGGAACAACAACAAAGACAGCCCAGAGCAAGCAGAAGGAAGAAAATAACCAAGATTAGAGCAGAACTCAATGGCGCAGAGACTAAAAGCACAATCCTGAGGATCAATGAATCCAGGAGTTGGTTCTTTGAAAAGATAAACAAAATAGACAAGTCTTTCAGTAGGCTCATCAAGAAAAGAAGAGAGAGAACTCAAATAAATACAATCGGAAATGAAAGAGGAGAGATTACAACTGACACCACAGAAATAGAAGGGATTGTAAGACATTACTATGAAGAACTATATGCCAAGAAATTTGAAAACTTAGCTGACCTGGACAAATTTCTAGAAAAATACAATCTTCCAAAACTCAATGAAAAAGAAGCAGAAAATCTGAACACACCAATAACAGAAAAATAAATTGAAGCAGTAATCAAAAAACCCTATCACACAAAAGCCCCGGTCCAGATGGTTTCACAGGAGAATTCTACAAAGCATTTAAAGAAGAGCTAATCTCTATTCTTCACAGGCTATTCCAAAAAATCCAGAAGGATGGAAAACTCCCAAATTCTTTTTATGAAGCCAGCATCATCCTAATTTCAAAACCAGACAGAGACACAACAAAGAAAGAAAACTACAGGCCAATATTGTTGATGGACATACACACTAAAATCCTCAACAAAATATTGGCTAATGGCATCCAACAATATATCAAAAAGATCATACACCATGACAAAGTGGGATTCATCCCAGGGATGCAAGGATGGTTCAATATTCGCAAATCAGTACATATAATACATCACATAAACAAAAGCAAAGACAAAAACCACATGATCATATCAATAGACTCAGAAAAAGCTTTTGGTAAGGTACAACACCCATTTATGATAAAAACACTCAGCAAAGTGGGAATAGAGGGAGAATTCCTCAATATAATAAAGGCCATATATGAAAGACCTACAGCCAATATCATACTCAATGGACCAAAATTAAAATCTTTTCCACTAAGATCAGGAAGAAGACAAGGATGTCCACTTTTATTCCATATAGTTTTGGCCACAGCCATCAGGCAAGAAAAGGAAGTAAAAGGCATCCAAATAGGAAAGGAGGAAACAAAACTGTCACTGTTTGGAGATGGCATGATAGTGTACATGGAAAATCCTATAGACTCTACCCAAAAACTGCTAGAAATAATTAATTAATTTGGCAAAAGAGCAGGATGCAAAGTCAATGTCCAGAAATCAAAGGTATTTTTGTATACTAACAATGAATCAGCAGAGGCAGATATCAAGGGAAAAATTCCATTTGATATAGCAAAAAGAAAAATAAAATATCTGGAATAAAGCTAACCAAGGAGGTAAAAGACCTGTATGCAGAAAACAACACAGCACTGAAGAAAGAAATCAGGGAAAACACAAGCAAATGGAAACATATACCGTGTTCATGGATTGGAAGAATTAACATCATCAAAATGTCCATACTACCCAAAGCAATATACAGATTCAATGCAATACCTATTAAAGTACCAATGGCATATTTCACAGACATAGAACAAACACTTCAAAAATTTATATGGAACCATAAACGAGCCCGAATAGCAGCTGCACTTTTGAGAAAGAAGAACAAAGTAGGAGGGATCACAATACCTGATATCGAACTGTATTACAAGGCCACTGTAATTAAAACAACCTGGTACTGGCATAAAAAGAGGCACATAGACCAATGGAACAGAACAGAGATCCCAGAAATAAACCCAACTCTCTACAGTCAATTAACATTCGACAAAGGGGGCAGTAACATAAAATGGAGTAAAGATAGCCTTTTCAACAAATGGTGTTGGGAGAACTGGATAGCTACGTGCAAAAAAATCAAACTTGAGCACTGACTTACACCATACACCAAAATAAATTCAAGGTGGATAAAAGACTGAAATATAAGCCATGACGCCATTAAAGTCCTAGAAGAGAACATTCGGCAAGAAAATCTCAGATATTTCACGCAGCAATTTTTTTACTGATATGTCCCCTAGAGCAAAGAATGTAAAGGAAAGAATAAACAAATGGGATCTCACCAAAATAAAAAGCCTCTGCATGGCTACAGAAAACAGTATTAAATTAGCAAGACAACCAACTGTATGGGAAAACATATTTGCCAATGATACCTCAGACAAAGGTTTAATCTCCAAAATATACAAAGAACTTACACGACTCCACTCTAAGAAGACACCCAACCCAATTAAAAAATGGGAAAAGGATTTGAACATACACTTCTCCAAGGAGGACATACAGGACATTGAGAGACACATGAAGAGATGCTCCATATCGTTAGCTATCAGAGAGATGCAAATGAAAACCACAATGAGATACCACTTTACACTGGTCAGGTTGGCTATCATAAACAAAGCAACAAACAACAAATGTTGGAGAGATTGTGGGGAAAAGGGGTCCTTAGTTCACTGTTGGTGGGATTGCATACTGGTACAACCATTATGGAAAACAGTATGGAATTTTCTCAGAAAACTAAAAGTGGACCTCCCTTTTGACCCAGCAATTCCACTGCTAGGATTATATCCTAAGAATCCTAAAACATCAATTTCAAAGAACCTATGCAGCACAATGTTCATAGCAGCACAATTTACAATAGCCAAGAGTTGGAAGCAACCTAGGTGCCCAGCAGTAAATGAATGGATAAAAAATTATGATACGTATACACAATGGAATTCTATGCAGCAGAAAGAAAGAAGGAGCTCCTACCCTTTGCAACAGTATGGAAGGAACTGGAAAGCATTATGCTGAGTGAAATAAGCCAGGTGTTGAAAGACTTATACCATATGATCTCACCTTTAACAGGAAGCTAAACAACAAAACAAACAAGCAAGCAGAAAAAAAAAAACCCACACACCGAAATAGAGAACAAGGGGACAGTGACCAGAGGGGAAAGGGAAGGGAATTAACGGAAAAAAAGGGGAGGGATTTGGAGGAACAAATAGAAAGGACACAGGTACGAGAACTAAGGGGGGTGGAAATGGGAGGGAAGTGGGGAGCATGAGGCGGTGGGAGTCCGGGATGGGAGAAATAGGCAAAAAACTGTACTTGAAAAATAACTAAATAAAATTATTTAAAAAGTAAAAAAAAAAAAAAAAAAGAGAAATGTAAAAAAAAAAGGACCACAGATGCACAGAAAACATTCCACAACTACTTTTGCAAATGTGTAGAGAACATTTTGATAATGTTGCATGTTGCTGCTGTAATGTAAATTTTCATATGTTCTTAGGAAATTGAATCCTTTTTTGTTTGTTTTGTTTTTCATATTTGTTTTATTTAATTTATTTTTATTGATTATGCCATTACAGTTGTTCTATTCCCTCCTTTCATTCCCCTCCACCCTACCTCCCTGTCCCCACCATTACCCCCCCTTTATTTTATGACCATGTGTCTCAAGTTCTTTAGATTCTGTATTTCCCATACTATTCTTGCCCCTCATCTATTTTCTATCTACTGTCTATGCTACTTATTCTCTGTACCTTCTCCCCACTTCTCCTCCTCCAACTCCCCTGTTGCTAACCCTCCTTGAGATCTTCATTTCTATGTTTCCACTACTGATCTAGCTGTCCTTTTAGTTTGCTTTTGTTTTAGGTATGGTTGTTAATAACTGTGAGTTTGCTGTCCTTCCACTGTTCATGTGTTTTTAACTTCTTTTTCTTAAATAAGTCCCTTTAACATTTCATATAATAAGGGCTTGGTGATCATGAACTTGAATTTGATCTTATCTGAGAAGCACTTTATCTGTCCTTCCATTCTAAATGAAAGTTTTGCTGGAGAGAGCCATCTTGGTTGTAGGTCTTTGGATTTCATGACTTGGAATACCTCTTTCCAGCCCCTTCTTGCCTGTAAGTTCTCTTGACAAATCCGCTGACAGTCTGATGGGGACTCTTTTGTAGGTGACTGTCCCCTTAGCTCTTGCTGCTTCTAGGATTCTCTCCTTCATTTTAATCTTGGGTAATGTAATTATGATGTGCCTTGGTGTGTTCCTTCTTGGGTCCAACTTCTTTGGGACTCTCTGAGCTCCCTGGATTTCTTGGAAATCTATTTCCTTTGCTAGATTGGGGAAATTCTCCTTTATTATTTGTTCAAATAAGTTTTCCACTGGTGGCTGTGCCTTTCCCCCTTCTGGGACCCCTATAATTCGGATGTTGGAGCGTTTAAAGATGTCCTGGAGGTTCCTAAGACTCTCCTCATTTCTTTGAATTCTTGCTTCTTCACCCTTTTCTGCTTGGCCATTATTTGCTTTCTTCTGATCCATTCCATTGATTTGAGTCCCAGTTTCCTTTTCATCAGTATGGGTTTCCTGTGCAATTCCATTCATTTCAATTAGTTTTGCCTTCATATGTTTCTCTTATTTGTGTCTATAATCAACCAGTTCTGTGAGGATCCTGATCACCTGTGTTTTAAACTGTGTGTCTGAGAGTTTTGCTATTTCTTCATCACTTAGATTTATAGGCTCTGGGGCTTTGAGATCTTCTTGAGCCATTTTTGGTCTGTTCACGCCCGTTAAGTAGGAGGAGCGGAATCTTGGACTCCCAGGTGGCTGGGTTGTGACGCTGTATGTGGGGGCATGGTCAGAGCTGGGAAATGGTGGCCCCCTCTGCTCTTTTGCACCGCTGGGTGAAGAGCAGAGCCTTAGGTGGTTCACCTGGGCACGGCCACTTAGTTCGCTGGGTTATGATGCTGTATGTGGAGGCGGGGTCAGAGCAGGGAAATGGCGGCGCCCTCTGCTGCTGCTTGCCACTGGAGCCTGCTGGCTCCTGTCCAATGCCCACTCCCTCGCTTGTCTATCCATGTACGAATGCGCGATCACAGTCAACCTGCAGCCCTGCTCCCTTGCTATTTCCCTGCGCTGGCTCGCTGAATTGCCCGCCAGGTCCAACCCTGCACCTGGATTTTGTGTGCCTGAGTCCATCTGAGGGAGTTTTCCTGTGCAACCCCACTCCACCAGCTGCTGGTTTCGCCCCTCTTACTGGTCAAGCTAAAGAATTTCTTGTTATCAGACTTCCGAAAAGTTCAATTTTCTGTGTTCTGGCTGTGTTTTCTGTTGCTAATATTTAGTTGTCTCTAAACTTGGTTGTGTGAGAAAGCACAGCATCTCCACCTATGCCTCCATCTTGGTGGAAAGCAGGAAATTGAATTCTTTAAATATTAATAACTTATTCCAAGTCAAATACCTAGGAAGTCAAAGATAACCAACCCTTTAAAGCCCTATGACCTAGCAAGAACACAAGGCTTTACCTCCATGAGTGGTCCACACACTGACAGGTTTGACTTTATGTATCTTTTAATAGTTGGTACATATGTTTCATTGACTGCTGGAGTTCTAGGAGTTGGGGATGAATGAAGATATTTGTGTTATTGAAGTGTTTATTTGCTTCTCGTATTCCTTGGCTTCTGTAACATTTGTCTTCCTCGTTACCTCCCTTGTAGGGGTATCCAAGCTTTTGGCATCTCTGAGCCACACTGGAAGGAGAAAACTTGTTTTGGGCTACACATTAAATACATTGTGACATATAATCACAAAATATCTCATAATGTTTTAAGTAAATTTACAATTTTTGTGTTGGGCCACATCCAACCCGTGGGTCACAGGTTGGAAACCTCTGCTTAGGGGTTCATGTAACAGTGCACTTAACAGATTAGTGAAAGTCTTACTAATATTTGTATTATGTTTATCCACACCTGTGTTTTCACATTCCATTTAGAACTAAGTGATTTTAATCACTAGTGGTAAATAGATTATACGATTCATGAGGACAAGGATCATGCATTTCTCTCCTGTATTACCAGTACAGCCAATTGTCTGTATCCAATGGGTGTTAACTGAATATTTGATAATTGAATGAAATAATGTTATCTATTTTTGGATAGAAAAACTGAAGCACATGAGCGTATGAGACTTTAAATAAGTTAAACATCGGGTAGACAGAAAATGAGGAACTAGATCTTATAGCTTTTTCTGTTTTAATCAATCATTTTTCCCATAAAATTTTGTTTCTTTTAAAACAGGGGTGTCAAACTCATTTCCTCCAGGGGCCACATCAGCCTCACAGTTCCCTTCAAAGGGCCACATGTAATATTGGGACTGTATAAATATAACTACTCCTTAACAGTTAAGTAAGAGTTCAGCACTGCCACTGGGTAGAAACAAGGTGCCAGGCTGGATAAAACAAGGTAGAAGACTGGATTTGGCCTATGGGCCTTGTGTTTGCCACCTGTGATTTAAAAGGAAATTCTTAACTTATAAAACTTAGATTGGTAATAATCGAACCAATTTTTTTCTAACATATTTATTAAACAAGGATCTGGTCTGTTCAGATTTCTTAGCAAAAACTCTTAGAGATAAAACCATGCAGTTGTTGTGCTACTTCTTTCAAACTGGATAGAGAGGCTCTCAAAACATCTATAAACAATGTGCATTTTATTAATTTAAACTAAATGAAAAGAAAAACCTGTTTCAGTATAATAAAATTCAATTTATTGTAACAAGTGTACCCTACTTTATAAGCTTGGGGAACAAATAAGGTCATATGGTAGTCATCAGTGCTGTTTACCAAATAGTTCCAGCTCTCTGCCTTGTTGCAACATGGTAGGGTTGCACTTTCTGGCTCTTTATAGTGTGGTGGGAACATGTGACTAGATCTGGGCAAAGTGTTTTAACAGTGGGTGTATGTCATTTCCAGGCCAGAACATTTAATATCTGTTCGAAGACCCAACAGAGTTGTCATTCTCTTTGACGTGGTGGACTTGTAAATGCTTCAATGGTGACTTCTCTCTCAGCCTGGTACCCTGACTGGTGAAAAGGAACAGAGTTCACTACTGATCCAAAATTGTCATATAGCATGGGAGAGAATGAGTCTGCATTGTTTTTAGCCATTGGGGCTGTTACTATAGCATAATGTAACCTATTCTGACTGCTATAGGTAATATTTCTCTTATTTTTCCAACTAATCTTTGGAACACTCAAAGATTATTACTGCCTTCTCCAATTTGTTCCCTAAAACCCACTGTTTCATTTTATTCAAAAAGATCAGAAAAAAAAAGACGGGAAAGTTTTATCAGTTCACTACTGCCTTTTATCTATCTCTGCCACACAGTGTATCCTTGGTTTCTCACAGACAAGGTTCCCCCCCCACCCCAACTAGAGTGATAATACTTCTGCTGATTTATATCTCAGTATACTAAGTAGTACCACATCAGTTGTTTTATTTCACACTTACATCCTTAACCATTACCCCAAAGGTAGCAGTGTGAAAGGGTAACTGGACTACAGCACTTCCTATACTGAAACCACACCTCTCTCAAGTTTTGGGCCTTAGAATTTCCCTCTCTGGGTATTTGATGCCTAGTGTGTCACTAGATCATAGACTCATGATCCATTAGAGAGATTCTAATAACCTTGGCCACCAAAAGGGAAGAAATCAATGCTTTTATCCTTGTTCAGGGAGTCAGACAGATACATACACAATAAGTTCTAATGTATCAGCATACCATGCCATTATTATACGGGCAGAAGCTCTTACGAAGGGTGATTAGAGGAGGCTTTATAGAGTGATAATTGATTTAAACCTTAAATTATATTATTTTTTCTAGTATAAAACTGAAGAAAGGCACTGCAAGAAGAGGAACTGCTTATGCAGCTCTGAAAGTATTAAGGAAGTGGCTGGAACAGTTGGAGATGTTAATGAGACAAATATCAGGAAAGGAGTTTGTTGGAACGCACAAGGAGTGAAAAATAACTGTAGAATATTGTTCAGAAAAAAATATCAGATGATAAAGAAGGTGATATAAGATAGTAAATTTGACCTGTGAATGAGAATCACTATCCCCCAAATGAAATCCTTGTTATCACAGTGCCAATTTCCAAATGACTCACATGTGATGCATGACTTCGAGAATTGAGAATATTCTTTTTAAACTGAACTACAGAGAGGGAGCATATTGGACTTTCAAAATACTGGCAAAGGAATAGATTCCTAGAAAGATCATCTCCATTATCTTTTCCATCCACAATTCTAAACCTGACAGGTGTAGAGCTGGAATTATATGGGAAACCTAAATGTGGCTCACCTTGTTCCTCACTTCCTTCTGGATAAAATGCTGCTTCTTGTTTCTGCTGCTTATTTCAGATGCCACAGGAAGCAGCTCTGCTTTGCAATCAGATGCAAGTAAGGGTTGAAACCAACACTTTAAGGGAAGCCTCAGAAGCTGGTGCTTGAGATTTGCTTGCCACCTGTATTATGCTTGCCACAGGATACCACAGTATGGTGGGGGGTGTTCTGAGGAGTCTGTGGGTAGCTTGAGTATTCTCATTAATTAGGAAATTAGGTTGTTGACTATAAATTGAAAAGTTAGGAATCTCTTGTTTTTAAAGTTGAGGAAATGGAGTGTGGGAGTTTAGATGATAGTTTTCTTTTTATACCAAATTGCAGTGGTTAACTTCCTTTTGCTGTGGGGTCATATTAATTTTAACTCCAATGTTAGTCCCTCAGAAGGCTGTTCATCCTTCCTATGGATGGGTTCATTTTACAAGATTTCCTGTATGAGCATGGCTCTGAGTAATAGAAGTAACCTTATTAATTATAAGTCTTTTTTCATGTCCCCCAAACTGCCCACTTGATTTTTTTCTTTAAGACTCTTTTTCCTTCTAGAAACAAACTTTAAAAATCTAGTTGTTTTTTTATCATATCTAAGATTATTTAGAGTTACCAGCTTATGGATAATACACAATAAATTTTAATATCATCTCCACTCACTAGTATACTCTGGGTCTCTATTTCCACTCTTAACCAGTCCTCCTCTTTTGTCATTTTTTGACACTCTGGGATTTCATTCTTAAAAACTTTAAAAAGTTTTTCAATTATACTTGAGGTACAATATTCTGTTCATCTCAGGTATACAACCCAGTGATTAGACATTTATATAACTTACAAAGTGATCATGATCACTCTGATAAATCTAGTACCCATCTTGATACAGGGTGCAGCCAGGGGGGCCCCCCAAAAAAAGATTTGGAATGGTGTCCAGAATTCAAAGTGTATAGGAATAATGGAGAGACATATAAGATGTCCTCCCCCTACCCCCCCAGGTGTGAGTTGGGGGGAAGGGACACATGGAGCAGGGCCATGCAGGACTGTTTTGTACAGCCACAGCCTTGCAGCTAATCCATGGCATTGTCTTTTAACATAGCTATAGCCTTTGGCGGTCACTTGGATATGTTAAATGGCTGTGGCCAGGCTTGGAGCTAGGAGGATGAAGTCACTTCCCCCAAGATGTAACTGGGGGCAGGTCCCTCAAGTTACAGCACCTGCGTAGGGGCTTGGAGAAGATTGGCTTGAGGACATGGGATGATTACTGCCCAGACTAACGATAGCAGCCCAGTAAACTTATATTAATACAGAAATACTGGCAGGTGTAACTGATCTTGGGAGGAGTCGGAAATAGGGGTACAGAGGAAGTAAAAGCCAGACACAGCAGCCATTGAGAGAGGGAGCCACGCGGTTTCATCAGAGTGAGGACCCCCTCTTGGTGAGGTGAAAGAGGGAGCCACGTGGTTTTGGCAGGGTGCAGACCCCCTCTTTCCCAGGTGAAAGGGAAAAACCACGCAGCTTTGCCAGAATGGAGATCCCTGCAGCCAGGTGAAGAAGAAAGCCACATTCTTTTGGTGGAGTGCAGACTCCTGCAGCTTTGGTAGAAGAGGCCCACGCAGCTTTGGGGTGCCCCCTTTAGCCGCAGGGCCTGAACAGCAGGAGAGACTTTGACTAGCACTTGGTGGAAAGAACTCTTGCCAGTGGACTGTGAGAAGGTGCCACATGACTGGATTAACTCAAGAGATCCTGTCTACATGGTGACACAGCTGATGGTGCCAGCGGCCTGAAACACAGACGTGTGTTCTTTTCCTAATTTACTGTACCCAGAGTTGGGACAGTGGGAGAAGGGAGCTGTGTGGGTGTAGGTATATACCCTAAAGGACTTTGATATTTTAGTGGAGGCATTAGGCCTAAATAGCATTAAATAAACATTTTGTTTCCTTTTCACAAATCTCTGGCATTGAGAGATGTCTTTCCAATTGGTGGCGGACAGAAGAGCCCAGTAGATTTTAGTATTCTGTCCTTGGGAGGGGCCCCTGTTGTATAGCAATATTTGGCATCCCTAGGTGGGCCACATATTGTATTGCCCCTCCCTCAGACCTCTTGTTCTGTAACAATCTGACACCATACATAGTTATTAATATATTATTGACTACATTCCCTATCCTGTACTTTACATCCCCATCACTATTTTGTAGCTACCAATTTGTACTTCTTAAACCCTTCACATTTTTCACCAAGCCCCCAACCCCTCTCTCATCCAGGAACCATGAAAATGTCCCCTATATATTTGAGTCTGTTTCTGTTCTGCTTGTTCATTTATTTTATTTCATTTTTTTAGATTTCACATATAAGTGAAATCACATGGTATTTGTCTTTCTCTGTCTGAGTTATTTCACTCAGAACAACACCCTCCATGTATAGTCATGTTGTTTCAGATGGCAAGATTTCATTCTATATTTTTAATTCTCTCCTAGGGACATATTTTCATTGCTTTTAGGGAGAGAAGAAGGGAGAGAGAGAAACATGCACGTGAGAGAGTTAAACATCAACCAGTTGTTTCCTGTGCATGCCTGGACCAGGATGCACATGGACTGTGAATTAAACCTGGAGTTGAGGTATGTGCCCTGACTGGGAATTGAATCTGAAATCTTTTGGTTATGGGAAGTGCTCCAACCAATGGAGTCACACTGGCCAGGGCAAGATTTCATTTGTTTTAATGGCTGGATCATATTCCATTGTGTATATAAGTCTATGTGTGTTTGTATCACTTCTTTTTTACCAATTCATCTATTAATGTACACTTAGAGTTGCTTCCATATTTTGGCTATTGTGTATAACATTGCAGTGAACTCATGGATGTATATGCCTTTTTTGATTTTGTGTTTTGGGTTTCTTTGGATAAAGCCTAGAAGTGGAATTGCTGGTCTCTGGCTATAGCCTTTGTTTTAAAGTCTATTTGTCTACTATTAGTACTGGTACTTCAGTTTTTGTGGGTTTTTTTTTTTATTTGGTTTCGGTTCAATTTCCATGAAATATCTTTTTCCATCCCTTTACTTTTAATTTGTGTGTGTCTTTTCATCTGAAGTATCTCTTGTAGACAATGCATGTAAAGATCATATTTTGTTATCCATTCAGCCACTGTGTATGTTCTGCTTGGAGGATTTAATTCACTTGCACATAAAAAATTGTTTATTGATATGTATTTATTGCTATTTTATTATTCATATTATGATCTTTTTTCTTTTTCTTAAAGGAGACCTTTTAACATTTTTCGTAATACTTGTTTAATGGTTATAAACTTCTTTAGCTGTTTCTTGTCTGGGAAGCTCTAATGTCTGTCTTTGGATTCTAAATGATGGCTTTGTTTAGTACAGTAATGTTGGTGTAGGTCCTTGCTTTTTATCACTTTGAATGCCTATTCTTTCTGGCATGCATAGTTTCTGTTGAGAAATCAGCTGAAAATCTTATGGGAGTTCCCTTGCAGGTAAATAACTTTTTTCTCTTGCTGCTTTTAAGATTCTCTCCTTGTGTTTAACCTTTTGCATTTTAATTATGAAGTGTCTTATTGTGGGCCTTTTTGGGTTCATCTTGTTTGGGACTCTGATTCCTGCACTTGTACATCCATTTCCTTCACCCAGTGAGGGAAGTTTTCTGTCATTGTTTTTTCATATAGGTCTCAATTCCTTGCTCTCTCTCCCATCTGGCACCCCCTTCATGTAAATGTTGGTATACTTAAAGTTTCTCAGAGGCTCTATGTACTATCTTAATTTTTTGGATTATTTTTTCTTTTTGCTGTTCTGATTGAATACTTTCTGCCTTCTTATCTTTCAAGTATCTGATTTGATCCTCTGCTTCATCTACTTCACTCTTGATTCCCTGTACTATATTTTTCATTTCAATTATGTTTATGACTTTTTAATATTTATATTTTTAATTTATATCTCCATTTTTAATAGATTCTTTTAAAATATTTTATTTATTTATTTTTAGAGATAGGGGGCCCTGGCTGGTGTAGCTCAGTAGATTGAGCATGGGCCTGTGAATCAAAGGGTCGCCAGTTCAATTCCCAGTCAGGGTACATGCCTGGGTTGCAGGCCAGGTCCCCAGTAGGGGACACATGAGAGGCAACCACACATTGATATTTCTCTCCCACTTTTTCTCCTTCCCTTCCTCTCTCTCTAAAAATAAATTAATAAAATATTTTTTAAAAAGAGAGGGGGGATGGAGGGAGAAAGAGAGGGAGGGAAACATCAATATGGTTCCCTCTCACATGCCCCATCCTGTGGACCTTGCCTATAACTCAGACATGTGCCCTGACTGGGAATCAAGCTGGCAACCCTCAGGTTTGCAGACCAGCATGCAATCCACTCAGCCACACCAGCCAGGGCTCTATCTCCATTTTTGTTTCCTGTGTCTTTATTGAAGTTCTCATTAAGTTCATGCACTCTTCCTCAAAGTTCCTTGAGCATTTTTATAACCAGTGTGTTGAATTCTACATTTAGTAGAATGCTTGTCTCTATTTTGTGCTTTTTTTTGGAGTTTTGTTCTGTTCTTCATTTGGGACATGTTTCTTTGTCTTTTCATTTTGGCTGGCTCCCAGTATATTAGATATGGCTGCTGCATTCCCCAGGTTTGGTAGAGTGGCCTTATGTAGTAGATGTCCTGTGAGGCTCAGTGGCTTAGCTTCCCTAGCATCTAAGCTGGGTGCTCCAGGTGTGCTCCCTGTGTGGGCTGTGTGCACCCTCCTGTTGTAGGTGAGCCTTTAATTTTGTTGGCACTTCTATGAAAGGATATACCCCTAGGTTGATCAGTTTTGAGGACTGACCAAGACCACATCAGAGAAGACTTGCTTCTGAAAGGCTTTGGTGTTTGGTTAGTCTTCCCTTTGAGTATGTCACTTGTGGAAGTGGTTAAATGATGCTTCACTGTGATTCAAAGCTGTCACTGGAAGCAGTAGCTTTAGGGCCTCCTAGGAGGTGCAGGCCAATATCAGCTGCTGCCTGCGCCCTGCCTGGGACCACCTGGCATGAGTTACAAAGTGATCTGAAGATGGCTGCTACTTCTGCTAGGCTTTGGGTTGCCCAGTAGAGGCCAAGAGGCAAACCAAGGCTGTCTGCTGCTAGTGCTGGGTCTAGGACCACTTAGTGAGAGGTCAGATGTTGCTTGTTTGAGAAATATTAAGAATGTCTGCAGCAGGAACATAGATAGGCCCTTGGTATAGAAAAGATACTGGAAATGGCTTGGGTGGGCTTCCAGGTTTGGTGGGGCAGCGTCTCAGGGAATCACCAGGGCAGGGTGAATAGTGTTAGCCAGATTGATGAAGATTCAGATCTGGTACCTGCCTGCTGACTGTATGGCAGGAGGGCTCATCCAAGAAACAATGGCCTTTGAGAGCATTTTTTTCTGGGAGAAAGCTGGCCCTCCAACTGTAGCTGGACAAGTCAGTTCCTCCTTGTATGTACTTGGTTCCTTTCAAGCTGCTGCCTCAGCACTGGAGCTCAGAACAAGTGAGTCCATTTCCGTTCTTGTATGGACCCTTTAAGAGGAATGCCTGGGACTCCAGAAACCCTCTGTCTCACTTAGCCACAATCCCGGATGGTTTTACATAAGTTATTAATATTCTAGAATCCACCCTCCCTTCCCAAACAAACAAAAGCAAAAATTCCCATGTCAAAAGCACAAAAGATGGAGTTCTCATCAACTCATTCATTAGGTGTGTGTAAACCCCAATTTACACTTAAGATGGATCCCTGCACATGTAAAAAAATATCACTCCATGAAAGCCTTTTTTAAAAAACAAACTGAAGACAAAGTGCTGAAAATCTCTCCACCAAAATCCAATATGCATTTGTTGCTAGATGAATGGGTTATCAAGGCTGACTTGCCACATCATTTGCAGAATGTCATCCAAGACATCAATGTGTAAATGTCACACATTTTATGAGAGAACCTCAGTGCATCAGCTTAATCTCCAGGGCTTTCACATCAGCATAGAATTTAAAGTTATAACAATTCCTATTTCTTTTTCTTTAGCAGGAGATACAGGAGACTTAGTACTGACTTCCTGTGTGACTCAAAATATCAAGCCTCAAATACTTTTGGGGGGAATAGAATTCATTAAAATCAGAGTAAAGCATTTTTTCATGGTGAAGGAGACATACAAATTCAGAATTTCTAAAGAATTAGGGATGTTTTTGTCAGAAGTTTTGTGGATTAGATCTAAATGAATAAGCATTCATTGTGTATAAAGAAAGTATATAACTTCTATGAAGTGAGAATAGTGCTTGGAATATTTTATTTACAGACAGTTTCATTTTTTGTTTGTTTTTAAGCCATCTTTACTGTAATGTGGGTGGTATTCAAGAACATTTTTTGGTACCTATGTTCAATACACTGATCTAATATTTTTGATTGAAATGTGACATAAACCACTGTCATTTTAATACAGTGACATAAATGGAATTCTATAAATATAATGCCAATTCTAGAAAGAAACAGGAGAAAAGGGCTATGTTTTTGTTTTTAAATGAAGTTAGAAACAAACCCATCAGAACCACGTGGAGCATCCTGCACATAGATGATTCGTTTAAAAAGGAAGGAAATAGCTTCCAGGGTAATAATTGCACATATTAGATGGATGTAATGTTTGCCGCCTTAATATACATTCTAAAAATTCTTTTTTACTTATGTTTGTCTTATGTGTTGTTTTGATCTGAAGCCTTTAGCTTATTTGATCATAAACCAAAGGGAGAGTGTGGGCCTGCAGATACCAGGTTCCCCTGTGGGCCATAACTATCAAACACATATGTCTTTGCCACAAATCCATATGATATTAGTGTAATGGATTTCCAAGTGATAAAAAAGTACTGCTTAAAATGTTTTGATTTCTAAACCAAGTTTTCCTAGGCTTACTAACTTATGGATATTACATAATTAATTGTAATATCATCTCTACTCATTAGTATAATTCTGGGTCTCTAAACCTACTCTTAAGCAGTCTTTTCTTATTTTTTTCTACTCTCACCCCTGAGTCCCTTCCTGGTGTTCAAGCCCCAGGATGTCTTGGAGTTTGGAGCTCAGATTCAAGGGGTCCAAGCCACAAGCTAATCCAAGCTAATGCTTAAGAAAGCATTTTCTTGAAGTTCCTAATTTCTTGCAAAAAAAATCATGTGAACTACACAATATCCTGGCTTCATATCGTGGTTCATTAAGACAAAATTCCATGATGTGGGGTATCACAGTAACCTCATTCTTACCCCTTCCAGTATGGTAGGACCACATTTCTGCGGCAGAAAGCCCAAGCCTGTGAAACATGACACAAAGTAAGATCTAAATATTCAAATGGTCAAATTCAAAGTGCATTAAAAAAATCTAGAATTGCCCTTTGATGAAAGTTTGTATTACAAAGCATCTAAAATATCCAATAGAAATAGTTCATGGCCTTTTACAGACATACTATTTCAATTGTGTGCTAAAACTAAAATGTTAATTTCTGTCATTATTTCGAAGGCCTTCTCAGGCCTTCAAATTTAGGATTTTAAACATGGTTTTTCATTAAATAATTTCAGCTTAAATTTGCTGAGTGAAATAGATTTTCTTTCTCTTCAATCTTGCCTTCTATAATATAGAATTAGATTGTAAATCTAACTTCAAGATATGGCTGTACATTTACTCCAGGCATAGGGAAAATTAAAAAAAAAAAAACAACCCAGAACCTGAGTTACTAAGGCAGTAGGAAGTCATAGTGGCCTCATGAGAACCTACTAGAACTGTTTTCTTTCCTGCTGGATGCAATCTTCTAATTAGTTCTAGGTGCATTCTTTCTCCCTTCCATGGGATTAGCAATCTCATCCTAGACATTGTTCGTAGTAGCCCACAACTTTCACAACAAAATGATGCCCTTAAGATTTGCCTACGTGCTTCCTGGAGATGGCAGGAACACTCTAGGTGACTGCTTTCAGACCTACAATAGTGATGGAATTTTGGAGCAAGCAGGCTGGCATAGTCATTTTAAACATAAATGGGTCTGAGAGAAAAAGCACTCTTGTCTGAGCTTCTGTGAAATTAAAGTTCTGGAAGAAATCAGATAAATTTTTCATTGATAGTTATTATTTATTTGGTGCTGATGTATTTTCAGGAATAGCCAGCCCTTATATAGAAAAATGAATTCTCCTAATCAGAAAAATGTTTATTTAAATGCGACTACCCCCAATCCAAACTATATGTTTATGCTTGGAGATGACAACAAAATGTGCTTTCATTGCTATTTTTATTTGTCCAAAAGAACTTCTTCTAAAAAAGTATTTTTCTCTCTACTTAATTTGAAGTAATCTGTGAGTTTCTAGAAGAGAGAAGTTCCATTTTATTAATCTCAAACATCCTAACAATATAGTACAATTGTCTCAACATAGTAGCTGCTCCATAAGTATTCATAAAGTTCTTGTTTATTAAATAATCCTTTTATATTTGGAGAGAAGGATTGCAAGTGAGGTTATTTGAGATTTTATTCTGGTTTTAGGTGGTTCTAGGTTGTGGTCTGTGTAAATGGTGGCCTTTGGGTTGTATAGGGTCTGGGGCCCTGGGGCTAGAGACTAGAAATGGAAGGACCTATCCATTCTTATTATTTAGTATGTTCTATTTTTCAAAAATAAATTCAGGGTCTTACTATGTTTTATAATTAGTAAGCATGAAATTTAATTTGACATTGTATATTTGATATTATCTTCTATTTCTACAATGATCTTCCAAACATGCAAATCTGATCATGTTACTGCCTGTTTAAAATTCTTCAGTGGCTTTTTATGGCATTAGGATAAACTCATACCACTTAACTGGATTTACAAGTCACACCAAGGTCCATCTTTCACTACTCCCCAGCTCTGCACTCCATTTTCTAGGTAGCTGAAGCATCTGCAGGCTTCCAATAATCATTTCCCTATTCTGCTTCTAGACCCTAGCATAGAAGCTGGGGGAAAGTTTCTCAGTTTAGGGGTAGAACTCCATGCAGACCCTTTAATCTGTGTGTGAGGTATCTTTTGAAGGAAAAAAAAATTATGCATTCTTTCTGAGTGTTAACAAGAGGCCCTTGCTATCTGCTCCCTCTCAACACGTTTTGGGGTTGACAGAGCTGAGAGTCTCCCTGTAAGGACTCTGGTGTTACTTTGCTTTTCTCAAACAAAGCATAGACAGGGATTATGGAGCATTCTTTGAGAATTACATGAATCTGTTCAGATTATTTTTTATTTTGCTTTTCTGAGTCAGTGGCTTTTACTCTTAAGTGGGACAACAGATGCATTGTCTTTAAAATGTGAGTGGATGTCATTTTTCTTCTGTTACTTCTCACAAAGTATAAATACGTACTTAAGGGAAGGAGTTTATCCCCCATTCAACCTTTTAATAGCCTGATGACCTTAATCTTACATGTTTGATGCCTGAAATATTTAAACTGAATCATTAAGAGCAGAAAATTTCCTTCAAGTTTGGGGGAGGGGCATTTTGACAGCTTTCACCTCCATGTTCCCTTATTCACTCCTAGGAGGAAGAAATCAGAATGCAATATGTAACTAGTTTAGGTTATAGCTGTAGCTGTGATGTAAGTAGGAGTTAAGGTTTCCTTTTCCAAGACGTTAGCACACTCCTAAATGAACAGTGACCCCTTTGCCTTCACCACTTTTGCTCCCAAACTGCTGTGCTTGAGATCTGGAAATGTATTAACACCTCATTGTGACTAGGAAGGAAGAACCGAATGCCAGGGAGTAGGCAAGGACAGATCAGTGCGCTGACCCGAAGTCGGAGGCTTTGGTTTATTGAACAACTGCACCCCAACTCCACCTGTTTTGTGACCTATCTTTCCTGGTATTGGGAGCTGTGCGCCCTCTGCCGGACAGAGCATCAAATGCGGCCTCCCCACAACACCTGGCTAAACGAATTTAAAACTATTGCTAACACAGGAGAAGATTTTCTTCACAGGGTTGGTGCTCTGCCAGTGTAAGATGATGACTGTGAAAAAGAACTTTGGGTTGTTTAGGGTAATTTTAAATCTAATCTGAACAAACAAACAAAAATCACTTTATATTCTACTCCAGTCAACTTGATACCCACCCATATCCTCTCTGTGTAGAATGTGGCTTTAATCTTGTTCTAATGACATTCAGTTAAGTGGCACAATACATCAAAGTGTATATCTTTGTGATCAGAGAAAGTGTAATCATAAGAAGAATCACCTACTAACTCACATTTTCTATTTAAAATATGTTACATTTTTTTAGGGGAGTGGAAGATTTTGGCATTATTTGAATGATTTCCTTTATGTTTATTTTTAAATATGTTTTTTAGATTTTATTTATTTACTTTTAGAGAAAGGGGAAGGGAGGGAGAGAAACATCAATGTGTGGTTGCCTCTCAGGCATCCGTAAACGGGGACCTGGCCCACAGCCCAGACATGTGCCCTGACTAGGAATTGAACTGGCAACCCTTGGGTTCGCAGGCCCATGCTCAATCCACTGAGCTACACCAGTGAGGGCTCTCTTATGTTTATTTTTTAATATATTTTTATTCTTTAATTTTTTTCTGTTATCCTTTACTGAAGGATTCCACATCCTCATGAGACCCCAGCCAAACCAGAAACTGGACAAGTCCTCAATATATAGCAGAAGGCCTGGAAGGGGACAGGAATGACTTATGATCTTGCACATCTCCTTGGAAACAGAAACCACTACAGACAGACAGACAGACAGACAAGGACCAGGGAGGAGAACTTTCTTCGGTCTCGGTTCTCTCCCTTTTGCCTCTATCTGAAAGCCAAACACTGGCTTCACAGATCGCCAGCCCCCACCCCACCCATAGCAGTGTTTCTGGGGCTTCCCTCTTCAAGGAGTGGCCCTGAGACTGCCTCCTATTGCTCTTCCTTTACTTTGCTCCTGGCAACTCCATGCCCTCTTCCTTCCTTCAGCCTCTATCCCATCCCCTCCATGTTATCTAGCATTCTTTCTAATCTTAACACTTCAATTGCAGGGCTTAAAATTTTATTTGAATTTTATGCATGTATTATTTAAGCATTAATGGACAACTACTATATACCAGGTGTTGTGTAGAGTTGTGCAGAGCACCAGGAGATGGAGGAGAGAAGAGATACCTGGAATCTTGGGAAGCTCAGTCTAGAGGGGGACTTTCAGGTTTGTACCATAAAAAGACACTAATAGGCCTGGCTGGTGTAGCTCAATGGTTTGAGCATGGGCCTGAGAATCAAAGGGTCGCCGGTTCAATTGTCAGTCAGGACACATGCCTGGGTTATAGACCAGGTCCTTAGTAGGGGGCTTGTGAGAGGCAACCACACATTGATATTTCTCTTCCTCTCTTTTTACCTTCCCCTCTTTCTAAAAATAAATAATAATAAAATATTTTTTAAAAAGGCACTAATAAAGAAACTGACACGTTGTTTGGGAAACACAGAAGTCAGAATAATAACACTATAAAGGGCAGAAGTTAAGATATATTTTATAGGGTCAGAGGGGTAAGTATTGAGAGTTGTTTGTGTGTCTTCCAGTTAGACACAGTGAGACATGGCATATAGTAGATGGTAGTGGGAAATAAATGATATGTATGTGCCTAAGGAAAGGCAGGGTCTTTTGAGAGGCTAGAGTTTTAAAGTGGAGAGTGGGAAGAGCTGAGTCTAGAGTGGTAGTTTAGAGCTTCTGAAGGGCCTTACAGCATACAGATTGGATTGCATCTTACTGGACACGGCAAGTCACAGAATGACTGTAACTAGGAGAATGTAATGACTGCTTTTGGCTTTAGAAATATCTCAGGAAGGTAGACAATGGATAGAATGTAGGGGAATGTCAAAATAGCAACAGAAGGCTATTTGAGAAACTGTTGGAGAAGAAAAGAAAAAAAATGAATGAGAGTGGGGATCCTGGAAAAGGGCTTAACTGGAAAACTGCTTGAGAAGTGAAAACTGATTGGATGTGGAGGATGAGGGAGATGAAAGACTTAACAGGTAGATGACATTGATACCAGGGTAAGCAGAGAAGGGTTAGTGTAGCAGTAATGACTTTCACTTTAAGCATATTAGATTCAAGCTTATCATGTGTAAGGATAAATAGATGGAATTATGGGTCTTGAGCTCAGAGAGAGGAAATGGCTGAAGCAGGGATTTGGGGTTCACCAGGTAGAGCTTGAGAATCAGAGAGTGTGTCCAAGAAGAGTCTCTGTGTGAACAGAGGGAAAGGCAAAAATGGAGCATCTCACACTTCCCTTTCACTTAGGAGAGTAAGGAGACAAATTCATTACCTTCTTTTTAAATATTAAACGTTGCCAGGGATGTGGATTTGGATAACATTTTATCTTAATAGGAAATCTATTCAGCAGTAAGTTTTAAAAAAGTATTTTTACTCCTACATGATCATGTTTTCATTGTGGAGTTTGTTTGCTTTAGCTTTTTGGGTTTAATGTAAATGTATATTTTTAAAAACTCATATTAAATCAGAAATGACTTAAACATAAACTCTCAATGAAGTTTATCTATTCAAGTTAAAACCAGGATTAAGTTATATACATGATAAAACATCAAAGATTGAATTCTTTTTGGGTCAGCTTTGGGATGGAAGAATGAAAAAATACCAAATTTGCCCTGATCACAAGGGGGATTCAGCATTCATTTTAATCTATATTCATATGTAGAACTAGTTCTGAAAAATGTCTAGAATTCTAGCCACTTAATAAGGAAGAAAGAATTTAGAAAACACACCAAATCTTAGGTTTTGTCGATGAGGAAACTAGCTTCACAGTAGATTTAAGAAATACTACAGACTGTATTTTTTGCCTCTTCTGGAGATTCATAATTCAAGCTTTCATATTAAAGGCTCTGTGGAGTTTTGAAAGAAATAAAATACTGATTTTGTTTAGCCTAGATTATTCAGTCTTAATATTTCTGAGTTTGAATAATGGTACTTTAAGTGTTTCTTTTATAACTAAAAGGAGCAACATAAGATTTCAAGCTACTAACAACAAAGCTCAGTTCAGTTAGGAAACATTTAATGATCATTTAATTTTCATAGGAACTGTATAAGGTACTAAGGGCAAAAATTATTCATAAGCCAACAATAATAATAGTGGCTTACACTTGTTAAGTGTCTACCAGATGCTAGGAAATTGCTAAGTATTTTACATATACCATTCTATTTACCTCTCACCCCTGTGAGGGAAGTAAGTACTATTTCTCTCTCTCATTCTTTTACTGTCTACATATATTTCTTATATTACACCATGCTATGGGAAGAGAATAAGAAATAAAATAAATGATTGCAGCCAGAAGGTTGCTCCCATAGTTGGCCATCTGACCAGGGTTTAGGGTAAGTGGCATTATAAGGTCTGGTAGTGTCCCTAGAGTGCACCTCTCCAATGGCAGAGGGTAAGCTTTCACTAGTCTGTGCCTGCTTGGATATAGCCTTGTCATTTTAGAGATGAGAAAATTTAGGCTTAGAGATGGAAAGTGATTTTTCCCAAGGTCATGGACCTAGTGAATTACAGATTGTGGTTACAGAATACTTTCTGTCTGATCCCACTCTTTACATTCTTAACTACCACAGCACTGTCTATGGAGGATTTACAGCCTAAATCATGTCCATAAATTCTCAAGATGGGCTTCAGCTTTTTTGACTTGAGAATCTCCAATCTGTAATGTCTAATGTTAATCCCTTACGTTGTATTATCCTGACAAGTTGTCCTCAGTTAGCAACCCGGGGCTATAGCCCCTTTCTCTCTTTTGGTATCAAACAGCCCTTTGTTGAGATGTAGTATATCATTTCTTCCACATTACATAATGCAACATACATGAAGTAGATCAGGATATAGCTAATTTACAACTTTCCTGTGTGGTTTCTGAATGTTCCTTTTTCTTTTCTTTAAGTGGGAAAAATGTGTGCTATATATTAAATCTTCTTTATACACTCTAGGCAATACTTAAACATTTAACTCTTAGCAATTTGTGTTTTTAATGAAATAGAGTTTTCCTGTTGGGCCATTTTCATAGAGTAACTTTGGTTGTCCAAACATACTCTGAAATACATTGGGGATTATGGTTTCAACACATGTAAGCCTAAGGCCAAAGTATGAGTAACACATGATATTTTGTTACATTTCATGAACAAACCACTGTTTTGTGGTATAATACAAAACATAGCTAAGTAGTTCAGATCACTATCAGGCATTACAAAGTTAGGTTTTCAATTTATGTGATTACTCAAAGCTCATTACAAGTATTCTCTAGCTCTAGGGAATGCAGCATAGAAAGTTGTGGTTTCCGTTATGAAAAATGGTATATTTTTAGTTCATTTATTATATTTTAGTTTATCTCAATTATACCCCTTTGTACTTTTAATATAATAGTTGAATTCACAAATAAACTTACAAAGTCTGTATACCAACAAGCCAAAAAGGGTAAAAAAAAGAAAGAAAATACATTATTTTTATTTATTAGATTAGGCTCTGTATTCAAAATTGTCACAGACATTCTATCAGTGAAACCACTATTACAAATTATTCTTTTTATATCATACCAACTGTGATTTGATAGGAAAGCTGTCAGTTCTAGTTCTGGCTCTAGTATATACTGGAAAGCCAGTTTGACTTTCCAATATTTTGATTCTTTCACTTAGAAAATTTGCCTACTGTCATGCACTCTGTACTATGAAAGGCCCTTTGAGTTATGTTAGGAATAACATGAGCTTTGAAATTACCTCCTTATAGGGTAATATTCTCTTGCTGGCACTGTGATCTTAGAGGAATTATCTAACCTATGAGCCTTAGTTTTCCCATCTGTAAAACAATGCGAATGATAGTGTATACATGAAAGGGTCATGTGGGGATTAAATTAGATAATATATGTAAGTACCAGAGACCAGGATGGATCACAGGGTACTTTCTCGCAATGTGTTAAATTCTTTTCCTACTTCTTAACATATTCTCACTCTCTCTCTCTCTCTAAGGTACAAGGGTAGACAAAAGTAGGTTTACAGTTCTGAGTACATGAGTTTATCTTTTATTATATATTTAGTAATTATTGTATTATTTATTTGTAACATGTAAACCTACTTTTGTCCATCTCTATGCATGTATTATGCATACCTTTTATATACTTTTAAAATTTTACTTTATTTATATATGAATACTTCTAAAATTGCACTTAAAACCCTTAAATAACATGGAAACAAAAGTGTGGATTGAGATTATGTATCTGATACCTGAAGAATTAGACCTGATTTAATCTAGCACATTTACTGAGTTTTTGCCATGCATAGTATATTGGATTAGCTAATGAGGACTGATTTCTTTATGAATTCTTGGTAAGTCCACGTTAACAGGGAATTTTTTTTTGTTTCATGTTATCTTTTTTTGTGTTTTATTTTTGGCAAAACAAGAATGCATTGTTAGCAATATGAAGACCCTTACTTGGTAATCCTTTTTCTTGGTTTGAAATAAAAATGTTGACTGTGTTTTAAAACCTGAAATAGTATCTGTAGAGACCTTTCTGCAGAACATAGAAGCCTTAGCAGAAAGAGCAGCAGGATTTAGCTCTGAAAAAGACTTACATGAAGGAAATATTTATGTTGTATCCATCTGTGAGTCTCAAGTAGACCACCTTCATTGAAATATTCTTACCTGTAACTTTGGAATCATCATTTTTATCAGTCTGTTATCTGAAGTCCCTTCAACTTAATTCTTGGAGAACTTTCTTGCTTTTTTAAAATTATGTTTTATTGATTATGCTATTACAGTTTTCCCAATTATTCCCCTTTTTATCCTTATGTGCCCTGTCCCTGCAACCTTCTAGCATTCCTTGCCCCTTTAGTTCATATCCATGGGCTGTACATATAAGTTCTTCGAGTTTTCTGTTTCCTATACTATTTTTGACCTCTGCATTTTTATTTAATACCTACCAATTATGCTTCTTCTTCCCTGTACCTTTTCCCACCATTTCCCTCTCCCCACTGAAAACCCTCCATGTGATGTCCATTTCTCAGACTCTGTTTCTATTCTAGTTGTTTGCTTAGTTTTTGTTTTCATTTCTTTTATTTTTTAGGTTCATTTGTTGACAGTTGTGAATTTGTCATCATTTTACTGTTCATAGTTTTGATCTTCCTTTTCTTAAGTAAGTCCCTTTAACATTTTGTGTAATAATGTCTTGGTGATGATGAACTCCTTTAACTTGACCTTATCTGAAAAGCACTTTATCTGCCCTTCTATTCTAAATGAAAGTTTTGCTGGATAGAGGAACCTTGGATGTAGGTCCTTGCCTTTCCTGATTTCAAATACTTCTTTCTAGCCCCTCCTTACCTGCAAGGTTTCTTTTGAGAAATCAGCTGATAGCCTTATGGGCACTCCTTTGTACATAACTCTTTTCCTCTTGCTGCTTTTAAGGTTCTTTCTTTGTCTTTAATCTTGGGTAACTTAATGATGATGTGCCTTGGTGTCTTGGTGTGTTCCTCTTTGTGTCCAACTTCTTTGGGACTCTCTGAGCTTCCCGTATTTCCTGAAAGTCCATTTCTTTTGCCAGACTGGGGAAGTTTTCCTTCATTATTTGTTCAAATAAGTTTTCAATTTCTTGCTGTTGTTCTTCTCCTTCTGGTACCCTTATTATTCAGATATTGGAATGTTTCGAGTTTTCCCAGAGGTTTGTAAGACTCTCTTCCCTTTTTAAAATTCTTATTTCTTTATTCTGTTCTGGTTGGAAGAACTTTCTTGCTTTGACCATCAGGAAGCTTAAGACTGAATGTGTGGTCCCCAGTTAACTTTGTGATAGTTTAGCATGGGTCTTATTTTGCTGGGTCTTGAAATTTATAATTGATTTTTTATTGGTGATCTCATAAAATCTGTTGAGTAAGTGGAAGTATTTATACAACAAACAAATAAATAAATAAGAAAAAATATAGTTAAACATTTTGTTAGAAGAGAGTTAGTTCCCAAATGAGCCAGACATTTGACTTGTAATAGGGTAAGAAAAACATGGGTCAACTTATACCTCATCTGCTCCTTCTTGGAAAATGCATTTGTTTTTGCAAAACCCAAGATGAGTGTTTGTTAATAGGCTGTTCTTAGAAGAGAACAGCAAATCTCCATGATTTTGGACTGTCCTTGGGATGAGAGTGCTGGTTTGAACAATAATCCTGATTTTTAACAGCTTATTATGTGTAGCTCCACTTTGGGCCAAGGGGATTTATTCGTGCTTATGACTTTAAATTCCATCATGAACTTCTGTATTGCCCCATGTCAGTTTAAGATTATTTATGGCAATTCTCAAGGCAACTGAGTGCAAGTCAGGGTTTCTGTGTGGATTGACACTCTTCTGCTGATCCTGAATTCATGACTAGGGAGGCTGTAGAAGGCCTGGGATTTGGGGAAGAACATGCATTTTAGACATTTACCTGAGCATGCTTGGTTCCAGTGGCACAAGGCCTTGACATCCCATTGCTAATAGCACCAGTGGATACCTTCATGTACATTTACTATACATTTCATGGCTCTCTAGCATTTTTTTTAAGTTAGGGTTCATGAAATTTGGTTTGAAAACTCCAAAATGACCATATATGTCATGAGGTATGATTTCTTTTGTAATATTGAAAATGAAAAGGCTATTAGGCTGTGAATCTGTAAATAATCAGTAATTCCTTTGTTAAAGTAAAATGAGTGAACATAATGTATTAGTAAATTCAGTTTTCTTTAGAATGCCATTTATATCCTCATGCTGTATCATGATGGTTAGTAATGACATTAAAAATAATACTTTAGCAAGTTTTCTGTTTTAGATTCTCAGTGGTGAGGTGTGATTGAAAGAGGATCAAAACATACTGGCTGTCCTTTTGCACATTCTAGGATATGGAGTTATTGGATCTTCATGTAGAGTGTTAGTTTTAGTTTAAATCAGATGTTTTTCCTACATCACAGGTACCCCATTATTTCTCTTAAGACAATAATTCTATGAGGAAAACCAGTCACAATATATACTGAGTTATGCAATAGAATTGCACAGTGGTAGTGGTAGTGGTGATAGCAGTAATACTACCAGTAATAGCACAGTTGTATCTGCTGATATTTTTCTAAGTATATTGCATATATTATATCATGTAAACTTCCTAGAAAGAAACTATTATTATCTCCATTTCATAAACCTCTAGAGAGGGGCATTTTTATGATCTTCATTTTACAAGTGAAGAGATTGAGGTGCAGGCAGGGAAGGGCGCTTGCCCAAGATCACACAGCTGTTAAACAGCAAAGCTGGGCAGCTGGTATGCAGAACTGCTGCTGTGACTCTGATCACACACCTGTCTCTTTACTCATTTTCTATTGCTAATGTTTTATAAATTTATATTGCATTATAACATGGTTATAAGCCTAGATTAACCCTCCTTTTTATAATATGGCAATGATTTGTAACCACATCCCAGTGGTGCTGTAATGATGATTATAATATGTTATGAGCTTTAATTGTAATTGTGTGATGTATCTAATAACTGACATTTATTAATATGCTATGTCAGGCATTGTTCACAATTCTTTTTTTGATCTTTTAAGATTTTTTATTTAACATTATATTAAAGATCTCTCATATTTTTCACTTGTTTATTCTGAAAATATTCTCAGTATGATGCCAGTTTCTTTTCTTTTCTCTTCTTTATTTTTCCTTTCTTTTCTTTTTAAAAATACTTTTGATTTTTCATTGTTGTTCAAGTACTGTTTTTTACATGCATTAAAACATGCAATTGTACTATTATTTAGGTATCAATAAGGGTAATAACAGTATCTACTTCATAGAATTAAATATATCAATTTATAAAAAAGTGTTTGGATGCATGGCATGTATTAAGTACTCTATAAATGGTAGTTATTATTATTCTTCTGTTGCAGATAGGACACCGAAACTTTAGTGAGGTTAAATATTTGCTCACAGGCACATAGCTGTTTAGAGGCAGGATGGGGCTTTGAACTGAGGCAGTCATGCTCCAGAGCCTACACCCAGCCACCACAAAAGCAAGAAAAATCAGGACATGTGTGTAGTATACTTTTGTTTTTACTTGCTTTGTTTGGTTTTTAATTATTTTATTGTTTTTCAGTTACAGTTGTTTGTATTTTCTACCCATCCTTCCCCCCATCCCCTCCAAATCCACTTCCCTCCCTTGCTTCCACCCTCCCCCTTGGTTTTGTCCATGTGTCCTTCATAGTAGTTCCTGAAAACCCTTCTCCCCACTGGCCCCTCCCTACTGCCCTCTGGTTATTGTTAGATTGTTCTTAATTTCAATCGATTGCAAACAGAACTGAAGCTTTTGTTTTACTTGTGAGAAACAGCAGAGTATCATTATTAGGCGGAGGGGATCTGGAGTCAGCCTGTCTAGATTGGAATATCATGTCTATCCCCTGGCTGTGCAAACTTGGGAAATTTACCTAAACTCTCTGTTCTTTGCATTCCTCCACTATAAAATGGGAATAATTATATTCCACAAGGTTACTATGAAGATTAAATGGGAAAAGCCTATCTAAAGCTTTTAGTATAGTGCCTGGTATATGGTAGGTAGGGTTCAAGTAAGATTAGTTAACATTATTAAGTTATTAGAAGTAAAACTACATTTGCATTTCACAAATATACTTTGAATTTTAAAGCCACAGATTAAATCTTGGGAGCCAGATTCAATGAAATACTCCCATATGCCATACCAGACTACCCCTGAAAGTCTGTGTGTGAACTGCCTTACACTGAATGTAAGGCTATGAACTATTATAACAGGGCTTTGGATGGAACACGATGAAGCTGCTTGGACAGTTGGAGTAGCTAGTGGGGACACTGTGTGAAAATACCAGAGTTATTCACATTGCTACATGTATTTGAGGCACTTATAATTGTTTAGGCAGTTTGTTCTCTAGTTGTGTGGGGAGTCAGAATTCACTCAGCTCCAATGCCTGGGATAAATTGAGGAGAAGGAGGAAAGAGAGACAGAAAGAATGAATGACTAAGAGCATACACAATGAATTCTTAACATTGTGTCTTCCTCATCTTTGATTCTTTTATTCTTAGAAGACAAACCAAATGTCATAGTCTTCTTGCAACAGTCAGCATGCACATTTGCTGTTCCCTCCCAGTCTTAGCATGCACCCAGTATTTCTAAATAATATAACCATAAATGCTATGGGTTACAGTTTTGATTTTATTAATTTCAGTTGTCTTTGTTTGTTTTTAAGTATCTTATTTATGCTAATCATATGCTTATGATTTTTACAGTTCCACACTCTGAAAGTCTACAGTTTTCTTTAGGGAATAATTCTAGAAAGGGGATTTAAAGATAAATTAAAATATATACAAAAACCTAAGGTTGTTTTTGTTTCAAACCCCATTCCATTATCTGGTTGACTTTGAGGAATCTTGCTTCATTTTTGTTTTTGCTTTAATTTTGTTGAGTTCTTCATTCAAGATGACATGTTCCTGAGTGACCACCACCTTCTTCCCCAGTTGTTCTGTGCAGGAGCAGTTCAGAAGATATTAATAAATGCTGTACTAAAGAAGTGTACTGTTTTACATTAATTTGGGAAGCAATGGCTTATACAACATAACCGGGCTTCTTTTTTGCTAGACTTCACAGAGCCTTTGCTAAACCATGTACACATCAGTCTCTAAGAGGAGGTGATTATAAACTGCATTTATTTAACTCTTGCGTCTTTATTTCTTACAATGTCTTGCAGTCACTGTTTGAGAGCCATGTTTTGGGAAATGTTTATGGAAACACTAGTTTTTTTTAAAAAATTATTTAATTGTTGTTCAAGTACAGTTTTTCTGTCTTATACTCCCATCTCCGCCCACCCCCTCCCCAGTGCTCCTCACCTCCCTCCCATTTCCACCCCTCTTAGTTGTTGTCCATGTGTCCTTTATACTAGTTCCTGTAAATCCTTCTCCTTACCCCTAAAATAACCTCCCCTCTCCCCTCTGGTCACTGTCCCCCTGTTGTCTATTTCAGTTATATTTTACTTGCTTGTTGGTTTTGTTGTTTAGCTTCCTGTTAAAGGTGAGATCATATGGTATTTGTCTTTCACCGCCTGGCTTATTTCACTCAGCACAATGCTTTCCAGTTCCATCCATGTTGTTGCAAAGGGTAGGAGCTCCTTCTTTATTTTGCTGCATAGAATTCCATTGTGTATATGTACCAGAGTTTTTGATCCATTCATTTACTGCTGGGCACCTAGGTTGCTTCCAACTCTTGGCTATTATAAATTGTGTTGCTATGAACATTGGAGTGCATAGGTTTTTTTGGGTTGGTGTGTTTCAAAGTTCTTAGGATATAATCCTAGCAGTGGAATTGTGGGTCAAAAGGCAGGTCCATCTTTAGTTTTCTTAGAAAATTCCATACTGTTTTCCATAGTGGTTGTACTAGTCTGCAATCCCACCAACAATGGATTAGGGTCCCCTCTTATCCACAACCTCTCCAACACTTGTTCTTTGTTGCTTTTTTTATGATAGCCATTCTGACTGGTGCGAAGTGGTATCTCATTGTGGTTTTCATTTGCTTCTCTCTGATAGCTAACGATATTGAGCATCTCTTCATGTGTCTCTGGATCTTCTGTATATCCTCAATGAAGAAATGTCTGTTCAAGTCCTTTGCCCATTTTTTAACTGGATATCTTGTCTTCTTAGAGTGGAGTCGTCTAAGTTCTTGTATATTTTGGAGATTAAACCCTTGACTGAGGTATCATTGGCAAATATGCTTTCCCAGATAGTTGGTTCTCTTTTCATCTTAATACTGTTTTCTTTAGCTGTGCAGAAGCTTTTAATTTTGATGAGATCCCATTTGTTTATTCTTTCCTTTATGTCCCTTGCTCTAGGGGGACATATGAGTAAAAATGTTGCTGCATGAAATATCTGAGACTTTCCTGCCAATGTTCTCCTCTAGGACTTTGATTGTGTCACACCTTATATTTAAGTCTTTTATTCACCTTGAATTTATTTTGGTGCATGGTGTAAGTTGGTGCTCAAGTTTCATTTTATTGCACATAGCTGTCCAGTTCTCCCAACACCATTTGTTGAAGAGGCTATTTTTACTCCATTTTATGTTGCTGCCCCCTTTGTTGAATATTAATTGACTGAAGAGAGTTGGATTTATTTCTGGGCTCTCTGTTCTGTTCCATTGGTCTATGTGCCTGTTTTTATGCCAGTACCAGGCTGTTTTGATTACAGTGGCCTTGTAATATAGTTTAATATCAGGTATTGTGATCCCTCCTACTTTGTTCTTCTTTCCCAAAATTGCAGCTGCTATTCAGGGTCATTTATGGTTCCATATAAATTTTTGAAGGTTTTTTTCTATATCTGTGAAATATGCCATTGGTACTTTAATAGGTATTGCATTGAATGTGTATATTGCTTTGGGTAGTATGGACATTTTGATGATGTTAATTCTTCCAATCTATGAACACGGTATATGTTTTCATTTGTTTGTGTCTTCCTTGATTTCTTTCTTCAGTGTTGTGTAGTTTTGTGCATACAGGTCTTTTACCTCCTTGGTTAGCTTTATTCCTAGGTATTTTATTTTTCTTTTTGCTATATTGAATGAATTTTTTTTCTTGATTTTTGTTTCTGCTGTTTCATTGTTGGTATACAAAAATGCCTTTGATTTCCCGATATTGACTTTGTTTCCCACTGTTTTGCCAAATTAATTAATTATTTCTAGCAGTTTTTTGGTAGAGTCTATAGGATTTTCCATGTACACTATCATGTCATCTGCAAACAGTGACAGTTTTGTTTCTTCCTTTCCTATTTGGATGCCCTTAATTTCCTTTTCTTGTCTGATCACTGTGGCTAAACCTTCCAATACTATATTGAATAGAAGTGGTGAAAATGGACATCCTTGTCTTCTTCCTGATCTTAGTGAAAAAAATTTTAGTTTTTGCCCATTGAGTATGATGTTGTCTGTAGGTCTCTCATATGTGGCCTTTATTATATTGAGGAATGATCCCTCTATTCCCGCTTTGTGGACTGTTTTTTATCATAAATGGGTGTTGTACCTTATCAAAAGCTTTTTCCCCATCTATTGATATGATCATGTGGTTTTTGTCTTTGCTTTTTTTTATGTGATGTATTACATTTACTGATTTGTGAATATTGAGCCATCCTTGCATCCCTGGGAGAATCCCACTTGGTCATGGTGTATGATTTTCTTAATGTATTGTTGGATGTGATTTGCCAATATTTTGTTGAGAATTTTAGCATCAATGTTCATCAGGGATATTGGCCTGAAGTCTTCTTTCTTTGTTGTGTGTCTCTATCTGGTTTTGGGATTAGGATGATGCTGGCTTCATAAAAGGAGTTTGGTAGTCTCCCATCATTTTGAATTTTTTGGAATAGTCTGTGAAGAATAGGGGTTAGTTATTCCTTAAATGCTTTGTAGAATTCTCCTGTGAAACCATCTGGTCCAGGGCTTTTGTGTGATGGGAGTTTTTTGATTACTGCTTCAATTTCTTTTGCTGTTATTGGTCACTTCAGGCTTTCTGCTTCTTCTTCATTGAGTTTTGGAAGATTATATTTTTCTAGAAACTTGTCCAGGTCAGCTAAGTTTTCAAATTTCTTGGCATATAGTTCTTCATAGTAATTTCTTACAATCCCTTCTATTTCTGTGGTATCAGTTGTAATCTCTCCTCTCTCATTTCTGATTGTGTTTATTTGTGTCCACTCTCTTCTTTTCTTGATGAGCCTACTTAAAGGCTTGTCTATTTTGTTTATCTTTTCAGAAACCCATCTCCTGGATTCCTTGATCCTTAGAATTGCACTTTTAGTCTCTATATCATTTAATTCTGCTTTGATCTTGGTTATTTCCTTTCTTCTACTTGCTCTGGGCTGTCTTTGTTACTATTCCTGGAGTTCTTGTAGATGTAGGGTTAGGTTGTTTGTTTGAAATATTTTAATCTTTTTTTAGGTAGGCCTGTATTGCTATGAACTTCCCTCTCAGGACTGCCTTCTCTGTGTCCCATAAGTTTTGGGTTGTCGTGAGTTCATTTTCATTTGTTTCCAGAAACTTTTTGATTTCTTCTCTAATTTCATTTTTGACCCATTTGTTGTTTAATAGCATGCTATTCAATCTCCATGATTTTGGGTGTTTTGGGTCTTTTCCCTTGGGGCTGATTTTCAGTTTCAGTCTCTTGTGGTTGGAAAAAAATGTTTGGGATGATTTCAATTTTCTCGAATTTGTTGAGGCTTGATTTTTGTCCTATCATGTGGTCTATCTTTGAAAATGTTCCATTTGCTTTTGAAAAGAATGTGTATTTAGCTTTTTTTTTTGGATGAAGGGCTCTAAATATATCAGTTAAGTCCATTTCATCTAGAACATTGTTCAATGCCACAATATCTTTGTTGATATTTTGTTTGGAAGATCTGTCCATTTTTGACAGGGGGTGTTAAAATTCCCTACTATAATTGTGTTGCTGTCAATATCTTTCTTGATGTCCTCTAAGATTTTCTTTACGTTTTTGGGTGCTCCTGTGTTGGGTGCATATATATTTAGGATGTGTATGTCTTCTTGGTGGATTCTTCCCTTGAGTATTATGAAGTGACCTTCTGGGTCTCTCTTAATGGTCCTTTCTTTGAAGTCTGTTTTGTCTGATATGAATATTGCTAACCCGGTTTTTTTCTCCCTGTTTGTTTCCTTGGAGAATTTGTTTCCAGCCCTTCACCTTGTGTAGGTCTTTTGTCCTGAGGTGGGTCTCTTGTAGGCAGCATATGTGTGGATCATGCTTTCTTATCCATTCAGCTATTCGATATCTTTTGATTGGAGCATTTAATCCACTTATGTTTAAGGTTATTCTAGATAGGTACTTATTCATTGCCATTTTTGTACCTGTGTTCCTCTCTGTCTCTCTCTTTTCCTTGCTTTTCTTAAAGCAGTCATTTTAGTATTTCTTGCAGAGCTGGTTTGGTGGAGGTATATTCTTTTAGACTTCTTTTGTCTTGGAAGCTCTTTATTTGGCCTTCTATCTTGATTGAGAGCCTTGCTGGGTAAAGTAGCCTTGCTTGCAGGCCTCTAGTTCTCATTACTTGGAATATTTCTTGCCATTCTCTTCTTGCTTGGAGCGTTTCCATTGAGAAGTCAGGAGCTAACCTTACTGGGGCTCCCTTATGTGTTACTTCCTTTTTTCCCTTGGTGCCTTTAAGATTCTCTGTCTTGGAATTTTGCCATTTTGATGATGATGTGTCTTGAAGTGGCCTCTTTGTGTTCCTCTTGATGGGAGTCTCTGTTTCCTGGATTTGTGTAACTTTCTCTCATCAAATTAGGGAAATTTTCCATAATTTCTTTTTCAAATAGATTTTCTATTTCTTGTTTTTCTTCTTCTCCTTCTGGTATCCCTATTATCTGGATATTAGTACGATTCATATTGTTTTGCATTTCTCTTAATCCCTCTTCATTCTTTCTGAGCCTCTTTTCCTTTTGTTGCTCTTTGTGGGAGTTTTTTCTAGTTTGTCCTGCAACTCACTGACCTGATCTTCTGCTTCATTGATCCTGCTTTTCACTTCTTCTGCTTTGTTCTTAAGTTCAGAAATTGTATTCTTCATATCCTCTTGGCCCTTGCTGATAGCTTCTATTTCCTCTTTCGTGTTGATATAGTTTGCAATAAGTTCATTGTAATTCCCCTCTAGTTTCTGGTAGCTCATTTTGAGCTCTTTGAACTTCCTGATAACCAGTGCTTTGAATTTAATATCTGATTGCTGACTTGCCTCTATTTTATCTAGCATTCTTTCTGAGGCTTGTTCCTTTCCTTTCATTTGAAGATTGTTTCTTTGTTTTCCCATTGTTTGTGAGACTCCTCTTGTTAACTTCAGCTTTTTTAATTGATTTGTTCTTGCTTCCTGGATTTATGGTGTGAACTTCTGTGGTATAATACCTATGAGATTCAATGGTGTAGTCTCCTGGTTTTCCCCAGCTCACCGATTGTGGGCTATATTTTATGTTGGCTCTGAGTTTTTGTTTGTGTTTTGGTGTTTTGGGGGGTTTTCTTTTGTGGGTCCTTTTCACCAGGTGGTGAACTGATTGTCCCTCTGTGCACTACCTGTTTTAAGTTGTGCTGGTGAGGGCAGGTTGTGTTGAGGCTAGTTCTTCTGTGTGTACAAGGTATTTAGGGTTTTCTGTTGTTATTTTTGAGTTGTTTGCACTGGGTAGTTTCTCCCCTGTTTAGTTTTATTTCCAGATAGGTCTTGGATTGAGGTTTGTGTGGTTTCTACTCCCTTCTCCACCTTCCTCTGTTGTTATCTGTTGGTGGTTCCTTTGTTGTTGGGTTTCCTCTTCCAGTGGGTATCCTGGTCTTCACCGCTTCCACCTACCCTTTTTCTTTTTTTGTGATTAGTTGGATGGGAAGGCAAAATGGTTTATGACAGCAAGAGAGTATTTTATGATATTTACAGTCACAGCTAGTAGATAAGATATAGGAGATCCTTCAGCTATGTATAGTGATAGCTGTAATCTTCAACCTAATAGCCACTTTTTAGAAAGGATGAACAGAAGATTAGAGTCTTATTGGGGAGGGAAGGTGTGTGAGTTGGATCTAGAAAGCATTGAGGTTGTGGGAGTTCAGATTCTGAGGTAAGCTGAGAGTAAAGGATAGTAAATAGGTGTAGTTTGAGAGAGAATAGAATTATCCAGTACAGTATTATAGTTCTGGAAGCAATGAAGTGGGCTAAGATGTTGGAGGGGTGTTGTGTAGTATTTACAATAGTATGGAACAACTACTATTTACAATAATATTAGAGCAACAATCATGTGGCAGAATCTATGAGATACCAAGAATAGGGAGTATTGGACCTTCAATTGTGTGCTAATAGAGCAGAGGTGAAGTAAGGGACAGTAAATTAGCAATGCAGTATGAATGAGGAGACAGGGGAATCTATCAAATTATACAATATATCTAGCTAAGGCAAAAAAGACTATACAGAAAGAGGAGGAATACAAAGATACTATTAAAATAAAAGATGTAAGAATAATGAAATAAAAATAATAATACAAATATGCAGTAACTTGTAGTTTCTCTGCTATAGCAAAATGAAGTTTGTCTCTCTGTCTCTACTGTTGGGATGTTTCCTCTTTGGGTCCAAATCTTTTTGCAGTTTCATGTTTTTTGTCTCACTTGTGGGGGGCAGGGGATAGGCAGCAGAAGGGAGGAAAAAGCTATAAGTTTGGAAAGAAAGGAAGAAGGAATAAAACAAGAAAGAACAAAAGAGAGGGGAAAGGTGTTGAAAGATAAAACAATACTACAGTTAAAAATAAAAGATTACTTCAGTAAAAAAATGGAAAAAAACCCCCTCTTGTTGGTTTCTAGCTGGCCAGACTGGTTTTTCTGTTTTCACTGGCTGCAGCAGGCTGAGGGGCAATTGGTGTGGCTTCTCTTCATTCTCGGTGTACTTAACCAGTCTCACGAGAACTCTCCCAAGATCCAGACCAGTGCCTCTGCCCAGCGCCCCACTCAGGGAATATAGGTTCTCTTCAGAGCAGTCTTTCTGAGGGAATCACCACCGTTGGCTGGGATGCAGGCGCATGTGTGTGGCCACGCTTCCCTGGTCCCCCAGGCTTGGGTGAGAACCTTTCCCAGTGCTACTGGGGAACCCAAGGGTGACTCTCAATTCTCCCAAGGCAGCAACCACAGACTGCCCGGTTGATCAAGGCCCCTGCATTTCCTTCCTTGTGCCTCTTCCTCTCTCTGACACTTCAAGCAAACAAGTCTTAGTAGGTGTTTTAGAAAACTGCACCTGGGTAGGGAGGGAGCTGATGACCCGGCTCTTTTCCAAGGACCCTGCTGCTGTCCCTCGGCTCCCAAAGAGTCTGTGGCAGACACAGCCCCTGGCGCCTGGAGCGCAAAGGCAGCAGCCTCAGCCTACTGCCTCTGTGTTGTTCCCTTGGAGCTTATTGACCTGCAGCTGTCACCATCTGATCTTTCAGTGTCTGCTACAATTTCTAGACTCCTATTTTCCTATATGCTGGGGCACTGTTGGCTATTTGCTGTGTTTCTCTGCAAATCAGCCAGGTTTTTCTCCCATGTGTGGGGGGAAGTGGAATCTTCTCCTGCTTACTCTGCTGCCATCTTCCTTAGTATCAACACTACTTAATATAACAGTCATCTTTATAATGGAAATAGAGAAAGGTGCCATAGCTTAATGGTAATTGTGCTGCTAATTAAAAAATATTAAATAGATGCCATATCACAGCTTACAAAAGCATGAAAATCTTAAATTTGGAACTTACTTGAGTGTTTCCTCCTTATATCCAACTTAAGAAAAAGAGGAAATTAACAAAAAAGGGAATTTATTTAAATACATATGCTAATTCTATACTGAATGATAAATCTACTACAAATGTATTCTAATAGTACACACATTGTGTTCATAGACTGGTGAAAGACACCTGGTGTACTGCAAGTTCTTCAATTGTTAAAGATGTTATTGTTTGACTTTTTTTTTTTTTTTACAAATTTAAGACAAGACAATATATAAGTAAATTCCTGTAATCTTTTTAAATAGAGATAAAAATAAAATATTTCTGGACACCCCAAGCTATTCCCAAATTATTTTTCCAGCCACCCAATCCCAGTAAATGGGGTGATTTATTGTGGTAATATTTTAATTCATGTCCTTTAATTTTTAGGTGGGAAGAAAATTAACTTTTTCAATCAAGATATGAAACTCTAAAAGAATACGGGATAGCAAATCAGAAGGTCTTGGTAACCTTTGTTAAGTTCAGGTTCCAGTGGGCACTGTGCCTGGTACAAAGCAGGTACTCAATACTTGTTTGTGGAAGGAGCTTCAGCTGCCTGTGATTACTTCTAATCTCTTCACAGAAAAAAGTTGGGAAGAGTATATGACCTCTTAGGTTTCTTAGAGCATGGGGAACATGCAAGGTTATTTAGGAGCAAATATAAACATTTTTAGCTTGCTGAATAAAATAATAAGACTAATATAAGCTTTATTTAAATAATTGAGTTGTCCCACTTCTGATTTATCCTATTGATTGTATATGACATGATTTCAAATGTGAAGAGTGAGCTCCCTTCTCTGCATGGAAATAAAGTTGATTATTATTGTATTGCAGTGATAAGAAGAGTTCATTTTCAATGTTAAATCACACATATTTAATATTTTAATATCTTTATGGTTTAATTAATATACTTAATTAACTCTTGGAAACATGAACAGTTCCTTCCCCCTCCATCAAAGTTCTCTGTAAACTTTTAATTCCAGGGTCACTATTTCAAAAATATAATAAATGTAGTTCTGGGGAGCAGAGTTAGTATTTAGTGAATGCCTATTATGGGCCAGATACTGTACAACATGTTGCAATATTTTTTAAAGATTTTATTTATTTATCTTTAGAGGCAAGGGGAAGGAGAGAGTGAGAGAAATATCAATGTATGGTTGCCTTTTGTGTGCCCCCTGCTGGGAACTGGCTTGCAACCCCGGCATGTGCCCTGATTGGGAATCTAACTGCTGTCCTTGATTTGCAGGCCCATGCTCATTCCACCAAGCTACACCAGCCAGGGATGTTGCAATTTTTACATATGCTATCTTCTTTATTCTTTAAATAAACCTAAGTATGATAAATTAGTTTGAGAAAATCAAAGCTAAAGTTCAAGTGATTTGCACAAGATCCAAGAGCTAGTGAATGACAGAATAGGAATTTTATCCTCAGAGAAAAAGAAAACTGTTTCAGGAATAAGTAGTCCATTTCAAGTAGGTGGTGGTCTGTGTCCCTGTGGGATTAGTAGGAGGAAGAGAAAAGACCCCAAATGTGGCAGTGGCCCAAAGGCCCTTATGGTCCCTGATCAAGGGTCTACAGTAGAAGTGGGATGGGACCCCCTTCCCACTTTGCACTCTAAGGGAAGCCGAATGTCTTAAGTAGCATTTCATTCTGAGTGATGTGTGTTTGGTGACAACACATTTAACCAGATATTTTTTATTTTATTAATGTTGATTTTCATGGTAAAGTCCAAATTTTCAGTTTACATATAGTGAATCCAAATATTAAATAAATGTTTCCACTTCAAATATGCAAAGAATATCTTTAGTGGATTAAAGATCAGAAATAGTTATGACTTTTTACACCATGCTATAAGGGGAATTAATATATTTTTAACATACTTTATTTTTCAATCTTATTTTTTTCTTGCTTAGTGTTTAGAAGAAAACCCAAGGCATTTGCCTCTACTTCTCACTATTTTGAAGAAGTAATTCCTAAAGTCTGCAATTATGTTTTTAAAAGAAGAATGAACACCATTTTTACATCTAGCAAAGTACCTTTGTCATACAGGGGCTTAGCTGGTCAGGGTTAGATGAAAGAATTGAGAAATTATCTAGTTCTGTGCTTTGAAGATCTTACACAAGGTTTCTACCAAGCTGAAGCTTTATACTTTGATCCTATCTGAAGTTTTCCCACAAAATGTATGCTTTTGACATATTATTGAAAGAAGTTTTGATTGTCGTAGTAAAAAAGCTTAGATGTTCAGTAGAATTCTGATATAAATTCAAGTGATTATATAAAATTATTATTATTAACTGACCTGATCTTCAAGGAAAAATAACTTAGTTACTTAAAGAAAGTCACTTGTAGATCCTCACTAAGTTATTGGGTATAAGTGGTTAAGTTTTAAAAACCTCAGAAGACAAGTCAAACCTCAGAGATAATATATTCATCAGACTTTGCCTATAAATTTATTTTTAATATTGAAAATCAATAACTATATACTGTTTCAGTGACATGCCTCCTGTGCTACGATAAAAAAAAAAGGCAAGTTCTTGTTTCTTACATTGTTCTAATTGTTTAACATCATGTCTTACTTCAGGTTTTTCATATTAATCCAACAGACTTTCTCAAATAAGACTTTTCTTTCTGTTTTTAGTTGCCATTCTTTATACACTTGAGAGAAAAAATACATTTTTACTTCACTATAATTTTGCTCCTTAATCACACTGAATTTCTTGTAATCTAATTTCTTTCTTTTTATAAAAGGCAATGATCCTGGAGATTTTCACTGATTAACTGTGACTGTTCTCTAAGCCTGTTGCAAAGCTAACATCCTGAGAACTATTTTCAAAGAACTTTTGAGCTTATTCAACATCAGGTACCAGTGAAGTCTTTCTTTTTTAGACTTGTTTTATTCCAATTTTGTTGGAGTGCTATTTGACACATCTACTTGGGTATCTAATAAACATCTTAAATTTAGTTGAATTCCCAGTAGACCTGCTATACCAATGGTCTTCCTCATCTTTGTATATGGCAGCTCCACCTTTCCAGTTGCTCATGTCAAATATCTAGAGACCATATTTGGCTCTTTCTCTCACACTCCACATCTAATTCAACAGGAAATGTTGTAGCTTTACTGCAAAAATTTTTTGGAATCTAACAAGACCTCTACTGTAACTATGTACATTGGCAATATGAAGCTATAATATTGTTTCAGAATTTTACATGACCAAATGACTTTGTTTTAATTACCAAAGGCTGCAAGCAGGCTAATAGAATGTCTTGATATATTTTTGATACACTTTTCAACATAAAATTTCCCCCCTTGAAGATACTTGATGGCATTTGGTAGCTATTTTCAAATAACTTAGGACTGTCAAAAAGATGGATATAGTGAGAAGTAATTATTGGAATTTACATGACCTATTATTTATACAGTTTATAAAGTACTTTACGTAATTATCTCATTTGGTCTTTATAATAAACTTTGTACCTGATGAACAAACTGAGGCTCAGAATCTGTATGATTCGACCTAATCTTGCTAATGCTGATGACATTATGATTTAGGTCAGATTGTTCTGTTTCTAAATTTTATACTTTTTCTGTTGTTTTTCTTCTGTTGTTTTTCTTCTTCTATTTAGGACCAGTGATCTGAACTTAGAGCTCATTCACAGAAATAAACACATAATTAAAGGTGTTCAAATTAGAATATGCCCAAGAGATGGCAGGTTTTCTATCAGTGGCGGCTTTCAATTTGAGGCAGATGTTTATCTCTATGGCTCTCTTCTCCCTACCCTTCACCCTGGGACCCATCCTGGCCAGAGATACCATGGAAATTCCACATTGTTAGTTGTCTCTTTAGGATGCCTTCCACGTATCCTTTCAGTGATGAAATTCTGTTATGTATAAAGGTCCATAGCCATGTCTGCTTCCATGAGAGTTTTTACATCAGAGATATTGCTGAGCTTATTGCCTTCTCATTTTAATACACCTACTAAATTTTTTATTAAATTATTGAGAACACCAAATTATGAGTCATGACTATCTCTGCCTGGTCCTTTAGTTTTTAAAAAATACATTTTATTGACTATACTATTACAGTTATCCCAGTATTTCCTCCTTTCCTCCCCTTTATCCAGTACTCCCTTTTCTCTAGCACTTCCCCCTTAGTTCATGTCTATGTGTCATACATATAAGTTCTTTGGCTTCTCCATTTCCTAAACTATACTTAACCTCCTCCTCTCTGTTTTCTACCTACAAATTATGTGTCTTAATCCCCACACTGTTTGCCCCATTATCCTCTTTCCCCCTCTCAGCTGATAACCCTCCAAATGACTTCCATATCTATGATTCTGTTCCTGTTCTAACTGTTTGCTTAGTATTTTTTTTAAGATTCAGTTGTTGGTACTTGTGAATTTCTTACCTTTTTAATGTTCATAGTTTTGATTTTCTTTTTCTAAAATAAGTCCCTCTAACATTTCATGTAATAATGGCTTGGTGATGATGAACTCCTTTAGCCTTATCTTGTCTTGGAAGTACTTTATTGGCCTTTTCATTATAAATGGTAATTTTGCTGCATAGAATAATATTGATTGTAGGTCCTTGCTTTTCATCACTTTAATGATTCTTGTCAGTTCCTTCTTACCCGCAAAGTTTCTTTCAAGAAATCAGCTGATAGTCTTATGGAAACTCCTTTGTAGGTAACTCTATGCCTTCCTCTTGCTCCTTTGAAGATTCTCTCTTTCTCAAAAAATATGAAGATAGTTTAAAGGAGCTGAAGAACAGCATGAAACACAACAACTTTTGAATCATAGGAATACCAGAGGGAGAAGTAATGGAGCAAGGGAAAGAAACCTGTTTGAAAAAATGACAGAAGATTTTCCTAACCTGGAGAGGAGAAAAGCCATGAAAATTTAGTAAGCACAGAGAGTCCCAATCAAGATAAACCCAAAGAGGCCTACTCCAAGATACATCACAATTAATATGCCAAATTTTAAAGACTAAGAGAGAATCTTAAAAGCAGCAAAGGAAAAACAGTAACATACAAGGAAGCTCCAATAAGGCTAGCAACTGATTTATCAACAGGAACACCAGGAGCCAGAAGAGAATGGCAAGTAATGAAAAGCAAAGGCCTGCAACCAAAACTACTCTACCCAGCAAGTCTCTCAATTAAAATGGAAGGTGAAATAAGGAGTTTCCCAGACAAAAGGCTAAAAGAATGCCCCTCCACTAACTAATACTGAAAAAGATGCTAAAGGCATTGCTAGAGAAGAGGAAGAAAAAGAGTGCTAGAGAGAGGAACACAGGTACAAAGGAGGAAAAATTAATAAGTACCTATCAATAACAGCCTTGAATGTAAATGGATTAAATACTCCAATCAAATGATATAGGGCAGCTGAATAGAAAAGAAAACATGAACCATACATATGTTGCATATAAGAGACCCAACTCAGAACAAAAGACTTACACAGACTGAAAATGAAGAGTTGGGAAAAAAATATTTCCAGCAAATGGACAAGGAAAAAAAAAGCCAGAGTGGCAATACTTTTATCACACAAAATAGACTTCAGACGAAGGCCATTAAAGGGACAAAGAAGGACACTTCATAATATTAAGTAAATAATTAATCAAGAAGATATAACCTTTGCAAACATATGTGAACCCAACCAACACAGGAGTACCCAAATATATAACTAAAACCATGGAAGACTTTAAGAAAGATATAGACAGCAACACTCTTATAGTTGGAGATTTTAAAATGCCACTGTAAACAATAGATAGACCTTCCAAACAGAGTATCAACAAGGATATTGCAGCATTGAACAATGCCCTAGATCAAATGGGCTTAAGTGATATATATATAGAACCTTTCATCCCAAAGAAGCAAAATACATATTCTTTTTAAATGCACATGGAACAGTTGAAAAAATAAACCATATGATAGGACACAAAAGAAGCCTTAACAAATTCAAGGAAATTGAAATCATATAAATCATTTTCTTGGATCACAAGAGCCTGAAACTAGAAACCAACCTCAAGGAAAAAACTCAAAAATATTCAGCTTCATGGAGATTGAATAGCATGCTATGACATAATGAATAGGTTAACAATAAAATCAAGAAAGAAATAAAAAAATTCTGGAAACAAATGAAAATGAACACACAACAGTCCAAAACCTATGGACACAACTAAGGCAGTCCTGAGAGGGAAATGGAAGTTCATAGTGATACAGGACTACCTAAGAAAGACATAAACATTTCAAATAAAGGACCTAACCTTACATCTACAAGAACTGGAGGAAGAACAACAAAGACAGCCTAGAGCAAGTAGAAGGAAGGAAATAACCAAGACCAGAGCAGAATTAAGTGACTTAGATACTAAAAGACAATTCAAAGGATCAATAAATCCAGAACCTGGTTTTTTGAAAAGATAAACAAAATTGGCAAGTCTTTAACTAGACTCATCAAGAAAAAAAGAGAAAGCACCCACATAAAATCAGGAGTGAAAAAGGAAAGATTAAAACTGATACATTAATTGCAAAAGATTATTAAAAATTACTACAAATAACCATATGCCAGGACATTTGAAAGCCTGGGTGAAATGAACAATTTTATAGACAAATATAATTTTCCAAAACTGAATCAAGAAGAAGCAGAAAGCCTGAACAGACCAAAAACAGCTAGTGAAATTTAAGCAGGAATCAAAAAACTCCCAGCACACAAAGGACCTGGACCATATGGTTTCACAGAAAAATTTTACAAAACATTTCAGGAAGAGTTAACTTTTATCCTTCTCAGACAACTCCAAAAAATCCAAGAAGAGAGAAGACTCCCAAACGTTATTTTTTTTATTAAAGATTTTATTTATTTATCTTTAGAGGGGAAGGGAAAAAGAGAGGGAGAGAAACATCAATGTATGGTTGCCTTTCGTGCGTCCCCTGCTGGGAACTGGCCTGCAGGGAACCTGCCTGCAACCCTGGCATGTGCCCTGACTGGGAATCAAACCGCGATTGTCTGGTTCGCAGGCCCGTGCTCAATCCACTGAGCTACACCAGCCAGGGCCCCAAACGTTATTTTTTAATGAAGATTTTTTAAATACATTTTATTGATTATGCCATTACAGTTGTTCCCCCCTTCATTCCCCTCCACCATGCACACCCCCTCCCCATCATTCCCCCTTTAGTTTATGGCCACATGTCTCAAGTTCTTTAGATTCTATATTTCCCATTACTATTCTTGCCCTCCCCCTATCTATTTTCTACCTACCATCTATGCTACTTATTTTCTGTACCTTCTCCCCCCTTCTCCTCCTCCCACACCCCTGTTGCTAACCTTCCATGTGATCTCCATTTCTATGGTTCTACTCCTGATCTAGCTGTCCTCTCAGTTTGCTTTTGTTTTAGGTGTGGTTGTTAATAACTGTGAGTTTGCTGTCCCTTTACTGTTCATTTTTTTTATCTTCTTTTCTTTTAGATAAGTCCCTTTAACATTTCATATAATAAGGGCTTGGTGATGATGAACTCCTTGAATTTGATCTCATCTGAGAAGCAGTTTATCTGCCCTTCCATTCTAAATGAAAGCTTTGCTTGATAGATCAGTCTTAGATGTAGGTCTTTGGATTTTATGACTTGGAATACTTCTTTCCAGCCACTTCTTGCCTGTAAGGTCTCTTTTGAGAAATCAGCTGACAGTCTTGTGGGAACTCCTTTGTAGGTGAGTGTCCCCTTAGCTCTTGCTGCTTCTAGGATTCTCTTCTTCATTTGAATCTTGGCTAATGTAATTATGATGTGCCTTGGTGTGTTCTTTCTTGGGTCCAACTTCTTTGGGACTCTCTGTGCTTCCTGAATTTCCTGGAAGTCTATTTCCTTTTCCAGATTGGGGAAATTCTCCTTTATTATTCGTTCAAATAAGTTTTCCACTTACTCTTTCTCTTCCCCTTCTGGTACCCCTACGATTCAGATGTTGGAATGTTTAAAGATGTCCTGGAGGTTCCTTAGCCTCTCCTCATTTTTTTTGAATTCTTGTTTCTTCATATTTTTCTGTTTGGTCATTTTTTCTTCCTTCTGGTCCACTCCCTTGATTTGAGTCCCAGTTTCCTTTCCATCACTATTGGTTTCCTGTGCATTTCCCTTCATTTCAATTAGTTTAGCCTTCATTTGTTCCTCTAATTTGTGACTAAAATCAGTTCTGTGAGCATCCTGATCACCAGTGTTTTGAACTGTGCATCTGAAAGTTTGGCTATTTCTTGGTCGTTTAGAGTTATGGGCTCTGGGGCTTTGAGTTATTCTTGAGCCATGTTTTTGTCTGTTCACACCTGTTACATATGAGGAGCAGAGCCTTAGATGTTCACCATGGTGGGGCCACCCAGGTTGCTGGGTTGTGATGCTGTATGTGGGGGCAGGGGCAAAGTAGCTAGCAGTGAGACAGACTGTGCAGGCCCCAGCAGTGGGAACCAAACTCTTTAAATGAGACTGGTATCATCCTAATCCCCAAACCAGTTAAAGACACAACAAAGAAAGAAAGCTATAGGCCAATATATCTGATGAATATAGACACTAAATTCTTCAACAAAATATTGGCAAACTACATCCAGGAATACATTAAAAAGATCATATGCCATAATCAAGTGAATTTCATCCCAGGAGTGCAAGAATGGTACAATATTCACAAATCAATAAACATAATACATCATATAAACCAAAGGAAAGACAAAATCACATTATCATATCAATAGATCTGGAAAAAGCATTTGATAAGGGTCAGCACCCATTTATGACAAAAACTCTCAGCAAAGTGGGAGTAGAGTGAGCATTCCTCAACATAATAAAGGCCATATATGAGATGAGAAATGTATAGCCAGCATTACACTGAATGGGCAAAAACTAAAAGCTTTACCACTCAGTAATAAGACAAAAATGTCAGCTCTTACCACTTTTATTCAAAATAGCATTGGAAGTCTTAGCCACAGCAATCACACAAGAAAAAGAAACAAAAGGCATCCATCCAAATTGGAAAAGTGGAGTAAAACTTTGATGTTTGCAGATGACATGGTACTGTACATAGAAAAACCTATACACTCCTCCAAAACACTTCTTGGCCTAATGAATTAATTCGGCAAAGTGGTGGGATACAAAGTCAACATTCAGAAATTGAAGTCATTTTTGTGCAGAAACTGTGAAATATCAGAAACTGAAATCAGGACAAAATCTCCTTTACTATAGCAACAAGAAAAATAAAGTACCAGGGAGTAAACCTAACCAAGGAGGTAAAGGACCTGTACTCAGAAAACTACATAACACTGAAGAAAGAAATTAAGAAAGGCACAAATGAATGGACACATATACTGTTTCATGGATTGGAAGAATAAACATTATCAAAAATGTCTGTAATACCAATAGCAATTTATAGATTCAGTACAATCCCTATTAAAATACCAATGAGTATTTCACAGATATGGAAAAAACATTTCAAAAATTTATATGGAACCATAAATGATCTCAAATAACCACAGCAATTTTAACAATGAAGAACAAAGTAGGAGGGATCGCAATACCTGATATCAAACTATATTACAAGGCCACAATAATCAAAACAGTCTGGTAGTGGCATTAGAACTGACATATAGACCAATAGAACAAAATAGAAAGCTCAGAAATAAACCTATGTCTCTATGGTCAATTAATATTCAACAAAGTGAGCAGAAGCATAAAATGGAGTAAAAATAGCCTCTTCACCAAATGGTGTTGTGACACCTGGATAGCTACATGCAAAAAAATGAAACTTGACAAACAACTTACACCATACACAAAAATAGTTTCAAGATGAATAAAAGACTTAATTATAAGTCACAACACCATAAAATTCACAGAGGATAACACAGGTAGGAAAATCTCAGATATATTACACAGCAATATTTTCACCAGTATGTCCCCTAGAGAAAAGGATATAAAGGAAAGAATAAACAAATGGGACTTCATCAAAATAAAAATCTTCTGCACAGCTAAAGAAAATATCAGCAAAATTAAAAAGGAATCAACCATATTGGTAAATATATTTTCCAATGATACCTTGAACAGGGATTTGACCTCTAAAATATATAAAAAAACTCACATGACTCCACACTAGGAAGACAAACAATTCAGTTAAAAAATGGGCAAAAGACCTGAACAGACACTTCTCCAAAGAGAGCATACAGATGGCCCAGATACATATAAAAGGATGCTCAACATCATTAGCCATCAGAAACAGGTAAATTAAAGCCAAAATGAGATACCCCTTCATACCTGTCAGAATGGTCATTCCAAACAAATCAACAAGTGACAAGTACTGGTGAGGTTGTGCAGAAAAGGGAATCATAGTACACTTTTGGTTGGAATGCAGACTGGTTCAACTACTGTGGAGAACAGTATGGAATTTAAAAAAAAAACCTGCAAATGGAATGGCCTTTTGACCAGGCAGTTTCACTGCTGGGATTATACTCTAAGAAACCTGAATCACCAATTCAAAGGAAACTATGCATCCCAATGTTCATAGCAGCACAATTTACAATAGCCAAGTGCTGGAAGCAACCTAAATGCCCATCAGTTAATGAGTGGATCAAAGACAAATGTGGTACATTTATGCAATAGAATGCTACAAAACAAAAAGAAAGAAGGAGCTTCTACTCTTTGCGACAGTGCAGATGGAACTGGAGAGCATTATGCTAAGTGAAATAAGACAGGTGGTGAAAGACAAGTACCATATGATCTCACCTATAAGTGGAATCTAATCAACAAAACAAACAAGCAAGCAAAATATAACCAGAGACATTGAAATAAAGAACAAACTGACAATCAAGGGGAGGGTGATAATGGAGGAAAGAGGTGGATGGTTGTCAATGATCATGTGTAAAGGATGCCTGGAGAAAATCAAAATGTGGTAGGATTGAGGGTGGTAGGTGGGGGTCCGTGGGAGGGGGAGATCGTTGGGGAAAAATGGACATTACTGTACTTGAAACATTCTCTCTTTATCTTTAATTTTGACATTTTCATTATGATGTGTCTTGATGTGGCCCTTTTTGGGTCCAACTTGTTTGGGACTCAATGCTTCCTGGACTTGTATGTTTATTTCCTTCACCAAATTATGGAAATTTTCTTTCATTTTTTTTCAAATGAGTTTTCCATTTCTTGCTCTTCATCTCTTTCTGGCACTCTTATGATTTGAATTTCGGTATGATTGAAGTTGTCCCATAGGTTCCTAATTCTATTCTCATTTTATTGAATTCCTTTTTTCTCCCTGCTGTTCTGACTGAATTTTTTTCCTTCCTTGTGTTCCAAATTATTGATTTGATTTTTGGCTTCATCCTTTCCACTGTGGCCTATTTAAGTCCTTGGTTGTTGGACATTCATACAGCTCTAATTTCTGACATGTCTGGTTGTTATTTGTTTGGAGGTAGAGTTGTAATTCTCTCTGTGGTTGTGTGAGGAGATGAAGCATGTCTACCTTCACCTCCATCTTGACCAGAAGTCTTCCATTAATTTTTAAATTAATATTGGTGTTATTTTCTTTCATCCCATATTAGGTCAGTATTTTTTAAATGAAAGCTAACAATGTTTCCTAATAAATAGTTGGAATATAAATTTAGTATTTCACATTGTCAGATAATATTTACCTATAATTTTTCATCCAGAGCACTTAAATATTTTGTATTAAAATGTAGTGAAGCAAAACATTTCTGACAATTTTGTGGTTTTTGTGTTTGCCAGTATTTATACATTAGCAATAATTGTTCTTTCCATTAGGTTTATGATTTTTATTTTGAAAGTTTTAACATATATGAGAACATATTTCCATTATATAGTTTTTTAAATCTAATATAGAAAGAATATTTATTTTAGTTTTATTATATAATTCCTACCTTTTTTGTCATGAATTTAACAAGCAACCAGAGGTTTTTAAAATTTTCTTTTACTCAAAGTCATTGTGATATAATACCAGGCTGATGATTTGTTTTAAAGAAAATGTTAGGGACTTGCCTTTTCATCTATTTCTCTCTCTTATTTTTGGGCAAAGGTATTCATAGATTACTTAGGGTCATCTTTCAAAATGTAGATATGTTTTTCTCCTTTTCCTTTTATTTTTATTCAGGAGTTAGACAGGTATTGTAGACTTGTCCTTGATTTATAACTTGTCCTAGAAGATGAATATTAGGGTATTTTGGAAAGTAACCAGTCAAAGACATTTGAATGATTTTAGCCCACTATGATGTACAGATGAAAGAAAGATTAAAAAAAACCTGGGTATGGCCATGAGGATTGGATAGTGTAGCTTTTCTTTATTGGGTAATAAGTTTTGGTTTTGAAAAAAATCTGAATTAGAAAGAAACTAGGCTTCACATCAAGCGTGCTGATATTTTCCATCACTAGACTCATCATACTTTATATGATGTTTCTTTGCTCTATTACTACCCATTCAGCTTTCAAAGTAGTCCACAAAGAGTTTTCATTTTTGATTCTGACTTTACACTATAATAACAGGCTGTTCAGTGGCTTTTCTGTATATGTTACATTTTATTTATTTTATTTTTTAAAATTTTATTTAGTTATTTTTCAAGTACGGTTTTTTGTCTATTTCTCCCATCCCAGCCTCCCTCACCCCTTGCTCCCTACCTCCCTCCCATTTACACCCCCCTTAGTTCTCGTCCCTGTGTCCTTCCTATTTGTTCCTCCAAATTCCTCCCCCTTACTCCCCTTAACTTCCCTTCCTTCTCCCCTCTGGTCACTGTCCCCTTGTTCTCTATTTCAGTGTCTTTTTTAAAAATTTTATTTAGTTATTTTTCAATATATGTTACATTTTAAATGAATAAACATACAGCTGATTTTTACAAAATGTGTGATGCTGTCAGGATATAGACATGGCCAGTGTTCAGTTTCCATACTCAAACAGTCGCAGGAATGCTGCAAACCAATGAATATTGTGCTTTTGGAATAAGGCTGGCCTGTAATGAACCATGGTGTTCTCGATCCAGTGCCTGAGTTCACACAGTGTGACTGTGCACATCTTTTCCTAATTTCTTGTTCACTGACATCACCTTGGTAGCTTAAAATCCATTGGTGGGACTATTTACATCATAGAAATCAGCAACTGTTATAAATCAGAACTCTTCCCTGACTCCAAAGAGCTGGTTGTAAACATTTACCTGCATAACACTGGTTTGAGCACACTTAATTTGTGTGACTGTGCTCAAGATATTTAACACTTCACTGAGCCTTGTTTTACATCTCTATAAAATGTGGAATTTAAAAAGCTTCACAAAAATTTTGAAAACAAATACCGTATGATCTCATCATTAACAGGAATCTAATCAACAAAACGAACAAGGAAGAAAAGTATAGCCAAAGACACTGAAATTGAGAACAGGCTGACAGTGACCAGAGAAGAGAGGGGAAGGGATAATGGGGGGAGAGGGTGAAAGGTTTACAGGAAAAATTATAAAAGACATATGGACAATAACAAGGGGGGCTGGAATCAGCGGAGGGAGATGGGGAGGGTTAGGTTGGTTGGGAGGGGTGGGGGGAAAAGGCAGAAAACTGTACTTGAACAACAAGGAAAAATGTTAAAAAATAAATTAAATAAATATCCAAAAGAAAAGTTTTGAAGAAATACAATAACATAGGTGACAACACTTATTATAGCACTTAATGAATGACTTTAATAATAAAAATAATGATAAAATATTTATTTCAAGCACAAATAGAATGTGTGTTAATTTATAGGACTGCTTTACTCACTGTTAAGTAAGTAGCAAAAGGAAATAGATTGCAAAACACTAGGAGAAACTTCTGTTTTTAAAAGGACATAATCTTAGAGGGCTCTTTCCATTATCAGTTTTTTAATGTTTTTGGTTTAATTCAGTATCTATTTTCAGTATTTATCATATGAGAAGCCACTGTGGTAAGTATAGCAAGGACTAGATTTTATATTTTGCAACCTATTTCCTTTTGCTACTTTTGAAACAAGTATACCATTTCTAGCAGTAAGCACCAATAATTTACCATGTGTTTTTTATTCTATTTATTTTCTAAGACATTTTATTATATTTATTTAGTAGACATATTTATTATTATATTATTTTAGGTTGAGGAGTAGATGAGAAGCAAAAAAAAATGAAGATACAAAAGGAAGTCAACAATTATAGCCCAGCAAAATCATCAGAAGGAACATTATGAATGAGAGAGCTTTTCCATGGTTTTTATCCTCCTGTTTTTACCTTGTAGTGATCAGTGATAAAAATGGGCCAATGTGTATACTCTTTGAGTCAGCTGGAGATAATGAGCCACATATTGCTCCCTGGCTTGTGGCTTGAGAGGATGGAGTCTCAAGAATAGGGTGGATGGAAATAGCTTCTTAAGGAGAAAGAACTATATTAAATCTCTGGGGCTTTTGCCTATAAAGCTAAGCAGCACAGGAGAGGCTGGGCTTGGCCTACAAGTCAGCCCTGAGGGTGATCAGAAGAGGCTACAGTGAGGTTTCCTGACATATGGAACAGTTGCTGAAATCTGGTGATAAAAAGAAGAAGGGTATTTCAATAGCTTGAGAAGGTAACAGGCAAGAGAAAAATTAGAGATTCAGGATGTGAAATCAAATGATGGAACTTCCCTCTTAATGTAGACCATCTGGTCATCATATCTTTAAGTCAGTGAGTTCTCAGATATTTTTTTCATCTTATAGCATGATGACCATATGTCCTAGATTTACTAGGATAGGCCAGATTTCAAATATTTTTGCCATTGTTAGACCATTGGTGCCAAGTCAGGACTGAAAAATACAGGGTGAGGCAAAAATAGTTTTACAGTTGTGAGTATGTACTCTGAGAGAAGAACACAGAGTTTGTTCTTGTATTATTTATTAATTATTATATTATTTTCCATGTGAACAACTGTAAACCTACTTTTGCCCCACTCTGTACAATAATCACTATTCTTACACCTGACTCTACCAATTTCTATTACCTTTATCCCATTCAGTTTCCAAGTAGTTGACATTAGTAAGCAACTGTCCAAAGCAGTGGTTCCGAAACATTACTGTAGATCAGAACATTCTGGGACATTTGTTTAAACACTGGTTCCTGTGGCACTTTTCCCACCCCTGTAGCTCCCAAAATTCAGATTCATTAGGATCTGGAAGGTATTCAAATTCTCTGTATTTTTTAACAAGTATCCCATGCAATCATGAGGCAGCTGACTCACAGACAGCGTTTTGGAAATTAATAAGACCAGTCAATGCCATTCAAATCTACCTCCAAGCATTGCAGAGATTTTTGTAACAGACTCCTCATATGGGATCCTTTGACATATAGGTATCTTTGAATTCCTGTAATTTTATTATTAATTTTGTGAATAATGGTCCATAAGCAGTTTGCTAGGTGAGGACTTTAGTTTTAATCGAGTTCTTAATGGAGTTAATGGCCAAGAAAAATTACAAACCCAAAGCTTAAGGCCAAGAATCTGAGGAGACCACTCTGAAAATAGAAGGTAATTTTTTCAATGATCTCAGACTTAACTGCATTCATGTGATTTTTTGGTGGTTGTTGCTTTTTGTTTTTGCTTGTTTTTATTTTTTCCATCTCAAAATGAATTGCTGATCTACCAGGCATTTCTTTTCTTGGTTTAAAGAGAACACACAAACATATACACACCCATTAATACCCAACACTAACTTATTCTAAATTGATGACTTTTCTTAGACAAGAATTTTTAATTTTTTTAGCCAAAAATGCTTAAGTATGTGGGTGTGTGTTTGAAGGATGACTGTTTGTTGGGGTGGACAATCTGGTCACCTTATTAAGCCTCCCTACATCCTTCCTGGCGATGCACCCCCACCCCCAATCACCAAAACAGGTTCTGGACCTATGATCCAGTGAAATTCTGTCTGTTTTAAACCTTGGGATTAATATTCCCCAGCTGTGTTGCCTTAGCTCTAGGGAGACTTTTTCTTGACAAGCATTTGTGGTTTAGGGAGCCAAGCAATAGACTGGAAACTTCGGGGCTGTGAGTTCTAACTCTGAGGTATGCCCTGACACAGTGTGTGACCTTGGGCAATTCATTTAATCTGTTTCCAAACTCTTTGATGCTTGATAACAGGATTTTCTAGAAATCTGCCTGCCAATAAAGGCATAAGGAACCACTCTTTGGTTCCACAAGGGAAGGCTACGCTTTATTATCCTTCAGGCTTTCAAATCCTCCTCCTTCTGCCCATCTCCTCGTGCCAGGCACTGTGGAGTCTTAACCTGGTCTTTCCCCCAAGTGTTGGGAATACTTTCTTTTCTTTCCAAAAAAGCATCAGCAATGCTACTTTATTTCAGCTCTCCCCAGGATTCTAAACTTTGTTCTCAAGTACATACCCCAAAAAACTAAATTGCCCAGGCCGCTTAGGAGCAGTGTGAATTATGCAGAACTGGACTATGTGCTGGATTTCACATGGCTACTGTAATGGAAGAAAGTTAAGTTTCTTTCTAATTTTTTTCTGCATTCTACAAAGTAAAATTTATTGTTTTATGAGCCTCCACAAATCATTTTTATACTTCTTTTTCTTTTAACATCTCCTTTTAGAGAAAATGACTAAGTTAATAAATTTTACTAAGTTATATAATTCCAAGAATTTCTTTGTAGAAAATATGCATTATTTCAGCTTTTGGACTTTGAAGATCATTTAGTCAGATAATAGGTATATTTTAAGCTTTGTATATTCCAATGTGTAATCAAGAATTTTGTGTGGTATCCTAGCAGAAAATTATTTCTTGTAATGAATTTTTAGATTCCTGGTCATTGCTGGTTTCTCATTTAAGAATAGGCTAGAGCAGTAGAATTGTGACTCATATTTCCTTCTGCCTTCAGCCTTAAGATATTATATCCCTTTGAACATTATAGTCACTTTATTTTTGTTAATGATAATTAAGAGTTCTTGGGCCAAAATACTAATAAGAATCAGCGTATGGTTCAGTCATTGGACTTAAGAGTTAAATGGTTAGTAGGGAAACATTGTGTGTTATAAGTCAGAGATTCTGACTTGCAGTGGTGCCTGTGGTTATTATTCCGGGATGGAGAACCTGCCTTATGCTTGGTGCCTTCTTCATTCTTCTCTTAGTCTCAGGCTGCCCTGGAGCCCAGACCCCTGGCATGTTTCCCCAGGGGACTATCTTCTCCTTTCTCTTTACCATGACCTATTTTGTCTAATTGCCAACCTGGAAATTATTTGATAATATAATATCTGCATATTATTTCTGCATAAAGTAAGTATTTTAAAGTAACAATAATAGTTAATATTATTTGCTATGTACTGGTATTCTTTACAATACTTTACATGCAATTTTGCATTTAATCTTCACAATAATCCTGTGAAGTCTTTTATAAGCCCACTCTATAGATAAAGAACAAAAAAGGTTAAGGTAATTCACCTGGACTTAAGGTAATTCACCTGGAATAAATGCTATCTGATTTGAGAACTTGTGTGTTCAAATAAAGTGCTCCTTCTATGAAAAATAGCCAGATGTACCTTTACACATGGTTTAAAAACTATTGATAGTTTGAACCCAGTCATGAGTAGAACTGCTGTATGGTTGAGAGGAAACTGGCATGTGGAGGAAGCAAGCAGACAGGGCCATGATGCTCTTCTCCTCCTCTCTGTCTATCTGTCTCTGTCTCTTCTTCTGTCTCACTCTCTCACACACACACCACATGTGCACATAGAGCTCAAGCTGAGAAGATATTCTTTTATCTGTTTTCACACTGGACTTCCAAATAATGCTTCATTTGAAGAAAGAATTTTTTTCTGGAAAACACAAACAAGCTTTGAAAATTACTGCTGTCTACAATCCCACTTACCATAGTGCATTCTTAACCTGTCCCCCCATCTGGAAATGCTAATGTAACTCAGATGTTAGCTGAGGTCACCCTTGTCTCTGAGGTCACCCTGTCCTTTGCGATTTAAATAAAATTGCCTCAATCCCCTATTCCATATCTCCTGGAAGGTTCTAATGCCATCTCCCAGATTTCTGCACATTCTCGAACTGATTCTCATGGGCAGTTTTTCCTAGTAAACTCTTGACCTCAACTGTGTATTACTTCCCACAGCTGCCTTCTTCTCTGTGTTCCATGCTGACCTTGAAGGGAACTAAATTATTATTTTTTTTCTTAACTTTCCCCATCTCCAATTCACTCCCACAAGAAACTGTTCCATAATGAAAACCTGAAGGCTACAGGAGAGAGTTTATATCCCAAAAAATATTTAAATAGAATATTAGGCCTCCTTCTTCTTAAGCCACTTCATCACCAGGAAGTTCTTAATAATATATTCCTCTGTCTCATCAGGTCCAGGCCCTTTCACTGTCTCAGTACCTTTTCTTCCTTCCATCTTCTCTTCTCCTCCCAGTCTTCTCCTTTCCCCTTTTGCTCTCTCATCTCCACTCTTCCTCCTCCTCTTCTCCTTCCCCATCTCTCTCTTTCTCTTCCCTCTTCTTCCTCACCTTCCTCTTTCTCCTCCTTCTCCTTCTCCTAATCCTCCTTCTCACCATCCCTCAATTTTAAATCCCCTTGTATTTCTTCAGGTAGTCTTTGCTGCCTCCTTATTAACCACGCCTCCCAGAACCTCACTTTTTCCACCCTGCGAAACTTAATAAGGTATTTTTTCTAAATGAAGGCAGTTTTCTGTCCAGGAGAGTGTGTGGTGCAAGCTATTGAGGTGAGTTTTCCTTCAGCTACAAGAACACAGTCTAGGCCTGTCAAAGCACTATAACCAGGCTGTTTAGCAAGCCTAAATGATACTAACTTCAGCCCATGCTGGGGCATAGTCAGGAGCCTGTGTGAAGGCTAGGCAAACAAGTTGCCTTTTTCCTTGAGTAATTAATATTAAAATTGATTTTTATTTTTTATTATTGTTCAGTTGCAGTCAGTTATTATCATTTCCTCCTCATAACTTTCCCCTGCTCTGCCCACCCCCCACCTCTCATATTCAATCCTCACCCACACAGTTGTCTTTGTCCATGGGTCCTTTTCTCATGTTCCTTGACTTGCCCCTCCCCTTCCCCCAAACCTGATTATCCTCCTCCCTGTTTTATCTAGTCACTGTCAGTTAGTGCTTTTTTCATGTCTCTGGTTCTATTTTGCTCACTTATTTATTTTGTTGAGTAGGTTCTACTTATAGGTGAGATCATATGGTATTTGTCTTTCACCAACTGGCTTATTTCATATAGCATAATACTCTCCAGTTCCATTCATTGATTTTTTAAAAAAACTTTTATTAAGCAGATACCTAGCATTAGGTACTGTGCTCAGCACATAACATTTTTTATTAAATTGAAATTTCACACTCTCTGCAGTACATATTCATATTTTCTTTCAACTAATGAGAGGATTTAAGCAAGTTATCCAAAGTCACAGAGTTAGAAGGTAGTGCAGTCTGCTTCAGTCCCTGCAGACAGTCTGTGCTCTTAACTACAGTATTATGCTATTCAACCACCTAGTGGTAAAAAGATCATTCTTTCCAAAATGTTCTGGTCCACCTTCTGGCATCCTCACTGGAAGTTGCACAGACTTTGTCATTATCCTGTGTCCTGAGTCCTCTCATAGGATTTGAGGAATACAACTATATTTAGTTCCCTTCTGGTAATATGTGCTTTTTCTAGTATTCACAAAAGAACTGAGCTTTATCTTCAACACATGTTAACTATATGACTAGATCTCTGTATTTCAAAATGAAATGTATTAAGTAAACAGTTTTTAAAACAATAATAAGACAGTTTATTGGGAAAGAGGCCAGATAGTTATGGGCCTAAATCCTTGTTCCATGTCTTCTTGTGTATCCCATGGCAAGTTGCTTATCTTCCCTGAGCTTCTATTTCTGTATAACATGCACAATAATGCCTCCTACCCTTGCACAGTCCTTAACACTCAGACAATGCTCAGTGAATATTAGTTTGTTTTCCTTTATATTTCTGGCTGAAATTTTCAAATCAGCATATTTACTCAGTATTTGTTCAAAATATCAAGTGGGTCCAACATTGAAAGTTGAAGGAATGTATTATCCATCTCCTGCTTTCTGTGAAGATTGAAAGGCATGTTGACCAGTAATTTGCAACCTTTTTCATCTCATGGCACACATAAACTAATTGCAAAATTTCTGAAGCAACCAAAAAATATACTTTTGCCAATCTGACAAAAATAGGCATGATTTTGATTTATTCATACATGATGGCTATTGTGTTGGCTGTTATCATTTTTTAAAAATTTGAAACATAGAGGTCAGTGTGCCTGACTAAATAAATAGTCATGTGTTATGTGTTTTAAAAATAGTAGAAAATCACCAATCTAGAAGAAAAACCAGAAATGGATTCAGCTTCTTCAGATAAAACTCTGCTGTCAGGGTTGGATGATAGGTGAGCTGTATAATATGTGCAGGAGTTGATTATGGTTTTCATATCCTCAATATAAAACATGTCAGCTGCATTCATTTGAATATAGCAGTTAACTGGCTTTTGGATTTTTTGTTGTCAATATTTACTATATCGGGTGATTTTATATCCAAAGTTACTGTAAATGTTTCGTTTCTTAAATATCCTCATTTAAATGTATTCTGCTCCTCACAGCCAGGCTGGGTGGTTACCACCAAGCCAATGATTTGACAAATATCTTCTCTTAATAACCACAAATATAAAAAATCTACATTGTACTAGTTTAGAACCACTGATTAGGCAGATATGATTCAATCATCAAGGTATGACATTTAATTTCTCCTTAACTTGATGGCTTCTGCCAGGTGAGACATCTGTATCAGGCCCTCTCACACACAAGGATTCCTGTCATCTTGAATAGAGATTTCACCTGATAGCAAATCCTGGGGTGTTTTTTTTTTGGATTAGCAATTTTTTAAAAATTTTATTTAGTTATTTTTCAAGTACAGTTTTTTTGTCTACTTCTGCCATCCCAGCCTACCCTGCCCCATGCCCCCACCTCCATCCCATTTCCACCCCCCTTAGTTCTCATCCCTGTGTCCTTTCTTTTTGTTCCTCCAAATCCCTCCCCCTTTTTCCTCTTAAATTCCCTTCCCTCTCCCCTCTGGTCACTGTCCCCTTTTTCTCTATTTCAGTGTCTTTGTTTTTTTTCTGCTTGCTTGTTTGTTTTGTTGTTTACCTTCCTGTTAAAGGTGAGATCATATGGTATTTGTCTTTCAGCACCTGGCCTATTTCACTCAGCATAATGCTTTCCAGTTCCATCCATGTTGTTGCAAAGGGTAGTAGCTCCTTCTTTCTCTCTGCTGCATAGAATTCCATTGTGTATATGTACCACAATGTTTGGATCCATTCATTTCCTGATGGGCACCTAGGTTGCTTCCAACTCTTGGCTATTGTAAATTGTGCTGCTATGAACATTGTGCTACATAGGTTCTTTGATATTGATGTTTTAGGATTCTTAGGATATAATCCCAGCAGTGGAATTGCTGGGTCAAAAGGCAGGTTGATTTTTATTTTTTTGAGAAAATTCCATACTGTTTTCCATAATGGTTGTACCAGTCTGCAATCCCACCAACAGTGGACTAAGGACCCCTTTTCCCCACAACTCTCCAACATTTGTTGTTTGGTGCTTTGTTTATGATAGCCAACCTGACCAGTGTAAAGTGGTATCTCATTGTGGTTTTCATTTGCATCTCTCTGATAGCTAACGATATTGAGCATCTCTGCATGTGTCTCTGGATGTTCTGTATGTCCTCCTTGGAGAAGTGTCTGTTCAAGTCCTTTTCCCATTTTTTAATTGGGTTGGGTGTCTTTTTAGAGTGGAGTCGTGTAAGTTCTTTGTATATTTTGGAGATTAAACCTTTGTCTGAGGTATCAGTGGCAAATATGTTTTCCAACTGTATGCAGTTGGTTGTCTTGCTAATTTAATACTGTTTTCTTTAGCCATGCAGAAGCTTTTTATTTTGATGAGATCCCATTTCGTTATTCTTTCCTTTATGTCACTTGCTCTAGGGGACATATCGGTAAAAATATTGCAGCTTGAAATATCTGAGGTTTTCTTGCTGATGTTCTCCTCTAGGACTTTAATGGTGTCATGGCTTATATTTCAGTCTTTTATCTACCTTGAATTTATTTTGGTGCATGGTGTACGTTGGTGCTCAAATTTCATTTTTTTTGCACGTAGCTGTCCAGTTCTCCCAACACCATTTGTTGAAGAGGCTATCTTTACTTCATTTTATGTTACTGCCCCCTTTGTTGAATATTAATTGACTGTAGAGAGTTGGGTTGATTTCTGGGATCTCTGTTCTGTTCCATTGGTCTATGTGCCTGTTTTTATGCCAGTACCAGGCTGTTTTCATTACAGTGGCCTTGTAGTACAGTTTGATATCACGTATTGTGATCCCCCCTACTTTGTTCTTCTTTCTCAAAAATGCAGCTGCTATTTTGGGTTGTTTATGGTTCCATATAAATTTTTGAAGTGTTTGTTCTATGTCTGTGAAATATGCCATTGGTACTTTAATTGGTATTGCATTGAATCTGTATATTGCTTTGTGTTAATTCTTCCAATCCATGAACAAGGTATATGTTTCCATTTGTTTGTGTCTTCCTTCATTTCTTTTTTCAGTGCTGTGTAGTTTTCTGCATACAGGTCTTTTACCTCCTTAGTTAGGTTTATTCCAGATATTTTAGTTTTCTTTTTGCTATATCAAATGGAATTTTTTCCTTAAGTTCTGCTTCTGCTGATTCATTCTTGGTATACAAAAATGCCTTTGATTTCCCGATATTGACTTTGTAACCTGCTGTTTTGCCAAATTCATTAATTAGTTCGACCAGTTTTTGGGTAGAGTCTATAGGATTTTTCATGTACACTATCATGTCATCTGCAAACAGTGACAGTTTTGCTTCCTGCTTTTCTATTTGGATGCCTTTTATTTCCTTTTCTTGCCTGATTGCTGTGCCTAAAGGTTCCAATATTATATTGAATAGAAGTGGTAAAAGTGGACTTCTTTGTCTTGTTCCTGATCTTAGTGGAAAAGCTTTTAGTTTTCGCCCATTGAGTATGATGTTGTCTGTAGGTCTCTTATATATGGCCTTTATTATATTGAGGAATGCTCCCTCTATTCCCACTTTGCTAAGTGTTTTTATCATAAATGGGTATTGTATCTTATCAAAGCTTTTTCTGTGTCTATTGATATGATCATGTGGTTTTTGTCTTTGCTTTTGTTTATGTGATGTATTACATTTACTGATTTGTGAATATTGAACCATCCTTGCATCCCTGGGATGAATCCCACTTGGTCATGGTGTATAATCTTTTGGATATATTGTTGGATGCGATTTGCCTATATTTTGTTGAGGATTTTAGCGTCTATGTTCATCAGCGATATTGGTCTGAAGTTTTCTTTCTTTGTTGTGTCTCTATCTGGATTTGGAATTAGGATGATGCTGGCTTCATAAAAAGAATTTGGGGTTTTCCATCCTTCTGGATTTTTTTGGAATAGTCTGTGGAGAATAGGGGTTAGCTCTTCCTTAAATGCTTTGTAGAATTCTCCTGTGAAACCATCTGGTCCAGGGCTTTTGTGTGGTGAAAGTTTTTTGATTACTGCTTCAATTTCTTTTGCTGTTTTTGGTGTATTTAGATTTTCTGCTTCTTTTTCATTGAGTTTTGGAAGATTGTATTTTTGTAGAAATGTGTCCATTTCCCCTAGGTTTTCAAATTTCTTGGCATACAGTTCTTCATAGTAATTTCTTACAGTCTCTTCTATTTCTGTGGTATCAGTTGTAATGTCTCCTCTTCATTTCTGATTGTGTTTATTTGTGTCTTCTCTCTTTTTTTCTTGATGAGCCTACTTAAAGGCTTGTCTATTTTGTTTATCTTTTCAAAGAACCAGCTCCTGGATTCATTGATCCTTAGAATTGTGCTTTTAGTTTCTATGTCATTTAATTCTGCTCTAATCTTGGTTATTTTCTTCCTTCTGCTTGCTCTGGGCTGTCTTTGTTGTTGTTCCTCGAGTTCTTGCAGGCCTAGGGTTAGGTTGTTTGTTTGAAATGTTTCTATCTTCTTTAGGTAGGCCTGTATTGCTATGAACTTTACTCTCAGGACTGCTCTCGCTGTGTCCCATAAGTTTCGAGTTGTCGTGAGATTGTTTTCATTTGTTTAGAGAAACTTTTCATTTCTTCTGTAATTTCATTCTTGACCCATTTGTTGTTTAATAGCATACCATTCAGTCTCAATGATTTTGGGTGCTTTGGGTTTTTTCTTTGGGGTTGGTTTCCAATTTCTGTCCCTTGTGGTCAGAGAAGATGCTTGGTATGATTTCAATTTTGTTGAATTTTTTGAGGCTCCTTTTGTGTCCTATCATGTGGTCTATATTTGGAAATGTTGTATGTGCATTTGAAAAGAATGTGTATTTAGCTTCTTTGGGATGAAGGGCTCTATATTATATATCAGTTAAGTCCATTTCATCTAGGATGTTGTTTAATGCTACAATATCTTTGTTGATATTTTGTTTGGAATATCTGTCCATGTTGTATAGTGAGATGTTAAAATGCCTACTATAATTGTGTTGCTGTCAATATCTTTCTTGAAGTCCTCTAAGATTTTCTTGATATATTTGAGTGACCCTATGTTTGGTGCATATATGTCTATGATGTTAATGTCTTCTTGGTGGATCGGTCCCTTGAGTATAATGAAGTGACCTTCTGGGTCTCTCTTTATGGCCCTTTTTTTTAGAGTCTATTTTGTCTGAAAGGAGAATTGCTACCCCAGCTTTTTTTCTTGTCTGTTTGCTTGGAAAACTTATTTCCAGCCTTTCACTTTTAGTCTGTGATGGTCTTTTGTCCTGAGGTGGGTCTCTTGTAGGCAGCATATGTGTGGGTCACGCTTTCTTATCCATTCAGCTATTTTGTGTGTTTTGATTGGAGCATTTAATCCATTTACATTTAAGGTTATTATTGATAGGTACTTATTCATTGCCTTTTTTGTACCTGTGTTCCTCTCTGTCTCCCTCTTTTCCTTCCTTTCCTTAAAGCAGTCCTTTTAGTATTTCTTGTAGAGCTGGTTTGGTGGAGGCATATCCTTTTAGACTTTTTTTTGTCTTGAAAGCTCTTTATTTGGCCATCTATCTTGATTGAGAGCCTTGCTGGGTAAAGTAGCCTTGGTTGTAGGCCTCTGGTTCTCATTACTTGGAATATTTCTTGCCATTCTCTTCTTGCTTGGAGTGTTTCCATTGGGAAGTCTGTAGCTAACCTTTTTGGGGCTCCCTTGTATGTTACTTCCTTTTTCTCCCTTGCTGCCTTTAAGATTCTCTCCTTGTCTTGGGATTTTGCCATTTTGATGATGATGTGTCTTGAGGTGGGCCTCCTTGGGTTCCTCTTGATTGGGACTCTGTGTGATTCCTGGATTTGTGAGACTTTTTCTTTTATCAAATTAGGGAAACTTTCTCTCATTACTCTTTCAAATACGTTTTCTATCCCTTGTTCTTCTTCTCCTTCTGGTATTCATATTGTTCGGATATTATTACATTGCATATTGTCTGGCATTTCTCTTCATTCTTTCTGAGCCTCTTTTCATTTTCTTGCTCTTTCTGTGAGATGCTTTCTACTTTGTCCTCCAACTTGCTAATCCTATTCTCTGCCTCATCTAGCCTACTTTTGAAACTTTCTACTGTGTTCTTCAATTCAGAAATTTTATTATTCTTCATTTCCTCTTGTCCCTTGCTGATAATTTCTATTTCCTTTTTCATGTCGATATAGTTTGCGGATAGTTCATTGTAGTTCCCCTGTAGTTTCTGGTAGCTCATTGTGAGCTCTTTGAACTTCTTAATAACCAGTGCTTTGAATTCACTATCTGATAGTTGATTGGCCTTTATTTCATCTAACATTCTTTCTGAAGCCTCTGCTTTTTCTTTCATTTGGGGATTGTTTCTTTGTCTTCCCTTTGAGACTCTTCTTGTTAGTCTCAGCTTCTAAAATTGGTCTGTCCAGACACCCTGGGTTTATGGTGTGAACTTCTGTGGTATGATACCTGTGAAGTTCAGTGGTGCAGACTCCTTCAAGTATCTCGATGTTCTCCATCTCCACCTACTCTCACGCTGGTCCTCGCACTAGTCGCCTACCACTGCTGAGTGTCCCAACTCCAGTAGCTGATTCCTCTGGTGCCCAGGCCCATTGCTAGGGCACCGGCACAGGGGCCGAGATTGTAGGTGACTCCTTGGTGTCCAGTTTCATTGCTATGGCAGCGGCACAGGGGCTAAGAATGTCCTGGCTCCCTTAGGTGACTCCTCTGGTGCCCAGGTCCGTCACAGGGGCTTGGGGTGTCTGCCTCCTGTAGCTGACTCCCCAGCACCCAGGCCCATCTCTATGGCAGTGGCACAGAGGCCTTTAGTGTCCTGGCTCCCGTACCTGACTCCCAGGTGTCCAGTCCCGTCACTATGGCAGCGGCACATGGGTGGAGAATGTCCTGGCTCCCATACCATACCTGACTCCTCTGGTGCCCAGGACTGGCACAGGGGCTTGGAGTGTCTGACTCCTGTCTCTCCGGCTCCCAGTCCTGTTGCTATGGTGGCGGCACAGGGGCCTCATGTGTCCCAGCTCCCGTAGCTGACTCTGCCGCTGTCTGGTGTTTCAGGTTCGGTCACAATCTCTGGTCTTTTAATTTCATAAATGCTGGGTAACTGATGGTTTATTGTGTTGTTTCTCTATAGATCTGCCAGGATTTTCACCCACGAGTACAGGAGCTAGAATCTGCTCCATCCTACTCTGTCGCCATCTTTCCAGCATCCTCTCCTGTTCTTTCTTAATATTAATAACGAAAAGCTAGTGCAAAGGAAACATGTATAAAAAACTGATTATTTTTCTTTCAGGTTCTAAATTATTTCTGAAAATGAATACTAGTAAAAACTTTGAAATTCACCCTCTGTTTAAGTATGCTTGCTATACAAAATTGTTTGTGAAACCTCACCACCATGATGACTGACAGATTCCTAGGGGCTACCACTCATAGGTTCTGACTGAGTTAACTAGAGATGGAATTCAAGAATCTCAGCTCTTAAAAACTTCTTCTTGAGTATTTCTGTACATACAGTGCCTATCTTTCACATGGCTACAACATAAACAACCGATACATACAAATAGCTATTTCTGTTCCTTTACAACCTCTGACTTATCTCTCTTTCACCTTCTTCTCCTCTTTTCCACCCCAATTCCATGCTGTTCTTCATAGAAAATTGTTTTTTAAATATCTTTATGTTTCTATGGACAATGGTAATTAGCATTGGTAATCCTTATGCGGAGCTTCCAGTAAATTTGACTTGCCCGAGCAGTGACTTGGACCTCCTGTCCAAAGCCATATTTGCCTTACTTGCCTCTGTTGGTCAGGGAGGGTTCTGTTGAAGACAACAGAATTGATTATAATAAGCTTAAATACACAAAACTTCATACAGGGTATTAGACATTTTAAAATTACTTCAAGAGCTAGAATAGAAAGCTGAACTCCCAGAGACAAGCTCCCAGAACCTGTCTGCTATATTTAATCAAGAAAGTTATACCACCTATGTAGGAAGACAATGATAGGTAACTATTGCTAGTGGAGTTCTACTTTCTCTGCTGACCTGAGGAAAGCAACATTGGCTGCTAAACCAGGAAGAACCTAATTCAGGAACCACACAGTCTCTGGCAGAAAATGGGATGCTGTACACTTTGCTTCTCTCCCCAGGTGACTTACTACTCAAAATGAAAATTTCATGTCAGTTCATGTGATTGGTGGAAACTTTGTCTTGCTTAAAACTGTAGTTAAAAGTGTTTCTTGGACATTTTTTTCCTCCAAAATTTAACTCTTCAGTGTCTTGATAACTAGAAGGGAGCTAGAATAGATCTTAGGTCAATTATTATCAGTATCTGCTAATTTCCTTATACATTTCAGAAGTGTCATCATTTATAAGTTTATTTGGACTCTAGAATTCTGTAAATACTTTATTTCAGTCATTGTTTTTATGAAGGGAAAAATCATTTCCAAGATCAAAGGACATTCTTTACAATATATTTTTAGATTAAAGTTCTTTTTAATATTGAAAGTGCATTTTTTGGAGAAGCTGTCTTGCTACGTGTATGTATTTGCATGTATATAGGTGTCTCTGTCTATGCATGTTCTAGTAACACAAATGACCTTGAAAAAGTAACACATCATTATTGAAGTTTATAATGTACAATTGGAGCTCCTGCCAGATTCTGAAGTGCCATAATAATTATAATAGATAACATTTATTGAGCCCTTGCTTTGCACAAGGAATCATGCCATATGTGCTCTCTTTTTTTTCCATATGTGTTCTTATATTTAATTCTTAGAATTCTGTGAATTAGGTATCATCATTATCATCCCATCTTACCAAAGGGGAAACCAAAACTAAAATTAAGTGACTTTCCCAAGATCTATAGCAGGTAAATTGCTATGATCAGACATCTAGGACTAGAATTGAGGATGTAAATCATCTAACAATAGTAATATTAATGTACCTTTAGGGTAGGTATTTTAATCTAATACTATATGGCATGATTTTTCTCTCTCTGTCTTTTTCTACCTCTTTTTCTGGTGCATGTGTATGTGTTTGAGTTCAGTTTTGGACATGTTGAGTCTGAGGTCCTATGGAACATCCTTTTATCTTCTCATCTTTGTTCAGAATAAAATTTAAGATAAAAATTTTATTCATCTACAATTCCAAAGAAATACTAACCCACATTTGTCTAAATGGTAATCAGGAAGGGGAATGTATAGGTTCACAGCTCATCAAAAACTAGAACACTCTTGTGCTACTTCACCATCTGGTATCTGGTGGTCAGACACTCAAGTGCACCATCTGGTCACTAACTAAGCAAAGACCATGTGATTGAGGTGCCTTCTTACTTAGCTGAAAGTTCTGCTATAACTTGGCCGTTTGCCAGTTCCAAGGACTGCTAACTAGCTGTCATGTAAAAGTAGAATTCTCCATTTATGCCTAACCCATGCAAATCTTAGCATGCATAATAATTGTGTACATTTCTGTGCCCACTATCCAAGGTTCTGATTCTCTACTACACTGAAACCCATTTTCACTGAGGCCATGTATGACACTTCTAGTTATCATATGCAATAGTAGTATGCACTTTTGACTACTTGCCCTGTCTAAATTCAGTCCTCCCATGACTTCTAGAAATGTACACTGTCTCCTAGATTTTTTCCTGTTCCTTCTCAGGTACCTCCTTGAAAGTTCCTCTTGGTAATTTAGTCTCTAAAATTTAGATGTTTATCAGGGTTCTGTGTTTGGCCTTTTGGGTTCAGTGGGGAGCCCTTGGCAACTCTCAGTAACTTCTAACTCCTAAATTTATCCCTAAGGAAGTGGGATCAAAGGCAATGACATTTATTAAATCCAGGTGCAGCAGATCCTCTATCTGTCTCTCTCTTGAATATTACCTTTGTACAATCTCTCTCTTTCTCCAATAAAATTGGGAGTAATTTGAATTTTGAGCCATTATTGCCAGGGAAATACCTTATCCTGAGAATACTGTTATGCTTAGACTAGGCAGTCTTTACTCTAGACTGCCCATCTTGTTTACTTAATTTTGTCTTTTTTGACATATTTTCTTTGGCACTGGAGTGGTCAGATACAGAGGACTGAAACTGTGTTTTAGTTTAGCCTTCCCAATTAATTTTAAGTGTTGTATCAATAGACCCTTTACATTTACCTATGGAATTAGAGCATGGATGGTCCAGTCTCACTCACCAAGGGGTTTCCAATAGTGGTGAAGTGTTAGAATGCTAAAGCATGCACTTGACCTGGTTTTATTATTTCTTGACCTGTAAGTATGTATTTGCTTGGGGAATTGTTGGTGAGAGTCTGAGGGTCAAGGAATAGAGCATGGGAATTCTATGGCAGTAAAATGTTTAGGATTCAGGTATATGAGTATCTCTTTGTAGATTTCCGTCATATTCATAATTTACAAGATCTATTTCTCATTGTATATATCCTTCCTTTACTTCTAAATGGAACTCAGGTACCACATGTATGCCAACATTTCCAATATTCTTGTCTTTAGTCCAGTTGTGTCTATGATACATGTTCCATCTGGAAAAAGTCCAGCCATTGTTAATATAATGGGAATGGTTTGCACAACATGGATGTTACCTGGCAGCCAAAGAGAGTGGACTGGAATGTGCTTGTGTAAACAATGACTGCTTCATTAACTAGTCTGTGGGGGCAGTGGACACCATGGAGTGAGTGTGTGTACTCTCTGGCCATCACATTCAAAATGAATGAGTGAGTAGAACAACGAATCTGCATCAAATTTTGCATTAAGCTTGAACATTCCTCTGTGGAAACTATTTGGATGATTCAGAAGGCCGCAGCTATGGGCAACTAGTGACTGGCAGCTTCATCACAACAACACGCCCCCTCATGCATCACGTCTTATGTGGAGTTTTTTGGTGAAACATCAAATCACCCAGGTGACTCAGCCCACCTACAGCCCAGATTTTGCATCCCGCAACTTCTAGCTTTTCCCAAAACTAAAATCACCTTTGAAAGGGAAGAGATTTGAGACCATTCGTGATAATCAGGAATATACAACAGGGCAGCTGATAGCAATTAGGCGAACTGTGTGAGGTCCCAAGGTGTCTACTTTAGGGGGACTGAAGTGTCATTGTCCTATGTACAATATTTCTTATATTCTGTATCTTCTTCAATAAATGTCTATTTTTCATATTACATGGCTGAATACCTTAAGGACAGACCTTGTACACATAAGCCAAAACAAAACATAAACAAAAAGGAAATTCTGCAATTCACAACAATGTAGATGGACCTTGAAGGCATTAACTAAGTGAAATAAGTCAGACAGAAAAATAAATACTATAATTTCACTTATATGTGGAATTAAAAAATAACAACCCCCCCCAAAAAAAACCCAGAGATCAGATATCTTTTTTTCTGGAGGCAGGGTATGAAGGGTAGATGAAATCGTGAAAGAGAGTCAAAACTTACAAACTGCTAGTTTAAGATGAATAAGTCATGGGGATGTAGTGCACAACATGGTGACTATAGTCCATGATACTGTATTGTATATTTGAAACTTGCTAAAAGAGTAAACACCAAAAGTTCTCATCACAAGGAAAAGAATTCCAACTATGTGAGGTATGGATGTTAACTAATCATATTATGTTAATTATTTCACAATATCGTTATGTTGTACACCTTAAACTTATACAATAGGGTATATCAATTATATCTCAATGAAACTGGGGTGGGGGATCTTTAAAAATAAGGCTTCACTGAGTTCCAGCCAAGATGGACACATAGATAGAAACTCTTTGCTTCTTTGCACAACCAAAAGGATGATAGCAGCCGATCTAAAATCAATAAACAACCAAAGGTGCCAGAAAATCAAACTGCATGGAACTCTGACAACCAAGGAATTGAGGAAAAAATTAACCAGAATAACCAGACCAGTAAGGCAGCAGACCACATGGGCCAACTCAGAAAAGGTGTGGCTGGCTGCTGAGCTCTGTGGGCTGTGTGGGAGGGGCTGCCTTAGGGGAAAACTGAGACTCAGAGGTGCCTGTGGTACAGCAGTTGCTATTGTGGGAGAAAGTCCCAGTCTTACACGAGAGTTCGTTGAAAAGTGCACTAGAGATGAGCAGGTGAGCTACACTGTTCCCTCTCTGGCCTCTTCCCCACAGGCAGTGCTGCAGCACAGCAAAGGGGGTTGCCCTGCCCTGGTGAATACCTACGGCCCCACCCCCTTACAACCAAACAGGTGTGCCAAGACAAAGAAATATGGCCCAAACGAAAGAACAGGGTAAAGCTTCAGAAAGAGAGTGAAGTTATGAGACATAGCCAACCTATCTGATGGAGAACTTAAAGCCCTGGTAATCAAAATGCTCACAGATCTGGTTGAGCTTGGTCAAAAAATGAAAAACAAAACAAAACAAAACAAAAAACCGAAGGATACCCAAAGTGAAATTAAGCAAAGTATTCAGGTAACCAACAGTGACAAGAAGGAAACCAGGACTCAAAGCAACAATTTGGAACAAAGGGAAAAATTAAACATCTATCCAGAACAAAATGAAGAAACAAGAATTCAAAAAAGGAAAGAGAGTCTTACAACCCTCTGGGACAACCTGAAATGTTTCAATATCCAAATTATAGGGGTGCCAGAAAGGAAGAACAACAGCAAGGACTTGAAAACTTAGTTGAACAAATAATGAAGGAAAACTTCCCCAATCTGGCAAAGAAAATCGATTTCCATAAATTACAGGAAGCCCAGACAGTCCCAAAGAAGTTGGACACAAAGAGGAACACACCAAGGCACATCATCATTAAGTTACCCAAGATTAAAAACAAAGAGAAAAATTCTAAAAGAAGCAAGGGGAAAGGAGAGAGTTACCTATAAAGAAGTACCTATTAGGCTATCAGCTGATTTCCCAAAAGAAACGTTGCAGGCAAGAAGGGACTGGATAGAAGTTATTGAAGTCATGAAAGGCAAGGACCTATATCCAAGATTACTTTATCCAGAAAAGCAAGCTTTCATTTGGAACGGAAGGGCAGATAAAGTGCTTCCCAGATAAGGTCAAGTTAAAGGAGTTCATCATCACCAAAACATTATTAAATGAAATGTTAAAGGGACTTATCTAAGAAAAAGAAGATCAAAACTATTAACGGTAAAATGATGACAAACTCACAACTACCAACAAATGGACCTAAGAGGAAAGACAAACGATAAAAACAAAAACTAAGCAAACAACAAGAACAGGAACAGAATCAGAGAAATGGTCATCACATGGAGGGATTTCAGTGGGGAGGGGGAAGGGAGGAATTGGGGGAAAAGGTACAGAGAAAATAAAGCATAATTAGTAGGCATAAAATAGATGGGGAGAGATAAAAATGGTATAGGACACAGAGGACTCAAAGAACTTATATGTATAATCCATGGACATGAATTAAGGGGGTGGGGAATGCTGGAGGTTTGGGGGAGCAGGGCACAGGAGAGATAAAGAGGGAAAATTTGGAAAACTGTAATAGCATAATCAATAAAAAATACTTTAAAAAATAAGGCTTCACTATAGTGGTGACATAGGGCCAAGATGGAGCAAGACTTCCATCCTGGGAGAGAAGTATCTCAGGAAAAGATGGATCAATTTGTATGTATAAAGGCACCAAACTCATTCCACACATACTTAAAGTGGGCATAACATGTACAAGGCACTATTCTAGGCCACAGAGATACTGCAGTAAATTAGGTCCAAGTTCCATATTTGCTGCAAAAAATTGTTAGAGAGTGGTCTGGGCCTGGGAGCATCTATCTGCATGAGGTAAGGTCAGACCTAGGGAAAGAAACTAATAACTTCAAAATCCAATCAGGGTTAAAAGCCAAAGTTGGGTGCAAATGCCAGGGAGGACTTCAGGTTCTGAAAGAACCTTGAAAGTTCAGAACCTTTTCAGAACCTTTCAGGTTCTGAAAGTTCAAATCCATGTAACAATAAGGCAGACCTCTGTTTCCTAGAGAAGAGTCAGAGGCCTGTCTGTGTTCAAGGGAATCTCAACGTAGAAGTCTTCTAGCTATGTTTGCCATATTCCAACCACACTTTTGAGATTGGAGTTGTCTAATGTCTCAGAAGAGATGGACATTTACAGGAAGAGCCTGATCAGAGAAATCTGTGGTATTACCATCCTGAATACAAAATGAAACAGTCTAAGATTTAACACTTCACCCCTACCAAAGTTGTCCAGATCCAATCCAGGAAGTCTTTTAGATCACAAAAGGGTTCTTTTGCCACCATGTAGGACAACTGTTGATTTAGTTCTTTGATGAGTAAGAAAACCTCTGGAATGCTGAATTTGTAGAACTAAATCTAGACAGCTGGTGACAGGGACAACAAATGCCACACAGTAATCATAACTCTCATCCAAGATACATGTAATGTTCAAAATACATAACTATACATATACAACCAAGTTAGGAGGAAAAGGTGTTACTAATCATAAATCAGGAGTATGTGTTGCAGGTTAAATTGTTTTTTGTCACACAGAAGTATGGTACAACATATTAAAAGTTAAGCTGCACAATACATCTATGTTACAATAGCATGTTCATGATAATAAATACTGTTTTCTGGTTTTATTCAGTTATTTATCTCATCCTAGAACACAAGGTCACAGAGAGAAAAGTAAATGGATTAAAATAAAACAACTTTGGACTTTGGAGTCAGACAGATTTAGGACTAAATGTTAAGTTAACCACTTACTAGATGACCTGGGTCAAATTTTAATCATTCTGAATCTCGATTTTCTAATCTGTAAAACAGAGATATTAATAACCTCATAAAATGTGTAATAAGTAAGGTTCTCCCTGTCTCTCTGCTCACCCATCCTCCCCACACATGAAACAGTTAATCAGTTCCCATTATTTTAGTTCTGAATCTTGTGTGTACTCTAATATAAGAATTTTTAAGCATTTGTTATAAATTTACCTTCACTACTCTTTGGGGACAGAATATATATCTTATCACCTTTCTCTCATGAGGATTCAGAAAGTTCTTGGCATAGAGGTCCTTAGAAAAGGGTCTTTTATCTTTTTCTAACATTTACTGTGCTCATGTCACAAAAGTCCTCTTCTATATTTAAGATAGAAAATTAGAACAAGAGAAATATGGCCCCTAAGTTCCAATATTACAAATCTGTGCATGAAAAATCATTCTACCACAAATGGTATCACAACAATATGTGTTATTTCTAGTTTCTGCTTATCTTTGTTGTGTGGTTACACTTTCTGAAGAAATAATATCTAGGTTCTCAGATATTGAGTCAAGTGGCTGTGAAGAAGTAGCAGGTATTTTATATGGTGAACTGAAGAAGCAGTGGATAAAGAAGAAAAAGATCTATTTGCCCACTTTCTAAGATACAACATGGAGCCAACAAGGGGCTTCCTTCTCTGGTGTGACTTGATATATAGCTGGTATTAGGGACTCCAGGTTTGGACTAAGGAAGAGCCACTGAAGGAGCAAAGCAGAATAGCAGATGAAGTGAGGGAGCTGTAAACAAAGATCAGTTTCCCTGACAGCACAGAGGAAGGACAGAGGAAGTGATAGTAAGCACAAAGTGAGCTGGCTACTGAAGAGGAGGTTAGGAGTGTTCTATGCCTGGGAGCAGATTTAAATCAAGAAGAAGGAAGCTGGAAGCCAGGGGAAATACAGACAGTCTACCGCTGAAACCTTCTCTTCTAAAGTTCTGAGCTTCTATTTCCCCCACTGAAATTAACTAAAAAAATTACAGATGTTTCTTCTCAAACTCTGTACCTTCTCATTATAACTGCAGTTTACCAAATGGAGCTCCTCTTGTGGACTGACAGATCTTTTAAAGGGCCATGAATATTTTCCTCCCGTGATATTTTAAATATAACTTTAATTTTTCATTTGGATAAAATATAAATATGGATTCACAAGACTGATATTTATTATACATACTCTGACAGATGAGACAGTCTTTAACTCTGATTACTAATTATCAACAATAATTTTCCTGGCTCATTCTTTTTTTTTAAAATTTTTTTATTGATTATGCTGTTACAGTTGTTCTATTCCCCCCTTCATTCCCCTCCACCCTACCCCCTGTCCCCACAATTACCTCCCCTTTAGTTTATGACCATGTGTCTCAAGTCCTTTAGATTCTATATTTCCCATGCTATTCTTGCCCTCCCCCCATCTATTTTCTATCCACTGTCTATGCTACTTATTTTCTGTACCTTCTCCCCCCTTCTCCTCCTCCCACTCCCCTGTTGCTAACCCTCCTTGAGATCTTCATTTCTATGTTTCCACTCCTGATCTAGCTGTCCTTTTAGTTTGCTTTTGTTTTAGGTGTGGTTGTTAATAACTGTGAGTTTGTTGTCCTTTCACTGTTCATGTTTCTTTAACTTCTTTTTCTTAGATAAGTCCCTTTAACATTTCATATAATAAGGGCTTGGTGATGATGAACTCCTTGAATTTGATCTTATCTGAGAAGCACTTTATCTGCCCTTCCATTCTAAATGAAAGTTTTGCTGGATAGAGCAATCTTGGTTGTAGGTCTTTGGATTTCATGACTTGGAATACCTCTTTCCAGCCCCTTCTTGCCTGTAAGGTCTCTTTTGAGAAATCAGCTGACAGTCTGATGGGGACTCCTTTGTAGGTGACTGTCCCCTTAGCTCTTGCTGCTTCTAGGATTCTCTCCTTCATTTGAATCTTGGCTAATGTAATTATGATGTGCCTTGGTGTGTTCCTTCTTGGGTCCAACTTCTTTGGGACTCTCTGAGCTTCCTGGATTTCCTGGAAGTCTATTTCCTTTGCCAGATTGGGGAAATTCTCCTTTATTATTTGTTCAAATAAGTTTTCCACTGGTGGCTGTGCCTTTCCCCCTTCTGGTACCCCTATAATTCAGATGTTGGAGTGTTTAAAGATGTCCTGGAGGTTCCTAAGACTCTCCTCATTTCTTTGAATTCTTGCTTCTTGACTCTTTTCTGTTTGGTCATTATTTGCTTTCTTCTGGTCCACTCCATTGATTTGAGTCCCAGTTTCCTTTTTATTGCTATTGGTGTCCTGTGCAATTCCATTCATTTCAATTAGTTTCGCCTTCATATATTTGTCTAATTTGTGGCTATAATCAACCAGTTCTGTGAGCATCCTGATCACCAGTGTTTTAAACTGTGCGTCTGAGAGTTTTGCTATTTCTTCATCACTTAGATCTATAGGCTCTGGGGCTTTGAGATCTTCGTGCGCCATTTTTGGTCTCTTCGCGCCCTTTAAGTGTGAAAAGCGTCGCCTTGGACTCCCAGGTCGCTGGGTTGTGACGCTGTATGTGGGGCGTGTGGGAAATGGTGACCCCCCTCTGCTGTTTCTCACAGCTGGGTGAGGAGCAGCGCCTTAGGTGGTTCCCCTGGGCCCGGCCACTCAGAGTCACTGGGTTATGACGCTGTATGTGGAGGTGGGGTCAGAGCAGGGAAATGGCGGCACCCTCCACTGCTGCTTGCCACGGGACCCGCCGGCCGGTCCAACCACCCACTCCCTCGCCTGTGCACTCGCGCACAAATGCGCGACCACAGTCAACATGCAGCACCGCTCCACACGCAGCACCGCTCCTCCACTGTCTCCCCCGCGGTTGCTTGCTTGGTCGGTCGGTCGCTCGGTCCTCACTAGGTCCAACCCTGCGCCTTGATTCCGCGCGCCTGATTCCGTCTGACCGAGTCCTACTGTGCAACCCTGCTTCACCAGCTTCTGATTTCGCCCCTTACCGGTCAGGCTGAAGAATTTGTTGTTAACGGACTTCCAAAAAGTTCAATTTTCCGTGTTCTGGCTGTGTTTTCTGTTGCTAATATTTAATTGTCTCTAAATTTGGTTGTGTGAGAAGGCATGACACATCCACCTATGCCTCCATCTTTGCGGAAGTCCTCCCTGGCTCATTGTTATGTAAAAATGTTAAATCTCAAATGAGAAATGAATAGACTATTTGACTTTGGGCAACATGCTCTCCTTCTCAAGTTCCTTCAAAACTGACCCCCTCGTACTGGCACACCCCCACCCCCTCTTTCAGCCATAGAGAATTACTGGAGGTCTACAAACATAATTTTCATAGTTATAGCTTCTTGTCTCTAGAAAATTCAGTCTACTTTCGAAAGTCTTCCTCTGTGAAGCTCCCCTAACCACTTTAATGACCCTCAGGGAGAGAGAATCTTTTCTCTGCCCTTGACTAATTGTTTAGATCTTACATGTCCTGAAAGGTGGTATTCAAGCTTTTTTTCTGTGTAAATATATCATTCACTGATTCAAAGGATGTAGGCTGTGCATTCTAAGTATTGATCAGGTTATATACTTAGATGATCTTATGTAAAGGTGAAAAAGACCTAGTTTCCAATCTTATGGAGTTCATAATTCAACAGAAGATGAGTAAACAGAAGAGTAAATGTAAAATTATAATAGGATGAGGCAAGCACTATGAGAGAGGGAAGCAAAAAGTTGCTAAATGATGATATGAAAGGAATAAGTCCCAAGCAGAGGGTGTGAAAAGAAAGGAAGATGTGGCCCCTGAGCAGTGTCTTCAAGGTGAAGATACCTGGGGCATAGAGAGGAGTGGGCTGACAATCCCTGCAAAGTGGATGGGGAGTGTAGACTCTGGGACTAGATGCTCTTCAGTGTGAGAACAGCACGGGCAGAGAAAGGAGAGAGCTTATCACAAAAAAAGGGCTATATGAGGGTTTGAGTTTTGTTCTGAAAAATGGAAAGCAGATGACTCCACTGTATATATACCTGGAGGCTGTAAGGGGGGTGATTGCAAGTGGGGAAACCTCTTAAGATGATGTTGTTAAAAAAACATGTCAATCTTATTAACCAATGTTACCCAATGAGTTTCATTTTAAAAAATGTCAGAAATAATGAAGGCCTAAGTAATGCAGAGACACTGAGGGTGAAAAGAGAGGAAAGATTCAAGAAAGCTACTTTTAAATGTTATCTTTATATAACTTGAAGGCTAGTTGTATGTGGGGGCCAAGAGAGAGCAGATCAAGAGTGATCTCTTTCTTTCTGACTTGCATGCCTGCTATTATTGAGATAGAGGAGGAAGGGCAGGCTAAGGGGGTGAGAGAAGGAAAGATTATAAGCTTAGTTCTGGACATATCTGAGATCCTGTAGGACATCCAGAGAAAAATTCCATCCATTTTCTGATGGAAAATGAATATATGTGCATCACATACGAGGTCTCTCCATAAGGTATCCATCCAAGTAATATGAAAAATAGACATTTATTGAAGAAGATACAGGATACGAGAAATATTGTATATAGGACAATGACACTTCAGTCCCCCTAAAGTAGACACCTTGGGACCTCACACAGTTCGCCTAATTGCTATCAGCTGCCCTGTTGTATATTCCTGATTATCACGAATGGTCTCAAATCTCTTCCCTTTCAAAGGTGATTTTAGTTTTGGGAAAAGCTAGAAGTTGCGGGATGCAAAATCTGGGCTGTAGGTGGGCTGAGTCACCTGGGTGATTTGATGTTTCACCAAAAAACTCCACATAAGACGTGATGCATGAGGGGGGCGTGTTGTTGTGATGAAGCTGCCAGTCACTAGTTGCCCATAGCTGCGGCCTTCTGAATCATCCAAATAGTTTCCACAGAGGAATGTTCAAGCTTAATGCAAAATTTGATGCAGATTCGTTGTTCTACTCACTCATTCATTTTGAATGTGATGGCCAGAGAGTACACACACTCACTCCATGGTGTCCACTGCCCCCACAGACTAGTTAATGAAGCAGTCATTGTTTACACAAGCACATTCCAGTCCACTCTCTTTGGCTGCCAGGTAACATCCATGTTGTGCAAACCATTCTCATTATATTAACAATGGCTGGTCATCTTCCGGACAGCCCTGGTGTATATATGTGTGTGTATATATTTACATATATTAATAAATAGTTACATATTATGAAATTCCACATAAAGTGAAATCATACAGTATTTACTTTTTATTTCACTTATTTTTCATTGTATATTTATTTATATGTAATGGAATCTTTATATATAGTGAAATTTTTCATATAAATATATATGATATGTTCTTCATTCATATTAGATGGATATTTAGGTTGTCTTCATGTCTTGACTATTGCAAGAAATACTTCATTGAAAATGGGGGCTCAATATTTCTTTGGCACAGTGATTTTGATAGCTTCAGATATACCCAGAAATAGAATTGCTGGATCATATGATAGTTATATTTTAAGTATTTTGAGGAACCTCCATTATATTTTTCACAGTGGTTGCACCAATCTGCATTCCCACTTACAGTGGATGAGGGTTATCTTTTCTCTACATCCTTCCCGGCACTTGTTTGTTTGTTGATTTATTGATGATAGCCATTTTGGCAGGCATGACGAGATATCTTATCATGCTTTTAATTTATGTATCTCTGATGATTACTGATATTGAGTAGTTTTTCATATACTTGTCAGCCATTTAACTATCCTCTTTGGAAAAATGTCCACTAGTGAAGATTTGATATGCTCCTTTTCTTGAATTTTGCTGAAAGATGAGTATTATGTCCTTTTATATTGAACGTGGCATAAAGATTATGGTTAGTATATATCAGACTTTCTCATATGGATCTTCTACATCTGAGTCTTTGTTAAAATGGATTGTACATCTTCTATGCTTCTGCATTTCATTTTCTGTTTCATAGTCAACCTCACTCAATATAAAAGTAAACAAGACAGCCCTGAAAAAAAGATTCCTTTTTTCTGATTTTTTCCTTTCTATGCCAGAGCAAGAAGAAAAAGAATAAGTTATATAGCTGTTTCCAAACATACTATGTAAAATCATATTAATTTATTCAAAAATATGTAATGAGTATTAATTAACTCTATGTTGGTCACACGAATTTGTGAAAATGATTTATTTTTCTGTATCTTCAAATAAAAGAATATTTTAAATCTACCATTTAGGAATATTAAACAATAATGAGTAGTTTACAAGTTCCCTTGACATTTAAAGATAATTGCATTCCAAAATGTTACTAATGTTACCTTTAGTAAATCTGCACATTTTTAAGTCTTGATACAAACTTCATTATCAAGTAAGTTTTCTTCAACTAACTAAAAAAAATGCTAAGAGTATCTTCAAAAAGTCATGATGGGGAGGGAGGGAGGAAAAGGGGGAAAGAGAGGGGTGGAGAGAGAAACAGAAACACACTAAGAAGGGTTCTATCACATACCATAAAACAACTACTATATTATAAATATTATAAAATTGGCTAAAGGAATAATTGTGTGTGCCTTACAAATTTTTTAAGCCCCTGATGAAGATACTTAGTAACTTTGCCTCTGAGTTCCTGTACTGACATTTTAAAATGAAATCAGAAGTCAAAAGTGTTTGTATTTTTAAAAATCTATTTAGTACTTAATATTAAGCACTGAAAGATCAACTTTCCTTTTTTAAATAAAATAAACTTTCTACAAATGATATAATTAATATAAAGGAACTGACCTCTTGGTAGAAAGACAGGCCTATACTGATATGGACTAACTCGGCACAGGGTTTTTGAGCACATTAAATCTTGATTGAAATGAACTGTCACATAGACCAATGTTTATGTGAAGTCTATTGTCAGTGCGTTTGTCAAGTGACCTTCCCTTTCAGCCAGGAAAGTAATAACTTTTAGCAGGTTGCTTTGTGTATAGTTAAGCAATCAGAACTTTTCTTTAAGAATTGGAAGAGCTAAAGAACGGGATCTCACTTGACTAGAAGACTGTTTTTGCTACAAATCTAAAGCAAAATATTGTAATTCAAGACATTTAAAGTATTTTAAACAATTGTAGAGATCTTCAGATATTTCATTTCACATGTAAGGAATGTGATGTGTGATTTTCTACATGTCTTCTACTATTGCCTAGATATGCACACACATTTAAAAGTTGTATTCTTTTGGTGGGATTATGAGCCAGCCACTGGGGGTCCTACCACTTGCCACCAAACAAGCAAAACTCTAGGGGTAGAGTTTTGTGAAAAGAAAAAATAATCTTTTATTTGATGACCATACAATTTGAAATAAAGGCAGGTTTCTGCCTCAAAGCCCATTCCTTTTAAAATATCCAAAGAAAAATAACACCGCCACCCTCTGCCAGTCCAGACCAGTCCTAGGCTGCACCTGGAATTTCTTTTCCCATTTAAAAGTACTGTCTTTGGGAAAATGCAGGTAGCTGTAGCGTGCTTCTGGTCATGGTGTGTTCCAGGAGTCCTTTGGGGTTTATGCATGTTGGCAGAAGTCCCACTCACGGTGTGCTGCTCCTTCCTTGGCCTCCACCTGCCAGTCCAGCACTTGCTCCCCATCACTTCAGCCTCAGCTTGCTGGTGCAGCTGTGCTCCCAGTCAGGCAAGCCCACACAGCACTCACTCCAGGCACCAGTGCTGCTGTGGCTCCCCATGTGGGGAAGGGATGAAGAGCTTGTCTCCAGGGGCCACTGGGCCAAACCTTCTCCCCTTTTGCCCTACTGACCCAGCACCTGCTTATTTACTTTTGGACAGACAGACCCTGGAGCACTCAAGGAGGGTTGCTGGGAACATTCCCAGATCAGGAGGTCTCCAAGGCCCACTGGCCCAAGAATGTGAGCCCCAGTTGGCCAACCAGACCAGCAAGGGGAAGAGGAAGTAATAGCATGGCATTTCTGTGCTCTTTGCTTTTTAAAGATGGCCCCCAGAATCCCCTGTGCAGCAGAAGTAGACAGGAGGTTATGTCCTTTCATCTAATCATCTCCCTAGCCCAATACATTTACTGTACATGCCTCTTTCTGCTAATTCACGCCACATTCATATGGATGCTGGGGTGACACAGCTGGTTCATGCATTTGCACTGTAGCTGCTGCTCATGAGCAGTCTATTGTGCTGTCCCTCATTTCTGGGAAGATGTTCCCCTGTTACAGTAGTACTAGCACTTACTCAAATATCATCACAGTCCTCTGTTATTTAGAACATTTGTTTCATAGTATTATTTCTAGTCCTTTATTATAGCAAATATATTATTTTCTGCAATAGTAGAATTATTTACCTTCCTTCATTATGATAAAGCTTAAAATTTTAACTATAAAAAGAATATTGATTTTCAGGCAAAATAGAGAAAAAAGTAACTACTTTTAGCTTTTATAGCCAAGAAGGCACAGTGGATGCACATGTGGTGCAAAATGCAGAGTGTCTCTCTATCCATTTGGAATTCAGAAAATTAAAAAAAAAGAACAAAAATGTAGAGTTTCCCTAATAAAGCACAATTTATAATAACAATTTCTGATGAACAATAACAAAATGAAAGTTAATATGAGGAACAGAAGCTGAACTACCCAGGGCTCTGAGACTGAAAGAGGGATCAGGCCAAGTAGTCTAAGTCCCATAAAACACTCAATATACCCACCATGGTGAGTCACAGAGGCCCATGGTCTCCGTGATGTCAGCGGTTTGTTAGAAATGACCTGGCCAGGAGAAAAAGCTGAGCTACTTGCTCATTCCAGTGGATTTTTCAATAATACCTCCCCTGGTGAACATAGAGGCTGGAACTCTGATTTTCCATTTGGGCAAGGTTCTAATCTTCCAGTGTATAACCTAATTCTGAGCTTTGGACTCTCAGGTCAGGGCAAGGTAATAATTAAACTTTCCACTCTATGGAAGTGAGTTTATGAAGAGATAAAAATAAAGAAACAAACAAAATTTCCTTAGCAAGAGGAACTCAGAAGCTCAGATTTACAAATGCATTTGGAAATTCAAGACAGTGAAAGATATCCAGTATACCTCTCAAATGGGAGGAATTACACTTGAAAAATTAGAAATAATCATTTGTCAAATAGCTGCAATAAAATTAATTTATAAATCTTTGAGAGGATAAAAAGGAACTACTAATGCAACTTAAACAGTAATAAAAGGTTATAAGTAAAAATAAAAAAAAATTGAAAAAGTATGGATGAATATGGCTAAGAACCATTAGAATCTCGCAAATGAATTTTACATATAGGTTAAAAAGTTAAAATTGGGACTCTAATAAAAAGGATAAATAATAATTTGGATACAGTTGAAGTGATAGTTACTTGAAAGAATAGAACTGACTAAATTACACAGAATATTGCAGGAAAGAAAGGAGGAAGACTGGGAGGAAGGATGAAGGAAGGAAGGAAAGAAAAGAGAAGGGAAGAGATTAAAAACATAAAAAAAGAATTAGAGGATGCATTGAAACACTGAAATATATTTCTAATAGGATTCCCAGGAGAGAATGAAAACAATCTACAACAGATTGAAGAAAGCCTTGAGTTATCAGCCAGAAAAAGCACAGTCTAATAAGAGTAAATTGAAACAAAACAGAAAAAAGTCTGCTTGTGAACACATTTTATTGACATTTTAAAGAAATGTTTATTTTGAAACATTAACCCTTTTTTAACAGTCCTATTGTTTTCAGAAAAGAGTCAGTTTGCATTATTGCTTTTTTTCTACTAAGAATGCCCATTAACTTTTTAAAAAATTTTTTATTGTTGACACTATTACTGATATCCTCACTTTTCTTCCCTTTTCTCACCTTCACTCAGCCCCTGCACCCCCTTCTCTCTGTTCATCACCACGCTGTTGTCTGTATCTATACCTTATGCATATGTTCTTTGGCTGATCCCTTCAACTTCTTTCATCCACTGCCCCTCTCCCCTCCCCTTAGAGAGCCATCAGTCTGTTCCATGTATCCATTTATCTGTTTCTATTTTGTTTGTTAGTTTGTTTTGTTCATCAGATTCCACACATAAGCAAGATCATGTGGTAATTGTCTTTTTCTTACTGGCTTATTTCACTTAGCATAATGATTTCCCGGTCCATCCATGCTGTATCAAAGGGTAAGATTTCTTTTTTTTTTTAATGACCTCATAGCATTCCATTGTGTAAATGCACCGCTGCTTTTTTGTCTGCTCATTTACTGGTGGCCACTTGGGCTATTTCCAGATGTTGGCTATTGTGAATAATGTTGCTATGAACATAGCATATATTCTTTCAAATTGGTGTCTTGGGATTCTTAGGATATATTCCTAAAAATGGGATCACTGGGTCATAGGCAGTTTCATTTTCAAATTTTTGAAGAAACTGCATACTATTTTCCACAGTGGCTGCACCAGTCTGCATTCCCATCAGGAGTACATGAAGGTTCTCTTTTATCCACATCCTTGCCACCACTTATTGATTTATTGATGGTAGCCATTTTGGTAGATGGGAGGTGCTATAACATGGTTTTAATTTGCATCTTTATGATGATTAGTGAGGTTGAGTATTTTTTCATATGTCGATTGACATCTGTATGTTCTCTTTGGAGAAGTATCTCTCTGGGGACTTTGCCCATATTGTTAATTGAATTGTTTGTCTTCCAGGTGTTGAGTTTTATAAGATCTTTAATATATTGGAAATGAGTCCCTTATCACATGTATCATTGGCAAATAAGTTATCCCATGCAATGGGTTCCTTTTTCATTTTGTTGATTGTTTCTTTTGCTGTGCAGAACCTTTTTAATTGATGTAGTCCCATTTGTTATCTTTTCCTTTTTACCTTGCTGTAGGAGACATATTGTCAAAGTATTGATATGAGAGATGCCTGAAATTTTACTACCTATCTTTACTTGTAGGATTTTTGTAGTTTCATGACTTACATTTAAGTTTTTATATATTTTTGAGTTTATTTTTCAGTATTGTGTAAGTTGGTGGTCTAATTTCATTTTTTAATGTATCTGTCCCACTTTTCAAACACCATTTATTGAAGAGACTATCTTTACCTAATTGTATGTTTTGCCTCCTTTCTTGAATATTAATTGACCATATAACCATAGGTTTATTTCTGGGCTCTCTATTCTGTTCCATTGCCTTATATTCTTTTCTTATGCCAGTACCAGGTTGTTTTCATTACAATGGCCTTGAAGTATAGTTTGATATCAGGTACAACTTTGTTCATCTTTCCTATGACTGCTGAGTCTATTAGAGGCCTTTCTTAGTTATATATAAATTTTTAGATTATTTGTTCTAGATCAGTAAAATATGCCATTGGTATTTCTTCATTTTATTTTATTTACTTTTTTATTGTTGTTCAAATAGAGTTGTCTCCAATTTACCCCCTCCACTCCCCCCAACCCCATTCATCCCCATCTCCCACCCTCCATCCTACCCTTCTTTAGCTTTGTGTATGTGTTCTTTATACATGTTCCTTAACAGCCCTGCCCCCTTTCCCCTCCACTATCCCCTCCTACCTCTGGTTATTGTCAGTTTGGTCTTAATTTCAATGTCTCTGGTTATATTTTGCTTGCTTGTTTGTTTTGTGGATTAGGTTCCTCTTATAGGTGAGATCATATGGTATTTGTCTTTCACCACCTGGCTTATTTCACTTAGCATAATGGAATTGCATTGCCTTTATACATTGTTTTGGCTAGTACAAACATTTTTATAATGTGAATTCTGAACACAATATATGCTTCCACTTAATTATATCTTCTTCATTTTCTTTCTTTAATGTCCTACAGTTTTCCAAGCACACATCTTGTATCTCCTTGGTTAAATTTATTTCTAAATACCTCATTTTTAGTTGTTAAAATAGCAAATGAAAATTTTTCTTGGTTTCTCTTTCTGATCATTCACTATTGGCATATAAGTATGCCACCAATTTCTGAATATTAGTTTTGTATCCTTCTTCTTTGCCACATTTATTTATTAAAAAATATTTTATTTATTTTTAGAGAGAGAGGAAGGGAAGGAAAAACAGAGGGAGAGAAACATCAATGTGTGGTTGTTTCTTGTACACTACCTACTGGGGACCTGACCCACAACCCAGGCATGTGTACTGACTGGGAAATGAACCAGTGACCCTTTGGTTCTCAGGTGGGCACTCAATCCACTGAGCCACACCAGCTATGTCCACATTTATTTATTAGAGCTAGCAGCTTTATTGTTGAATCTTTAGATTTTTCTATGTACAATTTTATGTCATCTGTGAAAAATGACAGTTTTAATTTCTCCTTTCCAATTTGGATACCTTTTATTTCTTCTTTTTGTCTAATTGCTATGAATATGACTTCCAGTACTATGTTCAATAAGAGTGGTAAAAGTGAGCATCCCTGTCTTGTTCCTGATCTTAAAGAAGATGCTTTTAGTTTTAGCCCATTGAGTACAATGTTGGTTGTGGGTTTTTATATATGACCTTTATTACAATCAGATATTTTCCCTGTATTTCTACTTTTTCTGAGAGCTTTTATCATAACTAGGTGTTGGATTATATCAAATGATATTTTTGCATCTATTGATATGATCATATAGTTTTTATCCTTCATTTGATTTATGTGATATATTACATTCACTGATTTGTTCATATTGTACCAACCTTGCATCCCTGAAATAAGTCTCACTTGACTATGGTGTATGATCTTTTTAATGTATTGCTGGATCCAGTTTGCTGGTACTTTGCAGAGGGTTTTGTCATCTAAGTTAATTAGGGATATTGGCCTATTTTCTTTCTTAGTAGTGTCTTTATCTGGTTTTGAAATCAGAATAATTCTAGCTTTGCACAATGAGCTTGTGAGTGTTCTTTCTTCTTGAATTTTTGGAATAGTGCAAAGGATAGGTGACTGTTCTTTGAATATTTGGTAAAATTCTTCTGTGAGTCATCTGATTCTGAACTTTTATTTGTTGGAAGTTTTTTTATTGCTCCTGTAATTTCACTAGCTATAATACCTTTATTCAGATTCTCTGATTCTCTGTTTCAGTTTTGGAAGATTGTATGTTTATAGAAATATATCCATTTGGAAGATTGTGTGTTGCTGGGAACATATCAATTTATTTCATATTGTCCAATATGTTGGCATATAATTATTTATAATATTTTCTTATAATCCTTTGTATTTATATGGAGTCAGTTGTTACTTCTTTATCTTTCCTTTCAGATTTTATTTATTTGGGTTTTTGTTGGGAACTGCTCTGACTGGTTTCAGGAATTGTAACTGCCTCCCATGGCTAAGGATGAGTGAGTGACCTCCGGAATGCGAGCCACAAGGAGACAAAGCTTGTCTCTGGCAGCAAATGCTGCTTCTACTTCCTCCCCTACCTCCAATGTATGGTCAGTTAGTCCATGATGGGTAAGACTCCTCAGAGGAGAGGCAACCTAAGCCAGACACAATCACTTGGGAGGCCATCATGGAAGGACTCGGGGGGCGGCAACAAAGAGGGAGTGATGAACCCTAGCCCCTGGCTATTTTGACATAGCCCAAGTCCCCATGTCCTCTGGGAGAAGTGCTTCCTGGCTCTAATTCACTCAAGACTGAAAACCTGTGATGGGGGAGACAGTGCAGCCACTTGCCGGCTAGAGCGGGATCTGGGGTAATCGGGCATAAGAAAGAATTCCTAAAAGTCCTGTGAGGCCTGCTTTGCTAAGAGTGCTCTCATTCATATGTTAAGGGTCCAAGCAGGAAATTAATATGTCTCCCAAAGTTTCTGCATCCCCCCTTTCCTGACAGACACTGACTCAGACTGAGCCCTCAGATATCTTTGAAATGTTATCTACTGTTTGATCCTCACTGCCTGTATTCCTGTGTATTACAACCCAATACAAGCCCCTTGGGGAAGGGGCTCCTGGCCTTTTTCCTCTGCGAAATTGGCCACCTCTCCTCCCCAAGCAGATCATGTCTTGGTAGTGTTACTTTCATCCTTGGCGGACGGGGAGACTTGTGGGCAAAGTCGCCCCAACAGGTCTTTCTTTTTTTCTTGATGAGTCTGGTTAGAGGGTTTGTCAATCTTATTTATTTTTTCAAAGAATAAACTCTTGATTTTATTGATATTTTATATATTTTTAGACTCTATTTTGCCCATTTCTGCTCTGATCTTTATTATTTCCTTCCTTCTACTAATTTTGGGCTTTCTTTGTTGTATTTTTTTCAGTTTCTTTAAGTGTAAAGTTAGGTTGTTTATTTGAGGTTTTTTGTTTGTTTCCTGGAGTAGGCCTGTAAATGCTATGAATTTCTCACTGACAACAGCTTTTGCTGTATCCCAAAATTTTGGGTTGAATTCTCATTTTCATTTGTTTTTAAGGTAACTTTTGATTTTTTTTCCTTGATCTGATTGCAAACTCATTCATTTATCAATAACATGTTATTTAGCTTTCATGTCTTTGTATATTTTCCAGTGTTCTTCTGGTGACTGATTTCTAATTTTATACCATTTTGGTCCTAGAAGATGGTTTACATGATGTCAATGTTCTTTAATTCATTGACACTTGTTTTATGTCTCAACATATAACAACAAATATGGTCTATTTTCGAAAATATTCTATGTGCATTTGAAAAGAATGTTATTCTGCTGCTTTGGGATGAAATGCTCTGAAAATATCAATTAAATGCATCTGGTCAATGTATCATTTAAGGCCACTATTTCCTGTTGATTTTCTGTCTGCAAGATGTCTTCATTGATGTCAATATGTGCTAAAATCTCCCACTGTGACTGTATTGCTGTCAATATTTCTTTTTATATTCATCAAGATTAACTTTATATTTTAGGTGCTACTATGATGGGGGCAGAAATGTTTACCACAGTTTTATTATTTTGTTGGGTTGATCCTTTTATCACCGTGTAGTGATAACTCTTCTCTCTTTTTTCTCTTACTATAGCCTTTGTTTTAAAGTTAATTTTGTCAGATATATGCATTTCTATCCCAGTTTTTTAATATTGCTATTTGCATCAGATATCTTTTTTCAACCCTTTACTTTTAGTCCATGTGTATATTTCATTCAGAGGTGGGTCTTTTTTATTTATTTATATATATATATATATATATATATATATATATATATATATATATATATATATATTAACCTTGCAATTAATTTTTATTTTCTTTTTTTTACAATTTTATTTAGTTATTTTTCAAGTACAGTTTTTTGTCTATTTTTCCCATCCCAGCCTCCCCCCACCCCTTGTTCCCCACCTCCCTCCCATTTCCACCCCCTTTAGTTCTCGTCCCTGTGTCCTTCCTATTTGTTCCTCCAAATCCCTCCGCCTTTTTCCCCTTAACTTCCCTTCCTTCTCCCCTCTGGTCACTATCCCCTTGTTCTCTATTTCAGTGTCTTTTTTTTTTTTCTGCTTGCTTGTTTGTTTTGTTGTTTAGCTTCCTGTTAAAGGTGAGATCATATGGTATTTGTCTTTCAGCACCTGGCCTATTTCACTCAGCATAATGCTTTCCAGTTCCATCCATGTTGTTGCAAATGGTAGTACCTCCTTCTTTCTCTCTGCAGCATAGAATTCCATTGTGTATATGTACCACAATTTTTGGATCCATTCATTTCCTGATGGGCACCTAGGTTGCTTCCAACTCTTGGCTATTGTAAATTGTGCTGCTATGAACATTGTGGTGCATAGGTTCTTTGATATTGATGTTTTAGGATTCTTAGGATATAATCCCAGCAGTGGAATTGCTGGGTCAAAAGGCAGGTCGATTGTTATTTTTCTGAGAAAATTCCATACTGTTTTTCATAATGGTTGTACCAGTCTGTCCTTTTTCATTTCTGATTGTGTTTATTTGTGTCCTCTCTCTTCTTTTCTTGATGAGCCTACTTAAAGGCTTGTCTATTTTGTTTATCTTCTCAAAGAACCAACTCCTGGATTCATTGATCCTTAAAATTGTGCTTTTAATTTCTATGTCAATTAATTCTGCTCTAATCTTGGTTATTTCCTTCCTTCTGCTTGCTCTGGGCTGTCTTTGTTGTTGTTACTCGAGTTCTTGCAGGCTTAGGGTTAGGTTGTTTGTTTGAAATGTTTCTATCTTCTTTAGGTCGACCTGTATTGCTATAAACTTCCCTCTCAGGACTGCCTTTTCTGTGTCCCATAAGTTTTGGGTTATTGTGAGATTATTTTCATTTGTTTCCAGAAATGTTTTGATTTCTTCCCTAATTTCATCCTTGACCCATTCGTTGTTTAATAGCATACCATTCAGTCTCCATGATTTTGGGTGCTTTGAGTTTTTCTCTTTGGGGTCGGTTTCTAACTTCAGTCCCTTGTGGTCAGAGAAAATGCTTGGTATGATTTCAATTTTCTTGAATTTTTTGAGGCTCGTTTTGTGTCCTATTATGTGGTCTATCTTTGAGAATGTTCCATGTGCATTTGAAAAGAATGTGTATTTAGCTTTTTTGGGGTGAAGAGCTGTGTATATATCAGTTAGGTCCAGTTCATCAAGGGTGTTGTTTAATGCCACAATATCTTTGTTGATAATTTGTTTGGAAGATCTGTCCATTTTTGATAGTGGGGTGTTAAAATCCCCTACTATAATTGTGTTGCTGTCAATATCTTTCTTGAAGTCCTCTAAGATTTTCTTGATATATTTGGGTGCCCCTATGTTTGGTGCATATATGTTTACAATGTTAATGTCTTCTTGGTGGATTCTTCCCTTGAGTAAAATGAAGTGACCTTCTGGGTCTCTCTTTATAGCCTTTTTTTTTTGAAGTCTATTTTGTCTGATATGAGAATTGCTACCCCAGCTTTTTTTTCTTGTCCGTTTGCTTGGAAAACTTGTTTCCACCTTTTACTTCTAGTCTGTGATGGTCTTTTGTCCTGAGGTGGGTCTCTTGTAGGCAGCATATGTGTGGATCATGCTTTCTTATACATTGAGCTATTTTGTGTGTTTTGATTGGAGCATTTAATCCATTTACATTTAAGGTTATTATTGATAGGTACTTATTCATTGCCATTTTTGTACCTGTGTTCCTCTTTGTCTCCCTCTTATCCTTCCTTCCCTTAAAGCAGTCCTTTTAGTATTTCTTGTAGAGCTGGTTTGGTGGAGGCATATTCTTTTAGACTTCTTTTGTCTTGGAAGCTCTTTATTTGGCCATCTATCTTGATTGAGAGCTTTGCTGGGTAAAGTAGCCTTGGTTGTAGGCCTCTGGTTCTCATTACTTGGAATATTTCTTGCCATTCTCTTCTTGCTTGGAGTGTTTCCATTGAGAAGTCAGTAGCTAACCTTATTGGGGCTCCCTTGTATGTAATTTCTTTTTTTGTCCCTTGCTGCCTTTAAGATTCTCTCTTTGTCTTGGAATTTTGCCATTTTGATGATGATGTGTCTTGAAGTGGGCTTCCTTGGGTTCCTCTTGGTTGGGACTCTCTGTGATTCCTGGATTTGTGAGACTTTTTCTCTTATCAAATTAGGAAAATTTTCTCTCATTACTCGTTCAAATACGTTTTCTATCCCTTGTTCTTCTTCTTCTCCTTCTGGTATTCCTATATTCGGATATTATTATGTTTCATATTGTCTTGCATTTCTCTTAATCCCTCTTCATTCTTTCTGAGCCTCTTTTCATTTTCTTGCTCTTTCTGTGAGATGCTTTCTACCTTGTCCTCCAATTCACTAATTCTATCCTCCACTTCATCTATCCTACTTTGGAAATTTCCATTTCCTTTTTTTTTTTTAAAGATTTTATTTATTTATCTTTAGAGGGGAAGGGAAGGAGAGAGGGAGAGAAACATCAATGTATAGTTGCCTTTTGTGCATCCCCTGCTGGGAACTGGCCTGCAGGGAACCTGCCTGCAACCCTGGCATGTGCCCTGACTGGGAATTGAACCAAGATTGTCTAGTTCGCAGGCCCCCATCCATTTCCTTTTTGATGTTGCTGTAGTTTGCAGAGAGATCATTATAGTTCCCCTGTAGTTTCTGGTAGTTCACTGTGAGCTCTTTGAACATCGTAATAACCAGTGCTTTGAATTCACTATCTGATAGTTGATCAGCCTCTATTTCATCTAACATTCTTTCTGAAGTTTCTGCTTTTTCTTTCATTTGGGGATTGTTTCTTTGTCTTCCCATTGTTTGAGACTCTTCTTGTTAGTCTCTGCTTCTAAAATTGATTTGTTCTGAAACCCTGGGTTTATGGTGTAAACTTCTGTGGTATGATCCTTGTGAAGTTCAGTGGTGCAGACTCCTTGAAGTTTCTTGATGTTCTTCGTCTCCACCTACACTCACGCTGGTCCTCGCACTGGTCCCTGCGTTGGTTGCCTACCACTGCTTAATGTCCCGGCTCTAGTAGCCTCCTCCTCAAGCACCCAGGCCCGTTACTATGGCAGCAGCACAGAGGCTGGGAATATCCCGGCTCCTGTATCTGGCGCTCTCTGCAGCCCAGGGCGGTCACAGGGGTTTGGAGTGTCCCGGTTTCCGTACCTGACTCCCCAGTGCCTAGTCCTGTCTCAATGGCAGTGGCACAGAGGCTTAGAATGTCCCAACTCCCGTACCTGATTCCCCAGTGTCCAGTCCCGTCGCTATGGCAGCAGCTCAGGGGCTGAGAACGTCCCAGTTCCCATAGAGGGCTCCTCTGCCACCCAGGGCTGTCTCAGGGGTTTGGAGAGTCCTGGCTTCCATATCTGACTCCCCGGCCTCCAGTCCCGTCGCTAGGGCAGTGGCACAGGATCTGAGAACTTCCCGGCTCCCGTAGCTGGCTCCTCTGCTGCATCACAGGGGTTTGGAGAGTCCCGGCTTCCGTACCTGACTCCAAGGCGTCCAGTCCCATTGCTATGGCAGTGGCACAGGATCTGTGAACGTCCTGGCTCCCGTAGCTGGCTCCTCAGGGCCCAGGCCTGTCTCTATGGCAGCGTCACAGGGGCCTTTGGTGTCCCGGCTCCTGCAACTGACCCTTCTGTTGCCCAGGCCGGTAGCTGTGGCATCGGCACAAGGGCCGAGAATGTTCCTGCTCCGGTTCCTGACTCCTCTGTCTCCCAGGACCGTCACAGCGGCTTGGAGTGTCTGGCTTTCGTACCTAACTCCCTGGCTCCCTGGCCTGTTGCTCTGGCGGCAGCACAGGGGCTGCGTGAGACCCAGCTCCAGTAGCTGACTCTGCTGCTGTCTGGTGTTTCAGCGTCAGTCACAATCTCTGGTCTTTTAATTTCATAAATGCTGGGTAACCGATGGTTTATTGTGCTGTTACTCTATAGATCTGCCAGGATTTTCACCCATGAGTACAGGAGCTAGCATCAGCTCCATCTTACTCTGTCGCCATCTTCCCAGCATCCCCTATTTTATATATTTTTATTATTATTTTTAAAGATTTTATTTATTTATCTTTAGAGGGGAAGGGAAGGAGAGAGGGAGAGAAACATCAATGTATGGTTGCCTTTCGTGCGGACCCTGCTGGGAATTGGCCTGCAGGGAACTGGTCTGCAACCCAGGCATGTGCCCTAACTGGGAATCGAACCGTGATTGTCTGGTTCACAGGCCCGTGCTCAATCCACTGAGCTACACCAGCCAGGGCTCAGAGGTGAGTCTTTTTTAGACAGCACATATATATGGGTGTTGTTTTCTTATCCATTAGGCTGTTCTCTTTTGATCAGAATATTTAAGCCATTTTCATTTAAAGTAATTATTGAGAGTTATGTATTTATTATCAATTTATTATTTTTAACTCTTTTGTTTTGTCTGTTTTTGTTCTTCTTTTCTCCTACTTCTTTTTTATTTTTTAATATTTTGAAGTATATTTTATTGATTATGTTATTATAATTGTCCCAACTTTTTCTCCCCTTTCTCCCCCATCCTCCCTGCAGCCCCACACTCTCCAGTATCCTCCCACTTTCATAGGTTGTAAGACCTAAGAGGGTCTTAGGTCCCACCTTCATGCTTCTTATTCCATGCACCTTTTCCCCCCATTCTCCCCCTCCCCCACCTCACTGATAACCCTCCATATGATCTCCATTTCTGTGATTCTGTTTCTATTCTAATTGTTTGCCTAGTTTTTGTTTTTCATTTTTAGGTTTAGTTACTGATAATTTTCAGTTTATTGTAATTTTATTGTTCATAGTTTTTGACCTCTATTACTTAGATAAGTCCCTTTAACATTTCATATACTAAGGGCTTATTGATGATAAACTCCTTTAACTTTACCTTATCTGGGAAGCACTTTATCTGCCTATCCATTTTAAATGATAACTTTGCTAAATAGAGTAATCTTGGATGTAGGTCCTTGCCTTTCGTGACTTCAATAACTTCTTTCCAGCCCCTTCTTGCCTGCAAGGTTTCTTTTGAGAAAACAGTGGATAGTCTTATGGGAATTCCTTTGTAGGTAACTCTCTGCTTTCCTCTTGCTGCTTTTAAGATTCTCTTCTTATCTTTAATCTTGGGTAACAATTATGATATGTCTTGGTATGTTCCTCCTTGGGCTCAATCTTTGTGACCCTCTAGGCTTCCTGGACTTCCTGGAAGTCTATTTCCTTTGCCAGATTGGGGGAGTTTTCCTTCATTATTTTTTCAAATAAATTCTCAATTTCTTGCTCTCCTCTTCTCCTTCTGGCACCCCTATTATTTGGGTGTTGAAGCATTTAAAGTTGTCCTGGAGGCTTCTAAACCTATCTTCATTTTTTTTAAATTCTTTTTTTTAATTGATTATGCTGTTACAGTTGTTCTATTTCCCCTTTATTCCCCTCCACCCTACCCCTCATCCCCACCATTACCCCCCCCTTTAGTTTATGACCATGTGTCTCAAGTCCTTTAGATTCTATATTTCCCATGCTATTCTTACCCTCCCCCCATCTATTTTCTATCTACTGTCTATGCTACTTATTTTCTGTACCTTCTCCCCTCTTCTCCTCCTCCCACTCCCCTGTTGCTAACCCTCCTTGAGATCTTCATTTCTATGTTTCCACTCCTGATCTAGCTGTCCTTTTAGTTTGCTTTCATTTTAGGTGTGGTTGTTAATAACTGTGAGTTTGTTGTCCTTTCACTGTTCATGTTTCTTTAACTTCTTTTTCTTAGATAAGTCCCTTTAACATTTCATATAATAAGGGCTTGGTGATGATGAACTCCTTGAATTTGATCTTATCTGAGAAGCACTTTAGCTGTCCTTCCATTTTAAATGAAAGTTTTGCTGGATAGAGCAATCTTGGTTGTAGGTCTTTAGATTTCATGACTTGGAATACCTCTCTCCAGCCCCTTCTTGCCTGTACGGTCTCTTTTGAGAAATCTGCTGACAGTCTGATGGGGACTCCTTTGTAGGTGACTGTTCCCTTAGCTCTTGCTGCTTCTAGGATTCTCTCCTTCATTTGAATCTTGGCTAATGTAATTATGATGTGCCTTGGTGTGTTCCTTCTTGGGTCCAACTTCTTTGGTACTCTCTGAGCTTCCTGGATTTCCTGGAAGTCTATTTCCTTTGCCAGATTGGGGAAATTCTCCTTTATTATTTGTTCAAATAAGTTTTCCACTGGTGGCTGTGCCTTTCCCCCTTCTGGTACCCCTATAATTCGCATGTTGGAGCGTTTAAAGATGTCCTGGAGGTTCCTAAGACTCTCCTCATTTCTTTGAATTCTTGCTTCTTGACTCTTTTCTGTTTGGCCATTATTTGCTTTCTTCTGGTACACTCCATTGATTTGAGTCCCAGTTTCCTTTTCATTGCTATTGGTGTCCTGTGCAATTCCATTCATTTCAATTAGTTTTGCCTTCATATATTTGTCTAATTTGTCAGTATAATCAACCAGTTCTGTGAGGATCCTGATCACCAGTGTTTTAAACTGTGCGTCTGTGAGTTTTGCTATTTCTTCATTGCTTAGATCTATTGGCTCTGGGGCTCTGAGATCCTCCTGCGCCATTCTTGGTCTGTTCGGGTCCTTTAAGTGTGAGAAGCGTCGCCTTGGACTCCCAGGTCGCTGGGTTGTGACGCCGTATGTGGGGGCGTGGCCAGAGCGGGGAAATGGCGACCCCCCTCTGCCACTTCTCACAGCTGGGTGCGGAGGAGCAGTGCCTTAGGTGGTTCACCTGGGCCGGGCCACTCAGAGTGGCTGGGTTATGACGCTCTATGTGGAGGTGGGGTCAGAGCAGGGAAATGGCGGCGCCCTCCACTGCCGCTAGTGGTGGGGACCTGCCGGCCCGGTCCAACCGCCCACTCCCTCGCCTGTCCACCCTCGCACAAGTGCACTACCTCAGTCAACACGCAGCCCCGGGCCCGGCTGTCTCCCCCACGGTCGCTCACCTGGTCGCTTGCTGGGTTGCTCACTAGGTCTGACCCTGCGCCTGGATTCCGCGGGCCTGAGTGTGTCTGGCCGAGTCCTCCTGCGCAACCCTGCTCCGCCAGCCGCTGGTTTCGCCCCTTACCGGTCAGGCTGAAGAATTTGTTAATAACGGACTTCCGAAAAGTTCAATTTTCCGTGTTCTGGCTGTGTTTTCTGTTGCTAATATTTAGTTTTCTCTAATCTTGGTTGTCTAAAATTCTTATTTCTTCATTCTTTTCTGGTTGGATGGTTATTTCTTTCTTCTGCTCAAAATCATTGATTTGAGTCCTGGTTTCCTTCCCTTCACTGTTGGCTTCCTGTATATTTTCCTTTATTTTACTTTGTATAACCTTCATTCCTCCCTTCATTTTTGCAACTGAGCTCAATCAATTCTATGAGCATCCTGATTTCCAGTGTTTTGAACTCTACATCAGATCAGTTGTTTGTCTCTTTGTTGATTACTTCTTTTTCTGGAGTTGGGCCATATTTCTTTGTCTTGGTGTCCCTGATATGTTGTAAGGGGCAGGGCCTTAGGTATTTGTGGGGAAGGGCAACCCTCTTTGGTTCATTATGGCACTGTATGTGGGGGAGGAGTCAGAGAGGGAACAGTGCTGCTACTTGGCTCTTGCCTCACTTTCTGTCACTTCCCACAAGCAGATTGTGCTGATTCCTGGGTAGGTGGGTATGTGTGCATTCTAAGAGCCTGTGGGTCTCTCCAGTGGACTCTCCTGTGAGATTGTGAGTTTCTCTCTCTACTGCAACACCCACAGATTTTTATGGCCAGGGGTTTCAAGCCTTCAGTTTCCCATGCTGCAACTCTGGGTTTCATGATGTGTCTCACTCCCCCATTGCTCCTCTCATCTTACCTAGGCACGAATATGGGATTACTGGCGTGGTCCACTTCCTTGCCTTGCTATCTGTCCTCTGTGTCCCAATTTCCACCTCTCTTAACAGTCTGGATGAATGTTTCTTTAACTCCTTAGTTGTTGGTCTTCCATGCAATTTGATTTTCTGGAAGTTCTGGTTGTTTTTTGTTTTTAAATTGGTTGTTATTCTTCTTTTGGTTGTGCGAGGAAGCACGGCATATCTGCCTACACCTCCATCTTGGCTGGAACTCCTTTTTTTCCTACTTCTTTTTTTATTTTATTTTATTTTTTTTATTTTTTTATTTTTTTATTTTTTTGCTTTCTTTTTTTTTTATTTTTTTATTTTTCGTAGTTTTTTTTTTTTCCTACTTCTTTTTTTTTTTAAATTTTATTTGGTTACTTTTCAAGTACATTTTTTTTTCTATTCCCCCCACCCCCGCCCGGTCTCCCCCCTTCCTCCCATTCCCCCCCTCCCCCCCAGTCCTCATCTCTGTGTCATTCATACTTGTTCCTCAAAATCCCTCCCCCTTTTTCCCCTTAAGTTCCCTTCCCTCTCCCCTCTGGTCGCTGCCCACTTGTTCTCTATTTCAGCGTCTTTGTTTTTATTCTGTTTGCTTGTTTGTTTTATTCTTTAGCTTCCTGTCAAAGGTGAGATCATATGGTATTTGTCCTTCAATGCCTGGCCTATTTCACTCAGCATAATGCTTTCCAGTTCCATCCATGTTGTTGCAAAAGGTAGTAGCTCCTTCTTTCTCTCTGCTGCATAAAATTCCATGGTGTATATGTACCACAATTTTTGGATCCATTCATTTACTGATGGGCACCTAGGTTGCTTCCAACTCTTGGCTATTGTAAATTGTGCTGCTATGAACATTGTGGTGCATAGGTTCTTTGAAATTGATGTTTTAGGATTCTTGGGGTATAATCCTAGCAGTGGAATTGCTGGGTCAAAAGGCAGGTCCATTTTTATTTTTCTGAGAAAATTCCATACTGTTTTCCATAATGGTTGTAGCAGTCTACAATCCCACCAACAGTGAACTAAGGTCCCCTTTTCCCCACACCCTCTCCAACATTTGTTGTTTGTTGCTTTGTTTATGATAGCCATCCTGACTGGTGTAAAGTGGTATCTCATTGTGGTTTTAATTTGCATCTCTCTGATAGCTAACGGTATTGAGCATCTCTTCATGTGTCTCTGGATGTTCTGTATGTCCTCTTTAGAGAAGTGTCTGTTCAAGTCCTTTTCCCATTTTTTAATTGGGTTCGATGTCTTCCTAGAGTGGAGTCGTGTAAGTTCTTTGTATATTTTGGAGATTAAACCTTTGTCTGAGGTATCATTGGCAAATATGTTTTCCCATACAGTTGGTTGTCTTGTTAATTTAATACTGTTTTCTTTAGCCATGCAGAAGCTTTTTATTTTGATAAGATCCCATTTGTTTATTCTTTCCTTTATATTCCTTGCTCTAGGGCACATATCCGTAAAAATGTTGCTGCGTGGAATATCTGAGATTTTCTTGCCAATGTTCTCCTCTAGGACTTTAATGGTGTCATGGCTTATATTTAAGTCTTTTATCCACCTTGAATTTATTTTGGTGTATGGTGTAAGTTGGTGCTCAAGTTTCATTTTTTTGCATGTAGCTGTCCAGTTCTCCCAACACCATTTGCTGAAGAGGCTATCTTTACTCCATTTTATGTTACTGCTTCCTTTGTCGAATATTAATTGACTGTAGAGGGTTGGGTTGATTTCTGGGCTCTCTGTTCTGTTCCATTGGTCTATGTGCCTGTTTTTATGCCAGTACCAGGCTGTTTTGATTACAGTGGCCTTGTAATACAGTTTGATATCAGGTATTGTGATCCCTCCTACTTTGTTCTTCTTTCTCAAAAGAGCAGCTGCTATTCGGGCTCATTTATGATTCCATATAAATTTTTGAAGTGTTTGTTCTATGTCTGTGAAATATGCCATTGGTACTTTAATAGGTATTGCATTGAATCTGTATATTGCTTTGGGTAGTATGGACATTTTGATGATGTTAATTCTTCCAATCCATGAACAAGGTATATGTTTCCATTTGTTTGTGTCTTCCTTGATTTCTTTCTTCATTGCTGTGTAGTTTTCTGCATACAGGTCTTTTACCTCTTTGGTTAGGTTTATTCCCAGATATTTTATTTTTCTTTTTGCTATATTGAATGGGATTTTTTCCTTGATTTCTGCTTCTGCTGATTCGTTGTTTGTATACAAAAATGCCTTTGATTTCTGGATATTGACTTTGTATCCTGCTGTTTTGCCAAATTCATTAATTAGTTTGAGCAGTTTTTGGGTAGAGTCTATAGGATTTTCCATGTACACTATCATGTCATCTGCAAACAGTGACAATTTTGTTTCCCTCCTTTCCTATTTGGATGCCTTTTATTTCCTTTTCCTGCCTGATCGCTGTGGCCAAAACTTCTAATACTATATTGAATAGGAGTGGTGAAAGTGGACATCCTTGTCTTGTTCCTGATCTTAGTGGAAAAGCTTTTAGTTTTTGTCCATTGAGTATGATATTGGCTGTAGGTTTCTCATAAATGGCCTTTATTATATTGAGGAATGTTCCCTCTATTCCCATTTTGCTGAGTGTTTTTATCATAAATGGGTGTTGTACTTTATCGAAAGCTTTTTCTGCGTCTATTGATATGATCATATGGTTTTTTTCTTTGCTTTTGTTTATGTGATGAATTACATTTACTGTTTTGCGAATGTTGAACCATCCTTGCATCCCTGGGATGAATCCCACTTGGTCATGGTGTATAATCTTTTGGATATATTGTTGGATGCGATTTGCTAATATTTTGTTGAGGATTTTAGCATCTATGTTCATCAGCGATATTGGCCTGAAGTTTTCTTTCTTTGTTGTATCTCTATCTGGGTTTGGAATTAGGATGATGCTGGCTTCATAAAAGGAGTTAGGGAGTTTTCCATCCTTTTGGGTTTTTTGGAATAGTCTGTGAAGAATGGGGGTTTAGCTCTTCCTTAAATGCTTTGTAGAATTCTCCTGTGAATCCATCTGGTCCAGGGCTTTTGTGTGATGGGAGTTTTTTGATTACTGCTTCAATTTCTTTTGCTGTTATTGGTCTATTCAGGTGTTCTACTTCTTTTTCATTGAGTTTTGGGAGATTATATTTTTCTAGATATGTGTCCATTTCCCCTAGGTTCTCAAATTTCTTGGCATACAGTTCTTCATAGTAATTTCTTACTATCCTCTTTATTTCTGTGGTGTCAGTTGTAATCTCTCCTCTTTCATTTCTGATTGTGTTTATTTGTGTCCGTTCCCTTCTTTTCTTGATGAGCCTACTTAAAGGCTTGTCTATTTTGTTTATTTTTTCAAAGAACCAACTCCTGGATTCATTGATCTTTAGAATTGTACTTTTAGTCTCTATGTCATTTAGTTCTGCTCTGATCTTGGTTATTTCCTTCCTTCTACTTGCTTTGGGCTGTTTTTGTTGTTGTTCCTCGAGTTCTTGTAGGCGTAGAGTAAGTTCATTTGTTTGAAATGTTTCTGTTTTCTTTAGGTAGGTCTGTATTGCTATAAACTTCCCTCTCAGGACTGCCTTGGCTGTATCCCATAAGTTTTGGGTTGTTGTGTGATCATTTTCATTTGTTTCCAGAAACTTTTTGATTTCTTCCCTAATTTCATTCTTGACCCATTCATTGTTTAATAGCATACCATTCAGTCTCCATGATTTTGGGTGTTTTGGGTTTTTTCCTTTGGGGTTGGTTTCCAGTTTCAGTCCCTTGTGGTCAGAGAAAATGCTTGGTATGATTTCAATTTTCTTGAATTTTTTGAGGCTCGTTTTGTGTCCTGTCATGTGGTCTATCTTTGAGAATGTTCCATGTGCATTTGAAAAGAATGTGTATTTAGCTTTTTTGGGGTGAAGAGCTCTGTATATATCAGTTAGGTCCATTTCATCAATGGTGTTGTTTAATGCCGCAATGTCTTTGTTGATATTTTGTTTGGAAGATCTGTCCATTTTTGATAGTGGGTTGTTAAAATCCCCCACTATAATTGTGTTGCTGTCTATATCTTTCTTGAATTCCTCTAAGATTTTCCTTATATATTTTGGTGCTCCTATGTTGGGTGCGTATATATTTATGATGTTAATGTCTTCTTGGTGGATTCTTCCCTTGAGTATTATGAAGTGACCTTCTGGGTCACTCTTTATGGCTCTTTTTTTGAAGTCTATTTTGTCTGATATGAGAATTGCTACCCCAGCTTTTTTTTTCTTGTCCATTTGCTTGGAAAATTTGTTTCCAGCCTTTGATTTTTAGTCTGTGATGGTCTTTTGTCCTGAGGTGGGTCTCTTGTAGGCAGCATATGTGTGGGTCATACTTTCTTATCCATGACGCTATTCTGTGTCTTTTGATTGGAGCATTTAATCCATTTACATTTAAGGTTATTATTGATAGGTACTTATTCATTGCCATTTTTGTACCTGTGTTCCTCTCTGTCTGTCTCTTTTCCTTCCTTTCCTTAAAGCAGACCTTTTAGTATTTCTTGTAGAGCTGGCTTGGTGGCAGCAAATTCTTTTAGACTTCTTTTGTCTTGGAAGCTCTTTATTTGGCCTTCTATCTTGATTGAGAGCCTTGCTGGGTAAAGTAGCCTTGGTTGTAGGCCTCTGTTTTTCATTACTTGGAATATTTCTTGCCAATCTCTTCTTGCTTGGAGTGTTTCCATTGAGAAGTCAGTGGCTAACCTTATTGGGACGCCCTTGTATGTTATTTCTTTTTTGTCCCTTGCTGCCTTTAAGATTCTCTCTTTGTCTTGGAAGTTTGCCATTTTAATGATGATGTGTCTTGAAGTGGGCCTCTTTGGGTTCCTCTTGAATGGGACTCTGTGAGATTCCTGGATTTGTGTGACTTTTTCTTTTGTCAAATTTTCTCTCTTTACTCTTTCAAATATGTTTTCTATCCCTTGTTCTTCTTCTTCTCCTTCTGGTATTCCTATTATTCGGATATTATTACGTTTCATATTGTCTTGCATTTCTCTTAATCTCTCTTCATTCTTTCTGAGCCTCTTTTCCCTTTCCTGTTCTTTCTGTGAGATGCTTTCTACTTTGTCCTCCAATTCACCAATCCGATCTTCTGTTTCATCCACCCTATTTTTAATGCTTTCCACTGTGCTTTTTAATTCTGAAATTGTATTCTTCATTTCCTCTTGGCCCTTGCTAATAATTTCCATTTCCTTTTTCATGTTGATATAGTTCACAGTGAGATCATTGTAACTTCCCTGTAGTTTCTGGTAGCTGATTGTGAGCTCTTTGAACTTCCTGATCACTAGTGCTTTGAATTCAGTATCTGATAGTTGACTTGCCTCTGTTTCATCTAGCATTCTTTCTGAGGATTCCTCCTTTCCTTTCATTTGGGGATTGTTTCTTTGTCTGCCCATTGTTTGTGAGACTCTTCTTGTTAGCCTCAGCTTCTTAGATTAATCTGTTTTGACACCCTGGGTTTATGGTATGAACTTTTGTGGTGGAATGCCTGTGAATTTCAATGGTGCAGCCTCTTTTGGTTATCCTGTTGTTCTCTGCTTCCACCTACTCAAATATGCAGCAACTTGTGGCTTCTCTCCTAGAACAATGTGCAATATGTCTCTCTGATTCTACTTTTGGGAGGCCTCTTCTATGGGTCCAGCTCTGGTCTTTTTATATTTTCAAGTTGATTGTGACTCTTGTGGGTAAAAGAAAGAAATGATAAGGAAAGAAATAAAAGGAAGAAAGAAAAAAAATGGTAGGGGAATGTAAGAAAGAGCAATAAGTTTAGAAAGAAAAGAAAAAGAAATAAAACAGGAAATCTGGGAAAAGAGGACAAAAGTATGGAAAGAAGAAACAGTAATAAAGTTTAAAAGAAATATCAGATTACTTTAAAAAAAGCAAAAAGATAAAGAAAAGGAATGGAGAGGGGAGAAAGGTAAATTAAAAAAAAAAGAAAGAATAAAAATAAAATAAAGAAAGGAAAAAACAAAACAAAACCAAAAAACGCACCAAAATAATCTCTCTCAAAAAAAAAAAACCCTCAGAAAAAGGAATGTCACTTGTTGGCTTCAAACTAGCCGAACCGGTTTTTCTGGTTGCAGTTGGCTGAGGGTAGATTGTTGTGATTTTTTTTTCAGCCAGCCCCTCTCAGGATCCAGACACTTGGCGCCTCTCCCCCAGCTCCCTACAATGGGGAGCTAGGACTTTCTCGCAGGGCTCCCTTCCCAGGGGTTACTGCCATAGTCTGGTTTGCTGTGTTTGCAGGCACCTGCACTGGCCTAGTTGCCTGGTTCCCTCGGGATTGAGCACAGGCCTGCCCCGTTCAGTTGGGAGGCCGCAGACCCTCTGCCCAATCCTGGGCTCGCTGCCAAGCTGGGTGTGAAGCAGAGCAGGCTGCCGAGTCTACCGGATTCAGTGCCCCAGGCTGCACCTCTGAGTTCTCCTGGGCTGGCAACCACAGAGTCTTTGGTTGGGGCCCTTTGTCCTCCGCACCCTCTCTGTAAACTCTATCAAACAAGTCTCTCCTGGCCCCCCCCCTTGCTTGGCCAGAAAGGGAGGGGGTTGAGGGTCTCAGCTCTTTTCCCAGGACCCCTCAGCGTCCCGGGCTTCCAGATAGTCTGAGGCGGGGAGACTGGAAGCCGGGAGCCGATCTGAGGACTGGGCGCAGACCTAAAAACTCTGTGTGCTCGTCATGGCACGCTGCGTGGTGTGTATCCCTTCTGCTCCTGTGTTTGTCTGGGTCCCCTGGCCAACCTCGGGCACACTCCCGGGCTGTCCGGGACTGCGCAACCAGCGCTTCCCGGTCCCGCGCCGGCCCCGAACCCTTCCCGGTCCGCACTCTTCCCGACCCTAGTGGCGTCAGCCTAGAGTTCTCTGCGCCCCCGCTCGCGCGCGAAACCGTCTGGCGCTAGGACCAGTAGCCCCGGCTCAAAGAACCCTGCGCCAGTGCGCGCCAGAGTCCGGCTATGGGTGCGAGCAGGAAACCATCAGGGAGCGTCTTTGTCCTGCGGCGCCTCTCTGAACTCTCTGCGCCCGCGAGCTCGTCCTTCTGGGACTGGCGTAACCGGCAGCGGGCTTCCCAGTCCCCTGGTGTTGGCTCAGAGGCCTCCGCTTCCAACAGACCTTCTGGGACCCGGAGTAACCGGCAGGGCGCTTCCCATTCGTGTGGCTAGTCCCCAAAAGCTTCCACTTTCCCCCTGGCTCGCTGCCAGGCCGGATAGGAAACAAGCCAATCTGCCTTGGCAGGAGAACACCTCAGTCCACTTTCAATAAAACAAAACAAAACAAAACTTTCCGGACATCCTGTCTCTCATTCCTGCTCAGTCCCCAACCAAACCCGTGAGGCTAATGCGTCTCTGGATTCCTCCCAGGCTTGCAATCACAGAGTCTGCAGTTGAACCGGGCCCTGTGTCTTTGTACCCCTGCCCAAAAATGCAAGCCGGCAAGCAGACAGGTCTCTACCCGGTGTTGTCCAGTTTTGCTTATACATGAAACAGGGGAGCTGCTGGCCCACGCTGGTGGCCACTGGAGCCGCTGGGTGCCCAAGCTCCTGTGGTAGACCTCTCTGGTGTTGGTCTCAGACCGATGGTTCTGGACCCCGGCTGTAGATGCAGCACCGGGGCCACCTGGCCTGGGGCACCAGCCCCCGCCGCCGCTTTGTCTTTAAACGGGTCCCCAAAGCCCCAGTGACCTGCTGCTTTCTGGTGTTTCAGCGTCCAACAGAGTCTCTGTTCTTTTAGTTTCACAAATGCTGGATAACTGATGGATTGGTGCGCTGCTTTTCTATAGATCTGCCAGGATTTTCACCCTCGAGTGCGGGAGCTAGAATCCGCTCCCTCTTACTCCGACGCCATCTTCCCCCGGTCCTTTTTCCTACTTCTTATAGCAGAGCTTTTAACATTTCTTGTAATACTGGTTTTATGGTAAAAAAAAAACTCATAATTTTTCTTCTCTAATAAGCTTCTTATTTCTTTTACTCCTTTAAAGTATAACCTTGTTGGGTATATTAGTCTTAGATGTAACTCCTTGCTTTTTATCATTCAAATATTTTATGCCAATCTCTTCTGGCCTGTAATATTTCTGTTGAGAAATCAGCTGAAAGTCTTATGGAAGCACCCTTGTACAGAATTAAGGCTTTTCTATTACTGTTTTTAAGATTTGCTCTTTGTCTTTAACATTTGGCATTTTAATTATGATGGGTTTTGGTGTGGGCCTTTTTGGTTTCATTTTGTTTGTGACACTGTCCTTCTTGTACTTGTGTCTCTGTTTCTTTGACCATGTTAGGGAATTTTTTAATTTTTATTTGTTCAAATAGGTTCTTGATTTCTTACTCTCTGTTTTCTTCTAGTACCCCTATGATGTGGGTGTTTTTTTATGCTTCATGTTATCTCAAGGTTCTCCTAATTTATTTTCTTTTTTTTTGTTGCTGCTCCCATTGGGTCCTTTTTTCCTGCCATGTCTTTCAAATCTGTGATTTAATCTTCTTTATTGTTCAACCAAAATTTTATTCATTTCAGTGTATTATTGATGTGAGATATGGTATTCTTTATTTGTAACTAGTTATTTTTCATGGATTCTATGTCCATTTTCATGCTATTACAGTTATTACTAAGTTTTTAAAGCATCCTTATAATGACTACTTTGAACTCTATATTTGATCATTGCTTACCTTCATTTCACTTAACTCTTTTTCTGGAGATTCCCCCTGTTCTTTCATCTGAGGCCTGTTTCTTTGTCTCCTCATTTTTATCTGCCTCTTTTTGTTTGTTTCTATGTATTAGATAAATATGCTATCACTCCCAGTTTTTGAGGGGTGACCTTATGTAATAGGTGTCTTGTGGGACCTGGTGGTTCAATCACCTTGATCTCTTGAGCTGGGTCCTCTAGGGATGTCCCTTGTGTCAGTTATGTGGGCCTTACTATTGTAATTGAGACTTGATTATTGTTGACCCATTCATGCATGGGATTGACTCTGAGCCTGGCCGACTGTGAGGCTCAACCATGACCACCACATTTAAATGGATTTTCATGCCTCCACCTATTTCTTGCCAATGCTGGATCAGTAATCATAGATGGGCTGGAGAAGCAGCAGCTAGGACAAGGGCAGTAGCTCTTAACTTATTTTTATCTTCATTATGTATTATGTGAAGGAGCAAGTATTAAAAGTAGCCAAAATATTTTTTTCTTATCAAGGAGAAACACACTTTGGTTTTGCCAGTGGATTATACATGTTTTTTCTTATACTTGATTTTACATGTAATCATCAATACTATTAATGCCATGTAATACCAAATTAAGTAATTTCTAATTTTCTCCCAGTATGAATATTACTTGCTATTGTGAATATGCTCAAATAGAACTGTTTGATTCGAGACAATTGATTCCTTCTTCCTTTAATTATGGTCTGAGTTACTATGTACTTACTATTTTGAATATTCCAAACCCATCTTGCTTCCAGTATTTCCTGGAGTGAGGTTCTGATTTTTATTTATTTATATTTTGCTTATCTATTTTATGGGATACAAAAGGGCTGATACTCAGTTGACATAAACCTGTGGCTGTTCTTGCCTGCACTAGTCCAGCCAAGTCCTCTTTATCCCAGTCATCTCTGTTCTTTCCCTAAATCCCAGTGTTAACACCAGGAATTCCTTTTGTTATGGAGAACTCTGTAATTCACAAAGAAGGCATATGCTCAAGTCTGCATTGATTGACAGATCCAAGACGGTGGAGAAATAAATAGAAGCTACACTAACATCCTTCCAGGACCAATCTGGAATTACAACTAAATTTTAGACAAATCATCCTGGATAACCAACTGAACACTACCTGTAAAGAAGCCTTAAGGCTATGGACAGAAAGAAGAGACCACTTCACCACAACTGGACTGGTAAGGAGTACAGAGGAGGCATGAGAGGGCTGAGTGGGCTTCCATGGATGGCAGCTGTAGTTCCGAAAGAATAATTCATCAGCCAGGGGTTCCCCCTGAGAAGTGTGGGGTCTAAACCCTAAGCTGGGCTCCCCAGCCTATAGCACCAGAGCCAGAAAATAACCCAGATAATACCCAGCTCTGAAAAGCAGCAGGATTTCTGTCTTTTAGGAAGAGATGACCTGAGACACAGAGAGCCTTTAAAGGGCCAAAGTACATAATTTTGTTTCAAGCCACTCACCTTGGGCTCCAGCAGAGGTAAGGTAAAGTGGACTAGAGATGCCTAAGGAGAGTGTGGACTTTGTGGCTCTGGGAAGAGAACTGGAGGAACAGCCATCAGGATGCCTGTTCTGAGTTATTCCCCATACTGTTGAAGCCATCTTTCTCAGGCAGAGCACTCCCCTCCAAGTATGAGGGGAAAGAGTAACCCTACCCACAGGAATTACTTTGGCCTACTCTGTGGTGCTTAACCCAGGCTTCTGTTTACAGCTTGAAGCTATGTTGCTCATTAGATTAATAACTAAAGTGCATCTCTGGGAGCCCTGTGAGATTTCAGCTGACCCTTCCCAGGGCCCAGTGCTGAAAAAAGGCAGCCTTGCTGTGCAGCCTGGTTCTTTCCCCACACAAATCAGCCCAGCAGAGGGAGCCACATGCTGTGGATCACTGATAGCTCCAAACAGGTTGGCTATGGCCAGACACAAGCAGTGGCTGACAAAGGCCTACACCAGATTCTTGGCAGATTTACTTAATACATAGAAATAAATATAAACAAGCAGACAAAATAGGAAGACAAGGAAGCAGACACCAAATGAAAGACCAAGAGAATTCTCCAGAAGAAGAGCCAGATGAAATGCAGGCAAGCAATTTAACAGATAGGGAACTTAACAATTATAAGGATACTCAACAGCATGAAAAAGACATAGGAACCGTAAAAATACCATTCAGAAATAACTAATGTAATATCTGAAATATTACTGAAAGGAATAAAGGATATGCTAGATGAGGCAGAGGGTCTAAGCAGTGATTTAGAAGATAAGGTAAGGAAAAAAAACACCCAGGCAGAGCAGCAAAAATAAAAAGGAATTTATAAAAATGTGGACAGTTTAAGAAACACTTTGGACAACATGAAGCATAACAATATTTGCATCATGGGAATACCAGAAGGAGAAGTGAGTGAGCAAGGGATCAAACCTACTGGAAGAAATAATGACCAAAAACTTTCCTAACCTGGTGAAGGATAAAGATACACTAGTCCAGGAAGCTCAGAGAGTCCCAAACAAGTGGGATTCAAAGAGGACTACACTGAGACATATCATAATTAAAATGACAACACTTAAAGATGAGGCGAAAATCCTAAAAGCTGAAAGAGAAAAGCAGGTAGTTACATACAAGAGCCTAGAAATGAGACTGTCATTTTTTTTCCTCAACAGAAACATTTCAGGCCAGAAGGGAGTAGCATGAAATACTCAAGGTAACGAAAATCAAGGACCTACAATCAAGCCCATTTTACCCAGCAAGGCTATCATTTAAAATTGAAGGAGAAATAAAGAGCTTCCCAGACAAGAAAAGCTAAAGGAATTTGTTAACACCAAACCAGTACTGCAACAAATGTTAAAGGGCTTGCTTTAAGAAGACACAGTAGAGAAAGAGAAGGAAAAAAAAAACCCAGAGGAATAGAGTTTAAGAATAAAATGGCACTAAATATATGCCTATCAATAATCACCTTAAATGTAAAGGGCTTAAATGCTCCAATGAATAACAAAGAATAGCTGAATGGATATAAAACAAGACCCACATACATGCTGGTACCAAGAACCCACCTCAGATTGAAAGATACACACAGACTAACAGTAAAAGAATGGAAAAATATATTTATGCAAATGGAAAGGAAAAAAGATGTGGCAGCAATACTTACATCTGATAAAATAGACTTTAAAACCAAGGCTATAGAAAGAGACAGAGTCTAAGGCTCCGCTCCTCATACTTAATGGGCACAAACAGACCAAAAATGGCTCAAGAAGATTTCGAAGCCCCAGAGCCTATAAATCTAAGTGATGAAGAAATAGCAAAACTCTCAGACGCATAGTTTAAAACACTGGTGATCAGGATCCTCACAGAACTGGTTGATTATAGCCACAAATTAGACAAACATATGAAGGCGAAACTAATTGGAATGAATGGAATTGCACAGGAAACCAATAGCGATGAAAAGGAAACTGGGACTCAAATCAATGGAGTGGACTAGAAGAAAGCAAATAATGGCCAAACAGAAAAGAGTGAAGAAGCAAGAATTCAAAGAAATGAGGAGAGTCTTAGGAACCTCCAGGACATCTTTAAATGCTCCAACATCTGAATTATAGGGGTACCAGAAGAGGGAAAGGAACAGCCACCAGTGGAAAACTTATTTGAACAAATAATAAAGGAGAATTTCCCCAATCTGGCAAAGGAAATAGACTTCCAGGAAATCCAGGAAGCTCAGAGGGTCCCAAAGAAGTTGGACCTGAGAAGAAACACACCAAGGCACATCATAATTACATTAGCCAAGATTAAAATGAAGGAGAGAATCCTAGAAGCAGCAAGAGCTAAGAGGACAGTCACCTACAAAGGAGTCCCCATCAGACTGTCAGCAGATTTCTCAAAAGAGACCTTACAGGCAAGAAGGGGCTGGAAAGAGGTATTCCAAGTCATGAAATCTAGAGACCTACAACCAAGATTGCTCTATCCAGCGAAACTTTCATTTAGAATGGAAGGACAAAGTGCTTCTCAGATAAGATCAAATTCAAGGAGTTCATCATCACCAAGCCCTTATTATATGAAATGTTAAAGGGACTTATTTAAGAAAAAGAAGTTAAAAAAAACATGAACAGTGAAAGGACAGCAAACTCACAGTTATTAAAAACCACACCTAAAACAAAAGCAAACTAAAAGGACAACTAGATCAGGAGTGGAAACATAGAAATGAAGATCTCAAGGAGGGTTAGCAACAGGGGAGTAGGAGGAGGAAAAGGGGGGGGGAGAATTTACAGAAAATAAGTAGCACAGACAGTAGATAGAAAGTAGGGGGGGAGGGCAAGAATAGTATGGTAAATATAGAATCTAAAGAACTGAGACACATGGTCATAAACTAAAGGGGGAGTAATGGTGGGGATGGGGGGTAGGGTGGAGGGGAATGAAGGGGGAGAATAAAATAACTGTAATGACATAATCAATAAAAAATAAATTAAAAAAAGAAAGAGACAAAGAAGGGCAATACATAATGTAAAGGGAACAATCCAACAAGACAATATAATTCTGGTAAAGATTTGTGCACCCAACATAGGAGCACATAAAATGTGAAGCAAATCTTGATGGACATAAAGGGGTATATCAACAGAAATAAAGTCATACTCAGGGATTGTAACACTCCATTGACTTCAATGGATAGATCTTCCAGGCAGAAAACCAACAAGCAAACAGTGTCCTTAAACAACACACTAGATCAAATGGATTTAATTGATATCTTTAGAGCATTTCACCCCAAAGCAGCAAACATCCATACTTTTCAAGTTCATATGGAATGTTTTCTAAGATAGACCACATGTTAGGACTCAAAGAAAGTCTCAATAAATTTAAGAAGACTGAAATCATATCAAGTACCTTCTTTGGCCACAATGCTATAAAACTAGAAATCTATCACAAGAACACTTAAAAACATACAAAGACAAGGAAGTGAAATAACATGTTATTAAACAATGAATGTGTCAACAACAGATCATGGAAGAAATCAAAATATCTTGAAACAAATGAAAATGAGGGAACAGCTATCCAAAATCTCTGGCACACTGGGAAAGCAATCTAAAGAGAAAAATGCACAGAATTACATACCTATTTCAAAAACCAAGAAAAAGATCAAAGAAACAATCTAACTTTACACTTAAAGAAGCTTGAAAAAGAAAAACAAACAAAGCCCAAAGTGAGTACAAGAAATTAAGTAATAAAACTCAGAGGAGACATAAACAAAATATAGAGTATTAAAAAATACAAAAGACCAATGAATTCAAGAGCTGGTTCTTTGAAAAGATAACCAAGACTGAAAAACTTTTAACCAGACTCAGTAACACCAACACCAATAACAACAACAATAACAAACAGAGGACTCAAATAATTTTAATCAGATACAAAAGAAGAGAAAAAAACAACTGACACAAAAGAAATGATTATAAGAAAATATTATGAACAACTACTGGTATAAGCCAACACCTGGGTGACCAGGATGAAATTCATAGAAACATACAATCTTCAAAAACTAAATCAGGAAGAATCAGAGAATCCGAATAGACAGATTACTACTGTTTATTCCTTGCAGTGTATTATTTATTTCAGATTGCATTCTTTATGTCTTTATTTTTTTATTGTTCATCTACATGTGTCTCCATTTTCATCACTCCATTACCCCTGCCCTACCCATTCCCACCTCCCACCTTTGAACCCACCCCCCTTTGGATTTGTCCATGTGTCCCTTATACATGTTCCTTGATGGCCTGTTCCTTCCCCTGTTTTCCCCCAGTATTTATCTCCCTCTTCCCCACTAGTTATTGTGAGTTTGTTCTTTATTTTGGTGTTTCTGGTTATATTTTGCTTGATTTTTTTTTTTTTGTATTAGATTCCACTTGTAGGTGAAATTATATGGCATTTGTCTTTCAACTCCTGGCTTATTTCACTTAGCTTAGTGCTCTCCAGTTCCATCCATGCTTTCATGAAGGGTAGGAGCTCCTCCTTTCTTTCTGCAGTGTAGTATTCCATTGTATGAATGTACCACAGTTTTTTTTTATCCACTCATTTACCGATGGGCACTTAGGTTGCTTCCAGCTCTTGGCTATTGTAAGTTGTACTACAATGAACACTGGGGTGCAAAGGTTCTTTTGAATTGGTGTTTCAAGATTCTTAAGGTATACTCCAAGAAGTGGTATCGCTGGGCCAAAAGACAGTTTTATTTTTAGTTTTCTAAGGATTGTATACTGTTTTCTACAGTGGCTGCACCACTCTGCATTCCCATCAACAGTACATTCGGGTTTCCTTTCTTCCACAACCGCACCCGCACTTGTTTGTTGATTTGGTTATGATGGCCACTATGACCAGTGTGAAGTGATATCTAATTGTGGTTTTAATTCATACCTCTTTGATGACTAGTCATGCTGAGCATCCTTTCACATGTCTCTGGGCCCTCTACATGGCATCCTTGAAGAAATGTCCATTCAGGTCCTTTGCCCATTTTTAAATTGAGTTGTTTGTCTTCCTGGAATGGAGGCATGTGAGTTCTTTATACATTTTGGAGATCAAACCCTTGTCTAAGGTATCATTGGCAAATACACCAACTATTTTCACACACAGTTGGTTCCCTTTTCATTTTGCTGATGTTTTCTTTAGCTGTACAAAAGCTTTTACTTTGATGAGGCCCCATTTGTTTATACTTTATGTCCATTGCTCTAGGTGGACATATCAGTGAAAACACTGCTACATGAAATATCTGAGATTTTCCTAACTATGTGCTCCTCTAGAACTTTTATGGTGTTGTGACTTATATTTAAATCTTTTATTCATCTTGAATTTATATTTGTGTATGGTGTAAGTTGGTGATTGAATGTCATTTTTTTGCATGTAGCTGTCCAGGTCTCCAAATACATTTGTTCAAGAGGCTGTTTTCTCTCCATTTTATGTTTCTCCCCTCTTTGTCAAATATTAATTGACCATAGAGACTTGGGTTTATTTCTGGGATCCTTATCTGTTCCATTGGTCTATGTGTCTGTTCTTATGCCAGTACCAGAGTGTTTTAATATCAGTGGCCTAGTTATATATTTTGATATCAGGCATTGTGAGCCCTCCTACTTCGTTCATCATTCTTAAAATTTCTGTGGTTATTCAGGATCATTTATGGTTGCAAATAAATTTTTGAAATGTTTGCTTTATATATGTGAAACATGTATTTTAATGGGGATTGCATTGAGTCTATAAATTGCTTTGGGAAATATGAACGTTTTGATGATGTTAATTCTCTGAATCCATGAACAGTATATGGTTCCATTTATTTGTGTCTTCCTTAGTTTCTTCCTTCAGTGTTGTATAGTTGTGTGCCCAGAGTGAGTAGAAGGAAAGAAATAACCAAGAGTAGAATTAAAAGAAAAAGAGACTAAAAGAACAGTTCTAAAGATCAATAAATCTAGGAGCTGGTTCTTCGAATAGACAAATAAAATCAACAAGCCTTTAAGCAAACTCATCAAAAAAAGAGAGAGAGAAATCAAATAAACAAACTCAGAAATAAAAATAGGAGCAATTAAAACTGATGCCACAAAATTACTAAAAATTGTAAGAAATTATGACAACAACTATATGACACAAATTTTAAAACCTGGGTAAAATGGAAAAAATTTCTAGAAAAATATAACCTCTCAAAACTGAATGAAGAAGAAGCAGAAATCTTAAATATATCAATAACATGTGATAAAATTGAAGCAATAAACAAAAAAATCTCAGCACATAAAAGCCCTGGACCATATGGTTTCACAGGAGAATTTTACAAAATATTGAAGGGAGAGATAACCCCTATCCTTCTCAGGCTATTCCAAAAATTCCAAGAAGAGGGGGGACTCCCAAATCCTCTTTACAAAGCCAACATCATCCTAATTCCAAAACCAGATGAAGACACAACAAAGAAAGCAAACTACAGGCAAATATCCCTGATGAACATAGATGCTAAAATCCTCAACAAAATATTTGCATGCTACATCCAACAATACATTAAAAAGATCATACACCACGATCAAGTAGGATTCATCCCAGGAAGAAAGGATGGTACAATATTTGCAAATCAATAAGTATAGTACATCACGTGAACAAAAGGAAAGACAAAAATCATATGGTCATATCAATATATGCAGAAAAAGAATTTGACAAGGTACAGCATGAAGTTATGATAAAAAGACTCAGCAAATTGGGAGTAGAGGAAGCATTCCCCAGCATAATAAAGGCCTACAGTCAGTATCATACTCATTGGGCTAAAACTGAAAGCTTTCCCACTCAGGAAAAAGACAAGGATGTCACCTTTCACCACGTCTATTCAATGTAGTATTGGAAGCTCTAGCCACAGGGATCAGACAAGAAAAAGAAATAAAAGGCATCCAAATTGGAAAGGAGGAAGTAAAACTTTCATGTTTGGAGATCATATGATAGTTACATAGAAAACCCTAAAAACTCCACTGAAAAATTACTCAACCTAATAAGTGAATTTCTCAAAATAGCAATATTCAAAGTCAACATTCAGGAATTGAAGGCATTTTTGTACACCACAAAGAGAGATCAGAATCAGAAATCAGGACAAAAATCCCATTTGCAAGAAGAAAAATAAAGTACTTAGGTATATATCTTACCACGGAAGTAAAAGATCTGTACTCAGAAAACATTCTTGATTTCTCACTGCTCCTTTTTTATGATTTCTATGTCTTTATTCTTGCTGTTGAGATCTTTATAATCATTACTCTAAGCTCTCTACATCATAAAATGCTTGCCTCCATTTCATCTAGCTCTTCTGAATAATTCTCTTTTTCTTTCTTTTGAGTTCTGTTTCTTTGTCTTCCCATTTTTGCTGCTTCTTTGTATCTTTAGCATAGTAGCCAAAGTGATTTGTGATGTAGCCTCAACCTGTAATCAGCAGCCTGGCTTCAGCATCATAGGGTAGGGCAGAGTAATTACTGTGTGCAGGACTATTGCTTCCCCTCAGTCTGATGCTACTTGGAGGGGAGTGCTCTGCCTGAGAAAGATGGCTTCAACAGTATGGGGAATAACTCAGAACAGGCATCCTGATGGCTATTCCTCCAGTTCTCTTCCCAGAGCCACAAAGTCCTCACTCTCCTTAGGCATCTCTAGTCCACTTTACCTTACCTCTGCTGGAGCCCAAGGTGAGTGGCTTGAAACAAAATTATGTACTTTGGCCCTTTAAAGGCTCTCTGTGTCTCAGGTCATCTCTTCCTAAAAGACAGAAATCCTGCTGCTTTTCAGAGCTGGGTATTATCTGGGTTATTTTCTGGCTCTGGTGCTATAGGCTGGGGAGCCCAGCTTAGGGTTTAGACCCCACACTTCTCAGGGGGAACCCCTGGCTGATGAATTATTCTTTTGGAACTACAGCTGCCATCCATGGAAGCCCACTCAGCCCTCTCATGCCTCCTCTGTACTCCTTACCAGTCCAGTTGTGGTGAAGTGGTCTCTTCTTTCTGTCCATAGCCTTAAGGCTTCTTTACAGGTAGTGTTCAGTTGGTTATCCAGGATGATCTGTCTAAAATTTAGTTGTAATTCCAAATTGGTCCTGGGAGGAGGTTAGTGTAGCTTCTACTTACTCTATCATCTTGGATCCCCCTTAATAGGTTTTTAATCAATTGTTTTTATTATTTGTAGTGATAATATTAAAATCAGCTGTCCATGGGCTTTACTGAATTGGTTAGAGGAGATGACCACAACAAAAAAGCCATGAAGAGTCAGCATCATTGTGGTTGAATATGTATATGAGAATGTAAAGACTGTCCTTAAGATGTTTGCTGAAAACACTTCTCTTCAGAAGAATATGAAACAATGTTTGCACCTGTTTTTTTAATTTTATTTTTTTGACACTATTATGAATATCCTCTTTTCTCCTGCCCTTTTCTTACCCCCATCCAACCCTGCCACTCTTTCCCTATGACCATCATCCGAACCCTTTCTTCAAACTTCTGTTGGCTTTTTCTATTTAACCCAATAAGTAGAAAATTAAACAATGAAAGCAAAAAAGCTAAAACTAACCATGGGAACTGAAATAAATATTTACACATGGCTTCCATAAGTGATATATGGTTATACCTGTAGTATATTTTGATTTGTGTATCCTACCACCTCAAAATGCAAGCTTCTAGCAGCTGGGACCCTTACCCTGGACATATTTTGTTTGCTCTTTATTATATCTGATGACTCAGCACGCACCATTAAATATCCTAGACTTAGTGTAGATGTATGCATGGATAATTTAGCAAGCATTGTACAATTTCATATTTTTCCTTGATTGCTGTATCAGTAGACTAGAAGACTTATGTACAGCTGTCTTTAGAGTCTATCTATAAAATGCAGGTGTTCAGCATTAGCAAACATTTTTTATTATATCAATTTACTTTTGGCCCCTAGTAACAATATTTTCTGAGATTGAAAAATGATTTTCTACCTTAAACAGTGGTTTCACGTTACCGGAATGCCAAGTTAAACACACACACACACACACACACACACACACACACACATACACAAACACAAAATTCTTTTCATCAAGTCATACTGAAACTGTTTTTGTTACTTGTATACATTTCATGATTTGTATATTTTATAGTAGAATCTAAGCCTTTTTTTTTTTACTATTGTGGTTAAGTCTAGGCCCTTTGCCAAATGAAGCAGACTATGAAGAATTAGGAGGGTAATTCATCTTGGGATTCTTTTCTTGGTAAAGGGGACCAGGGCCTGGCCAGATGCCAAAGAAAGACCTGGAGCTGGAGATGTTTTCAAGGCTTTAAAAATACTAGGGCATTTTTGTGTTCTGCTATTGAACATTTGTTTTTGCACCATCAGATATTAGCAGATTACCTTTTATCCTTGTTTATAAGAATTTCAAATGCCCTTTGTGTTGTAACTTTTATCCTTCCTCCACCTTAACCTGAAGGTCATGACTGGGAAGAATTTCAGGACCTTGTCTAAAATGATTAATGGGAAGTTGAGAAATCCTCTGTCTATAGTTCCTCCATTTCCTATATACATACCTATTGATTAAACCAGAGCATGAGTTATATGGCTTGGTATCTGTTAACTTCTAGATCAAAAATACAAGACTGAAAATTTAAATTACAAGAAAAAAATCATTTGTAAAGGCTTAACGAAGCTTGCATCCAATATTTCAGCTCTCCACTGGTTACTTGGGAGTTTGCTGAGGCAACACAGGAATCAGTTTTGCTAAAATAAGTGACAAGACAGTGCTATTTGGTAGGGTGGAACTGGGGTCCTATAATTGAAGCAATCTTAAATCTGGTTCTGTCAAATACTTTTCCTTACTGTGGCAACACATCACAGACTTTGTAGAATATTTACACAGGCAGGTAAGCCTTGATATTGAAGAAAACAAAACAAACCAATGTCAATTATTTGAAAAAAGCTCTACTTTAGCAGACTTGTGTTATGGCCCATGACGGGAGAATTCATAAATGTTCTATGTATTAAGGTTACCCATTTATCATCTTACCTTCTCTCCTTAAGGTCTTTGCAACAGAGTGCATTTCAACTTTTTGTTCAACATATGAAAGGCTCAGTTTCAAAGGCTTGGGTTTTCACATCCATGTCAATATCACAGATTGAAATGTGACACGGGTACCTGGCTGCATACTTTCTTTGAACATGAGCCAGTAATACTTCAAAATGTTAGGGGAGGCACTCTTTCATCTCACACTTTAAAGTGAAAGGTTTGTTGATGTAACCCAATTTCTAGTCTGCACAGGTCACCCTGTAATGTAGCACAATGATGATAAGCCCATCAATGCTGTTTGATGTTTGAATTTCCCTTCCCCTGGTTTTTACCCCCACCTTGTTTTGTAAAGTAAGTTTAATAATAGTGATATTCTGGCTTGCCAACATGTGATCACATGACTTCCCCTAACACAGAGAGGCTTTTTAAACAATGCCTGTGCTTTGCAGGGATTGTACCTAGTTATAATTATGAGAGTGATACTAGAAATAAGTATGTTTGTACATACTTCTGATAATGTTCTTGGGAAAGGTAAATGATCAAATGCAGAGATACTAAACTTTGGTTCCTTACTCTTTTGTGACCTCTGACAGAAATGAAAGTTGTTCTGTAGCATAATCATTCAGCAATCAGTATTATATCAGTTGGTGGTCTCTGTGTAGTCTCTGTATGATGTGGGTGTGTGGGATGAAATGAGGGTGAGGGAAGGTGGAAAGTGTATCAGAACCAGTGTTATGGAGATAATGCTTGGGACATGTTCAGTTGCCCTTAGTAGACCTACACAACCTAACATCTAAGGTCACACCATTGTTTCTGGTCTCTGTCCCAATTTAAGAAGCAAAATCAGGGATCAATGTGGACCAAGTATGTTATCTAGAATACTGGGAGGTTCAAGTTTGTCGGGACCAATCAGGACAGTGAAATACATGTGCAACATAAAAGAGGACATATTTGGCCTTTTATAGTTTATAAGAACATATGACCCAGTGCTTTTGTTTCATTTGATTTCATGTGATTTAACCTAATTATATCTTCACTTGTCATCAGTTTTACCTTTCTGGTGAAGAAACACCCCCTTCACCATCCCTTTCTTGTGAAAGGTTAGGGTGGTAGTGAGTACAGTCCATTCCAACTAGCAGCTGCCCACAGTGCCAAATGTTGACTGTTCTCTTTGGAAAAAAGAGAAAGGCACATTCAAATTATAGTGCTGGAGTCACACCTTGAAAGTTCTATTAGTTTATCCCCTTTTCTTCAGCTAAATTATCCTGATAATGGTATTTACTCATTTGTAAAGATCTGCATCAGCTGGAATGACAGTTACAGGGATTCACAGCTCATTCTGATAATACTTTTCAGTCAGTTCCTGGCTAGGTACCTATGGAAATTACTAGGTGGGGTGTGTGGTAGTAGAAAAAGAAATGAGACCAGATATTAATATAGGTCTCTTCCAAGTGAGTTGAAACTCTGTATGTTGCTTTCAAGCCCTTGACACCATGATGGATTCCGGTGTCCCCATCTCTAGCACTGACTCTGTTGCAAAATATGGGCAGTCACATAACTTCTGTGATTAGCATGGTTCCATCACAGTAGGACCATTTCAGAGGCTTAGAAACTATAGTGTAAAGTGCTAGGGTTCTTCTGAGTTACCTTTGGGTAGCTTCTAGGCTTGGAAGGGGCATCCTCATAGGTCAAGCTTGGGCTTTTCATCCCTCTTACATTTTGCTCCTTTTAGCCAGAACAGCTGTCATTTGTGTTTTATATTTCAAGAAAGAGTTCAACAAGTAAAAGAAAAAAATTGAATACCATTGTACTAAATGATCTTTAGGCCTTCTAGCTCACTGAGGAATTAGAATTTGTCCTCTAAATATCCAAATTTACAATCTTGTAACAGGGCACAGTCAAGAGGGGGGCCCCGGAAAAGAATTTGAAATGGGGTCAGAGCTCAGAGTGTCCAAGAAATATTAAGATGTCCTAACCACCCCTCCCAGGGGGAAGGGACAAATGGAGCAGGGCCACTGAGAGCTGTTATACATAGCAACAGTTTTGCGGCTAACCTCTAGAATGGTTATTTAACATATCTATAACCCTTAACTGGTTTCATAGATATGTTAAATAGCTGTGGCCATGCTTTGAGCCAAGAAGAAGGGAGTGGCTTCTACCCAGGATGTAACTAGGGGCTGCTCCCCTGAGTTACAGTGCCTGCATGAGAGCTTGGAATTGATTGGCTCCACACCATGGGGCCATATCTGCCCAGACTAATGATGGCAGCCCAGTAAAGCTGGGAGGGTATGAGAGTTCTGGCAGGTGTAACTGATTGTAGGAAGAGTCGGAAATGGGGCCACAAAGGAAGATGGGTGCGGAGATTTAAACTGAGACATGGCAGCCAGATAGGGGGAGAGCCACGCTGTTTGGGGCAGAGTGAGGACCCCTGGGGTCATGTAGGAGAGAGCCATGTGGTCTCAGCTGAGTTAAGACCCCCTCTTGCTGAGGTGAAGAGGAGACAGTGCAGTCTCCCGTGCAGTTTTGGCCAGAGTGAAGACCCCTGCAGCGAGGTGAAAGGGAGAGCTACGGGGTTTCAGCAGAGTGAAAGAGTACCACTCAGCTTTGCCAGAATGGAGACCCCTGTGGCCAGGTGAAGAAGAAAGCTACACGCTTTTGGTCAGAGTGCTGACCCCAGCAACTTTGGTAGAAGAGGCTCACGTGGCTTTGGGGTGCCCCCTTTGGCCATGTGGCCTGGACAGTAGGAGAGACTTTGTCTGGAACTTGGTACAAAGAACTCTTGCCAGTGGACTGTGAGAGGGTACCACATAACTTTGGATTAACTCGAGAGCCTGCACAGTGACACAGCTGACGGTGCCAGTGGCTTGAAAAAACAGATGTGTGTTCCTTTCCTGATTTATGGTACCCGGAGTTGGGACAGTGGGAGAAGTGAGAGCTGTGTGGGTGTAGGTGTATACCCTAAAAGACTTTGATATTTCAGCGGAGGCATTAAGCCTAAATATCATTAAATAAACATTTCATTTCCTTTTCACAAATCTCTAGCATTGAGAGATGTCTTTCCAATTGGCAGTGGACAGAAGAGCCCAGTAGATATTAGTATTCTGTCCTTGGGAGGGGCCCCTGTTTTGTAGCAGTTTTTGGCATCCCTAGGTGGGCCAAGTATTGCCGCCCCCCCCCCCCCGATCTCTTGTTCTGTAACAATCTGATAGTGTATACCTATACAAAGGAAAATAATTTTCTTTTCCATGCATCTCCACAGAGGCCCATAAAATAAAAACATTCGTCCTTTTGGAACATTGGGGAAGGAAGAAACTTTCAGCCTTCCTTTTAGCCTCCTTTTAAAGGAAAGGGGGACTTCTTGATTGCCTAATTGAAGGAAAGTAACTGACTTTCCAGGTTTAGCCCCTCTGGGTTTTCTGTAAGCCTGGTTTGCATACAGACAGGGCATGTTTTTTTCCTGCTCATAGAACTAGCATAGGGCAGTTTGTGACTCTGCCTTAGAGAAAACCTGCACCTGACTGTGACCTCTGGTACTAGCCACATTTTCTGATCCAGCTTTACTACTAATGAAACTGGTAGATTGACTCCTGTGTAACCCCTGCATCCATTTTTCAGTAAGTTCTAAAACTGTCGGATTGGGAAGAGGTAGAGGAAGTTTTTTTGTAGACGTACCAACAAAGACTGTTAATTCTTAATTTCCCCAGTATGGAGAATATGCCCTCTGTATACCTCTTAACCTGTATGACAGTTCCTTCCATGTCTAGGCTAAGACCCACCCCCTTAAATGTCTCTTCTCCCCTTACTGACTGACTCTCTTGCCCTGGGTTGTACCTACAGCTGGCACATAATGATCGCTTATTGGATTGATAAGCCACTCTCATTATGGATTATACTCTTATATCCTGGTGCTGTGCTTTTCTTCACATTGTCTCTGCAGTTCAGTTTAATTCACAGCTCTGTGAACTACCCTAGGCAGATCTGTTTTTTTACAAGAAAGCTATCATGTAAGTTCTTTGTATATTTTGGAGATTAAACCTTTGTCTGAGGTATCAGTGGCAAATATGTTTTCCCATACAGTTGGTTGTCTTGTTAATTTAATACTGTTTTCTTTAGCCACGCAGAAGCTTTTTATTTTGATGAGATCCCATTTGTTTATTCTTTCCTTTATATTCCTTGCTCTAGGGGACATATCGGTAAAAATGTTGCTGTGTGGAATATCTGAGATTTTCTTGCCGATGTTCTCCTCTAGGACTTTAATGGTGTCATGAGTTACATTTAAGTCTTTTATCCACCTTGAATTTATTTTAGTGTATGGTTAATTCTGTGCTCAAGTTTCATTTTTTTGCACGTAGCTGTCCAGTTCTCCCAACACCATTTGTTGAAGAGGCTATCTTTACTCCATTTTATGTTACTGTCCCCTTTGTCGAATATTAATTGGCCATAGAGATTTGGGTTTATTTCTGGGCTCTCTGTTCTGTTCCATTGGTCTATGTGCCTGTTTTTATGCCAGTACCAGGCTGTTTTGATTACAGTGGCCTTGTAATACATTTTGATATCAGGCATTGTGATTCCCCTTACTTTGTTCTTCTTTCTCAAAAGAGCAGCTGCTATTCAGGCTCGTTTGTGGTTCCATATAAATTTTAGAAGTGTTTGTTCTATGTCTGTGAAATATGCCATTGGTACTTTAATAGGTATTTCATTGAATCTGTATATTGCTTTGGGTAGTATGGACATTTTGATGATGTTAATTCTTCCAATCCATGAACAAGGTATATGTTTCCATTTGTTTGTGTCTTCCTTGATTTCTTTCTTCAGGGCTGTGTAGTTTTCTGCATACAGGTCTTTTACCTCCTTAGTTAGGTTTATTCCCAGATATTTTATTTTTCTTTTTGCTATATCGAATGGGATTTTTTCTTGATTTCTGCTTCTGCTGATTCACTGTTGGTATACAAAAATGCTTTTGATTTCTGGATATTGACTTTGTAACCAGCTGTTTTGCCAAATTCATTAATTAGTTCGAGCAGTTTTTAGGTAGAGTCTATAGGATTTTCCATGTACACTATCATGTCATCTGCAAACAGTGACAGTTTTGCTTCCTCCTTTCCTACTTGGATGCCTTTTATTTTCTTTTCTTGCCTGATCACTGTGGCTAAAACTTCCAATACTATATTGAATAGAAGTGGTGAAAGTGGATATCCTTGTCTTGTTCCTGATCTTAGTGGAAAACCCAATTAAAAAATGGGAAAAGGACTTGAATAGACACTTCTCCAAGGAGGACATACAGAACATCCAGAGACACATGAAGAGATGCTCAATATCGTTAGTTATCAGAGAGATGCTAATTAAAACCACAATGAGATACCACTTTACACCAGTCAGGATGGCTATCATAAACAAAGCAAGAAACAGCAAATGTTGGAGAGGTTGTGGGGAAAAGGGGTCCTTAGTCCACTGTTGGTGGGATTGCAGACTGGTACAACCATTATGGAAAACAGTATGGAATTTTCTCAGAAAAATAAAAATCGACCTGCCTTTTGACCCAGCAATTCCACTGCTGGGATTATATCCTAAGAATCCTAAAACATCAATATTAAAGAACCTATGCACCACAATGTTCATAGCAGCACAATTTACAATAGCCAAGAGTTGGAAGCAACCTAGGTGTCCATCAGTAAATGAATGGATCAAAAAATTGTGGTACATATACACAATGGAATTCTATGCTGCAGAGAGAAAGAAGGCGCTACTACCTTTTGCAACAACCTGGATGGAACTGGAAAGCATTATGCTGAGTGAAATAGGCCAGGTGCTGAAAGACAAATACCATATGATCTCACCTTTAACAGGAAGCTAAACAACAAAACAAACAAGCAAGCAGAAAAAAAAAAAAAAACAAAGACACTGAAATAGAGAACAAGGGGACAGTGACCAGAGGGGAGAAGGAAGGGAAGTTAAGGGGGAAAAAGGGGGGAGGGATTTAGAGGAACAAATAGGAAGGACACAGAGATGAGAACTAAGAGGGGTGGAAATGGGAGGGAGGTGGGTAGCAAAGGGCGGGGGAGGCTGGGATGGGAACAATAGACAAAAAACTGTACTTGAAAAATAAATAAATAAAATTAATTTAAAAAAAAAAGAAAGCTATCATTTTCCTTTCTCCTCCTCCTTCTTTCTTCTTTCTTCATCTTCTACTGCCTAGAACCATGTTTGTAGATCTCAAGAAACCATGCAAGGAGTTCAATTCCAGTTGACAAGAGAAGGCAGCTCAACCACATCTTTCTGTGGTCAGACATGCCCAACACTTTAATCTCAGGGTCTCTCTTCTGTCCCATCATGAGTTGAGGTATCTGCCAGTTTCCATCTGCCAGGGAACCTTGTAGTTTAAGATGAAGTTTGCAGCTCCAAGAATACATTTATGTCATTCCTTTGTTTTATTATGTCCCTATGAGGCAGACCACATGTGCTCCTTGGACTTGTTCAAGGCATCCACTAGAGTCCCTTTGTGGGTTGTCTGCACCTCAGCTGTGTGCTTGGTATGTTTCTGCCTCAACTTTTCTCCAGTGCTTAAAGCATGATATATTTCAAAATGTTTCTCCTGCTCTTTCCCTCCTCCTATCCTTTCCCTCTTCCTGCCATCTATAAGTGTTGCATTCCTATTGCCTTTTGAAATGTACTACAGCTGACTGTGTTAGTGGAGTCAGAGCTTTTACTCCACTGGAACACATGTGAGACAACATTGATTTGAAACACCAGTGCTGCTATTCTGCATTGTCAGATGCTATGTTCTGTCCCTTTCCACCTATTAGTCACCCTCTACCTTAGTATAGAGGGACACTGAACTGCTGGTGGTTCCAAAACCAACTGTAGTGTAACCCTCTGCCTACCTTCCTATTGGCCGCTCTTCCTAAAATGCCATACCACCACTCAGGGAGCTGGAAAAGACCAGGGAGCCACTGATCTAGAGAACAGTTTCAGAAGTCCTGAGCCTAGTATTGTTGGCTTTGGCTCTCTTCTGTCTCCTGGGATGGTGTGTGCGGTGGAAGGAACAACTTTGTGCAAAGTGCAAAAAGTAAGTGGATATGAAAGTAAGGCTATCAGGAATACCTTTCTTGTATACTCCTTAACTCATGTGACATGAGCAAACACCTGTCCAGTAGAACACAAAAAAGGCTATTTATCCCAAGATTTTTTTCTACCCCACCTCTCTAAAATGTTGATTTGTCTTCTGATGAGAGACACTGCCATTATACTAAGACTCAATTAAAATACAAATGCATGGTCTAGTGCAGGCTGGATTCCAATCACAGGAGGCAGACCTGGGGTCTAAAAGCCTGTCAGAGTCTTTTGCTTATTTCTTCCTGGATGTCAGACAGATGAGACACGCCAGGATCCAAGGGTAGAACTCATTCTGCTGCAGGGCATCCATTTTGGTGAGGAGGAGTAGATGGGAAGGTCAGTTGTTACTATCAGCCAGTCAAGTTGGGGTTCACGCCAAAGCTGTAGTCTAAGTGGGAACTGCCTCACTAGGTCTGGAAAGTTTTCACACTGACCAACTTCATTATTCTCATTTTGAGCAGACTCTGCACCTTAGTTCATCTCCATCTGGATACTAGATGTACATGTATTTCAAGTTTATGCAGCTGGAAGGTAGCAGATCCTGACTGTAAACCCAGGTTATTGGTGTGTGATCTCAGCATTACATGTAAACTTACAACTATCCAACATCCCATATGTTCAAACTTCACTGTTATGGGTGGAATTATGTCCTCTAAATGATGTGTTGAAGTCCTACCCCCAGGTGCCTGTGAATGTGATCTCAGTTGGAAATAGGTCTTTGCAGATACAATCAGGTTAAGATGAGGTCATACTGGGTTAGAGTTGGCCAAATCCAATGATGGGTGTCCTTATTAGAGGAGAGATATTTAGGAACAGAGTCACTGACACAGAGAAGAGCTGGCATATGAAGATGGAGACAGGACTGGAGTGATGCAGCTATAAGTGAAGGAATGCCAAGGATTGCAGACATGAAAGAGGCAAGGAAAGATTCTTTCCTGAGCTTGCTGACAAACTTTCTGACCTCCAGAACTGTGGAAGAATAAATTTCTGTTATGGGAATTTATTATAGCAGCCCTAGAAAACTAATACAGTAGTAATATTTTATTTATGATCAAATTTGAAAAAGATTTCTCTTAAAAAGTTTTCATTTATTACTATCATTAATATATTTGTCTAATGACTTTGACTTATTTAATGCTTTCTTTGTGTTAACCCCTTTTCCTTTTTCAGTCTTTTTAGTTGCTTGTACTTTCTTCAGTGTTTTGGAACATATTTATTTTATCACCTTTACATTTTTCAAAACCATTCTTTGACATATATTTTTCTAATTGTCAAAATGAAAATCAAAACAGCAATATTTAAATTTGCCTGTTTGTGACATTTTGAGTTGAGCAAATTTGCTTTTCCCTCTTTTACTTTTAGCTCTTAAAATATAGTATTGATAATACCTCGCATTTACTGACATACTTCAATGTTAGTGTTTATGTGCAATAGTATATCTCTACAAAGAAGACTGAAACAGTGAGAAATTATGGAACTTGCCCAGGGTTACTAAGTAAGCATGGTGGAGCCAGCAGTCAAACAAGGGCCCTCTTATTTCTGGATTTATGTGCCCCATCACTATTAGGGCTTCCAAATAAATTCTGGGGTTTTAGACCTAGTTATAATTAGGTTATAATGTTTTACATTAATCTTTTATTGTTAAGAGATTTTCAGATATTTAATTTTATTTTTAAAGATATATTGATTGATGGACTAACTGCTTGGTTAACTAATTTGTATATTTGTGTAGTCCATACTTAGAGACTTGATAGAGTTTAGTATTTGTATCAAGTGCTTGCAATTCTGCTTTTCCATTTTATTAACCACTTAGATTAGAGGTGACTCTCAAGATTAATACTAATTTTCTGTTATTTAAAAGTAAGTCAAATGGGAGAAATTTCAGAACACCATGTGACTCAGAGGCCAAAGAATTACTTTTTATCCCCTTATTTTTTACTTGGTATTAACATGTTATATGTTGGTTATCTATTGCTGCAAAAATTATTTGAACACTCAGTGGCTAAAACAACAAACATTTATTATCTCTACATTTTTATGTTAGGAATGTGGGCATGGGTTAATTAAATGCCTCAAGGTTCTTCATAAGACTGTAATTGCCATGTTGGATGTGGCTGCATCTTCATCTGAAGGCTAGATTTGTGGGCAGTGTTCATTTCCTCATAATTTGTTGGGCTGAGAGCCTAAGTTCCTTACAGGCTCTTGGCTAGAGGCATCTCCCTCTTCATTGTCATGTGGCCTCTCAACTGGGTAGGTTAAAACATGGCAGCAGGAGTCCTCAGGGTGGGGAGAGAATGAGAGTGCCCGAAAGAGAAGCCATGTTCTTTTTGTAACCTAATCTTGAAAATATCAGTGTTACTTCTTCTAAATCATATTTGCTAAAATGTACAATTTAATTCATTCCACATTCAAGGAGCAAGAATTACAAGAAAGTATGAGTATCAGCAGACAGGAATCATAGAAGGCCATCTTAGAGGCTGCCTGCCAAATCATTGTTTTAGCTCTCTGTGGATGAGATAAGGTTTTTAATCACACTTCTGAGCAAGTTTGAATCACTTGAGATCTTTTAAAGCAAACTGACCTTAGGGTTTGAACTGCTACTGAGCATATGGCTTTGGAGCCAATGTTCTGTCTACTCTTATAATCTCTTTTAGGCAAAAATGACCAACAGGGATCACATGGACACTTTGAAACCAATTTTCAGCAATAAATGAGATGTTCCTCCATTGTCATTTGGTATTTAATTTTGCAAAGGATAGTGCTAAGAGTGACCAAACTTTGTTGCTTTACAATCCTGAGCTTGGAGATTTTTTCCACCCAATTTTGTACTTTAAAAATGTTATTCAGTAGCCCTGGCTGGTGTAGCTCAGTGGTTTGAGTGCGGGCGTGTGAACCAGACAATCGCGGTTCGATTCCCAGTCAGGGCACATGCCTAGGTTGCAGGCCGGTTCCCTGCAGGCCAGTTCCCAGGAGGGGATGCACTAAAGGCAACCATACATTGATGTTTCTCTCCCTCTCTCCTTCCCTTCCCCTCTAAAGATAAATAAATAAAATCTTTAAAAAAATGTTATTCAGTATGTGCATAGGCATGCATTTTTTTTCATTGGTTTTCTTGTGAACTATAAGCTGTCAATCATTGCAATCTGCTTATACATGCCTTTCATCAGCTCAAGGAAACCTTTTCCCCCTATGTCTTTGATTATTGCTACTTTTGTTTTATTTCATTATTTTCTGCAGATACACCTTTCAGCCTCAACTTGGTAGCTCTTGCTTCTTTCTGCTTAGTTTTTTCTTTGTTCCAAGAAAACTTCTATACCCATAACTACATGATTGATGTGAGTTTTTATATCAGTGATTCTGCTGTTCCTTCAGTGAAAATTTTAAAGATTTTAAGTCTAGTAATCTGGCTTTATTGTCCTTGCAATTGTTTTCATTTTATTGCTATCCTTTTAATTTCATACTTTTTATTTTTTCACTTTAGTCTTTCTTTTCCTTAAGATTATTTGTTCCTATTGATAGTTACCTTGTCTTCTTGCCCTTTATTAAAGATACCAAATATTTTCCTAAAATCTTTCTTTGTCTTTATCTCTTTTCCTGCGAATTATTTTCTCATTTTTGGTTTTCTTTTTATCATCAACTAAGGTTCCAGACTCAGTATTTTGGAATAAATAAGGAAACTAAATTATACTTTATATAAACTGAGACTGAATTGCTTTATTTTTTAATATTAAATGTATTGAGGTAACATTGGTTAATAACATATACGTGTCAGGTATACAATTATAATACATCATCTGTATGTTGCATTGTAGGCTTACTACCCAAAATCTAATCTCTTATATCACCATGTACTTTATCCCTTCCCTTTACCTCTTCGTCATCCCCCTAAGCCCATCCCCGGCCAGCAACCACCATACTGTTTCCTGTGTCTATGAGTTTTTTTGTTTGTTGCTTTCTGTTATATATCACACATTTGAGTGAAATAATATGGTTCTTGTCCTCTTCTGTCTTACATATTTAAGTTAGTATCCATGCTGTTGCAAATGGCAGTATTTCATCATTTATTTCATCATAGCTGAGTAAGTATTTCGTTGTATATATTTACCACATCTTCTGTATTCAATCATCAGTCAGAGGACACTTAGATTCTTTCCATGTCTTAGCTACTGTGAATAACACAGCAGTACACTTATCTTTACAAATAAGTGTTTTCAAGTTTTTTTGGTAGATACCCAGAAAAGGGATCACTGTGTCATATGAAAACCCTATTCTTTTTTTAAAAAGATTTAAAAAATTACTTCATTGTTGTTCAATTACACTTTTCTGTATTTTCTCCCCATTCCTCCCCTCACCCCAGCCAAACCAACCTCCCTCCCTTGCTTCCAAACCCCCCCCCCTTGGTTTTGTCCATGTGTCCTTTATAATATCTCCTAAAAATCCTTCTCTTGACAAAAAAAAAAAAAAGCAAACAAAATACAACTAAAGACCTTCAATCTAAGAACATTCTAACTCTCAGGAAAACACTATTCTTAATTACTGGAGGAAAATTCATACTGTTTTCCATAGTTGCTGCACCAATTTACATTCCCACCAGCAGTGTAGAGGTTCCCTTTTTTCTACATCTTCTCCAACATTTATTTCTTGTCTTATTGATGATAGCGATTTTAACATGGATAGGGGAGTATCTCATTTGATTTTTATTTTCATTTCCCTTATTGCTAATGAAGTTGAATATCTTTCCGTATATCTGTTGGCCATCTGTATGTCTTTTGGGGAAAAGTATATGTTCAGTTTCCCTGTCCATTTTTAACTGAATTATTGTTATTGTTGATTTGTATTAGTTCTTTATATATTTTGGATATTAGCCCCTTATCAGTAGTATCATTTACAAATATCTTCTTCATTCTGTTGAGGGTATTTTTGTTTTGTTCATGATTTGTTTTGCTGTGCAGAAGCTTTTTAGTTAGATGTAGTCCTATTCATTTATTTTTGCTTTTACTTCCTTTGTTAAGGTCCATTAATTTAATACCTTTGATTTCTTCTATGTATTTTATTGTTTTAGGTCTTACAGCCAAGTCTTTAATCATTTAGAGTTTCTTTTTGTATATAGTGTTAGATAGCAGTTGAGTTTCATTCTTTTGCATGTGGCTTTCTAGTTTTCCTAACACCGCTTATAAGAATGGTAGCTGATTCTTGAATGGATATTTTCTGAGTATATTTAAAAAACTAAATTCAGCCCTGGCTGGTGTAGCTCAGTGGATTGAGTGCGGGCTGTGAACCAAAGGGTTGAAGTTCGATTCTCCATCAGGGCATATGCCTCGGTTAAGGGCCAGGTCCCCCCCTGGGTTGTGGGGGCCATGTGAGAGGCAATACATATTGATGTTTCTCTCCCTCTCTTTCTCCTTCCCTTTCCCTTTCTCTAAAAATAAAAAGAAAAATAAAATATTAAAAACAAACTAAATTCAATGGCCTATCTCGTTTTGTCTTCCTTTCAGTTCCCATCTACTCTCCTCCAGGATCCTTTATGGTTTAAACAACTAGAACAATCTGGGAGTTGCCAGATCAGCTGTGTGGAGTCCTAATTTTGGCCTAAGTAGGCTCTCAACCTCTTGAGTATTTACCACTTTGGGTACCTCACTTTTAATCTCTGAGAAACAGGTTGAACTGTTCCACTGGGTTGTTTCACATGAACTCCAAAAAGTAGCAGAAAAGTAGTGCTGTTTTTGCTTCCTGAATTCTAAAATTAGTTTCTGTGGAAATGATTTAGTTGTTGCTAACAGTATTATCAAGTCTTGTGTGACACAGTAGCAAGTACACATCAGCTGTTAAGAAACAAAGATCTTGCTTTCCTACTGGAGACATATGGTTACAACCACAACAACAATGACAAAAAGTACCAAAAGGATATTTTGCATACAGATTTCAGAGAGTTAGTTTAAAGTAATTTATTACTAACTTTTTCTTGAAGTATCAATATCTCATAAACACTGAATAACATTGAGCTGATTTTTAAAAATTATGCTAAATTAAGATAGTAGTTACTTTAGCATCAGGGAGATGGGCAGAGTATATTAGGAAGTCAGAAGTATAATCTTTTGCTGTTGTTGTTTCTGAAAATAAAAAATATAAGAAGAGTTCAGGCAAAAATAATATTTATAACTGTAGTGCAGCTCACAAGCTTGTACATCCTATAAGGAAAAATGCTCCTTGTTAGCTGCCAAAATCTGCCATACAATCTGTCTTGTAGTTATTACATTTCGATGTGCCTTTGACAAGCTTTAGCACACAAAAACTCAACACCTCCTCCTGAATCCCCCCCAGTACCAACAAGATCATGGAGAGATGAGGCCTGTTCTTGGGTTTTTATTATTCACATAGCTGGAATGTTTATAAACAGAACAGAGTATAAGGGGAGCAAATGCTTGACCACATCAAGCAGCTCCCTGTCTTGCATGGTATTTAAATATCAGCTCTATGTTGCCCTGTACTTTGTGCTTCACACAAAGACCCAAATTCAGTGCCTGAAAACTGTCCTTGGGGCTTTTAAAATGATGGCAAACAACTCTCTTTTCTTTTCATAATTCTGATGCATTGTTCCACCACTTTGGGTCTGTAGCATGTGGAATTATTGCAGTCATCTTTAGATGTCCCCCTGATCTGCTTGGTCCCAGCAACAGCTGCTCTCAGTCCCCTAATCCATCCTCACAGATTTATTCCTGCACCCAGACTCAAGTGGGGAATATAGAAAAGATTCAATATTACTATTAATATCATGAAATATATTATAAACCTCAGAACAATTTAAAGAAAATAAAAATAAACAATGTCATATAGTTATATCTTCCCTCTGTCTTTTTTCCATTTACTGGTATTAGTGTGATATAAATGTTCTGGCTGAGTTTATTTTGAAAGGTCATGACCTGCTCCTCAGAAGTAAAATGTTGCTTTCAGTATCATTCTTAGCTACACTAAACCTTTTCACTGCAAATTAGCACTATTTACTATATTCTGCACAAAGTATTAATTTGCAAAGTTGTCCATTAGTACACCTGAATGTTAGAAAGAGATTGGCTACAAAGGCTATGACACACTATGGCCCAGGAGTTACTATAACCCCAGGGCCTACGATTGTCCAGATTTTAATGAATCAAGATGATTATAATATGCTACTATTGACTATTCTTGGTGGGGCTCATGGGGGGGCAGTGGTAAAATCATAAGGTATAATTTACTACAATTATATATGTCAGGAGACACGTTTCATGAAATGCCTTTAACTTTAATGATAAACTTCTCTGAGATAGCCAAAGGACAGTACTTTCAAATGCATGTATATGTTTAATCTCTTGCACTTTACTACTGAATTTTTTAAATTAATTTATTTTTAGAGAGAGAGGGGAAGGGAGGGAAAAAGAAAGGGAAAGAAACGTCAATGCAATTGGTTGCCTCTCGCGCTCACCCAAACAGGGGACCTGACCTGCAACCCAGGCATGTGCCCCAACTGGGAATCGAACTAGTGACCTTTTGGTTCAGAGATTAGCATTCAATCCACTGAGGCACACCAACCAGGGCACCAATGACATTTTAAGTTGTAGAGTATGTACAGCTTCCTGTCTCATTATATTTGCCAAAAATATATTGCTTTTAGAAAAATAAGTTTAAAAAGAATAGACTGAAGAAAGAAAGAGAAAGTCAAGAGAGTTAACATTTGTAAAATGCTTTCTATATCAAGACAGTTTCCTAATTGTTAGGTGTTTTACATATATTGTAAAATTTAATATAATAATTGGAACACAGGTCTCCTCAAAGTAAGAGTTATTCTCATTTCCCAGATGTGAAAAAGATAAAGGAAGATTAAATAATAGTCCTACTTACACAGCTTGTAAATTAAAGTCTAGCTAGGTCAATCTGATGCCCAAACCAGGCTTCTCACAGCACCTTTTCTTTTTAAAGAAACTGTAGGTCTGAACACAGATTTGGTGCTACCACACTCAGTCTCCCAGGCAAATATGTTCCCCAAAGGGATGTTTGCAAATTTGCCTCAGTTAATCAAAAAGTGACAGAAATTGTTTATTGATATACTACTAACAATTCTTGTTGAAATAAGGAGCAAGTATATTCACTAGCTAGAGGTGGCCTGTTTGCATTTGAGAATAGCTGAAATTCCTAAGTTATTCTTCCTTGTTTTCAAAAGGTAATTAAACCAACTGTCCTAAGAAAACTCTTCTTTCTGTTTCACACATAACCAATTCCAGATGTGGAACTATTTCACTGCAATAATCAGTTAGTGTTTAACTTTGACTGATTTGACCTTTCTTAAAAGCTACTCCTCTTTCAAACTCATTTAGATGCTAATTTCCAGACTGAGATCAAGTTTAGATCATAAAGTGAGGAATGTCTGAAAACTGAAAATACCAATTTAATATTACACACTGGTCTCAAAACATTAAAAGGGGAAGGGAATGAAGAAGTGGTGATCTCTCAAGAGCCAAAGATCCAACCTCATTCTGGTGTCTTCCTGTAGCTTAGTCCCTCTTCCAGGGCAAGACCCTCAACTGGGGCTTTCTTGGCTTGGAGTCATTTTGCTGCAGTTAACATTTAGTTCACACATCATTAGGCGAAACCCAGGTTACAAAGATACACTGTGCTTGTCATAGCAGAAGTATGCTGCACACACCTGCAGTTTGAAGTTTTAGTTGAGGGAATAGACTAAAGTGAATAAAAAGATTGAAACAATTTACTTTTTTGAAACTCCACCTGCTGTGGTATATTTTTGTTGGATGGGATAACTAGAGGTGTGTTTATGGCTTTAGGGAAAGGATACATTAGGGGTTACATAGTTTTAAGGCTTTTTTTCTTTAAAGCTATAAATCAAATTTCCATGAAAACTTGTATGTATATAACTGTTATAAATTTTGTGTATGTAAACATGTATGTATTATACTTTTATGGGTCAGGGAGGAATAATTTCCTTTGTTGTTGTTAGCACAGGAATGATTTGTTCATGGTAGTAGTGTGTCAGTACCATATATGTGTTATATTTGACATTGACAAAAAGGTCAGAATAAAAATTAGCCTACCATCCTCATAAACTTACAGTTGTTTGATTTTGCTTTAAGTGTCTTTCAGGAGAACATATTCTACATGAAGTGTTCAGTGAGTCCCTGTTACGTTTAATTAGTAATCTCATGAAGTTGATTTCATAATCCTCATTTTCCAGATGAAGAACCTAAGGTCAAAGAAGATAAATGACTTGCGAAGCCCTGGTAGCTAGCTCTTAAGTGATAATGCCAGGATGAGACATTCAGTCTATGTCTCATGTGTCTAATAGATTGGCACAACAGACTGGTGTCAGTCTATTGACACCAAATGCAGTGGTTTGTGACTATACAATGGTGCCACTATTAAAAACTCAAAAGCCCCAAATTACAGTCAAATACATTATCCCTCTATGAATATATATCATGCTTTTAGTTAATCTACCCATTTCTATTTATGACTTCTAGATATTCTTTCTATGTGACATTTCTATTATTAACCTCTGAATATTTACAACTCAGAATAACTATATGAAGTATATTTAACCTCTACACTGTACTGAGAAGTCACCACTTATTGAGATAGAAACATGAAATAGTCTTGAGTTTTACCAATTAATGTTTTCAACTATTATGTTGCATCCCTTGCACCCTTATCTCTTAATATCATATTGGGATGGCTCCAGATATTTCTAGTTATTTTAATATTAGACCTAATATTAGTTGAATCCTATGCTCAATTTAAAACCCTTTCTTTTCCCTACCAAAGGGTAAATTTCTTCCTTGGCATGGAGCAGTGTGTGGACTGGCTCCAGATTACCTTCTTTCAATTCTCTTCAAGACTTAGATACTTATCTATGGGGGGTAAAAATAGCAAGGCAGGCATTTTCTATTTTTCAACTTTGTTCAGGTATAATTGACAAAATTGTAATATATTTTAAGTGTACAATGTGGTGACTTGATAATATGTATATGTCGTGAAAGAATTCTCACTGTTGAGTTTTTACACTTCCATCACCTCATATATTTACATTTTTTCTCACTCATCACCTCTATTCTTTCCTTCTCCTTACATGCATTGAACTAATAATGAAGCCAACAACTCACCTCTTAGTCCTTTCCTTATTGGAACTAAAAGGGGGTTGTAGGGTAATGGTTGGTGGGTAGTAGGAACACTACAATTAGTAATTTTTGGAAAGGTCTCTGGCTTTAATTATGAGGCACGTAGTGATAGAAGATATTGGTAAAAGTAGAAATTTTAGCTGCTATAATAAATAAACCCTGAAATTTTAGTGGCTTATTTAAAATACATTTATATTGTTCTCACATAAAGTCTCTGAACCAGGATAGTAGCTCTGCATAGTCATTGAGGCTGAGAGAAAAGGCTGTGCCATATTTGAGGCCTGCAAAACCACCTTGACCGTGACATCTAACCAGTGAAAGGGATAAAATAGAAAGCATGGGAAGTGTTTGTGGGCTAAGCCTGACTTCCTCATCACTCCTATTAACATTTCATTGACCAGAACTTAGTCACACCTAATTCACGCTCCCCTCTAATTTCAAAAGAAAGGTGAGAGAGAAGACAGCTGGTTGGGAGGCTGCTTCTCATTCTGCACTAAGAAAGAAGAACGTGAACTTTTGGTAGACAACTGACCATTGTGTCATGGTATGACATTCACAAATGTAACATGGCATACATGTCAAGCAGTCATGCTTGAGGAGAGCAGTCACATGAGCCTAGTGCTCTGAGAGTGAGCCCCTTCCTGCAGGTATTGGGCCTCAATGCCTGAGCATCCACAAGGTGCTCCTGAGCTTGCTAGTCACTGAGTGCACAGACTGAAGGCAAGTCCCATCAGTCTTCACAGACTTAGTCGCCTTCAGAGCTCCCCACTTCCACTGCTTGGTCATACCCATTTGCCACCTTCTACTCAATCTTCAAACCTCTTCATCATGATCTCTCATCATCAACCTCCTTACAGTCTCAACCTTTTCTTGGAACATTCCCTTCACTCTCATTCTCTAGCTACAATCCAAATTGGCTCTCATCTGAGAACATTGCCTCTCCTACAGTCCTCTCCAATCCTAGCTGTATTTTCTTCCTGCCCCACCTATCTCAAGGCTGGAAGTTCAGGCAGTTATCATTTTCCCCATTTTCTGCTTCTAAATTGTCTTTCCTTATTCTATCTTTGACATGCATGTCGGTAGACTTTACTACTCTTAACCCTTCTTATCATCTATTTAACTCTTGACTGTTTTTCCTTTCCTTCTAGCAATTTCCACATTCACATAAACAATTCAAACAACACCCAGGCTCTTGGTTCTCTGACATTTTTCACTTGGATATTGGCAACTCACTTAGTGGAAAAAGTGATGTGCCACCTAAGAAAACTTGATTTGATAAAGACAATCCAGAATGACCATCACCTATATATTTGTAACTCATTTATTTTAGTTCTACCTTTCCAAGAATTCTCCTACTAATCTTAACTGTGTCTCTTTTCAACTATTCATCATTCTCCTTGTGCTCTCACTTCCCTGTCTACTGACCTGCATTGCATTGCTCAGCACTATAACTGTCCTTGCAATCTCATGTTCCTTGCTTCTGTCTCTTTTGATTGTACTTGACTGGTAAACAACTACAATGTTTTATAACACACCTGTATCTGTGCAGCTGAACATTGGTAATGAAAAAACATACAACTTTGCTAACTGTACTCACTTCAAATTTTTGACCAAAAAGCTCAAGTGGGTAGTAGTCTTGGTTTCCATATGTAGAAAGCAGAAAGATTTTAGTACTTTAACTAACATAATATCTAAATAATGAGATAAATAATTGCATACTAGTTTATCTTCATACTATAGTGATTATCTTTATACTAGAGATAAATAAATTATTAATCTTATTGCTTTTGTTTGTTTAGTTTTAGTTAATTGAGGATAATTCTTTAAAAATACAATTAGTTTTACTTCTTATAATGAGTGTAATATATATTACAAAAATTTTGGAAAATTTGTGAAAAAAGAAAGTTATGTAGAAGTATTACTTACTTTTAAAGAAAGTTATTTCTTACTTTCTGATGTAATATTTATTTGTGTCTGGTTACTTAAATGTCCTCCCTCTAAGTCTCTCTTGGAAGTCAGTGAGTAGAGTATTCTCCTTTACACATATTCTTAAATTAATCCATACCATAGTCATGACCAGTATCCCTTTTCTAGTGCTCTGTTCATCAGCTGCTTCCCTCTGGTAGTGTCAAGGCCATTTACCTTGGAAAAGAAGGGCTTCAGTTTCACCCAGTCTGAAACATAGGAAAAATATCAGGTAGAAATAGGACTCATAGACCAGCAGTATCAGAATCACTTGGAGGCTTGTTAAAAATGCAAATTATCAATCCTTATCTGTTTTATATTGAATTTTATACCGTTGTATATACAGTTCTAACCTCCAGTACTTCAGAATGGACCTTATTTGGAAATAGGGTCTTTACAGAGGTAATCAAGATCAAATAAGGTCATTAGGGTGGGCCCTAATTTAATATGACTTGTATCCTTATAAAAAAGGGAAATTTGGACACAGAGAAACATGCATAGAGGGAAGATGTTATCTACAAGCCAAGTAGAGAGGCCTAGAACAAATCCTTCCATCAAAACACTCAGAAAGAACAAACCCTGCAATATCTTGATTTTAAATTTGTAAACTCCAAAATTTTGAATAAATTTTTTCTGTTAAGCCACCCAGCTTGTGATACTTTGTTAAAGTAGCCCTAGCAAACTAATACCCACTATGAGGCTGTGAGTCAGAGTCTGCATTTTAACAAAATTGTCAAGTGATTTTAATGTGTGTTCAACTTTGGAAACATGTAGTTAGAATACTTTAAAGAGCAAGTAAGGGATAACCAAACTCAAATAGTCATCAACACTACAGAGGATGGTTACAGTGGCTCGAAACCCTGGAGGCAGGTTAGAATCATCTGGAGAGATTTTAAAAAATACCAGGGGCCTAGTGCAGAACACTTATATAAAGACACTTTTGGATAAGATATCAGTAAGTTTCCCAGAAGAATCTAATGGACAGTCAAGAGGAGAACTACTAATTTATTGACTTAAGTAACTGAAAAAACCTGCATAATGTGGGCCCTGGGTGTGGTGCTTTAGAATTAAAGCTTTGACTTTGACTCTGTGCTCTTCATAAGTTTTATTTTTTCTGTTCTCAGATGACATATTCAAGGTCACATTAACTGCTGTTGATGACAGCAGTTAAGGCTATATGTTTTGTCAGTCACCTCTAGAGAAGAGGGAGGGTGCTTTGCTTTAGCCTGACTGTGCCTGCTTATGGCTTTGATTGCTCCTGTGCTATAGCTAAGGCCCAGGGATAAGAAGGAGCTGAAATATTTGAGCCTGGTTTATGTTGCCTGTCCCAAATAAATAATGATTATGAGGGCAGAGAGGCAACTCTGATTGGCTTAGGCCAAAGGAGGCTAACTTCTTAAGATAGAAGTGTAATCATTCCCCTCCAAACTGCTGGGCTTCCATGAAGTGGGAGAGGGTTATATAAAATCATTTGATTTTAATTCAATCCATTTTAATGTTCCATGTGCCAATTAATATGTAAGTACAGTAAATAGGAAGAAAGGAAAGAAGGAAGGGAAGGAGAGACTTTTCTGAAGTAGAGTTAAATAAAGCAAGCTAAACAAAAAGTTTCAATAAGATAGAGTCTCGTAACATAATACTCAAATTGTACAGGTTTCCATCACTTATTATACCAAAACTGTACTATTTCAAATTAGATGCCAAAACTGAAATGACAGTGAAATGCTAGAATTATCCAACTAATATTTAAAGGAGTCATCATTAAAATGCTTGAACAAGCAATCATGAATATGCTTGAAACAAATGAAAAATAGGAAGTCTAAGCAAAGAAAGAGAAATTTTCAATAAAGACATAGAAGATAAAAAAAACCAAGTGGATATTTTAGATCTGAAAATGCAATAATAATAATTAATAATAATAATAGTAAACTGAAAAACTCAGTGGATATATTCAACAGCAGAGTGGAGGAAACAGAAAAGAGAATCAGTAAACTTTAAAACAGAAAAAAAGGTAGACTGGAGAAAAAAAAAAAAGGACCCATGAGTACTAACACTCTTGTTATTGGCATCCTGAAAGACAGAGTAAAAAAAGTGGGTTGAAAAAGTACTGGAAGAAGCCCTGGCTGGTGTAGCTCAGTGGACTGAGCACGGGCTTGTGAACCACACGATTGCGGTTCGATTCCCAGTTAGGGCACATGCCTTGGTTGTAGGTCAGTTCCCAGCAGGGGCCAGTTTCCAGCAGGGGACACACCAGAAGCAACAATACATTGATGTTTCTTCTCCTCTCTCCTTCTCTCCCTTCTAAAGATAAATAAGTAAAATTTAAAAAAAAAAGAAAAAGTACTGGAAGAAGTAATGACTAAAACCCCCAAGTTTTGCCAGAGATATAAGAAGCTGAAGAAATAATGAAGAAAAATCCAAAGAAATCTGTCAAACACACAGCATTATTCTGAAAATTTCTGAAGACTAAAGACCTAGAAAACATTTTAAAACTAGCCAGAGAAAATGACACTTTATCTATAAAGAAAAAAAGCAATTCAAATGTCAGCAGATTGCTCTTCAGAAATCATGGAGGCCAACAAAAAGTGGTGCAATATTTTTCAAGTGCTGAAAGAAAAGAATTGTCAACCTAGAACCCTATGAAAAGCAAAAATGCACTTCAGGAATAAAGGGAAAATGAAGATATTCTCAGGTGAAAGAAAAGTAAGACAATCTGACACTAGTAGACCTATTCTAAAATAATGGCACAAGGAAAATCTCTAATGGAAAGGAAAGGATAGTAGAAGGAATGTTGGAACATAAGGGGGTAAAAAGCACAGTGAGTAGAAATATGAGTACATATAATAGAATTTTCTTTTCTTAAATTTTCTAAATTATGCTTGCAAGTTTAAACAAAAATATCAGACATTGTCTGATGTAGTTCTAGTATATGTAGAGGAACTATTTAAGATAATTACAAACAAGGAAGCATAAAGATATCTAAAGGGTGGTAACTTTTCTATATGTCACTTAAACTAGTAAAATGACAAGGCTAGTGGACAGTTATAAAATATGTATATATAATGTAATACTTAGAGCAATCACTTAAAAAACTACATACAGAGATACAGTTAAAAAATCCTATACCTAAACAACAATAGAAATTTTTTATCAATAACATATACTTCATTTTTAAAATTTATTTAATTATTTCTCAATTACAGCATTCTGTCTTTTACTCCCATCCCAGCTCACCCCCCATGCCTCCTCCCTCCCTCCCATTTCCACCCCCCTTAGTTTTTGTCCATGTGTCCTTTATACTTGTTCCTGTAAATCCTTCCCCTTTTTCCCCTGAAATTCCCTCCCCTCTCCCCTCTGGTTGCTGTCCCCTTGTTCTCTGTTTCAGTGTCCCTGCTTTTGTTTTGCTTGCTTGTTTGTTTGCTGTCTAGCTTCCTGTTAAAGGTGAGATCATATGATATTTGTCTTTCATCACCTGGCTTATTTCACTCAGCACAATGCTTTCCAGTTCTATCCAAGCTGTTGCAAAGGGTAGGAGCTCATTCTTTCTTTCTGCTGTATAGAATTCCATTTCTATGTATATGTACCATATGTATATGTACCATAATTTTTTGATCCATTCATTTACTGAAGGGCACCTAAGTTGCTTCCAGCTCTTGGCTATTGTAAATTATGCTGCTATGAACATTAGAGTGAATAGGTTCTTTTGGATTGGTGTTTTAGGGTTCTTAGGATATAGTCCCAGCAAAGGCATTGCTGGGTCATAAGGCAGGTCCACTTTTAGTTTTCTTAGAAATTTCCATACTGTTTTCCATAATGGTTGTACCAGTCTGCAATCCCACCAAACAGTGAACTAGGGACACCTTTTCCCCATGGCCTCTCCAACATTTGTTGTTTGTTGCTTGTTGCTTTGTTTATGACAGCCATTCTGACTAGTGTAAAGCGGAATCTCATTGTGGTTTTAATTTGCATCTCTCTGATAGCTAATGATATTGAGCATCTCTTCATGTGTCTCTGGATATTCTGTATGTCCTCTTTGGAGAAGTGTCTGTTCAAATCCTTTTCCCATTTTTTAATTGGGTTAGATGTCTTCCTAGAGTGGAGTTGTGTAAGTTCTTTGTATATTTTGGAGATTAAACCTTTGTCTGAGGTATCATTGGCAAATATGTTTTCCCATACAGTTGGTTGTCTTGCTAAATTAATACTGTTTTCTTTAGCCATGCAGAAGCTTCTTATTTTGATGAGATTCCATTTGTTTATTCTTTCCTTTATATTCCTTGCTCTAGGGGACATATCGGTAAAAATGTTGCTGTGTGGAATATCTGAGATTTTCTTGCCAATGTTCTCCTCTAGAACTTTAATGGTGTCACGGCTTATATTTAAGTCTTTTATCTACCTTGAATTTATTTTGGTGTATGGTGTAAGTCGGTGCTCAAATTTCATTTTTTTTTGCATGTAGCTGTCCAGTTCTCCCAGCACCATTTGTTGAAGAGGCTATCTTTACTCCATTTTATGTTACTGCCCCCTTTGTTGAATATTAATTGGCCATAGAGATTTGGGTTTATTTCTGGGCTCTGTGTTCTGTTCCATTGGTCTATGTGCCTGTTTTTATGCCAGTACCAAGCTGTTTTGAATACAGTGGCTTTGTAATACAGTTTGATATCAGGTATTGTGATCCCTCCTACTTTGTTCTTCTTTCTCAAAAGTGCAGCTGCTATCTGGGGTCGTTTATGGTTCCATATAAATTTTTGAAGTGTTTGTTCTATGTCTGTGAAATATGCCATTGGTACTTTAATAGGTATTGCATTGAATCTGTATATTGCTTTGGGTAGTATGGACATTTGATGATATTAATTCTTCTAATCCATGAACATGGTATATGTTTCCATTTGTTTCTGTCTTCCTAAATTTCTTTCTTCAGTGCTGTGTAGTTTTCTGCATACAGGTCTTTTACCTCGTTAGATAGGTTTATTCCCAGATATTTTATTTTTTGTTTTTGCTATATTGAATGGGATTTTTTCCTTGATTTCTGCTTCTGCTGATTTATTGTTAGTATATAAAAATGCCTTTGATTTCTAGATATTGATTTTGTAACCCGCTGTTTTGCCAAATTCATTAATTAGTTCGACCAGTTTTGGGGTAGAGTCTATAGGATTTTCCATGTACACTATCATGTCATCTGCAAACAGTGACAGTTTTGCTTCCTCCTTTCCTCTTTGGATGCCTTTTATTTCCTTTTCTTGCCTGATTGCTGTGCCTAAAGGTTCCAATACTATATTGAATAGAAGTGGTAAAAGTGGACATCCTTGTCTTGTTCCTGATCTTAGTGGAAAAACTTTTAGTTTTCGCCCATTGAGTATGATGTTGTCTGTAGGTCTCTCATATATGGCCTTTGTTATATTGAGGAATATTCCCTCTATTCCCACTTTGCTAAGTGTTTTTATCATAAATGGGTGTTGTACCTTATCAAAAGCTTTTTCTGTGTCTATTGATATGATCATGTGGTTTTTGTCTTTGCTTTTGTTTATGTGATGTATTACATTTACTGATTTGTGAATATTGAACCATCCTTGTATCCTGGGATGAATCCTACTTGGTCATGGTGTATAATCTTTTTGATATATTGTTGGATGCAATTTGCCTATATTTTGTTGAGAATTTTAGCATCTATGTCCATAAGCGATATTGGCCTGAAGTTATCTTTCTTTGTTGTGTCTCTATCTGGTTTTGGAATTAGGATGATGCTGGCTTCATAAAAAGAGTTTGGGAGTTTTCCATCCTTCTGGATTTTTTGGAATAGTCTTTGGAGAATAGGGGTTAGCTCTCCCTTAAATGCTTTGTAGAATTCTCCTGTGAAACCATCTGGTCCAGGGCTTTTGTATGATGGCAGTTTTTTTATTACTGCTTCAATTTCATTTACAGTTATTGGTCTATTCAGGTTTTCAGCTTCTTTTTCATTGAGTTTTGGAAGATTATATTTTTCTAGAAATGTGTCCATTTCCCCTAGGTTTTCAAATTTCTTGGCATACAGTTCTTCATAGTAGTTTCTTACAATCTTTTCTATTTCTGTGGTATCAGTTGTAATCTCTCCTCTTTCATTTCTGATTCTGTTTATTTGTGTCCACTCTCTTGTTTTCTTAATGAGCCTACTTAAAGGCTTGTCTATTTTGTTTATCTTTTCAAAGAACCAACTCCTGGATCCATTGATCCTTAGAATTGTGCTTTTTGTCTCTATGTCATTTATTTCTGCTCTGATCTTGGTTATTTCGTTTCTTCTACTTGCTCTGGGCTTTGTTGTTGTTCCTCGAGTTCTTGGAGGCGTAGGGTTAGGTTGTTTGTTTGAAATATTTCTATCTTCTTTAGGAAGGCCTGTATTGCTATATATTTCCCTCTCAGGACTGCCTTTGCTGTGTCCCATATGTTTTGGGTTGTTGTGAGATTGTTTTCATTTATTTCCAGAAACTTTTTTATTTCTTCCCTAATTTTGTTCTTGACCCATTCGTTGTTTAATAGCATACCATTCAGTCTCCATGTTTTTGGATACTTTGGGTTTTTTCCTTTGGAGTTGGTTTCCAATTTCAGTCCCTTGTGGTCAGAGAAGATGCTTGGTATGATTTCAATTTTGTTGAATTTGTTGAGGCTCCTTTTGTGTCCTATCATGTGATCTATCTTTGAGAATGTTCCATGTGCATTTGAAAAGAATGTGTATTTAGCTTTTTTGGCATGAAGGGCTCTATATATATCAGTTAAGGCCATTTTATCTAGGGTGTTGTTTAATGCCACAATATCTTTGTTGATATTTTGTTTGGAAGATCTGTCCATTTTTGACAGTGGGGTATTGAATTCCCCTACTATAATTGTGTTGCTTTCAATATCATTCTTAAAGTCCTCTAAGATTTTCTTGATATATTCAGGTACTCCTATGTTTGGTGCATATATATTTATGATGTTAATGTCTTCTTGGTGGATTCTTCCCTTGAGTATTATGAAGTGACCTTCTGGGTCTCTCTTTATGGCCCTTTATTTGAAGTCTATTTTGTCCGAAATGAGAATTGCTACCCCAGGTTTTTTTTTCTTGTCTGTTTGATTGGAAGATTTGTTCGAGCCTTTCATTTTTAGTCTGTGATGGTGTTTTGTCCTGAGGTGGGTCTCTTATAGGCAGCATATGCGTGTGTCATGCTTTCTTACCCATTGAGTTATTCTGTGTCTTTTGATTGAAGTATTTAATGCATTTACGTTTAAGGTTATTATTGATAGGAACTTATTCATTGCCATTTTCGTACCTATGTTCCTCTCTGTCTCCCTCTTTTCCTTCCTTTACTTAAAGCAGTCCTTTTAATATTTCCTGTAGGGCTGGTTTAGTGGAAGCATGTTCTTTTAGACTTCTTTTATTTAATTTTATTTTTTATTTTTATTTGATTATTTTTCAAGTACCGTTTGTTTTCTGTTTATTTTTTAGACTTCTTTTGCGTTGGAAGCTCTTTATTTGCCCTTTTATCTTGATTTAGAGCCTTGCTGGGTAAAGTACCCTGGGTTTTAGGCCTCTGGTTCTCATTACTTAGAATATTTCTTGCCATTCTCTTCTTGCTTGGAGTGTTTCCATTGAGAAGTCAGCAGCTAACCTTATTGGGGCTCCTTTTTGTAATACTTCCTTTTTCTCCCTTGTTGACTTTAAGATTCTCTCTTTGTCTTGGAATTTTGCCATTTTAATGATGATGTGTCTTGAAGTGGGCCTCTTTGGATTCCTCTTGATTGGGACTCTGCTTTTCTTGTATTTGTGTGACGTTTTCTGTCATCAAATTGGGGAAATTTTCTCTCATTACTCTTTCAAATAGGTTTTCTATCCCTGTTCTTCTTCTTTGCCTTCTGGTATTCTTATTCTGGGGCATATTATTACTTTTCATATTGTCTTGCATTTCTCTTAATCCCTGTTCATTCTTTCTGAGCCTCTTTTCCTTTTTCTGTTTTTTTCTGTGAGATGTTTTCTACTTTGTCCTCCAACTCACTGATCCAATCTTCTGTACCATTGACTCTAGTTTTAATACTTTCTACTGTGTTTTTGAATTCAAAATTGTATTCTTCATTTCCTCTTGTCCCTTGCCAATAGTTTCCATTTCCATTTTCATGTTGACATAGTTTGCAGTGATATGATTGTAGCTCCCCTGTAGTTTCTGGTAGCTCACTCTGAGCTCTTTGAACTTCCTGATAACCAGAGCTTTGAATTCAATATCTGATAGTTGCCTTGCCTCTTTTTCATCTAACATTCTTTCTGAGGGTTCCTCCTTTCCTTTCATTTGGGGATTGTTTCTTCATCTTCCCATTGTTTCTGAGACTCTTCTTGTTAGTCTTGGCTTCTTAGATTGATCTGTTCTGACTCCCTGGGTTTATGGTGTGAATTTCTGTGGTGGAATTCCTGTGAAATTCAGTGGTGCAGTCTCTTTAGGTTATCCTGTCATCCTCTGCTTCCACCTACTCAAATTGCAGCAACTTGTGGCTTATCTCCACAAAGTGAAATTTGTCTCTCTGACTCTACTGTTGGGAAGCCTCTTCTATGCGTCCAGCTCTGGTCTTTTCATATTTTCAAGTTGTTTGTGTCTTGTCTGGTTCCTCTGTGACCATCAAGTCTGTTCCCTTATTTTCATATATGCTGAGCAACTGCTGGGTTCCTGGCTTCTTCTCCATCGATCAGACAGGATTCTCTTCCTTGTGTACAAGGAACTGGAATCTGCCCCATCCTACTCCATTGCCAACTTGCCTCTCCTAGTGTTTTTTACCCAAGTTAACATTTTCATTCTTTTGTGTATAACTTTGTTGCACACTTGTAGGATGAATTTATTTTGAATTAAGTGACATGTATCTAATGTATATAAATGACTAAATTTCATTTTTTTTGTAAGTACCATTCACCTAATGTTGACTTTCACTTTAAGTTTTAACTTTTATTTTTTAAAAATACTTTATGGCATTAAGTTTGTATAAAATTAAGAAAATATTGCTAAGCAAATTAATTTAGACACCTCCACAAGTAATGTAAATCTTTTTCTATTTTGTCTTTTTAACTTAAATTCACACTTTGATCATTTGCTAATTGTAGATTTGAAACCTGCTATTTATACAAAAATGACCATTAATAACAGGACTTTGTACATTTCCTTAACAATGGAATTTTTAAAGTATTCAAGTAACTCACAGGGAGTCAGTGAAAACAGTGAGAGGCACAAAATAAAATGATAGTCTCAAGTCCTAATATAGAAAAGATTACAATATAGGTAAATAGTCAAATATGCCAATTAAAAGATAAAGATTAGCAGAGCAGATTAAAAAAACATGAAAACATGACTCACCTGTATGCTATCTATAAGACAGTCACCTCAAATATAATTAAATTGGTACATTGAAAGCAAATGAATGGAAAAAGGTATATCCTTAATACATTAATCCAAAGAAAGTGGGTGCATCATATTAATGTATGATGCAGTGGACTTCAGAGAAAAGCTAATTATCAACACAGAGGTGGATTGTATCATAATAAGAGAGTAAATCCACCAAGACGAGCTAAAAGCTTTTAAATGTGGACAAAGCCAACAGAGTGCAAAATTTGTGAATCAAAAGTGATAAAACTGAAAGAGAAATATTCAAATCCACAGTTATTGTTGCAGATTTCAATATATTTTCTTTTTATGAATAAAGAATGGAATGAATAACCAGACAGAAATCAACAAGGAAATACAAGTACTCAAAAATACCATCAATAGGATGTGACTGACATCCAGTAATAGCCGAGTAGATTTTTTTCTGTATGTCCACAGAACATATTTTATTGTAGACCATTCCCCGGTTCACAGGAAAAAAACTCAACAAATTTAAAATAATTTAAATCACAGAGTGCACTTTCTTACCACAATGGAATAAAGCAAGAAACCAACAGCAGAAAGATAATATAAAAATGTTCAAACACTAGGAAATGGAATAATACATGTTTAAATAATCCACGGATAAAAGGGGAAGTATCAAAGGAATTAAAATAATGAAATTGAGTGAAAATGAAAATACAACGTATCAAAATGTGTAGGATACACCTAACTCTGCACTGAGAGGGAAATTTTCAGCATTAAATGCAAACCTCAAAAAAGAGGAAAAGTCTCAAATCGGTACATACCTACCTTAAGAACTTGGGGGGGGGCAAAATAAATCAGATGCAAACGGAAGGAAGGAATTAATAAATATAAGGGCAGAAATCAATTAAATTGAAAATAAAATAGCCAACAGAGAAAATCAATGAAACAAAGAGTTGGTTCTATGAAAAGATTGCTAAAATTGACAACCTCTACAAAAACTGACAAAGATGAAAAGAAAGAAGACAAATGACAAATATCAGGAATGAAACTGAAAATATCACTATAGACCCTGCAGACATCAAAGGATAATAAAGGGATACTATAAATGACGTCTTGCATATAAATTTGATATATTAGATGGAATGGACTACTCCTTCAATAAACACAAATTACCACAATTCACCCAATATGACTGGTGGTTGACAGTAGGAAGGGTTTCTGTGGGCTTGGTGAAAAAGGTAAAAGGATTTGGAAGTACAAATTGGTAGTTATGAAATAGTCACAGAAATGTAAATTACAGGATAAGGATATAGTCAATAATATCATAATAACTATTTATAGAGCCAGGTGAATACTTGAAATATCTGGAGAACCAATATGTAAAATGCGTGATTATCTAACCACTATGCTGTACATCTGAAACAAATATATTGAATATAAACTGTAGTTGAAAAATAAAACAAATATGTAATTTGAATAGCCCTATAACTATTAATGAAATTGAAGTCACAATTTTAAAACTCCCTGAGGAAATTATTTTTAAATTAACACTAATTCTACATAATCTATTCTAGGAATTAAAAGGGGATAGTGCACATCTCAGTTTATTTTATGACACTACTATACTCTTCCTGTATAGGAAAATGGAGATATTCCTATGCTGAGTCTTTAATTCTTAGATTAACATGAGACCCACCATATTAACAGGCTAAAGAACAATCGTATAATCCTATCAATCCATGAAGAAAAAATATATAACAAAAATTTTAAACAATTCATGATAAAAACCTCAGAAAAATAAGAGTACAGGAAAATTTTATCAACTTAAGAGCATTGCAGAATCCTATGAGTTCTAGTCATTGCAATAAGGCAATAAAAGGAGATGAAAGGCATATAGAATGGAAAAGAAGAAAATAAAAGTCATTGTTTGCAGATGACATAACTGACTATGTAGTCATAACTGACTATGCAGAAAACTCAGAGCTAAAAAGTGAGTTCAGCAAGGTAGCAGAATGCACATTAACCAAACCCAAATTAATTGCGTTTCTATATACTGACAATGAACTTGTGATCTTGTTTTTTATTTGGTAAATATAAAATAAATATTGTACCACTTACAATCTCTCAAACATAAAAATGAAATACTTAAATGTAAATCTAACAAAACATGTATGGGATTTGTGTTCTATTCTGATGAAGGAAATCAAACATTTAAAGAAATGTAGAGACATGAAAAGGATGTCACTTGTCTCAATATTGATATGTAGGTTTAATGCAATTTCTATCAGAATTCTAGCAAGACACAGACATGCTTATTCTAAATTTTATAGATGAAGACACAGGATCTAGACTAGCTAAAACAATTTTGAAATAGAATAAAGTGGGAGAAATTAGTGTATTCAATATCAAGACATTATATAGCTACGGTAATTGAAGGACAGATAGACAACTAGAGCAATGGAGAAGAGAAAACCCAGAAATAGGCTCAGCTGATTTTTAACAAATGTGCAAAAGTAATTCAATAAAAAGAGATTAAATTCAATAAAAGAAAGATACCTATGCAATAAATGGTGCGGGAGAAATTGCATATCCATAGGAAAAAAACAACAAAATAAACCTAAGTTTTATACCTTCTACAAAAATTAATTCAAAATGTATCACAGACTTAAATGTGAAACATAAAACTATAAACTGTTTAGAACAAAGATAAGAAATTTTGGGGATCTAGGACTAGGAAAAGAGCCCTTAGACTTGACACCAAAGCACAATCCATGAAAGAAGAAATAATAAATAGAATTTTGTCAAAATTAAGAACTTTTCTCTGTGAAGTACCCTGTTAAGAGGATGAAAATGCAAACTACAGAATGGGGAAAAAAAGATGTCTGCAATACATGTATCTGAGAAAAGACTAGTACCCCTAGTTAAAAAAAAATAATACCGCAGTAAAAAATCTGATTAGAAAATGGGCAAAAGACATGAACAGATATTTCTTCTAAATGATACACAAATGACATGGAAAGATGTTCAACATCTTTACCCACTAGGGCAGTGATTTTCAACTGGTGTGCCACAAGGACTTTTAAAACATGCAATATGACCTCTTTTATATTATCAAATTAAAAAAAACCCAGTGCCCAACACTCTAATAGCCTTCTTGTGTGAATAAAAATTAAACCTATTTTTTGTCAGGTTGGCCAAAAATATATTTTTTGGTGTGCCACAGAATTTTAGTAATTAATGTGCCATGAGATGAAAAAAGGTTGAAAATACCTGCATTAGGGGAATGCAAATTAAAACTGAAATGAGATATTACTACTCACTTATCAGGGTGAAATATGGGTAGAATACCAAATGCTGGAGAGGATGCGGAGACACTGAGTCACTTCACTTATACTTTGCTGGTGGGAATATAAAATGGTATGGTTGCTCTGGAAAACAGTTTGGCAATTTCAGAAAAACCAAGTGTGCAACCACCATATGACCCAGTAATTGAACTCCTGGACATTTATTCCAGATAAATGAAACTTATGTTCACACAAAAATATGTACAAAAATTTTTATAGCAGCTTTATTCTTTTTAAAAGACATTTTATTTTATTTTATTACATTTTTAAATCCTCGCTCAGGATACTTTTGTCATGCCTTTAGAGAGAGAGGAAGGGAGAAAGAAAAACATTGAATGGCTGCTTCCCACATGTGCCCAGACCAAGGATCTCATGTGCCCCAACTAGGACCTGGGATCATATGTGTCCAGAACCAGGTTTGAACTGCCAACACAGGCATGTATCCTGACTGGGGATTGAACCCACAGCTTTTTGGCCATGAGACAGTGCTCCAACAAATTGAGCCATACCAGCCAGGGTAGCAGCTTTATTCTTATTAGTAAAAAACTGGAAATAGCACAAAGATGAGTGGATAAACAAACATCCATATCATGAAATATTATTCTGTAATAAAAAGGAATGGCCTATTAAAACATAGGGGGAAAACTTCATATCTTGGATATGAAGTGGTATCTTGGATATGACACCAAAAGTACAAGCAACAAAAGCAAAAATAAATGAATGAAATGACATCAATCTTAAAAACCACTTCACAACAAAGGAAACAATCAATATAGTGAACAGGCATCTTACAGAATGGGGGAAAATATTTGCAAATTATATATCTGATAAGGGGCTAATATCCAGAATATATAAACAAGTCCTACAACTGAAGAACAACAAAAAAAAAACAAGTAACCCAATTAAAAAATGAGCAATAGACTTGAGTAGACATTTGTCCAAAGAAGATATACAAATGGACAACATGCATATATGTTCCTGATGATTAGTGATGTTCAGAACCACTAATCATCAGGAGAATATAAATGAAAACCATAATCAGATATCACCTTATACCCATTAGGATGGCCACTGTCAAAAAAACCAAATTAACAAGCTTTGGCTAGGATGTAGAGAAATTGTAATCCTTGTGAACTGTTGGTAGAGATGTAAACTAGTGCAACTGCTATGGACAATTACTATTCCTCAAAATATGAAAAATAGAAAATGATCCATCCAGCATTTCCACTTCTGGGTATATATTTGAAATAATTGAAAACAGGATCTTGAAGTAACATAAGCACACAGATATCCATTGCATCATTATTCACAATAACCAAGAGGTGGAAACAACCTAAAAGCCCATCTAAGCATGAGCAAGATAAAGAACATGTGGTATATACATACAATAGAATACTATTTAGTTAAAAAGAAGAAAATTATATCATTTGCTACAACATGAACGAAACTTGAGAACATTATGCTATGTGAAATAAATCAGCAAAAAAAATCACATACTATATGTTCTATTATATGAGGTATGTAAAGTACTCAAACTCTTAGAATGGTGTGTACTTAGAATAGCTGGAGGGAGGGTGAAAAGAGAAGTTGTTGAATGGTTATAGAATTTTAGTTTTACAAGATGAAAAAATTCTACTAAAGATTTGTTGCACAATAATGTACATATAGTTTATACCACCATACTATACAATTAAAAATGATTAAGATGGTAAATTTTATGTCATGTGTTTTTCCCACAGTATTTTTAAAAAGCAGTACACTTGATACACATGATAATTTGTATGGGTGACCAGGGAATTAGGCTGAGCAAAAATAAAAAAAGAAAGCCAATCCCAGAAGTTTACATATATGATTCTTTAAAAATATACATTCTTGAAATGAGAAAAAATATAGAAATGGAGACTAGATTAGTAGTTTCTAGGCTTTAAAGAGATGTTTGGTGGCAGAAAGGAAGTGGGTGTGGGTATCAAAAGGCAACATGAAGGATGCTTGTGTTTATGGAAATGTGGTGATGGAATGGATCTTGACCATATCAATGGTAGGTATCTTGGTTGTGATATTTGTTTTTATTGTACCATAGTTTGGCAGGATGTTATCATTGGGGAATATTGGGTAAAGGGTATCCTATGATCTATCTCTGTTATTTCTTACAACTACATGTAAGTCTACAGTTGTCTGAAATAGAAAATTTTAGTAAAAATAAACTTTATTGAGATATAATTTACACACGTAAAATTTATTTTTATGTGTACAATTTGATGGTCTCAACAAAGATCTATACTTTTGTCACCACTACCACGATAAGGATACAGAACACTTCAATCACCCAAGGAAGGTCCTCCTGCCTCAATATAAGCCATCTTCCCCACCCCAATCTTGGATGCCTCTGCCCTGCTTTCTGTCACTGAAATGTACTTGGACTTTTGTAAATTTTAGTATTTGTTTTAACACTACATATTTAAATCTCTTTTCAGATTAATAAAATTTTCTTCAACAACTAACCACTGGTTTTGTTTCATCTGTCTTCATTTCTTGTCTTAAAAATTCTATTTATTAGATTAAATTTTAGATTTTTTTGTATCAAAGTTTCTTTTTCCTTTTTTTATGTATGAAACTCTCAGTGAGGACTTTTGTGATTCTATTTAAGGGTACTATGTAAAGCTGAAGCATATTATATAACATAAAATGTCTCTGACTGAAGCACAACATACAAATGAAATATATAATTCATAAACATTTTATAGTCACCTATTAGTAAACATAAAGGAATTAACTGCAGTATGTTTTTCATGTTTTCTTAAATTTTATTTAGTTATTTTTCAAATATAGTTTTTTTTGTCTATTTCTCTCATCCCAGGCTCCCCCACCCCTTGCTCCCCACCTCCCTCCCATTTCCACCCCCCTTAGTTTTTGTCCCTGTGTCCTTCCTATTTGTTCCTCCAAATCTCTCCCCCTTTTTCCCATTAAATTCCCTTCTTTCTCCCCCCCTGGTCACTGTCCCCTTGTTTTCTATTTCAGTGTGTTTTTTTTCTGCTTGCTTGTTTGTTTTATTGTTTAGCTTCCTGTTAAAGGTGAGATCATATGGTATTTGTCTTTCAACCCCTGGCCTATTTCACTCAGCATAATGCTTTCCAGTTCCACCCATGTTGTTGCAAAGGGTAGAAGCTCCTTCTTTCTCTCTGCTGCATAGAATTCCATTGTGTATATGTACCACAATTTTTGGATCCATTCATTTACTTATGGGCACCTAGGTTGCTTCCAACTCTTGGCTATTGTAAATTGTAATGCTATGAACACTGTGGTGCACAGGTTCTTTGATATTGATGTTTTGGAATATAATCCTAGCAGTGGAATTGCTGGATCAAAAGGCAGGTCAATTTTTATTTTTCTGAGAAAATTCCATACTGTTTCCATAATGGCTGTACCAGTCTGCAATCCCACCAACAGTGAACTAAGGTCTCCTTTCCCCCACACCCTCTCCAACATTTGTTATTGGTTGCTTTGTTTATAATAGCCATTCTGACTGGTGTAAAGTGGTATCTCATTGTGGTTTTAATTTGCATCTCTCTGATAGCTAACGATATTGAGCATCTCTTCATGTGTCTCTGGATCCTCTGTATGTCCTCCTTGGAGAAGTGTCTGTTCAAGTCCTTTTCCCATTTTTTAAATTGGGTTGGTTGTCTTCTTAGAGTGGAGTCTTGTAAGTTCTTTGTATATTTTGGAGATTAAACCTTTGTCTGAGGTATCAGTGGCAAATACGTTTCCCCATACAGTTGGTTGTCTTGCTAATTTAATACTGTTTTCTTTAGCCACACAGAAGCTTTTTATTTTGATGAGATCCCATTTGTTTATTCTTTCCTTTATATTCCTTGCTCTAGGGGACATATCAGTAAAGAAGTTGCTGCGTGAAATATCTGAGATTTTATTGCCAATGTTCTCCTCTAGGACTTTAATGGTGTCACGACTTACATTTAAGTCTTTTATCCACCTAAAATTTATTTTAGTGTATGGTGTAAGTCTGTGCTCAAGTTTCATTTTTTTGCATGTAGCTGTGCAGTTCTCCCAACACCATTTGTTGAAGAGGCTATATTTACTTCAATTTATGTTACTGCCCCCTTTGTCAAATATTAATTGACTGTAGAGAGTTGGGTTGATTTCTGGGGTCTCTGTTCTGTTCCATTGGTCTATGTGCCTGTTTTTATGCCAGTACCAAGCTGTTTTGATTACAGTGGCCTTGTAATACAATTTGATATCAGGTATTGTGATCCCTCTTACTTAGTTCTTCTTTCTCAAAATAGCAGCTGCTATTTGGGGTTGTTTATGGCTCCATATAAATTTTTGAAGTGTTTGTTCTATGTCTGTGAAATATGCCATTGGTACTTTAATAGGTATTGCATTGAATCTGTAAATTGCTTTGGATAGTATGGACATTTTGATGTTAATTCCTCCAATCCATGAACAAGATATATGTTTCCATTTGTTTGTGTCTTCCTTCATTTCCTTCTTCAGGACTGTGTAGTTTTCTGCATACAGGTCTTTTACCTCTTTAGTTAGGTTTATTCCCAGATATTTTATTTTTTGTTTTTGCTATATCGAATGGAATTTTTTCTTGATTTCTGCTTCTGCAGATTCATTGTTGTATACAAAAATGCCTTTGATTTCCAGATATTGACTTTGTAACCTGCTGTTTTGCCAAATTCATTAATTAGTTCGAGCAGTTTTTGGGTAGAGTCTATAGGATTTTCCATGCACACTATCATGTCATCTGCAAACAGTGACAGTTTTGTTTCCTGCTTTCCTATTTGGATGCGTTTTATTTCCTTTTAATTCCTGATTGCTGTGGCCAAAACTTTCAATACTCTATTGAATAGAAGTGGTGAAAGTGGACATCCTTGTCTTGTTCCTGATTTTAGTGGAAAAGATTTTAGTTTTTGCCCATTGAGTATGATGTTGGCTGTAAGTTTGTCATATATAGCCTTTATTATATTGAGGAATACTCCCTCTATTCCCACTTTTCTAAGTGTTTTTATCATAAATGGGTGTTGTACCTTATCAAAAGCTTTTTCCATGTCTATTGATATGATCATGTGGTTTTTGTCTTTGCTTTTGTTTATGTGATGTATTACATTTACTGATTTGTGAATATTGAACCATCCTTGCATCCCTGGGAGGAATCCCACTTGGTCATGGTGTATAATCTTTTTGATATATTGTTGGATGAGATTAGCCAATATTTTTTGAGGATTTTAGCATCTATGTCCATCAGCGATATTGGCCTGAAGTTTTCTTTCTTTGTTGTGTCTCTATCTGGTTTTGGAATTAGGATGATGCTGGCTTCATAAAAAGAATTTGGGAGTTTTCCATCCATCTGGATTTTTTGGAATAGTCTTTGGGGAATAGGGGTTAGGTCTTCCTTAAATGCTTTGTAGAATTCTCCTGTGAAACCATCTGGTCCGGGGCTTTTGTGTGATGGGAGTTTTTTGATTACTTCTTCAATTTATTTTGCTGTTATTCGTCTATTCAGGTTTTCTGCTTCCTTTTCATTGAGTTTTGGAAGATTATATTTTTCTAGAAATGTGTCCATTTCCCCTAGTTTTTCATATTTCTTGGTGTACAGTTCTTCATAGTAATTTCTTACAATCCCTTCTATTTCTGTGGTATCAGTTGTAATCTCTCCTCTTCCACTTGTGATTGTGTTCATTTGTGTCCTCTCTCTTCTTTTCTTGATTAGCCTACTTAAAGGCTTGTTTATTTTGTTTATCTTTTCAAAGAACCAACTCCTGGATTCATTGATTCCTAGACTTGTGCTTTTTGTCTCTATGTCATATTGTTATGCTCTGATCTTGGTTATTTCCTTCCTTCTGCTTGCTCTGGGCTGCCTTTGTTGTTGTTCCTCGAGTTCTTGCAGGCGTAGGGTTAGGTTGTTTGTTTGAAATGTTTCTATCTTCCTTAGGTAGGCCTGTATTGCTATAACTTATCTCTCAGGACTGCCTTTGCTGTGTCCCATAAGTTTTGGGTTGTTGTGAGATTGTTTTCATTTGTTTCCAGAAACTTTTTGATTTCTTCCCTAATTTCATTCTTGACCCAGTCAGTGTTTAATAGCATACCATTCAGTGTACATGATTTTGCGTGCTTTGGGTTTTTTCCTTTGGAGTTGGTTTCCAGTTTCAGTCCCTTGTGGTCAGAGAAGATGCTTGGTATGATTTCAATTTTGTTGAATTTGTTGAGGCTCCTTTTGTGTCCTATCATGTGATCTATCTTTGAGAATGTTCCATGTGCATTTGAAAAGAATGTGTATTTAGCTTTTTTGGGGTGAAGAGCTGTGTATATATCAGTTAGGTCCAGTTCATCAAGGGTGTTGTGTAATGCCACAATATCTTTGTTGATATTTTGTTTGGAAGATCTGTCCATTTTTGACAGTGGGGTGTTAAAATCCCCTATTATAATTGTGTTGCTGTCTATACCTTTCTTGAAGTCCTCTAAGATTTTCTTTTATATATTTTGGTGCTGTTATGTTTGGTGCATATATATTTATGATGTTAATGTCTTCTTGGTGGATTCTTCCCTTGAGTATTATGAAGTGACCTTCTGGGTCTGTCTTTATGGCCCTTTATTTGAAGTCTATTTTGTCCGATATGAGAATTGCTACCCCAGGTTTTTTTTCTTGTGTGTTTGGTTGGAAGATTTGTTCCAGCCTTTTATTTTTAGTCTGTGATGGTCTTTTGTCCTGAGGTGGGTCTCTTGTAGGCAGCATATGTGTGGGTCATGCTTTCTTATCCATTGAGCTATTCTGTGTCTTTTGATTGGAGTATTTAATCCATTTACTTTTAAGGTTATTATTGATAGGTACTTATTTATTGCCATTTTTGTACCTGTGTTCCTCTCTGTTTCCCTCTTTTCCTTCCTTCCTTTAAAGCAGTCCTTTTAGTATTTCTTTTTTTTTTTAATTTTAATTTTATTTAGTTATTTTTCAAGTACAGTTTTTTGGTGGAGGTATATGCTTTTAGACTGTTTTTGTCTTGGAAGCTCTTTATTTGGCCTTCTATCTTGACTGAGAGCCTTGCTGGGTAAAGTAGCCTTGGTTGTAGGTCTCTGGTTCTCATTACTTGGAATATTTCTTGCCATTCTCTTCTTGCTTGGAGTGTTTCCATTGAGAAGTGAGTAGCTAGTCTTATTGGGGCTGCCTTGTATGTTACTTCTTTTTTATCCCTTTCTGCCTTTAAAATTCTCTCCTTGTCTTGGAATTTTGCCATTTTAATGATAATGTGTGTTGAAATAGACCTCTTTGGGTTCCTCTTGTTCGTGACTCTCTGTAATTCCTGGATTTGTGTGACTTTTTCTCTCATCAAATTGGGAAAATTTTCTCTCATTACTCTTTCAAATAGGTTTTCTATCCCTGTTCTTCTTCTCCTTCTCCTTCCGGGTTCCTGTATTCGGATATTATTACGTTTCATATTGTCTTGCATTTCTCTTAATCCCTCTTCATTCTTTCTGAGCCTCTTTTTATTTATTTGCTCTTTCTGTGAGATGCTTTGTACTTTGTCCTGCAGCTTGCTAATCTGATCCGCCACCTCATCTATTCTACTTTTGAAACTTTCTACTGTGTTCTTCAATTTAGAAATTTTATTCTTCTTTTCCTTTTGTCCCTTGCTAATAGTTTCCATTTCCTTTTTCATGTTGATATAGTTTGCAGTGAGATAATTGTAGCTCCCCTGTAGTTTCTGGTAGCTCATTGTGAGCTCTTTGAACTTCCTGATAACCAGTGCTTTGAATTCAGTATCTGATAGTTGACTTGCCTCTATTTCATCTAACATTTCTGAAGTTTCTGCTTTTTCTTTCATTTGGGGATTGTTTCTTTGTCTTCCCATTGTTTGAGACTCTTGTTAGACTCAGCTTCTAAAATTGATGTGTTGTGACTCCCTGGGTTTATGGTGTGAGCTTCTGTGGTATAATACCTGTGAATTTTAGTGGTGCAGACTCCTTCACGTATCTTGATGTTCTCTGTCTCCACCTACTCCTGCGCTGGTCCCTGCACTGGTCCCCAAGCTGGGCACCTACCACTGCTGAGTATTCTGGGTCCCGTAGCTGACTCCCTGGCTCCCAGTCCTGTCACTCTGGCAGCGGCACAGGGGCCGCGAGTGTCTTGGCTCTAGTAGCTGACTCCTCTGGTGCCCAGGCCTGTCACAGGTGCTCGAGTGTCCCGGCTCCCGTACTTGACTCCCAGGTGCCCAGTCCTGTTGCTTAGTTTACTTTTATGCTAAAAAAAAAAAAAACCCTAGATTTTTCTGTGGAAAGAAATTTTAAGAAAAGCAAATTTCCAATTATTTTGTGTAAATCTCCAAAAGTTTTAACATTCAGTTAAGAAAGGAATCATGAAAAGATGCTCTACTTTACTAATCATCAGGGAAGCACAAATCAAAACCACAATGAAATATCACCTAATACAAATGGCTATCATCAAGAAGAAAAGAGAAAATGTTGGCAAGGATGTGGAGAAAGGAGAACCCTTGTGCTCTCTTTGGAATGCAGATTGGTGTAGCCACCATGGATAATAGTATGGAGGCTCCTCAATAAATTAAAAATATAACTACCATGTTATCTAGAAATCTCACTTCTGGATATATCCAAAGGAATTAAAAAGAGCACATCAAAAAGACACCTGCATTCCATATTTATTGCATCATTATTTTTAATGGTCAAGATATGTGATATATATCACATATATATTACTTATATATGAATATTATTCAGTTATGAGAATGAAAGCGATTCTGTCATTTGTGACAACCTTGAGTGGATTATGGTGAGATAAGTCAGATATAAACAATCAAATACAGTAATATTCTCCTTATATGTAGAATCTAAAAACATTGAGCTCATAGAAGCAGGGAGTAGAAGGATGATTGCAGGTTTTGTGGGAAGAAGAATTGACAGATTTAGGTTAAAGGGTACAAACTTAAAATTAAAAGATGAATAAATTTTGGAGATCTAATGTACACCATGATGATTATAGTCAATAAAACTGTACTTATTATAACTAGATCTTAAATATTCTCACCACAAAAAAGAAATGATAATTGTGCTATATAATAGAGATGTTAGCTATCACTATGGTGGTAATCATAGTGCAATATATAAATATATCAAAGCAGTATGTATTACCTCTTAAACTTACCAAGTATTACATGTCAATTATATCTCATTAAAAAAAAAATCCTCATTAGTCCCGGCTAGGGTGGCTCCCTTTGTTGGAGTAGTATGCTGTGCACCAAAATGTTCTGGGTTTGATTCCTGATCAGGGCATATATCTAGGTTGTGGGTGTGGGTTTAGTCCCTGGTTCAGGTGCATAGGACAGACAACCAATCAATGTTTCTCTCTCATCCTTCTCTGTCTCTCTCCCTCCCTCTTTCCCTTCCCTCCTCCTCCCCCTTTAAAATCAATAAATGTATCCTTAGGTGAAGATGAAAAATAGTGACCACATTAAAAGAAAGGAAAATAAAAAGACCAGAGCTATTTTTCTCATTTGCTCTCTGTCAGGTAAAAGTAAAGGGCAGTTTGCATCTTTAGTTTAACTTTCTTTAGCCCTGAATCTTCTGCTCATTTCGCTTCAAAGATAACTGAGTAGGTCAGTTTTTTCATACTCTGACTTGTACTCAAGACTACTTCCTTTTGCAGGGCTTACTCATGAAGTCAGAGATTATGCTTTATCTTGGGTGTTTATAAATATTTATATTCTGTCATAAACACATCCCATTGATTTGGATAGATTGGATAAAAATGACTCTAAAAGAAGAATGTGGGAAAAAATTGAATGTTTAAAGTTCTACTGTTGAGAACCTTCAGACCTATTATTTATGTTCAGAATTATTGATCATTCTGTGATTGGTGTTACCCATTGTTTGACTTGCAGTTGATGCTTGTCAATTGTATTGAAAAGATAAGAAAGTCTCTCTGAGCCCTGGCTGTTGTGGCTCAGTGGATTGAGCACGGGCCTGTGAAGAAAGGGTCACTGGTTCGGTTCCCAGTCAGGGTACATGCCTGGGTTGCAGGCCAGGTCCCCAGGAGGGGACACATGAGAGGCAACCACACACTGATGTTTCTCTCCAACTCTTCTTCCCTTCCCCTTTCTCTAAAAATAAATAAATAAATAAAGTATTTTTAAAAAGAAATTCTCTCTGGTGAATTTTAAATTTATTATTTACCAAGCGTATAAAATGTCCACATTCACTCTCACTAGCCTTCATCACCTAAGGTCCTCCCATTGATAGTAACTGCATAAATTGGTTTAGGAGTTGGAAATCTGTTAGTTTACTGTTGTTGCCATAAAAAATTACCACAAATGTAATGGATTAAAACAACATAAAATTTTGTAGGTCAGAAATCTGATAAGGATCTTATGAGGCTAAAACCAAGATATCTGTAGGCTACATTCATCTTGGAGACTTAATGGGATTATCCACTTATTTGGTCATCTGGGTTGTTGGCAAAATTTAGTTTCTTGTGGTTGTAAGATTGAGATCCCTGTTTTTTGGTTTGGGTTTTTTTTTCATTATTTTGTTTTGTTTTTTATTTTTTATTTTTTTGCATATTGTGAGCTGGCAGCTCTATTCATCTTCTAAAGGCTGCTGTACTTTTGGCTCATGGTTTCCTTCCTTCATCTTCAAAGCACAAGGGTAGGTCAAGCCCCTGTTATGTTGCCTCTCTCACTGCAGTCAGGGAAGATTCTCCACTGCTAAACTCTCATGTGATTAAATTTGAACACCAGGTAATCGAGGATAATCTCCTCACAGCAAGATAATAAATAACCTTAATTATATTTATACTTTTTCCATACATGGTAACATTTCAGATTCCAGAGATTAGGGCATGGCACCTTTGTGCCTACTACATTCTCTGTTGCTCTCATTTGGATTAATTCTTTATAGTCCTGCTTTTCAAATGACTTACTAAAGCTTCCTTTTATCATCAACCTGAGGCTATTTTCTAGAACCCAGTCTTCCTATTTGAAACAGACACATGGGGCATAATTAATGTTATTAAGACTTTGCATGTTGGGAAGTCTTCATTTATTTTATTTTACTTTCACCTTTGAATTTTGCTTAGGTATCACTCACTGTCATCTGTCTTTTAGAGTTGCTGTTAAGATGCTTAATTTCATTCTAATTCTTTATCTTCTGATTTTATGTTTTTTTTTCCTTTCCAGAAATTTTCAAAATAGTCTTTTTATATCTGGTGGCTGCATATTTGTCAGTGATGTAAATTTATTTGAATCTTTTGTGTGAATCATTATGCTAGTTGGATATTCAGGTGCTGCTTCAATCTGGAAGTTTTCTTGTATTACTTCTTTGATGATTTCATGATCACAGCTTGATCCCTTCTTATTCTCTAGAATGGATTATCTTAGTTTTCTCTCCTGTTTTCTATCTGTGCCTTTTAGTTCTATATTCTATTTTTTTAATTCACTTATTTAATCTTCTCTAATATTCTCTTGTCTTTGAATGAGAATGCGTTTTTTAAAATTTTTAAATGAATGTACTGAGCAAATAAATAGAGTAAATATATTACACTTGATTTATACTTTTTTTTCTGGTTCTTTGTTACTTGTTTCCATTTTCTCCCTTTTCCTTTTTTCCCCTAAATTTGTCTGTAGTTTTCTTTGGAGGTACTATGAGTTAGAGATTTAAAAGTATGGGCTCTGGATCCAAATTGAAAGATTGTGAAACTGGCCATACTACTTTATAGCTTGTGACTTTGAGCAAGTTACTTAGTGTTTATGTATTTCAGTTTCTTTATTGAAAAATTAGGATAATACTGGCACTTACCTTATAAAGTTGTTTTGCTGATTAAATAAATTAATATGTATATGTGCAAAACATTAATATATGCGAAGGACTAAATTTGTGTAAAAAATGTTTGGAATGCCCATAGAAAGACAGCATTAGCTAGCTATTAATATTGAAGAATGAGACACAAAAAAAGCTGATTGGAAGCTTGTATGGGAAGACACAGCTTGTTGATTGGTAGTTCTTAAGTATTAGCTGATAAGAATGATTCTTCACTGAGGGACCCCAAAATCAGTATCTACAGATCTATTCAGTTCTCTAGAGAGAATCCTACAAATCTTTGTCTATGGGATTTACACCTGGGTGTCTGTGTTCTAGGAGCCAAGTGGGGGAAGGAGGTTAGTGAATTTTATTATTACCATGCAGATACTTAAATAATCTAGTTTATCACTTTTGGAATATCACTTTTGTCCTCATCTATAGATGGTGTTCAACCTTTGCAGGAAGTATGAGGGACAGTCAACACTCAACTATCCATGGATATAAAGATGGAAACTTCTTGTTTTCAACTTTACCATGAATTTCCATCTTTCTGAGGTGCTTGGTGCTTCCAGCTCCAGGATTTTTCAGTTTAAACAGTCTTGTTTCTCATGGCTTCCTTACCTTCCAATCCACAGTTTCAACTTTTTCCACCTCTAAGTTAGTGACCACTCATTCACTACATTTTCCTCTTATAAAATGTTGTTACCATCTTTTATCTGTCACTTCCTCTCCTATTTTCTTGGTTATTCTAGGTGTATCCTTTAAAAATGATATCATTTTTGTGAGGAATTTAGAGAGAGTAAAAATAAGCATTTCTGTTTCACCCATTATGTCTAATAGTCCCTCTCCAAGCAAGGCATAGGAGGAGAAATGGGGCAGCAGAGATCTGACATCAGGATGCAGGTATTATTCTTTCTGGTTCTGTTCTATTTTCTCTGACACTGGTAGACTCTGCTGATGTAGAAGTGATGATTTCTTGTGGAGACTTTCAACTTTAATCTCCCTCTGATTATAAGACTAATCTCCCTCTGCTTATAAGTAGTAGGTGATGCCTCACCTTTTTTTGTTTTACCTGCAGTGCATTCTAGTTTTTTTTTCTGGTGGACTCTTGGAAGCCCCACAGCTCTCATACAACCTTTAATCTCTTCGCTCCTTCTTGAGGAGCCCAGGAACAACTGAGTTCCTCTTCCATACCTCAGAGTTTAATGGGGGAAAAAGTGCCCATACTTTTTTTCTAATAATACTGCAACTGCTTCATTCCTTGTTGGCTTAGGCTGCTGTAACATACCTCTATCGTTAAGTAATCTCTAGATAAGTGAACACTAGCCTCTTTTACCCCATATACCTCATATGGCCTATGTCAAATCTCTTAAGATCCCTCTCATTAAGATCAAAATCCTCTGAGAACATTACCATAGCATCTTTCAGGCTCCACAAGTCAGCAAGTATGAAGCAAAGGAGAGATGGCTATACTTGGAAATAGTGAAGATAAATTATTCTTCTTGATTTGTCTTGTGAGATTTGGAATTACAGATGTTATTCTCGGAATTACAGATGTCCACAAATGTTATTTTGTCCATTACCTTATTTACCAAAGAAGTAAGTTGGTAATATAGAGCTATTCATCCTTCAATAAAATTTATTGAGCATTCAAGATGTTAAGATAATCTGGAAGGTATTATAATATGTAAAATCTTGGTAGTAATCTTAATGGGTCTCGGGAGAAAGGGAAGATGACAGAGAAGTGAATGGAAGTCACACTGCCTCATGAATCTGGGCCAATCTGGAATTATAACTCAGTTGTGGAGAAACCACCCAGAATAAACAACTGAGCAATAACCAGAGAGAAGCACATAACTTCAGACAGACAGAAGAACCAGTTTTGGCACAACCTGTCTAGTAAGGAGTGTGATAGAGACTTGAGAAGCTTCGCTGGGTGCCCACAGGTGGCAGGATAGATAAATGGCTGGTTGAAGTTCCAGGAGAAGATTGGGTTCTAAACCCTAAACTAGGATTCCCAGCCTAGAGCACTAGAACCCAAAAATTGCACAGATAACAACAGTGGTGAAAAGTGGCAGGGTTAATCTCTGCCAGAGACAGATGGCTGGAGGCACAAGGGCCATTTAAAAGCCAACACACAACTTTTAATTTGCAGCCACTTACCCTGAGTTCTGGCAAAGGCAGGGGCAGAGTGGGCTGGAGACCCCTGAGAAGAGATGGGGACAGAAGAAGCCTTGGGGAGAGAACTGAAAGAGTAGCTGCCAAGATCCCAGAGCTGAGTCATCCCAGACAGCAGCAGCCATCATCCTCAGGCAGACTACTCTCCTATGAGTGGCAGTAATCTTAGGGGAAACAATAGGTACAACCCCAGGAGGGTCTCTGCCCTGGCACTTTGGTGCTTAAGCCTGACTGCTGAGTCCTAGTGACCAGATGTACAACCAAAAGAGATAGCCGGAGATAGTATATCACTGGCAAAGGGGTGCAGAGTAGACTGGAGAAATTTGAGGAGAGACTGGGGACTGAGGTGTTGGGGAGAGAATTGAGATAGTAGCTGCCAGGATCCAATGCTGAGCCACTCCCCATACACAGCAACCATCCTGCTCAAGCAGACCACTTGCCTCCAAGCAGCAGCCTGAGGGGAAACAATAGCTCCCACCCCAGGAGGGATTCAGCCCTACCCTATGCTGCTTAAACCTGACTGCTGAGTGCAGAGTAACCAGATTAAAAATTGAAGGAGACAGACTCTAACAGCAGATCACTGGAAGTATCGAACAGACTGCCTAAGGTCAGATGGGGTCGACATCTGACATCACCAGAAGCAGATCCAGAAAGAAAAACACAGTGGTAAATACAAGACGCTATCAAGTCAAAAGCCACTGTGATCTTCTTCATGATTTGTGATACTTTCTTTTCTGCATAGCTTTATAACATTCATTTGTTGTCCTGCAAGTTTGTATATATTAAGTCACTAGATTTTATACTGTAGTGTATTTCAATTCATATATTTTGACCCTCCCTTCTCTTAGTCCATTTTACCTTCCTTTTTCCTCACAACATTTTGATTTCAAATTTGTCTTACTCTCTGGCTACAACTTGTTTCCATTACATACTCTTGTGAGTATCTCATCCATCCAGACACTCAAAACAAATTTTCTTGTAAAGGGTCATTTCACATGTTTTTGCCCAGTTTTTAAAATACCCATGTTCTATTTACACCTGTAACAAACTTGGCTACTTGGTTGTGGGTAAGGTTGTTGTTGTTGAATTGTTTTTTCAAGGTTATCTCTAGAGCTTCACTAATTCTGTATTTCAAATATCAAATTTTATTGCACCCCTCTCCTACTCTTTTTTGTTTCAAATTTTAATTTTTTCATCTTAGCCTGTTTTTTTATTTTTGTCTTTCTTCTACTTCTCTTTCATCCTGCCCTTTTATTTTTTTCTATTCTCTGCTTCATTTCTTTCTTTTCTCTTTTTCCTTACACCCCAAATTTTAATTTTTCCTTCATTTCACAGTCTGGTTTTTTCCCTCATCCTACAATTTCTTCCCCTCTATCATTTCAAAATCACTTCCCATTCCTCTAAACATCTCTGGGACTTTTTCTTGTTTTTTTTTACCCCCTCTTATTCTCATACCAACTATATTATTTTTAGCTCATTTGTTGTGGATAGTACTTTGGTTGATCTTTCTCTTTCATTTGGCTTCTATGTTTTTATTAATTATTTATAATTTTTCCTTCCTTTTTCTTTCTCACTTTATTTTATTTTATATTATTTTAATTTCTGCTTAAACCAAATATTATATGTTTCCCTTCTTATACTCCATTCCACACCCTTAATTCCCTTTTTTATTCATGAAGTAAATTTTACCTTCTCTCTTTCTGTTGCTCCAACTCCCAACCCTGATTAGTGTTCCTCCCTCTACCCTCTCCAAGTTATCTCTTTCAGTAGGTCATTTCATATCCACTTTCATTTTTATAATAGTCTTAATCTCATTACACCCTTATTAATACTGGTTCATTTACTATTCATAGTGAGAATGTGGGGAGGAGTTATATTTGAGGGTGTGGATTTGTTTCTTGGACTCTGTGGTTTTGTTTAGGCAGCACCTGCACAACCATACACAAGATCTGGTAGGCAGAGTGAATCTCAGTTGACCAGTGACAGAGAAGGACCCATGAAAGGACAACCCAACAACAGTCAAACATAATTACATCCAGAATACCAGCATAAAAGACATAAAGGACATCACAAGGGCATCAGGTTTGGATGATCAAGGAGACTGCACCATTGAATTTTACAGGTCTCCCATCATAGAAGTTCACACCAGAAAGTCAGAAAGTCAAAACACATCAATTTAAGAAGCAGAAGCAACAAGAAGAGTCCCACAAACAATGGGAAGAGAAAGAAGCAACCCCCAATCAAAATGAAAAGAGGATTACTCAGAAAGAATGCTTAATAAAATAGAAACAAGTCAACTATCACATATTGAGTTCAAAACAGTGGTTATAATGAACCTCAATGAGCTCATAGAGAATTACCAAAACTACAGGTAAACCATGATGAACTCACTGCAAACTATATCAGCATAAAAAAAAAAGACATAGAAACAATCAACAAGGACCAAGAGGGAATGAAGAATACAGTTCCCAAATTAAAGGACATAGTAGAGGGAATCAAGATCAGGCTATCTGAAACAGAGTATCAAATCAGTGAAGTAGAGGACAAAGTAGAAAAAAACTCCCCAAAAAAGCAAGAAGAGGAGAAAAAGACACAAAAAGAAGGAAGAGGGTTAAGGGAAATGCAGGACAACATGAAATAGACTAGTATTCATATAATATGGATACCAGAAGGAGAAGAAGAAGAGCAAGGGATAGAAAACCTGTTTGAAAAAGGAATGATAGAAATTTTCCCTAATTTGATGAGAGAAAAAGCCACACAAGTCCAGGTAGCACAGAGGGTTCGAAAGAAGAGGAACCCAGAAGGGCCTACTGCAAGACACATCATAATTAAAATGGAAAAAATTAGTCAAAGAGAGAATCTTAAAGGTAGCAAGGGAGAAACAGGAAGTAGCATACAAAGGAGCCCCGATAAGTCTATCCCTGATTGTTGGGATATCCTTGATTTCTCAGCAGAAAAATTAAAAACCAGAAGGGAATGACAAGAAATATTACAAGTAATGCAAAGCAAAGGCCTGCAACTGAGACTACTCTATCCAGCATGGCTCTCCATTAAAATGGAAGGTGAAGTAAGGAACTTTCTAAAAACAACAAGCCTTAAAGAATACACCTCCACAAAACTAGCATTGCAAGATATGCTAAAGGCTCTGCCTTGAGAACAGGAAGAAAAACAGTGAGAAAGAAAGGAATACAGGTACAAAGGGAATAAAATGGCAATGAAGGGAATAAAATAGCAATGAATAAGTACCTATCAATAATAACCTTATATGTTAATGAATTAAATGCTCCATTCAAAACACAAAGAGTAGCTGAATGCATAAAACATGGCCCACACATATGGTGCCTACAAGAGACCCAGCTTACAAAAGACCTACATAGACTGAAAGTGAAGGAATAGAAAAAAATATTCCATTCAGTCAGGCAGGAAATTAAAGTTGGGGTAGTGATACTTATATCTGACAAAATAGACTTCAAAACAAAGGCCATAGAAAGAAACCCAGAAGGACACTTCATAATACTCAAGGGAATAAATAATCCATCAAAAAAACAGAAACATTGTAAACATATATGTACCCAACATATCAGCACCCAAGTATATAAGGAAAATTTTGGGACTTCCGCCAAGATGGAGGTGTAGGTGGATGTGCCATGCCTTCTCACACAACCAAGTTTAGAGACAACTAAATATTAGCAATAGAAAACATAGCCAGAACACGGAAAATTGAACTTTTCGGAAGTCCGTTAACAACAAATTTTTCAGCCTGACTGGTAAGGGGCGAAACCAGCGGCTGGTGAATCAGGGTTGCACAGGAGGACTCAGTCAGATAGACTCAGGCGCTCGGAATCCAGATGCATGGAATCCAGGCGCAGGGCTGGACCTAGTGAGTGACCGAGGGAGCGACCACGGGGGAGACAGTGGGGGAGTGGTGCTGTGTGTTGACTGTGGTCTCGCATTTGTGCGCAGGTGGACAGGCAAGGGAGTGGGCGGTTGGACCGGGCCGGCGGGTCCCCGCGGCAAGCAGCAGTGGAGGGCGCCGCCATTTCCCTGCTCTGACCCCACCTCCACATACAGCATCATAACCCAGCGACCTGGGAGTCCAAGGCACCGCTTCTCACACTTAAAGGGCGAGAACAGACCAACAGACCAAAAATGTCGCAAGAAGATCTCAAAGCCCCAGAGCCCATAGACCTAAGCGATGAAGAAATAGCAAAACTCTCAGATGCACAGTTTAAAACACTGGTCATCAGGATCCTCACAGAACTGGTTGATTATAGACACAAATAAGAGAAACATATGAAGGCGAAACTAATTGAAATGAATGGAATTGCACAGGGAACCAATAGTGATGAAAAGGAAACTGGGACTCAAATCAATGGAGTGGACCAGAAGAAAGCAAATAATGGCCAAACAGAAAAGAGTGAAGAAGCAAGAATTCAAAGAAATGAGGAGAGTCTTAGGAACCTCCAGGACATCTTTAAATGCTCCAACATCCGAATTATAGGGGTACCAGAAGGGGGAAAGGCACAGCCACCAGTGGAAAACTTATTTGAACAAATAATAAAGGAGAATTTCCCCAATCTGGCAAAGGAAATAGACTTTCAGGAAATCCAGGAAGCTCAGAGAGTACCAAAGAAGTTGGACCCAAGAAGGAACATACCAAGGCACATCATAATTATATTAGCCAAAATTAAAATGAAGGAGAGAATCCTAGAAGCAGCAAGAGATAAGGGGACAGTCACCTACAAAGGAGTTCCCATCAGACTGTCAGCTGATTTCTCAAAAGAGACCTTACAGGCAAGAAGGGGCTGGAAAGAGGTATTCCAAGTCATGAAATCCAAAGACCTACAACCAAGATTGCTCTATCCAGCAAAACTTTCATTTAGAATGGAAGGACAGATAAGGTGCTTCTCAGATAAGATCAAATTCAAGGAGTTCATCATCACCAAGCCCTTATTATATGAAATGTTAAAGGGACTTATCTAAGAAAAAGAAGTTAGAGAAACATGAACAGTGAAAGGAAAACAAACTCACAGTTATTAACAACCACACCTAAAATGAAAGCAAACTAAAAGGACAGCTAGATCAGGAGTGGAAACATAGAAATGAAGATCTCAAGGAGGGTTAGCAACAGGGGATTGGGAGGAGGAGAAAGGGGGAGAAGGTACAGAAAATAAGTAGCATAGACAGTAGATAGAAAATAAAAGGGGGGACAAGAATAGCATGGGAAATATAGAATCTACAGGACTTGAGACACTTGGTCATAACCTAAAGGGTGGGTAATGTTGGGGATGGGGGTGTAGGGTGGAGGGGAATGAAAGGGGGAATAGAACAACTGTAACAGCATAATCAATAAAATTTAAAAAAATAATAAAAAAATAAAGTAAAAAAAGAAAATTTTGGAGGACTTCAACAGAGATTATAACAACACAATTATATTAGGGCATTTTTAACATCCCATTGTCAACAATGGGTAGATCTTCCAAACAAAATATCAACAGGGATATTGCAGCATTGAACAATGTCCTAGACCAAATTGACTTAACTGATATATATATAGAACCTTTCATCTCAAAAAAGCAAAATGCACAATCTATTCAAATGCATATGAAATATTTTCAAAGATAGACCACATGATAGGACACAAAACAAGCCTCAATAAATTCAAGAAAAATGAAATCATATCAAGCAACATTTCAGACCACAAAGGCCTGAAACTGGAAAATAGCCACAAGGAAAAAAAAAACCCAAACTCTCAAACTCATGGAGATTGAATAGAATGGTATTAAACAATAAAAGGATTAAGAATTAGAACAAGGAAAAAATTAAAAAAATTTCTGGAAACAAATGAAAATTAACTCACAACAATTGAAAACTTATGGGACATAGTGAAAGCAGTCCTGAGAGGAAAGTTCATAGTGATACAGGCCTATGTAAAAAAGACAGAAACACTTCAAATAAACAACCTAACCCTACATCTACAAGAACTGAAGGAACAACAACAAAAACAGCTGAGAGGAAGTAGAAGGAAAAAAATAACCAAGATCAGAGCCAGAATTAAATGACATAGAGACTAAAAGCATAATTCTAAAGATCAATAAATCCGGGAGATTGTTCTTTGAAAAGATAAACAAAATTGACAAGCCTTAAGCAGAATCATCAAGAAAAAAAGAGAGAGACCTCAAATAAACACAATCAGAAATGAAAGAAGAATGGTTGAAACTGGTCACATCAAAATACAAAGGATTGTAAAAAATTACCACGAAAAACTATATGTCAAGAAAATTGAAAACCTGTGTGTAATGGACAAATTTGTAGAATAATACAAGCTTCCAAAACTGAATGAAGAAGCAGAAAGCTTGAACAGACCAATAATAACTGATGAAATTGAAGCAGTAACCAAAAAACTCACAGCACACAAAAGCCCTGGACCCAGTGGTTTCTCAGGGGAATTTTACACAGCATTTATGGAAGAGCTAATCCCTATCCTTCACAGACTGTTCAAAAAAATCCAAGAAAATGAAGTCTACCAAAGTTATGAAGCCAGCATCGTGCTAATACCAAAACCAAATAAAGGTACAACAAAGAAAGAAAACTACAAACCAATATCATTGATGAGTATAGACACTAAAATGCTCAACAAAATATTGACAAACTGCATGCAGCAATACATTAAAAAGAGTATAGAGTGTGATCAAGTGGAATTAATCCCAAGGATGCAAAGATGTGGTATAATATTCACAATTCAATAAATGTACTACATCACGTAAACAAAAGGAAAGATAAAAATCACACGATCATATCAATAGATTTGGAAAAGCATTTGATAAAGTGCAGTGCCCATTTATGATAAAAACACTAAAAAAAGTGGGAATAGAAGGAGCACTCCTCACCATAATAAAAGCCATATATGAGAGACCTACAGTCAACATCATACTCAATGGGCAAAAACTAAGAGTTTTCCCACTAAGATCAGGAAAAGAAGGATGTCACTTTTCACCACTTCTATTCTACATGGTATTGGAAGTCCTAGTCACAGCATTCAGACAAGTAGAAAAAAATGAAAGACATACTAATTAGAGAGGAGGAAGTCAAATTTTCATTGTTTCAAGATGACATGATAGTATACATATAAACCCTATAGACTCCACCAAAAATCTACTCACCATAATAAGTGAATTTGTCAAAAGATTGGGATACAAAGTCAATGTTCAAAAATTGAAGGCATTTTTGTACACCAACAACAAAATATCAGAATCAGAAATTAGGGAAAAAATTCCATTTGCTATAGCAACAAGAAAAATGAAGTACCTAGGAATAAACCTAACCAAGGAGGTAAAGGACTTGTATTCAGAAATGTACACAGCACTGAAGAAAGAAATTAAGGAAGATGCAAACAAATGGAAATATATACTGTGTTCATGGATTGAAAGAATTAACATCATCAAAATGTTCATACTACCCAAAACAATTTATAGATTCAATGCATTATCTATTTAAGAACCAATGACATATTTCATGGATATAGAACACTTAAAAATTACATGGAACCAGAAAGGACCCCAAATAGCTGCTACAATTTTGAGAAAGAACAAAATAGGAAGGATCACAATACCTGACATCAAACTGTATTACAAAGCCACTGTAATCAAAACAGGCTGGCACTGGCATAAGAGCAGACACATAGACCAATGGAACAGAATAGAGAGCCCAGAAATAAATATTAATAAACATTTATTAATCTCCTACTATATATGTGTTGCTGTCCATATCTTTGTTGAAGTCCTCAAAGATTTTTTGTATATATTTGGGTGTTCCTCTGCTGTGAGCATATATGTTTGAGAGTTCTATCCCTTTGTTGCACTACTTTCTTAAGTATTATGTAGTGACCTTCTTTGTCTCTTGTCATGGCCTTTGTTTTGAAATCTATTTTGTCTGATATAAGTATTGCTACATTAGCTTTTTTTTCCTGTCCATTTGCTTGGAATATTTTTTTCTATCCCTTCACTTTCATTCTCTGTAGATCTTTTGTTATGAGGTGGGTCTCTTGTAGACCACTTACATGTGAGTCATGTTTTTTTATCTATTCAGCTACCCTGTGTCTTTTGATAGGAGCATTTACTCCACTTACATTTAAGGTTATTATCTTTAGGTACTTATTCACTGACATTTTTTCATTTGTACCTGTGTTCCTCTCTCTCTTCCTTCATCTTCTTGGTGCAGTTCTTTTAATATCACTTTCAATACTGGTTTGGTAGAGATGTACTGTTTTAACCTTTTTTTTTGGTCTGAGAAGTTTCTTATTTCACTGTCCATTTTAAATGAGATATTTGCTGGGTAGCGTAGTTTTGGTTGCAGGCCTTTGCTTTTCATTACTTGGAATATTTCATCCATTTTCTTCTGGCTTATAGTGTTTCTGTTGAGAAGTCAGCTTCGAACTCCCTTGTATATTACTAGCTGTTTCTCCCTTGCTGCCTTCAAGATTCTCTCTTTGTCTTTAAATTTTGCCATTTTGATTATATTGTGTCTTGGAGTGGATCTTCTTTGGGGTTAATCTTGATGAAGGCCATCTGTACTTTCTGGTTTTGTGTGACCTTTTCCCCTCACCAAGTTAGGGAAGTTTTTTTGTAACTTTTTCAAAAACAGTTTTTCTTCCCCTTGCTCATTTTTTCTCCTTTTGGTATCTCTATGATGGAAGTATTATTATGTTTCATATTGTCCTGAAGCTCCCTTCAACTATTTCATTTTTTTGTGTCTTTTTGTTTTGTTTTGTTGCTCTGCCTGGGTGGTTTTTTTTTTTTTTTTACTTTGTCCTCCACTTGCTGTTTCAGTCCTCTGCTTCATCTAGCCTGCTTTTAATTCCTTCTAGTGTATTCTTCAATTTAGATATTGTATTCTTCACTTCTTCCTGGCTCTTATTAATATTTTCCTTGCCCTTGTTCATGCTGACAAAGTTCCCATTATGTTCCTTGAATCCCCCATAGAGTACCTTGTAATTTTCACTGAGCTTCTTGAGCATCCTTATAAACATTATTTTGAAATCTATGTCTGATCAATTGATTGCCTTAATTTAATTTAGCACTCTTTCTAGGGATTCCTCCTTTCCTTTTAGTTGGGGGTTGTTTCATTGTCTTCCAATTTTAGGTGACTATTTTTGTTGTTTCTGCATATTAGTTTGAAATGTTTTGACTTCCTTTCTTCATGGGGTAGTCTCCTGTGGTAGGAGACTTCTAGGACTCAGTGGCGCAGACTATTTGATCTCCTGAGCAGGATGCTCTTGCAATGCCCTTTATGCCATTTATTTGGATTCCTATTGTAATTGGGTTTTGGCTGTTGTTGGATAATTCTTTGGTGGGTTTTTCCCCTGGCTGGCTGAATGAGAGTCATACCGGCCATCTCATCTCGTAGGCTGTTGTATAGGTGCTTCCAGAAGAAAACAAAACAACCCAGGAAATAAATCCCACACCCTCAAACATAACCCCCAACCACAACCACACTATCAACAAAAAAATTAACAAATATCAATTAAAGTGGAAAGGGATTAAGACTATTATAAGAAGAAAAAAATTAAGGTGAGGTGACTAATAGAAAGAAAATGATTTTGAGAGCATAGAGCGAGGAGAAATAGTAAGAGTAGAGAATAAAAAAGAAAATAGGAATAAATTAAAATTTGCATTGTAAATTAAAAAGGGAGGGAAGAAGGCAAAATGGAGTAAAAAAGGCAGAGTATAATATGAGGTTTAAAAAAATAATAAAAATAGTGAAGAAAATGGGAACAAAACTGCAGAGAAACATCCACCACAACAATATCAATGACAAATGACTAAAGATTAATAAAGGTGGAAAGATAACAAGAAGAAAAAAAGGAAAAAAAAGAAAGAGTATGAGATGTTGAAAGGAAATAAGAGTGATTTTTAAAGGATAGAAGGGAAAAAACGTAAGAGTAAAGAAAGAGAACCAGGCGAAGAGAGGGAAAAAGTAAAATTTAAAATGAAAAAAATAAAATGGAAGGAGGTAGGCAAAATGGAATAAGAGATGGGAACAGTAAAATTTGAGATTTGAAATACAAAAATAGTGAACATCTAGCCACAAAATTGAAGAAATGCAATAACCACTACCATATAAACAACAAACAAACAAAGATTAATACAGGTGGAGAGATAATAAAAATATTATAAGAAAGGCAAAAAGAATGTGAGATGACTAATTGCAAAAAATGGTGTTGAGAGGCTGAAGGGAAAAGAAATAGCAAGAGTGAGGAATAGAAACAAGTCATAGGAAGGACAAAGAGTAAAATTTAAAACAAAAAGTAAGAAGAGGAAGGAAGAAGACGAAGTGGAGTAAGAGAAGGGAAGAGTAAAAAATTGATTTGAAATAAACTAAAATAAAAAGTGAAATAATAGTAACAGACTTAAAAAAAGAAAAATGTTAAAATGCTATAAAGGAGAAAACAATAACTGAAATAATGAAGTAAACTGTGGTAGAATTTTTCTCAGCATAGTCCACTGTTTTCTCTTTCTGGATCCATTCCTGTTAATGTTAGATGGTGTCCTAGTCTCACCCTTAGCAGCTTGTTTGAGACTACAAGTGATCCACAATCTGTGGCTGTCTACTTCAGGCTTGGCTGATTCTCAATGTTCTGCCCTGCCGGCTTTCCATCAGCACAGGGTCCAGGAGTGCTGATGGAAATTTAATGTCCAAGAACACTGCCAGTATCACCTCTACCTGCCTCCAGAGAGGGCTTCTAGTGTGGCTGGGAGGGTGGAATCCCCGGGACACCCCCTGTAGGTTCTGTTCAGTCTTCAGGGAAGATGGTGACAGTGTTCCCCTGTCCCCAGCCACACATCTTGGTCTGACCCAGATTATTCCGATAATGTATAGTTTCTGATGGGTTAGCTGTCCATTTCCTGTGAGGGGCCAATCTATGTAAAAGGGTCAGTTCTTTCCTCCTTGTTGCTGTTGGCTGCTCTGTGTAAAAGCCAAGGCTGTGCAGGACCTTAAATACCCCTTTTGCACCTGTCTCGAATTTCTCTGCTCTGCTGGTTTCAGCAGATCAGGGCCTGAGGAAGATGCATAGCTCATAGTGTCTGATAGAAGATCAGAAAGGGCCCTTTTAGAGCTTTTCCTCTGTGGATATGCACCCAGGAGGAGAATCCTGAACCTGGCCTGACTGATGTAAAAAGCCTACAATTCTGCAAGTAGGGGTTGGGTTCACTATCCCGTGAGGGGATCTGCCTGGATACAACAGATCTCATGCATTCAGCTCCTGGTTGCCTAGTCCCCAGCCTGAAGCTCCTTCAGGAGACTCAGTCATCAACTCTCCACTCTTTGCAGACCCTACTTGCCAGCCATGCTGTGCCAGGTCTTACAATCCTTTCATCTTTAAATTTTCTATTCTTCCTGTGCAGCTTCACTCAGTGGGACTGAACTGCACTTCCATTCTGGTTTCTTTGTTGGCAAAGCTGCTGCATATGCAGTCTCCCCTAAGCTCCCTTTAAAAGTCTCCATGTGGCTCCCACACTGCCGCACTGAGCCATGGTTGGGTTCTCTGTGAGCTCCACCTCCCCCAAAACACAAAGTCTCTCTCAGTCAAGGCCATCCACAGCCTTCCAGTGCCTCCAACAGTTTTTGATAGAGTTTCTCCCTGTAACTCTCCTGATGGCAAAGCAGCTATGGATGTGTAGCTCACTGTGTGCATGTAGCCTGTCTCCCGGACTTTGTATATCCTTCCAAGTCTCTCCCGATTAGGGCTGGTGGTTTCCCTGTGTGGGACCAGGGCTCTGCTCCAGGAAGAGAGGGAGCCACTAAACTGTATTTTCTGCCTGATTCACCTCTCTGCAGGCACCTTGCAGAGAGCATTTTCCCCTCATCTTATAAAATCTCTTACTGGATGGCGCAAATCATTCTCTGGACTCCTTGGATTCAAAAATTCATATCAGCTCAGATTCTGTTCATTGTTCAGGTCATTTGTCTGATTAGTTGAGAATCTATCTTGGGAGCAGAAGAAAGTGGGCTCAGCTTCTACCTACTCAGCTGCCATCTTCCAAATCTCTGGTTGCCATTTTTGTTTTCCATTTTGAGAGTGTCTGTCAAAGACCCCCAAGTGTGAATGGAAAAGATTGTCATTATTCCAAAACATATCAACTTGTTTCCGTGCTGTCAAAACTGGCATGGAGAAAGTTCAGCAAGGATGTAAGGTCTGCCCTAACATATCTATGATGGTTTGCAAAGCTTGTGAGCAGAGTCTTGGCAAAACCCCAAGGAGGGGAACTCCTCCAGCTATAGCTCCAGTCTGCCATACCTCTCTTGAACCTGGCACTTAGCAAATTGGTCTTTGGTGTATTTGCATCTTAGGGTCAGGCTGGAATTATTTTCATCCTAAATGTAAAGCTTTTCAGTTTTGTCTCTAGTATTTCCTTTGCAACAGAAGTTTTATTAACATTCATAAATAAAGTTTTCTACATACTGTCATCTAACCCTCTTCCACTTAACTTATCCCAGATTTTCTGGGGCTTGTCTGAAAATGATTCACATTTTTAGTGAACAATTTACACATTGTTCTTGCTGGTCTGTAAATAGAAACTTGCCTCGGGTTAAGTCAACGAGAAAGATATGAATTTGTCCTCTTTTGGTCTTGTTAAACAAATAAACCAAAAAAGACATAAAGCAATTCTTGCCATCAATAGCCATATTGGTCCCTTTAGAAGATATCACTGAATAGGAAATGGCACTGCACTTTCTGAAGTAAAATTAGGACATTGCCTCAAAAACAAGCAGGATGAAGCTGGACCACATGCTTAGAGAATTTGGGGAGATTAGATAGTCAATGCCACTGGGTCACATGTCAGTTCTAGTGGTTTCAACTTGAAAATCAGATACATTTGTGCTGACCACACCTTTGTTTTATGAATCTTGGTTTGAGGAAAAATTAAGGTCAGCATAGGGCATACGATGAGTACTTATGAGGTGTTACCCAGGGGGACTGAAATTGACATCTACACCAAAATAGCCCACTAGAATGGCCTGCAGTTAAGAATTACTGCCTTAAGGATAGGATGAAACTGAGGCCTGGAGAGGTTGAACAACTTTCCTAAAGTCACATAGCTGGTAAGTGGCAGAGCTAGGACTATGAGGCTTTTCTGAGTGCAAAGTGCTTATTCATGACCCTATACATATGCCATCCAACCATCCTTTTTCTTATTTTCCCTTTTCTCTCTAATATCATGTCTAATGGACATTTGGTTAATATACTGTAATCACACCTTCATGCAACCATGTCCAACAAATATCTGTTAACATTTCAAGGCACTCTTAAACAGTTAGCACTGGCATTAATCCTTAGACACCATCAGAAAGGAATGGTAGGAAAGGAAACATACTTGTGTCATTACAGAAGCTGTCTCTGAACCAGTAGGTTATTTGAGTGGAGATCTGAGGTCAGAGGTTTGGACATGAGTTCAAACTATGTGTCCCTAGTGCAGAGAGCCTCTTGTTACCTACAGGGGTTTAAACTGCCAAGCCTGTATCTTACATGTGGGATAAGTAGACTATCCCAATCTCCAAGGGATAAATTAAATAATATGAAAAGTCTTCTTATCCATGTGCTGTTGAAATGACACCCAGAGCCATAAGTAGTCGATTGTATCTTTTGTTTTCCTTCACATCCTGTAGTTATTATCAAAACCTCTAAACTCTAAGTTTCAGTCTCCTTGTCTGAAGCAATGAGCCTCTAGGAAGGTCTGAGAATGCTAATAGATTAAATGTTGTGATTAATTCATTCTGTTGACATCTAGTGGCTTCATGCTCAGCAAGATTTTCTTCATTACTTCATTAAATACATAAACATTTATTATTTTGGGTGAAAGCATACTACTTTTCACAATGTGTATAGCTGAAAGAAATGACAATAAAATGAGAGATTAGTAGGACTGAAGACAGAAAGCAGTTCAGGAATGGTAAACCAGGGTTTGTGAAATGTTGAAACAACTGTTGTGCATAGAACAGCTATGTTAGAGACATACAAAAGGATATTGCGTTGGGAGAAAGGAACCAAGGGGAGTTTTAGATTATAGTGTGCAATTAGTGTGTAGTTAACATTTGTCCACCAGGGTACTTTTTGCATAGTAGTAGCAGATAACCAAAATACTCACAAACACAGCTAAAAGGCTTGGAAAAGAGTGTATATGTATGTACTCATCATTTAAGATTTGCCTCAAAACTTATCTCCATAGCTAAATCTTCCCTATCTGTCCTACAGAGACTCATTTGCATTTAACTCAGACAGGTTTAACTCTTCTTTCTTTATAAATCTATTAACTCCCCAGACACTAGACTCTTCTAGGCTTACCTGATTGTTGCTTCCACAGTGCCTGTGAAAAGATTGTTGCTTCCATAATGCCTAGTGTAATGTGTGTATGTAGGTAATTAGTAAATGATTGCTGAATAAGTGAAGATTGGTCAAGGCAAGAACCATGAAGTTAAATTTTATTTATTTAGGTGATAAGCTGCACCAGGCACTGTGTTAGGTGCTGAGGAACAGGGATATCTCAAATAACTTTTGTCCCCTCCACCCCCGCCACAGTGATCTGAGGTGATTGATATGACTGTACCTTATGGCTGTTAACTCATTCTTTTACGTAGTCAGCCAGAAAGTCTTTTTTCCTCAGTTCTTAACAATGTGCCAGACATTTGCAGGGCCTTTGAGCACACAAGATAGAGAAGTTAACAGGAACTACTACTTTGTGTCATAAATGCTGTGCTTAATATATGTCCACAATTTCTGAAAAACAGAGAGGAAGAGATTCTATCTCAGCCTGCTAGAGTCAGTAAAGACTTACTAGGTTGTGCAAACTGAGTTTAAATGGTGACAGGGCCAGGACATGTTACTTAGGTGGACATTCAAAGCAAGGTGTAGCATGAGTGAGTCCTGCAGTTGAACTGTGAGGAGATCTGTGAGGAGAAGCCTGCCAGTGAGGAGAATTACTGGCATGGCTGGGGTAGGAATGACAATGGGTTAGAGGCCATTGTGAAGGTAAAGGCAGTGTCCATTATATGTGTATTACAGGTTTATGTGGCCTTAACTGAGGCTGTTAGAGGTGCCAGGGGAGGAGGCAGTAGGAGGTGGCAGGAACAGAACTTAGTGAAAACTCAAAGAGAAAACTGAAAGGCTAAAGCTAGGAGTGGGTTCACCCTTGATCTGAGTCTCAGAAACCTTCAAGAATGAAAAGCAGACACCTTAACATGTGTATCCATGTGTAACTGGAGCACAAGCTCAGGCTGAGGGGTAGCTCAGGATGCTGTGATTACACTCTGTTATTTGTATGGAAAGTTCACAGATGCTTTGAGTTACACGTGTCAGGATGTCAACATAATCTTCTTAAATAGCTTACTCTTTCTTGCTTGCACTTTTACTTTGATTTACTATTATTTTCTTTTAGTTTGTTCAATTGGTTACTAAGATTGGCCTCAGTATTCAGCTGGGGCTGAAATGTTGCATTTTACTATCCAAATAATTGAAGCTAAAAATACTTCCAACAGTTTATGACTCATATCTTTTGATCCATAGATGAAGAAAACCAAAGTTGAGTGGGAACTATGGATGCCTGTGATTGTGGTATAGGCTTAAGTACCACTGAGTTCAACATGTAATTTCTGGCCCACGGAGGAGGCTCTGACACTCCCAATTCATCCCAGACTTTCAGGCTACCCCTGAAATTAGTTAGAATCACATCCATTTAGGTTCAGGTTTATTACCTACATTGATGTATAACATTTTAAGTTCCCATCAATCAGACAGTTTTTCATCTGTTTGAAAGATCTGGTTTTGAGGTAGGTTTTGATAAGTGAGAGTTGAGGTTGAGAACAAGATGTTATGGGTTGGTGGGGTGTACAGGATTTACCTGTTTTGCAATTTTATCAGATTGATTCAGTTTGGTTCAATTTGCAAAATATTTACAGAGCACATGCTATATAAAAGATGTCAAGCAATGTCTTCTGGCTATCAAAGATGGGCCTAGTGTGCTCTTTGCCCTCAGTAAAGTTTCTAATCTTTAACATTAAGATAACTATACAAATAATTGAGTTGTCAGCTTGTTTTGTGATGAGACTAACTGCTAAGGGACACAGAAGGTGGAGGTGAGTAGACATGTGTGTGCCAGTGGCAAGGGTCACAACTTGGGAGACACAGAGCTCAGGACACATGGTGGTGGACACTGAGCAAGGAGCCTGGATATGGGACCAAGTCCACCAATATAGAAATGTGACCTTTGACAAGTTATGCAGATCTCAGAGCTGGCTTGCTCATCTGTGAATTAGGGATGACAAAATCTACCCTTCTCACACAAAAGTTTGTTATGAAGATCAAATAAATTACTTAGTGTTAAGAATGTGAAGTATACAAAGGGTGCTTAAATGCTTTTTGTTATTTGATTGTTAGCAGAGTCAGAGTTGGAATACAGGCTGACTTAATCCCTGAACCACTAATCTCTGTGAGCCTTTCGAAACTTTTTTCCTTTTTGCTGGAGTTTCTTTATTGGAGAAATCTTTGTTGTTGCTGTAGGCAGTTGAATGTGTCTCTTGATTTATAGAGGGGTGTGGGACAAATACGAGGAAGAAGATGACATTGATAATTGTGGGTGGAGAATTCAAAATTTTATTGAGTCACATACAATGTCTGAGACTCTAAAGATACGTATAACTTCTTGAAAGACTGCCCTGCACACTGATTTAAATTGAAGTGTACATACACTAGCTGAATGAGCCTACTCTCACAACTTCAGTCCCATTTAGCATTGAGGACTTTTAAGGCATTCAGGAGAACTCAGGAGATAGATTTTCAGGACTTGCTTGAGTGGCATCTTGCATTGTAGGATTTAAGTGATCATGAAATGGAAAACCTAAGCATAGAATCTATTCAGGGAATCCAGAATAGGAAATCTCAGTATACTGTTTGAGTAACTTGGATAACTGAAGGAAATAAGCCAATTATTCTGTCTGTGTTTTGAACAATTTTCATTTATTCTACTTCAAATTAATTTTTCATATTTTTGTGGTGGCTAAACTTGACAGATATCAAAAGGAATGCTCCTTTACTTCCATTTTCCTGGAAGTTAATGAAACAAACATATTTATTTACTATGTTGTTGTTTTTATTGTCTGAGTTATAGCTTCTGATTGAATCACTTCTTTTCCTGAGTTTAGACAGCAAGGATTCAGATAGCAAGTTATACTTTGGGAGCAGGTAGAATTACATTTTGTTAGAGACCACTAAAAGATACATGATGCAAAAGCAAACCACTGATCTTGTTAACTTTTTTAATATATCATAGTGGTAGCATTAGAAGACTAGATACCATCCACTCACTAAAAGAATAGAACCACCACAGAAATGAAACCACACCTCATATCCTTTCTGAGGACCTTCCTGTAGCAAACCTAGTCTGAAAATTACAATCCAGGGTTGGGGTTGAGAGGGCAACTTCTCTTCCTCTCTTTGGTTTGGTTGGCAGTGGCCTTTTTAAAATCCTGTTTCCTTTTATCATTTTTTTCCTCTCATAGTTTTTTTCAAGAAAGCCCCAGGCCTCTGAGGCTAGCTTCCACCCCCATTGGAGATTTTAAATGAGAGGACAGGAAATTAGTTTGGCTTTGTCATCTTATGACACTGTTGTCCCCTCCCCCACCCACACATGCTCATTTGGTGCCTCCTGAAAAGTTCTGCCAACATTAAGCAACCATCTTTTAATGTGGCTTTGGCTGAACTTGCCCTTTAGGAAGTGAGTGTGACAGGGCACCCTTATCTCAGCCACTCCAGCCACTTCTGAAAGCTGAGTTCAACTACCACTCTAGTTTTCAGGGCCCTGTGAGTTTGGGCCATCTGTGAATAGTGTTGGGTGGCCTGAGGGCTCAGCATCCCCAGCACATTAGTCTTGCTGCTTCTGAGACTAACACTGCATTTCAGAGGTACCTGCTACCTGCTTTATGCAAGACAGGAGTCCTAAAAAACAATGATTATAACCTGACTATATACATAGCATTTTCCTAATGATCATCTGAAAAATGACAAAATTTACTTGAGGAAATAGAAAAATACATAGCAACTAAAGGAGCTGTTTAAAGTCCACAAGCCATTCAGGCACCAATAGAAGTTGAATTGACAGATCTCTTTTCTCATGAGTCACACTTGGTAGCTGTGTATTTTCACTCTTGAGAATTTCTAGAGCAATTCTAAAATGTAACATGCTTTGTCATCTTGAATTCTTAAAAACTCCACTGAGAAGCTCTGTGAAGGAGGTAAGTGGAATCTTCTCCTCACTTTCAACTGAGGAAATTGAGTTGCGTAAGGAGTATATATGTAGCCTGGAGTCAGACAGTGAATTAATGGTAGATATGTTCAATAAAACCAGCCTTGGGTTAGGAGTCCCCCGTGTAACCAAGCCATAAGTTATGACCCTTCTCTGACACAGGCTTGTCAAGGTGAAGCAGTTGAAATGTGTAAGAAACTCAAAGATTAATGTGAGATCCACCTGGGTTACCTCATCACAGGATGCCACTCTCACTTTGTCATCATCCCATTCTGTAAACCCACTTGAAGACTAGCTTCCCAAAGTAACCATCACTGCCACCAAAAGGCTGAGCATTCTGCCTCTTTCAAAGCCATTTGAAGGCAGCCAGTTCTTTCCCAAATTATCTAGGTGGAGAGGGAGAAAGAGATAATTACCAATGACCAAATTTCTTTCACATATTACTCTTTGTACTGGACAGGCAAGCAGGCTGCTAGAACAAATTTAGAAGAAATTTAAAATCCAGCTACTAACCTCTCATTCCATTGAGGTATTTTTCCTAACGTGAAAGGAACTTGGCACTGTTGCAGATGAAGAAAATAATAGAGTGGAAAACAGACATTTTCATATGACTTTTTCTGCAAAAACATCAAAGTCAAGGAAGCCAAGTTAAATCATTATTCATTACTTCTAAGAGCCACAATTTACCTTCTCGGCTTCTTGGACCGTGGACATCTGTCTGCTTTTTCCTCCCCTGTGTGCTCAGCAGTGACATCTGGAGCATATGTAAGTACTGGTACATTAGATTTATGTGTATTATAAAGGCTCTGAGTTCACCTCACTTTAACCCTTTCTACTTTAGGGTCCAACCTGTTGTAAAGCTACCTTCACTTTCATCATGGTCTATGAACATAAGTCTGCTTGGTGTTTTCGGGGTTGAGAGTACTGTGAAATAAGGTGTTCTTGTTAAAGCCCTGTGTGGGATTTCCAGCTCAATAAAAGATCACTGAAATGCATTTTTTTTCTGGGGAAGTTTCTTATCCTGTGAGGCCCTCACTTAAACCACCCGTACTTAAACCAGAACTAAACACAGGCTGCTTGTACAGGAAAAAAGTATGTGACTCTTAAATTAGCCTGCAAGGTGTGCAATATTTTGATTAGAAGCAGTTCTGTTTTGTATGCAAAACAAAGTCATTCTACCATCCCTGCACCTTTTTTGGTTATTTTAAGGAAAAACATCTAAGTAATTTCCACATACAGTATTACAAGAGGAGAAATATGCATTGTGCATGTGCATGTGCACATGTGAGAGAGTCTGTGTATGTTTCAGAGAGAGAGAGAGAATGTGTATGTATACCTGTGCCTCTGTCTTCTGTATGTGTATTGGTTGTTGCTGGACCCAACCGACATGGTTCTTTCACATAGCTTTGCCAGGGGAGCTCAGTCAGCATAGGTGAAGTTCTGCATTGACCCATAGCATTCCCTAGGAGTGTGTTTTCTGAGACCTCTTCTCCTCTCACCTTCTCCTATCTCTTTATAGATACACAAATATCTGTATTAAAGTTTACCTTGCAGAGTAGATTTCCTGAGAAGTCATAAATTCCTTTCATGATATAGAAAAAAATATCCAGTAAAGTTTAGTCATTTGTTCAAGGTAACACTAAATAGCGATTTTATTAAAAAATCCATTCTTAGCCCCAGGAGCTAGCAATAAAGCAAATATTCTTCTTCTTCTTTGGTATCAGGGGAACTGATACTCAAGTTTCCGTATTCATAATCCCAGGTTGTCATGCATATACACAAGAGCTTCTCAAATGGAAACTCGAATGATCTCTGTCTTTTTCAAGCGTTGTTCCAGATTCTGGAACCAATGATCTGAAGTTAGAGACCACTGTACTAATTATTTTGAGTGGATACCAGATGACATCAACTCGTGGTCTTTGTATTCTATTAGCTTCCAGTCTCTCCAGGAACACAGAGCTCTAAGGCATCTTAAGAAGAGTAGAAAGCAATGTGTGTTCTGCAGCAAATATGGCCTAACTGTAGGAGCTGCTGACTTCCCGAGATATGATTTGCATGGTGAGTACTTTTTTCCACAACACTGACAAGAATCAGGAAGAAAAAAAGTAAAAGCTGTTAGGAGTCAATGAGGTTGTCCAAAAGCCCATGCTAGGAAAAGTGGGGCCCACAGAACCTTATTGGGAATCTTAGAGTAGACACAATGCTTATATTATAATGTAGGCTAAAAGGTTCCCATCACTCTGGAAACTTTCAGGCTGTTGAGTCAGAGCTGGTTTTGAGATTAGATGCTGTGTGATCTGGAGAAGTCACTGACTTCTCTTAGTTAACATCCCTTCTCTAAATGGAGATGCTAATATCTGCTTGAGAAGGGTACTGTGAGGATTAACAGAAGTAATGTATGGGAGAGTTAAGATGATATCATTGGATACTGGCACAAGGAACCTCTTAGGCACAACCCATTACCTTATTACAGTGAACTGGAAGCACAATACTAGAAGGGAGACAAAGACAAATAGCTGCTGTGGTAGACATGTTAAGAAGAAGAAGGAGTTTTAGCTCACAGGTGCCCACAAGGGTAGACATCAATTAACAAAACACAGATCATCAGCTATCAGGATAAATGTCCATGCTTGACTCAGCATGAGGATATCAAGGCCATCTGTCCAGAGTTAGCAAGAATTAATTTGCCTCAGCCACAGTTAGAATAGCTGAGGGCCTGGCATCACAGAAGGATTTATCCTTTCTAGTATTGAATTGAAGTAACTATAATACCAACAACCAACTTGGCTAATAATGCATGTGTTACTGTGTTTTAGATACTGATGTAAGGATTTTACATTAATTCATTTAATCCTTGTGACAACTCATTGAGGAAAATGCCACTATTTCCCTTAGTTCACAAATGGCAAAGTTGAAGCTCAGAGGGGGTAACTTTTTCAAAGTCACATAGCTATCAAGTGATGGAGCCCTGGTTTTAACCCGAAGAGTCTAGCTCTAGAATCCACACATTTATTCACTATACAAATGATGTTAATTTATTACCTAAAGCCTCATTTGTCAGATATGCAAAAAACATCTGAAACTTTGTCTGCCAATTTTGTATTTTGGGGCACTCAGAAACCACATTTTATGTGGTTAGATTTATTAATTAAAAAAATAGATTTCTAGCCCTGGCTAGTGTGGCTCAGTGGATTGAGTGCTGGCCTGTGAACCAAAGGGTTGCTGGTTCAATTCCCAATCAGGACACGTGCCTGAGTTGCAGGCAAGGTCCTCAGTGGGAGGTGTGTAAGAGGCAACCATTGATGTTCTCTCTCTCTCTCTCTCCTTCCCTTCTCTCTAAAAATAAATAAGATTCTAATTTGTTTTTGATTACATTTACATTTTATTTTTACATAATTATGGATTCATAGGAAATTGTAAAAATAGTATAGAGAAATCTTGAGTACCCTCCAACTAGTTTCCTCCAATGATTGTATCTTACACATAATTATAGTACACTATCAAAATTAGGAAATTGATATTGGCACAATGTGTGTGCATAATTCTATGCCATTTTATAACATGTGGAGATTCATGTAATGCTAACTGCAATTAAGATATGGAATTATTCTATCACCATGAATATATTTATGCTTTCATTTCTATTAAAAATTTATTAGTTCACCTGGAATTTATTTTGGTGATATTGAGGAGGAGGGGATCTATCTTCTAATTTCTATTCTTCCTCAGCACTATTTATTTTATAAATCACTGTTTTGACATTAATTAGAAATTCCACCTTTCTGTTTCCACGTGACATGATTAGAAATCCTAGACCTTTCAGACCCCAGAACCACTGTTTTTTCTATTTTACAATATTACCTCCTAAAATTTGGGTCATGGCAGGAACAGGTTTTGGTTTGTTTACCATTAGAAATAATATAGTTTACAACAGAGTCTTGGGCCCTTAAACTGTAATATTGTTGTGAAATTACTGCCTTTTTTCATCTTAAAATTTATCCCGGGTGTCACAGGTACTGTGGGGAGGACTAGTCCATGTGCCACACCCCCTCAAGTCTTTCTTAAAGGGTGACACATCTCAGAAACTCAGAGGTACTGGACATGAGTTTGTAAAATTCCAAAGTCTATCATTATTTTTAATTTCCTTAGTTGTTTTTCAGACTTAGTTTCCTCAAGTAAAATAAGAAAAATTATATCTTCCTCAAAGGGTCATGATTTTTATGAAGATTAAATGAGGTAATATATTTAAAGGTATATAGCTTAAGAATGGCTCAACATGGTATAGTATTTTTATGATCATTAACACTTCCAATAATACAATTTTTTATTCTATGGCAAATATATTTTATGATTTATATCAGCATGTGCTCTTTAGTCATAATGGTATTCTTATGACCCCCCAAAAAGTTATTGTGAAAGAGTCTTAGAATTGAGGAAACATGGTAATTGTAAGATATGAGTATGAAGTTGATGGCCAATGTCCTAGTCTGTTCAGGCTGCAATAACAAAATGCCATGAACTCAGTGGCTTGCTAACAACAGAAAATTATTTATCATAGTTATGGTAGCTGGGAAGTCCAAGAACAAGCTGCTAGTAGATTCCATGTCCAGAGAGAGCCCACTCCTTGGTTCATCAGTGACCATCTTTTTGCTGTGTCCTCACAGGGCAGAAGGGGACAGGGAGATCTTTTATAAGGGTACTAATTTCATTCATGAAGGCTTTACTCTTTTGACCTAATCACATCCCAGTGGTCCCACATTCAAATACTATTACATTGAAAATTAGATTTTGGCATATGATTTTGGGGGATGCAAGCACTCAGTCTATAGCAATCAATAAGTGGAAATGTCTTCCTCCCTGGGCAGTGTTTTCACAACTGTGGTTTCTTCTGCTGGCAGTAACATCCATTGTCAGCTTTCTAGAGGCTGCTCTGGCATAGGGACAACTCTCCTTGCTCCCAGGACCACATCCAGTGTGCAGCTGTCTCTACAGATCTTGCTAAATCTTAATTTGGAGGCAATTACAGCATCACCAAGGGCTTACAATATAGCTTTGTGTGATAGTTTTATGTTAGGGAGGCTAGGTTATATAACCCAGAGTACCTTTTTCTGTCTCTTGTGGACTCAGCCCCACAAACCCTCACTTAGGTCAGATGAGCAGCCCTTTTACTAAAGGAAGTCATTACAAATATTTTGGTCATGACACAGCTCTGAGAACTAGAGAACTACTCAGCCTCATTGTTTATCTTCACCTTGGATCACAGGAGCACCTGTTCCAATAGCAACTTTGGTTATCCCAGAATTGTCTAAAGTAGACATTAATGATTCAGATTACATTAACCTATGCCTAACACTAAAGAAAAAGTCTGCCTTTAAATGAATGCTATAGATTTGAAATTCCAGTATAAGTTATGAAAATATTGCAATGTTTACTATTGCAAACAATAAGAAGTAAGAAGTGGGAGTTTAGGAAATACAGAATATTTATTTAACTCTGTTTTCTCTGCTTCATCCACCTTTTGTTTTAGGAGGCATTTTGTATATATGTATATAAGTGTTTTGCTTCTCACTGTCACTAGAAAACACAAGAATTATGCTGTTATTATCTGTTTGACAAAGACTCTCTTATAGGAAATTGGGCTGCAAGAGAGAAAAAAGTGTATGTTTTCCTCAAGGAAGTGTAGAAAGTTAAGTCTGGAAAACAAATTACGGAATAGGTATAAATAAACTTCTGGCCCTTTGCATTCGAACAGTGAGACAGTACCTTCAGTCCCCAAGAAAGCAATTTTGTTTTGAACATGATCCTTAAGGCATGTGAAAGATTCCGTTTTAATTTTAAACCAGTACCTTCATTATTTCCATTTTCCCTAAACCACCAGACCACAGGCACATACTCCACAACCACCAAAATTGGGGAACCTACAAATGGGAAAATTGAAATTTACTTAGAAAAGGAGTATTAGAAATCTCCACAGATTTTTTAAATTTTTTTATTTAATAAATTTTATTTAGTTATTTTTCAAGTACATTTTTAATCTATTTCTCCCATCCCACCGCCCCTGCCCCATCTACCCCCTCCCTCCCATTCCCCCCCCAGTCCTCATCCCTGTGTCTTTCATACTTGTTCCTCAAAATCCCTCCCCCCTTTTCCCCTTAAATTCCCTTCCCTCTCCCCTCTGTTCGCTGCCCACTTGTTCTCTATTTCAGTGTCTTTGTTTTTATTGTTTGCTTGTTTGTTTTATTCTTTAGCTTCCTGTCAAAGGTGAGATCATATGGTATTTGTCCTTCAATGCCTGGCCTATTTCACTCAGCATAATGCTTTCCAGTTCCACCCATGTTGTTGCAAAGGGTAGTAGCTCCTTCTTTCTCTCTGCTGCATAGAATTCCACTGTGTATATGTACCACAATTTTTGGATCCATTCGTTTACTGATGGGCACCTAGGTTGCTTCCAACTCTTGGCTATTGTAAATTGTGCTGCTATGAACATTGTGGTGCATAGGTTCTTTGAAATTGATGTTTTAGGATTCTTGGGGTATAATCCTAGCAGTGGAATTGCTGGGTCAAAAGGCAGGTCAATTTTTATTTTTCTGAGAAAATTCCATACTGTTAAATCTCCACAGATTTAAGCCTTAAATATTGTCTCTAAGAAAGCTCTGGGTTTTTGTTCTTTACAAAATATTTCACTTTTTATGTTAAACCTCTCTTGGGTTATAACTTGTAATTTAAATCTGTTTTCCAGTAAAATTTCAGCAAGGAATAGATTTTTATTGGGAGAAAAACACGAAGTAGAATATTTTAGTTGTTAGCATAGATGGTATCAAATGTCTCCTTTCATGGTATTGTTTAATAATATATTTATATACAAATAAAATGAAATAGAAATAAATTATTTCTTATATAGTGGCTTAAAGACTAGAAGTTGGTTTTAGTGAAACTTCCCAGAAGTATCTTCACGATACCATGTAAATTGACAGGAAGTAGGCAGCTGTTTCTTGAAATATAATAGTTCTAGTTCCTACCTGAGGCACCAGCACTGAAACACTTCTTGGATGCTCTGTGCTATAATGATGTCCTATACTTAACTCAGACTGTTTGTCGGTTGAGAACCACCCTGCCTGGTTTCAGAAGCTGTAATGTGCACCTCCCCCCCCATGGCTAAGGCTGAGTGAGCAACCTGCAGACCATAAGCCATTAAGGAGACAAAGCTTCTCTATCTGGCAGGGTTGCCACTTCTGCTTCTTTTACTTCATCCTGCCTGCTCCTCAGTGCTTGACTGATTAGCCAATCAAGCCAATCAAGGTAAGGAATCTTACCTTAAGTGAGGGAAGACCTAAGACACACAATCATGGCATCCCCCAGAGAGGGACTTGGGGGGCTATAGAAAAAGGGGGTGCTGCACCCTCACCCCTTGGCTTTGACATAGCCTGAGTCCTCATTCTGTCTGTGAGAAGTCTCCTAATCTCTTGGATGCCTTACTTCCCCTGCCTGACTTAAGCCTGATACAATGACAGAGGGCAGTGAAGCCCTATGCTGGAACGGGCGGGCTCCCTGGGTGATCAGGCCTAAGAAAGAATATGTAAAATTGTGTGAAACCTGTCTTGCTAAAAATGGTCTCAATTAAATGATAAGGGTCTGAGCAAGAAATGAGTTTGTTTCCCAAAGTTTTCTAGCCCTTTAGAGAACAGACCCTGACTCAGAATAATCCCTTATAGTTCTTTGTATGCTACCTATTGTTTGATCCTTACTGCCTGACAATGATTAATGAACTTTACCTGTATTCCTGTGCAAAATAAACCTAATAAAAGCCCATTGAGGAAAAGGCTCTTGGCCCTTCTCCTTTGAGAGATCAGCCATTTTTCCTGCCAAAGCAAATCATATCTTGGTAGACTTACTCTCATCCATGGCACCAAGTGGGGGGCCCTGTGGGCAGAGCCCCACCACATATGTCTGAGACTCAGTGCCTTCATAAATCCTTTCCCATTCTAGTATATGATAAAGCAAAGAGCAAAGAAGAGTTGCATAGTGTGTGCATATTTTGTAGGGCCATTCAGAACTCTCATTGAATTAAAGAAATAAATGAGTAGATAAGAAAAATTTTCTGAAAGCCATTAGTCTTCATCTTATTCTTGCCAAGTCTACAGCAATATCCTTTCATCTGTGATCTCTGATTCTGTTGCCCTTCCTAAAGTCTGTTCTCCATAAGTGTAGACTTCTAAAACGTATGTCCAATCATGCTACTATAATGAGGTAAGTTGGACCAGAGATTGGCTGGAGAACAGGGGGTACCCCCATCCAGGGGAACCCCAATCTGGCACAAGAGGCTGATCTTCCTCCTGCAAGAAGGCAGAGGATGGGGAGAGCTGCTGAGGTGGCAGATTGAAACAGCCTGCCTTCTCTAAAGGGAAGGGCCACCAGAACAGAAAGATTGCTGGAGGCAAACTGTAAACAAAGGTGACTATCAACTGTAAACAAGCCAGTATACATTGCCTGAGGCAGTTGAGCAACTCAACTCTGCAGAAGGGACCTTGCACAGAGTATGCCTCACTGGAGACTTTGCCCCCTTACTAAACATGGTGGGGGAAAGAGGGGAAAAAGCAAATAATGCCAACACTGGCCCTCATTGTTTGAAACTCTGGACACTCCCTCTGACTTCTGGAGAACATGGAATTCTGGGAGAGGACTTTGAAGAGCAGGAGGGTAGAAGCTCACACTCTTGCTATCTTGGCTTCTTTGGCTCTTGCTTTACCTCATGTGGATGGGAGCACTTGTGGGTTCAACAGATACCAAGCTACCTAAGGCTTATGATCCACATTGTTGGAAGCCAGATCTCCAGAGGCAAGGTCCCATGCTGGGCTGTGTGCCTTGTCAGGCTCCAGCCTTTTAGATGCTATGGCCTAGTGTAGCACAGCACATTAGGCCATGGACTGCTTTTTCTCCTTGACCCTGAGAGCAGTGCACAGAGACTGAGAGCAGCACATGGAGGCATGAGCTGGGAAGTTTCTTGTGGATGTAGCTTCCCCTACATGACTATCTGGAATGATCTGACTTTACACCCCAGACCGGGAGAGAGGGGGAGAAAGAGGGAGAGAGAAAGAGATATTGATTGAGTGCTGCTGTGAGATGATGGTGACTCTAAAACCAACAAGAGCATATGCCAGCGACGATGGAGAGATATTTGCATGGCCAGTTTAAGCTCCCAAAGGACAGATAAGCAATAATGGGGAACTTCTGGGCATAGCTTTGGTTTGCAGTTTTTTGGGGAACAAAGGAAGTTCTGTGTATTGCAGAAGAGAAGGATGCAGAGCAGAAATGCTTCCAGCCCGCCAAATTGGAAACCCTATTAATAAAAACATATTTCCTTCCACACCAATCTTTATATGTATACATAGTGACAAGTGGCTGGATCCTAGGCTACCTGGTTATACAACTACCTGTTGTATAACAGGTAGTTGTAGAACCTCTGAGAGCTTCTCATCACTTTATGTTTATACTATGACCTACAAGCCCCTTCTCTCCTACCACTGTCTGCCTCACTAAGCAAGCACCTGTCCAGGGCTTTTACATTACTGCTTCTGTTTAGACACTCTAGATAGTCCATGACTTTACTTACTGCATTTCAATGTCCGCTCAAATACCACCTCCACAATGAGCTCTCAGCCCCCAGTCCAAGTTATCACTCTCTCTCTACTTTTCCAATTTCACTTTCCTTCATAATATTTTTTTATTCTTTGACATCAGAGTACATGTACTTATTTGCTTATTGTCTGCATCTCTCAACAGGATGGGAGCTCCCTGATGCCTGTAGATAGGTAGAGACTGCCTCTAGAGTTACTATGAAAGCTCCAGTGCCCGGCTCAATAAACATATGTCAAATGAATTGTTTAATGTTAGTGAACGTGAGTACCTGTCCCTCTTGGTACTTGTCCTTTCTCATCATAAAGTGTGGGGCAAAAGTAGGTTTACAGTTGGTTGTATAAAAAAGTGCTATAATAATTAATAAATAATAATATAAAAATAAACTCTGTTTCATGTACTCACAATTGTAAACCTACTTTTACACCACCCTGTGTAGTTGAACATAAATAAAATTGCACAATAAAGATCTCTTTCTCTACCAAGGATTTTAATGACAAATACAATTTAGAACTTACATGGTCAATAGAGATTATATAGTCCATCAGTTTTGTTTTTTTGTTGTTGTTGTTGTTCATTAGTTTTAACCTCTGTTTTTACTGTGCTGAAACATAGAGTATAGTCTGATATACTTTTGAGAAGACTCCTATGGGAATTCCCATACTTGGGAACTACTTTTCTCACCAAAAATTAACTGTTCCCAGCAGTCATTGTACAAAATCTTTGCAATAATTTATAATCACTAAAAGTTAATAATGTATTCATCTGGTTCTCTAGAGGCAGGGTATAAAAAGTAATTCAGGTGTGTAAATTTAGGAAAAACCTATAGGAGACTGAGAAGAGCAGGATGGGGAAGGATAAGGAGTCCTAAGAGATGTAGTCTCTGGTAAAATCTAGCCATGTCCTGATGCACAGGCAGGGCTGTTCTGCCATTCAAGAGATCCAGGCTTAAGTCCCTTAAGTAACTCAGTTACTGGCTATCCAGGGACTGGGGGTGGTAAGTTGGTGTCTTCTTAGGTATCTCTTCTTTTTTTGTCACCCAAGGGTAAGTCATGGAAGAAGTTCACAGGAGCAAGTCCTCATCTTTATTACTCAAGGCAACCAGAGGATGGGTGCACCAGCTGGTCAAGAGAATCTGAATGTTTGGGCACTTACTACTGATGGTTTCTCAGTAATGGCTGCTCACTATCATGTCATAGTAGTAGTTCTCAAATTTTAGTGTGTATCAAATTCATGTGGAGGTCTACTTAAAGTACTGATTGCTAGATCCTACTCCCATAATTTCTGACAAAATTGGGGTATGGTTCAAATAATTATTCTAAAAAATTTCCCAGATTGTCGTGATGCTAGTTGAGGTTGAGGGAACAACTTTGAGAACCACTCCCCTGGGTGATGTGGAGATTTCCTTGAAGTCAGAAACACAAATCTTACTTCAAAAAGCTTTTGAAGCAGTGTACATCTTTACTGAAATTTTTTTGAAGATGGGGCAGGAGTGTATGTACACAATGCTATATTTAGTGAACATTCTGAGAACAATTTAAAAAATTTATTCCTTTCTTCAAAATTTCACGTTTCCCCATCACTGTCACCTCTCCCTGAATTATCAAACATGCACTGCCTGTTAACTATATGATGGGCCACCTATTTCTCATGCCAGAAAATGTTGTAGAATGTAAGACAGAAATACATGTGTTACTATAAACATAACCTTGAATTTGCCTTCATTTATACAGAAACAAACCATTTGTAATTTTTTTATTCTTAGGAACAAATTATTTGTGATCCATCTCACAGTTTGTGAAAAGAATACAGATACAGTCCTAGCCTCTGTTTTTTGTTTTGTTTTATTTTTATAGTTTTGCATAGAAACTTATAACTATATTTTACAAAGAACACTGAAAATAAAAAAAAATTATTGTACTTGCTTTTTTTTATTGCCAATCAAGCATTAGGTTGTTGTCTAGCAACAATAGTTCTTTTAAGTTTTTTTAATTTTTGAATTATACTTTACACTCAATATTATTCTGTATTAGTTTCAAATGTACATCATAGTGGTTATAAAACTCATGTACTTTACAGGGTGGTCTTCCTGCTACTTCAAGTACCTATCTGGCTCTATACATAGTTATTACAATACAATTTACTATATTCTCTATGCTGTAATCTACATCTCTGTAACTACCTACAAGTACCAATTTGTACTGCTTAAGCCTCTATTCTATAGACAATGAGTAAGGGACACCAGGGAAGGTGAGACTTGTAATGTTGTACTGCAGAGTCTTTATCTTTAGAAGTTTTCATCCTCTTTGCTCTCATTCTTTTTTTTTTTTTGTTAAATTTTTGTTCAACTACAGTTGTCTGCTTCCCCCTCACCATTCCCCCCTACCCCAGTCATCCCCTGACTCCACCCCCTTGGTTTTTTCCATATGTCCTTTATAGTTGTTCCTATAAACCCTTCACCCTTTTCCCCACATTATCCCCTCCAACCTACACTCTGGTTACTGTCAGTTTGTTCTTTATTTCAATGTCTCTGGTTGTATTTTGCTTGCTTATTTGTTTTGTTGGTTAGGTTCCATTTATAGGTTAGATCATATGATACTTGTCTTTCACTGCCTGGCTTATTTCACTTAGCACAATACTCTCCAGTTCTGTCCATGCTGTGCCAAACAGTATGAACTCCTTCTCTCTTTCTGCTGAGTAGTATTCCACTCTGTAAGTGTACCATAGGTTTTTGATCAGGTCATTTCCTGATGGGCACTTAGGTTGCTTCCAGCACTTGGCTATTGTGAGTTATGCTGCTATGAACATTGGGGTACATAGGTTCTTCTGGACTGTTGTTTCAGGATTCTTATGATATAATCCCAACAGTGGAATTGATGGGTCAAAAGGCATTCTATTTTTAGTTTTCTGATGAAATTCTATACTGTTTTCCATAGTGGCTGCAATAGTCTGCAATCCCATCAACAGTGTGCTAGGGTTCCCTTTTCTCCACATCCTCTCCAACACTTGATTGTTGATTTGTTTATGATGACCATTCTGCTGGTGTGGAGTGGTATCTCATTGTGGTTTTCATTTGAATCTCTTTGCTGCCTAGTGATGCTGACCATCTTTTCATATGTCTCTGGACCCTTTGTAAATCCTCCTTGGAGAGGTGTCTGTTCAAGTCCTTTGCCCATTTGTCTTCCTAGAGTGGAATATGTGAATACTTTATATATTTGGAGATCAAACCGTTATCTGAGGTATCATTGGCAAATATGTTTCCCCATATAGTTGGTTCTTTTTTTCATTTTAATGCTGTTTTGTTTTTAGCTGTGCAGAAGTTTTTATTTTGATGAGATCCCATTTGTTTATTCTTTCCTTTATGTCCCTACCTCTAGGACATTTTGAATATATTGCTGCTTGAAATGCCTGCCTATGTTCACTTGAATGACTTTTATGGTGTCATGACTTATATTTAAGTCTTTTATCCACCTTGAATTTATTTTTGTATATGGTTTAAGATGGTGATCAAGTTCCATTTTTTTGCATGTAGCTGTCCAGATCTACCAACACCATTTGTTGAAGAGACTATTTTTACACCATTTTATGCTGCTGCCTTCTTTGTCAAATATTAATTGACCATAGAGACTTGGGTTTATTTCTGGGCTCTCTGTTCTGTTCCACTGGTCTATGTTTCTATTCTTATGCCAGTACCAGGCTGATTTGATTATGGTAGCCTTGTAATGGAGTTTGATATCAGGTTTTGTGATCTCTCCTACTTTGTTCTTTTTTCTCAAAATTGCTGCATTTATTCTGGCTTGTTTATTCCATATAATTTTTGAAGGGTTTATTCTATATCTGTGAAATATGCCATCGATACATTAATAGGCATTGCATTGAATCTGTAGATTGCTTTGGGTAGTATGGACATTTTGATGATGTTAATTCTTTCAATTCATGAACATGGCATATGCTTTCATGTGTTTGTATCTTCATTAATTTCTTTCTTCAGTGTTGTGTAGTTTTCTGCATACAGGTCTTTTACCTCCTTGGTTAGGTTTATTCCTAGGTACTTTATTTTGCTTGTTGCTATATTAAATAGAATTTTCCCCCTGATTTCTGATTCTGATATTTCATTGTTGGTATACGAAAATGCCATTGATTTCTGAATTCCGAATTTGTATTTTGCTGTTTTGCCAAACTTACTTATTAGGTTGAGCAGTGTTTTGGTGGAGTCTATAGGATTTTCTATGTACACTGTCATGTCTTCTGCAAACAGTGACAGTTTTGCTTCCTCCTTTCCAGTTTGGATGCCTTTTATTTCTTTTTCTTGTCTGATTGCTGTGGCTAAGATTCCAATGTTATGGTGAATATATGTGGTGAAAGTGGACAAACTTGCCTTGTTCTTGATCTTCGTGGGAAAGCTTTTAGTTTTTTCCCATTGAGCATGATATTGGCTGTAGGTCTCTCATATATGGCATTTATTATTTTGAGAAATGCTCTCTGTATTCCCACTTTGCTGTGTGTTTTAATCATAAATGGGTGCTGCACCTTGTCAAATGTTTTTTTTTTTTGCTTTTGTTGATGTGATCATGTAATTTTTGTCTTTCCTTTTGTTTATGTTTCTTTCCTTTTGTTTATGTGTTGTATTATCTTTATTGATTTGAGAATATTGTACCATCCGTGCATCCCTGGGATGAATCCGACTTGGTCATGGTGTATGGTCTTTTTAACACATTGCTGGATGTGGATTGCCAATATTTTGTTGAGGATTTCAGTGTGTATGTTCATCAGCGATATTTCCTCTAATTTTCTTTTCTTGTTGTGTCTTTAACTGGTTTTGGGATTAGGATAATGCTGGCTTCATTAAAGAGATTAGGAGTCTTCTGTCTTCTTGGATTTTTTGCAATAGTCTGTGAAGAATAGGGTTTTGCTCTTCTTTAAATGTTTTGTAAAGTTCTCCTAAGAAACAATCTGGTTCAGGGTTTTTGTGTGTTGGGAGTTTTTTTTATTACTACTTCAATTTCATCAGCTGTTGTTGGTCTATTGAGGCTCTCTGCTTGTTCTTCGTTTAGTTTTTTTTTCTTTTTTAAAATTAATTTAATTTAGTTATTTTACAAGTACAGTTTTTTGTCTATTTTTCCCATTCCAGCCTCCCCCGCCCCTTGCTCCCCACCTCCCTCCCATTTCCACCCCCCTTAGTTCTCGTCCCTCTGTCCTTCCTATTTGTTCCTCGAAATCCATCCTCCCCCTTTTGCCCCTTAACTTCCCTTCCTTCTCCCCTCTGGTCACTGTCCCCTTGTTCTCTATTTCAGTGTCTTTGTTTTTTTTTTTTCTGCTTGCTTGTTTGTTTTGTTGTTTAGCTTCCTGTTAAAGGTGAGATCATATGGTATTTGTCTTTCAGCACCTGGCCTATTTCACTCAGCATAATACTTTCCAGTTCCATCCATGTTGCTGCAAAAGGTAGTAAATCAAGGAAGACACAAACAAATGGAAACATATACCTTGTTCATGGATTGGAAGAATTAACATCATCAAAATGTCCATACTACCCAAAGCAATATACACATTCAATGCAATACCTATTAAAGTACCAATGGCATATTTCACAGACAGAACAGACACTTCAAAAATTTATATGGAACCATAAACGAGCCCCAATAGCAGCTGCTCTTTTGAGAAAGAAGAACAAAGTAGGAGGGATCACAATACCTGATATCAAACTGTATTACAAGGCCACTGTAATCAAAACAGCCTGGTACTGGCATAAAAACAGACACATAGACCAATGGAACAGAACAGAGAGCCCAGAAATAAACCCAACTCTCTACAGCCAATTAATATTTGACAAAGGGGGCAGTAACATAAAATGGAGTAAAGATAGCCTCTTCAACAAATGGTGTTGGGAGAACTGCACAGCTACGTGCAAAAAAATGAAACTTGAGCACAGACTTACACCATACACCAAAATAAATTCTAGGTGGATAAATGACTTAAATGTAAGTCGTGACACCATTAAAGTCCTAGAGGAGAACATCGGCAAGAAAATCTCAGATATTTCATGCAGCAACTTTTTTACTGATATGTCCCCTAGAGCAAGGAATGTAAAGGAAAGAATAAACAAATGGGATCTCATCAAAATAAAAAGCTTCTGCATGGCTAAAGAAAACAGTATTAAATTAGCAAGACAACCAACTGTACGGGAAAACATATTTGCCACTGATACCTCAGACAAAGGTTTAATCTCCAAAATATACAAAGAACTTACACGACTCCACTCTAAGAAGACACCCAACCCAATTAGAAAATGGGAAAAGGACTTGAACAAACACTTCTCCAAGGAGGACATACAGAACATCCAGAGACACATGAAGAGATGCTCAATTTCGTTTAGTTTTGGAAGATTATACTTTTCTAGAAATCAGTCCATTTCACCTAGGTTTTCAAATTTCTTGGCATATATTTCTTTGTAGTAATTTCATACAATCATTTGTATTTCTGTGTTATCAGTTGTAATCTCATGTCTTTAATTTCTGTTTATTTGGGTGTTTTTTTTTCCTTGATGAGTCTGCTTAAAGGCTTGTAGATTTTTTTTTTATCATTTCAAAAAACTAGCTCCTGGATCCATTGATCCTTAGAATTGTTCTTTTAGTCTCCATGTCATTTAATTCTGCTCTGATCTTGATTATTTCCTTTCTTCTACTTGCTCTGGGTTGTCCTTGTTGTTTCTTTAGTTCTTGTAGATGTAAGGTTAGGTTGTTTATCTGAAATGTTTCCATCTTTTTAGATGGGCCTGTATTGCTGGGCACTGCCCTGTCAAGATTGTGTTCATTTTGTCCCATAAGTTTTAGACTGTTGCGAGTTCATTTTCATTTGTATACAGAAACTTGTTGATTTCTTCCTTGTTTTCATTCTTAACCCATTCATTGTTTCATAGCACACTATTCAATCTCCATGAATATGAATGTTTTTGAGTTTTTTCCTTGAGGGTGGTTTTTAGTTTCAGTCCTTTGTGGTTGGAGAAAATGCTTGATATGATTTCAATTTTCTTCAATTTTTTGAGGCTCATTTTGTGTCCTATCATGTGGTCTATAAAAATGTTTCATGTGCAATTGAAAAGAATATTTATTTTGCTTCTTTAGTTTGAAAGGCTATATATGTATATCATTTAAGTTCATTTAATCCAGGACATTGTTCAATGCCACCATATCTTTGTTGATATTTTGTTTGGAATATCTATCCCTTTTTTACAGTGGGATGTTAAAGTCCCTTACTATTAAAGTGTCATTGTTTATATCTTTGTTGATGTCCTCCAGGATTTTCCTTATGTATTTGGGTACTCCTATGTTGGGTGCATATATGTTTGTGATGTTTATGTCTTCTTGATGGATTCTGCCCTTGAATATTGTAAAGTGTCCTTCTGTATCTCTTTTAATGGCCCTTGTTTTGTAGTCTATTTTGTCTAATATTCGTATTGGTGCCCTGACTCTTCTTTCCTGTTCATTTGCTTGGAATATTTTTTTCAACCCTTCACTTTCAGTCTGTGTGGATCTTTTGTTCTGAGGTGGGTCTCTTGCAGGCAACATTTTGTGGGTCATGTTTTGTAATCCATTCAGCTGTTCTATATCTTTTGATTGGAGAATTTAATTCTTTAACATTTAAGGTTATTATTGATAGGTATTTGTTCATTTTTCCTGCTTTGTATCTGTGTTACTGTATTTTTTTCTCCTTTCTTTTTCTTCTTATAGTAGTCCCTTTAGTAAATCTTGTAGCGGTGGTTTGGTGGATATGTATCCTTTCAGTCTTTTTTTTTTTTTTTGTCTGACAAACTATATTTCACCTTCCCTTATAATTGAGAGCTTGCTGGGTAGAGTAATCTTGGTTTCAGTGCTTTGTTTTCTTTACTTGGAATATCTCTTTGCCACTCTTTCCTGGATTGGAGTGTTTCTGTTGAGAAATCAGCTGCTAGCCTTATTGGAACCACTTTGTATGTTATTTCTTGTTGCCCCCTTGCTGCTTTTAAGATTTTTCTCTTTGTTTTTAATACTTGGCATTTTAATTATGTGTCTTGGAGTTGGCCTCTTTGAGTTCATCTTGATTGCGAGTCTCTGTGCTTCCAGAACTTGCATGTTTTTTTCCTCTCCAGGTTCAGAAAGTTTTCTGTAATTATTTTTTCTTTTTTAAAAATTTTTATTTTATCGATTATGCCATTACAGTTGTTCTATTCCCCCCTTCACTCCCCTCCACCCTGCACCCTCCCATCTCTACCATTCCCCCCCTTTAGTTTATGACCATGTGTCTCAAGTTCTTTGGATTCTATATTTCTCATACAATTCTTACCCTCCCCCTATCTATTTTGTACCTACCGTCTATGCTACTTATTTTCTGTACCTTCTCCCCACTTCTCCTCCCACTCCCCTGTTGCTAATCGTCCATGAGATCTTTATTTCTATGGTTCTGCTCCTGATCTAGCTGTCCTTTTAGCTTGCTTTTGTTTTAGATGTGGTTGTTAATAACTGTGCGTTTGCTGTCCTTTCGCTGTTCATCTCTTTTATCTTCTTTTTCTTAGATAAGTCCCTTTAACATTTCCTATAATAAGGGCTTGGTGATGATGAACTCCTTGAATTTGATCTTATCTGAGAAGCACTTTATCTGTCCTTTCATTCTAAATGAAAGTTTTGCTGGATAGAGCAATCTTGGTTGTAGGTCTTTGGATTTCATGACTTGGAATACCTCTTTCCAGCCCCTTCTTGCCTGTAAGGTCTCTTTTGAGAAATCAGCTGACAGTCTGATGGGAACTCCTTTGTAGGTGACTGTCCCCTTATCTCTTGCTGCTTCTAGGATTCTCTCCTTCATTTTAATCTTGGCTAGTGTAATTATGATGTGCCTTGGTGTGTTCCTTCTTGGGTCCAAGTTCTTTGGGACTCTCTGAGCTTCCTGGATTTCCTGGAAGTCTATTTCCTTTGCCAGATTGGGGAAATTCTCCTTTATTATTTGTTCAAATAAGTTTTCCACTGGTGGCTGTGCCTTTCCCCCTTCTGGTACCCCTATAATTCGGATGTTGGAGCATTTAAAGATGTCCTGGAGGTTCCTAAGTCTCTCCTCATTTTTTTGAATTCTTGTTTCTTCATTCTTTTCTGGTTGGTAATTTTTATCCTCCTTCTGGTCCACTCCTTTGATTTGAGTCCCAGTTTCCTTTCCATTACTATTGGTTTCCTGTGCATTGCCATTCATTTCGATTAGTTTCGCCTTCATATGTTCCTCTAATTTGTGACTAAAATCAACCAGTTCTGTGAGCATCCTGATCACCAGTGTTTTGAACTGTGCATCTGAAAGTTTTGCTATTTCTTCATCATTTAGATTTATTGGCTCTGGGGCTTTGAGATCTTCTTGAGCCATTTTTGCTCTGTTTGCACCCATTAAGTATGAGGAGCGGAGCCTTAGGGGCGGGGTGGGGCCTCCAGGGTGGGGTCGCTGGGTTGTGAAGCTGTATGTGGTGGCGGGGTCAGAGTGGGGAAATGGTGTCTCCCTCTCCTGCTTCCTACCACTGGGTGAGGAGGGAAGCCTCAGGTGTTCACCAGGGTAGGGTTGCTCAGGTCGCTAGGTTGTGATGCTGTATGTGGGGGTGGGGTCATAGCGAGAAAATGGCGGCCATCTCTGTTGCCTCCCATCGCTGGGACCTGCTTGGTCCTGTCTCATTGCCCACTTTCTCTCCTGTCTATCTGTGCTGGAATGCACCAGCACAGTCAACCCGCTGCCCTTCACCCTCACTGGATCTGCTGGTCGCTCACTTGGTCATACTCACTAGGTTGCTCACTGGGTCGGCCCTTTGCAACCCCACACCTGGGATCCACGGGCCTGGGTCCATCTGACCGAGTTTTCCTGTGCAACCCTGCTCTGTCAGCTGCTGGTTTCGCCCCTCTTACTGGTCAGGCTGAAGAATTCGTTGTTATCGGACTTCTGAAAAGTTCAATTTTCTGTGTTCTGGCTGTGTTTCCTGTTGCTAATATTTTGTTTTCTCTAAACTTGGTTGTGTGACAAAGCAGGGTGTATCCACCTATGCCTCCATCTTGGCTGAAGTCCTCTGTAATTATTTTTTTCAAACAGGGTTTCTATTCCTTGTTCCTTGTCTTCTCCTTCTGGTATTCCTATGATTTGAATGTTGTTGCATTTCATGTTATCTTGGAATTCCCTTAAGCTATCTTCAAATTTTTTTTTAGTTTTTTTTCATGCATTTGCTATGCCTGGGTGTTTCTTTCCACCCTGTCCTCCAGCTCACTTATTCAGTCTTCTGCTTCATCTAGCCTGCTTGTAATTCCTTCTAGTGTGTTTTGTATTTCCAAATATTTATTTTTAATTTCTGCCTGGTTTTTGTTTATAGTTTCTACTTCCTTTTTAATTCTGTTGTAGTTCTCATTCAGTTCCTCGTGGTTGCCTGTGAATTCCTTGAGCATCTTTATAACCATTATTTTGAATTTTATATCTGATAATTTACTTACCTCCATTTCATTTAGCTCCTGTACATGGGTGAGTCTTCCATTGCTTTTGACTGCAGGTTCTTTTTTTGTCTCCCCATTTTAGGTGGCTCTTTTTGTTTGTTTCTGCACTTCCTAATGTTTTGCTTTTCTAGCTGTCTTTGTGAGGTGAACTTCTATCATAGGAATTCTGTGGGATTCAGTGGTGTGGTCTCTTTGATCTCCTTGTCTGGATGCTCTAGGTTTGTCCTTTCTACTGTTTGTGTGGGCTCTCTTGCTGTACTTGGGTTTTTGTCTTTTGTTGGTTCCTTCGTTGGTGGTTTCTCTCCTCCAATGGGTATAGTGATGTTCACAGTTCCCACCTAATCTTGTATTTTATCAGTGGCAGCTAGTAGGCAAAACAGATTAAGAGAGCTGGAGAATATCCTATTGGATTTAAAGTACCAACAAATAGAGAAGAGATAGGAGATCCTTTAAATAAATATAGTGTTAACCATATTTCACCCAATTAGCCATTTTTTATGAAAGGTGAGAAAGAGATAAGACTCTTGTTAGAGGGGTGGAGAATTTGTGAGCTGCATCCAGAGAACAGAGTGCTTTTTCAGTGTTAGATGATGAGATATAGTGAGAGTGAAGGATAGAAAGTAGGCATAGTGTTCAAGAGAATAGAGTAAACAACAACAATAATAAAGCTCAGGAATAAAGTGAATTGGCCTAAGATCAAGGAAGGGTGCTTGGTAGTATTTATAATTGTATAGAACACCAATTATTTACAATAGTACTGGAACAACAATAATATAATAAGAAATATATGATTTGGATAACCAGGATAGAAACTACATGATGAAGAATAGTGTATTATTGGAACACGAGTGAAATGAAAGAAGAAAAATTAAAATACAATGTGATAGAGTGAATAAGGAAAACCAGTCAAATGATGAAATTAAACAGAGAAATATAATGATGAAAACTAAACAGAAAGAAAATAAATTTAAAAAAACTAATAAAATAAAAGAAATAAAAATAATGGAAAAATAATAATAATAATAATAATAATAATAATAATAATACAAATAAACAATAAAATGCCAGTTCTATGGGACAGCAAAGTGAAATTTGTCTTAGTTTTTCAGTTTTTGGGGTTAGTCCTGTGCTCCTTCTTTGGATCTGTCTCTGGACCTTTCACAACTCCAGGTCTTATTGTCTCACTTGGGGGAAGAAAATTAAAAAGAGAGAGGAAAGCAAAATATAAGCCTCCTGCTGACTTTAAACCTGCTGAGCAAGTTCTGCTGGTCTTCCTGGATGCCACAGGAAGAGCAGGGCTATGTTTCACTTTTCTTCCTTCCTGTGGTTTTGCAAGGATTGGGGCCAGGTCTTGTTAGCAATATTCACACATGCCCAGCCTCCAGCCCAGGTCCTCCATGAGCTGCCAGGCCCCCACTGTCCATCTGCACCAGGCCTGTGTCTTTAATCCACCAGTTGTGCCAGGTTTCTAAAGTGTTCCTCTTCCTCGTTCTTTGCAAGCCCCCCATAACTGGAGCCCACCACTGAGCAAGCAGTTCCCCTGAGCCTCTGGCATGCCTCTGGTGAGCAGATTCGCAATCAGTTTCCCAGTGAGCAGCTCAAGTCAAGTGGAAGCATGGCTCAACCCATCTGCCTGGTGAGCTGCCCAAGTCAAGCACAGGTGAGTGGCTGTATTCAGCTGCTGGGTGAGTGGTACAAGTCAGCGGCTGCTTGAGAGCTCCTTATAAAGTAGCTAAGAGCCATTTGTGTGTGTGTGTGTGTGTGTGTGTGTGTGTGTGTGTGTGTGTTATAAGCCCACTGTTCTTAACAAGTGCCTGGGTTTTCACACTGCCCAAATTTCTAACTAGGATGGATAAGATCAGGTTCTGGGTCCAATATGGCCCAACTCTTCTCCCTTCAGGTGTTGCCCAGCTCCCCAGTTTCTCTGGAAATGACATAGCTGGAGTCCACAGTTCCAGTGGCTGTACACTCCCTTTGTGTGTCCTCCACTTAGTCTTTATTCCCCCCAGCTACTTCAAGCATCCAGGTCCCTCCTGGTGCCGAGCTGCCCTCCCTTCTTTGATAGGGGAGGGAGCTGGTGATCCAACTCTTGTACAAGTATCCTGTGGCAGGTATGGGCCAGTAGCCACAGCAGCCTAGGTCCCTGTGCAGATGACTGGGACCTTAGCGTTGCAATGCAAGCTCCTCACTCTCTGTTTGTCAGTGTCCTCTATAATTTTTGTCCTCCAAACTTCATATAAACTGGGATTCCATTGGCTGTTCACTCTGTTTCTCAGAAGATCACTAGGCCCTGACTGGTGTAGCTCAGTGGATTGATCATGGGTCCTGCAAACCAAAGGATCATGGCTTGATTCCCAATCAGGGTAAATGCCTGGGTTGCAGACCAGTTCCCAGCAGGGGACACACAACAGGCAATCATACATTGATATTTCTCTCCCTCTCTCCTTCCCTCCCCCTCTAAAGATAAATGAATAAAATCTTTTATCAGCTAGGTGTTCTGTTGGCACAGGGAGAACTGGGCTCCACGCCTACCTACCTTACTGCTATCTTCTCTCTTCCCTCCCCCCATTCTTCTAATATTGATGAAAAGAACTATTTTTAGGGATTAGGCTGTGTATGTGTGCACATGTGTGTGTTATAGAGAGAGAGAGAAATTGATTGAGAGACATTCTAAAATGCCTAAGGAAAAAGTGATGAGAAAAAACTTTCTAGTTTCAGAGGGAAAAGGTGATAAAACTAGATAATTTTAGTTAACTGGAGAAGCCTAACAAATAGTCATCAGTTTATTGAAAGGTTGGCCTCAGTGCTCACCAGAAGTTTTATTATTGTGTATTTTTCTCTTAGGATTTTAATTAAGGACAATTCCTTTAGGAGTTTTATTTGAAAAGATGCTATCTAAAATGCATTGAAAGTTTGCCTAAGGTTTCTCTGTATTTAGAGTGTGGAATGCAGCTTTCAAAGGTTAGAAGATGAGTTCTTGAAAGAGGAATGTGGTAAAGAAAAGAATAGGAAGTGAGTTGAATAGGAAGTGCTAGCCCAGGTTAGTGTTCAGTTAGGTTAGGATCACTGTTTAATAAAGGCAATGAAATTTCTACCTGAGAGTTTAGCATTCCCAAATACCTACTATGGCCAGTGAGGAAATATTAGTAAGCAAAGGCCGAAGGTGAGGCCAGTGTAGTGACCTAGAGAGGGTAGCAAGTGTACATTTCTGGGGACAACTCAGACTCAGTCCCTATGTTTAGAAGAGAAAGTGGAAATCAAGTTATTGTTGTGGAGTCTTATAATTTAACCACCAGTTTGCAACATCTGTATTAAACAATCCCCTACCCATTTCTCTTTCCCTATCTAATTTCCCTCATTAAGCTCTCTTCCCTTGTCATTTTAACCTTCTGAACACTGAACCTGCTGCCTCCTGTGGAATCCTAGATCAGAACTGTTAAGTTGGTCACTTGAATTTGTACTGTTTTATGAATTCTGTTCTTTCCTCATATTTGAATCATTGTTGAAATGTCTCTGTGTATCCCCAACTAGATTTTTAAGCATATAAACTCCATGAATACAACATCCAGTCGTGTCTTTGTTTTCCTGCAGGTGACTCCTACTCCAATATGCACAGGGCAGGGTCACTGGCCTACACTGAGGGAGTCCCCACCAGGTCTCCTCACCCTCATCAGGTTCTCTTTTTATTTTTATTTTCATTTTTTATTGTCATTCAAGTAAAGTTGTCTCCATTTTCATCCACCATGCCACCCTGCCCAACCCATCCCCACCTCCCACCCTCAAACCCACCCGCTATGTCTTTGTCCATGTGTCCTTTATACATATTCCTTGATAGCCCTTACTCTATTATTCCTCATTATCCCTATCTTCCTTTCTCTCTGGTTACTTTCAGTTTGTTCTTTATTTCAATGTCTTTGGTTGTATTTTGCTTGCTTGTTTCTTTTATTGATTAGATTCCACTTATAGGTGAGATCATATGGTATTTGTCTTTTACCACCTGACTTATTTCACTTAGCATAATGCTCTCTAGTTCCATCTATGCTGTCATGAAGGGTAGTAGCTCCTTCTTTCTTTCTGCTGCGCAGCATTCCATTGTGTAAATGTACCACAGTTTTTTGATTCACTCATTTACTGATGGGCACATAGGCTGTTTCCAGCACTTGGCTATTGTAAATTTGCTGCTATGAATATTGGGGTGTGTAGGTTCTTTTGAATTGGTGTTTCAGTATTCTTAGGGCATAATCCTAACGTGCCTCTATGAGGCCCACTTTGAAGGTGAAGACACTGAGACTGGCAGAGAGCCCACCTGATTTACAGGGTGGTCCATTTCTGAGGGGAGGAGCTGGCACTTGAAACATACTTTGCTTTGTTGCCCTTTACATGATTTTCTTAGTCAGTTTGGGCTGCTAACAAGAACACAACAAACTGGGTGGCTTAAGCAACAAACATTTATTTCTCATAGTTCTGGAGGCTGGAATTCCAAGATCAAGGTACCAGCAAATCTGGTGTCCGGTAAGGCACTCTTCGTGGTTCTCAGAAAGCCATCTTCTCATAGCCTCCTCAGCTGGCAGAGAGCAGAGGGAAGAAGCCACTCTCTCATGAATCTTCAAAGAAGGGCACTACTACCCTTCCTGAGGGCTCTACTCTCATGTCCTAAGCATCTTCCAAAGGTCCCACTTCCTAATACCATCATCACATTGGAGATTAGGATTTCAACATGAATCTTGGAGGGACACAAACATTCTGTTCATAACAATTATATTTAACACAGCTTCTTTTCTTGATAAATAGGAATTTTAAATAATGAATCAAGGTGAAATATTCAAATTATTTTATACTGATTGTTAGGCCATCATCTTATAACTTTTAAGATATGCTGTTCATTAAAGGGAGAATACTAACAGAGAAGGAGTTTAGTGAGGTCTTAACAAAATATAGCCCACCTACTTTTAGCAATCAGTAATTTTATTTAAAAAATGAGTCAGCTGTATTCTCCAGAGAAATAAAGCACATTATATTTCATCAGACAGAATTGGAGAGCAGCATGCTATGGTATAAGTAAGTTGACTTTCCCCCATACTCTGTTATAGAATGTTCCACAAACCTCCTATAACATAATGCAGTGTGGAAGGTAAACTTCCAATTACTGAGAGAGGGAGAGGGAGAGAGAGAGAGTTAGTTTAAGATAATATAAAATGGTTTGAATATACACCTTTTATAATGAAATGCTGGCCATAAAAAATGGAAGCAAAGTATATTTGTTTCTTTTCTTATATTTCTTAGAACCACTAGTTATATCCTAACCTAGAAAAAAAGGATGTTGATTCAAACATTTCAACATTCAACCTCAGAAAATGGTGGAGTATCTCAGCTGGGTTGGTGGGTCACTCATGGGGCCCTTGGTATATAAAGACCTCACATCTCCCTAGAGTTAAATTTAGGAACAGATTTTAGAGAATGCTGCCATACCTTTATTCTTTTTAAACACTTGGGTTTTCCTGCCACCAGGTCTTGGGAAGATCCCATAACTTTTTCAGTGATCTGATAATAAAGTCTTCCATATCACTTTCAATCATAAGATTTATCTAAAATGTAATTCATATGTCAATTATAGTAAAATAATAAAATCTCTGAACTTATTTTAAGATGAAATCCCCTATATCTCTTAGCCCAGGCCCACCTAAATTCAGAAGTTTGCAGCTTCTGAATTTAGGGGCAGAAGCATGACACAGAGTTGGCTTCTGTTCTATTTCCTCACTTATCATTTGTACCCTACCCCTCACTCCCATTACTCTTTCTCTGGAAGAGGAGAGTAGGGCAGAAAAAGCCTCACCTGACTGGGGTTGGGTGGCCTGGTGGAAACTTTCACTGGACTTGGAGATGGCTCAAAGCTGACCTTCTTATTATATGCTTCTATGGATTGCACTAAGACTCTCCCGCTCAGAAAATCCTACTGCAGGTCCCTTGGCTCAGGCACTTCCTCTTTTGACCCTGGCTAGTTATCATTTATTCAGCCTTAGCCTATGAACCCAGAGATATAATAAATCCACCCTCTTTCCTTTGTTGTCTCCTTCAGACCTCTCTTATTTAAACTTGGGGGAAGGAGGAGTGGCTAGATGGTGTTATTACAATAAATGTCACCATTCCTTGACATTTTCATACTCAAGTGGTAGATGTTAAGGGTTACAAAACCAATTTTTCCACCTCTTCACCTCTGCAAAGGTGGTCTGAAATCATAGCCACCTGTTATTTTGTGCTTAACCTTTGGGCCTTAACCAAAGCTGAAGCCAAAGTAATTCTGTTTTTATATTCTATAATACATGTAAAAACTACATGGGGACTTAGATATTTAGCAGTGGTCAGTATGAATATTTGGGAAATGTCAGTTGTGTATAGAATTGTTTGAGTTATTCTTGCAACAATTATTCCTTCAAACTTCAGCCCTGCACCTCTCTAACCTCTACCTTCCCCCTCAACACGTTTCATCATGCTTTACAATTTGCTTCATATTCTATTCCTTCTTTTCGAAAGAAGGCATTTGACCACATCAAAGAACATCATTTGGCATCTACTTTCTTATTACTATGTAGAAAACTATCCCAAGTTATTAAATTAAGAAATATTTTAAACTTTATGACACTTTCCATGGTGATATTATTTACTAATACCAATTGAAAACAAAATCAAAACAAGAAACAAAAGAAATATAACTACTTATTCTCATCCCCCAAAAAAAAAGTTGAAAGATTTTCTGAGATTTGTCATATACTGAGTTAATTGTTTCTAAAAACTGAGAGCTATGGTTCTGCTGTAGTTTCCCTTTAATCTCTCAGTCTTGCCTGCAGCCATAAGCCAGCCTCAGAGCAGCCTCTTTCCAGCCTGCACTCCCAAAATGAAAACCATGTGTTTGTGTGGGGTTTTTTGTTTTCCTCTTAAAAGTCCTTCTTTATTATTTAATGAAACCATTTAGTAATGCATAGGTCTTAAATAATAGGGTTCACAATGGCTGTTATCAATTAAGTCAGATTAACACAAACACTTGTTCTCAGAAGCAAATTTAACCCTGGACTTGTTTAAATCTGATCATAATACCCTGGAGGAAGTAGAAACTCTCTGAATTTTTATGTCAAACTACACAGGACAATACATAAAAACAACATGTATGAAATATTCAATACCTGCACCGCTCCCATCCACCCTTCCCTCCTTTCATAAGGGCAATTTATCAATCTAAAATCCTATCCTAGATAGTGTTACTTCTGACCCTGGTTTAATGGCAGAAACAGCTAATTCACATTGGAGTTATATCAGACTCCAGAAATAGGGACACAAATCACAGATCTGTATACCTAATGAGTTGTGAAGATGAATACTCCTTCCACCTGCAGGCAGTTAAGATTTCCTGTAAAAAATTGTAAGGATATGATTGGATAGTGAAAATCACATTTTTATTTTTGTATTGAAGCAGTATTTAAAAATAAAATAAAATTACTCTTTGGTTTTGAAACAGACCAACCTAGTACAGATAAGTCATTCTTAAGTATTTATTCATTCCACTTGTGTAGCAAAGAATGAATACCCAATGTAGCAAACAGATGTTAATATGTAGGGTGGGATAAGACAATTTTGCCATCGTTCCCTAATCTGCACAATTATAAAGAACACTGGGCCTGCTTTTGCAGCTTTTAAAACCCCTTTTCTGTCTTCCTGGCATTCCTTCTCCTGCTTTTTAGGAATCCGTTGACTGACTGTAAGATGAAAAGAATGTCATCCTTAGCATGTTCCATTCACAGACTCTCCTTATTTCCCATGAAACAAACGGACAAGTGAAAGCCTCACCTCATTTCCCAGCGATAATGCTCTCACTGGAAAAATAAATGAACTAAAATAATTTACATTTAGATGTAATGTACATTTGTGGTTGACTCTTCCCTGAGCTCCAGATTTGTGTATATTCAACTCTGAGCTGTACATATCCTCCAGGATATACCCACCTACAGCAGCTCAAACTCAGTATGTCTGAAACTGAGTTTATCTTTGTCCCTTCAGCTCTCTTTTCTCTGTCAATGGATGGGCACAAGCATGTTATCAAGCTCATAAGCTACTAAAAGGATAAACTGCCCACAGTTTTCTGTGTCCCTGCCTCTCCATATTTAATCAGTCCTCAAGGCCTAATTCCACTCCTCACTGTATCTTCTTCCTGATTCTTTCTCAGTTTCCCCATTTCACATTCTCAATGTGATTTCAATGGCAGAGCTCACAGGTCTGCTTGCAATTTCCTTAACCAGGCAATATTGGTACATTCCCCACATGCTTGTTTAGCTGTCCCCACCTTCATATCTCCACTTGGCTTCTTCCGATTCCTCTCCATGTAGTTTTCCCCCTTTCTTTTAGACCACTGTTTACTTCTCTGTTCTTCTGTTGCTCTCCCAGTGTACATTGGTAAACTAAGGGTTGGATTTTGTAGCACTTTTCATTGACAACTTACCCCCCACTAGCTGGTTTCTAAGAACAGAAACTTTTTTTTGTACCTATCCATTAGTACTAGGACAGAACAGCTGCTCATCAAGTGTCAGTTCGGTGCACTGAGTGGATATTACCAATGATGTACTTTGGAACTCAGTTGCTGAGGTGGGTGTGTGGCAGTGGGTGGGGAGGATGCAGTTATTCTTTATATATAATGGTGGGCTCTCAGTAAATTCCTGTGGAATTTTGTTGAAAAGACTTTCTAGCCCTGCTTAGTAATCCCTCCTCCCATAATTTAGTGGACCATAAGAATGGTTCAAGCATTGAAGAACCATAGTTTTAAATTTACTGGGTCCTATTATTTATTACAGTGACTGAAGTAGCAGTAAGTCTGGGCGCCAAAACTGCTGATTGGCATTTTCACACCGGAAACTAGAATCCTTTCAGATGCTTTAAACCAGGGGTCACTGGTACAACCACTGTGGAAAACACTATGGAATTTTCTCAGAAAACTAAAAATGGACCTGCCTTTTGACCCAGCAATTCCACTGCTAGGATTATATCCTAAGAATCCTAAAACATCAATATCAAAGAACCTATGCACCACAATGTTCATTGCAGCATGATTTACAATAGCCAAGAGTTGGAAGCAACCTAGGTGCCCATCAGGAAATGAATGGATAAGTTTTAAGTATATTAAAATGTATGGGCATCCCATGTGCCTCTTGGTATCAGGAAGTATGCTAACAACTAGAAAGAAAGAATATGACAGAAAAATGTCATCTACACAATTGTAGTGGGACTGCAATTCTGTACAATCTTTCTGGATGCAATTTAGCAGTTTTTTATCAACATTTATAAAACATGCATTTTCTAACCCACAAATTTTATTTATTGGACTTCATGCTGAGGAAATAATCAAGAGTGTGTAGTAATATTAAACTATATATTTGCTCATTACCATAATATTTATAAAACTAAAACATTGGAATAATTTAAATGTTCACGATCAGTGATTGGTTAAACAAATTATAGCATATCCATATCAGGGCACCATCTCCAATCATTAAAAATGATGCTGTCAGTGAAGATAAATTATCATGGAAAGAACTTCACTGCTTGTTTTTATTTAGTTTCTTCAAAAATATCTATAGATATGGTTATAGATGTGTAGATAGGAATATTGAAAAAAGCTGGAACTAAATTTATATTAGAGGTGGTTACTCTGGGAGGTACCATATAAGAATTTTATTTTCCTTTTTTTATTTCTATGTTTTGGTTTTAAAATAGATATAATCTATAATAGCATTATAATTACTTTCTATTTAAATTGGAAATCATGACTTTAATAGATTTAAGAGATTATTTGACATATTAAGGGGCTAATACAAATACAAATTATTGAAATACAACTATGAACTATGCCCTTGATATTGGTTATTTGTATAAAATAATATTTCATGCAAAGTAATGAACATTCTAATATAAAAACTAGATTTTTCTGTTTTATTTTTATTTTGATAAATAGTAAGTCAAGTTCCTATTTGTTGCTCATATGTGTATTCAGACACAAATTTGTAAAACCAAGTTCAACAAAATTTTGTGAAATATTTCAGAAGCAATTCTTGAGAACTAGTCAGGTGCTTAAAAATTAACAAGTATTCAGTGTAAACTGACCTTGAGTGTCACATTTTACATGTGTTTTTCATGTTGTAATGCTTATATGAGATCTGGTATTATTAAGTAATGAGGAAAATATCTGACTTTTATCACAGGTAACAGGGCAGTAGCTGGAGGCCTAAGGGTCAAAATTCTTTGTCTATATAATGTAATGCAAATAAAGTCATGACCTAATGGCTGTAGCCTTCATCCATCAAGCATCTACACATTTTTTTTCTGATAAATGAACTGCTAGGCTTTCTGACTTCTTTAATCATAGTCCAATAAAAGAAGAGAAACAACTTTTGGCCTTCCACTTAAAATTGCTATCAGCAGTGTGCAGTTTTAGGTATATACATAAACATTTTTAAGTGATTCTGCAGTGGCATTTGTTTTTTCAGTGAAAGAACGTTGAGCATTTTAAATAATACTTATTAAAATAGATTCCAAATACTTGTGTCTGAGCCAGTATCCACACTATTGCCACAAACTCTGGGAACGAGTTCTTATAATATTAGAGTCTAGAATACATTTATTTTTAGTCTTTCTTCCCAAAGACTATATAATATAAAAATTTTTAAACCTCACAAATATTAAAGAAGATGACTTTGAAAAAGTGATCGAATATAGTTGTTTCTGCTATTAAGGTTGATCTGGAGTTTATTTTTGGTTTGGGTTTTTTTTTTTTTTAGAATTCTTATGCAGCATTTCCAAAATGTAAATTTCATCATGTTTAAACTTCTTAGTTTCTTTCCATTGTACTTAGTATAAAACCCTAGCCCCTAATATAGCTTAGAAAACCATCCATGACCTGGCACTTAACAGCTTCCCTAAGCTCCTCTTTCCTGAGCCCCTATGGATCCCTTTCCACCCCAACATGCACCAGCAGTGTTTCCTTCAGGTCACGGGCTATCCCCAGCTCTCTGGTGTATTGACTTCTTGCTTGTGCTGTTCTTTGTGAAACCATCTAGACATTTTTTTCCCTCTTCCCTGGTATTTTTTAATCCTGTTTGTCACAATTCATTTCTGATTGTGTTCCAGGCTGTTTACCTTATCCCTTATTTATTCTTCACCTCCCCTTCCCCTTCCTTCTCCTTGGCCTTCTCTTTCTTATCCTCCCCCTCCTCCTTCTCTCCTTTTCACTTTGTCTCCCCTTCCTCTTCCTCCTTTTTATTCTTCACTCTCCTGCTGCTCTGGCTGTGAGGTGTTTGCATTAGATCACTTTCTGCATTCCGAACTCTGTTGTACTGAGGAACTTTTGGTTCCACTTGTTTTTCCCATTTCGATCTCTTTGCAACATAGTGATCTGTGGCCAGCACTAAAGAGCCACAAGTCAAGGAACTTCAGAATGTGTGGGATCTCTACAAGCTGCCAACTAAAAAACAACAAAACTAGAAACTGTGTCAGGAAAAGCTCACAACAGAAAACTCAAAGGCAAAATGAGGTTGAGAAGTGGGTGAGCTATAGGATAGCTATAGGATAAAAATGTCACATAATGTCACATATAGGATAGCTATAGGATAAAAATGTCACATAATGGAACATTACTTTTATATAATGGATCAGCATTAAATGTCATTTTTAACCCACAGCTGTGGAATCAAAAGCAAAATTTCAATACAGTTTTAGGATAAATCATGAGATTACAAAGAAATTTTATACATAGTCAGGCCTTTAAGCTTTTCCCCCAGATCTCTGAGGATTCTCTATTCACCATTCTATTTTGGGCCTTTCATTAGACATGAGTGAGAGGGAGAGTCTATAGTATTTCTCAGGCTCCTTCCAGCTAAAACAATAAATTTTATTAAAAAAATAAAAAGATTAGTGTAATATGTTAAATGTGATCTTTCTTAACAGTGGTATTCTGGTTCTTTGAGAAAAGTAAAATACTGACCTTATTGTGACCAAATGCTGCCTATCTGTACATTATATTTTTGCCTGTTGAATGTATGTATCTATCTTGTATTAAAACGTATCTTTTATGTATTATCTTTGAAATAGAACAAGAAACTACATGGAGTTTTGAAAACATGAAGGAAGCTCTACTGCATGTTACATAAAAGATTTTAAAACAGACCTGTATTTTCTCTTTGTATTTAAGATAATAGGATTTTTTCCTGGTCTTCATGAGGCTGAGCTTACAAAAGCACAGCTAAGGTTAATTTTTCTAAATACTCAAACAATGAGTCTGGTGACAGTAGTTGGGACTTTTGATGTGCTCACCACAGTGACTTATTTATGCAAAAGCTCTAGATGTGTTAGGTTCTGGAGCAGCATTTTTTACTCTTGAGGATGTATTGATGGATTAAAGCAGAACACAAACTATCACTCCCTGTCAGTTGCTCTGTAAATGAGAACCCCTTGATTAAAAAAAGGGAGGGGTAAATTTTGGTACTGGGAGATACCAAACCAGATCAGTACAAAATGGAGCTCCCGTTTTGTCCTATCACTCATCGAGGCAGCACTCATTTAAGTTGAACATTTTTCATTTCCTTAGAGGTATCGTGGACTTTTTTTACTGTGGTTATACTTGAGCCCTTTGACTAGCTTTCTGTCCATAGCAGGGGTAGCAGATAAGTAGTACTATCAGTGCATCTCACTATGAGAAATAATGGTGAAATGCTTCAGTGCATGGAATTTTATTTGGGGCTCCAATTTAATAAATGGTGCACTATCTCTAGGTCAGATCTGTCCAGATCAGTCACTACCATCTGTCATGAAGCTACAGCCAACTGGCAGCTTGTTGGTGGCCATTGTGAAATCCATTAGTAATTTCAGTTCATTTCTTAATTAGTGGACATACTTATGCACAGAACACTCCATAATTGACCATTTTTGAAGCAGCTTTATTTTGTCCCTATAACCTGGATTTTTTTTGCCTCTGAAGAGTGTCTTCTTGTTTGCATTTTCTACAGTAGGGATAAAGTTTTTTCTATCCCTATTTATGTATATGTGTATAATATATTAAGGAATGGTAGCTTTGACACTTTGTTTTCTATAGCTTGAAGTAGAAAATATGATTCTCAATGAGACTTCTAAAGTTGGAAGCAAAGAATTTTAACACTGCCTTATCATGAGGGATTTGAATGTTGCATAGGTATTCTGGACCCAGATAAAAACAGTTATGGTAAAAGTTTTTGAAAAAGAAAACCTTCATTATTATTTAAAATATGAAGAAAAGTATTTCAAATATTTGTGTATTTTAAATATATAAATATTTGCATATTTATATAAAGACTCCATTTAAATATGAAGTCTTTGACCAAGAAAACCTTCATAAAATCCATTTAAATATGAAGAAAACTGGCTTGTATTGGGGGCCATTTTCACAATTAGTTTGTATTCTAGCTGAACAATTTTATCCACCACAAGTTGACAAAGTGAAGTACTTCCTCTTTTTCAATTGCCAACAAGCACATTTTACTACCAGTAAATTCTCCTAAATAATAAGCTCCACAAATAACACCAATAGATAAAAACATTAAATATAAAAGGCTTAAAGTTGTGTACATTAAACAAGCATGCTACTCTTTAAAGAAATCATAGATCACTCATACTATAAGAAAGAAAGTCTCTTGGCTGAATCATAGTCTTGCTCTATTTTTGTACAATAAATACCCGTATAATCAAGTGAAAATAGACCTTGATGTAGTACTCAGCCATTCCCATGGTACAATGATATAGCTTATTTAAATGCTTCTTAGGAATGTTAGCTCATTCAATGAGAAAAAAGTCAATTTTAGACCAAATATAGTCAATTCCAAAAAGAAGTCAAACCAGTTGCATGAAAGTGAATTTTTTCATTCTCCACTCGTTTTGAAATTACACTGACACAGAGGTAAGCTGTAATGAGCATTCTAAAACCACATTGTTTATGCATTCTAGATATAGTGGTCCTCAAGAATCACTGATGAATCTGCATTCTTTTAGGAGGCTTGTAGTTGTCCAAACAGGACCTTTTAGAGGTGGGAGCAGAGGGGACTCTCTTATATGGATACCATGAAGACTCCAGGCCTGGGTGGTGGCAAAGGGCCAGAGAGTATTTTGTTTCCCACCACTTTGTGCACAGAATTTTCACTCCTTGTGCAGTTGTTCAGTCTGGAATGCAGGCTATGTACAAATCTCCTGCCAAAGCAAGAGTTTCTCCTTACAAGGACTTAACTTCATAAGGAAATTAAGTCCAATTCAGGGGATAAGCCTTTATTTTGTACACAAGCCTAACTGATGGCTCTATTATAGCAAGTAGTATTAGAAGAGGCAACTGCACACAGGATGTCATTTTCAGTGACTAACCACATAAGAGCTGCTTCTTCCTGGATTGCAGTCAGTGAATGCTGGGCGAGACTTAGTGATTTATTCATTGATTCCTTCATCCAATGAATGAGATGAAAAGAAGTTGAGGAAAAATTGAATCCAAATTTTCATGCTGCTTTCAAACCACCAAAACTCATGGGCACGGATGTGAGAACAGTGCACCAAAGTTTAAGTCCAAATTGAATGTGTCAGATTCCTGGCAGGTTAGCACAGACATAGTCAGCTAATGTCTGTTCCTGAGGTGTTTTGGTGTTAGCCTTGCTTAAACCAGCAGTGATTCTGTAGGCACTCAAGTCACAAGTCAATACAGTAAAAAAAAACTACTTAGTGTTGTTAAAGACTCCTCAAGCCAACCTAAAACAAGTCACAAAACCCCGAAACATACTACTTCATATCTAGCATGCAGGAAGCCTGTCAAAACAGATAATTTAGTCCTCTTTCTTGGAAAGTCAACATATTGAAGTTTATTGGTTCTGAGAGGAAAGGTATTATGAAAATTATAACATGTATTTTAATAGTCTTGTACACTTTACAAAACTATTGCTCATCTATCTATCACACTAATGAAGCTAGAGGAAAGTATTCCCAGAAGATGCTTGGCTCTCAAAAGCTTATGTGTAAGTCTACATTTATTTGACTATGTCTGTTCAGAAAAGTCATGTAATAACTAGGTTTTCTTGTATTGGAAGAGCATGTATTTTAGCAAAGTTTTGGTCTGCTTAGTCCCCTGTGTTTGAGGCTAGGACTAAAAAAGTTATACATAGGAAGTAGGGAATTCCCACTAAATTACACCAAATGTAAATCTTGCCCAAATGTAGATTTTGAAGACGGGTAGCCAAATATTTTTTTACAAATTTTTTCTTAAGGATTCAAATTTCTTAGGAGTTGGCATATACATAAATAAATGTCAGTTTAAAAACACATCATTGGGAATATGGGTTAATAATGCTATTTCAGCAGGGACATGTCCAAAAGAGATGCCTGACTGACACATTATTAAACATCATGTGTGTGTAAAAGAGAATTTCCCTTAGTTTAAATATAGGAGAAATTGGTAAATAACTCTTGAACACATATATTTCCTCTCTAAGCTGAATTACCATGTTCCTACTTCATGTTTCCTACCACATGTTTTTAATGTGCCCTCTCAGGTGAAATATCCTCACCTCCCTTTTTTGGTCAATAAAATGTCCATGTGACATATTGAGGTGACATTCTTCAATATAATAGAGTTATTTATAAACTGTATAAATCATAAACAACATTGACCACTTGAAATGAATTTACCAATAGTGCTGTTGGAAGTGATTTGCTTCTGAGATCAGCTAGCTTGGGATCCAAATACAGAATGCAAACTGGCAGAGTTTTCTATAAGACTTGAAACTTCTTGCTAACTGAAATGATATAATGTTTCTGAAGCACTGTGTAAAAGTTGGGGAGTCATACCTCTACATCAGGTATGTTTCCATGAGATTGGACCTTAAGCACTCACCTAGCATGGGATACCAGAAGATCAATTTTAGCAGGAGGTAGATGAGCTGAAATCTTGGCTCTGTCACTTCTTTTTGACTTTTGAAAATTACTTCATTTCTTTGACTTTCAGCTTCCCTCACAGTTGATACATAAGAAGCAGGTCTCGCTATGAGAGGAGATGATGACCTGTGAGTCATTGGCACAGTGCCAGGTAATAGTGGTGTTGGCAATGGCAATGGCAATCTCTTCATTGCTATCTCTCACCTTCCCAGCAGGCATAGGAGTTGCTGCTTTTTCTTTTCCTTTGCTTCTATTTGCAGATAGATTTAAAAAAAAAAAAGCAAAATGGAGAACTTCCCCAATCTGGCAAAGGAAATAGACTTCCAGGAATTCCAGGAAGCTCAGAGAGTCCCAAAGAAGTTGGACCCAAAAAGGAGTACACCAAGGCACATCATAATTACATTAGCCAAGATAAAAATAAAGGAGAGAATCCTAGAAGCAGCAAGAGATAAGGAGACAGTAACTACAAAGGAGTTCCCATTAGACTGTCAGTTGATTTCTCAAAAGTGACCTTATAGGCAAGAAGGGGCTGGAAAGAAGTATTCCAAGTCATGAAAGACAAGGACCTACATCCAAGATTGTTCTATCCAGCAAAGCTTTGATTTAGAATGGAAGGGCAGATAAAGAACTTCTCAGATAAGGTCAAGTTAAAGGAGTTCATCATCACCAAGCCCTTACTTTATGAAATGTTAAAGGGACTTATCTAAGAAAAACAAGATAAAAAAAACATGTATAGTAAAATGACAGCAAACTCACAATTACTAACAACCACACCTAAAACAAAAACAAAGTAAGGAAACAACTAGAACAGGAACAGAACCACAGAAATGGAGATCACATGGAGGGTTAGCAACAGGGGAGTGGGAAGAGGGGGGGGAGGTACAGAGAATAAGTAGCATAGATGGCAGGCAAAAAAATACAGGGGGGGCAAGAATAGTATGGGAAATGTAAAAGCTAAAGAACTTAAGACACATGGACATGAAAAAAGGGGGGGAATGCTGGAGGGAGAGGGTGTGCAGGGTGGAGGGGAATGAAGGGGGAAATGGGACAACTGTAATAACATAATCAATAAAATATATTTTTAAAAAGCAGATACTTCAATTGATCATTGGCCAGGTGAACAATTTACTCTCTGGGATTTCCTGCTTCCTTACAGTTCTCTGAAAGAAAATGAGGCTTGTTTTGATTTAACAAGAACAGTTTCTGATTCTTATTTTTGGAAATGGACTCTTACTTCTGACCCTGACTTTCAATTAACTCAAAAAAACACAGGAAATAACTAACTAATTTGGTTTTTAAGAGTAACTTTTTGATGAAAAAACTAAATTTTAATGGAAACATTATTTATCTTACATACTTATCCCATTAATTCAAACATATAGTGAGGGTATTGAGCCCTTAAGCTGTACAAATTGCAATTGTCTAGCTGCTGTTTATATCTCTAAGACAGGGATATTACTCCCTTTTGCCCCCAGTATCTTTCATATAATAGAGACTTGACTGCTGTTGCTGAATCAACAAATGGATCAATATTTATACATGATCAAACCTCAGTTCTTCAACATCCTGATTCTTGAACAATTCAGTTCTCGACCAAGTTGTGTCTCAGTTGTCTAATAAAATTTCTGTCTTGATTCTCTAACCAACAACACTTTCATGCTGACAGCTCTATGATCAGTCACACATCTCTCAGGCAACAAAATAGATTCAGTTTTCTTACAAATCACTTCTCAAACAGTGTTTCGGAATGAATTAAGTTCGAGAACAAAGGTTGCACTGAATTTCCTGTCTTTTTCCTGAAAGGATTTAGGCAATTTGTAACAAAATGCACATGAAACAGAGCAATCAAATTATGATAAGAAAAAGAACAGACACCGTGTGAGGAAAATGGAAAGATATTTATGCCAAGGGCCAGGGCCTGGGATGAAATCACTTGAGCACTATACTTATCTGCAAATTGAGGGGAAAAAATGAACAGATGATTGACTATATTATTCTCTTAATCTGAGAAAACAAAACATATGAGGGGGATTTCATCAAATGGGGGCACTAGCAATAGGAATACTTTCAGATGGCAATTGCTACTCCTATTAGTGTCTATCTGGCATACTTAGTCATTCCCTTCTGTAAATAGATGTGGGGCTGAGTACAATGGCTTGGAATTTGATATTCAAGTGCAGTGCAGCAGGTGGTTTATTGACCTCTCCTCTGAAGTCAGTACAGTACAATCTGAATATGAATTATATGTGTGACATATATGTTTATTTTCAATATAATATATAGAATGAATAGATTTGTAAATGTATACATATCACTTATATGTGTATGTTTATCTCATATGCATGAAAGTCAAATATCTGTTGTAATCAACTCTATATTCTTTACATAAAAAAAAAAGAAAAATTGTCCCTGGCCAGTGTGGCTCAGCTGGTTGAAGTGTCTTCCTGTAACCAAAAGGTTGTAGGTTTGATTCCTGGTCAGGGTATACACCTAGGTTGCGAGTTTGATCCGCAGGCCAGGTATGTATGCACAATACCCAGTCCTTGTGTGAAGGCAACCAATCAATGCTTTTCTCTTGCATTGTTGTTTCTCTCTCTCCTATCCTCTCTCTAAGTGAGCAATGAAAAAATGTCCTTAGGTGAGGATAAAAAAATTTTTAAAGAAAAATTGTAAACAGATAAAAATATTAACAGATGTATTTTTTTAAGTTTTGGGAAAACACAAAGAAAATCCTTTTAAAAATCTGCCTACCTCCATAAAAGTGGCCTTTAGCTTCATTTACCTCTAGCTCATTTTCACAGCCATGTAAAACTCCTAGAAGGACTCAAAATAGTTGAGAGAAATGTTCGACTGGAGGAGTGCCCTCTCAGATGGGAGCTGTTGTGTTGTGTTCCCAATCTTATTGTAGCCTGGCCTTGCTTTCCCTTCCAAGGTTGTATGCATATGAAGTTATATAGTCTTGCCACTGAAGGTGTGTTCAGTCACCAGAAGGTGATCACCTGGGAGCTTATTGGAAATGCAGTTTTGAATTTGCACACCTAAATCTGCCCTTGAGAGAATCATATGTATGCTAGTGTTTGAAGCACTGATATTGAAGACACTTAATTTTGAATGAATAAATGAGTGAATGAATAAGTGAATAAATGAATGAAAAACATGAGGCCTTCTTTCTTTAGAGTATTATTTTATAGAAATGTGTTATCTGAAACTATCTTCTTAAAATCCTAATATTCAAATGGTGCAATGCAGTTTCTGTCCTGTTAGAGAGGGATCAGCTTAGAATTTTCATCTTCTTTTAATTTTTTTAAACGTTTGAGTTTCTGCTCAGTTACTTTTAAAAAAATTTGGTCTTATTTTATTTATTTTAATTAACAATTTTAATTGAAATATATTCTGCATATAACAGTGTGTAACTTCACAGTATACAACATGTTGATTTGGTATATTAATATGATTGTAGCTAACACCTTTGTGACATTATGTCATTTCTTTTTTGTTTGTAATAGGAATAATTAAGATGTAGTCCTTTAGAATTTCTTTTTAAAATTTTTTATTTATTGAATTTGAGAGAGAGAGAGATCAATTCATTGTTCCACTCATGTATTCATTGCTGATTTTTGTATGTTCCCTGATTGGGAATTGAACCCATAACCTAGGCATATTGGGATGATGCTCTAACCAACTGAGCTACCTATTAATGTTTCCTTCTAGATAAAATCCTACCTGTTCAGTAGGTGGCCAGCAAAGACACATCAACATTCTTAGAAGACATTGGACAATAAAGACCTCTACTTACCTTTCCCATAGGCTTTCCAAGCCTCTCTCCTTTTTACTGTTGTCTTTTAACTATGGTAATGGAATTCACCAGAACTTCCTCTCCTCACCCTTGACTCATGTGATCACTTCTAGACATACTGTCTGGAATCCTATAATTATTCATGTATATGTACCTTCAAATCTTATTTGTTAGTAGACTTCATCCAAGTCTTTTGCTCTCAAAATTGTTCTTTTCTTGAAAGTTCTGGACTATTTCTCCCTTCCAGGGAGAAATTGGAGTTTTCCTTATTTCAATGACCTTAAACCCTTAAACCTTCTCTTAATTTTTTAGATAAGGAACCCATCGGAGAGAGTAAGGAGAATGTACAAGTTGATAAAGAGAAGCAGAAAGCAGTATTTGGTGAAAATAATACATAACTTTATATGCAGGAAGGCAGTAATTAGACAGTATTCAATGGGATGGATAGCTTTGGCCCTTGTACCAGGCAGTCCTATTCAGATCATAAATTGGCTATTTATTTATTTATTTTAATTTGTTTAAAAAATTGTAAAGCATATTTTAATGCTCATGCTATTACAGTTGTCCCAATTTTCTCCCTTTTATTCTCCTTTATGCTGTACCCCCCCCCCCCAACCAGCAATACCCCCCACCTTAGTTCATGTCTATGATCATACATATAAGTTCTTTGGCTTCTCCATTTCATATACTATTCTTAACTTCCCCTATCTATTTTAGACCTACCTTTTATGCTTGTTATTTCCTATACTTTTGCCCCATTCTCCCCACTCCCTCTCCACTGATAATCCTCTAGATGATCTCCATTTCTGTGATTCTGTTCCTGTTCTAGTTGTTTGATTAGTTTGTTTTTGTTTTTTTTCTTTGTTTGTTTGTCTGTTTTTTAGGTTCAGTAGTTTATAGTTGTGGGTTTGTTGTCATTTAATTGTTCATAGTATTGATCTTCTCTTTCTTAGAGACGTCCCTTTAACATTTCATATGATAAGGTCTTGGTGATAATGAACTCCTTTAAATTTATCTGCCCTTCCATTCTAAATGATAGCTTTGCTGGGTAGAGTAATCAAGGTTGTAGGTCCTTGCCTTTCATGACTTTGAATACTTTTTGCTGGCCACTTCTTGTCTGTAAGGTTTTTTTTTTTTGTTTGTTGTTTTGTTTTTTTAAGAAACAACTGATAATCTTATGGGAACTCCTCTGTAGGTTACTGTCTCCTTTTCTCTTGCTGCTTTTAAGATTCTCTCCTTACCTTTAATCTAGGGTAATGTGATTATGGTGTGCCTTGGTGTGTGCTTCCTTGGGTCCAATTTCTTTGGGACTCTCTGGGCTTCCTGGACTTCCTGGAAGTCTATTTCCTGTGTCAGATTGGGGAAGTTCTCCATTATTTTTTCAAACAAACTTCAATGTTTTACTCTTCCTCTTCTCCTCACACCCCTATGTTTCAGATGTTGGAAAATTTAAAGTTGTCCTGGAGTTTCCTAATCCTCTTCTCAGTTTTTGAATTCTTGTTTCTTCATTCTGTTCTGGTTGAATGTTTAATTCTTCTGTTCCAAATCATTGGTTTGAGTCTCAGTTTCCTTCCCCTCACTGTTGGTTCCCTGTGTATTTTTCTTTTTTTTTAATTTTATTTATTTCTCTTTAGAGGGGAAGTGAAGGAGAGAGGGAGAGCAATATCAATGTATGGTTGCCTCTCATGCATCACCTGCTGGGAACTGGCCTGCAACCCAGGCATGTGCCCTGACTGGGAATCAAACCAGTGACCCTTTGGTTCACAGGCCAGCACTCAGTCCACTGAGCCACACTAGCCAGGGCTGTGTATTTTTCTTTATTTCACTTTTCATAGCCTTCACTTTTTCCCTCTATTTTGTGACCATATTCAACCATTTTTGTGAGCATCCTAATAACCAATGTTTTGAACTCTGCATCTGATAGGTTGGCTATCTTTTCATTGCTTGATTCTTTTTCTGGAGTTTTGATCTTCTCTTTCATTTGGGCTATATTTCTTGGTGTCTGTATACTTGTTATGTTGTTAGGGTAAGAGCCTTAGGCATTTGCCAGGGTGGGGCAGCTCACTTTAATGTGTTGTGGCACTGGATGTGGGGGAGTGGTGAGAGAGAGAACAATGCCCCTTGCTAACTTTCTGGGCTCTCATCCTGCTTTCAGCCACTTCCTCTGTTACCCACAAGCAAATTGGGCCCTTCTGGTGCTGATTCCTGAGCGGGTGGGTTTGTGTACATTCTAGGACCCTGTGGGTTTCTCCAACAAACTCTCCTGTGAGGCTGAGAGTTACTCCAACCACTGCAATCCCCACAGATTTTTACAACCATATGTTTTGAGTCTTTCTTTTCCCACACTGGAACCTGCAATTGCATCGTCTATCTGGCTCCCCAATTGTTCCTCCTGGTTTATCCACATGCAAATGTGGGATCACCAGCCAACACCTTGCCTGCCCAGTCCTCTAGCTGCTGCCTTGCCATACATCCTCTCTGCCCTGTCTGCCCATCAATGCCCCTGCTACTAACCTGGATGTATGGTTCCTCTTTAAGTCCTTGATTGTTGAACTTCCATATAGTTCAATTTTTAGGCAGTTCTGTTTTTGTTTTGTTTTTTAAATTTGTTGGTATCCTTTTTCTGGTTGTGTGAGGGAGCAAAGTGTATCTACCTATATATTCCTCTTGGATAGACTTCTCAAATCTTCTATTTAAACACTCTGAGTGACCTTGAAAATTATATATCCTCTCTACCCCTGCTTTTTTATTATAAAAAGGGTTTAATAGACAATGAAAAGAAATAATTCATACACAATGCTTGGCACATAATAGTATATATGTAATATTGGCAATTATTATCCAATATGTACGATCTGTATGCTCCAGTCACTAAACTCTTTCTTACATGTATATAAAGGTGAGCATCTTATAATCTATCATAATAACTCATGGAGAGAGATTATATTTGCAGTGGGTGAAAGAAAAACAGGTTCAATAGCAGTGTGGTAATCTATCATCTGAGTTGCCTGGGATTTATTCTGGAAAACATTGGCTTTGGTTGACTCCCCTACACCACATGGGTATACTCACTATAACTGCTGGTGCAGGTCCTGCTTGAAAATAGTCACTGTTATGTGAGAAACAAGCTTGATCAGCAGGAGTGGAGTTAGTGCTTATCAAAAGCAGTATTCTTAGCTAAAGGTCTGTGCTAAGAAAACATGATATATAATTAAGGTGCTATACTTGTGAAACAGGTGAAAGATGAACAGGGAACTTAAGCAAAGCTCTTGAGACAGAGCACTGTGTACAATTGAGAGGCTCTAAATACTGTGTATATTATGTTTGGGGAAACAAATGAGGTCCCATAGGCTGTCAAATACTGAATGATATGTTAGTAGGAATGGTATTGTGTTACTGTTAGTGACTCCTTTGCTTACTCTTAGCTAATGTAGTGACTTTTTCTCTACAGAAGGATTTCATGACTTTAAAGATTTCTTTTTGGTTTGTGCAAGTATACTTTTCTATGGTATATATAAAAATGTCATGATTTCTTTAGTAGAAAATATATTACTGTTATTCCTTGGAAGTTATATTTTATAGCTTATCCAAAAGATACAAATTTATTTTTGCATTTTTTCAGTCACAGTTGTTAACTCCCTTGCCTCATTAGATATAAAGTTGCAAGATTTTGGAAAATATTTGCCAAGCACCCTTCCTCATTTATACAATAGATTCTAGTTCACTGCACTGTTCTTTCTCCTTGTAAGAATTTTTTATTTACGTGAGTCCCAAGGGTCTTTATAGCCTTTTTTTCATCATACATCCATATTTATTGACAAACGTAAACCATGCTACTGAAAACATTCAGTTATGCCCTTCAGGTCTAATAGTCGTGCTAAAGCACAGCAGGAAATATCATAGCTGTGGTTTCTTTCAAATTACACATCCTGTTCAGATTAGAACTGAATTTCTCAAACTTTAGCTCTTTAAAAAAAATACATATTTGCTTGTTTTATTTTTTAAATTTATTTAATTATTGTTCAAGTACAGTTTTCTGTCTTTTACTCCAATCCCAGCCCCCCCACCCCAGTGCTCCCCACCTCCCAACCATTTCTACCTCTGTTAGTTTTTGTCTATGTGTCCTTTATATTTGTTCCTGTAAGCCCTTCCCCTTTTCCCCTGAAATTACCTCCCCTCTGGTCCCTGTCATCCTGTTCTCTATTTCAGTGTCTTTGGTTATATTTTGCTTGCTTGTTTGTTTTGTTGTTTAGCTTCCTGTTAAAAGTGAGATCATATGGTATTTGTATTCCAATGCCTGGCTTATTTCACTCAGCACAGTGATTTCCAGTTCCATCCATGCCCCTACAAAGGGTAGGAGCTCCTTCTTTCTTTCTGCTGCATAAAATTCCAAGGTGTAAATGTACCATAGTTTTTGGATCCATTCATTTACTGGTGGGCACCTAGGTTGCTTCCAACTCTTGGCTATTGTAAATTGTGCTGCTATGAACTTGGGGTGCATAGGTTCTTTTGGATTAGTATTTCAGGGTTCTTAGGATATAATCCTAGCAGTGGAATTGCTGGGTCAAAAGGCAGTTCCATCTTTAGTTTTCTTAGAAAATTCCATACTGTTTTTCATAGTGGTTGTACCAGTCTTCAATCCCACCAACAATGAACTAGGATCCCCTTTTCCCCACAACCTCTCTAACACTTGTTTGTTGATTTGTTTATGATAGCCATTCTGACTGGTGTAAAGTGGTATCTCATTGTGGTTTTAATTTGCATCTCTCTGATAGCTATAGATATTAAGCATCTTTTCATGTGTCTCTGGATGTTCTGTATGTCCTCCTTGGAGAATTGTCTCTTCAAGTCCTTTGCTCACTTTTTACTTGGGTTGCTTGTCTTCTTAGAATGGAGTCATGTAAGTTCTTTATAGATTTTGAAGATTAAACCTTTGTCTGAGGTATCATTGGCAAATATGTTTTCCCATACAGTTGGTTCTCTTTTCATTTTAATACTGTTTTCTTTAGCCGTGCAGAAGCTTTTAATTTTGATGAGATCCCATTTGGTTATTCTTTCCTTTATGTCACTTGCTCTAAGGGACATATGAGTAAAAATGTTGCTGCATGAAATATCTGCGATTTTCTTGCCAATGTTGTCCTTTGAGACTTTAACAGTGTCACAGCTTATATTTGAGTCTTTTTTCCACCTTGAATTTATTTTGGTGCATGGTGTAAGTTTCTGCTCAAGTTTCATTTTTTTTTTTTGCATGTAGCTGTCCAGTTCTCCCAACACCATTTGTTGAAGAGGCTATTATTAGTCCATTTTGTGTTACTGTCCCCTTTGTCAAATATTAATTGCCTGTAGAGACTTGGGTGCATTTCTGGGCTCTCCATTTTGTTCCATTGGTCTATATGCCTGTTTTTATGCCAGTATCAGGCTGTTTTGATTACAGTGGCCTTGTAATACAGTTTGATATTAGGTATTGTGATCCCTCCCATTTTGTTCTTCTTTCTCAAAATTGCAGCTGCTATTTGGGATCGTTTATGGTTCAATATAAATTTTTTAAAGTGTTTGTTCTATGTCTGTGAAATGTGTCATTGGTACTGTAATAGGTATTGCATCGAATCTGTAAATTGCTTTGGGTAGTATGGACATTTTGATGATGTCAATTCTTCCAATCCATGAACACGGTATATGTTTCCATTTGTTTGTGTCTCTCTTGATTTCTTTCTTCAGTGGTGTGTAGTTTTCTGTATACAGGTCTTTTACCTCCTTGGTTAGGTTTATTTCTAGGTATTTTATTTTTTCTTTTTGCTATATTGAATGGGATTTTTTCCTTGATTTCTGCTTCTGCTATTTCATTGTTGGTATACAAAAATACCTTTGATTTCTGGCTATTGACTTTGTATCCCACTGTTTTGCCAAATTCATTAATTAGTTCGAGCAGTTTTTTGGTAGAGTCTATAGGATTTTCCATGTACACTATCATGTCATCTGCAAACAGTGACAGTTTTGTTTCCTCCTTTCTGATTTGGATGCCTTTTATTTCCTTTTCTTGTCTGATTGCTGTGGCTAAAACTTCCAATACTATATTGAATAGAAGTGGTGAAAATGGACAACCTTGTCTTGTTCCTGATCTTAGTGGAAAAGGTTTTAGTTTTTGCCCATTAATTATGATGTTGCCTGTAGGTCTCTCATATATGGCCTTTATTATATTGAGGAATGCTCCCTCTATTCCCACTTTGCTGAGTGTTTTTATCATGAATGGGTCTTGTACCTTATCAAAAGCTTTTTCCATGTCTATTGATATGATCATATGGTTTTTGTCTCTGCTTTTGTTTATGTGATGTATTACATTTACTTATTTCCGAATATTGAACCATCCTTGCATCCCTGGGACGAATCCCACTTGGTCATGGTGTATAATCTTTTTGATATATTGTTGGATGAGATTAGCCAATATTTTTTCAGGATTTTAGCATCTATGTTCATCAGCAATATTGGCTGAAGTTTTCTTTCTTTGTTGTGTCTTTATCTGGTTTTGGAATTAGGTTGATGCTGGGTTCATAAAAAGAGTTTTGGAGTCTTTTATCATTTTGGATATTTTGGAACAGTCTGTGAAGGATAGCAGTTAGCTCTTCCTTAAGTGCCATGTACAGTTCTCCTGTGAAACCATCTAGTCCAGGGCTTTCTGTGATGGAATTTTTTTTATTACTGCTTCAATTTCATGTGCTGTTATTGGTCTGTTAATGTTTTCTACTTCTTCTTCGTTGAGTTTTGAAAAATTATATTTTTCTAGAAATTTGTCCATTTCCCCTAGGTTTTCAAATTTCTTGGCATACGGTTCTTCATGGTAATTTCTTACAATCCTTTGTATTTCTGTGGTGTCAGTTGTAATCTCTCCTCTTTCATTTCTGATTGTGTTTATTTGGGCCCACTCTCTTCTGTTCTTTATGAGCCTACTTAAAGGCTTGTCTATTTTGTTTAGCTTTTCAAAAAGCCACATCCTGTATTCACTGATCCTTAGAATTGCACTTTTAATCTCTATGTCATTTGATCCTGCTTTGATCTTGGTTATTTCCTTCCTTCTACTTGCTCTGGGCTGTCTTTGTTGTTGTTCCTCAAGTTCTTGTAGGAGTAGGGTTAGGTTGTTTGAAATGTTACTATCTTCTTTAGGTAAGCCTGTATTGCTATGAACTTCCCTCTCAGGACTGCCTTCACTCTGTCCCATAAGTTTTGGGTTGTTGTGAGATTGTTTTCATTTATTTCCAGAAACTTTTTGATTTCTTCCCTAATTTCATTCTTGACCCATGTGTTGTTTAATAGCATGTTATTCAATCTTCATGATTTTGGGTGTTTTGGGTTTTTTTCCTTTGGGGTTGGTTTCCAGTTTCAGACTCTTGTGGTGGGAGAAAATGCTTGGTATGATTTCAATGTTCCTGAATTTTTTGAGGCTCGTTTTGTGTCCTATCATGTGGTCGATTTTTGAAAATGTTCCATGTGCATTTGAGAAGAATGTGTATTTAGCTTCTTCGGGATGTATGGCTTTATATATATCAGTTAAGTGCATTTCATCTAGGGCATTGTTCAATGCCACAATATCTTTGTTGATATTTTGTTTGGAAAACCTGTCTGTTTTTGACAGCAAAGTGTTAAAATCCCCTACTATAATTTTGTTGCTGTCAATATCTTTCTTGAAGTCCTCTAAGGTTTTCTTGATATATTTGAGTGCTCCTAGTTTGGGTGTATATATGTTGACAATGTTAATGTCTTCTTGGTGTATTCTTCCCTTGAGTATTATGAAATGACCTTCTGTGTCTCTCTTTATGGCCCTTTTTTTTTAAGTCTATTTTGTCCGATAAGAGTATTTCTACTTTGGCTTTTTTTTTTCCTGTTTATTTGCTTGGAAAATTTGTTTCCAGCCCTTCATTTTCAGTGTGTGTCATTCTTTTGTCCTGAGGTTGGTCTGTTTTAGGCAGCATATGTGTAGGTCATGCTTTCTTATCCATGCACTTATTCTATGTCTTTTGATTGGAGCATTTAATCCTGTTACACTTAAGGTTATTATTCATAGATAGTTATTCATTGCCATTTTTTTTGTGTGTTCCTCTCTGTCTCTCTCTTTTCCTTCCTTTTCTTAATTAAGCAGTCCTTTTAGCATCTGTTGCAGATCTGGTTTTGTGTAGGTGTATTCTTTTAGACTTCTTTTGTCTTGGAAGCTCTTTATTTGGCCTTCTATCTTGATCGAGAGCCTTGCTGGGTAAAGTAGCCTTGGTTGCAGGCCTCTGGTTCTCATTAGTTGGAATATTTCTTGCCATTCTCTTCTTGCTTGGAGTGTTTCCACTGAGAAGTCAGTAGTTAATCTTATTGGGGCTCCCTTATGTGTTACTTCCTTTTTTTCCCTTGGTGCCTTTAAGATTCTCTCTTTGTCTTGGAATTTTGCTATTTTAATGATGATGTATCTCAAAGTGGGCCTCTTTGGGTTCCTTTTGATTGGGACTCTCTGGGATTCCTGAATTTGTGTGACCTTTTTCTCTCATCAAATTAGGGAATTTTCCCTCATTACTTTTTCGAATAGGTTTTCTATCCCTTGTTCTTCTTCTTCTGGTATCCCTATTGTTCGGATATTATTATGTTTCATATTGTCTTGCATTTCTCTTAATTGCTCTTCATTCTTTCTAGGTCTCTCTTCTGCTTCATTGATCTTGCTTTTGATTCCTTCTACTGTGTTCTTCAGTTCAGAAATTATATTCTTCTTTTACTCTTGGTCCTTGGTGGTATTATGTATTTTCTTTTTTATGTTGATATAGTTTGCAGTGAGTTCATTGTAATTCCCCTATAGTTTCTGGTAGCTCATTGTGAGCTCTTTGAACTTCCTGATAACCAGTTCTTTGAATTCAATATCCAATAGCTGACTTGCATCTATTTCATCTAATATTCTTTCTGAGGCTTCCTCCTATCCTTTCATTTGGGGATTGTTTCTTTGCCTTTTCATTGTTTGTGAGACTCTTCTTGTTAGCTTCAGTTTCTTAAATTGATTTTTTCTTGGTTCCTGGATTTATGGTGTGAACTTCTGTGGTATAATATCTGTGAGCTTCATGGTGTAGTCTCCTTCATCTTCCGAGCTCACTTGTCTTGGGTTGTAATTTAAGTTGGCTCTGTGTTTGTCTTTGGGTTTTTGTTGTTTCTGGGTCTTTCTTTTGTGTGTCCTTCCCACCAGCTGGTGAACTGATGGTCCCTCTGTCCACCACCTGTTTTAATTTGTTTTACTTGTGAGGGCAGGTTCTGTTGAAGCTAATTCTTCTGTGTGTACAAGAGTTTAAGGATTCTCTTTTGTTCTTGTTCAGTTATTTGCACTGGGTAGTTTCTCTATTACTTAATTGTATTTTCAGATAGGTCTTAGATTGAGATTTGTGTGGTTTCTACCCCCTCCTTCACCTTCTGTTGTTATCCGTTGGTGGTTCCTTTGTTGTTGGGTTTCCCCTTCCAGTAGGTGTCCTGGTGTTCTCTGCTTCCACCTACTCCCTTTTTTATTTGTGATAAGTTGGATGGGGAGGCAAAATGGTTTATGACAGCAGGAAAGTATTTTATGATATTTATAGTCACAGTCGGTAGAGAAGAGATAGGTGATCTTTAGGCTATGTACAGTGTTAACCATAATCTTCAACCCAACTAGCCACTTTTAAGAAAGAATGGGCAGAAGATAAATCTCTCTTTGGGAAGGGAAGGCTTGTGAGTTGGATCTAGAAAGCAGTCAGGTCGTGGGAGATCAGATTCTTAGGTAAGGTGAGAGTAAAAGATAGTAAATAGGTGTAGTGTGTGAGCAAATAGAGTTAATCACTACAGTAATAAAGTTCAGGAAACTGTGAATTGGGCTCAGATCTGGGAGGTGTGTTGTGAAGTATTTACAGTTGTATAGAACAGCTATTATTTACAATAATATTAGAGCAACAATCACATGACAGACTCTATGTGACCTGGATAACAAGAATTGGGGGTATAGAACTTTGGCTAGTATGCTTAAGGAACAAAAGTGACGTGAAGTATAGAAAATAGGAATACACTGTGGAGGAGAGAATAGGGGAAACCTGTCAAATGATACAATATAATCAGCCAAAGTAAAGAAGCATTGTATATGAAGAGGAGGAATACAAAGATTCTACTAAAATATAAAAGATGTGAGAATAATGAAAAATAATAATAGAGATATGCAGCAACTTGTGGCTTCTCTGCTACAGCAAAGTGAAATTTGTCTCTCTGTCTCTACTGTTGGGATGCCCCCTCTTTGGGCCCAACTCTGGTGTTTTCACAGTTCCAAGTTGTTTTTGTCACTTGTGCATAAAAAAAAAAGGCAGGAGAAGTGAGGAAGAAGTGATAAGTTTGGAAAGAGTGGAAGAAGGAATAAATGAGAAAAGAGAGGAAAAGGTATTGAAAGATAAAACAATAATAAAATTAAAAAGATAAAAGATTACTAAAAAAAAACAGAAAAAAACCCATCTCTTGTTGGTTTCAAACTGGACAATTCAATTTTACTGGTCTTGCTGGCTGCAGCAGGCTGAGGGGTGATTTGTGTGTCTTTCTGAGAGCACTCTCTCAAGAGCTATTCTGGTGCCTCTCCCCAGTGGCCTGTGTAGGGGATTCAGGTCCTCTTCATAGCACTCTTTCCCTGGGGGTCATCACCATGGCCTGGGTTGCAGGAGTACTCGCAGGTCAGGCTGCCTGGGCCCCACCGGTTTGGGTGCAGATCTGTCCCAGTTCTGTGAGGGAACTCCAGGCCCTCCTCCCAACCTCGGGATCGCTGCCAGGTTGGGTGGGGAGCAGGCCAAGCGGCTGTCACAGGAGAATCCTTTAGTTTACTTTCCAAAAAATTTCTCCTTAAGAAAGCCTGCTCCTCAGCACAGCCCAATCCCCCAGCCAGACTGGTGACTATCGGAGGGAGTCAGAGCCCAACACTGCGCCTCTCAGTTCTCCCAAGCTGGTGACCACAGAATCCAAGGTTGATCATGGCCCTTTGTCCTTATTACCCTCTCTGCAACCTCAAGCAAACAGGTCTGTTCAAGGTTGGTCTCTGCCCAACCTTGCTTGGCCGGGGGTGGGGGAGCCGATGACCCAGCTCTCTCCCAAGGACCCTGTGGCAGTCCCGGGGCTCCCAAAGAGTCTGAGGTAGACTCACTCCGGCGCCAGTCTCAGGCCCAGACTGCTGCCGTTCCTTTGTTCCTTTCTTTGCTCCGGTCCCTGAGACCCTACTGTCCTGCAGCCATCTCCTTACCCTCTGGTTTTTTAGTGTCCGCTACAATTTCTGGTCTCTTATTTTCATATATGCTGGGGAACTGTTGGCTGTTTGTGCTGTTCCTCTGTAAATTGGCCAGGATTTTTTCCCAAACTTTGGTTCTTGACAATGTTGCTGTTAATTTAAAATAAACTTTCAATCTGTTTTTCAATGCATGAGTCATAAAGATAAAATGTTTAGTTACTATGAACAGAGAGAAAATTTAGCCTACTCTAGGATTTCTGTGGTTCTAGATGCTAAGATTAAAAATGTGTAGATTTCACATATACACTTGGACTTAGGAATTACCATGAGAAACAAATGGTCTGGAAAGCCTGGATCTAATCTACATGAGCTGAAAGGCAGTTATTATCTTCAGTTTGATATATTCTCTCCTGTTTTCCCTAATGTTGTTTACCCAGTTTGCTTCACTCACTGGCCTTATTTGTCTAGCACCTGTAGGTATTTGAGTGTGACTTCTGGACTATAGGATAAAGCCCCAACTTTAGTGTGGATAAAAACAAAAACAGAAACAAAAGAAGACAAAAAAAACCCCTCATCCCTTTGTCCTGGATTTTTTCTAGTCTCATTTCATTGAAATGCAGCATCCAATACTTGTAGATTCCTAAATATCACACTTTCAAACTCCTTGACTTTTAATATGTTTCTACCCCAACACACATCCCCAGTGTTATCTTCTTTGCACATATATACTATTATAAGACTCTACTTGAAAAGCACTACTTTTGTAAAGTTGTTTTTGGTCAGCTCAGAACAACTTTAGTGTTTCCTCTTCTTTTTTTTTCTTTTGATTTTTTAAACATTGTATTGAAGAGGAGTGGGGGAGAGAGAGAAAGAGGCAGAGAGACATCAATTTGTTGTTTCACTTATTTTTGTGTTCATGGGTTCATTGTTGTATGTGCTCTGACCAGAGATTGAACCTGAAACCTTGGCCAACTGGGACAATGCTCTAGCCAACTGAGCTACCCGGCCAGGGCCTGGTGCTTCCTCTTCTAATTCTATACTATTAAAGCATTTATCACATTAGTTTCTAATCATCTGTAACGTATAGCCTCAGAAAAGGGACCACATCTACTTACCTTTATATCTCTACCTTCTTGCATAGTACCTGGTAGAGATATTTGTTACTTAGTGTTGGTTAGAAAAAAAATCAGTATGTCAAAGTGCTTATCTACTATCACTTGGCACATAGAAAGTGCTCAATAAATTTGATTTTAATTTAAGTAAATGGTATGAGGCATGACAGACTAGAGTATTATATGAATGGATTCTACTTTTGATTCTATCAAAAGATAAACATAGTGTAGTGACTAAAGGTATAAGCTTTGGAATCAGGCTTTCTAGGTTAAAACTCTTGCTCTTGGGCTTGCTAACTGCTCAAGGTTTAGCAAGTGCCTTTCCTAAGTTAAATAATCTATAAATGGGAATTCTAATAGTACCTGCTTCAAAGATGATTTGTCCACATGGCTCAGCTCTGAGGAAAATCTTCATTGTAAGCAGAAGCAAAATATCCAAATCAGAGTAGTAGTGCCAGGTGTCAGGTCCAAAAGATAAAGCATCGTTATAAATAAGAAGATAGTGTCTTCCATGATACTCATGTTAAGCAAACCAGAGGCAAGAGGCAATTTTCTGGCTGCTGCCTTAAGATGTGATAGTGCTATGAATATCCAGTCTGGAATTTTATGTCTGTAAGGCAGGTTGATAGTATGTGATTGAAACGATGAGTCCCTGGATACAACAAGTCAGCTGGGAAAATGACTGTAGAAGAGGTCAGGCATAACTCTGGATAAAGTTCATCTCTTTATTTTGTGCATGGTTATTTCATACACTCCAACTAATTCAAGCAAAAATTATATATGTATGACTCAGCCTTTTGGGGCTGATAAAATGTCTGCATATCCAAAGGATTACTTGCTTTCAAAGTTATCAGTGACCCTGCTTACTCCTCACTATTATCTCCCTCAACCCTAGTAATACAGACTCCTTCCTAAAATAGTTCTCTTTATCTCTTGCCTTAAAGTGAACATTCATCCTCCGGTAGCAAGCAAAGTATTCCCCCACCAACATAAATTCCTCTGAACACCAAACCAACATGTAAAATGAAAACATAGAATTTATTGACTATAGGGAACCTCTTTACAGGATGTGGAAATGTGGCCCAGCACCCATGTGGAAAACCATTTGGGGGTGAGTTGGCATACAGGACCACACCCATGAAGATGTTCTCCTGTGGGAAATGAGGCCTGCATTATACCTAGACTGCTTTGTGACTTGCTCTTTCTAAAACTCTCACCCTGAGTTCAGTTGCTGCGTATCTTTAAAGTAACTTCCTGAAGTCTGTGCTAATTCTCCCAAGGAAAAAAGTGTAACCAGACCTGCTACTCTTGTCATACCCTTGCCTTTGCAACATTTTTCAATGGACTGAATTTAGGAGTTTGGGTGATGGCAGCCCTCAGGTTCTTCATAGTTTTAATCTTTATTTGTGCTTTATGATGTATATGGAAGTTGTTTTCCTGTGATTGCATTAAAAACAGCAAATAGTAGATTTCACAGGCCTAACAGCTACAATTGAGTTTACAAACAAAAAAGGGGTAGATGTTGGGAACCACCCTGCCTGGTTTCAGAAGCTGTAACCCCCTGTGGCTAAGGCTGAGTGAGTGACCTTCCAACCATAAGCTACTAAGAAGACAAAGCTTATCTCCCTGGCAGGGGTGCTGCTTCTGCTCCTTTTACTTCACCCTGCCTGGCCCCCAATGCTTGATTGGTTAGCTAGCGACAGGTAAGATCTAAGAGGGGAATGACCTAAAACAGGCAGGATCATGTGGAGGCCCCAGGGAAAGACCTGGGGAGCTATAGCAAAAGGAGGTGATGCACCCTCACCCCTTGGCTTTGACATAGCCCGAGTCCTCATTCTGTCTGTGAGAAGTCTCCTATCTCTTGGCTGCCTTATTTCCCCTGCCAGATTTAAGTCTGGAACAATGATAGAGGGCAGTACAGCCCTGTGCTGTAAGGGGCGGGCTCCCTGGATGATCAGGCCTAAGAAAGAATATGTAAAATCGTGTAAAACCTGCCTTTCTAAGAATGTTTTCAATTAAATTATAAGGGTCTGAGCAAGAAATGAATTTGTTTCCCAAAGTTTTGTAGCCCTTTAGAGAACAGACCCTGACTCAGAATAATCCCTTATAATTCTTTGTATGCTATCTATTGTTTGATCCTTACTGCCTGACAATGATTAATGAACTTTACCTGTATTCCTGTTCAAATTGAAACCCAATAAAAGCCTTTCCCGGCAAGGGTCGGTGCGCTCTCCCCTTGAGAGAGTGTCCAGGCTGCTTTGAGGTGCACCATCCTTGAGGGAATAGCTGTGCTGTTCCTTTTCCTCCACAGGACTTGGTAGTCTGTGTGAATTTGCCTCATGTCTCATCCATAACACCGCAGACACTGGGGGCAGGTGTCTGCATCGACTAGCTTTTAGAATCCACACCTGAGTGTTTTTGTCTTAGAAATATGTTAATTACAATAATTGTTTTGTTTTTGTTTGTTTTGAACCTGAACAATGTTTTTTCATTGATGAATCAGTTACAAAAGAATGTGGTGGGCAGTGCCCATGATCCTTCTACAGCCACATGACTGTAGCTACACTGCCTCTTGGGTGGTTATGGTTCTGTTCAATGGATGACGTAAAATAACAAGTGACATTGCTTCCTCATGGCAGAGAACTGAGTCATCATCACATATATCAGTGGTGTTCTGCTTTGTGGCTATTCAGATATCATGTGTACCATGGCATCATTTCCATTGGTTTATTTTTTAAAATTTTTTATTGTTGAAGTTCAATTACAGTTGTCTCCATTTTTCCCCATTATTCTCCCTTGCCCTACCCACTCCCCACCTTCCACATTCAATCCTTCCCCTGGTTGTCTTTTTAAAATACATTTTATTGATTATGCTCTTACAGTTGTTCCATTTTTTTCTCCCCTTTATTCCCCTCTGCCCCACACCCTCCCACCATCATTTCCCCACTTTAGTCCATGTCCATGGGTCACACATATAAGCTTCTCCATTTCCTATAATATTCTTAACCTTCCCCTGTCTATTTTGTACCAACCATTTATGCTTTTTATACCCTTCTCCCCATTCTCCTATCTCCCCCACCCACTAATAACCCTCCATGCGATCTCTGTTTCTGTGATTCTGTTCCTGTTCTAGTTATTTGCTTAGTTTGTTTTTGTTTTTTAAGGTTCAGTTGTTGATAATTGTGAGTTTACTGTCATTTTACTTCTCATAGTTTTGATCTTCTTTAAGTCTCTTTAACATTTCATATAATAAGAGGTTGGTGATGATGAACTGCTTTAACTTGACTTTATCTGGCAATCACTTTATCTTCCTTTCCATTCTAAATAGAGTCATCTTGGATGTAGGACCTTGCTTTTCATGACTTCAAATACTGCTTGATGCTGAAAATCTTTCCTGGTCAAACTTACATCATACTATGTCAAGAGTGATAACCAGTCTTAAACATATTTGCATACATAACTTTATTAAAGAAGAATTTTTTAAGGAAGCAGATGTTGATGCTTTGTTATGTACTGCTATCCTTAATATTCCTATGGACTTACTAAGAGAAAGCTTTGCTATGCCAAATAAAGTGATACCTTATTGTAAGTAGATCCCAAAGGAGATTTAATCTCAATAAAGTTTACAACATACTACCATCAAGGAGAGAGAGAAATCAAGCCCTCAATTAAATATCACTTACATCTTTCTATACCTGAGCTTCTAGGCAGCATTTCAGCCAACAGAAGACATAACAAATTCCCAGTCATTTGGAATATTTGGTGTCTGCAATGGTTCTTTCTCTTTTTATCTGTGTTGCACCTAGTTCAGGAACACTAGACTCTTATTGTAGTGGAAAGTGGTACTGAATGCTTACCAGACAGCATAATGTTATGAAAAATGTCTAGACTATGCCATCAGGGAGGCATAAGTATGCCACTTTTTTCTATTTATGATATTAGTCAAGTCATTTCACTTCCCCAAGTCTTCTTCTTTACTTATAAAATGGAGATAATTAACTTCTACTGCACTGTGCTTACATGTGGATAAAATGAGCAAGAATGCAAATTGCCCTATGTGGTAGGCAGGTGCTATTATCTCATACTCACCTCAGTACTTTCTTTACATTCATTCTGGTTAGACTGTCACACCCTAACACATCACTTAGAAAACTGCCCATGCAGAGAGTCCACATGACGTATTTTGGTCATGCTATCATTTTATCCAACTGATTTTTTTCGCTTCTCATACTGTTTTCCTACTTTGGTCCCTAAAAGAGGAGAGAGGTTGGCAGTGATTTACATTTAACTGATGATTTATTATCAATAAATGAATATTTATGGAAATAAATGTTTCCTTCCATGGCTTCTGAAGAAGATAAAGAACTACTTCATTAAATAAAGTAGATTAGCTTATGCTTCTTATGCTGGATACCAAAGCTTGCCTTGCTTCTTCAGTCTCCAGGAAAAAGAGGACTGAATGTAGTGAGGAAAATGACATATTTATAACTTCCTGATCTCTTAGAAATAATCAAAATTTTGTTTTCCCAGTGTGCAATTGGAAAATTCCTCTGAACAAAGGAATTATTTGTTTATTTTCTAAGTGAAGACAGAACACACAATCATCCTGCTGCTTACCTCTTAGAATGGTTGTTATTACAAAGCTTTACAGATCCTTTGCTTGAGGGGAAAGAGTGCTTTCTCAACTTTCACCAAGATTTGTATAGCAACTGGTTGTGGGATAATTTTTTTTAAAACCCCCATGACAGGTGGATTGAGTTAAAGATATACTAAGTATAGACTTCTAATATCCTGACTTTAAACTTTATAATCACCGATATATTTCTTTGGATTCCATTGTAGCTCCTCTTTTATATAATAGTTGTATTTTTAAAAATTTCTTGGGCGAATTAATTTTGGGAAATGTTGGAGCAACAAATTAATGTTGGAGCACCTGAAATAAATGCATATTAAATTTCAAGAGGAAAAGAATAGTAAAATATATATATATATATATATACACATATACTTTATATAGAGATAAAAGAATAGTAAAGTATATATACTTCATATAATATATAAATGTATATAGTATATATGTATATGTTTAGATATATGTTTATATAAAGAATATATATTAATGTATATATATACTAAAGTATATATATATATATACATATGTGTGTGTATATATATATATATATACTTTACTATTCTTTTATAAATAGTTTAGAAACTATTTATAGTTCCAAAACTATTATAATTAATGTGGACAAAATTGAATGTGGGAAAATAATCTCAATCAATCTTAAGGCAAGGGGATTATTTTTATAGTAGAACAAAAAGAAGGCACTAAATAAAATGCTACAAATGAATTCCAAGATATAAATAATCCCAGTTTATGTAAATGTACTTAATCTTTCAATTAAAGATAAAGAAGTAATAGACAGAAAATCCTGTGATTTTCTTTTTTTTTAAAAATTTATTTTGGCTTTATTTTACTGTATCTAAAAGCTCAACATCATTGTCCGAATGTTTATCTCTGCAATATATATTTTTTTGGATTCTAAGAACTTTTATTGAGATCAGCTGTGGAGTGATTTCCAAGTTTATCTTCTTCAAGTACAGTTTTTTTTGTCTATTTATCCCATCCCAGCCTCCCCCGCCCCTAGCTCCCCACCTCCCTCCCATTTCCACCCCACTTAGTTCTCATCCCTGTGTCCTTCCTATTTATTCCTCCAAATTCCTCCCCCTTTTTCCCCTTAACTTCCCTTCTCTCTCCCCTCTGGTCACTGTCTCCTTGTTCTCTATTTCAGTGTCTTTTTTTTTTTTCTGATGCTTGTTTGTTTTGTTGTTCAGCTTCCTGTTAAAGGTGAGATCTTATAGTATTTGTTTTTCAAAACCTGGCCTATTTCACTCAGAATAATGCTTTCCAGTTCCATTCAAGCTGTTGCAAAGGGTAGGAGCTCCTTCTTTATCTTTGCTGCATAGAATTCCATTGTGTATATGTACCACAATTTTTTGATCCATTCATTTACTGATGGGCACCTAGGATGCTTCCAACTCTTGGCTATTGTAAATTGTGCTGCTATGAACATTGTGGTGCATAGGTTCTTTGATATTGATGTTTTAGGATTCTTAGGATATAATCCTAGCACTGGAATTGCTGGGTCAAAAGGCAGGTCGATTTTTATTTTTCTGAGAAAATTCCATACTATTTTCCATAATGGTTGTACCAGTCTGCAATCCCAACAAGAGTGAACTAAGGACCCCTTTTCCCTACAATCTCTCCAACATTTGTTGTTTGTTGCTTTGTTTATGATAGCCATCCTGACTGGTGTAAAGTGATATCTCATTGTGGTTTTAATTTGCATCTCTCTGATAGCTAACGATATTGAACATCTCTTCATGTGCCTCTGGATGTTCTGTATGTCCTCCTTGGAGAAGTGTCTGTTCAAGTCCTTTTCCCATTTTTTAATTGGGTTCAATGTCTTCCTAGAGTGGAGTCGTGTAAGTTCTTTGTATATTTTGGAGATTAAACGTTTGTCTGAGGTATCATTGGCAAATATGTTTTCCCATACAGTTGGTTGTCTTGCTAATTTAATACTGTTTTCTTTAGCCATGCGGAAGCTTTTTATTTTGATGAGATCCCATTTGTTTATCCTTTCCTTTATATTACTTGCTCTAGGGGACATATCAGTAAAAAAGTTGCTGCAGGAAATATCTGAGATTTTCTTGCCGATGTTCTCTAGGACTTTAATGGTGTTATGGTTTATATTTAAGTCTTTTATCCATCTTCAATTTATTTTGGTATATGGTGTAAGTTGGTGCTCAAGTTTCATATTTTTGCACGTTGCTGTCCAGTTCTCCCAGCACCATTTGTTGAAGAGGCTATCTTTACTCCATTTTTGTTACTGCCCCATGGTCGAATATTAATTGACTGTAGAGAGTTGGGTTGATTTCTGGGCTCTCTGTTTTGCTCCATTGGTCTATATGCCTGTTTTTATGCCAGTACCAGGCTGTTTAGATTACAGTGGCCTTGTAATACAATTTGATATCAGGTATTGTGATCCCACTACTTTGTTCTTCTTTCTCAAAAGTGCAGCTGCTATTCGGGCTCGTTTATGGTTCCGTATACACTTTTGAAGTGTTTGTTCTATGTCTGTGAAATATGCCATTGGTACTTTAATAGGTATTGCATAGAATCTGTATATAGCTTTGGGTAGTATGGACATTTTGATGATGTTAATTCTTCCAATCCATGAACACAGTATACGTTTCCATTTGTTTGTGTCTCTCTTGATTTCTTTCTTCAGGGCCATGTAGTTTTCTGCATACAGGTTTTTTACCTCCTTAGTTAGGTTTATTCCCAGATATTTTATTTTTCTTTTTGCTATATCGAATGGGATTTTTTCCTTGATTCCTGCTTCTGCTGATTCACTGTTGGCATACAAAAATGCCTTTGATTTCTGGATATTGACTTTGTAACCAGCTGTTTTGCCAAATTCATTAGTTACTTTGAGCACTTTTTGGGTATAGTCTATAGGATTTTCCATGTACACTATCATGTCATCTGCAAACAGTGACAGTTTTGCTTCCTCCTTTCCTATTTGGATGCCTTTTATTTCCTTTTCTTGCCTGCTCTGTGGCTAAAACTTCCAATACTATATTGAATAGAAGTGGTGAAAGTGGACATCCTTGTCTTGTTGCTGCTGTTAGTGGAAAAGCTTTTAGTTTTTTCCCATTGAGTATGATATTGGCTGTAGGTCTCTCATATATGGCCTTTATTATATTGAGAAATGCTCCCTGTATTCCCACTTTGCTGAGTGTTTTTATCATAAATGGGTGTTGTACCTTATCAAAAGCTTTTTCCGCATCTATTGATATGATCATGTGTTTTTTGTCTTTGCTTTTGTTTATGTGATGTATTACATTTACTGATTTGCGAATATTGAACCATCCTTGCATACCTGGGATGAATCCCACTTGCTCTTGGTGTATGATCTTTTTGATATATTGTTGGATGCGATTAGCCAATATTTTGTTGAGGATTTTAGCATCTATGTTCGTCAGTGTTATTGGCTTGAAGATTTCTTTCTTTGTTGTGTCTCTATCTGGTTTTGGAATTAAGATGATGCTGGCTTCATAAAAAGAATTTGGGAGTTTTCCATCCTTCTGGATTTTTTGGGATCGTGTGTGGAGAATAGGGGTTAGCTCTTCCTTAGATGCTTTGTAGAATTCTCCTGTGAAACCATCTGGTCCGGGGCTTTTGTGTGATTGGGAGTTTTTTGATTACTGCTTCAATTTCTTTTGCTGTTTTTGGTGTGTTTAGATTTTCTGCTCCTTTTTCACTGAGTTTTGGAAGATTATATTTTTCTAGAAATGTGTCCATTTCCCCTAGGTTTTCAAATTTCTTGGCATAAAGTTCTTCATAGTAATTTCTTACAATCCCTTCTATTTCTGTGGTATCAGTTGTAATCTCTCCTCTTTCATTTCTGATTGTTTTTATTTGTGTCCTCTCTGTTCTTTTCTTAATGAGCCTACTTAAAGGCTTGTCTATTTTGTTTATCTTCTCAAAGAACCAACTCCTGGATTCATTGATCTTTAGAATTGTGCTTTTTGTTTCTATCATTTAATTCTGCTCTAATCTTGGTTATTTCCTTCCTTCTGCTTGCTCTGGCCTCTCTTTGTTGTTGTTTCTCAAGTTCTTGGAGGCGTAGGGTTAGGTTGTTCGTTTGAAGTGTTTCTATTTTCTTTAGGTAGGCCTGTATTGCTATAAACTTCCCTCTCAGGACTGCCTTCACTGTGTCCCATAAGTTTCGGGTTGTTGTGAGATCATTTTCATTTGTTTCCAGAAACTTTTTGATTTCTTCCCTAATTTCATTCTTGACCCATTTGTTGTTTAATAGCATACGATTCAGTCTCCATGATTTTGGGTGCTTTGGGTTTTTTTCCTTTGTGTTGGTTCAAATTTCAGTACCTGTGGTCAGAGAAGATGCTTGGTATGATTTCAATTTTCTTGAATTTTTTGAGGCTGGTTTTCTGTCCTATCATGTGGTCTATCTTTGAAAATGTTCCATGTGCATTTGAGAAGAATGTGTATTTAGCTTCTTTGGGATTAAGGGCTCTATATATATTAGTTAAGTCCATTTCGTCTAGGGTGTTGTTTAATGTGGCAATATCTTTGTTGATAATTTGTTTGCAAGATCTGTCCATTGATAATGGGGTGTTAAAATAGTGGGGTGTTAAAATCCCCTACTATAATTTTGTTGCTGTCAATATCTTTCTTGAAGTCCTCTAAGATTTTCTTGATATATATGTGTGCCCCTATGTTTGGAGCATATATGTTTACACTGTTAATGTCTTCTTAGTGGATTCTTCCCTTGAGTATAATGAGGTGAGAGACCCTTCTGGGTCTCTCTTTATGGCCCTTTTTTTGAAGTCTATTTTGTCCGATATCAGAATTGCTACCCCAGCTTTTTTTTCTTGTCTGTTTGCTTGGAAAACTTGTTTCTAGGCTTTCACTTTTAGTCTGTGATGGTCTTTTGTCCTGAGGTGGGTCTCTTGTAGGCAGCATATAAGTGGGCCATGCTTTCTTATCCTTTGAGCTATTCTGTGTCTTTTGATTGGAGCTTTTAATTCATTTACATTTAAGGTTATTATTGATAGGTACTTATTCATTGCCATTTTTGTACCTGTGTTCCTCTCTGTCTCCCTCTTTTCCTTGCTTTCCTTAAAGCAGTCCTTTTAGTATTTCTTGTAGAGCTGGTTTGGTGGAGGCATATTCTTTTAGACTTCTTTTGTCTTGGAAGCTCTTTATTTGGCCATCTATCTTGATTGAGAGCTTTGCTGGGTAAAGTAGCCTTGGTTGTAGGCCTCTGGTTCTCATTACTTGGAATATTTCTTGCCATTCTCTTCTTGCTTGAAGTGTTTCCATTGAGAAGTCAGTAGCTAACCTTATTGGGGCTCCCTTGTATGCTATTTCTTTTTTCTCCCTTGGTGCCTTTAAGATTCTCTCTTTGACTTGGAATTTTGCCATTTTGATGATGATGTGTCTTGAAGTGGGCCTCCTTGGGGTCCTCTTGATTGGGGCTCTCTGTGATTCCTGGATTTGTGTGACTTTTTCTCTCATCAAATTAGGGAAATTTTCTCACATTACTCGTTCAAATACGTTTTCTATCCCTTGGTCTTCTTCTTCTTCTTCTGGTATTGCTATTATTCGGATATTATTACGTTTCATATTGTCTTGCATTTCTCTTAATCCCTCTTCATTCTTTCTGAGCCTCTTTTCATTTTCTTGCTCTGTCTGTGAGATGCTTTCTACCTTGTCCTCCAACTCACTAATCCTACGCTTCATCTATCCTACTTTTGAAACTTTCTACTGTGTTCTTCAATTTGGAAATTGTATTCTTCATTTCCTCTCGTCCCTTGCTGATAGTTTTCATTTCCTTTTTCATGTTGATGTAGTTTTCAGAGAGATCACTGTAGTTCCCCTGTAGTTTTTGGTAGTTCATTGTGAGCTCTTTGAACTTCTTAATAACCAGTGCTTTGAATCCACAATCTGATAGTTGATTAGCTTCTATTGCATCTAACATTCTTTCTGAAGTTTCTGCTTTTTCTTTCATTTGGGGATTGTTTCTTTGTCTTCCCATTGTTTGAGACTCTTCTTGTTAGTCTCAGCTTCTAAAGTTAATCTGTTCTGAAACCCTGGGTTTATGGTGTGAACTTCTGTGGTATGATACCTGTGAAGTTCAGTGGTGCGGACTCCTCAAATTTTCTTGATGTTCTCTGTCTCCACCTACTCTCACCCTGGTCCTTGCGCTGGTCCCTGCATTGTTCGCCTACTTCTGCTGAATGTCCCGGCCCTAGTAGCCACCTCCTCAAGCGCCCAGGCCCGTTACTAGGGCAGGGGCACAGGGGCCTCTAGTTCTCCGGCTCCAGCAGCTGACTCCCCTGAACCCAGACCCATCGCTATGGCAGTGGCACTGGGGCTGAGAATGTCCCGGCTCCCATAGCTGACTCCTCTGCCTCCCAGGTCCCTCACAGGGGCTTGGAGTGTCTGGCTCCCATACCTGACTCCCCAGCTCCCAGGCCTGTTGCTATGGTGGCAGCACAGGGGCCGTGTGTGTCCCAGCTCCAGTAGCTGACTCTGCTGCTGTCTGGTGTTTCAGTGTCGGTTAAAACCTCTGGTCTTTTAATTTCATAAATGCTGGGTAACCGATGGTTTATTGCGTTGTTTCTCTATAGATCTGCTGGGATTTTCACCCATGAGTACAGGAGCTAGAATCAGCTCCGTCCTACTTCGTCGCCATCTTCCCAGCATCCCCCTGTGCTTTTCTATTTTCAAGAGAAAAACCTAAAACTTGGACATGTTGCCTGTATAGGCATAAAATGATATATGAAGAAAATACAAATTAGAATTAAGCTGGTGTAAACTTATTAATGTTAGACACTACAAACTTTACAACAAAATTTATTATTATAAATAAGCTGAAGCATAGTAGTAAAACTTTTAATTAGCCCTGGCTGGTGTAGCTCAGTGGATTGAGTGCAGGCCTGTGAGCTAAGGGATTATGGTTTGATTCCCAGTGAGAGCACATGCCTGGGTTACAGGCCAGTTTCCAGTGGGGGACACATGAGAGGCAACCATACATCAATATTTCTCTCCCTCTCCCCTTCCTTTCCCCTCTAAAGATAAATGAATAAAGCCTTTTAAAAAAACGTTTTCTTAAAAAAACTTTTAATTAATTGGAAAGAAAAGATATACTCATTATAAAATTGTATAAGTAATGAACAATTTTAAAACAATAAATTTGACCACTTAGTGGAATATAACATTCTTAGAAAATGGGTCATCAAAATTAACTAAAGAAAAAAATCTGAATTGCCCTATATTGTTTAAAGGAATACATTGATAATTAAAAAACTTCTCACTAATAAAATCCCAGTCCAGATGGTGTGCTGGTGAGTTGTCACCTGGTAGTAGATAATTCTAATCTTACACAGATACCTTCAGAAATAGAAAAAGAAGAGAGATTACACCTCATATCACAGAAATAGAAGGGATTGTAAGAAATTACTATGAAGAACTGTATGCCAAGAAATTTGATAACCTAGGGGAAATGGACACATTTCTAGAAAAATACAATCTTCCAAAACTCAGTGAAAAAGAAGCAGAAAATCTAAACACACCAATAACAGCAAAAGAAATTGAAGCAGTAATCAAAAAACTCCCAATCACACAAAAGCCCCGGACCAGATGGTTTCACAGGAGAATTCTACAAAGCATCTAAGGAAGAGCTAACCCCTATTCTCCACACACGATCCCAAAAAATCCAGAAGGATGGAAAACTCCCAAATTCTTTTTATGAAGCCAGCATCATCTTAATTCCAAAACCAGATAGAGACACAACAAAGAAAGGAAACTTCAGGCTAATATCTAAAATCCTCAACAAAATATTGGCAAATCGCATCCAACAATATATCAAAAAGATCATACACCAAGAGCAAGTGGGATTCATCCCAGGTATGCAAGGATGGTTCAATATTCGCAAATCAGTAAATGTAATACATCACATAAACAAAAGCAAAGACAAAAACACATGATCATATCAATAGATGCGGAAAAAGCTTTTGATAAGGTACAACACCCATTTATGATAAAAACACTCAGCAAAGTGGGAATACAGGGAGCATTTCTCAATATAATAAAGGCCATATATGAGAGACCTACAGCCAATATCATACTCAATGGGAAAAAACTAAAAGCTTTTTCACTAAGATCAGGAACAAGACAAGGTTGTCCACTTTCACCACTTCTATTCAATATAGTATTGGAAGTTTTAGCCACAGAGCAGGCAAGAAAAGGAAATAAAAGGCATCCAAATAGGAAAGGAGGAAGCAAAACTGTCACTGTTTGCAGATGACATGATAGTGTACATGGAAAATCCTATAGACTCTACCCAAAAACTGCTCGAACTAATTAATGAGTTTTTCAAAACAGCTGGTTACAAAGTCAATATCCAGAAATCAAAGGCATTTTTGTATGCCAACAGTGAATCAGCAGAAGCAGGAATCAAGGAAAAAAATCCCATTCGATATAGCAAAAAGAAAAATAAAATATCTGGGAATAAACCTAACTAAGGAGGTAAAAAACCTGTATACAGAAAACTACACATCCCTGAAGAATGAAATCAAGGAAGACACAAGCAAATGGAAACATATACCTTGTTCATGGATTGGAAGAATTAACATCATCAAAATGTCTATACTACCCAAAGCAATATACAGATTCAATGCAATACCTATTAAAGTACCAATGGCATATTTTACAGACATAGAACAAACACTTCGAAAATTTATATGGAACCATAAACGAGCCCGAATAGGCAGCTGCACTTTTGAGAAAGAAGAACAAAGTAGGGGGGATCACAATACCTAATATCAAACTGTATTACAAGGCCACTGTAATGAAAACAGCCTGGTACTGGCATAAAAACAGGCATATAGACCAATGGAACAGAACAGAGAGCCCAAAAATCAACCCAACTCTCTACAGTCAATTAATATTTGACAAAGGGGGCAGCAATATAAAATGGAGTAAAGATAGCCTCTTCAACAAATGGTGTTGGGAGAACTGGACAGCTACGTGCAAAAAAAAAGAAACTTGAGCACAGACTTACACCATACACCAAAATAAATTCAAGGTGGATAAAAGACTTAAATGTAAGTCGTGACACCATTAAAGTCCTAGAGGAGAACATTGGCAAGAAAATCTCAGATATTTCAGGCAGCAACTTCTTTACTGATATGTCCCCTAGAGCAAGGAATATAAAGGAAAGAATAAACAAATGGGATCTCATCAAAATAAAAAGCTTCCACATGGCTAAAGAAAACAGTATTAAATTAGCAAGACAACCAAGTGTATGGGAAAACATATTTGCCAATGATACCTCAGACAAACATTTAATCTCCAAAATATACATAGAACTTACACAACTCCACTCTAAGAAGACAAGCAATCAAATTATAAAGTGGGCAAAGGACTGAACAGACACTTCTTCAACGAGGACATACAGAGGATCCATAGACACATGAAAAGATGCTCAATATCTATAGCTATCAGAGAGATGCAAATTAAAACCACAATGAGATACCACTTTACACCAGTCAGGATGGCTATCATAAACAAAGCAACAAACAACAAATGTTGAAGAGGTTGTGGGGAAAAGGGGTCCTTAGTTCACTGTTGGTGGGATTGCAGACTGGTACAACCATTATGGAAAACAGTATGGAATTTTCTCAGAAAAATAAAAATCAACCTGCCTTTTGACCCAGCAATTCCACTGCTGGGATTATATCCTAAGAATCCTAAAACATCAATATCAAAGAACCTATGTAGCACAATGTTCATAGCAGCACAATTTACAATAGCCAAGAGTTGGAAGCAACCTAGGTGCCCGTCAGTAAATGAATGGATCAAAATATTGTGGTGCATATACACAATGGAATTCTATGCTGCAGAGAGAAAGAAGGAGCTACTACCTTTTGCAACAACATGGATGGAACTGGAAAGCATTATGCTGAGTGAAATAGGCCAGGTGCTGAAAGACAAATACCATATGATCTTACCTTTCACAGGAAGCTAAACAACAAAACAAACAAGCAAGCAGAAAAGAAAAAAACAAAGACATTGAAATAGAAAACAAGGGGATAGTGACCAGAGGGGAGAAGTAAGGGAAGTTAAGGGGAAAAAGGGGTAGGGATTTGAAGGAACAAATAGGAAGGACACAGGGACAAGAACTAAGGGGAGTGGAAATGGGAGGGAGGTGGGGAGCAAGGGGCGGGGGAGGCTGGGTTGGAAAAAATAGCCAAAAATCTGTACTTGAAAAATAACTAAATAAAATTAAAAAGAATAAATAAATAAATAAATATGAACAACTCATAAAAAAAGAAATAGAAAGAGAAGGTTTACTCTAGCTATCTTTATAAAGTTACTCTTGGTACTAAAAGTAAACAAGGGAAATGTAAGAAAAGAAAATTGCAGGCCAATGTCATGCATGAAAGTACAAGCAAAGTTTAAACAAAACTCAAAACATAATTGTTTTAAAATATAAGGTTGATTAAACATTAAAAAATTAGTTCTCCATGTTAACAGATTAAGGGAGAAAATAATATGATCCTTTTAATAAATGAATAAAAAGCCCTTGATGAAAATCAACAAGTATGATAAAATTAAAATACTTGGAATGTATTTCCTGATACATTGTTTCCTACTAATACTCTACTAATATATTGTTAGTGTTAGCCAGCAATATAATGTAAGAAAAGAAAATAAAAATTATAAAATTAGAAAGAAAAAACAAAAGTATAATTTCTCAGAGATGATGATTTTATAGAAAACCCAACAAAATCTACAAATGCGTTCATAATAAAAGTATGTCAGATATAAATTAAAACTTAAGTTTATTTTATTTAAAAAAATTTAAAGATTTTATTTATCTTTAGAGGGGAAGGAGAGAGGGAGAGAAACATCAATGTATGGTTGCCTCTAGTGGGTCCCCTGCTGGGAACTGGCCTGCAGGGAATTGGCCTGCAACCTAGGCATGTGCCCTGACTGGGAATTGAGCCACTATCCTCTGGTTCACAGACCTGCGCTCAAACCACTGAGATACACCAGCCACGGCTTGTTAATTTTATTTTTATCTGCTAACAATAAATAGAAAGTTTTATTTTAAAATTAAAAATGTTTTACTTTAAAAATAAGAAAGTTAAGGATAACCCTAATGAACAATGGTAACACTTTATGAAAATACTAAAATGACTTAAATAAATGAAAATGATTAAAGTAAATGTTTAATGAATAGTAAAATAATACTGTAAGGATATTGGTTCTACCCAAAAGGGATTTTCTGGAATTTAACAGGATGATTTTAAAATTTACAGAGAGGTGTAAAGGGCCCAGAATCCCTGAAGACAAAGGGCAAGGCAGGGTTTGGGTAGGGATCTTGCTGAGTGAAACAGTGATACTTATAAAACCACAGTGATTTAGTCAGTGTGGTATCATCATTGGAGTAGACAAACATATCATAGGACAGAACAAAGAACCCAGAAACAAACCTATGTTGTTTAGAAATGATCTACCACAGATTTGGTATTGCAGATCATGAGGAAAGGAAGGATTGCTCATATACTGTTCTAAGGGGGGAAATGAAATTGAATTCCCTTTCACATCATACAGAAATTTCAATTCCAGTTTACAAAAAATAAAATATGAAAGACTAAAATTTAAAAATATTAATTTTTTATTTTTAGATAATTATAGATTATCATACAATTTTAAGAAGTATTTCAGAGAGATCCCATGTATTCTTTATCCATTTCCCCAATGGTAACATCTTGTAAAACTATCTTACAATATTACAACCAGGATAGTGACATAGATGCAGTCAAGATACAGAACAGTTCCATCACAAAAATCCCTCTTGTTGCCCATTTTTAGCTGTACACACTGCCCCCTCCTCCACTCTCAGCTCTTCTCTAACCTGAACCCTAAATCTGTTATCTATTTCTGGAATATTATTATTTTAAAAATGCTAGTAAAGAGAGAGAACCCAAATAAATAAATTCAGATTGAAAGAGAAGTAAGTAGAAACTAATACCACAGAAATAAAAAGTTTAGAAGAAAATATTATGAACAATTATATGCTAACCAATTAGACAATCTGGAGGAAATGAATAAATTCCTGGAAATGTACAATCTTCCAAAACTGAATCAAGAAGAATGACAAAATGTGAATAGACCAATCACAACTTATGAAACAGTTGTAATATAAAAACGAAACAAAACTTTAAGCAAACAGAAGTCCTGGACCAATGTCTTCTGAGCTGAATTTTACCAAACATTAGAAGAAGAACTAACCTCTATCTTTCTTAAACTACTCCAGAAAATTCAGAGGTGGAAAGACTCTCAAGCTTATTTGACAAGGCCAGCTTTATCCTAATTCCAAAACTAGATTAAGAACATGAAAAGGAACGAAAAGTATAGGATAATATCCCTGATTAACACAAGTGCAGAAATCCTCAACACAATATTAGCAAACTGACTTCAGCAATACATTAAAAAGATCATACTTCATAATCAAGTGGGATTTCTTCCAGAGATGCAAGGTTGGTGCAATATCTACAAATCAATTAACATGATACACCACATAAACAAAATGAAGGATAAATATCCTTCATTGATAATTATCATATCAATTAGATGCAGAAAAAGAATCTGACAATCCAGCACCCATTTATGATAAAAACTCTCAGCAAAGTGGGAATGAGGGTTAAAATACCTCAACGTAATAAAGGCCACATGTGACAAACACAGACATAACATACTCAATGTGAAAAAACTAAAAGTGTTTTTCCTGAAGATCAGGAACAAGACAGGGATGTCCAATTTCACCACTCCTAACACAGTACTGGAAGTTCTAACTACAGCAATCCAACCAGAAAAAAATAAAAAAAGAAAAAAAAGAAAAGAAAAAGGAGGGAAAAGATATCCAAATTGGAATGGAAGAAGTAAAACTGTCCTTATTCGCAGATGACATGATACTGTACATAGAGAACCTTAAAGATTCCACCAAAAACTACTAGAGCTGATAAAGGAATTCAGAAAAGTAGCAGGATACAAAATAAATTTTCAAAAATCAGTTGCACTTTTATACTTGTTATGAATGATCAGAAATGGAAACAAAAAACCAATTCTATTTACAACTGAATCAAAATAATTACCTAGGAATAAATTTAACTAAGGAGGTAGTAGACCTGTACTTGGAAAAGTATAGAATACAGAAGAAAAAAATAGAAAAAGATACAAGTAAATGGAAGCATAGACCATGCTCATGGGTAAAAATAATTAATATTATTAAAATATCCATACTGCCCTGGTTGGTGTGGCTCACTTGGTTGGAACGTCATTTCCTGAACTGAATTGAAAAGTTGCGGGTTTGGTTCCTAGTCAGGGAGCAAAGGAGAGGCAACAGATCAATGTTTCTCTCTCACATTGATGTGTTTATCCCTCTCCCCATCCCTTTTCTCTTAGAGAATGATAAAAAAAAGTACATGGGAGAGAATTTTAAAAAATGTCCATATTACCAAAAGTAATTGTTAAATTCAACACAAAGTCTTTCAGAATACCAATGTTGTATTTCACAGAACTAGAATAGATAATCCAAAAACCTCATATGGGACCACAAAGCCTCTCAGTAGCCACAGCAATCTTGAGAAAGAAGAACAAAGTTAGAGGAATCACACTATCTGATATCAGACTATGCTGTAAGGCCACAGTAGTCAAAACAGCATGATACTGACATAAGAACAAATATATACATCAATGGAACACAATAGAGAGCCCAGAGATATACCCACAGCTACATGGTCAATTAATATTTGACAGAGGAAGAAAGAACATATAATGGGATAAAGACATTCTGTTCAATAAATAGTACTGGTAAAATCAACACATACATGTGAAAAAAGAAACCTCTTATACCTCTTGTACAAGAATAAACTCTAAATGGGTTAAATACTTAAATGTAAGACTCATAACCATAAAACTCCTAGACAAGAACATAGGATGTAAAATCTGACATTTATCTTAGCAAATTTTTTTCACCTCAGGCAAGGGAAACGAAAGAGAAAATGAACAAATGGGACTACATCAAACTAAAAAAGTCTTTGCATAGCAAAGGAAACCAACAAAACAAAAAGACAACCTACTGAATAGGAGAACATATTCACCAATGATACAACTGATAAGAAGTTAATATCCAAAATTTATAAAAAACTCATACTACACAACACCAAAAAAAACCCCCAATCAAGTTAAAAACTAGGTATTGGGGGAAATAGTGGGAGGGTCATCAAGGAGCATGTATAAAGGACACATGGAAAAAGCCAAAGGGGGTATGATTGAAGGTGGGAGGCAGGGATGGGCAGAGTTGGGGAAGTGGTGGGGGGAAAGTGAGGCAACTGTACTTGAAAAACAATAAAAAGGAAATAAAATAAAATGGGCAAAGGACCAAAATAAACACCTCTTCAAAAAGGACATACATATGGCCAATAGTCATATGAAAAGATGCTCAAATTTACTAATCATCAGAGAAATACATATTAAAACCACAATGAGATATCACCTTATACCTGTCAGAATGGGTATTTTCAATAAGTCCACAAATAACAAATGTTGATAAGAACATGGAGAGAAGGGAACATTCATGCATTGTTGGTGGGAATGCAGACCAGTGTAGCCACTGTGGAAAATAGTATGGAAGTTCCTCATAATATTAAAAACAGACCTGCCTTATGTCCCAGTGATTTCACTTCTGGGTGTCTATATCTAGAGAGACCCAAAACATTAGTTCATAAGAATATTTTCAGCCCTGGCTGGCATAGCTCAGTGGATTGAGCGCAGGCCTGCGAACCAGAGTATTGAGGTTCGATTCCCAGTCAGGGCACATGCCTGGGTTGCAGGCTAGTTCCCAGCAGGGGACGCATGAGAGGCAACCATACATTGACATTTCTCTCCTACTCTTTCTCCTTCCCTTCCCCTCTCTCGAAAAATAAATAAATAAAATATTTTTAAAAAAGAATATTTTCATCCCTATGTTCATTGCAGCATTATTTACAATAGCCAAGATATACAAGCAACACATAGGTGACTGGATTAAAAAATGGTTGTACATACATACAATAGAATATTACTTGGCCACAAAAAGAATGGACTCTTACCATTTGCAATAACGCAGATGGATCTAGAGGGTATATACTAAGTAAAGTAAGTCAGTGAGAGAGAGATGATTACCATATGATTTTACTTATATGTGGAATCTAGAGAAGAAAATAAATGAATAAAATTTAAACAGATTCTTAGACACAGAATGATGACTGGCAAAGATGAGGAGTTTTGGGGACTGGGTGAAATATGAAGGAATTAAGAAGTACAAATTGGTAGTCACAAAGGTAAGTACAATTGGAGGATGTAAAGTACAGCATAGGGAATATAGTTAATAATATTGTAATAATTATGTATGTTGGCAGATGGATACTGAAAATATATGGGTGACCACATTGGAAAGTATGTGATTGTCTAACCACTGTGCTGTATATCTGAAACTAATACAAAATAATATTCAATGTAAACTGTAATTGAAAATAGAAAAGTTCTTTTCAAGAAATGAATGCTATTAAGTGGAATCATACACTGTGTAACCTTTTGGGATTGGATTTTTTTCACACTTAGAATAATCCCCTCAATATTGAAGTGGTTGTATGAATCAATAGTTTGTTCCTTTTTGTTACCTAGGAGTGTGTCATAATATGGATGTATCACAGTTGGGTTAATGATTTACCAGTTGAAGGACATCTATGTTATTTTTCATTTTTGGCTAACACAAATAAAGCTACTGTGAATATTCGCTGCAAGTTTTTATGAACAAAAATGTTCATTTATCTGGAAGAAATGCTCAAGGGTGCAACTCCTGAGTTATTTGCACATATGTGTTTAGTTGTTGTTGTTTAAGAAACTGCCAAACTGTTTTTCATAGTGGCTGTATCATTTTCCACTCTAACTAGAAATACATGTGTGATCCAGTTTCTCTTTGCCAGTATTTTATGTCTTAAAAAATTTGGCTACTATGATAGGTGTATACTAGTATCTGGTTATGCTTTTAATTTGTATCTCATCAATTGTTAATGATATTGAACAACTTTTTCATGTACTTATTTGTTATCTTTATATCTTCTTTGGTGAGATGTTTGTTTATGTCTTTTGGCTATTTTTTAATTGGGTTGTTTGTATTTTTACTGGTTAGTTGTAACACTTCTTTACATATAATCGGATACTGATCTTTTGTCAGATATATTTCTTGCAAATATTTTTCCCCATATGTAGCTCTTTCTTTTTCTTAATGTGAGCTTGTGCAGAGCTTGTTCAGTACATCTCATAGACTCCATATGATATATTTAAATAGCAGGTAGACAGATTCTCTTTCACTTTATTCTTATTTTTAAGATTGTTTAAGCAATTCTGAGGCCTGTGTCTTTCCATATACATTTTAGAATAAGATTTGTTTATGTCTACAAAAACTTTGCTGGGATTTTGGTAAGAAGCACACTAAACATATGGATAAATGAAGGAGAATTGACATCTTTGATATGTTGACTCTTTAAATCTAAGAACATTGTATGCTTCTTCATTATTTATTCTCTTCAATTGCTTTCATCAGCATTTTGCAATATCCAGCATACGGAATCTATACATGTGTTGTTAAGTGTGTATCTAAATACTTCATTTTCTTTTGAGTGACTATTAATGATACTGTATTTTTAATTTTGGGTTCCTTATATTCATTGTTGGTAAACAAATGTGACTGATTTTTGTGTGTTGATCTTGTACCTGTGACCTTGCAAACTCATTAATTTTAGAAGTATTTTCTATTCGGGCAGTCATGTCATAGATATAATTCCTTCCTTTAAATTTTTCTCCCTTTTATTATATTTCTTTTTTGCATTTTAACTTATTTATTATTTTATTCTATCCTTTCCCATCTGTATGCTTTTGTGAAAATTATGTCTATCTCAATATTTTGTAGTTGCTAAAACTTCTAGTAATATGTTGCATAAGAGTGGTGAAAGCAAACACCCTTGCCTTATTCTCAATGTTAAAACAAATGCATTCAGTCTTTTATTATTAACTGTGATGTTACCTTTAGGGTAATTCATCTAAATCCCTAACTTGCTGTGAGCTTTTATTATAAATGGGCCAATGTTAAAACTTTTGTAAGATAATTTTGGAAAATATCTTTATCACCTAGAGTAGGGAAAAATGAAATATGTCATAAAAAGTATAGCCATACCCTGGCTAATGTAGCTCAGTGGATTAAGTGTGGGCCTGTGAATGAAAGGGTCACTGGTTCGATTCCCAGTTAGGACACATGCGTGGGTTGTGGGCCAGGTCCTCAGCAGGGGAGTGTGAGAGGCAACCTCACAACTGATGTTTCATTCTCTTTCTTTCTCCTTTCCTTCCCCTCTCTTTAAAAATAAAAAAGTATAGCCAAAAAGTAAAAACTCAATGAGTATGAGATTGCTGAAATTAAAAACATTTGTTCATCAAAACACCACAAAGCAAGAAATAAATATAACCATAATATTCCAATTTATGTTTCAGTGAAAGATGTATAACCAGAATATGTAAACAACTTTTAGGAATCAGTAAGAATAAAGTAACTGAGCTAATAGAAAAACAAATGCTTGAACAAGCAATTCACTGAAGATCAAGAAATAGAAATGGCTACTATAAGCAAGGGAAATAGACTCAACTGTTTGGTAATCAAAAAATTGCAACTTAAACCTTAAATGAGATGCCATTTTACAGTAATTATAATATACTGGCCAAACCTAAGCGCTGATATTTTACATTCATTATTGCTGTGAATGGGTAAACCATTCAGAAAAATAATTCTCCATTACCTAACAAGTTGAAGATACATACATGTACCCTGAAACTTAGCTAGTGTAGATCTAAATATATGACCCAAAGGAGTTATTGCACAAAGAGATGGGTTAATAGCAGCATTGCTTGTCATAGTAGAATAACTGGAAATAACATGAGTGGTTTAATAAATTGATATGTTTATATAATGGCACACTTTACATTAATGGCCATAATTGGCCCATGGCCACAAGCTCCAAAGTAGGGGTATTATACAATGTTAAGAGAAAAAGTAACCCTGCCCTGGCTAGAGTGGTTTAGTTGGTTGGAGCATCATTCCACAAAGCAAAAAGTTGTTGATTTGATTCCCTGTCAGAGCACATGCCTGGGTTGCATGCTCAGTCCCCACTGGGGTATGTAGGAGAGGCAACCGATAAATGTTTCTCTCTTGCATCAATGTCTTTCCCCTTCTCTCTGTATCCCCTTCCTTTCATTCTCTCCCTATCCACCTTCCTTCCCCTCTCTCTAAAAATGAAATAAAATATTAAATTGGCAGGAAAATCTCAGATATTTCAAGCAGCAACATTTTTATTGATATGTCCCCTAGAGCAAGGAATATAAAAGAAAGAATAAACAAATGGGATCTCATCAAAATAAAAAGCTTCTGCATGGCTAAAAAAACAGTATTTAAATAAAAAGACAACCAACTGTATGGGAAAACATATTTGCCAATGATACCTCAGACAAACATTTAATCTCCAAAATATACATAGAACTTACACAATTCCACTCTAAGAAGACAAGCAATCAAATTAAAAAGTGGGCAAAGGACTTGAACAGACACTTCTCCAACGAGGACATACAGAGGATCCATAGACACATGAAAAGATGCTCAATATCTATAGCTATCAGAGAGATGCAAATTAAATCCACAGTGAGATACCACTTCACACTAATGGCCATCATAAACAAAGCAACAAACAACAAGAGTTGGAGAGGTTGTGGGGAAAAGGGGACCCTAGTTCATTGTTGGTGGGATTGCAGACTGGTACAACCATTATGGAAAACAGTATGGAATTTTCTCAGAAAAATAAAAATCGACCTGCCTTCTGACCCAGCAATTCCACTGCTAGGATTATATCCTAAGAACCCTAAAACACCAATCCAAAAGAACCTATTCACCCCAATGTTCATAGAAGCACGATTTACAATAACCAAGAGGTGGAAGCAACCTAGGTGTCCATCAGTAAATGAATGGATCCAAAAATCGTGGTACATATACACAATGGAATTCTATGCAGCAGAAAGAAAGAAGGAGCTCCTACCCTTTGCAACAGCATGGATGGAACTGGAAAGCATTATGCTGAGTGAAATAAGCCAGGGGTTGAAAGACAAATACCATATGATCTCATCTTTAACAGGAAGCTAAACAACAAAACAAACAAGCAAGCAAAATAAAACCAAAGACACTGAAATAGAGAACAGGGGGACAGCAACCAGAGGGGAGAGGGGAGGGAATTTCAGGGGAATAAGGGGAGGGATTTAGAGGAACTAGTATAAAGGACATGTGGACAGCAGCTAAGGGGGATGCAAATGGGAGGGAGGTGGGGAGCATGGGGGTGGGCTGGAATAGGAGTAAAAGACAGAAAAGTGTACTTGAAAAACAATTAAATTTAAAAAATTTATAATTAAAAATATTAAATTTTAAAAATGAAAGAAAAGGCAACTCACAGTAGAATTACATACTCATGATTTCACTGATATAAATGCTACAAATGGGTGAAAGCGAGTGCTAAATTGTTAGAGGTATATACATACAGTGTATAAGTATGAAAAAGTAAGGATATGGTAAAAATATTCAAGAGAGTGATTTTTTAGTGATGGAGGAAGAGGGATTGGGGCACATTGTAAACATTTTGATAGAATTTCTCAAATTGAGTGTTGGGCACATGGGTGTTAATTTTACTAGTATTCATTAAACTATGCATTTATGTTACCATATCTCTTCAAATCATTAATATTCACATTTTTAATAAGAGAAAATAAGGGAAAGACTGTGTCATGTGCAGTAGCAGCAAAATAAATTTAAATTACAGTAATTATTTTAAAAGAAATTAGAAACCCCCAAATACAGCATTTAAATCTGATCTCCATTATCTCTTTTTTTTTATTTTTTTTAAATTTTATTTAGAGCTTTCATGTCATTTTTTCCATGAATTTATGTTATTTTGCATTTTTATGGTCATCATTTTCAGAAACAGTTGAATTAGCTTTTAACATATGAATTGCAATTTAAGCCTTTAGACATATAACTTTGCAAATATTATTCCAAGGTTATTTTTCTATTAAGCTAAAGAAGTGACTAAATGGATGAAATGAGCAATACAATAAATGACATTGATTGCTTCAATGCATTTTTGCTTTCAAAGATATTAGTTCATGTTTTGGAAATAGTTTTCAGAATTTTCCCAATAAAGAAGAATGCTATGATTGTTTTCTTCAACTATGGTAGATTCAGTTTACATGTATAATGCATTTGCTCACTGTTTCTGCTGAATTTATAGGTCACCCCTTCTGACTTTTCTTCACTGTAAGTGGCCATGATCCTTGCAAAGCTTCTAAGCATGACTTACAGACTATCTTCAGTTGTGTACAATAGATCTAGGACAAATTCAAGATCACCTGGGAAAAGCTTTAGCTAGAATACTGAAGGAATTGCTAGGCAACACTGGAACATGATAACAAAGTTTCTAAAGGTGAACATATTTTGGAAGCCCAGTAAAACAGTTTTATGCCTAGAGAGCTCTAAGTATTTATTAAAAGGGTAAAATAACCAGCCCCTTCCCCTGGGCTGGGGTGTTTAGGGGGCTGGGTAGTAATGATGAAGGGATTAAGAAGTACAAATTAGTAGTTACAGAGTAGTCACAGGGGTGTAGATTACAGAATAGGGAATATAGTCAATAATATTGTAATAACTAGGTATGGGGCTTGGTGGGTACTTGAAATATCGAGAGGGACCACTGTGTAAAGTACATGATTGTCTAACCACTATGCTGTACACCTGAAACTAATACAGAATAATATTGAATGTAAACTATAATTAAAAAATAAATAAAAGAGTAAAGCAGAGAACACTCTCTAATCCTCCTCTATAATTAATAAAACCTAAAGGAGCCACTTGCTTCTTAGTCAATTCAATTTAATAAACAAACAAATAAATAAATAAATACCTTAAATTCAGTAAATTCAATAAAATATTATTGAGCATCTACCAGAGAGTGCCAAATAATGTTCAAGGCTCTGGGGATATAGCATTGAACTAAATATACATTATGTAACAAAAACAGACTCGTGAATACCATTTAATTCAAAGTCTCCCTTATAGGACTCTAAGTTTTTTCAGGGCAAGGACCTTGCTTGTTCTATGACCCAGTTTTTCCTCAGTACTCAACAATGTCTGGCACTAGTAATAATTGATATTTACTATTGATTGCTCATCATTACTGTTGATATATTTAACATATGTTTGTTGCATGAATGAATGTGCCCCAAAGCCACACAACTGGACTTGGTGGAGCCACAGTTTGAACCCAGTCTTTGGATAGTGGTGAAAACAATCGCCATTTATAGGCCCTGTGCTTAGTGCTTTGCCATCATCATCTCACTAACCCTTAGAAACTCTTGAGAAAGAGGTAGTATTACTCCCTTTTCATTGATGAGGGTTCTGAGCCTGAAATACTTACCTACCTTGCCCAAGGTCACCCACTGGGTCTGTGCCTTCCAAATCCAAGCCTATCTAGGGCCAGAATCCCTTCTCTTTCACAGCCTTTGTGCCTGCGGTAGACAGAATATCTAGCTACCTTAGAGGGAAAGGTTCAGTGTATTAACTAATTGAGCTTCAAGGTACCAAGCAGTACAAGCTGTTCATTTGACTGATTTTCATTCTTCAATGAATTTATTAATTTATTTCACAAAACTGACCACATCAGCTCATTATGGTAATTGGAAATCAAATTATGCTTGTTCATTTTTTCCTTTTACTAAGTCCTCAAGTGTGAGGAATCTGGAAGCCACTCATTATTTGTGAAATCCTGGGCAAGTGCTTGACCTCTTTGGGCTTCCATCACTTTATCAGTAGAAATGCAGATTATAGTAATTTCTACCTAGTTTAGCTAATGAGCAGATTAAATGGAGATGGCTCTTTAGCTTCTAATTCAATGCCTGACCCTAAGGAGTTTTAATAATCAACCACTGCTATTTTGTTTATCATTGTCATGGTTAATTGTAATGTTATATTTCACTATCATTTTTGCTCTAAGACTTTTACTTGCCTTCTTGTCCTACATCCATCAGCTTCCACTGGAGGCAGGCAGAATTACTTATGTGTTCCTTATTGGAAATTGTGGAGTTTAAATTATGACTTATACATTGGCTCAGGTCTCTTACTCCCTACTGTTTCTTCTAATTGCATGCACTTCATTTGTCTTATTACCATTCCTTTCATATCATCTAGCATATAGATGCTCCATGATGTTTGTTAAATTGAATGAATAGATCATGTGTTTATTCGTGGTGAATGGATAGATCAGTTTTCTTTTGTGAATCTTAAGTTAATATCATTTATGGTATTCCATTGATTTTTTTTTAACTGAATTTATTGGGGTGACATTGCTTCAGAAAATCATACAAGTTTCAAGTGTGCAACTCAACATAACATCACGTGCATACTGCATCATGCATCTATTGCCCAAAGTAAAGTCTTTTTCTGTTCTTATTTATTCTCCCTTTGCCCACCTATGCCACCCATCTTCCCTCTGGCTCTCACCACACTGTTGTCTGTATCCATGTGTAATATGTGTATGTGTATATAAATTTGATATGGTCTTTATATGTATCACTTGTGTATGTCATTTAATGCTGGCACTCTTATCTGTATGTTTTCATCTGAATATGCCTTGCTACTTATATTCTTGACCTAGATCTCTTGCATTCTGTAAAGACTTTTGCTGCCTATACAGTGGGTATTTTTATTTTATTTTTTACAGTTTTTTTCTTGGTAGTGCTATATTATGGACTTTTTTTTTGCCATTCCTGCCATGGGACATTATAAAAAGACTGTCTTACTTTCACTTAAACTTTTATTTCCCACATCATTTTAAGGTATACATTTTACTCTGTTCCCCATCATTAATACATTACCATTTGACTCTATCATTAGGCTGTCAATCTGTAAAACTCTTGAAGAAGAAAGAGAGGCCTTATTTTAAATAGGTCTGATACTTTACTAAAGATTTTGGTGCACTGTCTAAAATGCTATTCTTGTCAAGAAAATGCTTCTGAAATTTTAAGAAGTGAAAATTAGAAAAATTACAAAACCATGGAAGATTTAGGGAGAAGAAAAATAATGAAAAAAGGGACAAAATCCACTACAAAATTCTAGAGAAGGTCCTTGCCTTATTTCAAAATAACTAAATATGCAATGAAGAATATCGTGAATGGCCAAACTATGGTTCTAGGCATGAAATTCTTCCTATGGGAAAATGGTTGTTGAAGGTTCTAAGCTAGAGTTCTATTCCACTGCTAGTGAAAAATGAAACACCATTAAATGTGAATTTCTAGGTTAAAGGTACTACAGACTGGGGTTTTGAGCCTGGATGTAAAAAGGAAAAGGAACATTTAATAACCATTCCCAAAGAAATGTTATATAAATGTTGGTAAATGCCATTTTCTCCATTTCCAGTGAAGTTAAGATGAGAAAATATGCCTGAAGTGTAGTAGGAGAGATTTATGTTAAAATTCGGAGAGACTGTCTGGTCTCTGAGATCCTCAAATATGTTACTAAGCAGAGCAGTACTTGCCCCACAAACAAGGCTGGAGAGTTTTCCAAGATTCCGTGTCATTAGGCAGGGTTTCCAGGGGCAGCACTGCCATAGCTTTAGCTGTTCTCTGAGATAATCTGACCCGATTCATGAAGAAACTATGGAGTTTTGTCAACTTCAGACTTTATATTAAAAGGTAGGTGGCAGCCAAACAAATGAATAAGGTAGTCCTTTTGGAAAATGGGGGCTCTGACTATCCCATTTGTCATGTAACTGTACAAATCCTTCAGCAAATGAGAAACTGCAGTTAGCTTTCTTTGCCAGACAGAGAAAGAATTTATATATCTGCTTAAAACAGGATGATTTTCAATGCAAAAGAATTGATAAGTATAGAAAACAAAGTTTTATATTGGGAATTGCATATATAGACAGCAAAGGGGGTAGGTCTGGAGGAAGTATACTCCTTAGGCTGCTTCCATGAAAAACTTCAATCAACTGCTAGCTTTTGTTTCACAAAACTTTGACATATGTCCCTTGACCTTTACCAACTACCCTTTCACGTTTGACACTTAACGTTTGCTACATAATTACAATTCACATTAATTAATTTCAACACTATCAGTTAAGTTATATTTAGCTAAGAACACTCACTTTTGTCTTTTGTGAGTAGCAGTGCAGTATTATTACAAAGAGGTAGTCAGGAGGGCAACAGAGATAGAAGAATGATTCAGTGTGCAGATAATTGTTTTGAGTGAAATTTAGCTCGGTATTTTTGTTCCTGTCCTCAGTAGAACTGAGATTTAGCACCTCATTTTGGCATTTAGCCCCCACCCCCACATAGGAGGAGGCAGTGCTGGGCGGGCGCTGAGAATGAGCCACACCAGAATTAAATTATAGCACAGTTCTAACACTGGCAAGAATTTTCTCTGGCCAGCTCTTGAGTGCAAAGCTGGTAATTCCAAAAGAGAGGCAAGGCATCCCTAGAAAGGATCTCCATATGGTGTGGCCTCATTCTCAGTGAGGGGAGCTAACATGGTTGTTGTTTAAAGAGCATATCATCCACAAAGTTGGTGACCATCCCCCCCAAAATAGTGGGAGCCAGAATATTTATTCATAGAAGAGCTGTAGTCCTAACCTTATAAAGTCACTCATGAGATTGTCTTTTTTGTGGATTATTCCATAATGGGACAAGAAGGCTCACTAGAAACAGATAAAGTTCAAGATATTTGACCTCTTTCCCTGATTTTTTCAAGTGAGAAGACATTTTTATTAGTTTGTGTATTTCACGATCTTTTGCTTTGTGAAAATATTGTATAAGAGTCTGGATATGCAAATTTTACTTACACCTGAAGCTCAAAATAGTAGAGAACCATTATTACAATTTGCCATTTTTTGGGATGTCAGCATGAACTTTTGGTCCACTAGTTTACTGTGCCGCTGAAATACTTCTGTCTTTTAGATCCATGTACAAAACAGGAAGAGAGAAGCTGTACATTGGCAGATACTGCAGGTGAAACACAGTGTAAACCACCCATATATAGCTCGCTGAAGATACAGTAATAGTAAATGGAAAATTTTTTTGATTTTTGAAACAGTATACCCAGGTAGCCTCTGGCTGTTAAAAAACAAGGAAAAGAAAACAATTCTGTAGCATTTTTTATTTGTGGGAATACAGAACATTTTCCCTGTAGTAATTTAACTTTTATGTGTATAATCTGATTACGTGCCTTCATCTTATCCTCTTCCTACAGTTGGGGGGCACAAACCCTGGCAGAATTTATTTTCCTGTCCATTCCATAGGAGAAATTACAGCCTCTTTATGCCAAGGATTTGAGTAGCTTTGGTTTGTGGTCAAGTAATTCAGCATCAAGTCACCTTTCTGCTGGTTGGGCACACTGAAAGATTATTGTGGTCCTAGTAACTGGTCTTGAATCTTAACCCTGAGACCAAGTCTACCTTGAGTCCTTGAGGGGACCCCAAATACCTCCCTTGGTCCTCATGCATGAAACTCTAATCAGCCCTTCAAGATAAGGTCTGTGGCTCTTTTTTTCAGTTGTCTCCTCCCACTTCCACCATCCTCCACTGACTGTAGGATAGTGGAGTCCTAGTTATGAGACCCAGTCTTATGATTAAGGTCTTACGACCACTGAAAACATCTCTGGCTTCAATTTCCTGCTCAGGCCTCTGACCTGGGCCTACTCTGGGGTCCTTGTCAGCTGGCTCTGCTCATTGATTGTCACAGAAGCCTTGAATCTGTCCATTTCAAGAAGTCACTGGGCCTTTTGGATACTCTGATTCACCTTTCATACTGGACTGACTCCTCACATCTTCCTGAATCAATTGCCAGGAGTGTATGTGCTACTCCAGGGCAGAACTCTGTTACAGGTTTGGCTCCTCCTGGCCTTTCCTGCAGTTGACCTTGGCCAAAGCCTGCTATGAAGTAGTATAGAAAGAGGTGAAGCTTTAATATTTAGAGGATCATAAATAGATGAAATGGAGATATCATACCCTGTGTTTAGGAGCAAATAATATTTTCAATACCATTTTTTTGTATCAAATATTTACTATTAAAATTTTTAAGCAATTTGTGTTTTTCAATATCTTTCTTTAATGGAGTGAATTGGTGGCTTGAGACTGAAGATAACTTTATTTTGTGATTTGTTTTGCAGTCTGTTTTTACATTTCAAGATATTACACAATGGCCTCATTATGGAACTAAAACTTCTGACTGTGGGAAAGATATCAGTCCCACGTTTGAAATTTTTTATTTTTTATTTACATTTTCCTTAAAAATTGTATGCTGATTGCTACAGGTAGCTCATGATCCCTCAAACAACTTGTTGAGACATTGTCCCAAGTTTTCATTTTGGATAAAAGTTGAAATCAAATCCGCAACTTTTGGATAAAAGTTGAAATGCATGCTGAAGCTACAGAATTGTGTCTTTGCTCTAACAAATGTCTGGCTGTTTTGGTGACAGTGAAAAGCTCATGTTACTCAACTCTATGTTCTGTAATCATGTATTCACAAAAGTACATTATGTTATTTCCAGCAGCTATATAATGTGTCAAATATGAAATTACACGTGGTTCATATGAGAATGAGGAAGAAAGTTAGGCTCAATTGGAGGTGGTGTCCAATGGAGGTTACTGACTGTTCAGGCCAAGGCATTTTCTTTCCAAATTATTATTTTAGAAAAGGTATTTATCTTAGTTTTGTAGATCAATAAATTAAGTGTTTTCAGTAAACTGAAAATATGTTGAATTCTTGTAATTTGACTCATATCAAACACACTCACCAAAGAATTTTGGCCTATGCCAAAATGGCAACTTTATATGTCTTGGGGTTGTTCTCTTTCCTTGTAGCCAGAAACCTAGTACCTGCCTACTCTCAGAGCACTCGGACTGTAGCAAGAGCTGATGAATAACTTGCTATCATCCATAGGCTTTACTTCTCTAGTGACTATAATATGACCATTCCTCACATCTTTTGTCTCTACTCTGAGAATTTCTGGGAAAACACTCCATGTTCTTGTTCATTATGTATCTATTGTAGAGTATATACAAACTATACACTTAGTTTTTTCTTTTCTTATGACAGAGGATAATGAAATTAGCTAGGATATAACTTTGGTCACAATTTTCCTGAAACTATATCCCATTCACCTTGCTTGAAATTTGGGTATTCCCCAAACTCCTCAGTCACTGCAGTCAAATGGCATACATGTACTTTTACAGGTTTCAGTTCTCATTTATTGAATAGTTGCATTGTTAATTTTATTCTAGGTATATTATAGTTCTAAGATTTGGGATCAGCTTCACAATAATGTCTGAGAACACATCAAAAAATGGCCATTGGCATTTTAAAAAATAAGAGAGAATTATGATAAATAAAACAACTTGAAATAGAAAATTCTAATGCACAGGAGTATAAGGAACACTATATATGAAATGAAGAAGGTTCAAGGCAGGTATAAGTATGCCAGATGTGGAGATCACTTCTTTATATGGAAATTCTGTATCGTGTTGAAGGGTAGTGGAAAAAAATATAATAAAAGCTAAGCAAGTCATTTATTAATTCATATATTGAGCAAATACTATGTCCCAGGCAATACTTTGGGTCCTTGGAATTAAAAAATAAACCAGATACATTGGCCCTTGCCACATGGGGCTCATACTCAAATGAAAAATCAGAAAATATAAGCAACCAACAGATGTTCCCTTAACTAAGTCATGGTTAGTGAAATGAAGGAGAACAAACAGTGTGCTGTTACAGAGAATAATGGGGACAGAAATCACCTATGTTAATTTCGTAGATCAGAGAAAGCCTCTCTGAGAGGATGGTTTATAAACTGAGAACTGAGGGATTTAAAGGAGTCAACATTTGAAAAGTAGGGGAAGAGTCAAAGGACCACATGTGAGAGAACTCTGAGGTGGGAAGGAACTGGGTGCATTTTAATCCAGTATGAAAGATGAGGAAAGGAGGCATGAGAGTGAAGAAAAAGGTGAGGCCTAACTAAATGTGGTTTTATTCTAGTTTTAAGCAGGGGAGTGAAATGACACAATTTATAACTTTAAAGCAGGGAGTCAGGTTAGGAAATTCTCACAGGAGTTCAGGTGATGATATCTTAAATTAGGGTCATGGTAATAGCAAAAAAGAAAAAGGAGTGGTCAAAAATGTAATGATGGATGGGAGGAAATGGGAGGGAGATGGGGAGACAGGGCAGGGGGCGGGCTGGGATGGGAGAAATAGACAAAAAAACTGTACTTGAAAAATAACTAAATAAAATTTTTAAAAAATGCTAAAAAATGTAATGATGGAGTTTTCAGTATGAAAAGACTTTAAAGAACATTTTGTTCAGTGGTTTTTAACTTTAATTTTTAAATAGTAAACTGACGGTCCATGTGAAGTCTCAATATCTAAAACAGATCAAAAAAGAGTTTTGTTGCTTGGTAGGTTAGCACTCCAACTGTTTAGCTTTCTTTTGCTTCTACTATGCCCTCCAAACACCTCTTTAGAATCATGGGCCTTGAAGAACAATTCAAGAACCACTGACCTAATTTAATTACACAAGTTTAAATATGAGGTCCAACAGTCATTGATTCTTCAATACATGAGAGATAAGGGTAAACATTCAAAAATTAATGCAATTGTTTGCATGTTAGTAAGGAAAAAAGTAAGTCATTGGCCAACCTAGAATGAACTGACTAGATGTAATACTCTCATCAGTCAGTTGTGAATTTGTTGACTTTCCTGGTAAATGAATGAACAATCAATCTCAGGAAGAGGAAAATATTTTTTCAGATTCCTTGAAAGTGAAAGCATACCCATTTTGCTCACTTTAATTTATAAGAATATCTGTAAGCTATAGTCACAGTAATGCTGTATAATAAATAACCACAACAATCTCAGTGGCACTCAAACATAACATTTATTTATTCCATGGATGTGGGTCCAAGTGGGGGATGGCTGATTCAGGCTGGACATGCTGAGGTGGCTTTTGTTATAAGATCAGATATGGTATCTAGTGAGGCTTTGCCCTCACTGTGAATTAGGCTCAGTTCTTCTCTACATGCCTTTCATGTTCTTCTCATGGCAATGTCAGGAGAGCAAGATGATAAGTAGAAACCACAATGCCACTTAAGATTTTCTGCCGAACTATTAAATCCTTCTGCCCTCATTCTATTGGTCAAAAGCAAGTTTTAGACTGTATCCAGTAGGTAGGGGAATGTCTGTTTTTATGTGAAACTACAAAGTTACATGGCAAAGATACGGGTATGAGGAGTGGTAAATAACTGAGGTCAACAATTCAGTTTACCACAGTAAAATGATCAAATCTGTAGTCTTTTTTATTCTTACTTCTCTTTGGGAAATTTTATTTTTGTTGCTTTAATTTCTTTAGAGCTTAAGAGCTTTTTTAAACGTTTTTTATTGTTGTTCAAGTACAGTTGTATCTAATCCCCAATCTTACCCAGCAATCCTTACTTCCCACCCTTGATCCTACCCCCTCTTTGAAATGTCTATCTTATTGACTTACCTTATATCATTTCTATAAAATTATCAATATAGGAAGTCTCAGGTTTGGAATGAAATGGATGTGTTTAAGTTATTTTTGGAATTAGTATCTGAGTGTCTCTCCAAAGCAGCCTATCTAGACTCCCCATGAAAATGGAGAGACAATTCTGCTTATAGATGTCAGATAAGAAGTTGCTATTGTTTCCTTTAATTCAGTGTATCCCAGTAAGATGCCACTTAGAAAGAATAAGAGATATTAAATACAAAGAGAATTTAATAATTCAAAATTTTCCTGTGTGTTGCCCTCTTCATTGATTTATTTACCTGTGATAGATTTGCCTTTCTTTGTAAGTAATTTTCCCTTTGGAGAATTCATGAATGTTGTAGAAATAACTCAGACTCTCCCACAAAACCTCAGTGAAGTGAATCTGCCAAAACAGAGAGGATGGGTAGTGAAAAGTGATTTTATGCTATACTAGTTTTTAGTTAGCCAGTGAAGACACATTTTTGAATTCATTAAATATAGTTGTATAGATGTACACATATATTCACATCTTCACATTTATAGTAAAAATCCCATTAATGTTACTTCAAATTACTTATTTATATTTTCTGTTATTAGTGAACCTGTACTGAATTTTTGATACATTGTACTAATTTGCCTGAAGCATTTTTCTTAGTAGTTATGTAGTACTACCTGTCTCTTGAAGAGTGCAATAAAATCCATAGAAGTCCTTCACATTTTCAGATTAGAGCTCCTGTGTACTCCTAATTGATCGATACTTAAAGATATTGGTCAACCAATGTTTAATATACTTTGAACAGGAATAGGAAATTATTTGCCTCTTCAATATTCTTGTTGGCTACTTAAATCATTATTGTAAGCATTTAGTACAGTATTATAATATTTGCAATTATTACCAATATTAAATAAAGTACAAGTATTATGGTCTAAATTATCTCCTTTATTAATTAATATCTATTCCAACATACTTTTTATATTATTTTCTCCCTCCACTATACAATAAATAATTAAAAAATAAATTTCATTTGCTTATATATACAACATAGTGAAAACATGTGATATAATTAATACTGATAAATTATCTCTAAGTATGAGTTATAGTTATGCTAATTCTATTCTTTATTTCATATATTGTTTGTGAAACTACTCTCTCATTTGAGCTTTATAGCCTGTTTTACAGTTAAACATAGAGAGAAACTAATACAAATTTATTATTAATGGGGGTATAAATGAGAAAAGGTATCATTCTTTTCTTTGCTAGGGTTAAAGGTTCTTGCATTTTAAGAATCCCCAATGGTGGAAGTAGTTCTTAGTTTTTTGCTCATCATTAGCTTAGTAACAGAAATGTAAGCACCCTGGGCACAATGTACTAATTTGCTCACAATTAACTAATGCAACCTGATCAAGTGCCAAATCAAACACACACTCACTCACATGCAAATCCACACCCCTACACAACTAAATTCACTAACCCTATTGTCTTCCATATGCTATAGTAGTATGTGGTGACAGAGTTGTACCCAGAACAGGCCCAGTCCCTCAAGGACATTACAGTTTGCCAGGGAAGGCAACATTCAGCAAATACAGAAAAGTGGTATTAGTGTTTTAATGGAAAACTGGAGTCTACAGCAGGATGCTCTGAGAGTACAAACCAGGGAGACTTAAGCTAGTGTGTAGAATCAGGAAAGTTTTCCTGAGAGGTGAACTGTAAACAGACAAGTGAACAATGACCACTTGTCAGCTGAGCCAAACTGGTGTGGGCTAAAGGAGCAATGAGGAGCCAGAGTGCTAGTGTCTAGAGGAGATGAGAAAGGGCTCAAAGGGAGAAAGGGGGGAGGAGTAGACTTAGAGTTACCCTGGAGAGGCAGCCAGAGGCCAGAAGAATGAGATCTAAAATACAACTAATGATCAAATTAAAAAAATTTTAATTTATTTTTAAAAGGAAATCTATGCTGAGGGCTCTGAGATCCTTATTATCTAGGGGCAAAGGTGAGACTTGGAAGAAGGGTTTGGGTAAGAACTTCAAACCTAATTGGGCAGATGTTCTCATTGATTGAGTTTAGGGATATTTCTAAAAAGCCTCTAAGTGGGTTAAAGATTTTTGTAAAGCTCATAGTGTCCTACACTTTAAAATGAAATTAATAAAAATTTGTCTGTTAATTGCTGAAATGAAAAGTTACATTAGAGCTCATGACATAACATTTCTTCAGCAAAAGATTGGCCATTATATAAATATCACCTTATCTGTGACTTTACTGAAAATACCTTAACATTAGTTATTACATTACAAAGGACTGCCAATTTCCACTGAACCATTCACCATTTGCATTTTCTTCTTGAAAGACTGCTGACCTCGGTTTTTAGCCAGAGTGGAACATGCTGTCTTTCCATGTACTGCATAAGGGCCAAAACAGCCTTGGTGCTGAGTTCTAAACTTCAAGGGATATCACTGAAATACATTTGCTGTTAGGTGGTTCTTCCCCACATTCTTTTTTCAGATTCCTTCCTGCATTTGAATTGTAGATATTTGATTCCAGCAGCATTTCTGGGAAGCACTGTAGTACTTGAGTGTGTCAGCCCTGTGAAAGGGTAGCAGTCTTCTATGCACAGAAAATGATTTTGAATTGAATTATCCTGGCCTTCTGGTCTGCTCTGTGTTTTTCAGAAAGCAGCACCAAGTTCTTCTAAATAAAACTTTTCATTAGGATTTTAATGTTCATATTTGAAACCTGCAACAGTTCTTAGCTAGTGGATGTTGGATGTGGGAACAGTCACCACTATGAATTAATGCATCTCCAACCAAGGTATTAGATTATTGGTGTTTGTATTTTCAGGAAGTTAAAAGTTCATTATTTGATTATATGATGTATTTTATTTCTGAATGTTTTGCAACTTTATATAAATGATGATCTAAAACACACTTCTTTTGTAAGCTCCTGGGGAGAAAGATGCTGTCATTTTAAATCTAACCAATACCTTCTATACCAACTAAGTACTTAATAGATATTTTCTGGATGATTAAAATTAAAAAAAAAAACCTTTAGATGAAAAATACTTAGAAAGACAATTTATGATCATTTTAAGCAATTCATATACACACATATAATGAATAGATTGGCTATATGGGGAAGCTATCTGACAAGAGATTTATTTTGCTTCTTCAGTTTGGAAACAAACCAAAGTATGCAAATGAAGTGACTACCTAGTCTCTTGCCTAGTTATGAATCTTTCTCTTCTAGGCTACATGAGACTTCACCTTGCCTTGTTACTTTTACCTTTTTTTTCTTCCTTTTAGATAGAAAGTTTGGTAGTGTTTCTGAAATCACATAGCCTCAAAGTGCACTTACATTTCTATAATGGATAGCAATAACAGGGAAAGCTGTCACAAATCTCATTGGGGAAAAAATTAAGAGGAACCAAAGTTTCAGTTTATATTCCTCCATATAGTTTAAATATAGAGTTCTAAGGAGGAATTCTAAGTAAAAGTAATCTGAGACTAAATGGTAGGATAGCTTATTTCTTCCAGGTAGAAAAAAAATCTTTCAAATGACAACAGGAAGAGTGTAAAGTTTTCATGTTGTGTGTAGTGCATAGTCTGTCTTCTAGAAAGAGCATACTCCTTCAGGGAGCAAGCTAAACTGTGAAAAAGAGGAAAGAGATGAAAGGAAGGTTCCATAGTCTGTCAACAGAATGAGAGGAAGCTGGCAGGAAAGTGAATTTTCATATAGACTAGCCATAGCCTCAATTATTTTTATCTTTATTAAACACTTAACCCAAGGCAATGTACTGAGAGTTAAATAAATCATTATATTCTCAGATGATTTGGCATTGAGTGCCTGCAGCCTTCTCTGGAAGTTCTATAACAGTCAGGTGGGATTTTACACACTGTTGCCTCCCAGTGAGAAATAAATAGCACAATGACTTCGCTTCCCTCAGAGATCTTGGCGGAATCAGGAGGTACATCAGTGAATCACATCCCCAGGAATGTCTGTCCTTCAAGTACAGGAAAGTCCTAACAGCCAAGTTACTGTCGCTGATAACTATTCTTATCTGTACCACGGGTAAGACACATTTTGTTAGACCCAGGCTTTCATGCTCAGGGAATTCATATTCCTATTAGTTGGGACTGGGAACATGGCCAAGAACTTAGTTGCTCCTCTTCAACATGTCCTCATCAATCTATTTGCTAGGATAAGTAAATCTAGCTAATAGACAAGAAAACCTTGTTGCAAATTAGTCCTAAGTTATCAATAAAATTCTGGGTCAGAGAATAATTTTTCACTATTATGAAGTGACATTTAAACTAACAAATTTTTTTTTCTGGGTGAATATTTAATTGGACTTATACATTGTTTGGAGTATTTTCTCAAATATTAATATACTGAATGATCCTTGAGGCGGGAGTTGCATTTGAAATCATCTGAATGAATGAAATTTAGAAATCAAAACAAGATCAAGATAAAAACAAAAATGAAAAGCCATGGGAAGAGTGGAAGCTTCAATGATAGTAAAGCATTTTTGTTGTTGTTATTTTGTCTTAGAAGGTGGATCAGAAATTTTCTGGGATTAATTCTTCAGTTCTTGTGTTGCTGCAGCTAACTTTCGTTGGGTACCCAAAGTTCTTTTTCTGGATCAAACTTAAGTGCTGGTTTTATGATGGACCTTTAGAGAATAATTTAAATAAATGTAATTAGGCAAGTAGGTTGGCTGGAGAAGTAAAATCTGATACCATGTAATAGCTAAATATAGTAAATTAAATTACCTTTCCCTTTGGACTTCCAAGTTATGGCATTAACTTGAATGATCAAAGAGTAACGTTATCTTTGTCACCAAGTGGGTTTCAACCTACAGTGTGTTTTTTTATTTCATTGCTGGATTTATTTATGGCTGGAGAAGGGGTCATTTTATTTCCCTCTGAGATAGAAATGGCTTTGCTTTCCTCCAGCAATAGCAGGTAGGGATTTATTTGGTTCATGGAGAGATGACAATTAGGCTGAATCCTATAGGAAAATTTTTTTAAATATGCATCCTTAAGATATCAAGATATATTCCTATTCAGGAGGTTTAGCCAGAAAGATATCAATGCAGTGAACCATCTTTTTATTTAAAGAGCTTATGGTTTAATTTATTTAAAGGGTTTATAGGCACATAGTGTTTTGTTAAAATATTAAGTATTAGAGGAGGTGGAGAAATGGTAGCTAAAGTGTTAAGTTAGAACCTGCAGATATCAAAACAAAATCAATGGGTAATGTGCAATATTTTGTTTGCCATATTGCCTCCAAACCTTAAGCATTTATTTGGCACTGAGCTAGTCTGTGGGGCTCACTGATTTTCTCCTGAAGAGAAGCAAGTCCTATCTTGTGTGTGTTAGTTCTGTATCAGCTTTCATAGAACAATATCCCCATGTCATCATATCTTTTTCTGGTATGACATTAGCAGTCTATGTGTCTGTGGGCTCATTCTTTGAGTGAGATTAAGATTTCAATAGAGGGGAAGGAGTGAAGGACCTTGTCCTTCATCAGAACACCATCTAAGTCACAGCAACTGCGTGAGTCTTGGAGTGGATGACCTATTAGTCTAACTTACTTGAAACCCTGTGCCTGTTAAAAGTGTTATTATGACCCTCTATTTCACATTATTATAAGAAGCCACATGCTTTTCAAACAATTAAGCAAAAACCTTATTTTAATTAAATGAAAAAATTACTACAATAATTTTGGGAATTGGAAGACAGTATGTGGTGAAATAAAAGTACCAACAGGATTCTGCAGCCACAAAAAAAAAAGCAAGAGAAATATACTACCCCATACAGATTTAAAGAATATCCTCAATACAGTTTACCTCCTATAAACTCCTCAAAGACAACTTGTTTTCTTTGTATTGGGTCTTCAAATTGGTGTATGACCTTAAGTAACTCACTTCACCCTTAAGAGCTTTGTATTCTTGATCTAATGGGACCAATACTTTTGTTTTTTCAATTTAAAGAAAACATGCAATTTACTGTACTGTATGTAAATATATTTTGTGAATAGATTTGAATGCATCTTTGCCATGGAATATTCAAACTTGTAGTGAGGGAATGTAAGCAAACATCTTTTGAGTACTTCTCTGCATAAGGTATGTATATAAGCCCTTTATATACATATTTGTTTAATCTCCAGGACAATTCAGTAAACCATACATTATTATGTCCAATTTACAGATGAGGAAATTGACGCTTGTTCAGTGTTGCAAAACCAAACCCAGTTTTGGATATCCCTGAAATCTTCTATTCCATATTTCGTACTGTCTCCTGAAGTTGAGCCAAAAAGGAAAGTTAAACCAACTCTTACATTTTTAACCTTAAAACTTTAGTCTCTAATTTAAAGGCTACTTAATGTATTTTAAATGTTTCATTTAAAGATTACCTTGGAAATTTATTTAAATAATGTTTAAATTTCAAGAATTTGAACTTAGATTGAGCCTACTTCCTTTGGGAATTGAGGTTTGTTTGTTTGTTTTCCCAAAGTCTGTTGTATTCAAAGAAAAAAATACCATTGGAAAATACATTGTTAGGCCATTTTGATATTCTCAAGAGCATATGAGTGTAAAAAAAACATGCAGATTACATTTTCTTCAAGTTGTACTCTTTTCACACATTAATAGAAAAGCACTTTGAAGGGGAAAAATGAAATTTTGGGGATATATATGCAAATTTTAGTCATCAAAAGACTAAAAATGTTAAGCTGCCACCCTGACTTTCCTAGATTTTCCATCCATCCAATGATCTACCTTTGGCCTGGGTGCCGTGTAGGCAAATTTCCTCTTGTTCACTGGGGGCTAGTTTTGTTAGAAAGTTAGAGCCAGATTTTCTTTGAGAAACATTAATTAAACTGGAAACAATGCTGTGTTGGTATAAGAAAGTCGAGTGGTTGATATTATGGCAAAACAATAATTTAAAGACTAATTAGTGAATATTCTATATGATTCTACTTATATGAGTCAACTAAGTAGTCAAATTCATTGAGACAGAATATAAAAAGGTGGTTTTCAGGGACTGAGGGGAGGTGGGAATGGGGACTTAGTGTTTAATAGGTACAGAATTCCAGTTGGGGAAGATGAAAAGGTTCTGGAGAGGCTGATGGTGATGGTCATGCAACAATGTGAATGTACTTAATGCCACTGAACTATACACTTAAAAAAGGTTAAAATGATAAATTTTATGCTGTATATATTTTACTGTAATAAAAATATGATTACTAAACATAAAGTAGCTAAGTTCTATGTTGTTTCCCCTGTATACACGTGGTACATATGTGTGGTATAGACACAAAACATGGAAGAGTTGAGCACAGATAGGCTGAGTCAGCAAGACTTGAGTATGGAAGAGTGGAGCACAGATAGGCTCAGTCAGCAAGACCTGAGTATGGAAGAGTGGAGCACAGATAGGCTCAGTCAGCAAGACTTGAGTATGGAAGAGTGGAGCACAGATAGGCTCAGTAAGCAAGACTTGAGTGCAAGACCTGGCTCTGTAGTTTATAATTGGAAATAATACACAGCCTCTCTAAGCTGTCTCAGTGACATCTGTCTTATCTTCAGTAGGAAAATCAAACACTTAATCTCACTGTGACTTATAATAATTAAATAATGATATGTCCCAAGTCCTTAGCACATAGGAGTAAGTGAAAGCACATTGTACATAATTAATAAACTCTTAACAGTATTTACAGTATCTGTAGTAGCAACAACTCTTGTGGAAAAACTAGCCACATTGTTATTTTTCAAACATTAAAAATTGAATAGTCTTTCATATTTCTCTAAGTCATACAGTTAAACAAATCACTCTGTTGTTTAAAAATTATCTGGTATCTATTTTGTGCCAAGTGTTGCCTGATAAGGAGCTCAGACTAAGGGGCATTTGATAGTGACCAATTAAATGAAATGCAATGGGCACAGGGAACCCCTGGGACTGGCAGTGCCAGATGTGTGTTAGGCAAAACCAGTCCATTTAACCATCTTCCAACTAAGAGCTCTTGGATAACTATGTTGTACATGAAGTCAGTGGAGACCATGCAGTGTGGAAGCATCCCTCAAAACCAGCATTGTTCTCTGAAACATCATGCAGGTGAAAATAGTAATTCAGTGAATACATATGAGACTGTAACAGGTTGTTTAGGAGAAATTAGAGAAAGACTAAGATATAGTGCAATGCTTCCAAAATATAATCTGCCATTTCTTGTAGCCTTAATATTTGTCCTACCAATAAGTGAACCTATTGTCAGACAAATTTGGGAAACCTATATTAAACAAAGTTCAATAAATTTTCTTACTTATGACATTTCTTAGAATGATTCACATTCTGAGATAGGTTTGTATCTCTAAGAAGTTACTGAATACTATGTTTTCTTGTTATTTGACAGTGGAGCCCTTTGCCCCTGCCCCAGAACTCTTATTAAGATCCCATGGGAAAGCACTTTGTGGGGCATTCCACTGGGAACATGTGTACTCTCAAGCTGCATGTGACAAGTTGTAATGGTCATTTCCTGGATAAATTGGTTAGTTACACTAACAAAGGGAAGAAAAACAAATAAGAAAACTGACCATTCTCTAAGGGTTGACATTTTTTCTTGTTTCTTAGGTCAAGGGACAAAGGGTCCTGAGGAGTATTAGACTTTTTTCTTCTTCTATGGATATCAAACACATATAAGCACTGGGCAGGAGAAGGTCAGCCAGGAGCCCTGCCCTGGTGGTGTCTGGATGGCTGGGAGGTCAGAGTGGTGGTGAGGGCACTTTCACTCCAAGTTGGTTCAGGCCCTGCCAGAGAGTCTCATTTCACAATGAAAGTCATCAGTAATGGAAATGGATGGAGGGCAATACCAAAGTGCAAATCAAGAATAGCTCACACGGTGATGCTCTTGCACTAGAAGCAAAATCTATCCTCACTTGAAGAAATCACTTGAGATGAACACTTTTTCTTATTGACCCCCAGTAAAGCTGCATTAGGAGAATTCTGCACAATTGTTCATACTCTAGCTTAGAAAATGGAGTTGATTAAGTGAAAAGACATTTTTAAAATGTGACAAAGATGATGAAGTGTTTAAAGGGTAGGATTTAAGTAGTAAGATGTGGTGGAGAATTTAAGATGTATGACTGAGTAATAAGGACAGTGAAGCATGTGATAGCTGCCTATAAATACCCAATTAATTGCCTAATGTGGCAAATAAGGAAAAACAGCCTCTAAGCACCAAAAGGAAAACTGGAATTGAAACCTACTAGGGAAACATTATTTACATTGCAAGAGAAATTAGTTTAGTTATTTGAATAAATATTCAGGATGATACTTTTCTTCCTTAAACTATTTTAAACTAAGTATTTTTTTATTTAAAAGGATGCATACATTATCATGTTTCTTAACAGAAATTAAAGAATAAAGAAAAAATTTAATTTGCTGTGGGGTATTGTGAGCCAGTGACAATACCTGAGGTTGCTTCAAGCCTCTGGATATGTTTCCCTTAATTTGAATTATAGTGATATGCATGGTATTAAGAAACATAGAAAATCCATGTATTATGTTACACTGTGTGTGAGGATACACCTTGTAATGTAAAGCATAATAAGGACAGTTGCTATAGGGAGCACTTGCTAAAACTAGCTAAACCTTAGTGAGTATTCTTATTATGCATTAGGTACATCACATATGTAGTATCATCATTACTTGACATTCTGAGGGAGACACTGGTATCCCCATTTTACAGATGAGCAAACTAAGTATTAGCAAAATTAGATGAGCTGACCAAATTCACACAACCAGTAAGTTGCCGTCAGAATTTGCATTCAATTCTGTTACTCAAAAATCCATGCTCTTTTATTTTGATGCTATGCTGCCTCCTGAAGGCATTTTTGATCATGAATTTTACCAACTTTAACCGAATATGAAGCACTCATGAGAGTTAAATGGTTTGCCTGTGTTTGAGAATAGGTGGTTACTAAGAGTGTTATGTACAATTATCCTAAATAAAACCATAGCGTGGCTTAAGCAAACAGCTTGCTCAGGGTTGTGCATGGAATGAACTTGGCAAAACTAGAAGAAAGGGCAGTTGGCTCTGGGTCTCTGGGCATTCAGAGCTTGTATATGGAGGAGCTCTGTCAGATCTCAAAAACAGCATCCAGATTTGATTATAACTTCTCTTTGTGGTCTTTGAAGCTTTTTGGTATGTCTTCCCTTGCCTTATGGAGTTCAGACCTATTTTCACATAAATGGAAATGATTCTTCCTTTCTGAGCACTTCATTGTTGGTGACATTGTGGAATGTCCCAGGAAGGGGGAAATGAGGCCAATCATAAAGGAAAAATTCCTCTTTGGCTTGCATGTTTATATGAAAATGCCAAAGCTACCAGCTGTTACAATAGCAGGCCTGGGTAAAGCCCCCTTTCCCAACTGCCCTACAGCATACATACAGCAGGGGGAGATAATTCCAGTAGATATGATCAAAAGATTTAAAAAAAAAAGTTCCCACAAGTATCACCCCAAACTCATGAGTTTTACAGGAAAATTAGGAAATATGTGGTTTGGCACACTTTTTATTTCAGTAAGAGGTTCTCAAGTCATAAACGTGGAAGTGACAATTCAAATTCTAATCATTCCCTGTTAAATACCTTACCTGAACTTCCCACTGAAGAAAGTGTTTTCCTTGAATGGAGAGAATGTAGAATGAAAAAATTAATTTCACATACTAATTTATAGGACATTTGACATAAACAGCCCATCAGTGTTACCGTTACCTCATTCGCCTTTTTTAGCCATCAGTGCTGATGCTTATGAATTTTACATTCATGGAGTGCATTTCAAATGTAAGGAATTCAGTTACATAGCAGGACCTTAGCAGAGATGATATATATCACCTTGTTGGCTACCTTTATAATGGTTTCTTCTTTTCTTAAAAAAATATAAATGCTGTATCAGGACTAATGGAAAAAACAAATGTGAAAGGAAAGTTGAAAAATAAGTATATTTAAACAATTCTGGAATCATTTAAGAGAGTAGAGTGGAGTCAACTCTAAAATCAAAAATATTATCTGAAGATTACATTTTTTAAATGAAATTTGATTGGAACAGTTTTACTGTTCTGAACTGCTTAGTTCAGAACTAAGTAACCCCAGTCCTATTTCCTTTCTCTCCTGCCCGGTGTCCAAGATAGGCCATCAGTTTCCTAGACATGAGCAAGATTACAGCTGAGATTCACACTCAGCTCTCCAAAGCCCGCCACAGCTTGGAGCAGCATGATCTTGTGGGAAAGAACTTCCTGGTGGTGCTGAAGGCTCATCTTTCTCTATTATTCCTATTTAGAGGTTCTTTGTGTTTACGGTAGCTCCAGTTATGGTCAAAATGACACCATCCTGTTCCTCAGTCTCCTTTGCCTGGGTATACCGACAAGGTCCTTAAGTCCTCAGAAATTATAAGTGAGAGCTTACTCCATATTTGGCATTTTAATTACAACAGTTTCATTAGTTGCCTTCCCTTAATTTGCTGTGAATTACAGACAGTTTTTCTACATCTTTAATTGTGAAACTTTCCAGTAAGACCAAAAGAAAAAAGAAAAAAAGAGCTGTCATTTAAACACATTTTGCCTTAAATTAAATTAAAACTATAGGAACTCCAAACCAAATGCTGCCATTCTGGTTAAATACCAAGATGTTTTCCATAGAAATGAATTCTAAGAACAATCTAACAATAGCCAGAGGTAAGGGGGGAGGGGTCAGTGGGGAGAAGGGCTTTTCAGAAAATAAAGGACAAATGGACAAAACCAAGGGGAAGGGAGGAAGCAAGGAAGGGAGAGGGGTTTGGATGGGGTGAGGGGGAGGGGTGGGGAGAAAATGCATACAACTGTAATTGAACAACAATAAAGTAATAAAAATAAATATGTAACAAAAAACGAACCAAAAAAAACAAAACAAAAAACCAAAATTAAATAATAATAAACTTGCAGATGCTTCTTGGACTTTTTGCATTCAGTCATCACCTCCAACTCCTCGACGGCAATCCAAGGTCTGATACAAATGCTTTTGGAGGCATGCCTTTTTAAAAATAAAATAAAAATAATGCTTCCTCTTAAATAAAAAATAAGCAACTATCTTTTAGGCCTTCATGTCATCTATTTGAGTATTGAGTCAAAAGAAATATTAACTCTTTAGGATCAGAATTTTTAAAACTAATATAGAAAGCAAATTTGAGTCCTTTTTATCATTTGTTTCCTTGGAGTTTATTTAAAAGGGCATAGGAGGTAATATTAAAGAAGGCTAAAAGAAGGCAAATAAATGAGGAAAAGTAGAATTCATGAGTGAAGAAAATAGTGGGAATACTCGTATTTGAGGATTTGAAATGGTCTTAATCTTTTACTTAGTCAACCAGTGCGCCTTCTTTTATATGCAGGGAAATCATTTGACAGCATGCCTATTCCTGTGCTTTTCTTGAATATCAAGCGTCACCCTCTAAGTTTTCACTCAAGTATTTTCTTTGGACTGTTCTTTACTTTTATTAAATACTTCACATATCCGAAAAGAAATGTCAACACTTAAGCTTTTGTGTAAAGTGGGAAAAGGAAAACATTTATTTTGCTGCTCTTCTATTTAAATGCAATGGGAATCTGCTATAATTTTTATTTTTGCATTCCAGTATAATATGGCTAAAAACCATGACTCTCCAAAAAGTACAGAGAGAGCAATACATAACATCTATACACACATACTGGTGTCAGTCCTGGTGTTGCAATGAAATTCAACCTTACACTTTATATGTGAGTGTTATACCTGTTGGTTTTCTTCTTCCTCAAATTTAAATTCCTGCAAATTCCAATGCCAATTTATTTTTGTTTTCTAATAAAAAATGTAAATCTCAATATGTTACTGAGAATTAAGCCTTTGATATGGTATTACTTACATGTGGAATCCAAAGAAAAAAATACATTGACGAACGAAATAGAAAAGACTCATAGACAGAGAACAGACTCTTGGCTGCAAGAGGAGAGGGGTGCTGGGGAACTGGGTGAAAAAAGATGATGGGACTAAGAAGTACTAATTGGTATACTGGAATTATTGGGGGGAATACTTTATAAAGCATATAAAGCATTGGGCAAAACACTATGCTGTATCCCCAAAACTAATACAAAACAAAACATTAATCAAAACAAAACAAAAAACAGTTCTATATCATGAACAAAACATGAGAAGAAATTCAGCTACTGTTCAGTAATGAGTTAGAGAGTTTGCATTCCATATTTATATTTAGATAAATATTTAAGTGCTTCATTTAAAGGAAGTTAATATAAATATTTACTAGTGGGTTAGCCAAAGCACACTAATTTTTATTGGCATTATTTAAAAAATTTTAAGAGTGCATAAAATAGAAAAAAAAGAAGCACTAATTAGTAGTTACAAAATAGGGGGATATAAGGTAAAGCATAGGGAATATAACCAACAGTATTGTAATAACTATACATGGTGCCAGATGGGTATCACTGTATAAGGTTTATCAATGTCTTATCACTAGGTAGAATGCCTGAAATTAATAAAAAAAGTGTTGTATTACCCCCCCACAAAAATGTAATCAATCAATCAATCAATAACTGTTTAAAACCTTTGAAATAAATATTTTCCTTGCAATATGTTGGGTAAATATTTGGAAGTACTGGATAATTTGAAAATCAGTCAGTTTTAGACTTTATCAGATACATGTAATTTCAATGTAAGCAGCCAAATTTTATCTATCTGGCCTTTAGGTGCAATTTGAAGTATATATGTGTTTGTATGACACATATTAAAACATCATGTCAAATATTTTAAGTGTTAAATAAATGTCAGTTTTTGCTAATGTTATGCATATGACATCTACTTCATGCCATGAGAGATTTAGTGATGTTGGATGGAAGTGATGGATTGTAGGTAGTACTATAGGCTGAAAACTGGAGTTTATACTTAAAGAGACCTTATTTTAATAATAATGATTATATAACAGCAATATATCTACATCTAGCATAAGTCATATTTGCTAGTGTTGTCTGGCTTATTTATTAGATGCTTTTTAAAATGTTCCAGTGACATGAGACCTTTAAGTTTGTATTTTGCAAAGAAAGAGAAAAATTTACCTAAACCTCAAGACTGAAAACAAATAGACTAGTAGTAATTAACCTCCAAATTTTTGCCTTTTTAATAACATTGGTGGACATTTCATAGGATTTTGTAATCTTAATTTCTATACTTAAAAAATCCTTCTTATATACTTCCATACACAAAAGGTATACTATAGAATGTAAATCATGCAATATAAAAGTAAGTTGTATGGTATTTCTAAGCCTTGGCACTCCAAAACCTATGTAATGGGGAATTTTTCAAATTTTTATTAGTCCAAAGGATCTCTAATGGGTCCCTGGGTCTTATATCAAACTACAGAGGAGAGAGGTAGGGCCTGTCATCCTAGCAGAATGGAACCAGTGTGGAACTGGACAGACACACTGGCATGGGTCAGAAAGATGGAAGAGGATAACCTACCTATGGACAATGGAAAGACTGTCAACCCATCAGCTAGGGCACAATAACTGGCGCACCTGGTATCATATTTACCAAGACATGGCAGGGTGCCTTGACAAACAGTTGTCAAAACACACAGAGATCATAGGTTCAAGGAATATCACAAAGTCTTAGCAAACAGTATGCAGTGAAACTCAGGTAAATTTTTCTGCTTAGCAACACCTCAAGACTGGTATTTAGGAGCAGATCTCATGTTCTGGCATAAAAAAAAAAGCAAGAGTAAAGTGGAATCACTTTCCCATATGATAGAAGAACAAGGCTGCCAGAATGGTTTGGAAGACAGAAATTAGACCCAGAGAAGGAGGCAGAACATACTTTTCAAAACTTGAGCAAAAGGCAAGATTTGGTTTCAGGGCAAAGTTGAGCACATAACTTGGACTGAGGCACACAGTGAAGAGTAGCAGGCTCTATGTCTTCTGAGCATAGTCCAACAGCATCCCAGCCTCTGAGGAAGTGAAGAAAAAGTATCAAGGGTTAGGAAGCCAAACAGAATATCAACTAGAGAATGTTTCTGGCTCAAGTCTTGGGGTTCCTCTTTGTTCAGCAGGTGAGAGTCCAGAGGCAGTGGCCTCAAGTTACTTTAACTTTTTTTCTCAGAAATTTCCACAGAGTCAGTGAAAGAGGCAGTAACTCCTCCTGGAGTGATCTCGGAAGCCTGTCAACAAGAATATAGGCCCTTCCTATGCCCTTCACAACTCTCCAGGGGTTCCCTGGGTTCCTTGATGGCCCCAAGGACTCTAGATCTTTAAGAACACCAGAATTATGTTGAAACTTCTCTAGGCCACTTTATGGGAGGTCTTTTTGGACCAGGGGCAAAGCCACCCAGTAAGCTGTTTGGTTTATTGACACAGCTGGATGCCAACAAATGCTATGTTTTAAAAATCCCAGAGAGTATCTTTCAATCACCACTTCTAGGAAGCAGGTATGTTCAATACTACCAAGACCAAATGGTGCTTTTTATAAGAATATTTGCTACAAACACTATGCTGAACATTTAAAAACCAAGCCCTAGAGTCAGTTCATTTACTTTCAAATAATGTTGTTTCCACCATGTTATATTCCAAATGCCTCCACATTGTAACTTATGCTGTTGGTGACACATTTATAATACACATAATATGTTTATGCCATTCCTTTTTCTATGTGAACACCTAATGAGGCATCCAAACAAATGCCATTGCCCTATACTGGCAGATTGCTGCCCAGCATAGTTTGACATGCTATGATGGGGGGGGGGTGTGTGTGTAACGAATTGTGCATTAAGGAGAGAGCAACCAGCAGCAGAAGGACCTTGAAATCATGTCCTGTACTGGGCATGTTTATTAGAAGAACTGGATATGATGGTTAACTTAGAGAAGGATATGCCTTTCTAGGACAGATCAAAGACTAATCAATAATGGTATAAAGAAGGGAGTTGGGCTTAAAATAAGAACTACCTTTCTTAAATGTGAAGCAGTAATGAAAAAGAAGGGATTGTGGAGAATGTTCATCTTTCCGGCAAGATAGTGAGCATCACAGTAACCTTGGAGTACAAAGTAGACAGTGGGTGAGCACTTAGCAGGAATGGAATATTTACATGTAGAGGGGGAATTGGTTCCAGTGGCCTTTAAAGTGAGTGATTGAGCTAGAATCAAAATTCAAATTTTCCACTTCATTATCTGGAAATTTACCTAATTCCCTGATGTGACAGGCTGAACAATAGCTTCCAAATATGCCCATCTCTTAATCCCTAGAATGTGTGGATGTTTCCTTATATAGCAAAGGGACTTTGAAGATGTGATTTAATTAAAGATCTAAAGTTCCATAGATTACCCTGTATTTTGGGGGTGGGCCTAATGTATAATCACATTAAGTTTATGAGAGGGAGATAAGAAGAGTGAGAATCAGAGAATAAGTGATGCTGGAAGCAGGAATTGGAGTGCTGTGCTTTTAAAATGAAGGAAAGGATCACATGCCAAGGAATATAGGGAGCCACTAGAAGCTGAAAAAGGTAAGGAAATGAATTCTCTACAACCTCCAAAAGAATGAAGTTTTACAAACATCTTAACTTCATCCTGGTGAGGCACATTTCATACTGCTGTCTCCAGAACTGTTAAGACAATGAATTTGGATTGTTTAATGCTGTTAACTTTGAGGTTATTTGTTATGGTAGCAATAGGAAACTAAGGCACTTGCCTTTCACTAATTTGTCTGTAATTTTATTTGAGCTCAGAACAAACTAGCCAATGCCAAAAATTGGCACACCAATGAAGGAAATATAGCTAGTTCACTCCCCTCTTCCAACACTGGTTGTCCATTCTTGGATTGAGTCTGTATGTGTAGTTGCTCCCTTCTAATGGAATTTTTCCTTCTTCCATATGTGTTGGAATGACTTCTATGCACATATAACTAAATCCAAACTTCTTAGCAAAACATGTAAGCCTCTTGATCAAATTTTCTGCTCTCTCACCTATTTTCTCCCTGAGGTCTCTTGTCAAGTTTCCTGAAAACACCATACTATTTTACCTGTTATTTGGCACATGTTGTTTCTTCTGTAGTAAGTAGCTTTTATTTTCTGTTTTGCCTTGATAACTTCTACTCAACTGTATCAGGATTATGTTTAGCCAAAATAGAGACCTGAAAAAACACAGGCTTCAACAGAGGTTTAATTCTTTCTTTCATGACTACTTGAAAGTGGGCAGTTCAGCACTGATACAGCATCTCATCTCTTCTCTGGGACAGCCACAAGAAATCAGGCTCCTTCTGGCTCATGGCTGTGCCATCCCAAGAGTATGGTCTTTGTGTTAATAGTACAAGAAAGTGTTGGACTTCTGCCAAGATGGAGGCGTAGGTGGAAGCACTGCACCTTCTCACACAACCAAGTTTAAAAACAACAAAGTTTTAACAACAAAAATGCAGCCAAACCACAGAAAACTGAACTACATGGAAGTCTGACAACAACAAACCCTTCAACCAAACCAGTAAGAGGGGCAGAGCCAGCAGTGGAGCAGGGTCGGGCAGGAAAAATCCACCGGACCCACTGGGGAGCACAACCCAGGCACACCGGCAGCCTTAGGCGAATCCCAGGTGTGGAGTAGCAGGCACACCCACTGAGAGCACAAGGCAGTGGACTCACTGAGGGCTGACCACAGTCACACATTTGAGTGCAGATAAACCAGTGAAGGAGTAAAGTGGTGAGACAGCCTGTGCTGGCCCCAGTGGCAGAAAGTGGCAGAGGGGACCACCATTGTCCCTCTCTGACCCTGACCCCACACACGGTGTCACAAACCAGTGACCTGGGTGGCCTCTCTCTGACCCGCCCCCACCCAGCGACTTGGGTGGCCCCACCCTGGTGAACACTTCCTCATACGTAACAGGCATGAACAGATCAAAACATGGCTCAAGAACAACTCAGAGTCCCAGAGCCAATAAATCTAAGCAATGAAGAAATAGCCAAACTTTCAGATGCACAGTTCAAAACACTGGTGATCAGGATGCTCACAGAACTGGTTGATTTTTGTCACAAATTAGAGGAACATATGAAGGCGAAACTAATTGAAATGAAGGGAAATGCACAGGAAACCAATAGTAATGAAAAGGAAACTGGGACTCAAATCAAAGGAGTGGACCAGAAAGAGGAAAAAAATTACCAAACAGAAAAGAATGAAGAAACAAGAATTCAAAAAAAAAATGAGGAGAGGCTTAGAAACCTCCAGGACATCTTTGAATGCTCCAACATCCAAATTATAGGGGTACCAGAAGGGGAAGAGGAACAGCAGCCAGTGGAAAACTTACTTGAACAAATAATAAAGGAGAATTTCCCCAATCTGGCAAAGGAAATAGGCTTCCAGGAAATCCAGGAAGCTCAGAGAGTCCCAAAGAAGGTGGACCCAAGAAGGAACACACCAAGGCACATCATAATTACATTAGCCAAAATTAAAATGAAGGAGAGAATCCTAGAAACAGCAAGAGATAAGGGGACAGTCACCTACAAAGGAGTTCCCATCAGACAGTCAGCAGATTTCTCAAAAGAGACCTTATAGGCAAGAAGGGGCTGGAAAGAAATATTCCAAGTCATAAAATCCAAAGACCTATATCCAAGATTGCTCTATCCAGCAAAGCTTTCATTTAGAATGGAAGGACAGATAAAGTGCTTCTCAGATAAGATCAAATTCAAGGAGTTCATCATCACCAAGCCCTTATTATATGAAATGTTAAAGGGACTTACCTAAGAAAAAGAAGATAAAAAAGATGCACAGTGAAAGGACAGCAAACTCACAGTTATTAAGAACCACGCCTAAAACAAAAGCAAACTAAAAGGACAGCTAGATCAGGAGTGGAAACATAGAAATGAAGATCTCAAGGAGGGTTAGCAACAGGGGAGTGGGGGGAGGAGAAGGGGGGAGAAGGTACAGAAAATAAGTAGCATAGACAGTAGATAGAAAATAGATAGGGGGGCAAGAATAGTATGGGAAATATAGAATCTAAAGAACTTGAGACACATGGTCATAAACTAAAGGGGAGGTAATGTGGGGGAGGGGGGTGCAGGGTGGAGGGGAATGAAGGGGGAGATAGAACTGTAATGGCATAATCAATAAAATATATTTAAAAAAAGAAAGTGTTTATAGCTCTGACCATCACTATCATATTTCAGGCAGAAAAATGGAAGAGAGCAAAAAGGGATAAAGGAGCAAAGGGCACATCTCGGCTATCTATTTTTGAAGTTTTCTGAATAATATCAAATTATACTTCTACTCACATACATTAAAAAGTACTCAGTTGGAAAGAGGCTGGGACATGAAGTTCTTACCTTGGGGACAAGGGAGGCATTGACCCTACAAATACTCAGATGCCCTATTTCTGTGGGATAAGAGAAGGAATATTAAGGGCTAACAAATGTATGTGTACATTTATATATTTATATTATATATATTTACATTATATATCCATATATTATTTATATATATCATATCACACACAAACATAAATATATGACATTATATTAAATTTTATATAATATAATATATTATGCATTATATAACATATTACATAATAAAATATAATGACATGTAATATCTCATATTATGTGTAATATATTATATTATATTATATTATATTATATTATATTATACTATACAATGTGATAAATATATTACACATTATATAGCATTCATGGCATATTTATATATTTATATTTGTATTATATTTATATATATTTACATTTATATATGTGTATTTACATATATAAGTGTACACATACAAATGCATATATATCACATCATCATTTAAAAGTCTAATTATGTTCTTCCTGTTATGGAAAGATGTCCCTAACCCCTGACTGCATTAATTGTCTCTCCATTATGCTCTTAAACATCCTGCAAATATCCTATCTAACTTTGTGAATCGTTTTTATTTCTTTGGCTGTCTCTCATGTGGGCCATGAGTAATTTGAGGCAGAAGTTGTTTTTATCACTATATTGCCTAGCACAGTAGCTATAAAAATTTACATATATTGAATAAATGAATGGCTTAATTCAGAAAAGTTTCCTCATGTCAGAGTTCAAGGAATTTTAAGTTTTGGGCAGATATTTTAACATAAGATGTACTGTGTTTTGGCTTTTAATATATATTTTGTAAAAATTTCTAAGAAATTAGTTACAGCGCCTACGAAAATATGTAGCAAATGTAGCTTTGTATATGTATCTTATAGTTCAAAAAGTGAGAATTTTCCCAAAGCAAGACATAGTTAGCTTTTTTTCCATACTCCCACCCCACCATTCTCTGTAAATATAGTTCAAAAAATGTAATCAAGGGTAGTTTATTTTAGTTTAAGCCATTAAAATGGAGCAGATTGCATGTGGACCACAGTCTGTATAAATGCAACCAAATGATATAGATAATTGTAACACTGTAAAGTTAAGAGGTAAAAATAAATTTGAGTAAAAATCTTTGAGTAATAGAAACACATAATTTTGTTTTTAGTAATTTTTTTGATATGTCTTTTTCCTGATATGTGTTTTAACAGTGATATGAAATTATCAATACTTGAAAGGTGAGTATTATCATCTGGAGAAATCTAGAATCCTAAAGCACTTTTTTAGTTCAAGAAACTATTTTTTATCCTCACCTGAGAACATTTTGTTCATTGCTTTTAGAGAGAGAGGAAGGAAGAGAAACATTGATCTAAGAGAGAAGTATTGATTGGTTGCCTCCCAAATGTACCTGGATGGGGTAGGGGTAGGGTGTCACACATGCCTGCGCCTTGACTAGGGATTGAACCCACAACCTAGTTATGTGTCCTGACTGGGATTCAAACCCACAACCCACAATCTTTTGGTTATAGGATGATGTTCCAATCAACTTGAGCCAGGGCTCAAGCAGCTAAATTTATACCAGTAAGATTAATTTAAGATTAGATGGTAGAATAAAAGTGTAATGATTATTTTCAATATGTACATCTTCAGTTTTTAAAAAATATTCTTTTAATAATATTAACTATTTAACAGAGAAATAAAATACATAAGACTTGAAAGGAAATATAATAACAGACATGATATCTGCTTTTAAAAATATAACCTAATAGGGAAGAGAGTTTATATTAAAAATTATAATGTGTTACAGTGGCTGAGGTTAACTGAGATAACGAATATGTCCATTAGAATGGGGAGACCATTTCTTCAGAGTATTGTAAGGAATTTTTTCATGAATTAACTGTTCATATTTTCCACCATCTTCTACTCAGTAATTATTAGAGAATTATTAATTAGCATAGTATTTTTTGCCTTGCTCTTTAAACTAGAGTGTTCATATTTCCAGTTTGCTTGGGACTGTCTTGATCTATGTGTTTTATGCCAACATAGTTATTAATAGTGCCCCCTTATCTCTCTGAAGGAGTAAGACAATTTATAGCTTGTTTCTCCATCCTCACTAGCATGAACTTTCCCTCAGTCTTCCTTCTTCCCTACTTTCCACACCAAATGCATGGGAGGGTAGGGAAGAAGATAACTTACTCTCCTAGAAGCTCAGTTTCTGGCCTTGGTTCCCATATTCCTGTTACACCTGATGAACATCAGGTCACACTCAAGTCTTGCTGATTGTGCCAAGTTTCTGTTGTTTACAGATTAAAAACCTTTATTCTTTGGAGGATAACATGCTTGTGATTTAAAGGGGGGAAAGATTCCCATGTTTGAGCTCACAAGTGGTTTTTTTTTTAATGAATTGGTATTTGAGCAGAGATAATTTTTTTAAAAATTGAAGTTATTGGGATGCCACTGGTTAACAAAATTATACAGGTTTCATGAGTACAATTCTACAACACATCATCTGTACACTGTATTGTGTGTTCATCACCCCAATTCAAGTCTCTATCCAGCACCATATATCCCCTCTATACCTTCCTCCACATCACTCCAACCTTTTTCCCCCCTAAATTATCATACAGTTGTCTGTGTTCATGAGTTCTTTTTTAGTGTTTTTTTAAAGGTTTTATTTATTTATCTTTAAAGGGGAAGGGAAGGAGAGAGGGAGAGAAATGTCAATGTATGGTTGCCTTTCGTGCATCCCCTGCTGGGAACTGGCCTTCAAGGAACCAGCCTGCAACCCAGGCATGTGCCCTGACTGAAAATTGAACCGCAATTGCCTGGTTTGCAGGCCCATGCTCAATCCACTGAGCTACGCCAGCCAGGGCTCTAGTTTTTTTTCTTTTTTGCTCAATCCCTCCACACGCCCCCACCCAGTGTTCCTCCTGACAGCTGTTAGCCTGCTCTCTATCTGTAAATCTGTACAATTTTGCTTTTTAGTGCAGTTTCTTCATTAGATTTCACATATGAATGAATTATGTGGTACTTGTGTTTCTTTCATTGGCTTATTTCACTTAGTGTCATGTTCTTTATGGACATGCTATCACAAAGGGTAAGATGTCCTTCATCTTTACAGCTAAATAGTATTCCATTGTGTAAATGTACTATACCTTTTTTATCCATTCATTCTACTTATGGGTACATGGGTTACTTCCATAACTTGGCTATTGTAAATAATGCTGCAGTGAACATTGATGTGCATATATTCTTTCAAATTCATGTTTCAAGTTTCTTTTGATAAAGTCCCAGAAATGGAATTTCTGTGTCATAAGAGAGTTCTACTTTTAATTTTTGGAGGTAACTCCATCCCGCTTTCCACAGTGGCTGCACAAATCTGCATTCCCACCAACAGTGCAGGAAGGTACCTTTTTCTCCATATCCTCACCAACACTCACTGTTTGTTGATTTATTGGTGATAGCCATTCTGACAGATGTGAGGTGGTATCTGACTGTGGTTTTAATTTGCACTTCTCTGATGATAAGTGACAATGAGCATCTTTTCATATGTCTATTAGCCATCTGTATGTTATTTTTGGACAAGTGTCTTCAGGTCTTCTCGCCATTTTAAAATTGGTTTGTTTGGTTTTTTGATGTTGAATTTTATAAGTTATTTATAAATTCTGGATATTAACCCCTTATTATACATATAGATGAATATGTTCTCCCATTCAGTGGGTTATCTTTTCATTTTGTTGATGATAGTTTGATGTATCCCATTTATTTATTTTTTCTTTTGTTTACCTTGCCTGAGGAGTTATATCATAGAAAATATCCCCACAAGAAATTCCTAGATTTTACTGCATACATTTTCTTCTAGGATTTTTATAGTTTTGAATATAACACTTAAATCTTTAATCTATTTTGAGTTTGTTTTTGTGTATGGTGTAAGAAGGTGGTCTAATTTTATTTTTGCATGTATCTGTCCAATACTCCTAATACTATTTATTAAATAGACTATTTGTACCCCATTGTGTGTTTTAGCCCCTTGTCAAATATCAATTGACTATAAAGGCATAGGTTTATTTCTGGGCTCTTTAATCTGTTCCTCTGATCTATGCCTGCTTTTATGCCATTATGCTGTTTTGATTACTATGACTTTGTAGTATATTTTGATTTCAAGTAGCATGATTCCAACTTTTTTCTTCTTTCTCAAGATTTCTCTGGGTATTCGGGGTATTTTCTTGTTCCATTTAAATTTTTGGAATATTTGTTCTAGTTCTGTGAAATACGCCATTGGTGTCTTCATAAGAATTGCACAGAATCTATAGATTGGTTTGTATAATATGAACATTTTAATGATGTTAATTCTTCCTATACTTGAACATGGTATATGCTTTCACTTATTTGTATATTCTTCCATTTATTTCTTCAGTGTCTTATAATTTTGTAAGTATAGGTCTTTTATATCATTTGTTAAATTTATTTCTAGATATATATATTTTATTTTTGAAGCAATTATGACTAACCTTAATGAACAGAGATGCTAAATTCATCACAAAATATTAGCAAATCAGACTCAGCAGTATATTAAAAAATCAGCCCTGGCTGCTATAGTTCAGTGGATGGAGTGTGGGCCTGTGAACCATAGGATCATGGTTTGATTCCCAGTCAGGGCACATGCCTGGGTTGCAGGCATGTGGGGGACACATGAGAGGTAACCATACATTGATGTTTCTCTCCCTCTCTTTTCCTTCCCCTCTAAAGATAAATGAATAAAATCTTTCAAAAATTATACATCAGGAGGATGCTGGGAAGATGGCGACGGAGTAAGATGGAGTTGATGCTAGCTCCTGTACTCATGGGTGAAAATCCTGGCAGATCTATAGAGAAACAGCACAATAAACCATCGGTTACCCAGCATTTATAAAATTAAAAGACCAGAGATTGTGACCGACGCTGAAACACCAGACGGCGGCAGAGTCAGCTACTGGAGCTGGGTCTCACGTGGCCCCTCTGCTGCCATCAGAGCAACAGGCCTGGGATCCGGGGACTCAGGTGTGGGAGCCGGACCCTCCAAGCCCCTGTGAAGGTCCTGGGAGACAGAGGAGTCAGGAACCGGAGCGGGGACATTCTCAGCCCTTGTGCTGATGCCATAGCTACTGGCCTGGGCAACGGAAGGGTCAGTTGAAGGAGCTGGGACACCAAAGGCCCCTGTAACGCCACCATAGAGACAGGCCTGGGCCCTGAGGAGCCAGCTACGGGAGCTGGGAGGTTCTCAGCCCAAGTGCCGCTGCCATAGCGACGGGACTGGACACTGGGGAATCAGGTACGGGAGTTGGGACATTCTAAGCCTCTGTGCCACTGCCATAGAAACAGGACTAGACTCCGTGGAGTCAGGTATGGGAGCCGGGACACTCCAAACCCCTGTGACAGCACTGGGTGGCAGAGAGAGCCAGATACGGGAGCCAGGACATTCCCAGCCTCTGTGCCGCTGCTGTAGTAACGGGCCTGGGTGCTTGAGGAGGCAGCTACTATAGCCGGGACATTCAGCAGTGGTAGGCGAACAACACAGGGACCAGCGCAAGGACTGGAGTCAGTATAGGTGGAGACGAAGAACATCAAGAAACTTCAAGGAGTCTGCACCACTGAACTTCACAAGGATCATACCACAGAAGTTTACACCATAAAACCAGGGTTTCAGAACAAATCAATTTTAGAAGCAGAGACTAACAAGAAGAGTCTCAAAAAATGGGAAGACAAAGAAACAATCCCCAAATGAAAGAAAAAGCAGAAACTTCAGAAAGAATGTTAGATGAAATAGAGGCTGATCAACTATAAGATAGTGAATTCAAAGCACTGGTTGTTACGAAGTTCAAAGAGCTCACAGTGAACTACCAGAAACTACAGGGGAACTACAATGATCTCTCTGCAAACTACAGCAACATGAAAAAGGAAATGGAAACCATCAGCAAGAGACAAGAGGAAATGAAGAATACAATTTCCGAATTGAAGAACACAGTAGAAAGTTTCCAAAGTAGGATAGATGATGCGGAGGATAGGATTAGTGAGTTGGAGGACAAGGTAGAAAGCATCTCACAGAAAGAGCAAGATAATGAAAAGAGGCTCAGAAAGAATGAAGAGGGATGAAGAGAAATGCAAGATAATATGAAACATAATAATATCCGAATAATAGGAATACCAGAAGAAGAAGAAGAAAAACAAGGGATAGAAAACATATTTGAACGAGTAATGAGAGAAAATTTCCCTAATTTGATAAGAGAAAAAGTCTCACAAATCCAGGAATCACAGAGAGTCCCAATCAAGAGGAACCCAAGGAGGCCCACTTCAAGACACATCATCATCAAAATGGCAAAATTCCAAGACAAAGAAAGAATCTTAAAGGCAGCAAGGGAGAAAAAAAGAAATAACATACAAGGGAGCCTCAATAGAGTTAGCTACTGACTACTCAATGGAAACACTTCAAGCAAGAAGAGAATGGCAAGAAATATTCCAAGTAATGAGAACCAGAGGCCTACAACCAAGGCTACTTTACCCAGCAAAGCTCTCAATCAAGATAGATGGCCAAATAAAGAGCTTCCAAGACAAAAGAAGTCTAAAAGAATATGCCTCCACCAAACCAGCTCTACAAGAAATACTAAAAGGACTGCTTTAAGGGAAGGAAGGAAAATAAGGAGACAGAGAGGAACACAGGTACAAAAATGGCAATGAATAAGTACCTATCAATAATAACCTTAAACGTGAATGGATTAAATGCTCCAATCAAAAGACACAGAACAGCTCAATGGGTAAGAAAGCATGACCCACACATATGCTGCCTACAAGAGACCCACCTCAGGACAAAAGACTATCACAGACTAAAAGTGAAAGGCTGGAAACAAGTTTTCCAAGCAAACGGACAAGAAAAAAAAGCTGGGGTAGCAATTCTCATATCAGACAAAATAGACTTCAAAAAAAAGGCTATAAAGAGAGACCCAGGAGGTGACTTCATTTTACTCAAGGGAAGAATCCACCAAGAAGACATTAACATTGTAAACATATATGCACCAAACATAGGGGCACCCAAATATATCAAGAAAATCTGAGAGGACTTCAGAAAGACATTGACAGCAACACAATTATAGTAGGGGATTTGAACACCCCACCATCAAAAATGGTCAGATCTTCCAAACAAATTATCAACAAAGATATTGTGGCATTAAACAACACCCTAGATGAAATGGAGTTAACTGATATATATATATAGAGCCCTTCATCCCAAAGAAGCTAAATACACATTCTTTTCAAATGCACATGGAACATTTTCAAAGGTAGACCACATGATAGGACACAAAATGAGCCTCAACAAATTCAAGAAAATTGAAATCATACCAACCATCTTCTGTCACTACAAGGGACTGAAATTAGAAACCAACCCCAAAGAAAAAACCCAAAGCACCCAAAATCATGGAGACTGAATGGTATGCTATTAAACAACAAATGGGTCAAGAATCAAATTAGGGAAGAAACAAAAAAGTTTCTGGAAACAAATGAAAATGATCTCACAACAACCCCAAAATTATGGGACACAGCGAAGGCAGTCCTGAGAGGGAAGTTTATAGCAATACAGGCCCACCTAAAGAAGATAGAAACATTTCAAACAAAGAACCTAACCCTACACCGGCAAGAACTCGAGGAACAACAACACAGACAGCCCAGGGGAAGCAGAAGGAAGGAAATAACCAAGATTAGAGCAGAATTAAATTACATAGAAACTAAAAGCACAATTTTAAGGATCAATGAATCCAGGAGTTGGTTCTTGAGAAGATAAACAAAATAGACAAGCCTCTAAGTGGGCTCATCAAGAAAAGAAGAGAGAGGACACAAACACAATCAGAAATGAAAGAGGAGAGATTACAACTGATACCACAGAAATAGAAGGGATTGTAAGAAATTACTATGAAGAACTGTATGCCAAGAAATTTGAAAACCTAGGGGAAATGAACACATTTCTAGAAAAATATAATCTTCCAAAACTCAGTGAAAAAGAAGCAGAAAATTTAAATACACCAATAACAGCAAAAGAAATTGAAGGAGTAATAAAAAAAACTCCCATCACACAAAAGCCCCGGACCAGATGGTTTCACAGGAGAATTCTACAAAGCATTTAAGGAAGAGCTAACCCCTATTCTCCACAGACTATTCCAAAAAATTCAGAAGGATGGAAAACTCCCAAATTCTTTTTATGAAGCCAACATTATCTTAATTCCAAAACCAGATAGAGACACAACAAAGAAAGAAAAGTTTAGGCCAATATCGCTGATGAACATAGATGCTAAAATCTTCAACAAAATATTGGCAAATCGCATCCAACATTATATGAAAAAGATCATACACCATGACCAAGTGGGATGAATCCCTGGGATGCAAGGATGGTTCAATATTCACAAATCAGTAAATGTAATACATCACATAAACAAAAGCAAAGACAAAAACCACATGATCATATCAATAGATGCAGAAAAAGCTTTCGATAAGGTACAACACCCATTCATGATAAAAGCAGTCAGCAAAGTGGGAATAGAGGGAGCATTTCTCAAAATAATAAAGGCCATATATGAGAGACCTACAGCCAATATCATACTCAATGGGAAAAAACGAAAAGCTTTTCCACTAAGATCAGGAACAAGACAATGTTGTCCACTTTCACCACTTCTATTCAATATAGTATTGGAAGTTTTAGCCACAGTGATGAGGCAAGAAAAGGAAATAAAAGGCGTCCAAATAGGAAAGGAGGAAGCAAAACTGTCACTGTTTGCAGATGACATCATAGTGTACATGGAAAATCCTATAGACTCTACACAAAAACTGCTCAAACTAATTAATGAGTTTGGCAATACAGCTGGTTACAAAGTCAATATCCAGAAATCAAAGGCATTTATGTATACCAACAGTGAATCAGCAGAAGCAGAAATAAAGAAAAAATCCCATTCGATATAGTAAAAGAAAAATAAAATATCTGGGAATAAACCTAACTAAGGAGGTAAAAAACCTCTATGCAGAAAACTACACAGCCCTGAAGAACGAAATCAAGGAAGACACAAACAAATGGAAGCATATACCTTGTTCATGGATTGGAAGAATTAACATCATCAAAATGTCCGTACTACCCAAAGCAATATACACATTCAATGCAATACCTATTAAAGTACCAATGGCATATTTTACAGACATAGAACAAACACTTCGAAAATTTATATGGAACCATAAATGAGCCCGAATAGCAGCTGCTCTTTTGAGAAAGAAGAACAAAGTAGGGGGGATCACAATACCTGATATCAAACTGTATTACAAGGCCACTGTAATCAAAACAGCCTGGTACTGGCATTAAAACAGGCACATAGACCAATGGAACAGAACAGAGAGTCCAGAAATCAACCCAACTCTCTACAGTCAATTAATATTCGACAAAGGGGGCAGTAACATAAAATGGAGTAAAGATAGCCTCTTCAACAAATGGTGTTGGGATAACTGGACAGCTACCTGCAAAAAAATGAAACAAGCACAAACTTACACCATACACCAAAATAAATTCAAGGTGGATAAAAGACTTAAATGTAAGCCGTGATACCATTAAAGTCATAGACGAGAACATTGGCAAGAAAATCTCAGATATTTCACACAGCAACATTTTTACTGATATGTCCCCTAGAGCAAGGAATGTAAAGGAAAGAATAAACAAATGGGATCTCATCAAAATAAAAAGCTTCTGCATGGCTAAAGAAAACAGTATTAAATTAGCAAGACAACCAACTGTATGGGAAAACATATTTGCCACTGATACCTCAGACAAAGGTTTAATCTCCAAAATATACAAAGAACTTACATGACTCCACTCTAAGAAGACACCCAACCCAATTAGAAAATGGGAAAAGGACTTGAACAAACACTTCTCCAAGGAGGACATACAGAACATTCAGAGACATATGAAGAGATGCTCAATATCGTTAGCTATCAGAGAGATGCAAATTAAAACCACAATGAGATACCACTTTACACCAGTCAGGATGGCTATCATAAACAAAGCAACAAACAACAAATGTTGGAGAGGTTGTGGGGAAAAGGGGTCCTTAGTTTACTGTTGGTGGGATTGCAGACTGGTACAACCATTATGGAAAACAGTATGGAATTTTCTCAGAAAAATAAAAATCGACCTGCCTTTTGACCCAGCAATTCCAGTGCTGGGATTATATTCTAAGAATCCTAAAACATCAATTTCAAAGAACCTATGCACCACAATGTTCATAGCAGCACAATTTACAATAGCCAAGAGTTGGAAGCAACCTAGGTGCCCATCAGTAAATGAATGGATCCAAAAATTGTGGTACATATACACAATGGAATTCTATGCTGCAGAGAGAAAGAAGGAGCTCCTACCATTTGCAACAACATGGATGGAACTGGAAAGCATTATGCTGAGTGAAATAGGCCAGGTGCTGAAAGACAAATACCATATGATCTCACCTTTAACAGGAAGCTAAACAACAAAACAAACAAGCAAGCAGAAAAAAAAAGCAAAAAACAAAGACACTGAAATAGAGAACAAGGGGATAGTGACCAGAGGGGAGAAGGAAGGGAAGTTAAGGGGAAAAAGGGGAGAGATTTGGAGGAACAAATAGGAAGGACACAGGGACGAGAACTAAGGGGGGTGGAAATGGGAGGAAGGTGGGGAGCAAGGGGCGGGGGAGGCTGGGATGGGAAAAATAGACAAAAACTGTACTTAAAAAATTACTAAGTAAAATTAATTATTAAAAAAATTATACATCATGATCAAGTTGGATTTCTTCCAGGATGCAAGATTAGTACAATGTCCACCAATCAATAAATGTGATACACCACATAAACAAAATGAAAAATAAACACCACATGATCATACCGATAGATGGGGAAGAAACATTTGATAAAATCCAGCACCCAGTTATGGTAAAAACTCTCAGCAAAGTGGGAATAGAGGGAACATACCTCAATGTAATAAAGGCCATGTATGACAAACCCATAGCCAACATTATATTCAATGGGCAAAACTACCAGTGTTTCTCTTAAAATCAGCAACAAAACAGGGATGTCTGTTTTCACATCTGTTATTCAATGGAGGTCCTAGCCATAGCAATCAGACAAGAAGAAGAAATAAAAAGCATCCAAATTGGAAAGAAGAAAAAGTAAAACTGTCATTATTCGTAGATGACATGATACTTACTGTATGTAGAAAACTCTATAAGCTCCACCAAAAAAAAAACCAAACTACTAGAATTGATAAATGAATTAAGTATAATAGCAGGATACAAAATAAATATCCAAAAATCATTGCATTTTTATACATTAATAATAAACTGTCAGAAAGGCAAACCAAGACCACAAGTACTGTATTTTGCTGTGTATAATGTGCACCCATGTTTTTCGCCCAAAATTTCAGGAAAAAAATCTTTTGTTTTAATTCAATTATTTATTTATTTATATTTAGATACTTTTTTGTGTTATAAAGAAATTTTAGCATTTATTTTTAAATATATTATTGTATAAGAAATTTTATGTAACAAATAATTACAAAACACAAGAATAGGTCCAAAATATTTCAGGTACTATCCATGTATAGTGCATATCCTTATTTTTCACTCAAATATTTGAAAAAAAGTACCCATTATACAGGGGAAAATACATATATTTCTTTAAATAACTATAGATCATGTAGCATTGAGTATATATATATATGTGTATATATGTATATATATATACATAGCATATATATATGCTTTCTCAAGTTTAATAATTTGATCTGTAATTAATTTAGCTTTTGGCATCTAAAGATATTTTCTTCTGAAGGAATGAGTTGTTCCATAGAGGTGAATGGACTCTATAGAATGATAGGGCAAACTATCCAGAGCTCATCCTTTTAATTGGTAGCTCTTTTGAAATGTTCTCCTTCTTCAATGGAATTTTATAGAATGACTTAAAATAACCTACCTGGCTTTCTTAATATAAATTGAAAAAAATGAAAATTTTCTATTTTTATAATCATTAGAAATGTTTATTTTTATATAATAAGCACTGTATCTCATTGACTCCTGAGTCATTTGTCCTTTTTCTACATTTTTAAAAAATATATTTTATCGATTGTGCTATGACAGTTGTCCCATTTTCCTTTTCATTCCCCTCCGCACTGCACACCCCTCCCCCTATTTCCACCCTTTAGTTCATGTTCATGTGTCACAAGTTTTTTAGCTTCTACATTTCCCATACTGTTCTTGCCCACCCCCTGTGTATTTTCTGCCTACCATTTATGCTACTTATTCTCTGTACCTTCTCCCCCTTCTTCTCCTCCCACTCCCCTGTTGCTAACCTTCCATATGATCTCCATTTCTATGGTTCTGCTCCTGATCTAGCTGTCCTCTTAGTTTGCTTTTGTTTTAGGTGTGGTTGTTAATAACTGTGAGTTTGCTGTCCTTTCACTGTTCATATTTTTTATCTTCTTTTTCTTAGATAAGTGCCTCTAACATTTCATATAATAAGGGCTTGGTGATGATGAACTCCTTGAACTTGACTTTATCTGAGAAGCACTTTATCTGTCCTTCCATTCTAAATGAAAGCTTTACTGGATAGAGCAATCTTGGATGTAGACCTTGCCTTTCATGACTTGGAATAGTTCTTTCCAGTCCCTTCTTGCCTGCAAGGTCTCTTCTGAGAAATCAGCAGACAGTCTGATGGAAACTCCTTTGTAGGTGACTGTCCCCTTATCTCTTGCTGCTTCTAGAATTCTCTCCTTCATTTTAATCTTGGGTAATGTAATGATGATGTGCCTTGGTGTGTTCCTTCTTGGGTCCAAGTTCTTTGGGACTCTCTGAGCTTCCTGGACTTCCTGGAAGTCTATTTCCTTTGCTGGATCGGGGAAGTTCTCCTTTATTTTTATTCAAATAAGTTTTCCACTTGTTGCTCTTTCTGTTCCCCTTCTGGTGCCCTTCTAATTTGGATCTTGGAACGTTTAAAGATGTCCTGGAAGTTCCTAAGCCTCTCTTCATTTTTTTGAATGTTTATTTCTTCACTCTTTTCTGTTTGGTTGTTTCTTTATTCCTTCTGGTCTACTCCATTGATTTTAGTCCCAGTTTTGTTTTCCTCACTATTGGTTCCCTGTGCATTTTGCTTCATTTCACTTAGTGTAGTTTTCATATAATTTGCTGCCAAAATCAACCAGGTCCATGAATATCCTTATCACCAGTGTTTTGAACTGTACATCTGATGTTGGCTATCTCTTTGTCACTTAGAAGTATTGGCTCTGGCTTTGAGTTGTTCTTCTGCTTCAACCATAATGTTTTGGTCTGTTTGCACCTGTTAGGTATGAGAGGTAAAAGCTTAGGTGTTCAGTGGGCTGGGTCAACCCAGTCACTGGGCTATGACTGGGGGCAGGGTCAGAGAGGGGAAATGGTGTTTGCTGGACTCTCTTGGATTTGGGTTCCTTCTGCATCTTCCCACAAGCAAATTGGGCCCTTCTGGTGCTGGTTTCCAGTGTGTGGGCTTGTGTACATTCTAGGACCCTGTGGGTCTCTCAAATGAACTCTTCTGTGAGTCTGGGAGCCTCTCCCGGCACCTCAACCCTTGAAAGTTTTTCCAATCAATCCTTTTAGGCTTTATTTCCCTGAGCTGGGGCCCTGCATTGTGAGGGCTGTCTCACTGTCCATTTTTTCACTTGGTTTATCTGTGCTTGGATGTGTGACTGCGGTTAGCCAGCCGCCTTCAATCCTCACTGGGTCTGCCTGTTGCCACCCCACCCCTGGGATCTGCCAACCGCTGCCTACACACCTGGGTCAGTCCTGCAGCCAGTGCCTCTTGCTTCCCGACCCCTGCTTGTCAGCAGCCACTCTGTCCCTCTTACTGGTCTGGATGAATGGTTTGTTGTTGTTGGACTTCAACAGTTCCATTTGGACTACAGTTCCATTTTTCTGTCTTTTTTGATTAAGTTTCTAAATCTTTCTTGTCCTTAAATTTGGTTGTGTGAGGAGATACAGCATTTCTACCTATTCCTCCATCTTGGCTGTTAATTTTTGAGTTAATGTCTTTTTATGTCATATTGTTCCCAGTTTATTGCCTCTATTAGTCCCTCTTCCACACGTTTTGTTTCTTTGCACTTGCTGTAAGCTCAAAAACAATATCAGTATAATGATTATAATTGTTAATAAAATCAAAGTAAATTTGCTCTGAATGATTAGGAACTGTCAGAGAAAATCTAAGAGTTTTTATGACATCACTTTTGGCTACACAGGTATTTTTGCTTGCTTTTGGTTTGTGTTCTAAGTAGTTGAGTCATAGAATAGTTGACCTCTAGTTAAGTAAAGTGTTTTTGTAATTCTATTTAAAAATTAGTGTGGAAAATTAAGGTGTGCACCCCTATGGAGAACATTGTGGTCAAGTAATTAATTCCTGAAGCTGTACAGTCATAAAGATTCATATACTGTGCTCAGAAATAGTATTAACCAATCAAATTGCTCCCAGAGGTGTCCTCACTTCCTAGGCCAACTCTTAAAACACTTCACATAGCCATTTCAGGCTTTGAAATACTTGCTTGGTAAATGGACAGAGAAATAGGAAATCAGACTGAAAATCGATACTATAAACCTGTTTTTGTACAAAAATGTGATGAACAACTTTTAGTGAGGGTGAATGTACTACATCAGACTTTAGGATATCACAATACAGCTTAATTCATCTGGAAAACTAAGTCTTTCTTCCTTCCCCCTAATTTAAGGCTAACAAAAATAATACAGAGCTTGTGATTATTTCTGAGTTTCAGAAGTCAGTCTTCTTTCCCTTTTATCAAAGATTTTAAACCAATCTCTCTACATGTCATGGGGAAGGTCAGTTTTACAAAGTAGATTTAACTTGCCTAGTGAGAGCCCAAAAGTTATGATTGCCAAAAGAATGTCTCCAAAAAAAATGAGTGAAACTAAAACTAAAAACTGTGCTCTAATTTACATAAAAGAGAGCTCAATAAGTACAAGGATACATATGTATTATCTTCATGTTTGTTTAAGAAATAGATGTTAAAAATTAACCCTGAAAAGTTCCCATACACCAGTGTCCTGAAAGTTATTTCTGACATTTTCACATTATTCACTGTGTACAAGGGGAGACAGTTGGTGTGGATTTTTGCTACAGTTCACTTTTCAGTTGCACATATAGAAGTTGTAGGCCAGAAGAAAAGGCATGTGTCTTTTCTTTTTGTTTAGTTTTTCAATTTTTTTCTGTAGTGGTTTCAGGTGCACAGCTTAGTGATGAGACAATCATATACCACATTTTTCATACTTTAAGACACTCCTCCCCGCCATTTGGGAGGAATAATGGTTGCTAATGCTGCTGTTGAGTTCTGTTTACATTTACATTGGTGAAATATTATGTTATTTATAGTATTAAATATTTTATCACATTTTTGCTTCAAAATGTTTTTTTCTTATTTTTCTCCTCTAAAACATACCCATGTCTTATGGTCCAAAAAATATGGTATTTTATATAATGTTCCCCTCCATATTTCTAGTACTCCAACTGGCATCATATATAGTTATTACAATATTATTTTAACTATACTCCCTGTGCTTTACTTCCAACCTTATAACAAGTCAATAACTATCAATTTGTGCTTCTTAATCCCTTTAGCATTTTCAATCCAGTCTTCCAATCTCATTTCCCTCTGGCAACCATCCTTTCTCTGTCTGTGTCTGAGTCTTTTTCAATTTTGTTCATTTGTTTTGTTCTTTAAATTCTATATGTAAGTGAAATAACATGGTATTTGTGTTTTTCTGACTAACTTATTTCACTGAACATACTGTGCTCTATGTCCATCCATGCTTTCACACATGGTAAGATTTCATTATTTTTTATGACCAATTAGTATATATGTACAATTACTTTTTTATCCCCTAGTTATTGATGAACACTTTGGTTGCTTCCATATCTTGGCTATTAAAATTAACACTAATGAATGATACTAATATTCTTTTGAATTAGTGTTTTAGGTTTGTTCAGATAAATCCCCAGAAGTGGAATTGCTGGGTCATAAAGCAGTTCCATTTTTAATTTTTTGGATACTGCCTATACTGATTTCCATACTGGTTGCATAAATTTGCATTTTCACCAACAGTGCATGAGGGTTCCCTTTTCTCCATTCTTCATTAACAGTTGTTATTTATGGATTTATTGATGACAGCCATTCTGAGAGGCAAGAGATGATATCTCATTGTAGTTTGAATGTGCATTCCTCTGATGATTAGTGACATTGAGCAGTTTTTCATATGTCTATTGTCCTCTTTGGAGAAGTGTCTATTTAGATCCTCTGCCCATTTTTAATTGTACTGGTTGTCTTTTTTTTTTTTTTTTGCAGGGGGACAGTCTTGAGTAGTATGAGTTCTTTATAAGTTATGGATATTTACCCCTTACCTGATGTATCATTGGTAAATATGATCTCTTATTTAGTAGGTTATCTTTTTGTTTTGTTGATAGTTTCCTTTGCTGTGCAATTTTTTTTACTTTGATGTAGTCTCATTTTTTTTCTTTTGTTTTTTATTGAAAAGGCACTGTGTCTTGCCTGAATGCAATTACATTTTCTAACAGAGTTATTTCTTTGCTGGTTGTATTTGTATGCAGATTATTATAAAGCCTTGAAAATATTTCTGGATTTTGATTTTATGTTGGCTTTTCTACAAGTTACATATTTCAATCTACCCTAAATAGTGCAATTATGAAATATAATGACCACAGAATTTTGGAAAAAATATTTGTCCTAAACATCAAGATGTAATGTAAATTGAGTTTTCATGGCGTTATTGCTCTTCCATTAGTAACACTTAGGAAAAAAGGGGGAAATGTTTTGAAATGATTTTAAATGTTTTTAATTATGAAACAACAATAACAAAACTCTGAATAGGCCAAATGCTTGTTATTAAAAATGTATATTATACAGCAGTATTTTACACTTATTTTTGGTAACTGCTTGCCATACTATGCATTTTCAACTGTTGTATTACTAGGGTTTGTTTCTGCATAGAAAAGATACCACAACAAAAACAAACAAACAAAAACAAGTAAACTTATACTTGAGAGCCATAATAGTTGCCTATCTCTGAAGCTTTTGAAAGATGAGCCTGCTTACCATCTATAATTATTAATGTAGATTGTACTAAAAAGAGGTGGTCTTAAGGGCCAATATATACTAATGAGCTATGCTCATAATGAGTGGGATGTCCTTGGTCCAATTACCTACCTTGATTTACAAATAAATGTATTTTATCTCTGGACTCAGCAACTGACTTATAGTTGAGGTCTTGGCAGGACAGGGAGTCCCAGTTTATCTTCTGGAAAAGCAAACATCCACAAGAATTCTTGGTTAAATGCTAACAGGTATATGAGCTATTTGTAAGCTAATAGTTACTTACGCACTAACTGTGTCAGACGCTGGATCCAGTGCCTAACATACACTGTTCTAAAAATATTCTTTTGTTTGATAAGACAGACACTGTTTTCTTTGCTTTACAGATTAGAAAACCAAAGTTTAGATTGACTAAGGACATGTTTAAGGTCACACAGCTGGTGAGCAGCAGGACCAGGGTTCCAAATGAAGTGAGTCTGATTCTATACTCTTCTGCCCTACTTCTCCAGGGAGAGAATCTGGTCTCATTTTAGATGAATGCACTTCATACCTTTCATAGGGCAAGCCCAAGATGTTAAACTGTCTCTGGCTTAAGTGTAAAGTGAGTGGATTATTCCTGCACTTTATCTCCTCTCTTGGAAATGTAAATAAGTCAATACAGGTGCAGTCTTCCAAATTCCTTTAAAGCAGCAGCAACATAAAATCAAGTCCCTACTATTAGAGGGAGGCAGTGACAACATATTTTGAAAATAGATGAGGCTTTCAGAAATGGTTCAATTTCTGGATTTATTACAGCATTTTTTTCTGTTTCCAAAGTTTCTAAACAACCTGTTCAGTTGGGATATATTGTCCTTCAATGCCAGCTAATCTTGTTACCACTCACCTCAACCCTGACCATCACGGACATTTGCTACTCTCCTGCAGGGCTGTATTGTGGTTTGCAGGGAAGTGCCCAGTGGTTGCTTTCATCCTGCCACTGTGAAAGTCAGCTATAGAATCGAAGGTCTGAGGGTTAAAGAATACCAGCTATAAATCAGCTATTTTGTTTTCTATACCCAGAATCTGTTCTGGATTCACACGGGTTTTAAATCAGTTTTTCCTTTCCATTCTGCCTCAGTTTCTCAACTACCAAAATGAATGGAAAAAGCCACATGTTCTGAAGGGAGAACCCAGTCTTATTTGGATTGATAAGCTTTTGAGGTGTTTTTAGGGTCCATGCCAAAGTTTATTACATTAGAACACTTTTTTCATCTTTATGGTGATTTTTGTTCAACTGGCATATTGTTCTTACACGTCATGAGAAAAAAAATCTACTTTTTGGATTTGAATTTTCATATTATTTTGGAAACCAGTTATTAATTTTTAACTATTATTTTAAAACTATTTCTAGAACCTAAATGCAACAAGTTTCATGTCAGTGTTATTTACTATGTATTATTTTAAGTTTATGTCAAACTTATTGAAAGGGATGAAAGGAGATTGGTGAAGCAGAGAGCTATCAAACCTGCTTATACATTAAAGGTGTCAACTAAGGTTGGCCAGTACCTAGCACTGGGGCTCTTTTCCTTCCCATGCATGTGGCACACATTGCTAATCAATCCTGGGCTCTTTCCCACAAAGCACTGAGGCCACTTGTATTTAAAGAACTTTTTTTATGGCATAGGGCTCAAACAATCATTTGGAGTTGGTGTGCAAGAGAAAACCAATTTGCCCTCCATGTAACAGTAGCCCATGTGGTAAATACCAAGGCAGTAAACATAGATTTTTATTATCAGGGAGCACTTTGAAAACTTAACAAAAAATACTTTGTAGTGAACCATGGTGAAGGCCTTAAAATTTGTATAAGCCATATAGTGATTACAATGGAGATCTCTTTTTAGGCAAAATATTTTGGGAACAAATGAAATTTTGAGTTAAAAATCTGACTTTCAGAGGCAAGGATGAGAGATAATTTGCTTCTTTTATGTAGACAGTTGTTCATCACACTCAATCTGAAAAGATTGCTCATATTCATGTCCAACAAACAGCGATGGAATTCTTATTCTTGTGCCTGAACCCAAAATTAATCTCTAAGGATAGTTCCTAATTATTTTTTCTCCTGAGCTTGAACACAAAGGTACATTATGGAGGTATGCATCAAATGAGGTACTCCCTTTACCATGAATATCAGGATAAATGCCTTGCAGTAAGTAGTAAAGTAACACATTTCTGTTAATGAAGTGCTAAAGCAAAGACATTGGATCCAAATTAAATAGTTGTATTCCCATTTATATTTTCTTCATGGGATATTTTTATCAGTTAACTTTATTTTTGCCACCTTTTCATCCAAATGTAAGCAGTATAAATTTCAATGATGCTTCATATTAATTTGGAGGGGAAATGACCAAACTGTTTGAAGAACTTAAATCAACTAGAGGGCACCCTCTTCCTGGAGTCCTGGTTCTGCTGTGAGTTTGGGTGAAGCTGTGTCTGTGGCTGGGCGAATAGAAGGTAGGACTACCCCAGAGAGTCTTTAATCATTTCCTTGGAGGCCTTTGTCCTTCTTAAGACTCTTTTGGTTACGAGAAATAGTCATGTACTCACACTGCCTCACATGAAGGGGGATTTGTTGAACATTTGTGCATGGGAAAAGCTGAATGACCACGGGGAAGCTTAGAAGGATAGAAGCTAAGCTGTAGCATCCTTTCTCTGTCTCTTTGAATGATAATGCTTCGGCCTCTCACTCTCCTCTCACCTTCCCACATGGATTCCTCTGAGCATTCACAGTCACTCCCCTCATAAATCAGCATACACTTGACCCATAATGGCCATCTACCCTACAATTTCTTGGTAGCTGGAGTTGCATCAGCTAACTAAGCTCAGTGACTTAGATTTCCAGTTCTTAATTCCACTAAGAGAGCTTGGGCATGGCTTATCTTCCCAAACCAACCATTGAACGTAAAGCGACATAGACTGAAATTCAGGGGTTAGCTGATCTGGAATCCCTATTGGTTTAATCAGTTATGGCCAGAGATTGCAGTATCACACTGTACATATCACAGCTGCCTTCTACAGCCTTTGTAGTATACCTGTGCTTCCAGCATCCTCTGAGGTATGAGAATGTAATGACAAAGCCTGGAATTAGAATCATAAGAACCAACTAGACTTACCTGGGGAATAGTATAACAGTGTAGTAGCCATTTCCAAAGCTGACTATGGAGAACTGACAATAGGTTAAAAGTTGTGTTTAGAAATTTAGCTCTGGCATTTATTCCACATGAAATTTGCATCCATCTTCACTTCTTTTTTCTGGATGATATAAAATTATTTCAGAAGCACTCATTTTTTCTGTAATTATTGCCATTGGCTTATTTTATAATTTAGTGATTTAGCAATACTCTCTATAACCCAAAGGTGAGGCAAGGCTGAAAAAAAGAAAGAAAAAGGAAGGAAGGAAGGAAGGAAGGAAGGAAGGAAGGAAGGAAGGAAGGAAGGAAGGAAGGAAGGAAGGAAGGAGGGAAGGAAGGAAGGAAATCAGGACTCTACACTTTACAGTCTGGAAGTGATTAGAAAATCATCAGAATGGATCACAGGTTTAGAGGCTAAGAAAACTGGGTTAATTTGTAGACCTTCTTGGTACAAGGCTTGTGTTTTTCTCATTCTGACCTTTCTACATGATGAAATATGATGTTAGTATTAGCTTGGGATCAGACCTGAGAACCTTGAAGTAGTAGGTAAAGTGAGTCCTACTACTATGTCTTGGATAAGAGGTGATTTTCTACAAAGTTACTATTTTCTGGATGTAGGTTTTTTTTTTAATCAATCTATGATTAGAGGCCATTTATTCAGCCCTTTCAACTTCCTCGCAGACATCTAAGAAATGTTAGCATGGACCTTGACCAACACTTCTGACCCAAAATTTGTGAAGAGGAGGTTGGTAGCATGAGCAGTGACCTTGGAGAAAAAGATAAGGCACCCTGGCTTAGGGGATCTGAAATTCTGCTGGGTTCTTCTTGCTCATTTTGTCTCTGTTGACACCCATGCCCTTGAAAAACTCACATAATTTCTTTTCAGGTCTCAGTTTCTTCATCTGAAAAATTAAAATCATTTTCCCTCTATGATCTCTGAGAACTGTTATGAGGTTTACTTATTAATGATGCTAAGAATGCTTGGAACTTATAAATATTTCCTAGGGAAAGCTGGTATCTTTCTTCTTGCTATAAGATTGGAGGAAGTATGTAGCATCTCTTCTGAAGTTCATCTGTAATTTCGTCAGCTTGTATACAGACTGCATTGCATTAAATGCTGAACTCTGATCCTATTGTTTAAACATATTAAATACAAAATATGGGTAGTATAAATTGTGTGAAACACTTTGGTCTCCTACTTGGTAGCCTAAAAAGGTTTTGATGCAGGGTCACTAAAAACATTATACAGACAATGCTAAGAGTAAGTGGAAGTCTTTTAGAGGGTAGAAAATAGTTTTATAGCAAAAGTAGTAGAAATCCATCACTTGGGGATTTATAAGTGGGCCAAGGAGAACTGAGGAGAATCAGTGTGCACTGCTCATGGGTGGGCAAGGACTAGAAGTATTTGTTTATTTTATTTGCACATTAACTTTTATAATGTTGTTGCTCTGAAGAGTGCAGAAGAGCTTTACGGATAACAGACTCCAAGTTTTAAACTCTTCATTTTTCCAACAGCTTTGTAGGGGTTTGATGCCATAATTAATACAAAAGAACATTCACCTATTTTTTCCCTTTAGAAAAGCAAACTTTAAGATGAGCTAGTTTTATATTAGTATTTGGGGTTAGAGGACACCAGAACTTGCCTTTTTCCCCCCTGAGCTTTTGGTTCTGGGTTTTATTAAATAAAAATACAACATATTTCACATGATATAAGTAAGGAACATACTGCCATAGGGGAACAATGCAGAAGCCAGTGAGGATGATTCTCATCTTTCATCGGTGAATTGCAACTCTTAAGGTTTTCTTTATCTGCAGATTTTTTTAAATCTTCACTTGAGGATATGTTTATTGATGTTTTGAGTGAGAGGGAGGGAGAGAGAGCAAGTGGGGGAGAGAGAGAAAGAAAGGCAGAAAGAGAGAGAGAGAGAAATATCTATGTGAGAAGGAAACATCGACCAGTTCCTTCCCTTATAGCTCCAACAAGGGAGTGTACTTATCCACAGTAAAGAACTCTGTGATGAGTAAGTAGTAGAAACTGTTGACAAGTTTGAAAATGATCAGGTTTTGTTGCAGTTTTCAAAAACTGTGAGATGACATAGAGAAACCTCAATAGTTACACATATTGGCTGATCAGTCTGTCCTCTGAGAAGAAGGGAGAGATTTATGGAATCCACACGGGATAGGGCCACATAACCCAGTTTGAGCTCAGAAGGCACTAATCCTTAATGCCAAGTAAATTTTGGAAATGATTCTCCTTTGCTGACAGTACTCTCATTACTGATTGTGTAGAGTAATTTATCAGGCATTTCTTAAAATAAACCATTCATTTATACTAATAGGACTTGGCAGCAAGGAAAAATTGGCAGGACTTGGAGTTCCTGGTGTTTCTTTTTTTCTTCTTATTCTTGTTTTAAAAATATAGTCTTAAAAAAATTTAAAACACCAACATTGAAAAATTTTAAACATTTAGAGGAAATAGTTCTTAGGGCTTATCTTGAAGTTCACTAAAGCATAAAGAATTGCATTATAACTCTTCAAAATGAAGGAAAAAATATTTCCAATGATGAAGTTCAGCAAAAGGAGAAAGTCCAATGTCACAGATTTTATCTTTATGCATTATTCAGACATTGGTTTCCTCATGTTGATAACTTTTTAACTTATTTTTGATATCATATGGGCTTTTGAAGAGAACTCATTTCACTTTTTCTTCTCCATGTACAGTGGAGAAGCCTCCTTCTCCTTTAAGTCTGTATCAGCTAGCTATTTCTTCTTAGTTATGTTATATAATGCATCAGTGTCATGTATATATATCCAAAATAGTTATCCTCAAGGCTTCCTGATCATCTGTATAGTATTAGACTTGGGCCTCTTATAGTACTTTTCCATCTTACATTCCCTTGAAATTAAAAGGATATCACCAGGATTGATAACTTTTTTTCCTATATAAAATAATAGCCATGAGGGGGGAGACAGGGTGGGGGGGTGGGATGGGAGAAATAGATATAAAAATGTACTTGAAAAGTAACTAAATAAAATTTATTATTAAAAAAATAATAGCCATGTAAATCATAATAAAATATAAGTAACAGTGAAATCTTCAGTTTCAGAAAAAATTCTTCAGCCCTCCTTTAGCTCTGGGGATAAGCAAAGCCTAAAGAGTTAAACTCTGCCAGAGCTAAGCTAGTATAGGAGGTATATGCATACACATGACTGAAGGTGTCAGCCATGGATGGTGGATCCCTGATAGTCATGGACCAGCTGCCTACCTGGGACACCATCTGACATCACCAGTGGTGGATCCAGAAAGAAAAAACAGTGGTAAATAATAGATGCTATTGGGATGAATTACACTACAGTTTTCATGATTTGTGATATTTTCTTTCCTGTATAGCTTTTTAACACTTGTTTCTTGCCCTGGCTGGTATAACTCAGTGGACTGAGTGCAGGCCTGTGAATCAGAGGGTCATGGTTTGATTCCCAGTCAAGGCATATGCCTGGGTTGTAGGCCAGTTCCCAGCAGGGGTCACATGAGAGGCAACCATACATTGATATTTCTCTCCCTCTCTCTTTCCCTTACCCTCTAAAGATAAATAAATTTAAAAAATCTTAACATTTGTTTCTTGTACTTCAAGGTTGTGCATATTAAGTCACTAGATTTTTATATTATACTTTATTTCAAATCTCATATTTTGCTTGTTTTAAATTTTGTTTTCCCTCTTGCTATGACTTGTTTCCATTTTTTCACTCTTACTGTTTCTTCCACTCCAGTCTCTCAAAACCATTCTTCTTGTCATTAGTCAGCTCACATTCTTTTTCCCGTTCTTAAATAACCTTGTTCTCTCTCCACCTATATCAATCTTTGCATTTGGTAGTGGATAGAGTGGTTGCTGTTGCATTCCTTCAATTTCGTCTCTAGATCTTCATTATTTTGGTATTTAAAGTCTCAAATTTTACCATTCTCTTCTACTCCATTCTGTTTTCTGACTTCCCATTCTTTTTTTTCTCAAATTTTAATTTTTCCCTGTATTAGCTTGGTTTTTGTTCCTCACTCTTAGTATTCCTTCTCCCTCTATCATCTCAAATATACTTCCCTTTCCTTTAGATATCCCTTAAGTATTTTTTCTTTTTTTTACTCTTATTGTCATCTTACCTATATTAATCTCATTTGTTGTTGATGGTGCTGTGGTGTATCTTTTTTAAAAAATTGATCCCAAGCCCTGGCTGGTGTAGCTCAGTGGATTGAGCGCAGGTCTGCGAACCAGAGGATCGCACTTCAATTCCCAGTCAGGGCACATGCCTGGGTTGCAAGCCAGTTTCCTGCAGGCCAGTTCCCAGCAGGGGATGCACTAGAGGCAACCATACATTGATGTTTCTCTCCCTCTCTCCTTCCCCTCTAAAGATAAATAAATAAATAAATATTTAAAAAATTGATCCCAATTTTTAAATTTATTTACTAATTATTTTCCTTTTTCTTTCTCTTTCAGTATATTTAAAAAAATTTTCTGTTTAAACCCAATACTGTATGCTTCCCTTCTCTTGCTCCATTCTGCCTTCTTCATTCTGTTTTTTATTTACAATGCAAATTTCACTTCCTTTCTCTCTTTGCCTTTCCATAATTTCCTGCCGTTATTATTGTTCCTCCTTTTACACCCTCAAAATCATTTTCCTTCAGTTACTCACCTCATATTCATTTTTCCTTTCTTATAATAGTCTTAATCTCTTTACAAAGTTATTAATACTGGTTCAATTACTGTGGATAGTGTAATTGTGGGTGGGTGATATTTTTGTGGGTGTTGGTTTGTTTCCTGGGCTGTGTGGTTTTGTTCTGGCAGCACCTGCACACCAGCATACAAGAAGTAGTGGCAGAATCACTTTCAGTCAGGCACTACTGGAGGGAAGGAGCCACCAAAGAGTGACCCCACCACAATAAAAAATCCAATTACAACCAGTGAGACAAAATAAATGGCATAAAGGGAGCCTCAAGGACATCAAGTCTAGGATCTCAAGGAAACTGTACCACTGGATCCCACAGGCCTTCTACAATAGAAGGTCACAACACACAAATAGGGAATCAGAGTAGTTCAATGTAAGAAGCAGAAACAAAGGAGAAGAGTACCTAAAATGGAGATAAAAGAAACAATCCCCAATGAGGAGGAAAGCAGGAATCCTCAGAAAGAATAGTAAATAAAATAGAGGCAAGTAAACTATCAGGCATTGAGTTAAAAATAATTGTTATAAGGAAGCTCAAAAAGCTCAGTGAGAACTACAAAGAACTACAGGGGAAGCTACAAGGAACTTACTGCAAACCACAGCAGCATGAAAACAGATAGAAACTACCAACGAAAGCCAGGAGGAAAGGAAAAATACAATTCCTGAATTGAAAGATACAATAGGAGGAACTAAAAGCAGGATAGATGAAGCAGAGGATTTAATTGGCAAGCTGGGTGAAAAGGCAGAAAAAATTCCCAGCAGAGCAACAAAACAAAACAGAATCAGAAAAAATGAAGAGTGTTTAAGGAAGCTGCAGGACAACATGAAACATAATAATAACTGTATCATAGGGATACCAGAAGGAGAAGAAGAGGAGCAAGGCTTGGAAAACGTGTTTGAAAAAGTAATGATATAAAATTTCCCTAACTTGGTGAGAGAAAAGGTCATACAAGTCCAGAAAGCACAGAGGGTCCCAATCAAGATGAATCCTTACAGGCTCACTCCAAGACACATCATAATAAAAATGGCAAAGTTTAAAGACAGAGAATATTAAAGGTAGCAAGCAGAAACAGCTAGTAACATACAAGGTACCCCAATAAGGCATCAGATGATTACTCAATAGAAACACAAGACAGAAGAGAATGGCAAGAAATATTCCAAGTAATGAAAAACAAAGGGCTGCAAACAAGACTACTTTACCCAGTAAATGCCCCATTAAAAATGAAAGGCAAAATAAGAAGCTTCCTAGAAAAGAAAAAGGCTAAAAGAACAAATCATCACCAAACCAGCATTGCAAGAGATAATAAAGGGAATGCTTTAACAGATGGAAAAAAGAGAGACAGGCCCTGGAGTGCCCACCTGCAAACCAAAGGGTCACTGAATCGACTCCCAGACAGTACACAGGCCTGCATTGTGGGTCAGGTTCCCAGTAGGGGGTATGTGAGAGGCAATCACACATTGATGTTTCTGTACCTCTTTTTCTCCCTCCCTTCCATGCTCTCTAAAAATAAATAAAATGTTTAAAGAATGAGAGAGGAACATAAGAACAAAGGGAAAAGATGGCAATGAATAAGTATTTATCAGTAATAACCTTAAATGTAAATGGATTAAATGCTCCATTTCACTGGAGAATTTAATTTTGCAGACCAATATTGCTGATGAACATACATGTTAAAATCTTCAACAAAATATTGGCAAACTGCATCCAGCAATACATTAAAAAGATCATAAACCATGATCAAATGGGATTCATCCCAGGGATGGAAGGATGGTATAATATACACAAATCAATAAATGTAATACATCACATAAACAAAAGGAAAGACAAAAATCGCATGATCATGTTAATAGATGCTGGAGAAACATTTGATAAAGTACAGTACACATTTATGGTAAAAATGTTCAGCAAAATTGGAACAGAGGGAGCATACCTTGACATAATAAGGCCATATACTAGAAACTTACAGCCAACATTATAATCAATGGGCAAAAACCAAATGCTTTCTTTCTAAGGCCAGGAATAAAACAAGAAATAAAATCAGGAATAAAACAAAGCAACGTGGCTTTTACCACTTTTATTCAACCTAGTATTGGAAGCTCTAGCCATAGGGATCAGACAAGAAAAAGAAATAAAAGGCATCCAAATTGGAAAGGAGGAAGTTAAACTGTCATTATTGGTAGAGGACATAAAAAATGCTTAGGCTCCGCCATAAAAGTATTTGACCCAAAAAGTGAATTGACAAAACAGTGGGATACAAAGTCAATATTCAGAAATCAAAGGCATTTTGGTACACCAACAATGAAATATCAGAAACAGAAATTGGGGGAAAATCCCATTTGCTATAGCAACGAGATAAATAAAGTACCTAGATAAACTGACCAAGGAGGTGACAGACCTGTACTTAAAAAACTACAGAAAAATGAAGAAAAAATTAAGGACTATACAAACAAATGGAAGCATATACCAGGTTCATGGATTGGGAGAATCTACATCATTAAAGTATCCATATTACCCAAAGCAAACTATAGATTCAACAAACTTCTTATTAAAATACTCATGACATATTTCACAGATTTAGAACAAATATTTCAAAAAAATTTTAAGATTTTATTTATTTTTAGGCAGGGGGGAAGGGAGAGAAGGAAACATCAATGTGTGGTGGCCTCTCACAAGCCCCCTACTGGGGACCTGACCCACAGTCCAGACATGTACCCTAGTCTTGGGATCAAACATGCAACCCTTTGGTTTGCAGGCCAGCATTCAATCCACTGAGCCACACCAGCCACAGCTCAAAAATTTTTCTGTAACTAAAACTGGCCCTGAATAGCCACAGTAATATTGAGAATGACAACAAAGTAAGAGGGATCACAATATCTGATATCAAACTATACTGCAAGGACACTGTAATCAAAACAGTCTAGTACTGACATAAGAACAGACACACAGATCAATGGAACAGAATAGAGAGCCCCCCTCAAAAAAAAAACCCATGTCTTTATGGTCAGTTAATATTTGACAAATGGGGAAGAAGCATAAGATGGAGTAAAAATAGCCTCTTCAACAAATGCTGCTAATTAGATCTTAAATGATACATGCAAAAATATGAAACTAGACCACCAAATTAAAATCAAGAATAAATTCATACACCAGAATAAACTCAAAATGGATAAAATATTTAAACAAAAGCTGAGACACCATAAAAGTCCTAGAGGAAAACATAGGCAGTAAAATTTCAACTATCCCACAGGGCAATATTTTTGCCAATATACTGTCTACAGCAAGGGAAATAAAGGAAATGAAAATAAATGAGACTACATAAAATTAAAAACTTTGGCATGACTAAATAAAACATCATCAAAATGAAAAGGCAACCAACCATATGGGAAAACATATTTGCCAACTATACCTTGGACAAGAGTTTGAGCTTCAAAATATATAAAGAACTTTATGACTCAACACCAGTAAGACAAAAAATACAATTGAAAAATGGGCAAAGGACCTGAACAGACACTTGTCCAAAGAGGACACAGAGGGTCCATATATGTATGAAAGGATGCTCAACATTAATAATCATCAGAGAGATGCAAAATAAAACCACAATGAGATACTACCTCATACAGGTCAGAATGCCCATCATTAACAAGTCAGCAAAGTGTTGCTGAGGACATAGATAAAAGGAAACTTGTACACTGTTGGTGGGAATGCAGACTGGAGAAGCCACTGTGGAAATAGTTTGGGATTTCCTCAAAAAACTAAAAATGGAACTGCCTTTTGACCCAGCAATTCCACTACTGGAATTATACCCTAAGAATCCTGAAACTCCAATTCAAAAGAATCTATGCATTCCAATGTTCATAGCTGCACAACATAAAACAGCCTAGAGCTAGAAGCAACCTAAGTGCCCATCAATAAATGAGTGGATCAAACAACTATGGTACATTTACACAATGGAATACTATGCAGCAGAAAAAAGAAGGAGCTCTTACCCTTTGCAACAGTGTGGATGGAACTGGAAAACATTATGCTGAGTGAAATAAACCAGGTGGTGAAAGACAACTGCCATATATCTTACTTATAAGTGAAGCCTAATCAACAAAACAAACAAGCAAGCAAAATAGAATCAGAGGCACAGAAACAAGAAACAAACTGAGAGTGACCAGAGGGTAGGTGGAAGGGGTATAAGTGAGAAAAGAAGTGGAAGGGCCTAGTTAAAGAACAAGTATATATGACCCACAGACATGGACATAAGGATGGGAATTGATGGTGGGAGTGGGGGGGCAGTGAGAGCAATGGGGGAAAATTGGGACAACTGTAATGGGACAACTCTAATAGAACAGTAATAAAAAAGAAAAAAGATTCTTTTCTTATAGTAGCTTGGAACGTCCAATAGTCTCAGGAGTTTCTCTCTACTCCTGTATTTAACCTAACCACAAGTTGCCTTTTTCTTCCTTGCTATGCCTTTGAGAGGACAAGGATTAAAGGGAACAGGAATGAGTGAAGGTTTAACTTCCCATGTGGCCTCTGCCTACTTTAGTGCTGTGTGATTATGATTTGGATTAAGATACTGAGGTTCAGTTGATTTTGTGCTTAGGAAAGTTTGTCTTAAGCATGGATTTCTTCCTGTCAGACTTCCAGACAGATACTGGGATGAGGCTTGTATTTTTGTTAAAAGCTCTGGGTGGGAACACTCTTCTGAAATTTGCCAAGTGGAGGCCAGCTGGTGCTAGGAAGAGGACAAAAGGATGCCTTGCTTCTGGGGTTATTTTACTCCATGAGATCTGGAGGGTAGATACCTCCTTTTCAAGGAAGTGCATATAGATTGAGATAGGCCTTTCAAGTCCCTTAGGCCAACTAGCTTCTACAAGGTCACAAAGGTTTTCTTAATTAGCTTGCATATGTACCTAACAGTATTCTTATTTTATTTTTGTTCTTCTTTAACATCTAGTAGAGAAATGTTTCTGAAAGTTCAGCCAATTTTAGCTAAAACTAATGAACAAAACCTATTGGTTAATATGTTTAGGCACCAAGGAGAGAGGTAATGAGTTCCCTAGGTGGGGAGTAAGAATCAGAGGGTGGAACCTGAATTGGTTCACTGTGATTTACTCATTCAAGGGGTTTTAGGTATTGATAAAATCAGTTCATGACCTTTAAATTTATATAAAACCACAAATAGATAAAAAATGTACTTGAAAAGTAACTAAATAAAATATAATATTAAAAAAAATAAAGTTAGACTGTGGAAAAAAAAACCACTTTGTAGCAAAAAGCCCATTAGATTCTGAACTTGCAAAGGGCAAAAATAGAATTTTTGAGCCTCAGCACTGAGCATAGGTGTGTGACTCAATTAATGCTTGTTGAATGAATATATATTAAATTAGTGTGTGAGAAAGCCTTTTTACAATGTCTAGATATTTCTCTTTTTAGCTGTAGTACCTTTTTCTTAGTTTAAAAGTGTGATATGTCAAGTTGGTGTTCACACAATGGTTTGATTTTGGTTTCAGTGCAAATAAAAGCAGGTAGAGAAATTGGGTGGGCAAGCTAATCTCAGCACTTTTTGAAAGATTATTTCTGCTCCATTCATCAGTACATCTGTTGTTATCTGACACTGGAGCTCCTGTGATGGTGTCTCCCTTGGACAGGGCTAACAGCATTCTTTTCATTCTCATTGTCAGAGTTTCAAGTGGACCACTCAGAACTGCTTAAGTCATCCTCTTCTCATTGCTATTTCTAACACTTTTATATCATTAAAATCCTACTTTACTTCGAGGAACTCTTGTACACTAATCCCTTATTCATACCCTGTGAATTCCTGAACTCTTGGGCCAGAGAATGCCCCTTCTTTGACCTCCATCTAATTCATCTTTTATGTAAGAAGGACTGGGGAAGAAAATAAATGTAAGACGATGAGAATAATGCTAAGATGACTTAAAAATTCCTTGAAAATTCTCTGATCAGCATGATTAGACATTATTAGATTATATGCAAGTATTACTCAGATTGCCATCAAGTGAAATGAATATCTAACTAAGTAAGGATTAGAATTGACTTTTCTACTTATGTATTTTGTTACCTGAGGAAGTGACATAATCATGCTGAGCCTCCCTCTCTTCACCTTAAAATAAATAAACTTCAGTTACAGTCAGAAATAAATAATATCAACATGTGTCTATAGGATCCCACAAATAGAAGGTAATTTATCATGTAATATTATAATAGCAAAATATAAGGGGAACACCCTCATTTGCAATCATGGCCAAGAGTTAAATGGCTTTAATCTATCAATGCCTGCCACAACTATTTATAAGTCCTAGACACCCTGACATAAATTTATCATTTTCTACATAAATTTTAACAACTGAAAACTGCCTTAAAATGAATCAAGATGTACTCAAAATTGGTATTATCTCTTTCTTCTATAAAGAAGCATAAACTATTGAGTGCGGGCCTGTGAAACAGACAATCGCGGTTCGATTCCCAGTCAGGGCACATTCCTGGGTTGCAGGCTGGTTCCCTGCAGGCCAGTTCCCAGCAGGGGACGCACGAAAGGCAACCATACATTGATGTTTCTCTCCCTCTCTCCTTACCTTTCCCTCTAAAGATAAATAAATAAAATATTAAAAAAAGAAGCATAAACTGCTGCTTTGTCCATTAAAGAGCTATTCTCAGATTGAACTGATTTGACTACCTGTTTTTCACTTTTAGTTTTTCACTTTTTCATTTTTTTAGAGGGTAGGAACTATGACTAAATCAGCTCAATGAAATGAATTCTGACCGTTTGAGTCTTCCTTTATCTAGTAACCATTCCTTACAGTAGCTTCAGATGTGTAAATCTCACAAATCCCTGTAAAAGAAGCTAGTCCCAGTTACTAGTTAGGCAGTATAAATTTGATATTGAAATTTCTTTGGGCCCAATTAGTAACCAGGAACTTTACATAGTTCCAAGAAAGCCTCCAAGCCTTGGTCACAATAGCTGAGAACTAGTAGCTCATCGATGTACACTTTTTCTTTCACTTGAAGCACATAGCACCATTTCAAACATAGTATATGAAGAAAAAAGTTAAGGCATAAGAAAGTGCATAAAATATATTCTATATTGGTCTGTTTCAGAGTGAAAATATATAGGGGAGCAGAGAATTTTGCCATTACATTGCAATTTAGAAAAATCATTAATTATACTTCTATCTGTAATTTAACTTAAAAAATCTTAGTTTAATTAATGCCTTACATCTCCCTAAAAGTGTTACTAAATGAAATATTGATTAAGGCTGGTAGTAAACACAAAACATAAAATTCTCGTGTTCCTGTGAAATTTAAACACATTATCTCAGACAAGCATAATGGCAATAGTATACTCAGGCCACAGTTCAAGAAGTAAATGATTACAGTGAATAATGGAAAAATAAATGTGGTTACTATTAATGAATTTGCAATGATTATTTTCTTCAAGATGTGTTAGATTGTTCTTAGTTTTATGTATCCAGCATAATATTTTTGGTTAGCAAGAAAAATTATGGGCTTAGCTATGAGATTGGCCTTATCAGAAGTTATTTGTCTTGCCTTGGCAATTATATTTGGTTTTAGTTATGTTAATGAAAAGTAAATATATTCATAAATGGAATTAGCATAGGGTTCTTTAACAGAAATAATTGAAAATGTTTTTGCTTATTATATTGTTACGTATTATCCAAATAAATAAAAGAGTCATGCCAACAATCCTCTATGAAAATACTCAAGAGGAAAATGTAATTATTCCTATAATGCAAGAAAAATCAAACTTGGATATACATGGCTCAGGTTTAAACAAGTGATATTCAAACTACTAAATAGCTAAACCTGGGCCCTTACCAAAAATTATGGGATAGTAGCCATGGTATCAGATCAGTGCTGCTGAAGGTTTACCCTGACCAGGTGTGAGGCCTTCATGTTTTAGATCATTAGAAGTTTCAGCAGTCCCAGGGAGGACATGAGGCATGAAGGATAGCAGTTATTAAGTAATTAACATATTGATATTTTAGCAACCAGTATGAATATAGATATACTATTCACACAAACTGAATATCAGTCATGGGAAATACCCAAATAGTCTATCAGTAAATGTTTGATTTATTTCCCATTAAACTTTATAAGTGGAATCTGTCCTGACTCTGTGGCCTTCACTGTCAGAATTAATTTATAAGCCCAGAGCAAATATGAAACAAGAGGATGCCAAATAGAATGATGTATAAAAACCCTTTGGAGTTATTTGAGTATTCCATTTCTGGTAATGGGACAACTAACTTGTAACACACTAACTATCCCAGCAAGGAAAATAAGCAAACTGTATAATTTTAAGAAATCCATTTGAAAGAACTGAGGAACTATCAAGAAAGCTTGGACTTCAGGAGCCAAATCTTAAAGAAAAGAGAAAAAAATAAGGTGAGACCTATCCTCCTTTACTTTCCCCAAGTTTGGAATAGTGCCATTTTTTGATGTGCAGCACAGAGATATAATAGAAAGTGGTGTCTTGGATCATGCAGCAGTTTCTCTGGGTTTGGGTTTAGGGTTACTTATGCCAGCCATGACTTAAGGGCGCAACATCTAAGAGAAGAGTAGATATTAGAGATAAACATAAGAAGACTGAAATATGGAGAGAATAAATCCAACCAACTAAGGATCTAGGGACCCAGGGATTTGCATGATAGTGAGTCATGTTTTGTTAGTTTGTGGGTTTTTCCCTTGTATACGACAAATTGAGTGTTGAAAGAAGTGGCAACCAAGAAATTCCAAGGCCCCCCAAAAATTCCCCCAAAGTGCCTGCTTTTTCTTGCTCACAGACCAGACCAGGGAGTGAGGTGGTATAAGCTAGAATGACAGATGACTTTTTGACAATGACCTCCCTACTACAGTCAAACACCACAGAAAAAAAATGCAGCCCCACTTCACCTCTGTCAGCAAAGCAACATAGAAAACCTACACTTTTGCCCTTGCCCAGCTGAAATAAGAGGCACTCCCCCAACACTTACCCACTTTCAGGTAGTGTCAAGAGAAAGCCAAGTGGGCAAAACTCATGAGGACTGCCCACCCCCATGTTGAAAGTGGAGACCTTGGGAAGAATGGACTCACAGTCCCTCTCCCACCCAATGGTAACAAGGCACTCCTTGCCATACATGCTGGAATGGTGTCAAAGGAGACAACGTGGAAAACCCTGACTTTTATCACCTTCCAATATAAAGCCACCCACTCTACTAGCTATGTCAGTGAAAGCCACACAGGTAGGAGTAATCAGGCACTTCTCTTTCTATGAACCAAGTTCCTATCAGTAGAGGTTTAGTGGGAACCTGAAGTTCCACCTTGTCCTGTAGTATTGAGGAACCTTCCATCCCGCAATAGCCATAGGATATCAATGGAAATCAACTGTGGAATCTGAGCTTCCACCACCACCTTACAGTAATAAGGCAATACCCCTTTTCTTTGCTAGCACAGTCAGGAGTCCTTCTAAAACTGATTTAAATAAGATATAGTCTCATAATGCTAAATATATCCAGGATGCAATAAAAATCATTTTTTATACCAAGTTCCTAGAAGGTCTTAACTTGAATGAGAAAAAACAATCAACTGAAGTTGACATCAGAATGCACACAGGTTGGAATTACATAACATCTGTGATAGAAAAAAGTACTTTAGCAACAATTACACACACTCAAAACAAAGGAAAAAGTAGAAAATCTTAGCAATAAAATAGAATGTCTCTGCAAATAAATAGACAATACACAGAAGGACCAAATTGAAATGATAGAACATGTTGAGATTGTAAAGTTTTACTTATCTTTAGCTGGGTCTCTGGGTGGGCTGGAGCATACATTTAAAGTTCAAAATTACCCAAGTCCATCACATCTTTTACTTTACACTTGGCCTTCTTATGTCTCCTCCTCCTCATGAAGGTTCAAAATAGAATGTTACCACCTTCCTTGGTCAGTGGGGAAACACAAGTCTATTGCATTCTCCTGCAGTTTGTAATTAGGCACATAACTTTGATCTCTAAGATCCAGATAATCAGAGAAATTTCTAGAATTCTTGCTAGAAGCTTGTGCTTCTTGAAATTATTGGGAAAAATACCCTTTTTTCAGCTGGATTTGCACAATTGTTAGAATATAAGCACAAGCTTTTGTTTGTAGGAGCCTGCTTGTCATGAGTCAAGAGAAAGAAGACATCATGAGAGTTAGGGCCCTGGATCTACATGAACTTTGTTGACTTAGATTTTGAATTAATTAATTTACTTTTTTTGAGGTTTCTTTTTTTAAAAATTTTATTTAGTTATTTTTCAAGTACAGTTTTTTGTCTATTTCTCCCATCCCAGCCTCCCCCCACCCCGTGCTCCCCACCTCCCTCCCATTTCCACCCCCCTTAGTTCTCGTCCCTGTGTCCTTCCTATTTGTTCCTCCAAATGCCTCCCCCTTTTCCCCCTTAAATTCCCTTCCCTCTCCCCTCTGGTCACTGTCCCCTTGTTCTCTATTTCAGTGTATTTGTTTTTATTCTGCTTGCTTGTTTGTTTTGTTGTTTAGCTTCCTGTTAAAGGTGAGATCATATGGTATTTGTCTTTCAGCACCTGGCCTATTTCACTCAGCATAATGCTTTCCAGTTCCATCCATGTTGTTGCAAAATTAATTAATTTACTTTTTAAAGGTCCCCAGTAAGTAAGAGAATCCTAAAGAGAAAAAGCCTATTTTATAATTGCGTACATTAAATTAAAGAAAGAAGCCCTGGCTGGTGTAGCTCAGTGGATTGAGCACGGGCCTGCGAACCAAACAACCACAGTTTGATTCTCAGTCAGGGCACATGCCTGGGTTGCAGGTCAGTTCCCAGCAGGGATGCACGAGAAGCAACCATACACTGATATTTCTCTCTCTCCCCTTCCCCTTAAGATAAATAAATGAAATCTTAAAAGAATTAAAGAAAGAGGCTGATCTTTATCACATACTTATTTTGTTTTCAAAGCACTTTACTAGACTTTATACTTCACTAACTTATCTAATGCTCACAAAACCCAATGTGGTGTGTGTAATTTCTACATTTAACAGATGAATAAAGAAGTAGACCCATAAAACTTAGGAAAGATGATCAGGTTCCTTTGACTAGTAAATACCAGAGGCAAAATCCAAGGTCTGACATGTTTGATCTGCCTTCAAATTAATATTTTTCTGTCCATATATGAGGAGGATACAATGTGTTACAAATAATACTTTCTCCATCACTGAATTTTCACTGCTGTAGTATAACTTTTAGATACATACTAATGTGAAAAACAAAATACTTAATAGTGAGCCAACGTACAAAGAACATTTTATTGAATATCTTCTCTTGAAGGTCTAATTCAGATTTAAAGAAAATTCCAACAAATAATAGAATAACAGGATGGCTTATAGAAATTATTTGCAGGCAAATAAAATTAATTTCAAAGCAACAGCAAAATAATTCAAGAATGATTTGTTACTACATGCTTACTTATGTGCACATAATCATCTAAATCTGATCCCTTTACCTTAGAAAAATAGAAATTTGAGGTATTACTGATAGCTTTTTTAAAGAAAAACTTTTAAACTTATAGAATAATGAATAAATGTTTGAGTGTGACCTGTTTTGGATATAGTATTGTATTTGGTGCTCGACAATGACTAATATTGATTCTTTCCTTCTGTAAGCAATTAATTAAATTGCTTTTTTTCTGAAGCCCTTTTATTGGCTAGTCAAAGAATATTATGAATGATTGACAGGATTTATAAAATGAGGTGGCTGAGATTTGTTCTTATTTGCTTCCAACTGAAAGCATAATACACTTAATGCTTCCAGGATATGGAGAAGCTAACTGATGTCAAATTAACAGGAAAAGCTATTTTGCTAACATCATTCAGAAGCCAAACGAAAATCTTTTCTTTTACAAAATTCATAAACTTTATTTATCAGACATTAATTATATTTGACAGAAAATGTATTGTTGTTCACATAAAATGTATCTTTTTGAATATGACAATAAAAGTTGTTATGGTAAAGGTAAAACCACTGGATTAATATTAGTGTTAACATATGTTTGCCTTAATCATAAACCATTATTGTAAAATTTGCCATCATAACTTTTTGTTGCTTATATAATGCTCACCAGTACTTTTTGTTTTTATTAAAATATTTTTATTTATTTATTTATTTATTTATTTAATAATAAATTTTATTTAGTTACTTTTCAAGTACATTTTTTTATCTATTTCTCCCATCCCACCGCCCCTGCCCTGTCTACCCCCTCCCTCCAATTTCCCCTCCCCCGGTCCTCATCCCTGTGTCTTTCATACTTGTTCCTCAAAATCCCTCCCCATTTTTCCCCTTAAATTCCCTTCCCTCTCCCCTCTGGTCGCTGCCCACTTGTTCTCTATTTCAGTGTCTTTGTTTTTATTCTGTCTGCTTGTTTGTTTTATTGTTTAGCTTCCTGTCAAAGGTGAGATCATATGGTATTTGTCTTTCAATGTCTGACCTATTTCACTCAGCATAATGCTTTCCAGTTCCATCCATGTTGTTGCAAAAGGTAGTAGCTCCTTCTTTCTCTCTGCTGCATAGAATTCCATTGTGTATATGTACCACAATTTTTTGATCCATTCGTTTACTGATGGGCACCTAGGTTGCTTCCAGCTCTTGGCTATTGTAAATTGTGCTGCTATGAACATTGTGGTGCATAGGTTCTTTGAAATTGATGTTTTAGGATTTTTGGGGTATAATCCTAGCAGTGGAATTGCTGGGTCAAGAGGCAGGTCAATTTTTATTTTTCTGAGAAAATTCCATACTGTTTTCCAATGGTGTATTTCACAGACATAGAACAAACACTTCAAAAATTTATATGGAATCATAAACGACCCAAAATAGCAGCTGCTTTTTTGAGAAAGAAGAAAAAAGTAGGGGGGATCACAATACGTGATATCAAACTGTATTACAAGGCCACTGTAATCAAAACAGCCTGGTACTGGCATAAAAACAGGCACATAGACCAATGGAACAGAACAGAGAACCCAGAAATCAACCCAACTCTCTACAGTCAATTAATATTTGACAAAGGGGTAGTAACACAAAATGGAGTAAAGATAGCCTCTTCAGCAAATGGTGTTGGGAGAACTGGATAGCTACGTGCAAAAAAATGAAACTTGAGCACCAACTTACACCATACACCAAAATAAATTCAAGGTGGATAAAAGACTTAAATATAAGCCATGACACCATTAAAGTCCTAGAGGAGAACATTGGCAAGAAAATCTCAGATATTTCACGCAGCAACATTTTTACCGATATGTCCCCTAGAGCAAGGAATATAAAGGAAAGAATAAACAAATGGGATCTCATCAAAATAAAAAGCTTCTGCAGGGCTAAAGAAAACAGTATTAAATTAAAAAGACAACCAACTGTATGGGAAAACATATTTGCCACTGATACCTCAGACAAACATTTAATCTCCAAAATATAAAAAGAACTTACCCAACTCCACTCTAGGAAGACATTGAACCCAATTAAAAAATGGGAAAAGGACTTGAACAGACACTTCTCCAAGGAGGACATACAGAACATCCAGAGACACATGCAGAGATGCTCAATATCATTAACTATCAGAGAGATGCAAATTAAAACCACAATGAGACACCACTTTACACCAGTCAGGATGGCTATAATAAACAAAGCAACAAACAACAAATGTTGGAGAGGTTGTGGGGACAAGGGGTCCTTAGTTCACTGTTGGTGGGATTGCAGACTGGTACAACCATTATAAAATATTGTTAAATTTAATTATTCTTCAAGTACAGTTTTCCGTCTTTTACTCCCATCCCAGCCCTCCCCCCAGTGCTCCCCACCTCCCTCCCATTTCCACCCCCATTGTTGTTGTCCATGTGTCCTTTAAACTTGTTCCTGTGAATCCTTCCCCTTTTCCCCTGAAATTACCTCCCCTCTCCCATTTGGTCCCTGTGTGCCTGTTCTCTATTTCAGTGTCATTGTTTTTATTTTGCTTGCTTGTTTCTTTTGTTGTTTAGCTTCCTGTTAAAGGTGAGATCATATGGTATTTGTCTTTAACTGCCTGGCTTATTTCACTGAGCATAATGCCTTCCAATTCCATCCATGCTGTTGTAAAGGGTAGGAGCTCCTTCTTTCTTTCTGCAGCATAGAATTCCATTGTGTATATGTACCATAATTTTTTGATCCAGTCATTTACTGATGGGCACCTAGATGGCTTTCAGCACTTGGCTATTGTAAATTGTACTGCTATGAACATTGGGGTGCATAGGTTCTCTTGGATTGGTTTTTCAAAGTTTTAGGATATAATTTCAGCAGTGAAATTGCTGGGTCAAAAGGCAGGTCCGTCTTTGGTTTTCTGAGAAAATTCCATACTGTTTTTTATAGTGGTTGTACCAGTCTGCAATCCCACCAACAGTGAATTAGGGTTCCCTTTTCCCCACAACCTTTCCAACATTTGTTGTTTGTTGCTTTGTTTATGATAGCCATTCTGACCAGTGTAAAGTGGTATCTCATTGTGGTTTTAACTTTCATCTCTCTGATAGCTGGCAATATTGAGCATCTTTTCATGTGCCTCTGGATCCTCTGTATGTCCTCCTTGGAGAATTGTCTGTTCAAGTCCTTTCCCCATTTTTTAATTGGGTTGGTTGTCTTCTTAGAGTGGAGTTGTGTAAGTTCTTTGTATATTTTGGAGATTAAACTCTTGTCTGTGGTATCATTGGCAAATATGTTTTCCCATACAGTTGGTTGTCTTTTCATTTTAATGCTGTTTTCTTTAGCAATGCAGAAGCTTTTTATTTTGATGAGATCCCATTTGTTTATTCTTTCCTTTATATCCCTTGCTTAAGGGAACATATCAGTAAAAATGTTGCTGCATGAAATACCAGATTTTACTGCCAATATTCTTCTCTAGGACTTTAATGGTGTCACAGCTTATATTTAAGTCTTTTATCCATCTTGAATTTATTTTGGTACATCATGTAAGTTGGTGGTCAAGTTTCATTTTTTTGCACGTAGTTGTCCAGTTCTCCCAACACCATTTGTTGAAGAGGATATTATTAGTCCATTTTATGTTACTGCCCCCTTTGTCGAATATTAATTTCCCATAGAGACTTGGGTTTATTTCTGGGCTTTCTGTGCTGTTCCATTGGTCTATGTGCTTGTTTTTATGCCAGTACCAGGCTGTTGTGATTACAGTGGCCTTGTAATACAGTTTGATATTAGGTATTGTGATCCCTCCTACTTTGATCTTCTTTCCCAAAATTGCAGCTGCTATTCAGGGTCATTTATGGTTCCATATAAATTTTTGAAGTTTTTTTTCTATATCTGTGAAATATGCCATTGGTACTTTAATAGGTATTGCACTGAATCTGTATATTGCTTTGGGTAGTATGGACATTTTGATGATGTTAATTCTTCCAATCCATGAACATGGTATATGTTTTCATTCATCTGTGTCTTCCTTGATTTCTTCATTGTTGTGTAGTTTTCTGCATACAGGACTTTTACCTGCTTGGCTAGGTTTATTCCCAGATATTTTATTTTTTGTTTTTGCTATATCAAATGAGATATTTTTCTTGATTTCTGCTTCTGCTGATTTATTGTTAATCTATAAAAATACCTTTGATTTCTGGATATTGACTTTGTAACTTGCTATTTTGCCATATTCATTTATTAGATCAAGCAGTTTTTGGGTGGAGTCTATAGAATTTTCCATGTACACTATCATGTCATCTGCAAACAGTGACAGTTTTGCTTCCTCCTTTCCAATTTGGATGCCTTTTATTTCCTTTTCTTGTCTGATCACTGTGGCTAAAACTTCCAATACTGTATTGAATAGATGTGGTGAAAGTGGACAACCTTGTCTTCTTCCTGCTGTTGGTGGAAAAGCTTTTAGTTTTTGCCCATTGAGTATGATGTTGGCTGTAGGTCTTTCATATATGGCATTTATTATACTGAGGAATGCTCCCTCTATTCCCTCTTTGCTGAGTGTTTTTATCATGAATGGGTCTTGTACCTTATCAAGAGCTTTTCTGTGTCTATTGATATGATCATGTGGTTTTTGTGTTTGCTTTTGTTTATGTGATGTATTACACTTACTGATTTATGAATATTGAACCATCCTCGCATCCCTGGGATGAATCCCACTTGGTTATGGTGAATGATCTTTTTAATGTATTTTTGGATGTGATTTGCCAATAGTTTGCTGAGGATTTTAGCATCTATGTTCATCATCCATACTGGCCTGAAGTTTTCTTTCTTTGCTGTGTCTCTATCTGGTTTTGGAATTAGGATGATGCTGTGTTCATAAAAAGAGTTTGGGAGTCTTCCATCATTTTGGATTTTTTGGAATAGTCTGAAAAGAATAGGGGTTAGCTCTTCCTTAAATGCTTTCTAGAATTCTCTTGTGAAACCATCTGGTCCAAGGCTTTTGTGTGATGGGAGTTTTTTGATTACTGCTTCAATGTCATCTGCTGTTATCGGTCTGTTTTCTGCTTCTTCTTCATTGAGTTTTGGAAGATTATATTTTTCTAGAAATGTGTCCAGGTCACCTAAATTTTCAATTTCTTGGCATACAGTACTTCATAGTAATTTCTTATAATCCCTTCTATTTCTTTGTTATTAGTTGTAATCTTTCCTCTTTCATTTCTGATTGTGTTAATTTGGGTCCTCTCTCTTCTTTTATAGATGAGCCTACTTAATGGCTTGTCTATTTGTTTATCTTTTCAGAAAACCAGCTCCTGGATTCCTTGATCTTTAGAATTGTGCTTTTAGTCTCTATGTCATTTAATTCTGCTCTGATCTTGGTTATTTCCTTCCTTCTACTTGCTCTGGGCTGCCTTTGTTTTTGTTCCTCATGTTTTTGCAGGTGTAGGGTCAGGTTGTTTGTTTGAAATGTTTCTATCTTCTTTAGGTAGGCCTGTATTGCTATGAACTTCCCTCTCAGAACTGCCTTTTCAGTGTCCCATATGTTTTGGGTTATTGTGAGTTCATTTTCATTTGTTTCCAGAAACTTTTTGATTTCTTTTCTAATTTCATTCTTGACCCATTCATTGTTTAATAGCATGCCATTGAATCTCCATGATTTTGAGTGTTTTGGGTTATTTCCTTTGGGCTTGGTTTCAAGTTTCAGTCCCTGGTGGTCAAAGAAAATGCTTGGTATGATTTCAATTTTCTTGAATTTTTTGAGGCTCGTTTTGTGTCCTATCATGTGGTCTATCTTTGAAAATATTCCATGTGGTTTTGAAAAGAATGTGTATTTAGCTTCTTTGGGATGAAAGTCTATGTAGCATCTTTGGATATATCAGTTAAGTCCATTTCATCTAGGGTATTGTTCAGTTCCACAATATCTTTTTTGATATTTTGTTTGGAAGATATGTCCTATTTTGAAAGTGGGGTGTTAAAATCCTTAATATAATTGTGTTGCTGTCAATCTCTTTCTTTAAGTCCTGTAATATTTTCTTTATTTATATTTGGGTGCTCCTATGTTGGGTGCATATATATTTACAATGTTAATGTCTTCTTGGTGGATTCTTCCTTTGAGTATTATGAAGTGACCTTCTGGGTCTCCCTTTATGGCCCTTTTTCTGAACTTTATTTTGTCTGATATGAGTATTGCTACCCCAGCTTATATTTTCCTGTCCTTTTGCTTCAAAAATTTGTTTCTAGCCCTTCACTTTTAGTCTGTGTAGGTCTTTTGTCCTGAGGTTGGTCTGTTATAGGCAGCATATGTGTGGGTCATGCTTTCTTATCCATTCAGCTATTCTGTGTCTTTTGATTGGAGCATTTAATCCATTTACATTTATTGTTATTATTGATAGGTACTTATTCATTGCCATTTTTGTACCTGTGTTCCTCTCTCTCTCATTACCTTCCTTAAAGCAATCCTTTTAGCATCTCTCGCAGAGTTGGTTTTATGGAGGTGTATTCTTTTAGACTTCTTTTGTCTTGGATGCTCTTTATTTGGCCTTCTATCGTAACTGAGAGCCTTGCTGGGTAAAATAGCCTTGGTTGCAGGCCTCTGGTTCTCATTACCTAGGATATTTCTTGCCATTCTTTTCTTGCTTGGAGTGTTTCCATTGAGAAGTCAGTAGCTCACCTTCTTGGGGCTCCCTTGTATATTACTTCCTTTTTCTTTCTTGCTGCCTTTAATATTCTCTCTTTGTCTTGGAATTTTGCCATTTTAATGATGATGTATCTTGAAGTGGGCCTGTTTGGGTTCCTCTTGATTGGGACTCTCTGTGTTTCCTGCATTTGTCTGACTTTTTCTCTCATCAAATTAGGAAAGTTTTCCCTCATTATTTTTTTCAGATATATTTTCTATCCCTTCTTCTTTCTTCTTTCTTCTATCTTCTTCTTCTCCTTCATCCCCTTCTTCTTCTTCTTCTTCTTTCTTCTTTCTTCTATCTTCTTCTTCTCCTTCATCCCCTTCTTCTTCTTCTTCTTCTTCTCCTTCTCCTTCTCCTTCTCCTTCTCCTTCTCCTTCTCCTTCTCCTTCTCCTTCTTCTTCTTCTTCTTCTTCTTCTTCTTCTTCTTCTTCTTCTTCTTCTTCTTCTTCTTCTTCCTCTATTATCCAGATATTATTATGTTTCATATTGTCTTGCATTTTTCTTTATCCCTCTTCATTTGTTTTTAGCCTCTTTTTCTTTTCTTGCTCTTCTGTGAGTTTTTTCTACTTTGTCCTCAACTCACTGATCTGATCTTCTGCTTCATTGATTCTGTTTTTGATTCCTTCTACTGTGTTCTTCAATTCAGAAATTGTATTCTTCATTTCCTCTTGTCCCTTGGTGATAGTTTCTATTTCCTTTTTCATGTTGACATAGTTTGCAGCAAGTTCATTGTAACTCCCCAGTAGTTTTGGGTAGCTCACTCTGAGCTCTATGAACTTCCTGATAATCAGTGCTTTGTATTCAGTATCTGATAGTTGCCTTGCCTCTTTTTCATCTAACATTCTTTCTGAGGCTCCTCCTTTTCTTTCATTTGGGGATTGCTTCTTTGTCTTCCCATTGTTTGTGAGAGTCTTCTTGTTAGCTTCAGCTTCTTAAATTGATCTGTTCTGACTTCCTGGGTTTATGGTGTGAACTTCTGTGGTGGAATGCCTGTGAAAATCAGTGGTTCAGTGTCCTTCGGTTATCCTGGTGTTCTTTTCTTCCACTTACTCCCTTTTTTTTTGTGATCAGTTGGAGGGGGAGGCAAAATGGTTTATGACAGCGGGAGGGCATTTTATGATATTTACAGTCACTACTGGTAGAGAAGAGATAGGCAATCTCTTCTCTAGAAGAGATAGGTAGAGCTTTAGGCTATATATAGTGTTAACTGTAATCTTCAACCCAACTTGCCACTTTTAAGAGAGGATGGACACAAGATAAGTCTCTTGTTGGAGAGGGAAGGCTTGTGAGTTGGATCTAGAAAGCAGTGAGGTTGCGGGTGGTCAGATTCTTAGGTAAGGTAAGAGTAAAGTACAGTAAATAGGTGTAGTGAGTGAGCAAATAAAGTTTATCACCCCAATAATAGAATTCAGGAAACTGTGAAGTGGACCACGATCCTGGGGATGTGTTGTTAAGTTTTTATAGTTGCATAGAACAGCTATTATTTACAGTAGTATTAGAGCAACAATCATATGACATTCTCCATGTAATCTGAATAATATGAATTGGGGTATAGAACTTTGGGTAATTTGCTAAATGAAAACAAGTGGTGTGAGGTATAGAAAATTGGAAATACACTGTGGAGGAGAGAACAGGGGAAACCTGTCAAATGATACAATATAACCAGCCAAGGCAAAGAAGCCTATACAGAAATAGGAGGAATACAAAGATACTATTAAAATATAAAAGAAGTGAGAATAATGAAAATAATAATAATAGTACAACTATGCAGCAACTTGTGGCTTCTCTGCTATAGCAAAGTGAAATTTGTCTCTCTGTCTCTACTGTTGGGATTCCCCTTCTTTGGGTCCAACTCTGGTCTTTTTGCAGTTCCAAGTTGTTTTTTCACTTGTGGGTAAAAGAAAAAAAAAGGCAGGAGAAGTTATGAAAAAGCAATAAGTTTGGAAAGAGAGGAAGAAGGAATGAAACAGAAAAGAAGAAAAGAGAGGAAAAAAGTATTGAAAAATAAAACAATAATAAAGTTAAAAAGATAAAAGATGACTTTAAAAAAAACAAAAAATATCTTTTGTTGGTTTCAAACTGGCCAAACTTTTTTTCTGGCTGCAGCAGGCTGAGGAGGGATTGGTGTGGCCTTTCTGTGAGTGCTCTCCTGAGAGCCAAACCCACACCTTTCCCCAGTGCCCCACAAAGGGGATCTTGGATTCCTCAAAGCACGCTTTTCCAGGGGGTTATCACCGTGGGGTGGGTTGCGGGGTGCACATGTGTGCACACTGGCCAGGCTGCCTGGTCCACAGATTCTGGTGCAGACCCGTCCTAGTTCTGTGGGGGAACTTCAGGCCCTCTGCCCAACCTCTGGTTCGGTGCCAGGCTGCGGGGAGAGCAGATCGGGCAGCTGTCACAGAAGAAACCTTCACTTTACATTCCAATAACTTTCTCCTTTAGAAAACCTGCTTCTCTGGTTTAATCCCCTAGCCAGACTGGTGACTATCGGAGTCAGAGCCCCACATTGCATATTCTCAATTCTCCCAGGCTGGCGACCACAGAATCCTTGGTTGATCTTTGCCTTTTGTCCCTAGTACTCTCTCTGTGAACTCTAGCAAACAAGTCTCTCCAACCAAAGCTCGCTGAACGCCTGCACAGATGCCCTGGGCACTGCGTGTTGGGCACTGGGCTCTGGGCTGTGCACTGGCTGAAGCCCCTGCTGCTCCTGTCTTTGCTGCGGTCCCTGAGACTCTATTGTACTGCAGCCGTCTCCTTACCATCTGGATTTTCCATGACCATTACAATTTCTGGTCCTTATTTTCATATATGCTGGTGAACTGTTGGCTGTTTGTGCTGTTCCTTTGTAGATCAGCCAAGATTTTTTCTCTTGTGTACAAGGAAATGGAATCCACTCTGTCCTACTCTGTCACCAACTTGGAACACCTCTCCCAATACTTTTTCTTAAAGATGGAAACAAAATAATTAAAAATCAGAGAATGGAGAGACTTCTGCCAAAATGGAGGTGTAGGTGGAAGCACTGCACCTTCTCGCACAACCAAGTTTAAAACCAAAAAGTTTTAGCCACAAAAAATGCAGCCAAACCACAGAAAATTGAACTACACGGAAGTCTGACAACAACGAATGCTTCAGCCAAACCAGTAAGAGGGGCAGAGCCAGCAGCAGAGTGGGGTTTGGCAGGAAAGATCCACCAGATGGACATGGGCGTGTGATCCAGGTGTGCCAGCAGCCTGGGCAGATCCCAGGTGTGGAGAAGCGGGAGGACCCACTGAGGGTGCAAGGCGGTGGACCCACTGAGGGCTGATTGCGGCCACACATTCGCGAGCAGATGGGCCGGTGAAAGAGCTAGCGGTGAAACAAACTGCCCAGGCCCCAGAGGCAGGAAGCAGCAGAGGGAACCGCCATTGTCCCTTCTGACCTTGCACCCACTTACAGCATCACAAACCAGCAACCTGGGTGGCCCTGCTCTGGTGGACAACTAAGGCTCCACTCCTCATATGTAACAGGCACAAACAGATAAAAACATGGCTCAAGAACAACTCAGAGCCTCAGAGCCAATAAATCTAAGTGATGAAGAAATAGCCAAACTTTCAGATGCACAGTTCAAAACACTGGTGATCAGGATGATCACAGCAATGGTTGATTTTAGTCACAAATTGGAGGAACATATGAACGCTAAACTAATTGAAATGAAGTGAAATGCACAGGGAACCAATAGTGATGGAAAGGAAACTGGGACTCAAATCAAAGGAGTGGACCAGAAGGAGGAAAAAAATGACCAAACAGAAAAGGATGAAGAAAAAAGAATTTAAAAAAACGAGGAGAGACTTAGGAATCTTCAGCCCATCTTTAAACATTCTAACATCCAAATTATAGGGATACCAGAAGGGGAAGAGGAACAGCCACGAGTGGAAAACTTATTTGAACAAATAATAAAGGAGAATTTTCCCAATCTGGCAAAGGAAATAGACTTCCAGGAAATCCAGGAAGCTCAGAGAGTCCCAAAGAAGTTGGACCCAAGAAGAAACACACCAAGGTACATCATAATTACATTAGCCAAGATTCAAATGAAGGAGAGAATCCTAGAAGCAGCAAGAGATAAGTGGACAGTCACCTACAAAGGAATTCCCATCAGACTGTCAGCTGATTTCTCAAAAGAGACCTTACAGGCAAGAAGGGGCTGGAAAGAAGTATTCCAAGTCGTGAAATCCAAATACCTACATCCAAGATTGATCTATCCAGAAAAACTTTCATTTAGAAAGGAAGGGCAGATAAAGTGCTTCTCAGATAAGATCAAATTCAAGGGGTTCATCATCACCAAGCCCTTAAAGGGACTTATCTAAGAAAAAGAAGATAAAAAATATGAACAGTGAAATGACAACAAACTCACAGTTATTAACAATCACATCTAAAACAAAAGCAAATTAAGAGGACAGCTAGATCAGGAGTAGAACCATAGAAATGAAGATCACATGGAGGGTTAGCAACAGGGGAGTGGGAGAAGGAGAAGGGGGGAGAGGTACAGAAAATAAGTAGCATAGATGGTAGATAGAAAATAGATAGGGGGGGCAAGAATAGTATGGGAAATATAGAATCTAAAGAACTTAAGACATATGGTCACAAACTAAAGGGGGGGGAATGGTGGGGGAGGGGGTGCACAGGGTGGAGGGGAATGAAGGGGGGAAATAGAACAACTGTAATGGCATAATTAATAAAATATATTTTAAAATCAGAGAATGTTTCTACTCCCTCTTTTGCTTACTAACTGATATGAGTTTCCAGGACCTGCTATTTAGTGATGCATATTGTATCTGTGGGTTTACTTTTGTGATCAGAGATCTGTAAGGCTTGCTAACTAGGTCAATTTGGTATGCTTGAAAGAATAACCAGAATGTTGTTGTGCATTAGAATTTTAAGAGCAAGATAGCAGTTTGAAGTAATAATTTGCTTAATTCTGTTTCCATAAGTCCCATATAAACAAACAGTAGAATGTTGGCAAGTTTTTTAAATAAAGGCCAGAGTTTAATAAAGGCAGGGAGGATTTAAAAAAAGAAATATTAATCTGTACTTATATTTTGTCTTACCTCCATCCAAATTCTTACTATTAAAGCAACTGAAAAATATGTTTAATGTCTCACCTGGGCTGCCACCTTGCTCTTATAACCATGTAACTTAAGTGAAGTGGGTTGTTTCTGACAGGCACTCCCTTTGGAACTAATCAAGAATATTATGAATACAGAAACTGTTTGACCTTATGCACTTCTACCTTTTTTCTCTCTTCTGTTGGCCTAAAACTCTTTTTCCCCCCTGGGAATCTCTTCCCACACACATTGAGAGCATAAGCAACCATTCTGATTCAGCCCCTCTGGCCACACCTGACTGATCCAGGGTTGGTCTAAGATGGGTAAATACAAGGCATCAGCACAGAAATTTCACAATTATAATGCAAGAAAGAGTTCCTATCCAGTGGCAGAAGCTGCACTGAATTAATGTTTCTAAAAGCCACATTAAATCTACACATCTGTCTTAAGACACATCTTGACTCCAGAAATATGAACATGTGCTGTGTCTTAGAATAGAAAGGAACAGAGTATATTTAAAATTTTGATCTGAAGTAGGGGTAGGGTGGTTAGCTAAGGAGTTTCACAGAGGTGATGTCATCTGTACACATCCCATCTCATCCAAGCACTGTCAGCTCCACCATCCACAGTCCTCCAGGCAGACAACCACATCTGCAGTGCTGGTTGTTGTCAACAGACTTGCATATTCTAGTCTCGTGTTGAAAACCATTGCTTTCATGAGGAGGATATTTCAAATAGTCTTCACTTTATCCAGTGTCTCTTGTTCTGATTCCACATTCACCAACAACCTATTAATTCTTAAGAAGAAAATAGTCTGATGGCATTTTCAAGACTCAATATAGCCCTCTTGTTTATGAGAAAATGGTTGTCGATGCAAACTGTTAGTTTCCTCTTGTAATTATGTTTCTATGTATTGGCTATAGATGGAGAGGGGGCTAATCATGGAAACATGAGTATTTGTGCTTCACACAACAGCTATGTACTTTAAGGAGTGGTATTCTTGTATCTGTTTCAGCCTTAAAGGCAGTTTGATTTTGAGTGTATCTGCTTTCATGAGACTGAGAGCTGATAAGAACCAGGTTGTGTGTCTTTGAAGCAAAAGGCTTGATCTAGCTCAAGTTCCTTTAGACCAGTAGTTCTCAAAGCTGTCAGTGTATCAAAATCACCTACAGAGCTTTGTTAAAGATTTCTGTGCTTGCAATGCTGTTTCAGTAAATTAGGTATAGTCCAGCTATTCATGTTTTAAAAAATGCTCCCCAGATGATTCCAATGCATAGCCATGTTGTAGAACCCCTACGTTAGACTCTATGTTCATATGACATTAGGATGTGTCTTCTTTTACTGATATTTTAAAGGCATAATTTGATTTAATGAGTTGCTACATTTGCCTATATTATACTAAAAAATTCCTAAGTGAAATTTCTGGCTGACTAACCAAAATACACATTTCTGAGTTTGTAAAAAGGGTGTTATGTTAGGGGATGGCCAAATGGGAAGTGGCCACAACATCTTTGATGTGGTAAATAGACAGCCAAACATACTGCTCTCTTCCCTAGCGACTTCAGTTCAGAAATGATTAGTGATGGCTGTACTTTCAATATTAATGACATCCTTTTCCAAGTTAGTCATATCATTGGTCAGCTTCTGATCTTTTTTTACTTTGCTTTTATAATTATAATTAATGAGGGCATTTGTACTGGTAGTAATATCTATACCTCTGGCTTCATTTATGCTGTGAAGAGGTCTGCTGTTTATCTAATTGTGTTCTTTTGTAGGTCATCTTTTCTCCTTGTCTACTGCTCAACTGAAACTTTTCTGTTAGATTTCTTTTACTTTTTCAGTTTACTAAGATGTGTCTGAGTATGGATTTATTGATATTTTTATTATCTCTTTTGGGATTTGTTAGGATTCCTGAATCTAAGAAGTTATGCCTTTTATCAGTTGTGGAAAATTCTTCAAATGTTGACTCTATTTTCTCCTGGAACTCAACTTACATGTGTGTTAAACATTACCACTTTATCTTTCATGCCTTTTAACTTTTTTTAATATTTCAAATCTTTTTTCCTTCTATTGCATGCTGAGTAGTATCTTTAGTTCCATTTTGCAGTTAACTAAATGCCTCTTCAGCTGTGTCTAATACTATGTTCAATCTTTCACCAAATTTCTAATTCAATGATTTTACTTCTAAAAGCTATGTTTTCAAATATTTTAATTATCCTTATAGACTTTTGTTTTTCACATAACTTTTTATTTATTTTCTTTTTTAAAAATTTTTATTTAGTTATTTTTCAAGTACATTTTTTTGTCTATTTCTCCCATCCCAGCCTCCTCCGCCCCATCTCCCCACCTCCCTCCCATTCCCTCCCACCCCAGTCCTCATCCCTGTGTCTTTCATACTTGTTCCTCAAAATCCCTCCCCATTTTTCCCCTTAAATTCCCTTCCCTCTCCCCTCTGGTCGCTGCCGACTTGTTCTCTATTTCAGTGTCTTTGTTTTTATTCTGTTTGCTTGTTTGTTTTATTGTTTAGCTTCCTGTCAAAGGTGAGATCATATGGTATTTGTCCTTCAATGCCTGGCCTATTTCACTCAGGATAATGCTTTCCAGTTCCATCCATGTTGTTGCAAAGGGTAGTAGCTCCTTCTTTAAACATATTTATAACTGAATCTGATAATCAAATATCTGAAATATTTGGATATCTGATTGTTTTGCTCTGTCTAGTACCTAGTAACTTATTTATAGGTATGTCATGTTATGTGTGTTATATTCAATCAAACCTCATCTGTCAGGATTCTTTAAGGCCTAGTTTTTTGTTATTGTTGTTCTGTCTCTCTCTTTAATGTTGTTCAAGTACAGTTGTCTCCATTTTCACCCCACAATCCCCACCCTAGCCATCCTCACCTCCTACTCTCAATCCTACCCCCCTTTGGCTTTGTCCCTGTGTCCTTTATACATGTTGCTTGATGACCCTTCTCTCATTTCCCCCTGTTACCACCTCCTACCTCCCTTCTGGTTACTCTCAGTGTGTTCCTTGTTTCAGTGTCTCTGGTTATATTTTTCTTGCTTGTTTGTTTTGTCAATTAGGTTCCACTTATAGGTGAGACCATATGGTATTTGTCTTTGACTGCCTGGTTTATTTCATTTAGTATAGTGCTCTCCAGTTCCATCATCCCAAAGGGTAGGGGCCCCTTCTTTTTTTCTGCTGCATAGTATATCATTGCATAAATGTACCATAGTTGTTTGATCCACTCATTTACTGATGGGCACTTAGGTTGCTTCCAGCACTAGGCTATTGTATGTTGTGCTGCTATGAACATTGTGGTGCATAGGTTCTTTTAAATTGGTGTTTCAGGATTCTTAGGGTATAATCCCAGGAGTGGAATTGCCAGGTCAAAAGGTTGTTCCATTTTTAGTTTTCTGAGGAAATTCCATACTGTTTTCTATAGTGACTACATCAGTTTGCATTTCCACCAACAGTGCACTAGGGTTCTATTTTCTCCACAACCTTGCCAGCACTTGTTGTTTGTTGATTTGTTTATGATGGCCATTCTGACTTGTGTGAAGTGGTATCTCATTGTGGTTTTAATTGCATCTCTTTGATGACTAGTGATGCTGAGCATCCTTTCATATGTTTGTGGGCCCTTAGTATCTCCTCCTTGGAGAAGTGTCTGTTCAGGTTCTTCACCCATTTTTAATTGGGTTGTTTGTCATACTGGAGTGGAGTCGTGTGAGTTCTGTCTACAGCCATACCACCCTGGATGTCATCTCTTAGAGGACTACATTGAGAGCACATTCTTTTATCTTGGCTTTTGGTGGACATCTACGGCACTGTAAACTACAAGCCACCTTGTAGTCTTTCTGACCACCAAAGTGGTGTGAAACACACTCAAAACTTGTATGAGGACTGACCTGTGGTAGGTTATACATTCTCAAGGAAATTATTTTATCAATATTTATGAGAATCAAAGTGGAAGGTATAATTTTTCTTGCCTTTGTGCCACATGAGGTTAACTTTATTTCTAGTTTACCAATTCACTGAAATTATAACATTTTGAGGGAGTCTCAGTTTTATGGGACAGTATCAATATGACTTCTTACCTTGTATAACCCTTAGACTCTATCTTCTGTTTTCCATGAGGTCATATATACCACAGCTGTAAGTCAGTAAGCATTGGTAGAGGATCTTGGAATAGCTGTTTGCTTCAGAACTTAACTTTTTATCATTTTCTCTGTCTGTTGAGTTCTTCCCAACTACCCTCACCCCAAACTACCACCCAGAAATCTTTTTTTACATTCTTGGTAACTCAGTCATATATTTAAATTATTTTAAAAATACACCTAACATTTTTAAATGCCTTGCATCAAGAAGATTTTTCAAGATACCTACTACTGTATTTATATAAACAGATCTTCTATAAACAGATGTTTCATTTAAACATTAGTTAAGAAAAGTTTTTAATTTTCTAATTCTCATTTTATATTACTGACATTTTGATTAATCAAGCAATACAAAAATATACAGGAATCTTAATATACATTTTCCCAGTACCCTCTTTTTTTTCTATGAGTAAATGCATACCTAGAGTAACACTTCCCAAAGTAAATTCCCTAAAACACCAATTTTTAGTTATATAGGTAAATTAGCTTGGGAAGCACTGGTTAAACAAAGTTACAGATGTTCCAGCTGAAGAAATTTGTGTACTGTGCAATATGTTTGTGCATTTTTGAGAGTGGGATAACTCATAGGACTGGTACGCATCTCAGAGGTGCACTTAAGGAAAACTGTCCTAGAAAAATACCTTCCCAAAGACCATAGAGCAAGTGAATAGCAGAGCAAAGGCTAGAACCCAGTTCTTCTAACTCTCTTTTCCTCTTTATCATCATAATAAAACCTTTTATAAATTTCATAAGTAGCTGGTTGTGAAAATATTTTCAGTGGCGCCCCATCCTCAAATCAAAATGCATTTGGAGCCTGTCTTCTTTCACTAAATGAAAGGAAAGTTGGCTTCTCTCTCTAAAACAGCTAAATAGTAATGCTCCAGAAGTTCCTCAAGGAAAATAAAATTTTAAGTTCCAGATTTTTACCTGAAGTAGAAAAATGATGTTTTAACAGGGCTTCAATACAAATCAATGCTGAAATACAGTAACCTTGTCTGGTTTTTAAAAGGGCTTGCATTCTGAAAATTGCAGTTGCTGGAATTTTAGTTGGCAGGGGATAAACAAGAACAAGTTGTGACAGAAAACTTTTTAAAAAACTACTTTTGGATTTTAACCAGCAGAATGTGCAGTTCTGACAGTGTACTCTTGCCCGTACTACTGAAAAAATGGACTGTGGGAACTTGGGAAGGTGAAGTGCAATGTTATTTACATTTTTGTGCCAAAACATTATGAAATAAAATAGTCAAACATGTTGAGTGAGTGTAGCATATAAAAATTAATAGGAACATTTTGAATACGTGATATTCTACTTGAAACAATATAAATGAAACTATTCTGTTGAGGTACTTTTTTGACCTTTTTAAAATATTTCTCTCTTTTTAAAAATACTTTCAATTATTTATAATAACTTTTTTGAATCCTAGACCTTAAAGTTCTTTCTTTTCCTAATTTCCTTTCTTCTGTTTGTTTGTGTTCAACAAATACTTTTCAGGGGGAAAAAAACCCATAGTGCCCTGAGTCTACTAAATAGTCAGGTAATAATGTCTAGTAGCATTGACATAGGACAGTGAGGATGAGTATTAGGTGGGAATCCAAGTGTTGGCTTCCCATTTAATCATGAATATATTGTGTAAAAACAAATGGATATATACAAATACATTTAAAGAAAATGAAAACATTATAGATATTTTAAGTAGAGAACTTGTAATTGAAGTCTAGGGAGTGAGGAAAGCATTTCGGAGATGGGGATTTGTAAGATAGCAACTTGATAGAATTTTTACTAACAAGAAGCATACTATGGGAATTCATAACAATGATAAAATGGAAGAAAAAGAGAATAAATGTTGAACTTTTACTCTCTGTTAGGTATAGGATTAAGTACTGAACACATATTGTTATATTGTTATATTTGCATCTCAAAAGCTAAGACACAGTTTCTATTATCATCCATGTCTTACAAATGAGGCTTAGAGAGCTGAGAAGCTAAAAAGTAATTTGTGTAAGATCTTACACCATAAATGGCTGATCACAAATTTAAATTTAGTTTTTTTCTTCATACCATAACCGTGGTCTTAATTGCTAAGTTATATTGCCTTCTACAGCAAGTATGGCTATAGGTTATATCGTTTTAAATATCTTTGCCATTTTGGAAAAGGGGTTTGAATGTAGTCAATGAATCTGAACCAGTGAAGATCTGAGATCAACTGGTAAGCCCAGAAGTTTGGGCATGAGGCAAGTGCTGAAAAGGGACAGTGAGTGGAGGTCAACAATAAGCGAGCCTATGGCTATTCCTTGGGGATAAGCCAGAGACAACCTGGAAGCTAAATGTCCAAAGAACAATGTAGGGTAAAACCATGGTTGACTGATATATGAACAAAGTAGTAAGTGGATTGGAGCATTTCTAAAAAAGCATTTTTCTGGTGGTCATAACCAAGTTTCCTCAGTCTGTAGCCTATAGGGCATACTGGGAAGGCTCATTTAAATCATATGATAACTTTTCATAGGTCTAGTAAAATAGAGAGGAAAGTAGGTGATGCACAGTTTAATTTCATGCATTTTCAGCTAGTGTTTCTGAAATAGGACAAAATGAACTGTTTTTTAAACAATGAAACTGACTTTTCTTTTTTTTTTTTTTAAATTTTATTTAGTTATTTTTCAAGTACAGTTTTTTGTCTGACTTTTCATATGAGTGTTTAACTTAAAACACACAGATCTCATAGTCATAAAATAACTCAGTTGAAATACCTTCCTAATTTTCTCATACAACAAAATTCCATGTTGGGCAGATTCTCATAAACCATTTTTTCCATTTGGAGAATATGACTATTGTCTTCATAATACACAGCTCAGTTATCTCAATTTCTGAACTCAACATCTCTAATGCTGTACTCACTGGTTATCTATCCTCTGAAATCTCTTCCTTCTCTTGTATTTAGTCCCTAAATTATTCATCCAACCAGTTACTGTACCTGGAAACTTTCCCACCATCCCTAAACTTCTTCTTTCCCCTCATCCCTCAAATTCACCCAAGCATGAGAGTCCTCAGTTCCAAATCATATATGTCTATCAAATTTTCCCTCCCTCTCCATTCCTAAATTCCTCTTTCTATCTATTTTATAAGCCAATGGGCTTTCTAATGTTTAATATTTTGGTCTGGCACTGATTGTCAGTTCAATTTATTTTTGTTAAGCTTACAGGATCACATTATCAAAAAGGTGGAAACCCAAAGGAAGGTCAGGTGTATAATACAAGTGGTGGATATTTTCGGTATTGTGGGCCTTTCAGTGTTAGGTTTATATTCTTTATGGCTTTTGCATTCAGATTCAGAAATAAAATTTCATAGCCTGAAATATAAAGACTTTACAGTGGACCCCATCTACCTTTCTTACCTATCTTGCCTCACTCTCAACTACATGCTGTGTTAGCCACTCAGACATATTTGCACCATTTTGTAGTTGCATATATTCATGTTATTTTCTTTGCTTGAAGTGTACCCTTTTATCAAGCCCACCAAGAGAGCTCTCAGCTTTCCTTCAGAATTCAATGTGTCAGCAATGTGGGTGAAATTTCCAGCACATACAGACTCTTTAAAATGCTTTACACCCCTATGTAGGTACATTTTCTTATCCATAGCCCTTTGCATAAGGCCTACATCAATAAATATATATGTTGAATGGATGATTGTAATAAGATTAATTAATTATGATAAAGAAATTATTTTGGCACCTTTCATACAAATTCTGCACTTTTCTATGGTGTATTTCTTTTTGTAGGGTACTTTGAGACCTATATAGAGGAATAAATATAAAGGAAAAAGATGTGTTTAGAATTGCCAAGTTAGAACATCAAAATAGATAGGAAATGTTTTTAAGTTAATAGTAGTAAAATACAAAGTCAAAAGCACTGCTTGATGACATGCATTTAATCAAAATAAAAAGTGAATTTTAACACATTTTAGCAAATAATATATCCTAGTGCTATTGGATAGTATTTCAAAGTACATTGGTATGTTGGATTTTAAATAAAATATATTATTTCTTTAATGCAGCAAATTTGAATACTACCACTTATTTTGGCAGTTCTTTGTGCCTTATGCATGCTACTTAACCTCTTTGAGTATAGTAATTCTTACATTTAAAAAATAATTCTTACCTTTAAGCATAGGAAATGATACTTATTTCACAGAATTATCATAATTGCCATAAGGATCCAAGGGGGTAAAATAGTAAGCACTTACTAATCAATGTTCATATCTTTTCCTCTTATTTTGTTTAAAATTTAATTTTTTTTAGATGGACTCTGCCCCAACATGTTAGGTTCACAAATATGTAGTACCTTGTCATTCTTTATTCTGAGCTGAACTGCACTGTCCCACTGTAAATCCTTGTAGATTTTTGCTTTATTAAATTTGTGGTAGATTCCATGAATGAATAGCTTTGCTTTGCTGGAGCCTGAGTAAACTCTCATTACATTGGGCAAAGGTCTCCTGTCTTATGGAGTGTATCTTGGGCCCAAACACATCTCTAATTGCATCTAAAAAGTCCTAAACAATCAGCATAACTCCTTCTCCCTGAAGGGAGTCTGGAGCCAATCACTACTTTTCAGGCATCTTGAGGCCTTTAGGATGCCCTAAAACTGGTCCTCTTGTTTATCCAAACACTCAAACCAAAACTTTTTAAGGCTAACATCAAAGTTATTATTTGATAGCTTTACTTGCAAATAACAGGCTGTTTTTGAAACTTTCTGAAGAAATTGTATTTAAGGATATTTTGAAAAATTTATTTGAAAAATTGATATAAGTATGTTATTTTAAAGAAAATTACCTAAACAACAGAAGAAAGGACAGAGTTAAGGGATAGAAAAGGGTTGGTTGGTTGAAGGCTGACATGTGAAACCCTTTGCCATTCATGAAATATTTAGGTTATTTGAGCTAAGGAGGAAATTGCTAAGGATTAGGTTTATAGCACTTGACTATGTTTCAGAAGTGCTACTCTGTAAAACTTGTCAAAGACCAAAAAAGAAACAAACAAAAGAAAGCAATTCCATTAAGAAACCTGGGCTTCACATCTTGTCCCTTATTTAAGTTGTCAGTTGAAGCAGTAAGGATTATGGCAGGAGATTTATTAATTTTTCGGAAAAGCTGGCATGGAGAAAGAAGCCTTACCTTTTGGCACCAGTCTGGAAAATGTGGTGAAGGAATTTCGTGAAACAAGCAGAATGCTGAATCCCTGTTGTGACAAAGTCATTAGTGCAACAAACCAGTTATAGATGAATCCAGGTAAGAAACTTAGGAAGGGCTCTCTTCCTGAATTCAGTAAGATTTTAGTTATAATTTTTTGTATGAAGGAAAATTTTCAGTGTAAAGGAAAATTTTTTCATAGAACAAGTGCTATAGAAGTTTCTGTTGTGACCATGGGCCTGGAAATTGATGTTGTGCTCCAGGTAAACATTTGTTTTCATTTCTGACATTCAAGAGTCACTGTCATGAATATGCAAAGATGAATTCTTGCCTACCCAGACATAAAGCAGGACTTACTCTTTATTCTTCAGATAATGATGGGTGTTGCAGCACTCTTGGCCTGGACAATGTGGATGGCCTGGCCTGGAGATGGGCTGTGGAATTCTATTCATAGCCTTTTAGATCTTTGTTGTTCATGCTGAATACCACAGAAACCAAGATTTCTATTTTTTTTCTGCCACTGATTATTATACATACAAGTTTTCCTTTGTACCCCTTTGTTTTCTACCTATGAAGGTATATAGGTTATACAGATAGTTCTGTATTGTGTACAGAAATTGGAGCTTACAGTGTCTTAGTGTGGCCACATTTATAGTGTGTCATTTACTGTATTTCAGGCATTACATTAAGCACTTTACAAACACTAATTCAGTGAATTATGTGGTGTTTACAACAGCCCATGATGTACATGCTGTTATTACTGTTTGAGAGATGAGGAAATTGAGACAGAAGCAGTTGGGCACCTTGGCTAAGGTCACAAAGTCAGTTAAGTGGTGACTGGCTTCATATTCAACCACCTTGTAACACTGACCTAGAGCTGTCATCTGGTGGTGGCAGATGATGTGTTTCATATAAACCCCATTGGCTTGTTCCCATGGAACAGTGGTACAAATAGGTGAAAGGGGAAGACAATGCATGTAAGGAAGTGGAGAAATATTGCAAGTTTGTGAACACTGTCCTGCATAGAGCCAAAAGGACTAAAACTTTTGATCCTCCTCCCTTACCATGGATACAGATCGCCTGGGACATTTATTAGGTTTGTCCCTGCCTACAAAAATTTCTGATCCAGCACGTCTTGGAGCTTGGAGTCTACATTAATATAAGCACTACCAAACAATTCAGAACATTTTGAGGGTGTCTGAGATATATTTCACTAGATATTTGTGCCTTTTACCCACAGACTTCAGGTTATTTTGGGGAAGATGAAAAGTAAGATTTCATTTTAAATGTCATCCATATCTTGTGGATGTGTCCTAGATAATAAACTTCATAGAACTGAAATTCACATTTATGGGCATGTTCCACTTGGACAATGAAACTGGGGTTAGGAAAAGCAGGTGAATGAGATAGTCTAGGACCTTGAAGACTTGATTGCTTTCAGGAGAAGATGCACCTCCTGGTACAGAAGTATAGCACATGGCAGGGTACTCTGTGGAAGAAATGAAAGCTTGTGGAACATTTCAAATTGGTCTGAACCTTGAACTCATATTTATGTACCTTGAACATAGGAACAAGGAGAAAAACAACAACCCTAAAAATGTTACAGATTATAAGGTTTATCAGATGTGCTTCAGGCCCCAGTTTGCTGGGATGGGTACAATTTAAAATACCCTCAAAATTGCACTTGGGAAGCAAATTTCATAGACAAAAATTTGCATATAGTCTTGCATCCCTTTTAGCAAATATTAGGCATGGCCACAGAAAAACTCAGTTATTAAAGTGAAAAGAAAACAGAAACTGTTTCCTATGACATGGATTTAAAGAATAGACTTACTTTTTTCCCCTCCTTAAATAGAAAGAGTGAATTGAAGTGGAATAAAATTAAGCTATATAAGAGGAAACAGTGATATTTTGTAGACTGTGGAATAGTTTCACTGCGAACATTTTGAAAGCCCCATCACTTAGTCATTATAAACTAGACCAGACAAATGTCTTGAAGATATGCTGCCAAAGGCAAGTTTGCAGAAAAATCAATGAATGATTTTAGTCTCTGTGTTCTGTGAAAATTAGTGTTGGCATACACACAGTTACACACACACAAAACACACAGTCACTAAAGGAACATGTATAAAGGACACATGGACAAAACAGACAGGGGGTAGGATTAAGTGTGGGAGGTGGGGTGCATAGGGTTGGGGAAAGTGGTAGGGGGAAAATGTGGACAACTGTAGTTGAGAAACAATTTTAAAAAATTAAATAAAGATTGTCTTCTTTCTGACTTTTCAATTTGATCATCACCAAAAAGGTATTTTAAAACCTCAAAATCCTCTTTCTATTGCTGGGTGTATATTATTCTCAATTCTGATCTCCTCTTTCCTTCATTATGGACAAGGTTTCCTGTTTGGACTATAAAAAACCCTTACAAGTGCCCTTTTGTCATATTTAAAGCCTTGTAAAAAACTTCCCCAGTGAATCCTAGTGACTGCAAGTAGTGAGTGAGCAGTAGAGCTTTCTCTCTGATACTCAATGGGGAACAAGGAAGATAACCAATAATTTCCATTAGATGGGAATATACAGAAGTTGTACGTTTCATCAGGCTCACTCAAAATACCCAACCAGAAAACCACTGAGCATTCCTTTTGTCCCTAACACACACACTTTTCATGGATACCTGGTACAAGTGACAACATTGAAGAGATAACTTCTTGGAAATTTGGAGATGAACATGAGGATATTAAACATAACCATCTCTTCACTTTCTTATTCTTTAAAGTGGAGCAAATTTTGCACCAAAAGATATATAAAATGACTGGATTTTATTTACTTTTTTGTTTGATTTGTGTTCACTACAGTAAGAAATTTGAATAAAATTTTTAAGGTTACTTACGGTTTTCCATTTAAACATGCTAATTTTTATTCCTTGATAATGGGGAATTTGTTACATGTTTCTTTTTAAAATATATTTATTTCAGGTAGTTGATCCTAACATAACATAATAAAAATGTCTATTTATTTTCAATTGTAATTTTTTGGAAGACACAATGCTTCTGTTTTACTTCATTCCTTTAATTCTCCTTTCTGTTCATGGTCAAGATCAAGCAAGATTCTTCACCTAGCCTTGTACCATGTAACAGTAAAATAAAATAGTAACAATGGTAGTAATAATAAAACAGCAGCAACCACTTATAGATTACTCACAAATGTATTAGACCTTGCTTTAAGCTCTTCATAGGTACTGTTTCATTTTATCCTCACAGCTCTACAAGTAAAATGTTCCCATTTTACTGATGTGAAGACTGACCTTAGGTTCAACTATGCATAAAATCATATAACTGGTGTGTCAGTATTCCAGCCAATTTTTCTGACTTTAAAGCTTGTGTTTTTAACCACCTGCCATAAACTTCAGGAAGACACAGATTCATTTAAATCTTAAGGAAGTGATTGTAATTTCCATGACCCTGCCTTTCTCAATTTGTGCCTGCTTATTCCATTTACAAGGAAATGAGTTCATCTTCCCAAATAATATTTTTGAGCCATTAGAAATGGTAGACACTATATTATTAATTTTACCAGTAATTAAAATAGTAACTCAAATAATATGATTGTGCAACTAGGGCTGAACTCTTTGCATAACCTAAGAAATCAAGTAGTGGCTCTAAAGAAACTCATGTGGTGAAGTGAAATCTGTTTGAAAATAGCACATTCATGCTGTTGCTTTTGGGAGTTTTTAAAATGTTAGTTTTACTCAAGAATATAAAGCACATTGTCACAATCCATAGTGGGAAGGGTGGCACACTGCTTACATTTGCTGTAGCAAGAGGAGGAAAGGGTTTGTATTACTTTTTGTACCTAGACACTTAGAAAGATTGTTACAACATGAAGTTTATTCTTTTTCCACACAAAATACACTGTCATAGTAGGGTGACTAAGTGGAACATGTGATGTCAAGAGAATTGTATTTTATTAATTGTTTCAAAGATGCTGATTATAATGATCTAAGAATTGATGATTTCACCAGAAAAAAAAGTATAGAGGCCTCATTCTGCCTTCCCAAATATTACATATTTGGGTAGCATTATATACCATGTGCATAATTATAACATTAGACATAAAACTAGTAAAGATACAAAAAATTTATTGTTTGTTCAATAAAATTAACAATAAAGTATTGATGCACTTATTTTCCCCACTCAAAATAAAATGTAGCCTGTGTGAAGACAGATATTTATTATTTCTTAGTTAATTGCTCTCTCTTTCTCTCTCTAGCACCTATAAATGTACCTAGTACTTAATAGATACTTAATAAGTTATTTCTTACATAATGTGGACTCTAAGAGAAGTAATCAAGAGACACTGCACCTCTCCCTGCATATATTTCTATATCTGTGAGGAAGAACAGTGGGATTTCCCAACATTCTCTTCTCAAGAATATCACTGTCCAGGCCATTGCCCTTCTCAGCCAAAAAAAAAATTCTTTTTTTAGTGTAGTAACATTGTGGGTGATTCAAGGACTGAATATCTTAAATGAAAGCATCTGTTAGAAAACATGATAAGGTATTCAAGGACAAACCTCTTTTCATTTTTATGTTCTGAATGATGCCCAGTTTCCCATGGGTAAACTCCAAGTCTTAAACTGCCATAAGGATTGACAATGGGAGGTGGGGGTGGGTGGGGCGGGGGAAAGTGGTAGGGGAAAAGGGAGACAATTGTACTTGAACAACAATAAAGAAAGTTAAAGAAAAGAAGAAGAGATCAGTACTATTGCTTATAAGTGCTGTGCTTCTCCTAGCTTGAGTGCTCGAAACAAATGTTGCCACCATGGGACTGATTCTGCACCCAGGTGGAATGATTTAATTTCATTAATAATGTTAGAAATGTTAAGAAAATATTTTTAGGGAAAAAAGGAGGATATGGTGGCACACAAAACTAGTTTTTTTCATCTGTACTCCATGATCCCTTTGTTTTCCATTGTTTGCTTTTATTTGTGGTCAGCTTGGATATGTCTACATGAAAGAACTCATCAGAAGTAAAATTACTGTCTTTTTATAATATAGCTACAGACCATTGGACAGTTTTAGAGTTTACTGACTCCTAGATAGTTTTCCCATGAAAACTATCTGCTTGATAGTTCAGAGGCTATCTAGCTCACAGCTCTAGCACTATGAGCTCTGGCTCATAAACTAGCTCATTGGCTTCCCATGCCTGCTTAAAGCATGCTGGTTAATATACTGCAAAGGAAAAAGGCTTTGTCTTTAAAGGCGCATAAATCCAAGCCACTGAGCTAGATTATGGGCCCAAACTCTGCCCTTAGATTTTCATGTATACTTCTCTAGCTGAATTCTGCTCCTTTGAAATTCTCACACAATTTTCATTGACTACAGTGGCACTCATCTGGGTATATCCAAGAGTGGGATCTGTCTGGCTTCTTGTAATATACCATTCGGGTTGGGGCACAAAGCCAAACAAAACAAAACAAAACAAAACAAAACAAAACAAAACAAAACAAAACAAAAAATACCCCTACACTTTTTACTATTTACATGGGCCTTCACCAATTTCTGGATGTCAAAGAGATGAACTCACTGCTTCTGAATAACTCATTCATCAAATTAGACATGAACATTTTTATTCCTTGGGTTTAGTTAGAGAGAAAATCATTTGCTGGTTTATTATATGGAAGCCAAAATGCATTTGGGGTTCTTTACTTTACCCCAAGCTAACAACCCCCAAGCTGACAGCACCCTGAAACAAGATGATTTGCTTTTAACCAGACAGCCATATGTACAATTAGTTGTGGCCAAGAGTGTATGACAAAGACATCGAGGCTGGCTTCAACCTTCTTGAAGCTTTTCTAAAAAGTTCAAGTTTTTGTAAACCATTTGGGGAGCAACCACTTTGGTTGGTATCCTTCCAACATGAATCCAGCATAGGAAACTGTTAATGCCTCCTCTGTCAGGAATCAATATTTTTTTCTGAGTTCTTAACTTAATGGCAGTTGCCATTTGTTTTATGGCCTTGTGAAAAGAGCACATATTCCTTTGGGGTACTTTTAAGTATAAAAATGCTAGTGTTTTGCTTTTGAACATATTAAATGGTTCCATATGTATTATCAAGCTATTGTGGCAGCATAAACTGAGGGTATTGCTCTGACTTGGTCTAAAATCATTGTCTGTCTGTGAAATGTCATCTAAAGAGCCTCAGAGACAAACACCGGAAATGTAGAGCAGAGAGAAGACAAAGCTTCTTGAAGTACTGCCTGCATCATGGAAAGAATTTGGAGAACCTTCTGAGGAGCAATGAATAGATACACTTCCAAACCCTAAAATATCAACCATCCAAGGGAAAAACATTAAGTTTAATGAGACATTTTGTCTGTAAAAGAAACCTAAAACCTTAAAGAAATTTCAAGTTCACAAGTACCAAGAACTAGATATTTTGGACTAAATTTCAGCTTTTTAAGAAGAGGTATATTTAAAGCCTATGGTATTGATGGGGTTTTGTTCTCAAAGTGTTCCAAATGGTCCTTTCTAGCCAATTCCAGGGCTTAATCAAAGTCATGGTCAAGACTTGCAGATGTCCAACTCTAAATTTACCCTGCTTTACATTTGTATTTTCCTGTCTATTCTTCAGTGAATGTTAAGGATATTTCCACCTAAGGCATTCTTTGAACACTTAAATTCCACTCAAAACAGGATTAACCTTTTCTTTTTGACTGTCATCATTGTAACCTCCCTCTTCAACCTTATTTCTTCTCTTTGTTTCTGTTACACTGTCCTCTTAGTTTTATAAATTTAGGAAAACTATGGTGGTTCTTTTTTTAAATTTTAACTTTATTTTTAAAATATTTTATTTATTCATTTTTAAAGAGAGGGGAAGGGAAGGAGAAAGAGTGGGAGAGAAACATCAATGTGTGGTTGCTTCTCATGCATCCCCTACTGGGGACCTGGCCTGCAACCCAGGCATGTGCCCTGACCAGGAACTGAAGTGGCAACCCTTTGCTTCACAGGCCCGAGCTCAATCCACTGAGCTACACCAGCCAGGGCTGGTGGTTCTGATTAATTTTGTTCTCTTATACCCATTCATATTGTATTTTATATTGTTTTAGTGCTCCATCCTCTTTTTTCTGTTTTGTTAAGAAAAGCACCATTATGAGTGTTTATTTTGAGATCAGGTTCTGATGTCCACAGATTTGAATTTGGAATAACTCTACTACTTAATGAAGTTGCTTGAACTACTGCTTCACAACATTTTTAATGTCATGGAATAAATTGAACTGATAATATTTGTACAAGTGCTGGGATAAGAACCCTGAAATAAGAAAATGAGCCTTCTTGAGGCAGGAGCCAGAGTCTGGCTCAGCTGCTCTAAGGGTTGATGTGTACCTTAGAAGACTCATTCCCTATGTCTTATGCAGTAAATGGCATAGCAAATGCCAATCTCCAGCTTCAACTCTTTATAGATCAGTTTTATGACCTATAAAATGGTAATAAGAGGTATATCCACTATCCACATCTCAAAGTTGTAAAGATTAACTTAGTTTATACATATAAAGCATTTAGTAAAATCTTCATCACCCAGAGATACTAATTAATAATGGTAGTAGTAGAAATAGCTAGTTTAGCACCAGCTATAGCAGTTCTGTTTCCTTATAGTCTCAAAAGTTGGAGAAAATCATTGACAAAGCATAAGCAAATTCCACTTACATTTCAAAAAATAATTACATTATTTGATGCCTAATATTACAGAACAGGAAATCTTTATGTGAGGCTTCACATGATAGGTCTTCAATAAACTAAGGCCATAGAGGAGGCAGAAATCTTTTGAGAGCAAGATGCTAAGGTAAGTAGAGTCTGAAGCAAATTACTCAGTTTCTCATTGGAAAAAAGCAAAATGTCCCACAAACAGGTCACATAACTAAAACTTAGTTATTAAGCTGAGATTTAGGAAAGGATGATGACACTTGAGGAAGGAGGGAGCTGAACAGCCAGACAGAAGCACAGTACCATAATCAGGCTAACTTGGGGTTAGTTTGAATTATAATGGAAGGGCCATCTGGCTACACTGGACATGTCTCTGGGCCACCCACCTTTACCCTGTTTGCCAGCATGGGAAGCACTGGTGTAAGTGAGGAAAACCCAGGAGATTAACAGTAGATTTCAGGCCTGAGAAAACTGTTCTAAAGGATCTCTCTTGAGACTAGCCATCGGCCTCACATGCAGATAGAGGAAATCAGATATCCAGCAACAGAAGTCTGGGCAGCTGAACAAGTGGGAATGGCCATCTGGGAAACTAAGATGCCTTAGATTTGTAAGAACTATATTCAGCTAAGTTTGGATTATCTGCACAGAGTCATCCATATGCTTGGGCACTGTCTCCTCCCTTACTGCTCAAATGGTCCAATTCCAGCCGTGCTCCCTGAGGACATTGTCTTCATTCCCCAAGCCTTACTCTTCTGCAGTTTCACAAAGCCTACTTGGTTTATTTTTTTTGCTTTCCACTGTCCCAGCCTAATAAGGAAGTCAGTCAGCTATGGGTTGGGATAGCTGGTGGTAAGAAGCTGGTGGTAAAAAACAGCATTCTTCCAAGGGCCTTTGATCTTTAAGAGGCCACAAGTGGCCCAATCCCCTTGTTTTATGTAAAAATATCTCTTGTATATGTCAGGCATACTGCTTTTATTCCCATGCATGTAATTGTTGACTCTTGGAGATTTTATACAAAACAGAATGCAGTCCATCCCAAAGTCAGGCAGAAGAAGAAAGCATATGACTTGGGACAAATTGTTTCACACCTTTTGGTCTCAGTTTTCTCATCTGTAAACTTAGCAAGTTGAACTTGATAAGGTAAATTTGATAGGCAGGGTGTTATTTTTGTTGAAACATGATTTTGAAGATGAATATACCTGACTCTAAATCTTGGTTCTTTCCCTTTGCAAAGGCAACTCAATTACTCTAGAGACTCACTTTTCCAATCTATCAAGAAGGTTGTTATAAGGTTATATAAAACAATGCTTATAAAGTGCCCATATTGCTTTTCTATCTATAATTTCCTTTTTAGGGTTAAATTTTATATACATCTCTTATCCTCTACCATATATGCCAATACTCTTTTCTTTTAGAATGAAAAAATCAAAATGGGCAATGGTGACACTATGTTTTATTCCATGTATCCAAGTATGTGTTTCTTCTTTCCCCTCCTCCTCCTTCTCCACCTTCTTCTTCTTCTCCACCTTCCTCTTCTTCTTCTTCTTCTTCTTCTTCTTCTTCTTCTTCTTCTTCTTCTTCTTCTTCTTCTTCTTCTTCTTCTCCTTCTCCTTCTCCTTCTCCTTCTCCTTCTCCTTCTCCTTCTCCTTCTCCTTCTCCTTCTCCTTCTCCTTCTCCTTCTCCTTCTCCTTCTTCTTCTTCTTCTTCTTCTTCTTCTTCTTCTTCTTCTTCTTCTTCTTCTTCTTCTTCTTCTTCTTCTTCTTCTTCTTCTTCTCCTTCTTCTTCTTCTCCTTCTCCTCTTTCTCCTTCTCCTCCTCCTCCTCCTCCTCCTCCTCCTCCTCCTCCTCCTCCTTCTCCTTCTCCTTCTCCTTCTCCTTCTCCTTCTTCTTCTTCTTCTTCTTCTTCTTCTTCTTCTTCTTCTTCTTCTTCTTCTTCTTCTTCTTCTTCTTCTTCTTCTTTCTCTCTCTCTCACACACACACTCACACAACAAAAAGGATTTTCTACTATCAACAGAATCTGTGATTAACTTAGCTAAAGAGGTATTATACCAACAACCCTTCTGTATGCAGAAAGGTCCTCTCTAACATAGAAGGATCAGAATCTTGGTGAGTGAGGTATTCACAACTGTGCAGTATTAGCTATGGCTATTAACTGTACATGAGGGGCCTGGTTTGATAGGAACACACATATAAGGAGTCCAATAAGAGCTGCATGAATGTTTTGTAAAGAAGTCTGAGAAAGGGATGATAGTGAAGGAAGAAATGTTTGTTTCAAGTATCTTTTGAGAGAAGTTTGGAGAACATGAACCAACAGCTTTGTTGTTCAATATTACATTTCTTATTGTAGATGAGTAGATTTTGATGTAACTAAGAGTCTGTAGCATCATTGGTTTTATGTATAGCACAGGCAAGTCTTTTTATTCATTTATTATTTATTAAGAAACATTAATATGTACCTGTACTTTTCCAGCATTGTTCTAGGTGGTAGAAGTACAAGTGAAATTAAAACTGGACGTCAACCTACGACGAGCTTACAGTTTTGAAAGAGGATATGAAGAAGCCAGTATTCTCATTATAGTAGGTGGGTTCTATGAATAGGTATGCAGAAGGTTCTATGGGAACACAGAGTGGGACTACTGAAATCAAAGGGGAGTCAGAGAATGAGTACCTGGATAAGAGGCGACAATAGAGGAGTTCAGTGGTGAAGATATGTTGGAGAGAAGTTAAAGCCTAAGTAACAGCAGAGAAACTGTACTTAGAATCAGATTACTGACTGAAGCTATTAAGATATTAATATCATCCATTTATACAAGAAACACAAGACAAAAAGTTGTCTTGTGAAAAATGATGACTTTGCTTTGAATCATGTGGAATTTGAGGATCTTATTGGGCCATCCAAATGAAGATAAGGTGTCCAGCAAACAATTGTCATCAGGATTTAAATGGAGGTTGAAACCATGAGTATGTATGAACTTTTTCAAAGAGAGAGTGTATAGATTTTAAAAAGTACGTCATAATATGCCTAATAGTTTTTAAGGTTTGAAATGAAGAAATAGAAATGATGAAAAAGAAAAAAATAGCTATGTAAATAGGAGGAATGCCAAGAAGAGTTGTAAACCAAGAGAATGTGAACTTCTGGACAAAAGTCTCAGCACAGTCTAACATCAGACATATGTGATAATAATTGCTAGATATCTGTTTTTTTATGAGCTTCACAATTAAATATTATGCTAATTCAATTTTTCTTAAGCAATAGTGGCTTTATTGTAATTACACACTCAGAAAATTAAGTAGACTGTAATGTTATTTATGCAGCCAAGTTTTGGGATAATAGGAATTATAGAAAAGTCAGGCCTTATAGAAAATGGAATACTGTTCGGGAACTAGAAGTTTGTTCAGGATATATCACAGCTCTCACAGTCAGGATATCTTGTTGCCTCCTAAAAGTACTATGGGAATACAGAGAAAATTTTAGGATTCCACCTCATAGGAGGTGCTCCATAATCCCTCGTCAGGCTGGCTGCCATCACCCTAACTCTTTGTTTCTCTATGGAGATCTGCATGCTTTGGCTCTACTGCATATTACCATCTCTAACCAGCCTTTCAAGGAGATAATTCCCAGTTTCTAAGTAAAGAGGGACTTTATAGTTCATAGGTTGGTAGTCCTTGGTTCACTTGTATACCCTCACACCCTGGAGTCTAGTTAGCTGTGGCCAGGTAACATGTTACCCAGGACTTGACTACCTCTTCATAAAGAACCACCAGGAATTTTTTTGCTCAACAAAGGGAAGACTCATACTGTTTTAAAGCCTTTTTTTAGTACCATGGATATTGGTAATGTGAAAGTATTGACATACTGACAGAGTCATTTTAACAGTGGAGACAGAAGCCAGTTTGAATTTTAGTAGACCAAGGGGAAAATAGGAAGTGAGTCAGAAGAGAATGGGGAATACAGATCAGTCTTGTGAAAAGGAAGGTAGGAAGTACAGTACCAGAGCTAATAGAACATATGTTTCCAAGCAAGATAGAGATTGTTTCCACATATTTATATAGTAGTAGGAAAGATATAATTGAGAGAAACAAAGGGTACATATACAGGGCAGAAGATGATCCATAGACTGATGTCCCTAAAGAACGGAAAGGGATCCTTGTAGAGCACCATCATTCACTTTATCCAGTTTTACACTTGTCAGTGGATTCCTTTACCTGAGGTAGCCTGATGATATTTATGGTGTGAAAAAATTCTGAAATATAAAGAACTAAAATGGAAGTGAGAGTATTAAAGAAATGGAGAAATACCATGTGAATGGGCAACTAGAGAGATCAGTGGAAATGGTGGGAAAAGAAGAGTGGGGAGGTGAGAGAAAGTGAAAAATCAGTAGACAGGAGTTCCAGCAAATATTCCCAAGGGACAGATTATGGGTCTTCTTGGATATTCTGATGACTCAAAGGGTTGTGTTTATTTCTCTGGAAACAAAGAGAAACATAAAAGTGGGATTTGGTTGTGATGTCTCTTATAACTCAATGTCATAGCAAGCAGGTCCCCAGATATACTAGATAGAGCTGCTTATTTGTATCAATAAATGATGATTTTTCCATACACATGTCTAAGTTTCTTGGAACAATTCTTCTTTTTTAAAGATTTTATTTATTTATCTTTAGAGGGGAAAGAGGGAAGGAGAGATGGAGAGGAACATCAATGTATGGTTCCCTTTCGTGCATCCCCTGTTGGGAACTGGCCTGCAGGGAACCAGCCTGCAACCCGAGCATGGGCCCTGACTGGGAATCCAACCGAGATCATGTGGTTCGCAGGCCTGTGCTCAATCCACTGAGCTACACCAGCCAGGGGAACAATTCTTTAAACAAATTTAATACTAGAAATAATCCCAGTGGATAAAGCAATTAGGTCTTAAAAATAGAACTTTTGTTTAAAAACATTACAATTCTTCTTATGGTGTTGAGCTCTGTCATTGATAAATTGCCTTCAGTCTCCTCATTCAATTTAAGTTAACACTGTCTTTTGTACATACATATGCCAGAAGCAGTAAGAATTTTTTCAGTTACAATATATTCAAAGTAAAACACATTTGAGGTGGATTTCCTACCATGAGGATTTCCAAAACTAACACTGGAGAATGAAGGTGGAAACTGTAGTTTTACATTTGTCCTTAGCAAATGCAATTTTTACCTTCATTGTTTTCTATTACCTATTTACTTCCATTAGCTGACTTTACTATCCTGCTTATTATAAATATGAGTTTTAAGGGGCACTTTTGTAAGCATTTGATACCCTTATTTTCTATTTTGAGAGGAAAATGGGCCTCTTCCATGTTTTCTTTTTCTTTTTCCTCCTTCTTCTCCTTTTCTCCTTTTTGTATTGAGAGAAGGAAAAAACAAAGGGAAGTTATTTCCAGATGAATTAAAAGGTGGTATTTATGTTTAAAATTTCATTTTCTTTAAGTGTTGAATCTGAGATTCAGATAAATATGGGCTAAGAGATGGGCCAAGCAGTGTTTCTAGTTCCATGAAATTTTCCTAATTCTTCTAGACAGAGTAAAAGCTGATTAGCTTCCTGGTTTATAATCTTATTACTAAACTAGCCAATATATAGAGCACCTAGTAGCTGCCAAATATTGAGGATAAAAAGGGACTAAGTATTGGGGTCCCTTTCTGGAATGCTCACACTACAGTAGTGATCAGTGGGTAGTTGCTAGATTAATGCAACAATTTAGAAGTGGAAGTTAGAAAGGGAGAAAATGACAGTGAACAGGGATAGAAAAATTCTTCCTCTTATTCAGCCTTGTCACAAGTAGCTAGCTATACTGTTAACTTCACTCTTTGACTAGAAATACATTTCTTGCTTTAAAAAATGTTCTCAAAGGAAAAGATTTCACCTATACCTATGAGGTAGATTGATGTGCTTTAGAGCCCAAAGAGTGTCAGCCTGCTTACTATTTCAAAACTGGAAAAAGGGTATGTAAAGATAAAGGGGAGTGTGTGTGTATGTATGTATGTGTTGGGGAAGCAGGGACAAAGGAAGGGGCCAGGGGAGAAACAGCAGTTAGAAAAGGGAAGAAATACTTAGGTAGATGAAGTTGTTTTTCTAATTTTTATCTCAAAAAGATGGCTATGGGTTATGCAGAAAATAAGCAACACAGAGAACATCTCTGATAGAATATGGTGTATTGGGGTCAGTAATGCTAGCTGCTATAACAAGCAGCCCCTGAATCTTAAATACTTATTTCATGTTCACCTCTGTCACAATCCAGTATGGTCCTGGGAGGAGAGGACATTACCTCATACAGTCTTCCAGGAATTCAGCCTCTTTCTATCTTGTAATGACACTGTTTTCAATATGTGGCCCTAAAGTTTCTGTAAAGGAGACAGAGATGTTAAGGACTGTTCAAGAGAAGGGAGAGTTGTGGCCAGGCCTAGAAGTGACATAGAAAATTCTCACTTGTATTCCACTGGATAAAATTCAGACTCATAACCCAAAACTCATTGTAAAAGAAACTTGGAAATGTAGTCTTCCTCTATGTCCAGAAGAAAAAAAATTGATTTTGGTGAACATATGACATTGGGGCATTGTCTCTGATATGCAGTAGAACTTCCATCAAGCTAAAATTGACAATGATAAGAGTCCTAAAAAGCATGCAAGTAAGATCTTGCCCTTATTGGGACACTGGCTGCCTTATTTCCAGCATAACTTAGAAGAGTTTGAATCTATATACTTATTATTTATATCTCTCTAGGATTTGAATGAAGAACATTTCCAAGGTTTCAGATTTTCTGAGGTAACTTAATTAGAAGTGCATGGTGTAGGCTGTCTTCCTCCCTCTTTCTTTCTCTTTCTCTCTCTCTTTCTTTCTTCCCCCTCCCTTGTATCTCTCTTTTTCTTTTTTTCGTACTACATATAATCACTCTGTCAATTCCATTCAGAAAGAGAAAGAGAGAAGAGTAAAAACCTGACTTTTTCTTTCTTTGTTGTATCTTTATCTGATTTTGGGATTAGGATGATGCTGGCTTCATAAAAAGAGTTTGGGATTCTTCCATCCTTTTGGATTTTTTGGAATAGCCTGTGAGGAATAGGGGTTAGCTATTTCTTAAATTTTTTGTAGAATTCTCCTGTGAAACCATCTGGTCCAGGGCTTTTGTGTGATGGGAGTTTTTTTTTTTTATTACTGCTTCAATTTCTTTTGCTGTTATTGGTCTATTCAGGTTTTGTGCTTCTTTTTCATTGAGTTTCGGAAGATTATATAGTTCTAGAAATGTGTCCATTTCCCCTAGGTTTTCAAATTTCTTGGCATACAGTTCTTCATAGTAATTTCCTACAATCCTTTGTATTTTTGTGGGGTCAGTTGTAATCTCTCCTCTTTCATTTCTGATTGTGATTATTTGGGTTCTCTCTCTTTTTTTCTTGAGGAGCCTGCTTAAAGGCTTGTCTATTTCATTTATCTTTTCAAAAAACCAACTCCTGGATTCATTGATCCTTAGAATTGTGCTTTTAGTCTCTATGTCATTTAATTCTGCTTTGATCTTAGTTATTTCCTTCCTTCTACTTGCTCTGGGCTATCTTTGTTGTTGTTCCTCAAGTTTTTGTAGGCGTAGGGTTAGGTTGTTTGTTCGAAATGTTTCTATCTTGTTTTAGGTAGGTCTGTATTGCTATGAACTTTCCTCTCAGGACTGCCTTCACTGTGTCCCATAAGTTTTGGGTTGTCGTGAGTTCATTTTAATTTGTTTCCAAAAACTTTTTGATTTCTTTTCTAATTTTATTCTTGACCCATTCATTGTTTAATAGCATGCTATTCAATCTCCATAATTTTGAGATTCCACTTTACACTGGTCAGAATGGCCATCATAAACAAAGCAACAAACAACAAGTGTTGGAGAGGTTGTGGAGAAGAGGGGACCCTAATCCATTGTTGGTGGAATTGAAGACTGGTACAATCACTGTGGAAAACAGTATGGAATTTTCTCAGAAAACTAAAAAACTGCCTTTTGACCCAGCAATTCCACTGCTGAGATTATATCCTAAGAACTTTGAAAAACCAATCCAAAGAACCTATGCACCCCAATGTTCATAGCAGCACAATTTACAATAGCCAAGAGCTGGAAGCAACCTAGGTGTTTGTCATTAAATGAGTGGAACAAAAAATAATGGTACATATACACAATGGAATTCTATGCAGCAGAAAGAAAGAAGGAGCTCCTATCCTTTGCAACAGCTTGGATGGAACTGGAAAGCATTATGCTGAGTGAAATAAGCCAGGTGTTGAAAGACGAATACCATATGATCTCACCTTTAACAGTAAGCTAAACAACAAAACAAACAAGCAAGCAAAATAAAACAAAAAATACTGAAATAGAGAATGCAGAGACAGTGACCAGATGGGAGAAAGGAGGGAATTTCAGGGGATAGAGGAAAAGGATTTACAAGAACAAGTATAAAGGACATATGGACAAAACTAAGGAGGGTTGGAAATGGGAGGGAGGTGGGGAGCACTGGGTGGCGGTGGGCTGGGATGGGAGTAAAAGACAGAAAACTGTACTTGAACAATAGTTAAATTAAAAAATGGGTACAACACCCCCTGACTTTTTAAAAGTACTAAAATACCATCTGAGTAAGTAAAAATAGGTAATGAAATAAGATATATATTCACTTTCAAAAAGATACTTCCTTCCAGCTCTGAATGTCCAAATTGACTCAGGTCATTTAGTAGGCTAGGCAGGTATCCCATCCTGCCCAGCTGTCTGTTGGCCAAATCAGACAACTCTCCCAGTTACAGGAGCTGCCTTTTTGCATTAAGATTATAGAGCCCTTGAGCCTTGGCTAGGTAGCTCAATGGGTTAGACTGTCATCTGTATACACCAAGGTTGGGGGTTCATTCCTCTGTCATGGCATATACAAGAACCAACCAATGAATTCCTTAATAAGTGAAACAACAAGTCTTTCTCTCTCTGTCTCTCAATTTCATCAATAAATAAAAATTTTTAAAAAGATTACATACATATTTGCATTCCTAGCAAGAATATCCAACTAGAACCTGTAAGGATAAGAACTTGCCTTTTGATTTTACCATTGCTCTAGAGATAACTAAATTACTGTAGTAACAAAAATAAAAGAATAAATTACTCAAAACCTGAATATTATATATAATTGTTTCCTTAAAACTTATGTTTATTAGATTCTGAAGACAATATAGTAAAAATACTTAATCACAAATATAATAATAATACAAACACTATTTCTTTAAAATATACTATACAGCTAGTTGTTTCTTTAAGTTTTAAGTGGTAGTTGCTAAAGTATACCATCAAGGATTACTGTTAGAAAAAGTAACAGCTGGCTTTGAAATTAATTAAAAATGAACATAATCTATAATAGGTATATATCCATGAGGTGGTAATTCCTGGAATCTTTAAATTGATACACTATGTTAAAGTTCAGGGAAAAGCATTTAGCATTCAAGAAAATTACACATAAGATTGTGTTTTATGAATTTTTCCCTAGAAGTATATGAACAAGCATTACAAATATGCTATACACCTATAAGTCTCAGTATTATGGTAGGTAACTAGGGAATATCCACTATAGCAGTAAGAAATCTGCACAATAAATCAGGCATAGAGCAGCTAATGGAGAAATCAGATGGGGAATCAGAGTGATCTGTGGAAGGGATCTTAGTTCACCATAAATATTTTGGAAGCTTTGGGTGAAGAAGCAAGACCTCTAGGCCTGATAACCAAAGACTAGGCTTGCGGCAACCTAGAGAAATTGTTTTCACAAAGTACACAGCTCAAGACAAATAATTACCATTTAAACAATGTGTGAGGAAGGTTGTTGATTTTGACTTGAGTTGTTTTTGAATCACCCATAAGGCATTAATTAGTCTTCAGAAGAATTGACCTTGGAATTCTAGAGATTGTGGCTTCTTGAATGCCCAGCCTTTTCACTACTAGCAACAAGTGCATCACTAGAGAAAAAGGGGTGTTTTTTTTAACATGCTGAGCAGGAAAGAGCCTTTGCCTATCCTTTAACACATAAAATAAGAAGCACTGTGGTGAGTAACTCAGAACTTGGCCAACAAAGAAAACATGTTTGAGGTTCAGGAAAGTAGGAAGCAAGTTTGTTTTTCTCCACCCCAAATCTGCTATTTTCCTATGTCTTTTTTCTTTTGGCACTTCTTACTTCAGATCTTTGTGAAAGGCATAATTTAAGAAAAGATGAACTAAAAGGAGTCCCTGCTACATATAAAGGAAGATGTCCAGTGAACTTGGGCCACAGGAGAAAAGGAAAGGGAAGCATAGGGGAAAAACACAAAAACAGATTCTGGAGCAAACTCAGAGTGCAAGGCCAAGTGAAAATGACCAAGAATCAAAAATGACAATGTGTGGTTGGAAGGTGTTGCCTGCTCTGAGACATTCTTCAGTGGAGAAATTCCAGTGGACGCAGGCACCTGCTGCTTTAAGATGTAAAGGTACAGGGAGGAGGGAGGAATGGAGAGGCTACTATGTATTCACTAATGAACAGGACACATTAAGCTGACAACATTTATAGGCCACTGTTGTTTTTGCTCACGAGTTTCAAGCTGATTCTGAGTTGGGGCCCTGGGCTGTTCTATAGTCAACTGAAATGTGGGAGGTCTTAATTCCAGTGAAAGGTTAGGCAGAGGTTAATGGTGCTAACTTAGAGGTTAATGGTGTTGGATCTGGTGCTAACTCTTGAGACTCATTTCTTCTCCAGGGTTTGTCTGGTCCTGAAGCTTTGAGCCTAATTCTTCCCTTCTTTCTGTGGCCACACTTAGGAGTGTCTTTACCATATAGCTCTCCTTTAGTTCAAAGCAAGGCTAGTCAGAGAGGAAAAGCCACAAGAACTTAAATTTTACAAAAACAAAAGCAAAAAACTTCACTATACACAACCTATCCAGCCACAGAGAGGCCAGCTTGCTTCTTCGTGGTGCTGCTTTGATGGCACCAGTACAGAGGTTGCCTTTCTGTCATATGCTGGCACTAGGGTCTTGAAAATTGTTTCTGTCTTCCAGTGGCAACTCCACCATGACATTGGTCAAATTGCCAATTCAAACTTCATGCCTGGATTCTTATGTAGAATGTATCGTCTGTCTACTTGCATCCCTTTGGAACTCAAATCCCAACATTGCCTGTTTTGTTAGGATTCTGAAATAAAAAATAAAATGGATAATTGGAATATGAGAGAGCAGAAAAATAACAAGAACTAGCACGCATAGCTTCTATGTTCAGTTTTACTTTGCTTGTAGAAGTGTTTTCCATGTATTGAATAAAATGAGGCTGTCCCAGGGATAGAAACTTGGGTTAAGGACTCTCACCCACTTTATGGCTCCTTGTTAGGGATCAAGCAGTGGAAGATGTTGGAGACTATATGACCAGGAGTCTTTAGGCTCACTTCTTGGTCCAATGTCCATGCAGTTAGAATTTCATATTTCTATAACATTGAGCTAGCTTTCCCTATCTCTGAAATAGCTGCAGATTAAGGAGGAATGAAAGGGATGACTAAATGAAGAAAAGGTTCCAGAAGGTGAGCTGGTATGTATGTTAGGACTTCTAAAGTTCTCTCATTTACTCTCTCTGCAGAAATTTTCTTTTCTTCTTCTATTACTCTTATTTTCTAAAGTTTATCTGACTCAGAGAAAAAATGATACCTCGAGAACACAGTGTTAAGTGAAAAAATCCAGATACAAAAGAATATAGTACAAAAATTAACCACTTTTGTTAATTAGAAGACTAGAAAATTATACTATACAGTTATATATTTATGTAATAAAAGCTATGAAACATAAGAAGGATATACATCAGCAAAAGAGTAACTACCATGTTCACTTTCACCAGCACTATGGTACCTGATGATTATAGAGAACTTTCCACATGCAGGCACTGTACTTTAAATTAGCTCACTAAAGTCTCTGGAAAGGAAACAAGAGATTGGGGTGTATTTGAAATAAATGTAGCAAAGTACCCAAATTTCACAAATTCCAAATTTTGGTGGGCTGTCAGTTACTTTATTTCTGGTATTAAGTATGTTTGAAATATGTCATGGTTATTTAATTAAAAGAAGAAAACAATGGTGAAAAGAAACATGAATACTTTTAGTTGTAGAGGGCCCCTTTTGCCATGGGACCTGCCTTGTCATTTCTGCTGATGGAGTGGGTTCCCCCTAGAACTTTAAACACTTCATCTAGAGTACTTTAGACCTTTTCCCTTTTCTCTATTCCTACCTTCCAGACAACTGACTGTGTGTAGTCTCCTGCTTTTCAGACTGCCACCCTGCTGAGGGTTCCACAGTATCTGTTCTAGGCCTGTGCTCTTTCCCACACTCCAGGGCCCATCTTCCATCTTCACACAGACACCCAATGGGTATATCAAACTTAGCCTGCTCTAAAGAGAACAATGATTACCCCAAATGATTTCTGTTACACTGAATTCTCCATTATGGTAAGTAGCATTACCTTTAGAGTGAAAACACAATTTGATTTTTTCTCAGCCACCTACTTACTCTCATTTTCCACAACTGATCCATCAGCAAATCTTATTGGTCCTAATTTCAAAATACACCTTGAATCAGAACACATCGTGGCCTGCCACTGCTCTCAGCTTGACCCTAGTACCATTGCCTCTGGTCTGTACCACTGAATGCAATAGTCTCCCAGTGCTTGCTGGCTTCTACCCATGCACCGCTATAATCTTTTCACATGGCTTTTAAAACCTCCCCAGTGCCCCATTGTGCTAACAACTAAGTCAAAAGTTCTTTTGGTGGTCAGCAGAGTACACATCAATAGGCCACCAGTCCCCATCAATGCCTATACTTTCCTTGTTCCCTCCACTACAGTCATTACAGCCTTCTGAGATCTCATTGTTTGTCAGTCAAACTCACAAATGCCTGGCCTTTAGCCTTGCCTTTCCCTCATCCTGGATACTTCTTTACCCAGATATTTTTACAACTCTTTTTCTTCCTCTTTTCATTCAGGTCTCTGCTGAAATCTCGTCTATTCAGAGAAATTTCCCCGATCACCCCAACTCATTAAAACAGCCCTGTCTCCTTCTTTCTCATTGCCTGAATTTATTTTTTTGGAACAATGTCTGGCTCATCTTAAGCACAAAACACACATTTGTTGAAATATTAAATTAATAATACTTCTCACGCACGAGGTGGTTGCAGGCATTAACATACATTATTATGTCATTTCCAAGCAGCACAGATGACTGAAACTCAGAGTGTGCCCAGGTTCTCACTACTGCCGATTCTGAGGGTGAAATTTGAATGCGTTCCTTTTCACTCCAATCTTTCTACATGTCACACCGCATCTTTCAAAGGGAAAGCAACAACAACAATAACAGAAAAACAACAGTCAACTGTCTACTGTATGCTGCTAGGGACTGTGCTGTTCACATTTACAAAAGTATTTGGATTTTCACAAATACCCTGAGAAGTAAACATTGTTTCCACTTTAAAGATGAGAAAACTGAACCTCTAAGAGGTTAAATATTTAGCCTAAAATCACTATTTCTATTCAGTGACAGAATGTACCTCAGGCCTGCCCCATCCACAGATTGTGCTTTATTAATGACATTCATCCTGGTTGCCTAAAATTCCATTTTAATTCCCTTAAAAGACCTTCTTCCCTGTAGCTTGTTAACAGCATAGGTTTAGTGATCCTTGCTGTTTTGTGAATGATTCCAACTCAGTCTTCCCTCTTCTCACTCCCTCCCTCTGCTGCTGGGACCTTTATCCAAAACTTTCACCTTCAAATCATTACTTATGCTTGCTATAGTCTCAGAGGAGCAATAGCTTTCTTGGGCCACCCAGAAGTTGGACATGAGAAAACAGGTTATGTCGAGGAGAACAAGTAGGAGTACAGCCAGTTCTGGAAGACAGACAGTGCCCAACTTGCAAATGGGTTTGTTTGCTACAATTGTTGGAGAGCTGTTACATTTCCCCATAAAAACAATATTATCAATGATGAATGGGGCCTTGGGATCATTCACAAAGCCCTGTATAATGTAAATGTCAAATCAAGATGCTACTAGATACTCCTAGAGTTTTGAAACCTTACTGGCAAGTCAGCATCAGTCACATGGATTCTGTGGGAAAATAAGATTTTGAATTTCAGTTGGGGACATTAAGGGCACTTATATTCACATTATTCACCTGGTGCCCCTATCTCTGTGTGAGGTTCTCCTTACCACTTTCCCTACTCCAGCTGGAACTCAGTAGGGCTAGCTGTCAACCTTCAGTAGTGGGAGGTACTGGGCATTTGAAAGAGGAGGGGGTAAAGGGCTATGAGAACAAAATATAGCTCTCTGAATAGGGGTCCTCTGAAAGGCAATAGCTTGTGCTTAGAACCTGTACAGAGTAGTGAATCCAGTTTTAGAATCTCATACATATTAGCGAGAAGGTCTTCTATGATACAGCAAGTGACCTGAGCAGGCACAGTAATGACAGAATATGAGCATTAAGGAAACAGTCACCATTCAGCATGGGCAATATGTACAGATGTGTGGCTGTTCTCTGTGCATATCCTCACATCTTTGGAAAGTACTTATGAAATAGGTAGCAGTGCAGAGCTGTGAAACGTACCCAGAATAGAAATTGGAAAGGTCTAGTCCTTTCTTTGCTTCCTTAACTGGAGACTGTAGGTAACATGTATTCTCTCAGAGACTTATTTTCCTTTCATGTTAAGTGGGAAAAAAAACTAATGACCCTCCACTACACACGGTGGTTGTAAATATTGTAATACAATTGTAAAAACACTTTCTGTCACATACAAGGCTTTATTAGTGTTACACTCTACACAATAGGCCACATGTTCTCCCAAGGTTAATAATATTTGGTGTCCTGACACAAAACAACTAAAAGAGGGACACACATAAATTTTCATCCACCCACTATGTTTTTTTTCTTTTTTACCACTCTTAGCAGTTATTTGAAAAGAAAGCCCAGACATCCCCTTTGGTCCTCTATGTCTGCTTGCAACCATTGTTGGACCAAGGACCAGTGCTTTGCTTGGCTGTGTGTTCTCCATTTAGCAGAATAAGAGTCTATCTTTCCAGCAACCTATTTTTTTCATTGTTGTTGTCCTGATGCAGAAGAACCTAACAAATAATTTAAACCTCTTAATAATAATCAGACAGATCACATTCTAGTTGCAGATTCCTGGGGGGAAATGAATCTTTATCCAAACTCTAAATGTAGGAATGTTAAGCTGAGATGGTTCTTATTCTAAGGCCTATTTTAAGGCCCTGCATATAACTAGAAAAATTAACAACTCAAGGAAGGTGCTTATTTGGAAAGCTCTCCCTACTCCAGTGAATTTTTCTCCCCAGTTTGTGACATAAAGTTTCTGATTGACTCTTTTTAAATGACTATTTTTAGAAGTCCCCTATTTAGTGATTTACCATTTCAACATGTGTTCATAAATGTATCAATTTTTCACATTCTCTGTTTTAATTCCCAAATTGCACATGTCTTTTGAAAATTGAAGTCATGGGCTCAAACCATTTTAAACTTAGAAATTGTAAAAAGAATGATGCCCTGCAATCTTTCTCTATAACTGTCTTTCAGGATCTTGGTACATACTGCATCATTACTATATAAACTTTGAGATCAGATGCTGCAAATGTTTCTCTATTTGTCCCTAGAGTGAATGAGTCACTAAGATATTTGGTTCTAAAACATCCCCACTGGGCAGCATATATAATGCTGAATTCCCTATTCCACAACCAGTTTGAATACTTGTACAAGAGGAGCATTTGGTGGAGGACTGTGACAAATACCAACTTCATTAGAACTCAGTTAAATAGGACCTCACCTTTATTATTGTTTGAAAATCAATAATATCAGCAAACTTTTTTCAGCATTGTGTTACTATAAAATGCCAGATTTGCCCACTGTGTGGTGCTGGGATTATAGGTGCATCCTTCTATTGCAGAGCTGATTAATTATCTCTTGTGCTGTAAAAGTCTTTCTAGTCATTTTAAACTAAAAAAAAATAGCATCTGCTTTTAGCTTTCTAGGAAAAGGTGAAGTATATTGTAGGAAATGAAATAGAATGTAGATTCAAGTATACTTTTGTGGGTAAAACAGAGAAATGAGGAAGAGATACTACTACAATCTGACTTATATGAACATGGTTTGATTCAAATTGTGATGATTTTTAGGATGGGGTTGGATGCTGGTGAGAGTTTTCTAAAGACACATCCTTGGTCCCTGTGGTCAACATTTATGTCAGTTACATTAGAAAAAAATGTAACTTCACATGAAAAGATGTAAGAGGTTATACATTTGCATCTGAAACAAAACCAACACCATTAATGATTTTGCCAACTGAAGTATCCAAAATACACTGATGGTTCACCGCATGGATATATTATTAGAATTAAGATACAAAACCTTTCAAATAGCTGGAGTAATGGCCACATTAAATAGATTGCAGGGTTTTATTTGACTGAAAGTGTATTGCAAACAAGCTGATTGGTGGGGTTAGTTAAAAACACCTTCTGATTTTAGTTTGTGAAAATAGAGGTCTAATATCTAGAATACAGGAAAAGAAAAATCTTCTATACTCTGAGCACTTGAAGCATGCATTTAATTTTGGCACAGTTATTTGATTAAAGATATAAATATATTAGAATCCAGATTAAAATCCAGCAGTGAACAGCCAGAATGATGAAAGACTTTCAGCCATAAAATACCTTCAAAAAACAGAAATGTTTCTCTTTTTTTTTCAGAAATGTTTCTTTTAACTTGAAAAAAATAAAGGAAATGATAATTTTTTGCTATAGAACAAATGTTTAAGCATAAACTGGGCAACCACAAAGATTTAAGCGTATGACATGTTTTTTTAATCCTCACCAAAAGATATGTTAATTGATTTTACAGAGAGAAGAAAGAGGGACCAGTGAGGGGAGAGAGAGAGAGAGAAGGAGAGAGAGAGAGAGGAAAACAGATGTGAGAGAAACATCGATCTATTGCCTCCTGTACAGGGCCTGACTAGGGATCAAGCCCACAACTTTCATTTAGTATATGGAATGACACTCCTACCAAGTGAGTCACTTTGTTAAGGACATGACAGGTGTTTTGATGTGATCATATTAAGGTCCTTTTCAACTCTGCTCTTCTAGAGGCCATGGACATACTTCTATATAAGTGCCATTTTGTAAAATAGTGTCCTGTTAAAAAGTATTTTAGAGATTTATAATATTTCCTTTATTGACCTAGATTACAGCTTCACAATATTTTATCGAGATGATGAAAATATTTTCTGTACTGTCTAATATAATAGCGACTAGCCACATCTGGCTATTGAATGCTAGATATTTGCTAATTAAACTGAGGAACTGTATTTTCATTTTATTTAATTGTAATTTTAATTAAGATGCCCACATGGGGGTAGTAGTTATAATACTAGGCAGTAAGGTAAATATAGTGTCTTTCTGCTCCATTTCATTTAGCTAACACTTTAAGAATTTGGTCTTTTGTGTCCTCCAAGTTCACCTAAAAGCTTAAAAGCAAATGTGTAACAGAATTGAAATCTAATTTCCAAGTTACTAAATGGGGACTGTTATTTTTTGGATTTCTTCTAGGTAGTTCCTGAGTTCCATATCCAAGTTCTTCAAAGGTCTTTTTATCAAATGGCCATATGCTTTACAGCATCTTTCCTCATTTCTTGCATGTTGAAATACTGATTGCAGAAATTAAGTTCTGTTAGTGCTCACCTTCTGACAGCCCCCACATTCTATTGTCAGACCTCCAGAAAGAGTGTTTTTTATAAAAGATCTGTGTTTGCTAACCTCAACCCAGTATAAATACGACATGGTAGGTAATCCCCCAATGTTTGCCAACAACGTGGCAAAATAACATACTTCACAGTTGTATTTACATTCTGTTTGTTTTCAAAAATTTTAAATGATAAATAACTTTTTGAATTCAAAGAAAAATTTATTCTTGGTTCAAAGTAAATCTTTATTAACTTATTATTAGGCTCTCTGGTCCAGGAAAATAACTTTTTCAACCCCAATTGTTGATCAACCCCAGGTTCTCTATCCCTTGTTTGCTCTCTTCTCCTTCTGGTATTTCCATGATATGAATGGTGTTATGGTTCATGTTGTTCAAAATGTTTCTTAAGACTTCCAGCCAAGAGGGATGCATAGGTAGACACACTGTGCCTCCTTGCACAATCAAAAGAACAAGAAATTTTTAAACAAAAAAATACCCAGAACTGACAGAAAATCTAACTGTATGGAAGTCCGACAACCAAGGAGTTAAAGAAGAAACATTCATCCAGATCAGTAGGCGATGGGCAGCCAAGTGGAGAGAACTTGTGGCAAGTCAGCAGCTGGAGAATTGGGGCTGGCAAGGTGGCAGCTGGTGGACCAGGCAAGGCAGTGGCTTGCAGACTGGGCAGTTATACATTTGCATGTAGATAAACCAGGAGGAACAACTGGAGAGGAAGACATACTGCACTACCCTGGGTTCCAGTGCAGCGAAATAAAACCTCAAAGCATCTGACTGAAAACACCTGTGAGTCTTGAGGCAGCAGTGGGAGAAACTCCTAGCCTCACAGAAAATTTCCTTGGAGAGACCCACAGGGTCCTAGAATGTACACAAACCCACCCACCTGGGAATCAGCACCAGAAAGGCCCAATTTGACTGTGGGTAATGGGGAAGTTATTGAAAATTGGCAGAGAGCAGAGCAAGAGGCACTGTTCTCTCTGCGACCCCTTCCAAACATACAGCATTACAACACAGCAACCTGGATTGTCCTGCCCTAGTGAACAACTAAGGCTTCTTCCCTTACTACATAACAGGCCATGAAGAAAAAAAATCGCCCAAATGAAAGAACAGATCAAAGCTCCAGAGAATATACAACTAATTGACAAAGAGAGAGTCAACCTATCAGATGCACAGTTCAAAATTCTGGTTATCAGGATGCTTCAGGAACTCACTGGGTACTTTAACAGCATAAAAAAGACACAGGCGGCAATGAAGGTTGCATTATGTGAAATAAACAAAAATCTACAGGGAACCAACAGTGATGGAAAGGAAACCAGGATGCAAAAAATCAATGGTTTGGAGCAGAAGGAAGAAAGAAACATTGAACCAGAAAAGAATGAAGAAACAAGAATTCAAAAAATGAGGACAGGCTTAGGAACCTCCAAGATGTCTCTAAACATTCCAACATCTGAATCATAGGGATGCCAGAAGGAGAAGAGGAATAGGAATGGAAAACTTATTTGAAAAAATGATGAAGGAGAAATTCTCTAACCTGGCAAAAGAAATACACTTGTAGGAACTCCAGGAAGCTCAGAGTCCTAATGAATTTGGACCCAAGGAGGAACACACCAAGGCACATTATAATTATATTAGCCAAGATTGAATATAAAGAGAGAATCTTAAATGCAGCAAGAGAAAAGGAAACAGTTACCTACCAAGGAGTTCCCATAAGGCTATCAGCTGATTTCTCAAAAGAAACTTTGCAGGCAAGAAGGGGCTGGTAAGAAATATTCAAAGTCATGAAAGGCAAGGACCTTTGCCATTCAAGATGGCCCTATCCAACAAAGCTATCATTTAGAATGGAAAGGCAGATAAAGTGCTTCCCAGATAAGGTCAAGTTAAAGGAGTTCACAATTACCAAGCCCTTATTATATGAAATGTTAAAGGACTTACCTAAGAAAAAGATGATAAAAATATAAAAAGTAAAATGACAACAAACTTACAGCTAAATAGCAACCGAACCTAAAAAAGCCCCCAAAACTTGTATAAAGGACCCATGGACAAACCCAAAGGGGAGAAGAATGAAGAGTGGCAGGTGGGGATAGATACAGCAGGGGAAAGTGGTAGCAGGAAAATGGAGATAACAAAATGAATTCAACAAAAATAAAAATAAAAAAGAATAATTATACTATATTGTAAAAAGAAACAGAAAACCAAAAACAAAATAAGCAAACAACTAGAACAGGAACAAAATCACAGAAATTGAGATCACATGGAGGTTTATGAATGGGGGAGTGGGACAGGGAGAGAGGGGGGAGAGGGCACAAAGAATAAGTAGCATAAATGGTAGTTAGAAAATAGGCAGGAGGAGGTTAAGAATATTATGGGAAATGGAAGAGCCAAAGAACTTGTATGTATGACCCATGAACATGAACTAAAGAGGGGGAATGCTGGTGGGAGTCAATGTGCACGGCAGAGGGGAATAGAGGGGGGTAAATGGGACAACTGTGATAGCATAATCAATAAAATGTACTTAAAAAACAAAAACCCCAAAATGTTTCTTAAGCTCTCTCTTTTTTAAAAAATTGCTTTCTCATTTTGCTGCTCTGCTCTGGTGTTTTTTTCTACTTTGTCTTCCAAATCATTTATTTGATCCTCTGCTTCATTTAACCTACTATTTACTCCTTCCAGTATATTATTTATTTAAGATATTGCATTTTCTATTTCTGAATGGTCCTTTTTATATTATTTCTATGTCTTTTTTAGTGCTGTTGAGTATCCATATAATCATTATTCTGAACTCTTTATCTGATTAATTTCCTGCCACCATTTTATTTAGCTATTATTCTGGAGAACTCTCTTGTTCTTTCATTTGGGGTCTGTTTCTTTGTCTTCCCATTTTGGTTGCTTCTTTGTATTTGTTTCTATGTATTAAGTAGATCTGCTAAGACTCTATTGTAGGCCTTTGTCAGACACTACTTGTGATTGGCCATGGCAACCTGTTTGAAGCTATCAGTGATCCACAGCATGTAGCTTTCTCTGCTAGTCCTGTTTGTGTGCAGAAAATCCCTTTATTGTTATGTAGTGTCTTTTTGTCTCTTATTATAGTCTTTGCTTGAAAATCTATTTTGTCTGATATAAGTATTGCTACCCCAGCCTTTTTAATAATTCCATTTGCATAAATTTATTTTCCATTCCTTAATTTTTAGTCTGTCTTTCATTCTGAGATTGTCCCTTGAAGACTGCATGTATATATGTGTGTGCATCTTATTTTCTTATTCAGCTACCTTATTTTTTAAATGGATTAGAGAGAGAGAGAGAGAGAGAGAGAGAGAGAGAGAGGTGGGAGAAGAGGAGAGAAGGAGAGATTTGTTTTTCCACTTATTTTTGCATTCATTGGTTGATTTTTGCATATTTTGTGTATGCCCTGACTGCGGAGCAATTCACAGCTTTGGCATATCTGGAAATACTCTATATAGCCAGGTCCCCTGCCTTTTTGATTGGAATATTTAAGTCATTTACATTTAAAGTGATTATTGATAGGTATGTTACTTATTGAATTTTACTCTTTATAACTATGCCCAGTTTTTCTTAAAGAACACCCTTTAACATTTTTTTAAAATACTTGTTTGTTGGTATTGAAGTCTTTTAGCATTTTCTTAACTGGGAAGCTCTTTATTTCTCCTTCAGTTTTAGGTGATGGGTAGTCTTGGTTGTAGGTCTTTGATTTTCATCACTTTGACTATTTTATGCCAGTTCCTTCTGGCCTGAAATGTTTCTCTTGATAAGTCAGCTAATAGTCTTATGGTAGCTTCCTTGTTGGTAACAAAATGTCTTCCTTTTGTTTCTTTTAATATTTTCTCCAATTTAATTATGATATGTCTTGGTGTGGACTTCTTTGGGATCATTTGGGTTGGAACTATTTGCACTTCATAGACTCATGTGTCATTGCTCTTCACTAGGTTAGAGAAGTTTTAGTCATTATTTATTCAAATATATTCTTAATCCTTTGCTCTTTCTCTTATTTTTCTAGTACCCCTATGGTGCAGATGTTGTTACACTTTATGTTATCCTGGAGGTCCTGTAAACTATGCTAATTTCTTAAATTGTTTTTTGTTCTTTTTGATGCTCTGATTGGGTATTTTTCTGTTACCCTATCTTCCAAATTAATGATTTAGTCCTTTCCTTTATCTAACCTCATGTTGATTTTTTTCTAGTGTTGTTTTCATTTCAGATATTGTATTCTTCATTTTGACTGTTTTTTATTATTTTTGTGGTTTTTTTCATGCTGTTAAATTTCTCATTAAGTCTCTTGAGCATCTTTATAACCATTATTTTAAACTTTGCATCTGGTAGATTGCTTGCCTTTAATTTTTTGTTATTTGGTGGTGGAGGCGGGATTTCTCCTGTTCTTTCATTTTGGAAATGTTTCTTTGTCTCAACATTTTGGTTTCCTTTCTGTATTTGTTTCTGTGTAGTAGGTATATCTGCTTTGTCTTGATTTGGTGGTCATATGTAGTAGGTGTCTCATAGAGCTCAGAGGCTTGGTCTTCCTGATTGCCTGAGCTAGATGCCCTAGGAAAGTCCTTTGTGTGGGTTATGTAAGTCCTCTTTTTGTAGTTGAATTCTGATTGCTGTTGGCATTTACATGTGTGGTGGCACCTCTTTGGCTGGCTATGAGAATTGGTCCCGAGCACAGTGTATGAAGTGTTGTGTGGGGGCTGCTTCAGTGAAGTTGAATTCAACCCAATAGGGTTTAATATCTGCTGAAACCTTCTGTGTGTGCCACTTATGGAGCTAATTAGGTCATGCTCTCATGTAGTCTGAACCACTGAATGTGTTGGTTCTGGGGCCATTCGGTAAGAGTGTAGCACTGGTTGATGTCAGGTACTGCCTGTGATGGGCCCTGGACTACCCATTAGAGCTAGAAATTGATCTACAGTTTGTCTGTCTCTGCTGGGGCCCAGGTGTATGTGGGAGGGATCTAGCTGTACACCAAGGCTGGTTTCTTCAAGCAGTGGGCTCAGGGATGGCCAGTAAAAGATCAATGGTCCCCAAGATCTGATCTTACTTGTTAGCTGTCTCTGAGGCTTAATAACTTAAAAAGCCTCTGGAAGCATACTAGTTGTGTGAGGGAGGCTATCAGTCAGTCACCAGGCAGGGGTGAGTGGTGTCCAGTGATTGATATATGTGTATATTTAAACTATTGCCAGGGCTATATTTGGGGCCACTCAGCAACAGCGTCAGGGTATACCAAGGTCTCCGTTACCTTCTGTGTAGCCACAAACCTTTGTGCTGGGTCGGGGTCTCAGGGATTTATTTGGCTGAGGACTGCATATTCATCAGGCACAAACAGACCAAGAATTAGCCATGTGAATGGAGGGCTCTGCAAAGGAATGGTAGTACTAGTCTGGTGATTGAGGGAAAATGACCCCATCAAAGAGACATACAACTTGCTTCTCCCCAGAGTCTTTGTGGACCTCCTGGAGAGTCTTCTGTACTGTGGGATCAGGCTGGCCACAGCCAACTGACAATATAGTTGAGCACAAGCTCAGCAGGGCAGGACCACTGGGAGTCAGAAGGATAGAACTAGTAGTTCTCCCCTGGTGAGGCTAGTAGATATCCCATGGGTGTTGTGGCACCACTATTCTGGCCCCTGGGTTACAGATGTAGGTACTCAGGCACTCCAGGAATGTATGGCAACTGCTCTGGCCCATGAGGTTGAGGAACTCTGGGCATACCTGCACGGTTTCTCTGTCCCCTGGGTGATGGGAGGTAGCTTTTCTCAGTGCTTGGGCACAAGGTAAAGATACTGTGGCCCATGAAAGTAGAGTGCTGCACATGGCATTGCTGCTCGACTGTGCTGTGGGAGATAAGGAAAATGGTCTCCTATCCAGAGCCACACAACTTCCTCTGTTCCTCCATGAGTTGGCTTTCAAGATTCCTTCAAGAAAGTCTGTACCACATCCCAGTAAGCAAATTCTGCTGCAGGGTGGGGCAATAGTATGTCAGGAGGGTGGAGCTTTGCAGTCTCCCCAAATTGATGCAGTTTGGAGTGAAATGTTCCACCCAAGAAAGACAGTGTCTGTGCAGTGTGGGAGAGGGACTCAGCACAGGGACCCTTCAGCTCTCTTCCTAGAGACACACAGTCCAGTCTATCCTTGTAAGACTCTGGTCTTGCAAGACCCTAGTCTGCTGGAGCCCATGGTGAGTGGATGCAAATGAAATTTTGTGTGTTGGGCCTTTAAGAGCACACCTGGGTTTATAGGAGACTCCCATCTCTTCCTGCAGACAGAATCCTTGCTTATTTTTACATCAGATGTTATGTGGGTGCCTCTCCCTGCCCCTGCTGTTCCAGGTTGGGGAGCCTTGCATGGGGTTGAGACACCCTATTTTTCAGAGAAGACCTTTGTAGCTGAGATATCTCTTCAGATTCTTAGTCACCCCACATGGGTGCTGGATCAGCCTTGTTTGAATCTCCACCCTTTCTACCTGCCTTGAGGTGGCTTCTTCTGGAAATCCTTAGCTATAAGATTACTATTCAGCTAGTCTTAAATTGGCTATTCAAGTTGAATGTTCAATAATTTAGTTATAATTTCAGTTCAAGTCTGGAAGGAGGTGAGTGTAACTTCTACTTCCTCCACTAGCATCTTCCAATAATCCCCTGTAACTTTTTGATTTAAGCTTATTTTTTCACTCAGCATAATTTCCTTAAGATCCACCCAAGGCATGCTTTTATTAATAGTTTATGTATTTTATTGCTGAATAGTAGTTCATGGTGTGAATGTGATATTTGTTTAACTATTCACCTGTTGAAGGACATTTGGATTATTTCCAGCTTTTTCTAATGCAAATAGAGCATATGTGAACATTTTTTAGCAGACTTTGGGATGAAAAACAATTTTAATTTTTCTATGACATATTTTCAGGGGCACAGTTGCTAGATTTTATGATAAATAGATGTATAGTTTTCAAAGAAGCTGCCATACTCCTTTCCACAGTAGTACTGTAACATTTTATATTCACACCAGAAATGTATGAGTGATTCCGTTTCTCTGAATTATTCTCCAAGAGCAATCTCCAGTATTTGGTGCTGTCACTATTATTTATTATAGCCATTCTGATGTGGTTTTAATTTACATCTCTCTGATAGCTAATAATAGTAAACATCTTTCTGTGCATTTATTTAGCCACTTGTATATTGACTTTTGTTCATTTTGTAATTGGATTGTTTGATATTTCCTGTTTTTACTGAGATATGTGGTTTGCAAATATTTTCTCCAAGTCTATAGTTTTAAAAAAACTTTTTAAAATGTGGTCTTTCACAAAAGAAATGTTTTTAATTTTGGTGAGGTCCAATTTATTAATTTTCCATTTCAAAGATATTGATTTTGATGTCAAAATGAGAAATTATTCACCTACTCCGCCCTCCAAAGTGTTTAAGGTTTTTATCTGGAGTTTTAAAGTTTTAAATTGAAATTTATTTTTGCGATTCTTTTTGAATTAATTATTTACAGAGTATAAGACTTAGGTTAAGCTTCCTATGGATGGCCAGGGGCTCCAGTACTATTTATTGAAAGGGCTGTTTTTTCTATTTAATTGATTTTGCACCTTTGTGAAACATCATTGGTCTTATTTGTGTGCCTTTGCTTCTGTATTCTTTATTTGCATTGACTGAAGCTTCTGTATATCTGGTGATTGATATCACACTTTTCTGATTACCATAGCTGGTAATATTTCATATCGGGTAGAGTGATTCTTGATGGTTTTTCTTTCCAAATTGTTTTCAGCTATTCTAGATATTGAACCTTTCCATATAAAATTTATAATAAGCTAATATGTGTCTACCAAAAATACCTCTTCTTTGCATTTTTATAGGAATTGAATAAAGCATAAACATGAATTTAAGAATTGACATCTTTACTAAATTGACTTTTTCAATTTATGAATACAGTATGTGTCTTTATTTACTTAGATCTTTTATGATTTCTTTTATCAGCATTTTGTATTTTCAGCATACTTATTCTTTACATTTTTTCTTAAGTTTATTTTCTTTGGAGAAATTAGATACAATTTACATTTTTAATTTAAATTTTTACATTTTCCTAGTGCACAGATATGTGATTACTTTTTGTGTGTTCTTATTTGTATCAAACAACTTTAACTCGATTATTTGTTCTAGAAGGTAGTTTTTATTTGTAGATTATTTGGGATTTTTTACATAGAAAATCATATCATCTGCAGAAAAAGAAATTATATTGCTTCCTTTATAACTCATATGCCTTTTATTTCTTTTTCTTATAGTGGCCAGAACTTCTAATATTTTGTTGAATAAGAATGGTAAGAAGAGACATTTCTTGCCTTGTTTATAATCTCAGGGGAAAGTATTTAGTATTTTTCCATTAAGTATGATGTTAGCTGTGGGGATTTGTGAATGCTCTCTTTTTTTAGTCTTCACCCAAAGATATGTTTATTGATTCTAAAGGGTGAGGAAAATAGAGGGAGGCAGGGAGGGAGAGAGATAGAGAGATGAGACAGAGACATTGATCAGTTGCCTCCCATATGCGCCCTGGCTGGGGATCAAACTCACAACCTAGGTATGTGCCCTGACTGGGAAGTGAACCTACAATCTTTTGGTGTATGAGTCAATGCTCCAACAATCTGAACTTATTATTAAGTTGAGGAAATACTCTCTATTCTTATTTTGCTGAATTTTTAAAATATAGGTATTGAGCTTTGTCTAATGCTTTTGTAGATCGATCGATATCAAAAGACCTTCCTTTTTTTTTAGTCTATTGATATGGTGGATTGAATTAATTTTCAAATGTTAAACCATCTTTGCATAACTGGAATAAATCTCACTTGTGAATGGTACACAGTTACCTTTTAACACAATGGATTTGATTTTCTAATATGTTGAGGACTGTCAGATGTAAGTTCATGAAATATATTGTTCCCTAGTTTCTTTTTATGCATTATATTAATTCATTTTTAAATGGTTAGTAGAATTCTCCAGTGAAATCATTTGAGCATAGAAACTTCTTTTCTAGAAGATTTAAAAATTGAATTCAATTTCTTTAATGATTATAAAATATTTGTACTATGAAAATAGATTTCTGTAGTGTAAGCTAACCAGTCTGTGATACTTTATGACATCTGTATTAAACTAATGTCATAGGTTTTTATAGTACTTAGGAATTTGGTCTGGAGTGCAATTTTCTGTGTATACAACATGGCTGGGGTTTGTGTGGTCTGATCTTTTCACAGGCACCAAAGGAAGTAGCACTTATACTTTCTTTTCAAAATTTCCAGATGTGGAGAAGAAGGGTAAGGAAAAGGAGTAAACCTCAAATATTGTCAATAGTTAAACAAAAAAAAATGGAGTCAGACTCTATAACAGGTTTTACTTTTAAACTTTTGTTAAGGTTTACTATATGACTCAGAATATGGTCAATCCAGGTGAGTTTTATATGTGCACTTGAAGAAATATTCTTATTTTATTCAGTGGAATTATCCATGTATGCTAATATAGGTACAGTGGTTGATTGAATTGTTCAGTTCGTCTATATCCTTGCTGATTTTCTGTCCAGGAATTCTATCTCTGAGAGTAGGATGTGTAAGTCTCCAAAACCAATTCTGCATTTTTCCATTTCTCTATTCAATGTTATCAGTTGTTGTATCATGTAACTGAAGCTTTGTTGTTTGGTCTGTACACATCTAGGATTGTGTATTTCTGTTGACTCAATCTTTAATTATTATGTTAATTCCCTTTTTAAGTTTTTTAATCTTTTTATTTTATTTTATTTATTTATCTTTAGAAGGGAAGGGAAGGAGAGAAATACCAATGTATGGTTGCTTCCGGTGCATCCCCTGCTGGGAACTGGCCTGCAACCCAGGCATGTGCCCTGACTGGGAATCGTGTTATTTCCCTTTTTGTCTGTAGTAATTTTCTTTGCTTTGAAGTGTACTTTATTGCAGCCATCTATTTTTCCTAAATGCACATTAACACAGTCACCTGTTTTTTCTAAATAAATGTTTGCCTGATATTTCTTTTTATAATTTTTTACTTTCAACTTATCTTTGTCATTAAATTTGAAATGAGTTTCTTATGATCAACACATTTTTGTCCCTTTTTGTCCCATTATCCAATCTCTGTCTTTTCAATTGGTGCATTAAGATCCCTAATTAAGTAAATAGGGATATATTACAGTTTAAGAATATTATTTTATTATTTATTTTATTTATTTTCTCTGTTTCTTTTTTCTCACTTCCGGTGAGTTACTTAACGTTTTAAGAATTCCATTTTTGTTTATTTATGAGTGTACCTTTTTTACGTAGGTTTGTTTGTTTGTTTCTTACTTTCTCTTCTTTCCTGGTTGCTTTAGGTATTATGTTATACATATATATGTAACTTATCATGGTCAACTGGTAATGACATTTTATTAGCTCAAGTGATACATAGAGCCCACTTGTTTCCACTATTCCATTTAAGTCATTTTACTGTTTCCTGTATGTAAAATATATATAATTGTTCTAAATATTTCCCCTGCATACATTGAGCATCACATTGGATGGTATTATAGTTTTTGCTTCTATCATCAAAGATGACTTTAAAACTCATGACAAAAATGATAGACTATTATATTTAATTCTGTTTTTACTAATTCTGATATACTTTTATTTCTGAAGCTTAAAGTTTTTTATTTTATCATTTTATTTTTCTTTAAATAATTTTCTTTAGCTATTTTTAAAATCATTACCTGAGGATTGATCTATTGATTCCAAAGAAAAAGGGAGGGATATACAGAGACAAACAATGATGTGAGACATCAATAGGTTGCCTCTCAAACACACCCCAGCAAGGGGCTGAACCTGCAACCTAGGTATGTGCCCTGACCAAGAAATGAACCCACAACCTTTTGGTTTATGGGCAATGCTCCAATCAACTGAACCCCACTGGCCAGGGCTCTTGAGCCATTTTTTAAGTGTAAGTTTGCTTTTAAAAATTCTCTTAGTTTTCTTTCATCTGAAAATGTCTTTATTTTCTTTTCCTTCCTGAAGGATATTTTTGGTTAGAAATAGAATTCATAGTTGACAGTTTTTTGCTTTCAGTAATTTAAAAAAGCACTACTTTTTTCTGTTTTCCCAGTTTCTGATGAGAACTTCCCTGTAATTTGAATTGTTTTCCCCTTATATTGATAGTAAAGTACCATCTTTCTCTGACCACTTTCATGATTTTTCCTTTGTCTTTGTGTTCAGAACTTTAATTGTGATATGACTTGACATGGATTTCTATGTGTTTATTCAATTTGGAGTTTGTCCAGATTTTTACAACTGTACATTAATGTCTTTTACAGATTTGAGAAGTTTTTTCTTATTATTTTATTCAAATACTTTTTTTTTAAAGTCCAACTCTTCCCCTTTTTTCTTCTGAGACTCCAGTGACAGAAATGTTAACTCTTTTGTTATTGTCCTGATTGTCTTTTCATTAAAAAAATTCAATCTATTCTCTCTCTCTTTTGCTAGTCAGTAAATTTTATTAATTTTTTTCCTTGAATGCATTGATTTTATTACCTATCATCTCCACTCTGCTCTTGAGCTGATTAGTAAGGTTTTTTGTTATCATTTTTCATGTCTACAATTTTTATTTACTTTATAATATTTTATTTTTTGCTGAGATTTTATATTTTTTATTGGTTTCAAGAGAAACTATGATTACTTATTAATTATTTTTGGTGTCTCTTTTATAATCTGTGTCAGATAATTCTATTTCTGATTTACCTTGGCTTTGGCATTTGTTGATCGGAATGACATGAAACATCTATCATTTAATCTGTGTGTTTTTCCTGGTTTCTGTTAAATTAAATAATTTTTAATTAAATTCAGGACATTTAAAAATATTTTGTAAAGATTTTATTTATTTTTAGAGAGAGGGGAAGGAAGGAGAAAGAGAGGGAATGAAACATCAATGTGTGGTTGCGCCTCATGATCCCCTACTGGGAACCTGGCCCACAACCCAGGCATGTGCCCCAACTTGGAATGGAACCAATGACCCTTTTATTCTCAGGCCCACACTCAATCCACTGAGCTACAGCAGCCAGGGCTATTCAGAACATTTTTGACATCATGTTATGATATTCTGCATCCTATTCAATCTTCCTTTTCTTAAGCAGGCAATCATCCTGTTGAAGTGTAGCATGAAGGCCAGGCAGGCATGTATGGTTAATTTTCCCTCGGCTCCCTTACCCTTAGCTCATTGCTGGATTTTTATGGCACTTTCCTGGAAACATAATTAGAATATCATTGGGTGGGGAATGAGAGATTTGCTCCTCCTTGGTCCTGCTGAACCCACAGGTCTGGGAAATCAGAGTGCTGCTGCCTGCTTTTTGGGGAATGAAGTGGGGATCTGGGGGTAGAAGATAAGCTCTCAGCTTGGCCCAGTGGAACTGTAAGGCAGCAGTGGTAGAAGAGTCTCCATCATTGGTGTTTGCCAGAGTGTCACAGATATTGACAAAAACGTCTAGGGTTCCATTAGGCCACCCTTTTTCTAGTTTTGACTAGAAGGAAAAAGTGTTTTTGGCATTTATTTTTTCTTTGTCTATCGGGTTCAAGGCTTCTGTAGTACCCTGTCCAAAATGTATAGGAGACTGTAAGAAAACCCTGAAAACTTTTCTCAGTGTTGTTCCTCAAGTCTCAAGATTTCTTGGCAGCACCTTCTTGTTTCCACCTCTCAGAAGTCTTTCCATTCTTGACATGATTTCAATTTTCTTGAATTTGTTGAAGCTTTTTTGTGTCCTATCATGTGATCTATATTTGAAAATATTCCATGTGCATTTCAAAAGAATGTGCATTTTGCTTCTTTGGGATGAAAGTTTCTACATGTATCAGTTCAGTCCATTTGATCTAGGGCATTGTTCAATGCTTCAATATTCTTGTTGATATTTTGTTAGGAAAATCTATCTATTGTTGACAGTGGGGTGTTAAAATCCCCTAGTTTAAGTGTGCTGCTGTCTATATCTTTCTTGAAGTCCTCCAAGATTTCCCTTATATATTTGTGTGTTCCTATGTTGGGTGCATTCATGTTTATAATGTTTATGATTTCTTAGTGGATTCTTCCCTTGATTATTATGAAGTATCCTTCTGTGTGTCTTTTCATGGCCTGTGTTTTGAAGTCTATTTTGTCTGATGTAAGTATTTCTACCTCCACGCTTTTTTCCCCCTGCCTATTTGCTTGGAATATTTTTTCCAACAATTCATTTTGAGTCTGAGTAGGTATTTTGTTCTGAGGTGGGTCTCTTGCAGGCAGCATATGTCTGGGTCATGTTTTCTTATCCATTCAGCTAATCTGTGTCTTTTGATTGTACCATTTAATCCATTTACATTTAAGGTTATTATTAATAGGTACTTACTCATTGCCATTTTATTCCCTTTTTACCTGTGTTCCTCTCTCTCACTCTTTTTTTCTCCTTAAAGCAGTCCCTTTAGCATATCTTGCAATGTTAATTTGGTGGAGATGTATTCTTTCAGCCCTCATTTGTCTTGGAAATTCTTTATTTTGCCTTCCATTTTAATTAAGAGCCATGCTGGATAGAGTAGTCTTGGTTGCAGGCCATTGCTTTTCATTACTTGGAATATTTATTGCCATTACCTCCTGGCTTGTAGTGTTTTGATTGAGAAGTCAGTTGCTAGCCTTAGCAGGGCTCCCTTGTATGTTACTAGAAACCGTTACCAAGGAAAAAGTCAAAAACACTCAAACTCATGGAGATTGAAGAGCACACTATTAAACAATTAATTGTTTAAGAATGAGATCAAGGAAGAAATCAAAACAAATGATAATGAACTCACAACCGCCCAAAATCTATGGGATATGGCAAGAACAGTCCTGAGAGGAAAGTTTATAGTAATACAGACCTACCTAAAAAAATAGAAAAATATCAAATAGATGGCCTAACTCTACGTCTACAAAACAGGAGGAACAACAACTAACAAAACCCACAGTGAGTAGAAGGAAAGACATAACCAAGACCAGAGAAGAATTAAATGCCATAGAGACTAAAAGAACAATTTTAAGGATCCATAAGTGCAGGAGCTGGTTCTTTGAAAAGATAAGCAAAATCATGAAGCTTTTAAGCATGCTCATCAAGAAAAAAAAGAGAGAGGACCCAAATAAACAAAATCAGAAATGAAAGAGGACAGATTACAACTGATACCCCAGAAATACAAAGGATTGTAAGAAACTACTACCAAAAACTATATGCCAAGAAAGTTTGAAAACCTATGTGAAATGTATAAATTTCTAAAAATATATAATCTTCCCAAACTGAATGAATAATAAGCAACAAGCCTGAATAGACTGATAACAGCTGATAAAAGTCAAAGAACTCATAAAACTCCTGGCATACAAAAGCCCTTGACCAGACAATTTCATGGGAGAATTTTACATACCATTTAAGGAAGAGCTAACCCCTATCCTCATAGACTATTCTGAAAAATCCAAGAAGAGGGAAGACTCCCAAACTCTATAAAGCCAGAATCCTCCTAATCCAAAACCAGATAAAAATACAACAAAGAAGGAAAACTATGGGGCAATATTTCTGATGAACATGGATGCTGAAATCCTCAAAAAAAGTTTGGAAAACCATATCCAGCAATACATTGAAAAGATCAAACACCATGATCAAGTGGGATTCAACCCAGGGATGCAAGGATGGTACAATATTCACAAATTGATTAATATAATACAGCACATACGCAAAAGGAAAGACAAAAATCACATGACCATAGTAAGAGATGTGGAAAAGCATTTCATAAAGTGTGGTACCCATTTATGATAAAAACACTCAGAAAAGTGGGATCAGAGGGAGCATACATCCAAATGACAAAGGCCACATACAAGAAACCTAATTCCACTGTTGGGATTATACCCTGAGAATCCTGAAACACAAATTCAGAAAAGCTCATGCATGCCAATATTCATATCAGTACAATTTATAATAGGAAAGTCTAAGTGCCCATCACTAAATGAATGGATCAAAAAACTGTGGTACATTTATACAATGGAATACTATGCAGCAGAAAGAATGGAGCTTCTACACTTTGTAACAACATGGATGGATCTGGAGAGCATTATGCTAAGTGAAATAAGCCAGATGATAAAAGACAAATACCATATGATCTCACCTATAAGTGGAACCTAATCAATGAAACAAACAAGCAAGCAAAATATAACCAGAGACACTGATGTAAAGAACAAGCTGACCAGTAACCAGTTGGGAGGTGGGAGGGGATAATGGGGGCTATAGGGGGAGTCATCATAGAACATGTAAAAGGACACATGGACAAAGCCAAAGTGGGCTAGGATCAAATGTGGGAGGTGGAGATGCTGGGCTGTGGGGGAAGGTGGGGGGAATGGAGACAACTGTACTTGAACAACAATTTGAAGAAGAGAGAAAAAACAAAATAAAAGTAAAAATAGAAAAAAATCCTCAAAAAAAGGGAGAAAGAAATCTTCCTATGCTTTTTCTTGACTGTGTACAAAATTTTTAGGTCTAAGAGGGAGGACTTGGAAGAATGGGACTACTCCATTTTGTCCAAAACTAGAAATTCCTATTTATGTATTCATATTTATGTAATGCTTTTTAAAGATATAATCACCTATTTCCTAATGTTAAAACAACATCTCTGTGGACAGATTTCTGACTAGAGCCTCAGCATGACTTTGAATCATTGGTCATCATGAAACATAAACTTAATTCTCATTGTCCCTGCACCTCAGATGCTGCAGTGTTGGTTATAATAAGAATAAGAACTAACAATTTACAGGTGTTTAATATGTGCTGAATGATGTGTTAAGTACTTGGAAGCATTTTCTAATTTAATCCTCCAAACTAGTCCATGAATCAGATATTGTTAGCACCTTTATATTATAGGGAGGGCATCAAGGCAAAGAGGTTTAGTAATTTGCCCACATCAACATGACATTTCCCAATTTAGTGATTCGAAAACTTCTGACATGTTCATTCAAATTCAGATAACAAACCCTACTCCCAAAGATTCTGATTAATAGGCATAAGGCCAGGAGCATCAATATGCATTTTTGAGTTGGCAAACTGTAAAACTGAGATAGAAAATCCTTTATTCACATTTTCACAAACACCCAAGGCATATAACTGTATTGTCTTTGGTGAAGATGACCCTCAAAAATAAATAAGGGAGAAAGCAAGAAAAATTCTTCCTTTTAAAGAGGAATTTGAGGATGCTTACCTCTTCTGGGTTTTGCCCAAGATATACCCAACCATTGTTTGTGTGGTTTACTGTACACTCATTGCCATAACACAGGGCTGGGCAATTGGAGAATGGAATGTGCCCATTTGCACAGCCCAGTGTTATGGGCAATAAATGCACAGTAAATTGGATGTTTCTGGGAAATAAATGTGCAGTAAACTGTTGTTTCTTGAATGTTCTCTTTCATAGGAAAAATGTGGTTATCTTTAAAATATATATTATGTATTTGGATATATTATGTATATGACTTTATAAACTTTTTATAGTGTGACAGCCCCAAAATCCCCAAAGTAGTAATTTTCTTCACATAAAATCTTCTATATCTCTTTTCATAATTTTAAGGTACAAACACTTTCAGAGAAAAAAGTACTCCAAGAAGGACTCAAACTTATAACCCATTATTGTTATAGTACTTAGACTTTTTCTTTCATGACATTCAAAATGCCATGTGAAAGCCTTCTAATTAAGGTATTTATTGTATTACTTACTTTTTTAAAGGATACAGATGACAAATTACATCTGTATCATTGCTCATTAAAGTTTTTTTACTCATCTACAAGTAATTATCAGGAGCCATGTCTTCTGGTTTTATGACCTTTATGGTCCTAGAAACCTAAGAATACATTTTAAATTTGGTTCTCATTAATTTGGAATATATGATCACTTAGATATTTAGATTATAATTTTGAGGTTTACCTTTATGCTATCTTGTTAAAAATTAACTAATTATTAGCTTAATTGTGACTACATAGGAAGTGTTTCCACTGATCCTAAATATAGGTATACTCGAGCACAGAATAAGTACCCTTTGTGGGAAAAGGATTAATTTACTAATTATAATCCCCTTGTGTATATTTTTAAGTAAGGTTTCTCATGATTTACAAGACATCTCTGGTCTACTCTTTAAATAACTTGTAAGAAATGATGTGTTTCATATTTTTCACTTACTTAAGCTAAACTGTTACTCAGAAAAAAGTAATGAAGTTCCTGTTTGGAAATGCCTTTCCACTCATCATGGACTGAGGATATTCTAACACATTTCATGCACAACAGCTAACCCTACCCTTAGGAGATGAAGAGTGAATGAGGCCCTTTGTAGTTCTTGGAAACTACAAAGAGCTCCATGCAGGAAAAGATTATTACTCATTCATTTAATTAATATATAAAAAGTAAATGACCATTTTCAAATTTATAATGAAACTGTGAAAATAAAACCACTTCAGATATTCAATAGTTATTAGTCCTTTTTACTGTGTTAAATAATTTTGAGTAATTCAAAACACTAGCAAAGAATAACCACAGAATTAATGTGAAAGAGGGTCAGCAGGACATTTTGTAAACACCAATCTAAATAGCTAATAGTGGAAATGTGGGAAATGGAAGAAACAATAAATAAGAAAATGTTTGTGTCATACCACAACAGATATGTATGATTATGCAACATTCACAACACCCACTAGCAAAGAGAAACATAGGAAACAAGACTAAATTAACATGCAATTATAAAAATTATAATTTATATAAATAAAAAAACCATTTTCCAAGTAGGAAAAAATACTCATTAAAATTTAGAAGATATTATGTCCATCTAAGAAGGAGTAATAAACATTTTTAAAGTCTGACAATGTTCCCCTGAGCTATTTTACATTGTACAGAATCCTAAATATTATTATGATAATAAAAATTAATTTCTTAACAAATGAAAGTTAGCCTTTGGTTTCACTCTACCAAGATTTAGGTGGTAAAATCTTTATGCATGTGAAGAGTAAAATTGTCTTTTACTGCCCTGTTTATTTCTAAAACAATGTCCTTTCTCTTATTCATATATTTATTTAACAAGTATGTATTAAGTATCACAATTTACCAGCTTCTGGACATACAATGGACTCAAAATGAATATGATTCCTGCCCTCACAGAGCTTTAACATTCTCCTGAACATATGTTTTAATCCAACCTATAAAGTGAATCTCTACATAAAAATTTAATCCAGCTGCTGGAATGTTTTATGTTTTAAATGTTATAGATGTCTGTCCTTACGGGTAATATAAGTGCAAAATGCACAACTGAATAAAGAAGATGCAGTGAGAACAAACACATTACATTGAACATTTTCTGTTCACATGTGGTGTTTTTGGTTAATAGTTAATAACAGTATTTCATCTTGCTTTCAGGTCTTTTTGAAAAGATTCATTTTGCTAGAATCATGAAGTCTGAGAACATGAATGTTTTGAGTTTTATTGTTTCAGAAACCTGAGAACTGAATTCAAAGCTTGAACTTTCTTCCTTTTCCTTCCTCTTTCCTTCTTTCCTTCCTTCCTTCTTTCCTTCCTTCCTTCCTTCCTTCCTTCCTTCCTTCCTTCCTTCCTTCCTTCCTTCCTTCCTTCCTTTTGCTTTCTTTCATTCATTTACCTTTAGCAAATTTTGTTGAGAAGAAACACAGATACCTGCCATGGCAAATTTTATCTTCTAGCAAAAGGAGACAGAGGATGGTACACATACATGAAAAATATGGAAGAAGGGAAAAATAGAGCATAGTAAGGGAGGTTGGAAGTGACAGGGTCAGAATGGCAAGTTGCAGTGTTAAATTTGGTAGGAAGTTAGCAGAGGCCTTACTGAGCAAAGATTTGAAGAATATGAGGAATATATTTAGACATCTGATGGAATAGTGTTCCAAACAGAGAGAAGAGCTGGAGCAAAGACTCTGAGGATGGGTGTGCCTGGTGAAGAGAAAGAAGGCCAGCAGGGCTGGAGCAAAGTGAGTGAGGAGGGAAGGTAGTAAGGGAGGTCACATGGATAACCACTTAGTGGAGAATTTGGTGGATTATGTAGAATTTCAGAACCCACTGTCAATAGTGAAACAGGGAAAGCTTTGCAAAATTCTGAGAATAGGAGTGGCATAATTGGATTAATGTTTATAACTTCAGCTGCCTTTTCGAGAATATATTGCAAGAAAGCATGTAAAAGAAGGGAGGAGGCTCTCACAGAAATCCAGGCAAGAGGTGATGGTGGCTAAGACCAGGATGGTTGTAAAATGTGGCTGGGTTATGGAAAAATGATGGTGGTCAAGTAGGTGGAAGCTGAGTCCCCTTGCTCTCTCCCCCACATCAGATTCTTGGATGATGTTTTGATAAATAGTCTGTAAAATCAACAGAATCTTAGCTTATATGAAGATATGAACCAAGGAGTACAGAAGACACTTTACAACAGGTGCATATATTTGTTGTGGGGGTTGTGACTCCCAGTCAGCCATTTGGAGGGGAAAACCCAACAACAAGTGAGTTATCAACAATCAAAGCTCAAGTATAACAAGAGTGCCTACATAAACTGAATAAAAAACATCCCTAGAGCATCCAGATCAGAAGATCAAAGAGATTGCACCACAAAGCCCCACTGAACTCCTACAACAGAAGTCCACCCATGAAGACAGGAAGTCAAAGCAGAGCAGTCTGAGGTTCAGAAACAAACAAAAAGAGTCTTCTAAAATGGGAGGACAAAGAAATAGACCCCAACCCAAAGGAAAGTTGGAATCCCCAGAAAAAGAGCTAAATGAAATTGAGGCAAACTATCTATCAGAGATATAATTCAAAATAATACTTATAAGAATGTTCAAGGAATTCAGTGAAAACTACAAGAAACTTTACAAAAACTACAAGGAATTCAATGGGAAATACAGCAACATGAAAAAGGACCTAAAAACTATGAATGAGAACCACGAGGAAATGAAGATTTCAGTATCTAAAATGAAGAATACACTAGAAGGAATCAAAAGGCTAGATGAATCATAAGACTGAAGGAGCAAGCTGAAAGACAAGTTAGAAAAAAGAAAACAGTTTTGTTAGAGTAACAAAACAAGCAAACAAAAAAGACTCAAAAAGAATGAGGATAGTCTAAGGGAACTTCAGGACAAGATGAAATGTACCATTTGTGTCATAGGACTATCAGAAGGAGAAAAAGAGGAGCAAGAGATAACAAATCTGTTTGAAAAAAATAATGACAGAAAACTTTCCTATCTTGGTGAGGGAAAAACTCATGGAGGTTCAGGAAGCACAGTGGGCCCCAATCAAGATGAAACCAAACAGGCCTACTCCTTAAACACATCATAATTAAAATGGTAAAATTTAAAGAGAAAGAATCTTAAAGGAAGCAAGGGAGAAACAGCTAGTAACATACAAAAGAGCTCTGATAAGACTATAAGGTGACTTCTAAACTGAAACACTGCAGCCAGAAGGGACTTGGCACAAAATATTTCAAATAATGAAAAGCAATGACCTGTAACCAAAACTACTGTATCTAGAGAAGATTTCATTTAAAATGCAAAGTGAGAGGGGAGAGGACTTCGGCCAAGATGGAGGTGTAGGTAGAAACACTGTGCCTTCTTGCACAACCAAGTTTAAAAACAACAAAATTTTAGCAACAAAATGCAGCCAAACACAGAAAATTGAAAAATACAGGAGTCCCACAACAAGGAACCACTCAGCCACACAGGTAAGAGGGGCAGGGCCAGCAGCAGAGTGGGTTGGGCAAAAAAGATCCCTCAGCACAGGCATGCAGACATCTCAGATGTGGGGTAGCGATGGGTGGACCCAGTGAAGGCACAAGGCCCCAGGCTGACTGTGGTCACACATTTGCACACAGATAAACTAGCAAAGGAGCGAGCACAGAGACAGACCAGGCAGGCCCCAGCACGGGAAGGAGCGAAGGGGACCTCTATTGTGCCTCTCTGACCTCGCCCCCACATACAGCATCACAACCCAGAGACCTGGGTGGCCCCAACCCGGTGAACACCTAAGGCTCTGCTCCTCATACATAACAAGCATGAACAGAGCAAAACATGGCTCAAGAAGAACTCAGAGCCCCAGAGCTAATAAATCTAAGCAAACAAGAAATTGCAAACCTATCAGAGGCACAGTTCAAAACACAGGTGATCAGGATGCTCACAGAACTGGTTGATTATAGCCACAAATTAGAGGAACATATGAAGGCTAAACTAATTGAAATGAAGGGAAATGCACGGGGAACCAATAGTGATTGAAAGGGAACTGGGACTCAAATCAAGAGAGAGGACCAGAAGGAAGAAAAAAATGACCAAACAGGAAAATACGAAGAAACAAGAATTTAAAAAAGTGAGGAGAGGCTTAGGAACCTCCAGAAAATCTTTAAATGTTCCAACATCCGAATTATAGGGGTATCAGAAGGGGAAGAGGAACAGCCACGAGTGGAAAACTTATTTGAAAAAAATAATAAAAGAGAACTTCCCCATTTTGGCAAAGGAAATAGACTTCCAGGAAATCCAGGAAGCTCAGAGAGTCCCAAGGAAGTTGGGCCCAAAGAAGGAATACACCAAGGCACATCATCATTACATTAGCCAAGATTAAAATGAAGGAGAGAATCCTAGAAGCAGCAAGAGCTAAGGGGACAGTCACCTACAAAGGAGTTCCCATCAGACTGTCAGCTGATGTCTCAAAAGAGACCTTACAGGCAAGAAGGGGCTGGAAAGAAATATTCCAAGCCATGAAATCCGAAGACTTACATCCAAGATGGCTCTATCAAGCAAAGCTTTCATTTAGAATGGAAGGACAGATAAAGTGCTTCTCAGATAAGATCAAGTTCAAGGAGTTCATCATCCCTAAGCCTTTATTATATGAAATGTTAAAGGGACTTATCTAAGAAAAAGAAGATAAAAATATGAACAGTAAAAGGACAGGAAACTCACAGTTATCAACAACCACACCTAAAACAAAAGCAAACTAAGAGGACAGCTGGATCAGGAGCAGAAACATAGAAATGAAGATCACATGGAGGGTTAGCAACAGGGGAGTGGGAGAAGGAGAAGGGGGGAGAAGATACAGAAAATAAGTAGCATAGATGGTAGGTAGAAAATAGATAGGGGGAGGACAAGAATAGTATGGGAAATATAGAATCTAAAGAACTTGAGACACGTGGTCATAAACTAAAGGGGGGGAATGGTGGGGGAGGGGGATGCAGGGTGGAGGGGAGGGGGATGCATGAAGGGGGGAATAGAACAACTGTAATGGCATAATCAATAAAATATATTTAAAAAATAAAACGCAAAGTGAAACAAAGAGCTTCCCAGACCAAAAGAAAACCCCCAAAACAAAAAACACAACAAAAAACTAATAAAACCCCCAGTACATCTTCACCAAACCAGCACTGCAACAGATGCTAGAGGGAACGCTATAAGGAGAAGAAATGAGAAAGAGAGATATAAACACAGGTATGGGAAAATGCCAATGAATAAGGACCTATAAATAATAGCCTTAAACATAAATGTATTATATACTCCAGTCAAAAGACATAGGGTAGCTGAGTGGATAAGAAAAACATGACCTGCATATATTCTATCTACAAGAGGCCCACCACAGAACAAAAGACCTATATAGCAAAGTAAAGAGATGGAAAAAATAAGCCAAGAAAATGGACATGAGAAACAAAGTGGGTATATCGATACTTATATTAGACAAAATAGACTTCAAAACAAAGGCCATAAAAGAGACCAAAAAGGTCATTACATAATACTTCAGGGCATAGTCCAACATAAGTATATAACCCCAGTAAACATATATGCAACTAACATAAGACCAACTAAATATATCAGGGAAATATCACTTTAAATAAGATATCAACAGACTTTAAAAAAAGATACCGACAGCAACACAGTCATCATAGGGCATTTTAACATCCCACTGTTAATAATGGATGGATCTTCCAAACAAAGAATCAACAAGGATTTGTGGCATTGAATTAGCACCCTAGATCAAAATGAATTAATTAATATACAGAAACTTTCACCCCAAAGAAGCAAAATAAACATTCTTTGCAAATGCACATGGATCATTTTCAAATATAGACCATATGGTAGGACACAAAACAAACATCAACAAATTCAAGAAACTTTAAATCATATCAAGCAGGTGCTCAGAACACAATGAGTTCAAACTAGAAACCAAATTAAAAAAAACTAAAAAACATTCAAATGCATGTAGATTGAGTAACTTATTCTTAAATAATAAATGGGTTAACAATGAGATCCAGAAAGAAAGAAAAAACAACTGAAAACAAGTGAAAATGAACTCACAACCACCCAAAACCTATGGGACACAGTGAAGGTGGCCCTGAGAGGGAAGTTCATAGCAATACAAGCCCACCTAAAAAGATAGAGAAATCTCAAATAAACCACTTACCCCTACATCTACAAGAACTGGAGGAAAAACAAAGCCCAGAGCTAGCTGAAGGAAGGAAATAATCAAGGTTAGAGCAGAATTAAATGACATAGATTAGAAATATAATTCAAAGGATCAATAAATTCATGGCTCATTCTTTGAAAAGATAAACAAAATTGACAAGCGTTTTACCAGACTCATCAAGAAAACAGCTAGAGGACCCAAATAAATAAAATCAGAAATGAATGTGGGGTTACAACTGATACTAGAAAAATATGAAAGATTGTAAGAAATTATTATGAATAACTAACTATCTGCCAAGAAATTGGACAACCTTGGTGAAAGGTATAGATTTCTAGAAAAATACAATCTTCCAAAACTGAATCAAGAAAAAGCAGAAAGCCTGAATAGACTGATAACAATGAGTGAAATTGAAACCGCAATCCAAAAAATTCTAGCACACAAAAACCCTGGCCCAGATGGCTTCATAGGTGAATTTTACCAAACATTTAAAGAAGACTCCTATTTTTCTCAAACTCTCCAAAACATAGCCAAGAGGGACTCATAACTCTTTTTATGAGTCCAGTATCATCCTAATCCCTAAACCAAAGACACAACAAAGAAAGAAAACTACAGCCAATATATCTGATGAACATAGATGCTAAATTTTTTTACAAAATATTGGCAATCTGGATTAAACAGTGTATTAAAAAGATCATACACCATGATTAAATGGGACTCAACCCAGGGGTGCAAGGATGGTACAATGTTCACAAGTCAATAAACATAATATACCACATAAACAAAATGAAGGATAAAAATCACATGATCATATCAACAGATGCTGAAAAAGCATTTGATAAAATCCAGGAAAATCTTTGGTGAGATAAAAACACTCAGCAAAGTGGGAATATAGGGAGCATACCTCAAAATAATAAATGCCACATGTGAGAAACCTACAGCCAACATTATACTCAATGGCTAAAAAATAAAAATTTCCCCTTAAGATTAGGAACAAGACAAAGGTTTCCACTGTTACCACTGTTTTTCAACATAGTACTGGAATTTCTAACTATAGCAATCAGACAAGAAAAAGAAACAAAAGGTGTTCAAATTGGAAAGGAGGAAGTAAAATGCTCATTATTCACAGATGACATGATAGTGTATATAGAAAACTGTATTGTCTTCATCAAAATACTACTCAACCTAATAAGTGAATTTGGCAACATAGCAGGATACAAAGTCAATATTCTGAAATTGTTGGCATTTTTGTACACCAAAAGTGAAATATAAGAAAGAGAAACTAGGGGAATAGTCTCATTTACAATAGCAACAAGAAAAATTAAGTATCTAGGAATAAATTTAACCAAGGAGGTCAAAGTCTTGCACTTGGAAAATTATAGAACACTGAAGAAAGAAGCTAAGGAAGATATACATAAATGGAAGCATATACTGTATTCATGGGTTGGAAGAATTAAAATCATTAAAATGTCCATACTACCCAAAGCAATCTATAGATTCAATGCAATTCCCAGTAAAATACCAGTGACATAATTCACAGATCTAGAAAAAAAATTTCAAAATTCATATGGAACTGAAAAAGACCCCAACAGTTCCAGCAAACTTGAACAAAGAAGAACAAAGTGGGTGGGATCACACTATACAATATCAAATTATCTACAAGTCCACTGTAATCAAAATAGTCTCGTACTGGCATAAGACCAGACACATAGGTCAATGGAACAGAATAGAAAGCCCAGAAACAAATCCATGCCTCCATGGTCAATTAACATTTGAAAAGGGGGGCATGAACATACAATGCAGTAAAAATAGCCCTTCAGTAAATGGTGTTGGGAGAACTGAACTGACATGCCAAAAAAAATGAAACTAGATGAGCAACCAATACCATACACCACAATAAACTCAAAATGAATAAAAGACTTAAATATAAGTCTTGATATCATAAAGGTCCTAGAGGAAAAATCATAGGCAGTGAAGTATCAGATATCACATGTATCAATATTTGTGCTGATACATGTCCTGGGGGAGGGGACATAAAGAAAGCAATAAACAAATGGGACCACATACAATTAAAAAGCTTCTATAAGGCTAAAAAAACCATCATCAAAATTAAAAGGGAACTGACCACATGGGAGAACATATTTGCCAATAATACATCAGACAAGGGTTTAATTCCAAAATATAATAAGAACTTATACAACTTAACACCAGAAAGACAAACAATCCAATTAAAAAATGGGCAAAGGACTTAAATAAACATGTTTCTAGGGAGGACATACAGATGACCCAAGACATATAAAAAGATGCTCAACATCATTAGCTATCAGAAACATGCAAATTAAAACCACAATAAGCTATCATCTCACACTAGCCAAAATGGTCATTAATGAATCTACATACAATGAAGTGCTGGCGAGGGCACAGAGTAACAGGAATCCTAGTGCATTGTTGGAGAAAGTGCAGACTGGTGCAGCCACTGTGGAAAACAGTGTAGAATTTCCTCAAAAAACTAAAAATGGAATTGCCTTTTTACCCAGAGATCCTGCTGCTGGGAATATACCTTAAGAACCCCAAGTCACCAATTTAAAAGAGCTTATGAACCCCTATATTCATAGCAGTGCTACTTACAATAGCCTAGTGCTGGAAACAGCCTAAGTGAACATCAGTAGATGAGTGGATCACAAACTGTGGTACATTTACACAAGGCAATACTGCACAGCAGGAAGAAAGAAGGAACTCCTACCTTTTGCCTCAGCATAGATCAAACTGAAGAATATTATGGTAACTGAAATAAGCCAGTTAGTGAAAGATTAATACCATACAATCTTAGCTATTAAAAAAATCTAATGAACAAAATAGAAACCCAGGCGTGGAAACACAGAACAGACTGACAGTGATCATAGGGGTGGGGTGGGGGATAATGGTGGAAAGAAGGGGAAGGGACCAGTCAAAAAATGAGTATGAATGACCCATGGGCATGGACAACAGTGTAGGAATTGACTGTGGGTTGGGGGTTGAATGGATAGAGGAAGGCAAAGGGGGAAACATTGGCATAACTGTAATAGAATAACAATAAAATATTAAAAAATAAAAAATAAAAATTGGCTGGATTCCAATATATTTTGAAGTCAGAATCAATAGGATTTGCTGATGGGTTGGAAAGAGGAAAGTCAAGATACTCCATTTAGCAACTTGGTGCAATATATATTAATTTGCAAGCTTTAATTTCTCTTTACTATTTATTCCATATGCTTCTGCCTTATTTCTAATCTTGGCATCTAGTTAAACTTTTTTGTTTTGACTAATTATTTTTTCATAATTATTATTTTTAAAAGGTTTTATTTATTTATTTTTAGAAAGAGGGGAAGGGAAGGAGAAAGAGAGGGACAGAAACATTGATATGTAATTGTGTGTCACACAGCCCCTACTGGCGAACTGGCCTGCAGCCCAGGCATGTGACCTGACTGAGAATGGAACTGGCGACCCTTTGGTTTGTAGGCCCATGCTCAATCCACTGAGCTACATCACCCAGGGCTATTTTTGTCTAATAATTATTTATTAAACACTCACCATGTGGTAGGTTCTGTGGAAGATGAAAGATGAGCAAAACACTAATTTGGGTCTCAAAAACAAATCACAAGAGGAAAAACCATTAGAAATTGAGATTATAACATAGAAGAAAACCCAATGAAATGTTATAGGCAGTCAGAGAAGGGATATATACCTTTGCACTCTGGGAAATAGGAAAGGCTCAACATCAAGTGGGGCTGAACAGAACTTTAAGAATAACATGAGCATAAGGATTGTTAAAATGATGTGTACTGTAGGTGGGTACAGGAACCCACATATGATCAGGTCCTGAGGACAGTTAATGCAGTTTGGCTGTAGGGAGCAGCAGGAGGAAAAGATTAGGCAAGTTGTCCTCATATTTCAAGGTGCTTTGGGTCAAGGAGGTAGCAAAAAATATCAGAAGTGTGGGTATGTGTCGGAGACATTTCAGAAATAGGACTACTAGGATAGTGAGGTATCAAAGGTAATGCTAAGCATTAGGGTATTGTGTTAGAGAGAAAGGACATGCTAAAACACAAATAGGGCCATAGAGGCACAGGACTTTCTCCTAAAATCTTTCCATATGGACCACAGAAGCAACATGAAAAAAAACCTACAATCAATTCTTGTGACTAATAACATATTTTCATTTTCCCAGAAGCAAGTTTGGGGACCTAATTTTCTTGATCCTTTTTTTTTTTGTTGTTTAGCTTATAGTTGTGATTTCTGTGAACTCAGAAACTCTTGGAAAAGAAAAAGTGGTAGATATAAGGCAGATTCCTTTAAGATAGAGACCAAGGGGAGAGGGGAGGGGAATTAGGGGGGAATGAAGGAGAAGGGTCCTCAGGGAACATGTATAAAAGACACATGAACAAAGCCAAAGTGGAGCAGGATTGAGGGTGGGAGGTGGGGATGGGTGGGGTGGGGGAGAGGGAGGGAGGAAAATGGAGACTGTACTTGAATGACAATAAAAAAAGAAAAATATACCATATTCTAGTAGAAAAAGACTCAACTTTAAAAAAAGTGCAGAAAAATTTATTAAATTACAAAAAGCTCCCAAAGGTTTACAGAAGAACTTTTCCAAGCTATTTGAGGTAAGAGCCACAAATAACCACCTGCTCCAACTCTATTCAGTTCCTCTTCTGCAAACTGAATTGAAACGCAATCTGGCTTCTCTGACTGGAAATTTCTTCCGGTATTTTCCTTAATAGAGCATAAAGACAGAGGAGGTGAGGAGCAGGTCAGTACTTTGACGATCTATGAAGCTTAAAATGTTCTGGCTACAGACTCCAGCTGAACCAATTTTGTTTTCCATGGTGAAGTCTAACCAAATAAAATTTTGGGAATGTGCCCAAGGAACTTGTATCGAATATTTGAATTTTAGAAGGCAAAAAAGTGGGATAATTGATTATTTTTCAAAGAGCACATTGTCACAAGGTGTTTCTTCATTCTTCCTAGTATTTTCAGAAGTGTAAAAAATAATTAGAAACAAACACAGATTTTGGAAAAAAGCATTTGAGTGAGAGTTCCTTCCAGACCAACATTTTTAAAAGACCTCAGCTGAAGATTTAGGTAGCACATTTTGAGGGGAGATGGCATGTTTGCTAATGAGTGTGAATAGCATTTCCTTATGGGCCCCTATATTTTTCTAGCAGGAAATGGATAATCTATTATGACATTTCAGTGGGTTGGAACAAGAGAGATAAATCAAATACTAGTTGCCCTGTTTTTTTAAATGAAATATAAATGCCTCAATGGGCCAGCAATCATAAAATATATAAGTATTTATAATACAGTACTGCTTTATAACACCATCTGCCAAAGAATGGTATTTATTCAGCCACTGATATGAGAACAGATTTTCTTCCACATTATGCAGGGAGGAAATACATCCTAGTGTTAATGAGCATGCACTTTGTATTTAGCCAGCCTAAGTTCTAACAAAATTTTTAGTTGACTGGCTATATAATTTTACAATGTTACTTAACCCCACTTTCCCTGTTGATAAAATTATATAATAATTCTACATTTTAAAGTTGTGTACTCTATGAAACAACGTAATATATGAAAAGCATTCTACCAAATGCCTAACACATGTGAATACTCAATAAATAATAGCTGTTATCTTCATTCCACTGGTCAAAATTGGCAGCACACAAAGATGAGAGTTTCAAAGTGTTTGGGAAATTTGAACTGAATGCTTTTTAAAGAATGCTGAGGGACTAGATTAATGAGTCTCTCTTCTGGTCCAGGCAAATAGGACTCTGTATTAAAATTGAGGCTTATAATCAGTCTCCATAGGCTAGGTTATACTGTAGTAACAAACAATTCCCAAATTACATTGGCTTAAAACAACACAGATGTAATACATGCTCACACTACAGGCCCATGATGGGTTGAAAGGGCCCTAGGCTGGTGGAGAAGTCACCATCTCACACACTGATAAGTTGTAATAATGGAGAGACAGTCTTAAATCAGCAAGTGAGTGTTCTGGCCAGGTGATATCATAGATATCCCTTCAATTTACAATTTTTTGGCCAGTCACGAACCTTACCCAACATCACAGGGATCAGGACATACTACCCTGCTCTTGGAAAGTGGAAACTGGAAATTTGATGGACAACACTGATGACTACCAGAAGACCATATACGTGGTTGAAAGTAGGTTCTTACTTTATAAGTAGTGGCACTTGAGGCACTCTTTATTGAGTCACAACATAATGAGTTAAAATTTGTTATATTAGGAGTTATAAATGGTGTCTCTGAACTCTGAGTGAGATGAGAGGATTACCTTTCTAAGTTGCCTTGAGTTTCTGGGATACCTGATCACATAAGTAGTCCAATAGATTAACTGCTTCTGTTAGAGATGTCCAAAGCCACTTTTATTCTCTACAGGCTTTTCCTACCATTCCATTCCAGTTTAAATGGTTTCATCTGTATATGTCTCACATCTAATGTGTTTAATGAGTTCTAACTGTATTGGTCCATTTGGCACCTTGGATGCTACGGCTGAGAGATGCAATATAAAAAATATTGTTATTATGATGACTTCAGCACTGGAGAGAAAGTTGTGAAATAACTTGGTACTTGAGCTCTCATTATTTTCAGCAAAATAAAGTTTGTCTTCTTATAACACTAATAAGCCTTGAAGATTAAATGATATCTACAGCACATATCATAGCAATAGTGTAAAAAAGTAAAATTAAAATGTTTAATGTAGCATTTCATATATTATAAAATAGATGTCTGGTTTTAAGTATTCTTGATATTTTTAATATCAAGAATTACTTGATATTACTCATATCTGCCATTAAATAAGCAAATGAAACCCCCCCAGACTTACCTTTAACTTTACTTATTCTTGCTTTCCTTGTGGTTGGGTAGGCCAGCTATATTAATTAATTTAACCCTTAGGGTAAATCATTTGCCAGTATGCTATGAGGTTGAGCAATAGATTGTTTCATTGCTTTAAAAATGCATGATCAAGATGGGAGGTGCATAGAGTTCTGGAAAAAAGGACTATTTGGGTTCTTTCCCTGATGATGTGATATTATATTCCCGTTAACTTGAATATTCATTATGGTTTCCCACATGTTTTTTGGCTACTTTTGTTTCCTCCAACTGTTTACATTATTAAGTTGGTCTCAATTATAATATGTTGCTTGAACTCTGTGTATAGTTAGTGTAGCTTGGGATGTTTGCATATATTTGTTAGATTCCCTTTTCATCCTAAAAAAATAATGGAAGGTTTCTAAAAGGAGAAGAAACAAAATAGTCAGGGTCTTGTTACTAAAAGGCCTCAAAACACATATGGAAAACACTACAGGGCTAGTCTGAGGAATTCTCTGGCACACCAGGAACTGGGTCCTCCCTGTGGCTTAAACTAGTAACATTTTGCAAAGAACACAGTAAAGACATAATTTCTTTGTGGTGGGGAGAAAGGAAGATTTTGGAGAGCCTTGCCTACCTCAGAAACATGAGAAATCAAAATGTATTAACGGTGCTGTGATTTTAGGACTTTGCACAAAAAATAGGTGGCATATGAGAAACTAATTTGAAAAGATGAGTTAGTAATGTATACATATTGCATAAGACATCTAGTAGAACTATGATCTGGAAAGATAGAGAGAACAGACTAGTCAGAACATGGAATCTGAAGCTATTCTTGGCATGTTCTACTCCAAGACCCTTCTGTTCAGTTTCAAACTTCGATAATTCTAGCTTTTTTTTTCTCCCTCCCTTTTACCAGGAAGCAATGTGGAAAGTACCCAACCACTGGCCTAATATACTGTTAAGCACTTACTAAGTAGTGGTTTCCAATGTAATCCTATATGACTTAGGGACTGGGACAGGATTCCTCCTTACCTACCTTTGTATTTTGTCAGCCTCAACTTGTTAAAATTTAGGTTCATAAAGTTTATCAGTTCAGTTGTCTTTGATAGGCATATGCAGACATTTAAGCAAAGGCATTGTTATGTTTTTAGAATTATACAGAATATCCTTGAGGGGACCACAGGCAGTTGACACACAGTCCTCATTTAGAGGTAGGTGTAGTCTACAAACCATGCCACACAATTCCCTTTACTTTAAAATTAATTTTTAATTTTTCAGTTAGTTTACATTTGATATTATTTTGTACTAGTTTCAGATATATAGCTTAGTGGTTGGACAATCATATACTTTACAAAATGTTCCCCTGGACATTTCCAGTACTCACCTAGCACCATACATAGTTACTGTATTATTATTGATTATATCCCTATAACTATTTTGTAATAACCAACTTGTACTTCCTATCTCTTCACCATTTTTAACCCAGGCCCCCAAGAGCCCTCCTCTGTAGCAACCATTAGTCTGTTTTCTGTTTCTTCGAGTCTGTTTCTGTTTTGATCATTAATATTATTTATATTCCACATATAAGTGAAATAATATGGTATTTGTCATTCTTTGACTGACATTTCACTTAGCATAATACCCTCTGCCATCCACTCTGTGCAAATGGTAATATTTCATTCTTTGTTATGGTAATTAAAATTTAATTGTATAAATGTATACTGCTACTTTCATTTTCCATTTGTCTATTAATGGGCACTTCAGTTACTTCCATAGCTTGACTATTATAAATGTTGCTGCAATGAACATGGGGGTGCATACATCCTTTTGAATCTGTGTTTTGGGTTTCTTAAGATAAATCTTTAGTAGTGGAATCCTCACTGGTTCATAAGGCATTTCCATTGTTAATTTTTTGAGGAATCTCCATACTACCTTCTACAGTTTCTGCACCAATTTGCTTTACCACCAACAGAGCACAAGGGTTTCTGCTTCTCCACTTCTTGGCCTATACTTGTTGTTTCTTGATTTGCTGAAGATAGCCATTCTGACAGATGTGAGGTGATATCTCATTGTGTTTTTAATTTGCATTTCACTGATGATTAGTGAAGTCAAACATATGCCTATTGGGCATCTGTATGTCCTCTTTGAAGAAGTGTATATTCAGGTCCTTTGCCTCCTCCCTCTTTTTTATTGAAGGACCTGGGACTTTCTTTGATAAGTATTAAAATCTACAAGTAGTAGCAAGATTTCTTTCCCAGGGAGTAGGCTTGCCATATTGACAAGCTGGTGAAAAAAGTGTCAGAAATAGAGAGAGACAATTATATTACAGCCTACTTATTGCGTTACTTATTTGTAATGGGTTTTTATTTCCTTGAAGATGAGTTTGAGGTCATTTGCTGGCTCACAGGGTATTGTCCTGCTGTTTTGGAAGTCATGAAAAAGTTGTTGGCTTCTTCTAAAGTTGAATTGAAAGTAATGTATCCAGCTGGAAAAGCCAGGGACCATGATGGCTGACTGGGAAGTAATAAGAACCTGGGAGGGGTCCTTCCACAGGTTATAGTTCAGATCTAGGGGAACCATCTTTCCTGACTTTTATTAAAACCCAGACTCCTGGATGATATGGTAGGGTGGTTGCATTCTGACTAGCTTTTTGAGGCATGCCAAATTCCTAAAGGGTAGCTTGGAATTGAGACACTTTTTGCATGTAGGACTCTAGGTAGGAAGCCTCTGTGTCTAGTAGGGGTTCAGAATATAGAACACGTTGGCCATGTAGTGTCTTAAAGGGACTGAATGTCAAACAGGGTTTGTGGGCTACCCTGGTCCAAAGTAAAGCTATGGGCAAAGTTTCTTTCCAGTTAAGAGAGATTTCATGTGTGATTTTTTTTAAAGCTGAACTCTATTTTATTTTACTTGATTTTATTTTATTTTTTATTGTTGTTCAAATACAGTTGTTTCCATTCTCACTCCCCCACTACTCTCCTCTGCCCTACCCAGCCCCACCTCTCACCCTTGGTCTTACCCACCTTTGGCTTTGTCCATGTATTCTGTATACATGTTCCTTGACAACCCTTCCTTTTTTCCTCACTCCCTGATCCCTTCCTCTCTCCCCTCTGGTTACTGTCAGTTTGTTCTTTATTCCAATGTCTCTGATTGTATTTTGCATGCTTATTTGTTTTGTTGATTAGGTTCCACTAATAAGTGAGATCATATGGTATTTGTCTTTCACCACCTGGCTTATTTCACTTAGCATGATATTCTTCAGATCCATCCATGTTTTTGCAAAGGGTAAGAGCTCCTTCTTTCTTTCTGCTGCCTACTATTCTGTTGTGTAAGTGTACCATAGTATTTTGATCCACTCATTTACTGATGGGCACTTAGATTTCTTCCAACACTTAGCTATTATATATGATGATGCTATGAACATTGGGGTACATAGGTTCTTTTGAATTTCTGTTTCAGAACTCTTAGGGTATAATATCAGTGGTGGAATTGCCAGGTCAAAAAGCAGTTTCATTTTTAGTTTTCTGAAAAAATCCCATACTATTTTCCACAGGGCTGCCCCAGTCTTCATTCCCACCAACAGTGTACTAGGGTTCCATTTTTCCTCCACAACCTCACCAGCACTTGCTGTTTGTTGATTTGTTTATGATGGCCATTCTCACCAGTGTGAAGTGGTATCTCACTGTGATTTGAATTTGCATCTTTCTGATGGCTAGTGATGCTGAGCATCATTTCATATATTTCTGAGCCCTTTCTGTGTCCTTCCTGGAGAACCATCTGTTTGGGTGCTTTGCCCATTTTTTAACTGGGATATTTGTCTTCCTGGAGTAGAGTCCTGTGAATTCTTTATGTATTTTGGAGATCAAACTCTTGTCCAAGGTATCATTGACAAATATATTTTCCATATGGTTTGTTCCTTTTTCATTTTTTTGATGTTTTCTTTTAGCTGTGCAGCTTTTTATTTTGGTGAAAATAAACAAAAGTCCCATTTGTTTATTCTTTGGTTTGTTTAGGTTAGGTTAGGTTTGCTCTAGGAGACATATCAGTGAATATATTGCTGGGTGGAATATCAGATTTCCCTATGTTCTTCTCTAGGACTTTTATGGTGTTATGACTTATATTTAAGTCTTATGCATCTTGAGTTTATTTGTCTGTATGGTATAGAATGGTGGTCAGGTTTCATTTTTTTTGTGTTTAGCTGTCTAGATCTCCCAACACCATTTGTCGAAGAGGCTATTTTTACTCCATTTTATGCCTCTGCCCCCTTTGTCAAATATTAATTGATCATAGAGGATTGGTTTTTATTTCTGGGCTCTCTACTCTGTTCCATTGATCTATGACTGTGTTCTTTTTAAAATATATATTTAATTGATTATGCTCTTACAGTTGTCCCATTTTCCTCCCTTTATTCTCTTCTGCTCTACACCCACCCTGCCCACCATCTATCTTTCCCTTAGTTCATATCCATGGGTTGTTCATATAAGTTCATTGGCTTCTACATTTTCTATACTATTCTTAACATCCCCCTGTCTATTTTGTACCTACCATTTATGCTTCTTATTCCCTTTCCTTTCCCCCATTCTCTTCCTACCACCTCCTCCCACCAGCTCCCCACCAATAACCCTCAGCGTGATCTCCATTTCTGTGATTCTGTTCCTATTCTAGTTGTTTGCTGACTTTGTTTTTGGTTTGTTTAGGTTTGGTTGTTGATAGTTGTGAGTTTTGATCTTCTTTTGATCTTCCAAGTTTGATATTCTTTTTTCTTAGATAAGTCTCTTTAACATTTAATATAATAAGGGCTTGGTAATGATCAGTGCCTTAATGTGACCTTATCTGAGGAGCACTTTATCTGCCCTTCCATTCTAAGTGATATCTTTGCTGGATAGAGCAATCTTAAATATTCAGTCAGACCTTGTGGCACAGTCTCCTTGATCACCTGTGCTGGGTTCTTCAGAATTATCCCTTGTGTGGGTTATGTGAGTCCTCTTATGGTTGAGTCTTGATTGCCACTGGCTTGCCCAGGGGTAGGTAAACTTCAGCCTGCTGACTGTGAAGATAGACCTGGAACACTGTCTATGAGCTGCTCTGAGGGTGAAGAATTCTTCACCACATGAAGAATTTCCTCGTGGTATTTGGTGTCTGACCAGCACTCCCTTTGAATATAATGCTTGTGGAGTTAATTGGATCCTGCTCTGATCTTGTCTGAAGATTTCTGCTGGGTTTATTGTGTCTGAGATCTCTTGGGAGGGATTCAAGTGTAGGTAAATGTCAGATACTTTCTGTGAGTTGCACTGAGCACTCTATTTTGAGCTACAAATCAGTCCACAGTGTGTGGATGTCTCTTCTCAGCCTGGATGTATGTGAGAAGGGCCTAGTTGTGCACCAACATCTGTTTCCACTAGCACCAAGTTTAAGAGTAGGTCACCAAGAGGGTTAAGGCCCTCTAGATCTGCCTCTGCCCACTTTTGTCTGCTGGCTTCCTGTTAAGCTGAGTCACTAAAAGAGCCTTTGGCAATATATAAGTTGTATGAGTTAGGTTCTCAGTGAATCACCAGGTGTTTATCAGATTGATATTCAAATTTGGTGCCAGTGCTGGGTCTGTGGTCACTCATCAAAAGTCCCAATGTGCATCAAGGTCAGTTGCCAGTAACCAGCTGCTTACAGACCTTTGTGATGGGACAGGGTCTCAGGAAATAACCAGGGGAAGCCAGTAGAATTTATTAGACCCAATCAACCAAGATTTGACCTTGTGAAGGGAGGGATCTACACCCATTTTGTGTGAGGCAAAAATGGCCCACATTCTAGAGCCATACAACTCTGTCTATTCCATATTTTTGTTGGACCTCCTGGAGAGCCTGGCATTAGCAAGGTGGGGTGACCAGAAGTCAGTAGTGTGGTGCTGTTGCTTCCCCCCAGGTTGATGCAGTATGGAGGGTAGGGCTTAACCAAGGAAAGATTGCATCTGTGGGCTGTGTGAGAGAGGGTCTCAGCACAGGGACCCTGGAAGCTGTCTGTTCAGCTCTGTCTCAGAGCCACACAACCCAGTCTCTCATGGCATGACTGTAGCCTGATCCAAGCTGAGCCACCCATCCACTGCTGTAGCCCTAGGGTGTGTGACTGAGACTGCGATTTTGTGTGTTGCCCCTTTATGAGGGAATCTGGATTTCTAGCAGACTTCCTTCTCTCCTTGGTGGTCATAATGCCCACTGATTTTTACAGCCAGATCTTATGTGGCCTTTTCTTTCCAGCTCTGATGCTCTAGGTTCAGGAACCTTGTGTGAGGTTGAGACCACACACTTCTCAAGTGGGGGGACCTTTGCAGTTGAGATATCCTTTTAGATTCTGAGCTGCCATGTGTGGTATAGTTCAGCCCGTCTCACTTCTTTGCCCTTTCTACCAGCATCAGTGTGGCTTATTCTATAAATTCATGGTTGTAAGATTTCCGTTCAGCTAGTCTTCAGTTTGTTATTCAGGTTTATAATTCCAGTTTTGTCCTGAGAAAAGGTGAGTGTAACTTCCACCTACTCCAATGGCATTTTGCATACCACATTTTCTTTCTTTGTGAGGGGTGTAAAGAGACCTAGGGCTTTGATCACCAATCATTAGACTGGCTAGACAAGGACAGTGCTTGGGGTTCCAGTTAATGTGCTGGAAATTGTTTTGGTGTGCATTTACTTTGGTGCTTTTTAGTTTGATTGCTTTTGTTAAGGTAGAGAAAAAACACCCTACCTTTACTTATCCCTTAAGTGGCTATGACTAGTAGAGAACTCTCAGCTTCTTTTTCTACTTCTCTTGTGGGACACAAAGTCCACAGTTCCATCCAACACAAAACTGTCCTAATTTCTATCCTCAAGTCAATAGTAGTTTGTTTGTTTAAGGCCAAGAAAATGGAAACTTTTAAAGAAGTACTTTCATCTACAAAATTGTGAGTTATAGAAATTAACTTTTATTCATTTAATTTGCTTCATGTGGGCACTAAACATATGTGATGCAGTAGATTTGGTATAGACCTTAGATAGTAGAGAAAAGGCTGTTTAAACAACTTATTTAAAGCCTCAGCAACAGGGATGCTGGAATAAATACAATTGCCTTGGATATATATTGCTTTGTAACAAGGACATTTAGATGGTAAATGACTTCTAAATTTATATGCCCAAATCTATATAAAACTCTTCTCTGAATTCTAGACTTGCATAAGTAAATGCCCACTGACATCTCTCTTGAGATATCTCAAGCACCTCAAATAGCATGTCCAAAAATAATTTGATATATATGTCACATTTTCTTTATTCAATCATCTATTGAAGGATATTTCAGCCATTTGCATGTCTTAGCCATTGTGAATAATGCTACAATGAATATAAGGGTACATGTATCTTTGTGAACAAATGTTTCCAAATTTTTCAGGTAGATAACTAGAAGAGGGGTTGCTGAGTCATATGGTAACTCTATTCTTAGTTTATTGAGGACCCTCCATACTGTTTTCCATAGTAGCTATATATAATTGAATATTACTGAGCTATAAGAAAAGATGAAATGATGTCATTTGTGACAACATGGATGGATCTTGAGAATATCATGCTAAGCAAAATAAGTCAGACAGAAGTCAAGAACCATTTGATTTTACTCATATGAGGGATATAAAACTGAGAGCAATAAATAAACAAACAAGAGAAACAAACAAATCTTATAGACATAGACAAAATCTGGTGGTTACCAAGTAAAGTGGAGGGGGGCAGGAGTAAAGGGCAAAGAAGGTCAAATATGTGGTGACAAAAAAAGATGTGACTTTGGGTGGTTAGCACACAATACAACATAAAGATGATGTATCATATAATTGTGCACTTGAAATCTATATAATTTTATTAACCAATTTAATAGAAATATAATAGAAAAAATTGAATTTGATTACTGCTTTCACACAAATTTATCCATGCAATCCATTCAGTCTTCTCATGTGGTAAATGGCCCCACCAGTTCAAGAGTTTTTAACCTCTAAATCCTTGTGCATTCTCTCTTCTCTGTCTCTCCCTCCAATTTCATCTAAAACCCTGTCTAATTCTACCAAATTATGTTCTATCCATAGTGGATTCTCTTGCATTTCCTTGAACATTAAGACTGTATATACTGTCTGGAAAATTCTTTCCTCCATTAGTTGTGTTGATAACTCAGTTAAGACAGCTTAAAGTTCATGTGATCTGTTTGGCCTTATTATATATCCCACTTAGAATAGTCTTTTACTATCACAATGGTCCCTCCTTACTCTGCCTAAAATATTCTCCTCTTTTCAGTAGATTTTTAAAATAATTAAAAAATTTATATTGAATTTAACTGCTTATTCGTTTGCTTATCTGTTTATTGTCCATCTCCAAAATTAGAATATAAATTTCCTGAGAAAAGGGTCCAGAGTTTGCTAATATATGTCTAGATTATATAGCCCTGATCATGACAAAGGAATAGATACTCAAAAATTATATGTGGAATAAATTTGTGGATAATAATTAAAATAACATAAATAGTAGTTATTCAAGTATCTTTAATATCAATAATAATTAGTTTAATAACAAATTTGTATTTAATAACAGAGCATGGACCCTGGGGACTGATATATAGGAGATCTTGTCCTGGTTTTTTCAATTATTTAGCTGGGTAATTTTAGGCAAACTAACCATATAAAGGGCCAAGGTTTTATGATCTGTAAAATGACAGTTATAGTGGTCTCTATTTTATACATAAAAAAGTCTCATATATAGTGCTATAAAAGTCTCATACATAGTGCTATAAATAGCACTGTCTAGAATCATTAGAGGTGTTGTAGAAAGGATGCCCTCCATTATATTTATTTTGTAGGAATGTGAAAGGCATTGAGGACCCATTAGCAAACACAGTTGGCATTTCTCTGCCCCCATCAAGGAAAGAAAACTAAACAGACAACTTAATGCACTGTGTTTAGTGCTGTTATAGAAGATGCACAGATAATATGTGCTACTCAAATGTTCTTGACATTAAGGTCAAGTGGATTTTCTTTATTTACATTTCATCAATTACTTAAATCTTGCCACATTATAATTTGCTTCATATTGGAATTATGATTTTCTTATGAAAACATTTTCTAAATATTTTTAAAATATATTTTCTTTAAATTTAATTTTATCTTATTACTATATATTTCCAAACTTTCAATGAGAAAGACTTTAAACTTTTCAGTTATGCTAGTTATAATAATTAAGACTTTTCTTTATCTTGTTACTCTCCCTTTTTGAAGATCTCTGTCCTCTTCCATCTCTATCTTATTGACTCTCCAGTTCTGACCTATCATTCTGGGACCTTCCTTTCCCATCACTTCTTAGTTGGTTCATTTACTCTCATACTTAGTTGATATCATTTACTCCCATAGTTTACTAGAGTCTGCATCAAGAAACTTCCTTAGTAAATGTCCTTAATTTTTGTAAGTTAGAAAATATACTTATATTTGATTAATAATGCAACTAGATAGATAATTCTAGGTTTAATATAATTTTTATTTAAAAAATGGAAAGCCCCACCTTTTTCTATTTTCTAGAACAAACTAGTCAGATCAGTATACATTGAGATATTCAATCTTTCTGCTTTCAGACTTACTTCTATTCTAAGACCTATCTCCCTAATAACTACTGATTTTAAGACTATATGCTCTTAGGAAGTTGAACCCACTTCCTCTCAATCTCAGTATAGAACATTCTGGGCTCCAGCTTTCTCTACCTCTTTTAACCTATCACCATGATTCCATCCATGGCATTCTTAAACTTGTTGAAGTATCTTGTTCACTAGTGATGCATCCTTTCATTATGTTCACTCACATGAATTTTGTTTGTTGAACTTCTATACTTCTATTTTGGTGGTATTCCAGGAGACAGTGAAGGCAATATTTACATTCAGAGCTCCCCCAACCCCATCCAAAGTACAACTTGAAATAACTGTACAGCTTGCCATCAGCTAGATGCAGTATGATATATTTAACCAATGCTCATGTTTTGGACATATTTTACTTTTTCCCCAATATTATAATCATTTGACTTCTTTATTTTGAATGAAGAAGTTAGAGATTGGCTTAAGGGGTCAGTACATAAAAGAATGAGGAGCTAAATACCTATTCCTAACAACAACAACAACAACAACAACAAAAAACCTTTGGAAGCAATCAGCAGTTAAAAAGTAAAGGAAGGGAGGAGAAGTATAAAGGGTCTAAAGGGAAGTGGATAAAATACAATAAAAAGAAAAACATTAAAAAAGGAAAAGAAAGGTAGGGGATACCTGGGCACTGGAGTTCTTCACAACATTAATGAAATGGGAACATATCTTCTTAGACCCCTGAGAATGAAGAGAAAAATAACATTTTTATAGTTCAGGAAGTCAAAATCCATGCTCCAGATAACAAAACAAAATACATAGGATAAAATTACCAGGGCAAATTTAATAGTGAGTATAAATTCATCAGTTGTAATAAACATACCACTTGGTGGGGGGTCTGTTAGTGTGGGACATGTGTAGACAGAGAGTATATGGGAAATTTCTATGACTTCCACTGTTTTTTTAAAATTTTTATCTACTTATTTTTCAAGTACAGTTTTTTGTCTACTTCTCCCATCCCAGCCCACCCTGCCCCATGCTCCCCACCTCCCTCCCATTTTCACCCCCCTTAGTTCTTGTCCTTGTGTCCTTCATACTTGTTCCTCCAAATCCCTCCCCTTTTTCCCCTTAAATTCTATTCCCTATCCCCTCTGGTCACTGTCCCGTTGTTCTCTATTTCAGTGTCTTTGCTTTTATTCTGCTTGCTTGTTTGTTTTGTTGTTTAACTTCCTCTTAAAGGTGAGATCATATGGTATTTGTCTTTCAACACCTGGCCTATTTCACTCAGCATAATGCTTTCCAGTTCCATCCATGTTGTGGCAAAGGGTAGGAGCTCCTTCGTTCTCTCTGCAGCATAGAATTCCATTGTGTATATGTACCACAATTTTTTGATCCATTCATTTACTGATGGGAACCTAGGTTGCTTCAAGCTCTTGGCTATTGTAAATTTTGCTGCTATGAACATTGGGGTGCATAGGTTCTTTGAAATTGATGTTTTAGGATTCTTAGGCAGTGGAATTGCTGCGTCAAAAGGCAGGTCAATTTTTATTTTTCTGAGAAAATTCCATACTGTTTTCCATAATGGTTGTACCAGTCTGCAATCCCACCAACAGTAAACTAAGGACCCCTTTTCACCACACCCTCTCCAACATTTGTTGTTTGTTGCTTTGTTTATGATAGCCATCCTGACTGGTGTAAAGTGGTATCTCATTATGGTTTTAATTTGCATCTCTCTGATGGCTAGCAATATTGAGCATCTTTACACGTGTCTCTGGATCCTCTGTATGTTCTCCTTGGTGAAGTGTCTGTTCAAGTCCTTTGCCCATTTTTTAATTGGGTTGGTTGTCTTCTTAGAGTGGAGTTGTATAAGTTCTTTGTATATTTTGTAGATTAAAACTTTGTCTGTGGTATTGTTAGCTAATATGTTTTCCCCTACAGTTGGTTGTCTTGCTAATTTAATACTGTTTTCTTTAGCCACGCAGAAGCTTTTTATTTTGATGAGATCCCATTTGTTTATTCTTTCCTTTATACTCCTTGCTCTAGGGGACATATCAGTAAATATGCTGCTGCGTGAAATATCTGAGATTTTCCTGCCAATGTTCTCCTTTAGGACTTTAATGGTTTCAAGGCTTATATTTAAGTCTTTTATCCACCTTGAATTTATTTTGGTGTATGGTGTAAGTCGGTGCTCAAGTTTCATTTTTTTTTAATGTAGCTGTCCTGTTCTCCCAACACCATTTGTTAAAGAGGCTATATTTACTCCATTTTATGTTACTGCCCCCTTTGTCCAATATTAATTGACTGTAGAGAGTTGGGTTTATTTCTGGGTTCTCTGTTCTGTTCCATTGGTCTATGTGCCTGTTTTTATGCCAGTACCAGGCTGTTTTGATTACAGTGGCCTTGTAATACAGTTTGATATCAGGTATTGTGATCCCTCCTACTTTCTTCTTCTTCCTCAAAATAGCAGCTGTTATTCGGGCTCATTTATGGTTCCATATAAATTTTTGAAGTGTTTGTTTTATGTCTGTGAAATATGCCATTGGTACTTTAATAGGTATTGCATTGAATCTCTAAATTGCTTTGGGTAGTATGGACATTTTGATGATATTAATTCTTCCAATCCATGAACACAGTATATGTTTCCATTTGTTTGTGTCTTCCTTGATTTGTTTCTTCAGGATTGTATAATTTTCTTCATACAGGCTTTTTACCTCCTTAGTTAGGTTTATTCCCAGATATTTTATTTTTCTTTTTGCTATATCAAATGGGATTTTTTTCTTTATTTCTGCTTCTCCTGCTTTATTGTTAGTATACAAGAATGCCTTTGATTTCTGGATTTTGACTTTGTAACTAGCTGTTTTGCCAAATTCATTAATTAGTTTGAGCAGTTTTTTGTTAGAGTCTATAAGGTTTTCCATGTACACTATCATGTCATCTGCAAACAGTGACAATTTTGTTTTCTCCTTTCCTATCTGGATGCCTTTTATTTCTTTTTCTTGCCTGATTTCTGTGGCTAAAACTTCCAATACTATATTGAATGGAAATGGTGAAAGTGGACATTTTTCTCTTGTTCCTGATCTTAGTGGAAAAGCTTTTAGGTTTCGCCCATTGAGTATGATGTTGGCTGTAGGTCTTTCATATGTGGCCTTTATTATATTGAGGAATGCTCCCTCTATTCTCATTTTGCTTAGTGTTTTTATCATAAATGGGTGTTGTACCTTAACAAAAGCTTTCCCCCGTCTATTGATATGATCATGTGGTTTTTGTGTTTGCTTTTGTTTATGTGATGTATTACATTTACTGATTTGTGAATATTGAACCATCCTTGCATCCCTGGGATGAATCCCACTTGGTCATGGTGTATGATCTTATTGATATATTGTTGGATGAGATTAGCCAATATTTTGTTGAGGATTTTTTTTTCCTTTAGGGTTGGTTTCCAGTTTCAGTCCCTTGTGGTCAGAGAAAATGCTTGGTATGATTTTAATTTTCTTGAATTTGTTGAGGCTCATTTTGTGTCCTATCATGTGGTCTATCTTTGAAAATGTTCCATGTGCATTGGAAAAAAATGTGTATTTATCTTCTTTGGGATGAAGGGCTCTATACGTACCAGTTAAGTCCATTTCATCTAGGGTGTTGTTTAATGCCACAATATCTTTGTTGATATTTTGTTTGGAAGATCTGTCCACTTTTTTAGTGGGGTGTTAAAATCCCCTACTATAATTGTGTTGCTGTGAATATCTTTCTTTTTTTAAATTTTTTTATTGATTATGCTGTTACAGTTGTTCTATTCCCCCTTCATTCCCCTCCACCCTACCCCCCCATCCCCACCATTACCCCCCCTTTAGTTTATGACCATGTGTGTCAATTCCTTTAGATTCTATATTTCCCATGCTATTCTTGCCCCCCCATCTATTTTCTATATACTGTCTATGCTACTTATTTTCTGTACCTTCTCCCCCCTTCTCCTCCCACTCCCCTGCTGCTAACCCTCCTTGAGATCTTCATTTCTATGTTTCCACTCCTGATCTACCTGTCCTTTTAGTTTGCTTTCCTTTTAGGTGTGGTTGTTAATAACTGTGAGTTTGTTGTCCTTTCACTGTTCATGTTTCTTTAACTTCTTTTTCTTCGATAAGTCCCTTAACATTTCATATAATAAGGGCTTGGTGATGATGAACTCCTTGAATTTGATCTTATCTGAGAAGCACTTTATCTGTCCTTCCATTCTAAATGAAAGTTTTGCTGGATAGAGCAATCTTGGTTGTAGGTCTTTGGATTTCAGGACTTGGAATACCTCTTTCCAGCCCCTTCTTGCCTGTAAGGTCTCTTTTGAGAAATCCGCTGACAGTCTGATGGGGACTCCTTTGTAGGTGACTGTCCCCTTAGCTCTTGCTGCTTCTAGGATTCTCTACTTTATTTTAATTTTGGCTAATGTAATTATGATGTGCCTTGGTGTGTTCCTTCTTGGGTCTAACTTCTTTGGTACTCTCTGAGCTTCCTGGATTTCCTGGAAGTCTATTTCCTTTTCCAGATTGGGGAAATTCTCCTTTATTATTTGTTCAAATAAGTTTTCCACTGGTGGCTGTGCCTTTCCCCCTCTGGTACCCCTATAATTCGGATGTTGGAGCATTTAAAGATGTCCTGGAGGTTCCTAAGACTCTCCTCATTTCTTTGAATTCTTGCTTCTTGACTCTTTTCTGTTTGGCCATTATTTGCTTTCTTCTGGTCCACTCCATTGATTTGAGTCCCAGTTTCCTTTTCATTGCTATTGGTGTCCTGTGCAATTCCATTCATTTCAATTAGTTTCGCCTTCATATGTTTATCTAATTTGTGGCTATAATCAACCAGTTCTGTCAGCATCCTGATCACCAGTGTTTTAAACTGTGCGTCTGAGAGTTTTGCTATTTCTTCATTACTTAGATCTATGGGCTCTGGGGCTTTGAGATCTTGCAACATTTTTGGTCTGTCCTGGCCCTTTAAGTGTGAGGAGTGGAGCCTGGGACTCCCAAGTGGCTGGGTTGTGATGCTGTAAGTGGGGGCGTGGCCAGAGCAGGGAAATGGAGACCCCCCTCTGCTGTTTCTCACAGCTGGGTGAGGAACAGCATCTTAGGTGGTTCACCAGGGCCGGGCCACTCAGAGTCCCTGGGTTATGATGCTGTATGTGGAGGTGGGGTCAGAGCGGGGAAATGGTGGCGCCCTCCACTGCCGCTTGCAGTGGGGACCCGCCGGCCCCGGTCCAACCGCCCACTCCCTCACCTGTCCGCCCGCGCATAAATGCGGGATCACAGTCAACAGGCAGCACTGCTCCCCCGCTGTCTCCCCCGCGGTAGCTCACCTGGTGGCTTGCTGGATTGCTCACTAGGTCCAACCCTGCGCCTGGATTCCGCACCTGAGTCCGGCTGACCAAGTCCTCCTGTGCAATCCCGCTTCACCAGCCGCTGGTTTCGCCCCTTACCGGTCAGGCTGAAGAATTTGTTGTTAACGGACTTTCGAAAAGTTCAATTTTCCGTGTTCTGGCTGTGTTTTCTGTTGCTAATATTTAGTTGTCTCTAAACTTGGTTGTGTGAGAAGGCACGGTACATCCACCTATGCCTCCATCTTGGCGGAAGTCCTGTGAATATCTTTCTTGAAGTCCTCTAAGATTTTCTTGATATATTCGGGTGCTCCTATGTTGGGTGCATATATATTTATGATGTTAATGTCTTCTTGGTGGATTCTTCCCTTGAGTATTATGAAGTGACTTTCTGGGTCTCTCCTTATGGCCCTTTTTTTGAAAGCTATTTTGTCTGATATGAGAATTGCTACCCCAGGTTTTTTTCTTGTCTGTTTGCTTGAAAAATTTGTTTCCAGCCTTTTACTTTTAGTCTGTGGAGATCTTTTGTTCTGAGGTGGGTCTCTTGTAGGCAGCACATGCGTGGGTCACGCTTTCTTATCCATTCAGCTATTCTGTGTCTTTTGATTGGAACATTTAATCCATTTACATTAAAGTTATTATTGATAGGTGCTTATTCATTGCCATTTTTGTACCTGTGTTTCTCTCTGTCTCTCTCTTTTCCTTCCTTTCCTTAAAGCAGTCCTTTTAGTATTTCTTCCAAGTGTGGTTTGGTGGAGGCATAATCTTTTAGCTGTCTTTTGTCTTGGAAGCTATTTGGCCTTCTATCTTGATTGAGAGCCTTGCTGGGTTAAGTCGTCTTGGTTGTAGGCCTCTAGTTATCATTACTTGGAATATTTCTTGCCATTCTCTTCTTGCTTGGAGTGTTTCCATTGAGAAGTCAGTAGCTAACCTTATTGGGGCTCCCTTGTATGTTACTTCCTTTTTCTCCCTTGCTGCCTTTAAGATTTCCTCTTTGTCTTGGAATTTTGCCATTTTAATGATGATGTGTCTTGAAGTGGGCCTGTTTGGGTTCCTCTTGATTGGGACTCTCTGTGTTTCCTGGATTTGTGTGGCTTTTTCTCTCATCAAATTAGGGAAATTTTCTCTCATTACTCTTTCAAATATGTTTTCTATCCCTTGTTCTTCTTCTTCTCCTTTTGGTATTCCTATTATTCAGATATTATTATGTTTCACAGTGTCTTGCATTTCTCTTAATCCCTCTTCATTCTTTCTGAGCCTATTTTCTTTTTCTTGCTCTTTCTGTGAGATGCTTTCTACTTTGTTCCCCAACTCACTGATCCTATGTTCTGCTTCATTGGTTCTATTTTTAAAACTTTCTACTATGTTCTCCAATTCAGAAACTGTATTCTTCATTTCCTCTTGTCCCTTGCTCATATTTTCTATTTCCTTTTTCATGTTGATATCGTTTGGAGAGAGTTCATTGTAGCTCCCCTGTAGTTTTTGGTAGCTGATTGTGAGGTCTTTGAACTTCCTGATAACTAGTGGTTTGAATTCACTATCTCATACTTGAAATCAACTATTTCATATAATTCATCTATTTCATCTAATACTCTTTCTGAGGGCTCCTCCTTTTCTTTCATTTGGGGATTGTTTTTTTGTCTTCCCATTATTTGTGAGACTCTTCTTATTTGCCTCAGCTTCTAAAATTGGTCTGTTCTGACTCCCTGAGTTTATGGTGTGAACTTCTGTGGTAGAATACCTGTGAATTTCAGTGGTGCAGGCTCCTGCCGGTGTCTTGCTGTTCTTTGTTTCCGCCTACTCTTTTTTTAGTATATGTGTAATCAGTTGGAGGGGGAGGCCAAATGGTTTATGACAGCAGAAGAGTATTTTATAATAGTTGCAATCATATCTGGTAGGGAAGAGATAGATGATCTTTAAGCTATATATAATGTTAGCCATAATCTTCGACCCAACTTGCCACTTTTACAAAAGAATGGACAAAAGATAAGCTTCCTGTTGGGGAGGGAAGGCTTGTGAGTTGAGACTAGAGGCAGTGAGGTTGCAGATGGTCAGATTTTGAGGTAAGTTGAGAGTAAGGAATAGTAGATAGGTGAATTGTGTGAGCAAATAGAGTTAATTACTCCAGTAATATAGAATTAAGGAACTTGTAAAGTTGGCTAAGATCTGGGAGATTAGTTGTGAAGTGTTTACGGTTATATAGAACAGCTATTATTTACAGTATTATTAGAGCAACAATCCTGTGACCAACTCTGAGATCAGTCTGAATAGGGAGTGTAGAGGTTCGGGTAGTGTGCTAAAGGAAAACAAGAGGCGTAAGGTATAGAAAATTAGAAATACGTTGTGGAGGAAAGAACAGAGGAAACCTGTCAGATAATACAATATAACCTGCCAAGAGTAAGAAGTCTCTACAGGAGGAGGAGGAATACAAAGATACTGTTAGAATATAAGAGAAGTGAGAATAATGAAAGAAAAATAATACAAGTATGCTGCAACAAACAAATAAAAGAAAACAGCACAAAAAAAGGCAAGAGAAGGGAAGAAAAAGGGATATGTTTGGGAAGAGGGGAAGAAGGACTAAAACAGGAAAAAGGAAAGAAGAGGATCAAAGTATTGAAAGATAAAGCAATAATAAAATTCAAAATAAATGAGATTGCCAAAAAAACCCAACAAAATAAAACAAAAAAACTTCCCTTGTTGGTTTTAAACTGTCCAAACTGGTTTTTCTGGTTGCAGCAGGACCTGTCTGTTGGCTGTGTTGCCAGCTGGTGCCAGCCAGGCTACTAGACTGGGGTGTGGCCACCCTCTCTCCTGCCAGTCTGCCTGATTCCCTTGCTCTCTGGCGCAATACTTCCTCGCTGCCAGGCTGGGTGGTAAGCAAGCCAAGCCGTCGCAGGAGGGCACCTCAGTCAACTTTCAAAAAGGATATAATGATAATAAAAAAGCCTCCCTACACAGCCTGCCTCTCCCGCCCAGCCGAATCTCTAGCCAGACCGGTGGCAACAATGCATCTCTTAATTCTCCAGGGCTGGCAACCACAGAGTCTGCAGATGAACACGGCCCTTTGTTTTTGTTGCTCTCTACTCTTTGTGTAAACTCAGTCACAGGCCTCTGTCTGGTGCTGCCCTTGGGGGGAGGGGGGCACGGAGAACACTGTTGCCCCTGCGCTGGTCGCCTACCAGGGCTGCTTGTTACCCCCGCTCCCAAGGAGGGCGCCTCCTGCGCCTGTCCCAGACCAATGTCTCTGCGCCCCGACCACCATGGAGCATGGTCCAAAGATGAGCTCGGCCCTTTGTTCTGGAGTTGCTCTCTGTTCTTTGTGTAAAGTAAGTCGCACAGGCCTCTGCCTGGCGCTTCCCAGACAGGGAGGGTGAACACTGCTCACCCGTGCTGGTTGCCTACCACCCCAGAGACGGACGCCTCAGGAGCGGGTCACAGCCCCTCTGCAGGCTGTGGCACTGGGGCGCCCGAGTGCGGGCACTGGCCCCGCCGCTACTGTTCCTGTCCCCCCTCGACTCCCCTATGCACCACTAACCTGCTGCTGACCGGAATCTCAACTACTCTCCCAACTTCATAAATGCTGTGGATCTATCACTTAATTACCCTATTTCTCAGTAGCTCGGCCAGGCTTTTCACCCACATGTAGGGGGAACTGGAGTACGTTCTGTCCTACTCCCTCGCCATCTTCCTCCCTCCCTCCCCTATGACTTCCTCTCAATTTAGCTGTGAACCTAAAACTGCTCTAAGAAACTTTAAAAAAAAAACCCACAAAATCTACTTTAAAAGACACTAAACTTCAGAATTTTAACAATCATTTCCACTTACTTGGCTGCATGACCAGAATGGTGAAGGTCAGCAGCCCAAAACACTGAGAAAACCCAGTAAGCCTCCTGGAGAATTGAATCTGCATAGAACTATTCTATCCAATCTCAACCCCTTAATCTCATCCTGGCCAAAAATCCAAATAAGAGTAAACACACCATTAACCCATTCCACATTTCTTATTTTAGCCACAGAATACATACTGTGCCTAAAATATACATTAAATATTTTCGTGTAAATATTTATATTAAAATATTTACATTAAATATTTAAATATTTTAAATATTTTAAAATATTTACATTTAAAATATTTACATTAAATATCTAAGTAAATATGTTACATATTTAAGTAAATATGCATTTAATTAAATTTCTTAAGTACATATACTAATATCTTAAGCTAATATACTTTTTAAAGTAAAATGTGATTTTTTTAAATTAAAAAAAGAAAGAAAGTACAGAATTCCATACAAAGAACCTTCACAGGCTGTAGGTTAGAAAGCTATGTGGGAAGGATAGAGCTAAGAGTATTGAGTGCATTTAGAAATTTGTATAGCTTCTTGTCTTTAAAATTTGTCAATATTTCTTATTACATCCATAATTTTTTTAAATTTTTAAAAAAGGTTTTACTTTTTTCATCGCCACTTATACCCCCATATTCTCTTCCATCTCCACTTTCCCCCTTAAACCCACAATTATCACACCATTGTCCATGCCCATGAGTTCTTTCTTTTTTTCTTTTTCCTTTTTTTCTCCATTCCTCAACACCCTCAGCCCTTCCAAGAACTGTCATTTTGCTTTCTATCTATGAGTCTGTCTCTATTTTGCATTTTTTTATCAAGATTTGTTTTTTCAATTGTGTGAACACTTCTAAAACACTTGACATTTAGTTTACAAATTTGTCTCCATAAAATTGCACTCATTTGTACTATCAGTTACCAACCTTTTAAAAACAGTAAAACATATCCACAATATTTGGTAATTTTGTAAACAAAATTGTATCTTATTGTCTTCATGTGTCTTATTAAAATTATATCAGATTTATTTTATTATTATTGATATTGAATATTACCCATTTACTTAAATGCTAAAAACAATATTCAAAAGTATTGTTAGCTTCATTTTAGAAATGTGTAGACTGATGCTCAGGGACTTTAAAAATCCTCAAGATCATACAACTTGCAAGTATTTGAAAGTATACATGAACATAAATTGTACTCTGCCAAAAGTTATTTAAGGACATGTGACTTACCTGCTCATCTTTGTTTAATGAAAGAGCATATTATTTATTCTTTCTGGCCCTTACATGTATATAATTATATTAAACATTTTCTACTCCTTGAAACAAGTGTATTGATAAGCCTTTTATTCTCTTTGTGCAAAGCTTAGACTGAAAGAGATGTCTCTGCTGCACTTGATTGTTGTACAGGGTGGCACAGTTTAATGAGAGGTCATTATTCCTGGGTTTTGAGCATCACTTTATTTGCTTCATTCCATATACACATGTCTTTATCCAAATAAGTGTAAAACTTTACCAAGTAATACCAAACTAACAACCTAACTTATTTAAATTTTTTATGCAAAGAGTTAAATAGTTTTAATCCTAAATTGGTGACATAGTCTTCAGTATAACTCTGGAAGCTACCAGGAAAGTATGGTGTATAGAGGGAGTGACCCAAGTTGAAATACCCTTTAACATGGCTGGACCTGAAGAGTTTCTTAAATACCATCATTGCATGGAGGTTAAACATCTAATTCCTTGGCACTGATGTGTACTATAATGTGGATAAAATCTCAAAAACATGATGCTTAGTGAAAGAAGATAGACACAAAAGGTCACCTACTTTATGATCCCATTTATATGGAATATCCAGAATACATATATCCACAGAGACAAAAAGTAGGTCAGTAGTTGCCAGGGGATGGAGGGAGCAGGAGTTGAGTGAAACTGTATAATGGATAGAGGATTTTACTTTGAGTGATGGAAGTGTTTTAGAAGTAGATAAAGGTGGTTGTTGTATAGCATTGTGAATGTGCTAAATGCCACTGTATTGTTCACTTTCAAATGGTTAATTTTAAGTAATATGAACTTCATCTAAATAAATTATTTTGTTTTAATTCCAGGTTCTGCAACCTGACAGATCTTGATTTGGAAGACAACTCTGTTCCTTTCTAGTTGTGTGACAATGGGCTATTTATATTAATTTCCCAATGTTAACTTTAACCATTTTACCTTAAACCCCCTTTAGCTTAAATGTCCATACAGGATTGTTGTGAGGATTATATGAGATAACATATGTACTACCTTTGGTACAGTGGCTGATGCATCATAAATTCTTAGGAAATGTAGCTATTACTGCTTACTACTATTATCAGCAGCATCAACAATAATACTATCATAGTAGGTTGTGTTCCAACCCAGGTTCTTGATATATTCAAGTGATTACTTTCCAGTTGGAAGTCTCATTTCAGGTTACTAATTTAGGAAAAAGGACCATGGCATTAACTGTAGCCATGTGTGCCCACAGTGGAGTTCTTTTGAAAGACAAGATTTAGATTAAAATTGTTGTTAGTTAGTATCAAAATATAAGCAGGTCTGTAAGAGCAATAAGGATCACATACCTAAAACATCATATTATCAGCTTTCTTAGGAGAGCAGCACACTGTGCCTCCCAATGTTTGCTCCTTTACTGGAAAGGAACCAACACATGAAAAAAGTCATGCAGTAGGGCATTTAAAAGGAAATGTGAGAAAAATAGGGATTTCACTGGGCTTCAGATAAGGAAAACTTTAGCTATCAGATCTGTAGTGGATGGCATGTGTTACACAGAGGGATGACTTGATGGTCTTTCTTGCTCTAACTCCATCAAAAACAGTTTCTACAACAGTACTTTTTATTAATGGAATTCTCCAAAGAGAAAGAAGCACATTTGCTGCTTACCTTACTGACAATTTGTTACCCACATATGTTCTGGTTTTATTTGTTCTTCCTGCGAAGAATTCCTACAAATCAAAAGGAGACTAAAAAAATCTCATGAGATAGAAATGCCATTTTGTATTCTTCTTGTAATTATGTAAGTTATTTCCCTGTAATTAATTATAAGGCTGATCAAATGAGAACTAAAAGATAGCAACATCAATTCCACTTTTTCAATGAGGCAGTAAACACAGACTCTGTTCCCCAATATCAGTTAAACTTTTGCATGATATACTGAGGAGTAAAAAGACACTGCGGCTATGGAAACTGCATGGCTGTCAGGTGGAGACAATGCAAATGCACATGGATTTGAATCCTGGTGTTATTAATTATTAGCATGCAACCTTGAGTAAATAAAACCTTAGCTTGGTGGGCTTTAGTGGCCTTATTTGAAGAATGGGGATATCTATTTCCAACACTTGTTGAAAGTATTGCTTTAATTACCCTTTTTACAGTGGTTCAGTGCTCAGCAAATAGCTAGAGATACATGTCTTTTCCCCTTGCACTGAAAGCTTCCAGAGAGATGCTGTGGCAGATTTTGCCATCAGAGTAGCCAGTGGGTTTTGTGCACAATCGTGGGCTAAGGAATGTTTGCTTAGTGCTTTCTGCCAATTAGTTAAATTTAAATTTAAATAATTTTTAAATTTAATTTTAAATAATTTAAAATTTTACATCAAGTTTATGTGGTACATCATACCCAGTTTACAGCTGTGGAACATGAGGCTCAGAGAAATTAAGTGATTTGTTCAAGATGGCTCTGCTAGCAATTCTAAAAGCTGACATCCAAACTCAGGTCTCCTTGACAATGGAGTTTGCATATATAACTTCTACCATCAAAAGGCTTCATATGGGGTTTAGATGCTGTTTAGCTGAGCTGCTGCTTTTTGAATTAAATTTTGGAACTACACAGCAGACATCGAATAGTAAAATTTTGGGTTATCTGCACCTAGGGTCTGATTTTCAGGTTCAGAAAGGTATTATATATCCTGGTCATTATTCTCTTGGACCCAGAGAGTCCACTCAGTTGAGCACCCTATCCCCATGAGTTCCTGTGACAGGACTGACAGCGTCTGAACAGGCCGGGCACATACCAGGCATGTGTATGCAGCCTTTGCACAGTGGTACACAGGTCAGATGACCTTTGTGCAGTTGCATGAAATGGAGTGAAGAAAAGGCACACACAAAGATACGTTTGTTTCCAAAATGATGGTACATCTGCAAGTGTGTGACTGGCAGTGGTATTCTTGGCATTTATTGCAAACACCCCAGCTGCTTGGGTAATTAATTTCCTCATTAACAAGCTTCCTGCTTTCTTCCTCTTTTGACAGGCCCAGCTGTGATACAGTAAGTTCAAAATGTCAGAGGCCAGGCCACCTCCCCTGCTTGGGCAGCACACACAGTACATCCTGAAGGAGACCCTCAGATATGATGAGAGGACAATCCATGAGCTGCTCAGGACCTTAGTAATGAGCCAACCTGAAACCAAATGAAAAAGAAAAATACTCTTTCTCAAAACCACAATCTGAATGCATTTTTGCTAGCAAAGGCAATACTCTTTCTGAACCCTTCTCCCCAATTCTGGTGCCTGGCCCTAGAAGGTAGAATTGGGTAAATTCCAGACTTCCTGCCTACCAGGCTTTGGTATCTGCTTTTTAAATGTACTCCACCTTATGCCCTAGCTGGTGTGGCTCAGTGAATTGATCACTATCCTGTCAACTGAAAGGTCACCAGTTCGGTTCCTTGAGGGCACATGCCTGGGTTGCTGGCCAGATCCCTAGTTGGGGGTGTATGAGAGGCAACCAATTGATGTTTCTCTCACACATCTACATTTTTCTTCCTGCCTTCCTCTCTCTCTAGAAATAAATAAATACATTTTTAAAAAGATTTAAATCTACCCCACCTTTCATTTCTTACCAATTTTTCCTCCAAATAATAGATTAATTTTAGACTTGTGGGATATTTTGTTAAAGATTTTTTTTCTCAAAAAATATATTCCTGTAATATATTCTAATTACATTAATAGACTAAATGTTTTGCCTTTTCAACCCATGCTGCTGTGAAAAATAAACTGGTCTCCTAACATTCTCTACTTGTACATAAAGCCCTCATTTAAACCTTTGTTAGGAAGTCAAAGCAATAAGCGAACTGACAGTCTCAGTGATTGATCTTAAACACAATAACTTAATTTTGAGCTCATGAGCCCTTGGTTAAGCTGTAATTTAGACCATGGACTTTGCTGATGGCTATTATAGAACTGAGCTCTATTCTCTGCCATTGGAGTAAATGTTTGCTTTATGTTGTATTTCTCTGATTATTTCATGATACAATAGCAAAAATTAATTTCTAGCAATGCGTTTCTTTTTTAAATTTTTTATTTAATTATTTTTAGAGAGAGGAGAAGAGGGGGAGAGAGGAAGAGAAACATCGGTATGTGGTTGCCTCTCACATGCCACCTCCTGGGGACCTGGCCCATAACCCAGGCATGTGCCCTAACTGGGAATTGAACCAGTGACCCTTTGGTTTGTAGGCCAGTACTCTATCCACTGAGCCACATCAGCCAGGGCTCTATCAATGCATTTTTTTAAAAGATTTTATTTATTTATCTTTAGAGGGGAAGGAAGGAGAGATGGAGAGAAAAATCAATGTATGGTTGCCTCTCGTGCATCCCTTGCCAGGAACTGGCCTGTAACCTAGGCATGTGCCCTGACTGGGAATGGAAACATCATCCTTTGGTTTGCAGTCGTGCGCTCAACCCACTGAGCTACACCAGCCAGGGCTATCAATGCATTTTGAGGTGTAGTATCTACCTGCACCTGGGATTAAAGGTTTTTTAATTGATACCTTATTCTGAGCCAAGTATGAATGCAACATGTTTTTAAATGAATGTCAAATAATTATTTAGGTATTAAATAATGTGTAAATAATGATAAACAGAAGAATTGAATGAAAACACTCATGGCAATCTGAAGAAGAATGTATCTACTGTAGAAGAATGTGTCATGCCTTATTATTAAATATTTGTATTTAAGCATTTAAGTATTTGTCAGTGAATTTAAAGTATAGAAAACATCTTCTGTCCTGAATGTAGTAACTGAATTGTATATGTGTTCCAGAATAAAGTGTCTCCTTAATAACCCATAGACTGCCAATAACCTACACCCAGGTATAGTCCAAGGAATCAGATGACCCCTGTGATCAACATCCTGATATAATCTCAATTCATGTCCAATAGGCACACATATTTGAAAGTCATGGCATTACATACCAAGTGGTAACAGAAAATTGGATTATACATGTTCATCTTTCAAACTGTGGTTTAGAACTAGTTTTCTTTTTTCTTTTTGTTGTTTTTTTATTTTTTTATAATTTTATTTAATTATTTTTCAAGTACAGTTTTTTGTCTATTTTTATCAGAATAATGTTAGTCATTTATCCATGCTGTAAGCCCAATATGCATCTAGAATCAGGGATTCCAATTTTTAAAAAAGTCTTCTCACACAGCTTCATAGGACTTTTTAGAAGGAATGTCTTCTAGTTTTTGAAACAGTTATTGTCCTCCCTACTTTTGTTCTCTATGCACATCTTATTCTGAAAAACTCCTGCTGTTATTTTACTAGTTAGAATTTCATACAAAGGTAATTGATGCCTTATGTAGTACGTTTCCCCCAATGGCTATTTCATTAACATATACAGGGTTCTGCACAAATAACACCCCTTTTTATCATAAAATCTTGTATTACAAAATCACAAGCATGTAATTCTATAACATAACAGTATCATACTCAAGCATATCACATGACATTTTAGATGAAACGTTAAAATTAAAACTAAAAATTATTACGCCCATATTATTACCCTACCAACCACACTCAAGCAAGCATTACTTCTGCTGGACCCTGTATATTCACTCACTTTAAGCCAGACATCAAAATGAAATTACTCTATGAATATACAGTTAGTAATGGAAATGGTAAAAGGCTGGATGGCAAACAATTGACAAAACTGTGTATCTTAAATGACTGATCTATCATTACTTCTATTGATCCAAGTAAATATCTTAAAATGCAAATTACTTGGTTACTGAGCAGTGACCCTAAATATCTGGGTAATCATATGTGACAGGATACTGATCATTCAGAGAGGGTCACAAAATACATCTAAAACCTTGAAATCAATAAAAACTACAGACTTCATGCATATTTAGCAACGTAACCAGTTGAGACTATCTCCAGTGCAGCTGTGTTCATAGCTAACCAGATTACCATCTACACAATTTGAAATAATCCAGGAGAACTTTGAATTTAGTCATCATCCAACAGAAAGCATTTACTTTACCTATTTAATGAGGGAATGATTCAGAATAATTAGCCCTGATAAAACTTCATGCTATCTAAAATTTTTAGCAAATGTCCCAGGTCAAATTCTTCCTACAAAGAAATGCACTGTTCTAATTATCAGGGCCTATTATCTTACATATTCCCTAAGCCAAACGCAGTAGTAAATACCATATGCTCAGTTCAGTTTGTGTCAGGCCTGCCTCTTGGCAGGTTTGTGTCTGAGGCTTGCCTAGAAAATTTTTTGAAACTTAGTGGGTTAATCGATATGGAGATGAGGGTGTGTCCACAAGCATCTAGAATCTTTTACTTGATTTTTCTGAAACTTTTTGCTGCCATAATTTTCTGATTAATCAAGGATGATATTTTCCAATATGCAGTTTTCCTAGAAGAGGAGAAATAAACATTAAGCAACTTTGTGTGACTACCCCAGTTATATGATGTCCTTTTGTCTTTGATCCATTTACTAAGAGTTAAAAGTACAATCATGATTTTAAAAAATGAAAAACAAAGGAGGTCTCATTTAGGCTATTTCATACTAGGTTATTCAGCTGCTAAACCTAGATAGCCCCATAATGGGGATTTGTACATTAAGACTTCATGATACTCCTTTTAGCCTTCTTCAGGGAAATTCACCCCCCTCCCGTCTCACCTGAATTTGACATTTCACCACTGACTCCTTTGTCTCATGATTTGGCATGTTGTCTACTTTAAGAGCTTTACAGATGTGAGTTTTGCTTCTCACTTTCCCACATGCCTCAATGCTGATTTCATCCATAGGACTCATTCTCCAGATAATGTGCCTACAGGTACTGAGAAAGAATGCCAGCTCAGGGCATAACAGACTGTCAGATGTTTTGCCATTCCTCTGACTACTCACCATTGATTCTAAATTGGAAAATGAGACAAGTGAGAAGAAAGGCAGATTCTTTACTTACCCTTTATACCCTGAACCTGGGCTATTCATTTTCATATTCATTCTCTAAGATTATGGTGTTCTTTTTGCATTTGCTTCTATTCATAGGAAACTACTTATTGTAGTGAGCTCTTATCATTGATGAGATGCCTGAGAAAATGGGCCTGAAAAAAATGGTTGTTAATTTTGATTATAGTATCATGATCCATGGAGGATGAAAATATCAAGTTCTCTTCCTTCATGATTTTGTTGTACTAGTACTAGTACAGTATTGTTTGAAAAGAAGAATGCAAAAATTCAGAGAAAAGTGCATATTTCCATTCCAAACAGCAATTGTGAAAACAAAAAAAATACTTCACAGAGTCTCATTATTATCCATATTCAGGGGTAGAAGTTTTCTCAGACATCAGGATAAAGTTATTTTTTATAGCAATCCTGGGGTTAAATGTTTTAAAAATTACTACTCTTATATAATGCTTACTTTTTAAATGTAGACATATCAACCTATCTTATTGAGTCCAAATGGTCCCTGAACTTTTAAACCAGCCTGGCTGTATACTGGACAGGTTTTTGAGATGTAATTATAAAATATGCAACTTCAATAGACATGTTTTCCCAACACCCATTCTAAAACATGTCTTCTGTGGTCACTGTAGGAGCTTAAACTATTATAGACAAATGAATGCAAATTCTTTGCACTCACATTTAATCCCATATTATTAACAAAGGCAAAAAGAGAGAAAAGTACAAAATGAGAGATTTGGAGATATGAAAGTTAGAGTAGCTAACTTTAAGAATAAAGAGAGGAAAAGAGAACATGACCAGGTCAGGCAGACCTAAGTGTGCATTTGCTTAGGAGACTCTGGTACTCAAAGCAGATGAGCCCAGCTTCCTGATGTTCAGGTGCCAGGAAGGGAAGACACACATTAGACATAGCTCAAACACCACCCTGAAAATAGAGTTCACTCACCTCCAAATTATTCCTGAGAAATAACTCTTTTTTCCCCATTTATTAAGGCTTTAGGATTAAAAGCATTGCCCCAATCCTGCTCTTTTGCAACAGTCTTAAAAAGAAGCTGTGGTTGGCAGAATAATGGCCCATCAAAGGTGGCCACACCCTAATTTTCAGAACCTGTGAATGTTACCTTGTGAAAGAGGGAATTGAGGTTGCTAATTAGGTTACCTTGTAATAGAAAAATTGTCCTGGATTATATTGGGTCCTAGATGGACCCAATATAAGCACAAAGGTTCTTTAAGTGTAGAAGAATAAATGTCAGTTATGTGATATGAGAAAGACTTTACTGATGAACCATTGCCAACTTTGGAAATGGAAGTAAACCAAAAATATAGGCATCTAGAAGATGGAAAGCAAGAAGAATGGACTCTCCCAAACAGCCTCCAGAAGGAGTGCAGACCTCCTTGATTTTAAACTGTAAAACTTTTTTGGACTTATTTTGAATTTCTGATCTCCAGATGTTTAAGATAATAAATTTGTATTGTTTGAAGTCACTAAATTAGTGGTAATTTGTTACAGCACAAATAGAGAACTAATACAGAGGTTGCTCTGCCTTTGCAAGTCTACAGTTACCAGAACAATCATTGCTTTTCAAAGTGACCAAGTGACACTTTCTTTTCTCTTTCTCTATTTTTCTGCCTACTTACTTCCCTCCCATATTTCCCCATTCTCTGAAACCCCCATTTTTTACCTTTCTCACTGATAATAATTTTTCTCCCTCTCCTTTTATCCTTCTTCCCCTCTTCCTCCTCTTCTATCTCATCTTTCTCTCCCTTTTCACTACATAAACAAACACAGAGTTATATTCATGCTATACAAACATGGCTGCCAAAACCTACAACTGACCTTCAGAAAAATAGGGCTTGCACAGTAATTTGGAGAATAACTCTTGGACATTCTGGCCATGACTTCATCTCCACAAAAAATCTTGAATTCATCTCTGGGTGGGGTGGTTCTTAAATAACTGCTCATTCTCTCTTGAAACTCAGGGGAAAATATGAAAGAATGGGTTTTTTAGTTTTTTTTTAATTTATTTTTTATTGATTATGCCATTACAGTTGTTCTATTCCCCCCTTCACTCCTCTCCACCCTACCCCCCGTCCCCACCATTACCCCCCTTTAGTTTGTGACCATGTGTGTCAATTCCTTTAGATTCTATATTTTCCATACTATTCTTGCCCCCCATCTATTTTCTATCTACTGTCTATGCTACTTATTTTCTGTACCTTTGCCCCCCTTCTCCTCCTCCCACTCCCCTGTTGCTAACCCTCCTTGAGATCTTCATTTCTATGTTTCCACTCCTGGTCTAGCTGTCCTTTTAGTTTGCTTTTGTTTTAGGTGTGGTTGTTAATAACTGTGAGTTTGCTGTCCTTTCACTGTTCATGTTTTTTTAACTTCTTTTTCTTAGGTAAGTCCCTTTAACATTTCATATAGTAAGGGCTTGGTGATGATGAACTCCTTGAATTTGATCTTATCTGAGAAGAACTTTATCTGTCCTTTCATTCTAAATGAAAGTTTTGCTGGATAGAGCAATCTTGGTTGTAGGTCTTTGGATTTCATGACTTGGAATACCTCTTTCCAGCCCCTTCTTGCCTGTAAGGTCTCTTTTGAGAAATCCTCTGACAGTCTGATGGGGACTCCTTTGTAGGTGACTGTCCCCTTAGCTCTTGCTGCTTCTAGGATTCTCTCCTTCATTTTAATCTTGGCTAATGTAATGATGATGTGTCTTGGTGTGTTCCTTCTTGGGTCCAACTTCTTTGGTACTCTCTGAGCTTCCTGGATTTCCTGGAAGTCTATTTCCTTTGTCAGATTGGGGAAATTCTCCTTTATTATTTGTTCAAATAAGTTTTCCACTGGTGGCTGTTCCTTTCCCCATTCTGGTACCCCTATCGTTCGGATGTTGGAGCATTTAAAGATGTCCTGGAGGTTCCTAAGACTCTCCTCATTTCTTTGAATTCTTGCTTCTTGACTCTTTTCTGTTTGGCCATTATTTGCTTTCTTCTGGTCCACTCCATTGATTTGAGTCCCAGTTTCCTTTTCATCGCTATTGTTTTCCCATGCAATTCCATTCATTTCAATTAGTTTCGCCTTCATATGTTTGTCTAATTTGTGGCTATAATCAACCAGTTCTGTGAGGGTCCTGATCACCAGTGTTTTAAACTGTGCGTCTGAGAGTTTTGCCATTTCTTCATCACTTAGATTTATAAGCTCTGGGGCTTTGAGATCTTCTTGAGCCATTTTTGGTCTGTTCCTGTCCTTTAAGTGTGAGGAGCGGAGCCTTGGACTCCCAGGTCTCTGGTTTGTGACACTGTATGTGGGGGCGTGGTCAGAGCGGGGAAATGGTGGTGCCCTCTGCTGCTGCTTGCCACTGGGGCCTGCTGGCTCCCATCCAATCGCCCACTCCCTCACTTGTCTATCCACCCATGAATGCACGACCACAGTCAACCCGCAGCCCTGCTCCCTCGCTGTTTCCCGGTGGTCGCTGCTAAGTTGCCCACCAGGTCCAACCCTGTGCCTGGATTCCACAGGTCTGAGTCCCTCTGACCAAGTTTTCCTGTGCAACCCCGCTCTGCCAGCTGCTGGTTTCACCCCTCTTACTGGTCAGGCTGAAGAATTTGTTGTTATCAGACTTCCGAAAAGTTCAATTTTCTGTGTTCTGGCTGTTTTCTGTTGCTAATATTTAGTTGTCTCTAAACTTGGTTGTGTGAGGAAGCACAGTGTCTCCACCTATGCCTCCATCTTGGCGGAAGTCAGAATGTTTCTAATGCCACACTGTGCTGAGGCAGAGCCCTTAGGCTTACTACCTCTCTGTCACATGTCCCCAATTCTAAGAAAAAAACACACAACTATAATACATAACAAAATCTAGACTCTGTGACAGCCAGGACCTTGATGTTTTGGTTATTGGGGTTTCATCTGAGACAGGGAAGTAATGATGTGGAACCATTGGTTAATGGTTCTGCTCCAGGACTTGGCCTTGGCCTCTGTTTTTGTTGTTGTTGTTTTTAGAGAAGGCAGGCTTACTTGGCCTTCAGGTGGTGATTACTAGTTTGTTCCTAGCCATTTTAATCAAATAACCTCTAGAAGGATGGTACCTTTTTCTCCGCTTTGTTTTTGACATCTGTTAAAAGGAGTGGCTGAATCAGCATAGCTCTCTATGAGTTTTTCTTTCAACAGGATAAAACACACTTTAACACATCATTATTCCCATTTTCATTTTCTTGCAAATTAACCACATGACAGTCCATTCAATTCAGTGTGGTTTCTTTGGGTCCTGACCATGTACACTGAAGGAAAAATGCTTTCCTGCCCCTCGTCCCATTACCTGCACCTTTTTTCTTGCCCAAAATTTTGCATAAGTGCTTATCATGAAGCAAGACACTCGGTTTCAGAGCACACAACTGAGATTGAAATTAATGTAAAACAGCCCCTTTACCTCCTTGTGAACCCTAAAGAAAAATTCAGACTTCTCTAGCATCTCTTGGTATGAAACATGGCAACATGTGTAACACACATTTGCCCTGACAGTTTTGAATTTATGATTTTAGATTTTACAAAGAACTTTCTGGCTGTTCTTGACAGAAGCTTTGAAATGTAGTACAAATGAATATTATTGTGTTCTTTCTTTGGAGAGGGTCAAGAAAACTGTAGCATTTATGAGTATATTAGGGGGAGGAACTTAATATCATTCTGGGATTAGAAAAATGAACTATATTTCCTTATGTAGAATTGCCCTTGCATAAAGTCGGACATGCTTTCGGTGGCATTCACAGAGATGAGAGGAAGGACAGAAATACAATGACCTAAAGATCACCTCAGGAAACAATACCCAGTGATTTAGGACACTGAGAGTCTTTTCAATCTGATTTGCTGAACTGTGAAATGGGAAAGGTCTGAGGCAACAGCAAACTAAATTTTCCTACTTAAAAAAACAAGAATATGGAAATATTCAGTCACTATGACTTCCATCTCTGTGTTCATGTTTTCCAACTTGTGATTCCCAAACATTTTGCCTGGTACTCCACCTTTGCTTTCTGGGAAAATCTAAGTGAAAGAATGTTGATCCAGTACTCAGCCAGAGGTGGTGCTCAGGACTTTCTATGTGAATCAGTGAGCTGAACTCAGTGACAGAACTGTGGAGAGATGACAGTGATCAAAACTCAATGTTTTATGCACCTATTATCACATGACTCAGGTGATATGAGGTGAAATGAGTAGCTCAGTGGGTCTCTGTGTGGGTGTATTTCTGGAGGAAGTTTTATTAACTTACCAGAAGGGTACTGAGATCTAGAAAAAGCTCAATTGGGGGGGGGAGAGGATGTTACCAGTAGTCAGAGTTATAACATTTAATTTTCTGCGCAAAACGGAAGTAGAGTTACACTATTCATACCTAATTTAGCAATGGCAAATGATTTTTTCATGAGTTTTATGACTATTACGACACTAAATACTTATTATAAGTAACATCTATTGAGTTCTTACATCGAAACTATTTTTGTCATTATATTTACATGTACTAACCACTTAATAAATGTGCCTGGAAAGGCTTAATGGATGTGCTACTTGAAGAAGACACTGTCAGTGTGGAGAACTTATGTGTTCTAACATGTTCAGTTCAACTGATACCCTGCCATTGTTACCACAAACACCACTTTCAGATTGTGTTCCTAAAACTCATGGCCCATAGGAATTTTGAGATCTTTGAGGGGTAATGGACAAGCTACATCAGGGGCAGAAAGAAAAGCCCTAATTCAATCCTTTCAACCTTTGCACATGCTCTAGAAATAATAGTGTTTCCAGACAACTCACCTGGAAAATCTCAACCTACCATCTGAGCAAGATATTACAATTTTTTTTTCATTTGTTACAAGTCCTAAATATGTGTGTGTGTATAAAACTGCCACAAAAGAAAACCTTAACCCCAACCAATTTTTCTGTGTGTAAGTTTACAGATACAAACTGTCATTACTGGTTCTTCTTAAAGGTTAAATAGAGTCATAAAGTAGCTGAATAAGTACTTCAAAAACAACCCTCACAAAGATCACTGTTGAGAAAAATAAGAGAGCCTAGATCATTTGGATTTAACCACTTAGGGGAGCATCTTAATGCACAAAAATCACCCAGCACACTGTGGAAACTTAATGGACTCCGAGAGAAACATTTCAGTTTAAATGAACTATGGCCTGTCAGAGATACTAAACATTGTTGGAAAATAAGTGAGACTGTGTCCAATTTAATTTCAGATTCTCCTCAGACAAATGAAAAATTATGAGAGATATTCAGGATAATTTATTTATTCAAGCAGGAGTTAAAAATATATTAGTAGGAAAATGTTCATTTGTGTAGAAACTTATTTTATAAGCAATTCAAATAAAGAAACGTAATCTTCCCAAATGAGAAGATACAGGAGTGAACCACACAGATAACTTCTTTTGGTTCATTTGGAACATTTTCAAAGTATTGGTGTAGAGAGGAGAGGGAAGTACATCTTCGTGTTTACCTGTTAACCCATGCATGAAGCTTTTTTCTGATTTCCCTGATTGGAAGTGATCTCTGTACCTTGTTCATTCTTTAAATCTTCTGCTTTTATCTGATTATAACAGTAATGTGACATTGAGTTATAATTAATAGTCACCAATTTCTGTCTCCCATTAAACTTCAATATCCTTGAGGGTATCAATCTCTAGTAGTTATCATGATGCCACCTCTGTAGAAGATACACAATAAATATCTTTTGAATAGGTACTTTTTCACCCACCAGATTACATGTTCTATGAGAGAGGAATTGGTCATATTCATTTTTTATTGCTCATCTTGCTTGTAATAGTCTTCAAAGATGGCTTTCATAAATTCTTCTCTTCATATATGCACATGCCTCTTTTTCCATTGACATTTGTGCTTTGTTTCTCTTTCCCTGAAACTCAGGCTGTCCTGATGATGGGTTCATTTTTTAAATATTTTTATTTTAAATAAACTTAGATTCACAAAAATTACAAAAATAGTATATAGAATTCCCATATACTGTTCATGCAGTTTTCACTGATACTAACATTTTATACAACCAACATACAATGATCTAAACCAAAATACTAACATTGATATAATAACATTAATTATTCTATAAACATTGTCCAAATATTACTAGCTGTCTCACTTTAGCAGACAGAATTCTAAGCTATTCCCCAGGATTCCCAGCTCTTGATGTGCACACACTCTCTCCTAATTATTCAGTCAAATATTGATCTAATTGCTGCTATGGAAAGATTTTGCAGCTGTAATTGAGGTCCCAGGTATTATTTCGGTGGACCCTATCTAAATGGCCTCACATGAGTCCTTTAAATCTTGGTCTAGAGATCAAAGATTTTAGTCTAAAGATTTGTAGCACAAAGAATATTCCAAAAAATGTACTTTCCAAAAAGTAAATAAACAAAAGAAAATGTCTAACTTTGACCAACAAAATGTGGTACAAATGATACCATTATCAGGTCAATGCTTGAAGATGTTTAGCATTTTTTTTTCATTTGTTCTTTGATATCGACCACTACAAAAGAAGTCTAGCTGCTATCTTAGGAGAGAGAGGGAACAGCTGGAGGAGCACAAAGACACCGAGCATGTGAGTTCTTTCCTGGCCCTCCAGCTCACTTCTGTAACCATGCAAATTCAGCTGAGCCAGGAACTCTAGCCATTGCTACATGAAGCAGAAGAACTTCACAGCTGAAACTTACCCAAAAACTGATCCACATAAATTATGTTCCAATCCACCCTTTCAAGGTAGTTTGTTATATAGCAATATATAAGTAAATGTGTAACTTAGAGAAGGCTTTCAATAAATGTTTAATAAATGTAATTTGATGAATAGTGTTCATGAAATCTTGGCTGATGAAGGTAGGAAATAAGATGCTGTGCTATGGTTTATTAACTATTTTTTTTCTATTGAAATAGGGCAACCAAAAGCCTGCTTTAGTTTGAAGTTTATTTTAATGAATTGGCCTGCTAATGTTATATAACAAATGGAATATGTTTCATTATTTTGATAATATAATGCCTCAGCATCATCATTATGATTAGGTGTAAATTCTTTCCCATCCTCAGATGAAACTGAAGATAGTTGAACAGAAATTGATATGATTTTGATCTAGGAAGAGGCTAAGTATAGAAAAGGTTAAAGTTACTGAAGGGTTTCCATGATAGGCAACCTCTAAGAAGGTCCCCAAAGGACCTTACCCATGCTTCACACCTTTTTGCTGTCCCTTCTCACATTGTATCAAGGTTGGTCTGTGGAAACAGCAACATGCAACACAGGTGATGGTATGGTTAGGTTTTGAAAAACTGAAGCTTCTGCTCACTCTCTGTGTCTCTCTCACCCCCTCCCCTTCTCTCATCATACATTCTGGAGAAGCCAATTGCCATAGGGTGAGCAGCCCTATACAGAGGCCCTATACTCAGCCAGTAAGAAACTGAGGTATTCTGGCCTGCCAGAACCTCAGAGTGAGTTTGAAAGCAGATTCCCTCTGTATACCTAGGAGATAACTATAGACCAGCCAGCATGCTTACTGACACCTCAGAACCATGCAGCTAAGCCTCTCCCAGATTCCTGACACTCAGAAACTGTGCAAATGAATATATATTTGTTGTTTCAACTATATTTTCAATAAATTAGTTTAACTTTACATTGGGCGAACTTGTTAAGGCAAAAAATAATTTTAAAAAAATTATTGCATTATTGTTTAAGTACAGTTGTCTGCATTTACCCCTCTACTCCCACTGCCAGTCATCCTCACCTCCCTCTCCTGATTCCAGCCCTCCTTGGTTTTGTCTGTGTGTCCTATATATTTTTTTTCTGAAAACCCTTATCCATTTTTCCCTGGTTATCTGTTCCCTCCAACCCTCTGGTTACTGTCAGATTGTTCTTAATTTCAATATCTCTAGTTATATTTTGCTTTGCTTGTTTGTTTTGTTGATTAGGTTCCACTTAAATGTGAGGTCATATGGTATTTGTCTTCCACTGCCTGGCATATTTCACTTAGCATAATGCTCTCCAGTTCCATCCATGCTGTCCCAAAGGGTGAAGGCTCCTTTCTCTCTGCTGTGTAGTATTCCACTGTGTGTAAATGTACCATAGACTTTTGATCCATTCATTCACTGATGGGCACTTAGGTTGCTGTTTCTAGCTGTTTGCTACTGTAAATTGTGCTGCTATGAATACTAAAGTGCACAGGTTCTTTTGGATTGGTGTTTCAGTGTTCTTAGGATATAATCCCAGCAGTGGAATTGCCAAATCAAAAGGCAGTTCTATTTTTAGTTTTCTTAGGAAATTCCATATTGTTTTCCACAGTGGCTGCACCAGTTTGCATTCCCACCAACAGTGTACTAGGGTTCCCTTTTCTCCACAACCTCTCCAAAACTTGTTTTTTGTTGCCTTGTTTATGATGGTCAGTATCATGGGTTCCAAGTGGTATCTCATTGTGGTTTTAATTTGTATTTCTCTGATGACTAGTGATGCTGAACATGTTTTCATATGTCTCTTGGACCTCTTTATGTCCTCCTTGGAGAAGTGTCTGTTCAGGCCTTTTGCCCATTTTTTAGCTGGGTTGTTTGTCTTCCTAAAGTGGAGTCATGTCCATTCTTTGTCCATATATTTTGGAGTTGAAACCTGTGTTCACGATATCATTGGCAAATATGTTTTCCCAGATAGTTGGTTCTCTTTTCACTTTAATGCTGTTTTCTTTAGCTGTGCAGAAGCTTTTTATTTTGATGAGGTTCCATTTGTTTATTCATTCCCTTATGTCCTTTGCTCTAGGGGACATATTGGTTAAAATATTGCAGTGTGGAATATCTGAGATTTTCCTGCCTATGTTTTCCTCTAGGACTTTTATGATTTCATGAAGTATATTTAAGTCTTTTATTCACCTTGAATTTATTTTTGTGTATGGTGTAAATTGGTGACTGAGTTTCATTTTTTACATGTAACTGTCTATGTCTCCCAACAGTATTTGTTGAAGAGGCTATTTTTACTCCATTTTATGCTGCTGCCCGCTTTGTCAATTTTTAATTGACTATAGATACTTGGCTTTATTTCTGGGATCTCTATTCTGTTCCATTGGTCCATGTGTCTGTTTTTATGCCAGCACCAGGCTCTTTTGATTACAGTGGCCTTATAATACAGTTTGGTATCAGGTATTGTGATCATTCCTACTTTGTTCTTGTTTGTTCATCTCAAAATTGCTTCAGCTATTCAGGGTCATATAGGTTCTGATGCAGACTCTTGCCCATGAAGTCTGTGTGTTGTGACTGCGAGAGACAAATTCACATGGACTACAGAAATTCTGTGGAGAAAAAGAGACAACGTGGCTACTCTCTTAGAGAGAGGGTGCTGATGCAAAGTGGTAGTAAAAGAAGTTGACCTTGAAAGAAATCCCTTTTTCTCTGAAACCCAACACACCCTACAACCTTCCCCCAAAACACTTGCTGTTGTCTGCTTCCCTGCTTCTGTGCACCAGATAATGCAGACCCTGGCTGGCAAGGTCCACATAAATTTTTGAAATGTTTGTTCTATATCTGTGAAATATGTAATGCATACTTTAATAGGGATTGCATTGAATCTATAAATTGCTTTGGGTAGTGTGGACATTCTGATGATGTCAATTCTTCCAATCCATAGACATGGTACATGTTTCCATTTGTTTGTGTCTTCCTTAATTTCTTTCTTCAGTGTTGTATAATTTTCTGAGTACAGCTCTTTTATCTCCTTGGTTAGGTTTACTCCTAGGTACTTTATTTTTCTTGTTGCTATATCAAATGGGATATTTTTCTTGATTTATGTTTTTTATATTTCATTGTTGTACACAAATGTCGTTGATTTCTGAATATTGAATTTGAGTCCTGTTGTCTTGCCAAATTCACTTATTAGGTCAAGCAGTTTTTTGGTGGTTTCTATAGGATTTTCTATGTACATTATTGTATCATCTGCAAACAATGACAGTTTTGCTTCCTCCTTTCCAGTTTGGATACCTTTTATTTCTTCTTCTTGTCTGATTGCTGTGTCTAGGACTTCCAATACTGTGTTGAATAGGAGTGGTGAAAGCAGGCATCCTTGTCTTGTTCCTAATTTTAGTGAAAAAGCTTTTAATTTTTGCCCATTGAGTATGATGTTGGCTGTAGGTTTCTCGTATATGGCCTTTGTTATGTTGAGGAATGATCCCTCTATTCCCACTTTGCTGAGTGTTTTCATAATAAATGGGTGCTGTACATTATCAAATATTTTTTCTGTATCTATTAATATGATCATGTGATTTTTGTCTTTCCTTTTGTGATGTATTACATTTATTGATTTGAGAAAATTATACCATCCTTACATCCTGGGGTGAATCCCACTTGATTGTAGTGTATGATCTTTTGAATGTATTGTTGCCTTCAGTTTGCCAATATTTTGTTGAGGATTTTAGCGTCTATATTCATTAGCAGTATTGGTGTGAAGTTTCTGTCTTTGTTATGTCTTTATCAGGTTTCAGGATTGGGATGATGCTGGATTCATATAAACAGTTTGGGAGCCTTCCATTTTCTTGGATTTTTTTGGAATAGCCTGTGAAGCATAGGGGTTAGCTCTTCTTTAAATGCTTTGTAGAATTCTCCTGTGAAACCTTCTGGTCCTGGGCTTTTGTGTGCTTGGAGTTTTTTGATCACTGCTTCAGTTTCATCTTCTATTATTGCTCTGTTTGGGCTTTCTGCTTCTTCTTCATTCATCTTTAGAAGATTATATTTTTCTAGAAATTTTTCCATTTCACTTAGGTTTTCACATTTCTTGGCATATAGTTTTTCATAGTAATTTCCTACAATCCTTTTTGTTTCTGTGGTATCAATCATAACCTTTACTCTTTCATTTCTGATTGTGTTTATTTAGGTCCTCTGTCTTTTTTTTCCTAATGAATCTCCTCAAAGGTTCATCAACTTTGTTTATCTTTCAAAGAACCAGCTCCTGGATTTATTGATCCTTAGATTTGTGCTTTTAGTATCTATGCCATTTATTTCTGCTCTGATCTTGGTTATTTCCTTCCTTCTACTTGCTCTGGGCTGTCTTTGTTGTTGTTATAGATGTAAGGTTAGGTTGTTTAGTTGAAATGTTTCTACCTTTTTAAGGTATTGCTATGAACTTACTTCTCAGGAATGCCTGTGCTGCTTCCCATAAGTTTTGAATTGTTGTGAGTTCGTTTTCATTTGTTTCCAGAAACTTTTTGATTTCTTCCTTAATCTTGTTCTTGGCCATTCATTATTTAATAGCATACTCTTCAATCTCCATGAGTTTGAGTTTTTTTGAGTTTTTTCCTTGAAGGTGGTTTCTAGTTTCAAGCCCTTATGGTTGGAGAAAATGCTTGGTATGATTTCAATTTTCTTGAATTTGTTGAGGCTTGCTTTGTGTCCTATCATGTGGTCTATCTTTGAAAATGTTCCATGTGCATTTGAAAAGAATGTGTATTTTGCTTCTTTGGGATATATATTTGCCTTCAAGGCTCTCTATATACATCAGTTAAATCAATTTGATCTAGGACATTGTTCAATGCTACAATATTCTTGTGATACTTGATTCGGAAGATCTGTCTATTGTTGAAAAGTAGGGTGTTAAAATCCCCTACAGTATAACTGTGTTGCTGTCAATATCTTTCTTGTAGCCCTTCAAGATTTCCCTTATGTATTTAGGTGTTCCTATGTTGGGTGTATATATATTTAAAATGTTTATGTCTTCTTAATATATTCTTCCCTTGAGTATTATGAAGTGACCTTCTGCATCTCTTCTTATGGCCTGTGTTTTGAAGTCTATTTTGTCTTATATGAATATTGCTACCCTGGTCCAAAAAGCCATTGTAAATATGACTTTCAGTTTTGAGCTTTAATGTTGTAATTTTTGTCCATTATCACCACTCTTTCTTAAGTTTCATTGGCCTGTATACCTGTACAACCCTATGTGGAGGCATTATAGAAATAAGGGCAATGTTGCCTGTAGGTTGGAAATTACAGCAGTAATGTAGAGTCAGTGAGGGAGGGGACAAGGGACACAAAGCTTTTGAAGGTCCTCTCAAAAAATCTTCCACCTATACAATATGTTGTAGAGCTAGTGGTTTTCAAGGATAAAAAGGAGAAAATTTCCACCAGTGGGACATTGGCAGTGGCTAATGATAGTTTTTGTTCTCAAAACTGGGGAAGCAGTGGGAGCAGTTTGCAGTTGTCATCTGGTATATAAATTTTGGGGATACTGCTAAGTAAAGCAACACCCTGGCTAGCCCCACAACACAAACTTATTCAGTGTGGGGTATCTGTAGAGCAGCTGTCAAGAAACACTGTTCTAAAGGAAGCTTATTCTTGAGACTGAAGAACAGGTCACTTCTATGACAAAAGATGTCAGAAGACAGCTTCACTGATCATCTCTATGTCTTTTTTGTTTTACTTTTTATAATTTTAATAGAGGAGGGGGATGGGCTTACTGAGGTATAATATGATCACCAGAAAAAGCCTACATTTGTTTAATGGGAATGTGAAATCCTTGGAAAACTTTGCGATATGTATGTTTCTAATGTAGAGGGAAGAAAGTTAATGGAGTAAACTCATTAATTATTCTTCACAGTTGCAGTTATGTTAAGGACATAAATAAAAATTTCAAGAAAAATCTTTGTTTTTAATATAATCAGAGAACTATAACATGCCTAAGTGACCTTGGCCAGGCTGCATTCCCCTCCTGGGCCACAGTTCACTCTGCAGATTAAGGGGCTGTAACAACATAATTTCTGAGATCTGATTTCAAGTTATCTCATTCTGTGGTTCTTTCATTTAGGGTTATACTGTGGATGCACAGATATGTCCATAGGTATAGACAAACTGCCAGACAGGTTTGAACAGTAGTTGGAAGGAGAAACACAATTTAAATGAGAAATTAGGAATACTCCTGTGTATATGGTGATCTAGAGCTGTAGGAAAGCAGGGTATTTAAACAATTAACAAATATGATGTGGCATAATCATATTTGCCAATACATTCCTTGGCAAAACTTTTTATTTCTTTGATGTACCCTCTCTGCAGATGTCTACTCTGGGCAAGAGTTGTGATATGACTGAGGCAAAGTGCTCTTATAAGAAGATCTCAGGTTACAGCCACAGCAGAACAAAGATGACCCTTTGATCAGTACATGCCAAGTAATATCCTCCACACTCCTCAAATCCTGCAGATCTGGAGGTCTTAGGTACTCTACAATGGAGCTTTTGAGGGGTAGGTAAGGACATGGAAAGGAGAATAAGTCTGTGTGCAAAACATTAATCAACATTTGCAATTCTATTCAGTTGTTCTGACAAGGTTGAAGTAAGGACCAAAAAACTCACCAACAAGCTTCCCACTGGAAAAAGTTACCTCACCAAAGGAAATGATATTTCAAAAAATTAAGTGGAAGAAGAACATTTAAAGGTCATACAATAGAATTTAAACCTAGACAATGACTTTTTCTTGGCTGTAATTCTCAACTCTATAGACCTAAGCAAGTTACACCTAGAAGATATGAAAAGGGAAGGGCATCTGGCAAGCAGGCTTCTGCACCAGTGTATTGATTTTACTCTACTATCAGAACATGGCCAGGCTCCCAGATCCACCCATTCCTTCCCATGTCCACCGTCACTGTTTTAACCTATGCCTTCTTGCTTCCTTTCCTTGCCCTCTGCCATTCCTGTCCTTTCTTCCAAACTCAATTTAAAAAGTCACCTGTTTAATAAGACTTAAAAATTTTTCATTCTAATCCATTCTGATTATAACTGATTACTACTTTACTTAATATTTATGTTTGAGTTTATTTTCCCACTAAACAGGATTGTTGAAGGGCTTGTGTTTGTTAACCTTTGGGCAGATAGAGAGTATCAGGACCAGATGTTTAACATCAAGAAACTGGAAAGTGGACTGGGAAGACAAGACAATGACATAAATGGAAAGCAGAATCACTCCTAGTACTACATAAAAAATGCCAGTGTTATAGGAGTTTGGAGGGGAGAATAATCTCTCTAATATGGCGTTTTTGTAGGAAAGTGTATAGGAAATAAAAACCTTCATCTTCAAAGAAAAGTAAAACTTAAATCAGTGGAGGCATGTAGGGTAGGACATACAGAGGTAAGCAAACCATGGAGGCAGATGTTGATTGAACAAATGAAGTTAAAAGAACCATTTGAGTAGTGAAAGAGGGCCACTATATAGACCTGGCTACTGTAGCTCAGTGCCTGTGCAAGTGCCTGAGCACGGGCCTGTGAAGCAGAGGATTGGGGTTTTATTCCCAGTCAGGGCTCATGCCTGGGTTGCAGGCCAATTCCCAGCAGGGGACCCATGAGAGGCAATCATACATTGATATTTCTTTCCCTCTCTCCTTCCCTCCCCCTCTAAAGATAAATAAATAAAATCTTTAAAAAATAAAAAAAGAAAAAAGAAAGAGGGCCACTACATTGACAATAGATTAGAAGATGGGGAAGCAGCAGATTTTAGAGGGTAGTTGAAGGCCTTGCAAGTCAAGAGTGTAATTTTTCTGTAGGTACTGGGGTGTCATTCCAACAAGGAAGTGTCTATGTCAGTGCTGCACTTTGGGAAGATGATGTTGGTAGTTGTAGAATACACTGGAGTGTAGGACTGTATCCAAAAAGACTGACTGCCATAATTGGACTGTGAGTCAGTGAGGGCCTGGCTCAGAGACAGCAGTCTTGTATGTGATCTATACATTTCGCTCCTTATATCTATGTATTAGCTTAACAAGATTATAAATTTTTTGTGAACCAAAAATATTTTCCTCTGGTTTTATATCATGTCTTTTCTTGTCTGTACACTACTCAGGATTAAGTGTCTGTTGATGAGTAAATGTTAGTTATCATTACTCAGTAGATTTTTATAGGCTTAGATGCTCCAAATAAGTTACAAACACATCGCATTGATATGGGCAATCCTGTAAACATTTGTGATATACAATATATTACCTATGTAATATATTCTCTAGGACCAAGGGTGACAAGCCAACGTAGACAAGAGTGATCGTGTTCAAGAAGTGAATCTGGGGGATTATGTTGGAAGGTGGAACCTTGAGAAGGCACTGATGTACTTTTAAAGCTCTAGCAATTTAGCACTACATCAGGCTTCAAAACTCATTCTTCTCTGGAAGAAGATGTATTTATACAAGTTCATGGTAGTGGTTACAGTCAACACATGGGAGAAATTGACACTAAGCCTAAAAAATTCTGAGGCCATCTGTCTCCCTGCTCCATGGAAAGTATGGATTTAACACAGATTTAGACTGAGCCCATATTCCAATCTGCAAAACAGCACTGCAGTTAATTATGGGATTCTCCCTGGTCAGTTCAGTCATGGCCAATTAAAATGGCTGTAGCGATTTCCTTCAGCCTGGAATTCTGAATTGCTCTATTGGGTTGGTCAAAAAGGCTGTTTAGTTTTTTCTATAAAATAAAAGACATATTTTTTATTTTCACCAATAACTTTATTGATTTGTGTATTTTGAGTATGTTGGCTACCTCCTGCACGGTATAATGTTGATTATTCTTAATTTGATTGTTGGCGATTATATTCTACTTGCAGTGGTACTTTTAAAATAGGCTTTTAATCCTATTCTGACCAGTGAGATGAAAGGAGTCTAAGGGAAAGTTTTGGAAAGCTTACTTTGCCCTTTCTTACTGAATATGAACAAAAAACAATGTAGTCCTAGTTGCCATAGGAAGCCAAAATGTTACCAGGAGAGGAAACAGCTTTGTGATAAATCAATGCCAAGAATAGCATATGAGAGGGGGAAAGAACCTGGGTTTCTGAGAATCTATCAAATTGTCAATCATTTCATGCTAGAAGTCTGCTCTTCTGGATTTCAGCCTGTGTAAAATACACATTTATTTATCATTTTATCCAGTTTGCGTTACTATTTTTGTTGTTTGCAGCCATAGTATTTATCTCTGGGCAGGGGAATATCCTAACTTTACAGAGATTATCTCAATTAAATTCTCCTAGAAACTCTGTAAGTTTGATTCTGTCTTAAGCCTTTTTTCTCATGGCAGGGACCTGAAAATTAGATTTCTTATATAACTTTCCTAAGATCACAGAGCACTTATGCTTTGGAGATGTCATTTGTACTTAGGAACCCACACTCTTAAATTTAATGCTAGAGTCAAGTTGTCTAATAATGTATTCCATGGAAAAAGCAAAATAGAGAACATGCTGAGAAATGCATGGGCTTGGCATGTTGACATTTCTAGAAAGTATTTTTAACACATTAAAGAAATAGGATTATTTGTCTGTACCAAGTTGAAGGAGCTAATGTCACTCATGACTTAGAAGTCTACATATGAGAAGTGTTTAATTTGACTTCTTTCCATCTAGCAGGCTGGAGCTATGTTTTAGAAGGAAGGAAAGCTTCAATCCATTATAAATCAGAGGTTCCCTCACCAAACTCCACATAGGTTGTCTCCATCTCATGGAAGGTGAATTTGGCACTTTGACATGCTAAAGTTCTTTGGGGTGGGTTATTGAATCATCGTGCTGAATGAATTCGTGTGTGTGCTTCCCTCCCAGGGCTACCACACTTAACAAATGCTGGTCAGAGTCACAGTTCCCACTATGAATAGACACTGTCTGTGTAACTGTTGCTCTAGGAGAGGCCTGTGAAGCCTGGAGCCATTCCAGGATTCTGCGTGGTCAGAGTTCTAATTTCCCCTGGGATCAGACAGCCTACTTTATTTTATGGTATTCTCTCCCAGGATGCATAGAATTCATAAAATCTTTTCCTTTCATTATATATATATATAGACTTCTCCCCTTTCTGGGGGGGGGCGGGAAGAGCCTGAATTAAGTTAAAAAACATTTAAAGTTGAGGGCTACTTATGATATTTTGGAGGGAATATCTTCCATGTTTATTGATATTTTTAACCCACATGGCCTCCTTAGACCAAAGGATGTTCTCAGATAAGCAAAATTTCTTTTGAGTTATGACTTGTAATCAAAACTTTAAATGTTCTTTGGATAAAATGTAAAAAACAATTTAGCAAGAGCTTTCTAAAATCTCTTTCATGTTATACCCAAATATGTGTCTGTGTCTGTGTATGTTTACTGGAAATTACATCCAATTGCAAGGTTCATCATTGGATATTTTCCCCAAATCATTGCCAAATGGATTCTAAGCACTTTGATAAGCATTTTTGGACATAGCCTGTGTGAAAGTAATTTTGACATATTTTATGGATTTTTCAATAACCTAGTGCAGGCACTAATGTATACACATTGAGTGGGGTATGTGTGAGTAAAATTTTTCTCAATATGTAAATCTTTATTTTTTTACAAAAATTTCAAAAATTCTCATCTGAAAATCATAACCTTTTGAAACTGAAAATGCAGGAAATTCTCTGGGCAATTGACTTCACTGGAGAAGAATTCTAGGGTTTTTTTTTTAGAAACAGTCATTCTACACTATGTGCTGACAATTATTATAGAGACTAGACTTTGATATTTTTACTTCTAGAAATAAAAGCCTAGCTGATTTATTAAATGCTTGAGTATTTACTTTTTATGATATTGAATCTTTTTTGGTTTCCCAATTCTAAAATATACTCATCTCATTGATTTGTATACTCTGGTACATGTGTGTTATATATTCTGAAAATGCATGGTGACAAAACCAGATGATGGAAACACTGAGGATCTTTTTTGTTTTTTTAAAGATTTTATTTATTTATCTTTAGAGGGGAAGGGAAGGAGAGAGGGAGAGAAACATCAATGTATGGCTGCCTTTTGTGCATCCCCTGCTGGGAACTGGCCTGCAGGGAACGGGCCTGCAACCCCAGTATGTGCCCTGACTGGGAATTGAACCGCGATTGTCTGATTCGCAGGCCCGCGCTCAATCCACTGAGCTACACCAGCCAGGGCTGAAACACTGAGGATCTTAACAAGGATGCGATGGGTACCATTTTCTCAGTTAAGTGGTGATTCCACCCTCATCTGATTCAGTCAGTTTTGTTACTCTTCTGTGTACCCTGATACTTCCTTCAATTTCCAAGTGATGGAAAGTATCCTATTCCTCTTTCCTTTTTTTTTTTTTTGTTAAGGCCTATATTATTTTCTTTTATCTTTATTTTTTGTTTGAATGGTACAGAATGGGAGTTGGGATTGAATTTTAATTTCTACCGTACTTTCTTTATCTCTCATTTTTCCTTTTTTATAGAATTCTATTCTTGTTTTTTGAATGCCATCTTGTTTTGAAATCTCTCTGGGAATGTTAGCCAAAAGTTTTTTCTTTAAAAAAAATCATCCCCTATTTCCTAATTATTCCCTTTTTTTCAGGTATCATTTTTCCTCTGTGTTTATCTCTGTTATGGGGCAGGTTTTTCTAATTGTATGGTGACACAAGTAGTCTGTTCACATTTATGGATGGAGCAATGATGACCTGGCTGGTATTCTTCTGTCAGCAGGGATGATTATCTGATAGGCTTCATTTTCATATGAATAAATGAGGAGTTGACCATTACATGACATTGCCTTTTAGAGTGTCTTCCTTGTGAGCACCAGTGCCCACATTAGCTGTTTACATAGGACAGATTGCGTTTTGTTAAAAAAGAAAGTAAGCCTAATATTTTTCAGCTGGAAGGTAAACATTGGTCATCATTCCATGTTTAGGTGTGTGGATAGGTGAATGTTGTAAAGTCAATGGTTGCTTACACAGACTTTGAATTATATGCCTGGTGTCAACTTTGTGCTATGCTCTACTGGGCAGATCAAGAACCATTTCAAATCTACTCACCTTCCATCCCTTAACACACACACACAGACACACACACACAAGATAATGAGGCTTTTTCATCTTTATTTTCTAAATTACCACTCATCCACACTTTACATCTTTCAGAAATTTCGAATTTTTTGTCAGGTGGTGATGCCCATCATGTTTTGTCATTCTTTGTTAGTGCCTTCTATTTGCTATGGTTGAAAAATTATAGGGAAAAAATTTAAATATACGTTAAAATTGAAGATAATAGTGTAATTACCACCTGTATGCTTAGTGTCTGGCTTCAACAATTACCATCATTTTGTGAATATTTTGTCCATCTCTTACACCTTTTTTCTTAAAATATTTAAAAGCAAATCCAGATATTTGATCCATAAATATATCATTATACATCTCTAACTGAGAAATATGTGCATATGGGATCATTTTCACATCAAAAATTTTAATAATTTCTTAATATTACATAATACATAACCATTGTTTCAAATTATTTCAATTATCCCTAAAAACATTTTATACTTGAATTGTTTGTATTGAGATATAATCATGGTGCACATCGTGCCCTTAATGGTTAAATGTGTTAAGTTTTTTAATTCTATAACATTTCTTCTGTGCATTTAAAAAACATTAAATCAAGCAGCCTTTCTGTTGTAATGAATGACCTTCAAATCTCAATTGCTATAGCAATAAAAGGTTAAACTTAAAAAAATTTCTGGCTCATATTATACTTTGTCTGCTATTTGGCAGTGTCTCAGCCTCTCTCCATGTGTCTTCTTATTTTGGGACCTAGGCTATTTGTATTAGGATATTCTTGCAGAAGTAAAAGGGCTGCAAAACAGTGATGACATGATGAGCACAGTTTTGCTTAGACATAGCTTGGTCTCTTTTTCTCACTTGCATTGGTTAAAGCAAGTTATGAGGCCCAGCCAATGTCAGTGGGGTAGGAATACATATAGCTCTTTCAAAATGTCAGCCAAAAGGTTGTAGGCACAAATGTATGATCTGCTTATAAGTGTATAATCTCTACTCTTATAGGAAGGGTGAATGAATAATTGGACAATAATAAAATTCACTGCACATGCCTTTGATCAATTGAAGAAACTAAGTTATTTATTCTGTAGACTGTCCCACATTGTAAATTTGGCTTATCACTTTCTTGTGGTATTGTTTGATTTATTATTTTATGTCCTGGAAACTGATATTTAGATATAAAGTATTGATTAAATTGGGGTTTGATATTTCTTAAGGCAAGAGTACTTTGTAGATACTCTTCATATGTGCTTCCCATTGTATCACATATGAAGCCACAATATAGTTGATTAACCCATTTTACTAATGCTGAGCTTGATCAATGGGCTCTGCTAGTGTCAGTCTGATCTTCCCATTCAAAAGTTCCTCACTGATATTTCATCTTATGATTTCAGCATCCATTCATGATTATTGTCTAGATCCTATGTTTCACTGATAACTGCAAAATAATGATTTTTCTTAATTCAATTTATCTTTATTTATTAAGTAAATTAATAAAAAGTATGATTAAACTGCCGTTTTGAACCATAGCTACTGTATTTATTTTATATTTTGAGGTCTGAGCAAAATTTCCCACTGAAAAAATTTATTAAAAGCAGTTTATAAATCACTGTGCCAGATGATCTCTTGAATACCTTCCAGCTCTAATTGTTCATGCTTCACAACAAGACAAAAAAGTACAGCTAATAGAAAATTGTGCAAGGTAACCAGTTAGATTCTCTCTCTGGCCTAGAGAACTATGATGAAGTTATGGAGGGTGCCTCTAACCAATAGCTTCTTGTAAGGTAGAGGGAGAATTATCCTTCAGCCTTCAGTCTTGAAAGCCATGCCAAATAATTGTTCTATGTTATGCATGTATATGTACCTCACACCAATGTAGGATATAAAACTAGTATTACTAAGCATAACAAAAATAACCTCTGTATTTATCTTTCCCCATCCTCCACTATGGGACCTTTAGCTTCTTCTAAAGTACCCTGAGACTATCTCCATGGTCTCATGAGATAACATGTTCTCCCCTGTTCTCAGAAATATGAAGTCATCCATCATTAACCTATTCTCATGGTACACCACCCAAACCTTGAAATTATAACCTTCCACTACAGAACAACACAGCTCTACTGTGTTCACTGTATTCCCTGATGTGTTACTCTGATTTCCTTTGAACTGGGAATAATTCCTCTCCTCCATATTTATGTTTCATTTCATTACATGAATAGGAAAGCAATATTCTTGATTTATATAGATTTTAGTGAAACAACTTTCTCAAGCTTAACTCACACTCTCCTCACTTGTGACTCAATCACGTTTATAGAGATAGATCTTCTCAATGACAGACACTTCATTGCATAGCTTATGTTCCTTTTCTTGCTTTGGCTGGAACATGCAGATGACCCCATGTCCTGATATAAAAAAAGACATTATTGGCTCCTTTCATAACATGAGAGTAGAAATTACTCTAGTTACACCACATAAACCAGCAGTTTGGAAGATGATTTTAGTTTCTTCTCTAGATCTTTAAGTGCAGTGATATCTTTTCCCCTGTAGAAGTTGACACTGGCTTCAACCACATAGGGTGGTCCTGAAGAAAGTCAAGATGGAAACTTTTTGGTAGATTATATATTATAAGATCCTCACTCCTGCCTTACAGAAAGCAGACTGCAGAAGGAAGAACAGGAAAATTGAATAGGAAGCATTGAGAAGTGACATAATCTAAGGCAACATTAAGGGCTTGTGTAAAAAAAAATTCACATGTGAAGTCAGTAGAGGAGAGGGTTACTTGGTTTGTTAAGTAAATCAGTACTGGCTCTCACTGTTGTCTAACCCTCTGAGATATTTTCCTATTCTCACATCTTTGTTAGCTTCCAAGTTTCATCTAAGACAAAGTCTTTGATACTATAAAATGCTTTGGTAAAATGAACACTCACTATATCCACCACAAACAAGAAAATCTTTCATTACCTTCCAGGCATCACAGGATAATCCACAAGGCTGGAGATTATTTAAGAAAAAAACTATGAATTTGTGAAGTTTAGGAAGTATGAAACACTACAGTTTAACTTCTTAAAGTCTAGCATTATAAAGAATTTCACAAAAAATCATTTATTCCTATTCAAAAGCAGGCAAAATGACCCAGTTGCTTTGTGGTACACAAAGTAGGGTCTGATTGTCTATCATCAACTGATTGGATTTCTTTACGGTCATTATAGAGATGACTATCTTTACCACCTTAGATACTTCCTCTGGCACAAACTCATTCTCTTCTCCTATGGAAGAAAACACCCAATGATCACTATAGATTTTATATGTATTTTTGTGTGTGTGTGTGTATCCACTTGTGTCTGTGTGAGCTCTCAAGATTCCTAGTGTCACTAACAGAAGTAGATGTGTTCATTATTAAAACAATAAATAAGGTTCTTGAAGTCATGCTCACACTAAGTGCATGTGAAGTCTGCTTCCTATAAATTTGTTTTAAAGTTGACCTAAAATAATAGAGATGCTGTAGGTAAACTTTGACATTTTTGAAAATATGTAAATGTGGTGGCTTAAACAGACATATAAAGTAAAATATTACTTTCTTTGTTCAATTTTTAAAGTGAAGGAGAAAGAAGACAGTAAAAAATAGATGTTTTAATCATGCAAAACCAGATTTACCTTATTTCATTTATTATAGAACCAATAATTTGTCCTTGATGATTTCTTAGAATAATTCCCTGTGATTTGAGGGTTTAAAAATTAGACCCACATTTACCTGTCCCTTTTAACATCCACGAAAATGTGGATCAGCTTAATTTTCTTTTTCACAATGCTCTTCTAATGCCCTAGACCTTGACTCTGTCAATAGAGTGCTCAGGGTTTGACCGAGAATTATCTTCACAATTCACTTTCCAATACTTTTCTTTAATGCTCAGTTGTCCTGCCTAACTGAAAGCAAGAGATTATACTAAGGTCAATCAGAACTTGGCATTCCTGACTTCAGTTTTTGTGTTCATCAAGCCTCACTATGCTTTCAATACTACAGGCTAATTAATTAGATATCAGTCCAGCTCATGAGGTGAAGGAGGTGAAGATGTTCCCCATGGGTATTTGGAATCTAAAGCAGCATGCTGATGGTGCTGGTGGATGCTAGCCCTAGTAATTCAACTGCTACTTATTTCCATAGTCAACTCCATGTGTGACTGCAATGACTGAATGTTGGAGGATGTGGGACTTGGTTTCTTTCATTTAATACACAAGTGACATTGTATGGAAGTTAATGGCATAGGTTCTGGGGTCCAACAGCCTTAAGGGCACATCGTTGCTCTGACATTTATTCTGTGTGAACTTAGAAAAGCCTTTGAATCTCTATGTATCTTTTTCATCTATTCAATAGAGTTAATATGTCTATCTCATTGGACTGACTTGAGAAATGCATATAACATGGTTAGGATAGAGTTAGTTCTCTATATAAGTTTGCTAGTAACATTGCTATAAAGAGTACTTAATTCAATCCTCACATGTTAAAGTAGTACGAATTAAGGGCGGAGCTCTCCAGGATTATTTCAAAATGCAAATGACTTAAGTGAAGTTATTAATGTAAAGTTCAGTTTAATTTCCTGTACATTTTACTGGGAGTAGTTGATACAGTTCCACCTCAGTCCTGAAAAAACAAACATAGTTTGTCTATCTTCTCCCAGGAGTATCCCACTGAACTGGCACTGACTGTGGGAGCAGGATACACAAACTCAGAGAGAGGTTCTAGTCAATTCAGTTTTCAGGAGCTTAAATAACAGAAAAGTTCTGCAATGACAAATTTGTTCCAGAAAGGGGAATGCTGTGATCACAGCTCATCTAATCAAATTGAGCTTTCATTTAATAGTCTCTGTTTCGTAGCAGTAGTGAAAAAATATTTGACTGTCAAGGAACCCTTGTCCTAGGCAAGATTTATGCTCAGCTTTACTGACATTTGGTTCTTTTACGGGGATCAGGCTCATTCTAAGACATTTGTGCTTAAAGAGCTCACTGGAAATTTTTCAGAGCCATCAACAGGAGACCACTACTTGGCTAATACCCTCAGTTGCTGACATAGGCAGAGAACAGGCTCAGGGACTTAAAAAAAACTGTTGATCTCCCTGTCAGCATCTGAAGCAGCATTAACTCTTTGTAGTTCCTGATGGAAAATGATATTCTGGGCTTCCTTACATATTTGTGTTTCCCTTCCCTATTGCCTTCTTGTGGGGGAACAAATGCTTTGGGATTCCTGAAGAGATAATTCTTCCCTATGGCTGTGTATCCCAATCTTGTTGGATGGCTGAGCCTGGCAGATGCCCCCTAACTAAATTCACTCCTCACATGTTAAAATTCAGCTCACATTTCCTGTTGTGCTAGATGTTGGGAAGTTTTTGAGAAAGGAATTATTTTTCCTGAAATTTTCAAGCAGAGGTCAAGTTACCTGCTGTAAATTCAAAAGTGGCCTTAAAATTTTAGAATAAAAGACACATGACAACTATTTCTTGCTTGGTAGAAATGAGCAAGTGAGTGATGGCCCCAAGGGAGAAGAAAGAGAGCCAGTTATTCTAAGGAGCATGTGCAATGGAGTCCCTGAATGTATGGGTGAGCAGAAGGAGAAGAGTAGTTAGGGATGGAAGAAACATGCAGTAGGACTAGTCTTTGCTTTATGGTTTGTTTGTTTATTTGTCAATCTTAACTCTCTTTTCTGGCCCAAAGGGAATTTTTCATTTGGAAAAGTGGTTGAGAGCATAGCCTTGGTGTAAGACACACTTGGATGAGAATTTCAGCTCTACTACTCATAAAACATATACCTTGGTCAGGTTGCCTGAACTTTTTAAACTTTGGTGTTCTCATTATTAAGGATAATAACTCCTGTTTGATAAATTAAATGAATAGTAAACATAAAGACCCTAAAATTGTACCTGCCAAATAATTCAATGGCATTAAAGGTTATCTAGTTAAGTAGTGATGGTGGCATTGGTAGAGGTGATGATGATGGTATAGAGGTGGGAGTTCTGGTGATAGTACAAGTGGAAAAAGAGGCTCTAGCTTTTTCACCATATGATTCAATGGTCTTCTAAGAGTGCCATAGCTAATGCACTAGCTTGGAGAAAAACCAAAGTTTTTTGGCTTCACCCCTTTATTGCCTTCTCCAAAGTACATTTTTTCAACCATTTTGTCTGCTTTTAATTGAACCAGACTTACAAATAAAAAAAAATAAGAAGGATCAATATTCCCGACACTTGCGTCACCTGAGCTCCTCAGAGACCTGGCAGTGAAGATTTCCTCAGAGTCCTGGTTAGATACTGGCCATTGAGCTTTCCTCCCTGGGTACTCCCTTTCCATTTCCTGAATCCCCAGCCAGAGAGGCCAGGTGGTTTTCCATGCCATCAGACTGAAATCAGATTCAACCCCAGTTCTCCAAAGAAAAGGTACCATTTCCTTTAGCCAATTCCCTGGAGCCAACCTTCATCCTGTGATTGGCCTTCTCCCAGAGTGACTCATCATCCCAGAATCTGGCCTTGTTCTGACCCCTGACGTCTTCCTGAGACAGGGTGAAACCTGCTGTTAGGAAAGGCAATCATTATATCATCTGTTAGCCAAGGTGACGTAAACACTTCCCTTCGCTAATGAATGGGCTCCAAAGGGCAGGATGACTTCTCTTGGTGCGGCCTCCCTAGAACAAGGGTGTGGATGAGAATTTCTAATGTTGGTGTTGCAAACATGTAGATATCAATTTTCCAACTTTTCCTCATTATAATAGAATGCTAATGCAGAAAGACTTCATTCTTTTTATTCATTTAAAAGACTTTACAGAAGCAAAATATGAAACCACCCTATTAGCAGTGCCTTGTCCAAAAAGTATCAGTACATCACATACTGTGAAAGTCTAGAATATATAAAGATGAGTCTTAAGAGACCTGAGGCAGGCAGGCATGCTTGTGAATGAGGCAAAATAATACAGTAGCAAAAAATGCATGATAAAGTTGGACAGAGGTGGGCTTAAATTGTGCCTGTGAACATGCTACTGTTTTCAAAGCCTCAGTTTTCTTATGGATAACATGTTAAGTCTGTTAGATAAAGCTTGTACACTGTGTAGTACTGCACCTGGTGCAGAAATGATACTTAATCCATGGTAGCATGTGGTATGGGCCATCAAAGCCCTGAGAAGCAAAAACAGAGCTCTGGTTGGAATTAATATCTACCTGGATTTAGGGTATTTGAGAGGTAGGATTTGGTCTGGACATTGAAGCAAAGCATGATTTCCACAGTGACTTGAGGAAGTGTCACGGATAGGGAATGAACACTGAGCTACACAAGGTAAATTAATCAGACAATTGGGAGAGTGATGAATGTAAAAAATAATCCATTGGTGGGCTCAACTAATGTATTCAGAAATTATTCCAGAATGGGAAGACTCCAATACGGTCCAATCTCCCAGCCCTGATAACTAGCTGAGTTCCAGAACTATTAACACCAAGAGACAAGAAAATTCAGAGATACCAAATGGATATACAGTGGCCATCTCAAAATATCATGGGCTTGTTTCCAACACTAAAATTCTGACTTACTGACAAGCCTAAATTATTAGAAGGGCTGGCCTAGAAAAGTCTATTTATATGAGAAATTTAGAAGCTGCCAGGGAAAATTACCATTCTCAGAAGTTGACTCTTGGTCAAAGCCTTCAGCTTGAGAGAGTAGGAGTAATTCTGAACCCATGGCATCCCTTACTTCAGTCTCCCATGGACCCATACTGGAGTTGTTATTGAATAAAGGTCCTGTAAATAAGAAGTGGGAAAAATTATAGGACAATGGAATAGCACTTGCAAGAACCCCGAGGTGTGACAGGGTACCAGAATGATGGGAGCACAACCAGGTGCTGGGAGACAGAAATGGGATGAACTTGAAGAACTAAGCAATAGCCAGGTGATAAAGAATATCCCAAGTCCTGGAGAATGGTTTGAATTTAATCCTATGCATAATATGAAATTACCAGGGTAGGTTAAACAGCCAAGTGACATGATCTGACTTTCAAGTTAGGAAGACTATGCTTGTTTGGAGAATGTGTTACATGGAAGCAGGGTTAAAAGATGAAAACCAGTTAAGAAGCTACTGTAGTAGTTGAAGCAAGAGGTGGTGATGATCTAGACTGCTGCAGTGTTAGTGATGGGGGTCATGGAGACAAGGTTACCTTTGAATTTATTCTGAATACAGAATCACAGAGTTTAATAATGGACTAGAAAAATCTGTTAAGTTTCTGGCTTCAGCCACCAGGACAAGAGTGGAGCTATTGACTGAAAAGGAATATAAAGGTATAAGACATTTCATTGGAAGATAGGATCAAGAGTTCTGTTTTTGAGAAATTCAGATGGAGTCCAAGTAGGCATTTGTTTTTCCAAGGCTTTTTGGTGTCCCAGGAGTGCTTAGGCTAGAGACACAAAGTTGAGAGGGCTGAGTTTCACAAGGAAGAGGAGAGGAACAGGACTCTAGGACTACTGCCCTGCACCTCCAAAATTTAATGTTTGAAAGGAGGAGGCAGAGTCCACAAAGGACGCTGAAAAGCAGTGATCAATGAGTTTGAATGAAAAGTAAAGGAGTATGGCATATGGAAGTGGGGAATGGAGATTGCATTCTGTCAAAGCTGGCCTTGTTCAGCAGGGTCAGATGTTACTAAAGGCCACAGTATGGCGGGAATGGTGCTAAGCATTCTACACATAGTGTTTGGTCCCTGCAGTATTAGAACTGGGGTGGAAAAAGCTGACTCCAGAGCTGATTCTTTTCCTACTGCACTACACTCCTTAGACATCAGCATCCTCATTTTTCTGGGGAACAGGAGTGGCTGGGCAGGTCCCAGGCAGTGCCCCTGAGTGTGGATTAGAGAGGAGCTCAGCTGCAGCCTGGTGTGGTAGCATCAACTTCTGTTCTTGGAACCTCAGCATGGCTATGGCTGCTGCTCACTGGTTGCTCTGCTGATCTCCTCTCTGAACTGTCAGAGTCACTTAAGCTGAGGCTAAGAGCCTGTGGCCTGATGCTGTGTGACTGTGTTTTATTTCACTAATTTTGTTTTGGCACAAAGGCAGCAGGGAAATGCAGAAGTGCTGGAGCTTGACTGTTGTGAATGGAGCTCAGGGATTCTGGAGTTAAGCTGCGCCCTGAGGCAGGTTGCTCATATCCGCCATTGGAATCACAGGGCCCTGTTGTCTGTGGATTGCATGGCCCCTGGGACTCCATGGGAACATTTAGAAAGTGGAGGGCATCAGTCTGTGGCTCCCATATGGGCTGAGCAGTTTGGAAGCATGTTGCCTGTAGTGCTGCCTGGGAAGACAGCTACTTTCAGATATTGAGAGTTCTGTGCTCTATGGGGCTGCCACCTTAATGGAAGGAAAGGTGCCTTGAAGCATTGCTAACTTTGGAGTGAGCCTGAAACCCATGCCCTGAGAAGTTCATGCCTGATCTGTGAGCAGCCTAATCCCAATGAGAATGGCTTCCAGCAGGGCTTTGCATTGTCTGATAATGTATATTTGTGGCCTTAAATATCAGAAACAGGGTCCATAGTTGAGCTCTAACACTCCAGTTTACTCCTTGAGAATCTGGAGTGAAGTTTTGTCCTCACAGACCAAGATTCCTTGCTGTGAAATTCCATATGTACATAAAATAAATTTCTCCATTACCTGTGTCTTCTCAAACCAAAATATAGGTGAACTAACCTCATTTGACTACTATTGCTACTAGCCAAGGTCTTATTTCAGTAACCAATTTTTCAGCAAAACTGCAGGAAAAGTCTCTCCCCTCATCACTCTCCCCACTTCCTTCTTCACTTCGAGTTCCCTCCTGAACCCAAACTCATCCCATCTGAAATTACCAGTGGACAGAAATGAGAATGGAGGTGTGCTGTGAAGGTTCTTCTTTGAGTCTCCCTCCTAGGAAGCAGTGGTTTCCTCCCCTCTGGGAACATGCAGAGGGTCATGACTAAGCAGCCCCTTTCCCCAACTCCCATTATGCCAATCACACAGCCACTATGGAGGTTTTTTACAAATGGGAATTAGGCCTTGCCTTCCAGTTGCTCCCACAGCTTTCCATTACAATCAAACCCTCCCACCCTGGTTCTGACCTACCAGCTTCTCAGACTTCACTATTTGTTCCTCTGCCCAGTCTGGAAGGCTGCTTCCTCAGATCCTGTTACAGCTGCTCACCTTTTAGGTCTCTGCTCCAGATTACCTGCCAAACAGTCCTAGCCTTATACACTATTCAAAATAGACCCACAACCACTTGTTTTCTGCAAAATAACTGATTAAGTGACCAACCATATTTGTGTTTATGCTCCTTTTCTCTCACAGAATGCAATCTCTGTGTGGGAGGGCAATTAACATGCTTGGCACATAATAGTTACCATATAAGTACTTATTCAATCACTGAGGGAATAAATGTCCCATGTGATTGTCATGTGAACACAAGTCAGGCTCAGAATGTACATCCACTTGAGTGATATGTTAATATATTTGACATTTATCTTCCAAGAGGTAGACAAACAACAGAAGAGTTTTAACCAGTTCGGGGACAGGATCAAAGTTGTGTTGTAAAATAATCACTCCAGTGGCTATGAATAACAGGTTGTGTCTCCCAGGGGCTGTCAAACTCTTTATCTAAATGAAAAGATTTTCTTCAAACAAAATCATATTCAGAAACTCCACAATAAATTAGATAAAAGTGGCTCTCATTGGGGCTTTGGAAGGGGCCCGGGATCAAACCCTGCCCCATTCATTCTTGCCTCTGCTCCTCTTCAACAGAGCCCTCTAAGCCCTTCTTACAGAACCCCAAAGATTTGCTGGGCAAGTGATAACTTCTGATGTAGGAGGAGTCTGAGTTTAAGCATCTGGTGTGTCTTTCATCTCCTTTCCTTGGCTCACATGTGCAGTGTGCCTCTGTCAAACTTCTCTCAACAGAGGGCACCCCTCCTTCACAGCAACATGACTGAACAGAGATCCCTGCAAGTCCCACACAGTGCCTCCAACCTGTAAGCTGGGTCTGTCATTCACCTCTATTCCCTGTTTGGGACCTCTGTTGCTATAAATATACCTTGTGAAAGTAATTGCAAGATGGAACAGAAGTGGTTCCAAAGCCTGCTGGCTCCAGGCTACTGTGTCAGCAATATACCTCTGAGAAGCATATAAAAAGACAAGTGACTCAGGAGGTAGCACATGTGCTCAAAAATAAGAAAGAACCAAAGGGAAAAGTACAACAAACAAAACTCATAAGACAACATTATGAGTGTTCCCAGGAGAATGAAAAGGATCTATAAGGGTAACCCCAGTCCCTTGAGCACACAATATGGTTTTTATGAACTTCCCAAACTCTCTTCTATGTTTTTTCTTTACCATTTCACCCTCACAATACACTTTTTTCTTAAGAAAATTAAACACAAAACACTTACTGTATATTTAATTTAAAGAAGGGGGGAAGAAACCTTTTCAATGTTGAAATGTCACTAAGGAGGTGACACAAAGCTGAGAGGCCAGGAAATTGAGTCATTTATTATTATTATTGATTTTAGAGAGACAGAGGAAGGGAGAGAGAGAGGAGAGAGAGAAAGAGAACATTGATTGGTTGTTCCACTTACTTTTGTGTTCATTGGTTGATCTTGTATGTGCCTTGACCAAGGATCTAACCTGCAACCTTGGCATTGCACAGTAATGCTGTCACCAACTTAGCCCTTTCAGAGCCTTTTCTTTTTAAATTTAGGAAATTGAGTCTTTAACCCGCAACTCTGTCCCTGACAAACAATTGTGTGCGCCAATATACATCACTGGGCTTCAAAGTAGAAGTAGAAATTCAGCTTGATTCTAAAGACAAAAGGAAGCCCCGTCAGGGAGGAGCTTCCATATCACCAAGGCTGGGGCTAAGGCTGCCTCCAGGTCCACATGTCATGGCTGTACAGGGACACAACTTCTGTTATTGTGGGGGTTACCACCAGGCCTCTAAAATGAAGGTATGGCCTAGCTGTGGGAAGAGCCCACACATGAAAGACAAATAGTACTTTCCAGCTCTGGAAAGTTAACTCCTACTCCTTAAATATCCTCTTGTTTTGGCTTGTTTCAAACCTTGCTATCCTTCAAGGTGGAGGACAAGTATTATATTCTCTGTGCAGTCATTTCCAAGCTCCAGCTTTTTCTTCCTCTTGCCCCTCTTTGCCCCCATGTATATTTGTAGTTCAGATTTTGAATTCTGAGTTCCTGATGATGTTTCACTGTGTTAAACAGATTACTAAGCCTTTTTATGTTTCCTTGCCTGTGAGATGAATTATTTGTGTGGAGTAAGTGAGACCTTATCCATTGAAACACTTCACATGGAGCTTGCCCCATGGTTAAGTTTTCAAACTACTTTGCCTACTATTGTAACCAGTCAGATCAGTGAGGCCTTGGAGAGACAGAAACATCACCATAGTCAGGGGCTCACAGTTTCTTAGGAAGGCTGATTACTCATTTGCATTTCTTTCACATGAGGCACTTCTTCATATTGTGATTGTATTTATCACTCCCCTCACTCCTTCCAAAAGGATTGGGTTTATCACCCCTGTTTTGCAAGTAAGAAAAGTATCAAAGATCCCTGCTCATGGGGTCCATGGCGTTGTAGTTGAGACAAAAGAAATTCAAATGGACTACCAAATCCTGTGGAGAAAAAGGGCAGGTGGCCTCTCTTTCAAGAGGAGCAAAATCCTTGGCCCTTGCTTCAATGAGTTTTTATTATTTTTCTAGGCACATTACATGAGGGTCCTCATTTACTATGTACAGGTTTGATTTAGGGGTTACCTTTTACAGAATACAAAGGAGAGGATGCTGTTAATCACATCACAGAAGAATGATATTTGCAAATGAAAAGGCAAAAGTGGTTGAACCAGTTACACTTGTCCTTGGAAGGTTTAGCATGAGTTTTAGGAAGTTACTTTGCAGTAAATGTTTCCTGCCTCAATTCAGGGTGAGGGAGTTTTAGCAAAAGCAAGTCTCATAGCACTGTAGGTACAGTGAAGATCTGATTTTCCATGGGAGAACCTATCTGTGGGCATGGGTCCTGTGCATCTCCAAGTGGGAGCTGGGCCCACACCATATGGAATGGTCTCCTATAGAAAAGTAAGGCCCTTGACAGGTTAAATAGCTTGCAAAAGGTTCTCTCAGAGAGAAAAATGTGGAGACTGGCTCACTTCAAGTTCATCTGTTTCCAAAGCCTCAGCCATTCTATTGTGTATCCTACTCTCCCTTTCAGTAATTTTCGGACTTAGAATTTGGATCTGTGCAAACATTAGGTGGTGCAGGACAATGGATGAGTATGCATTTAGTTAGCATCATATTTGAAATTTGAGTTAATAAGGCTACTTTGTGTTTTCATCATTGCTGGGTGTCAATAATGGTTTCATAGTAAAAGAGAGAAACATTGGTTTTCATGAATGAAATATCTGGTAAGTTTTTCTATGTCTGGTCTTATGTGTGCCATATTGGAGGGTTAATGTGAACAGTTGTTTTGCTCCTATTACAAATGTGAAGGGGAAGTGACTGATCCAAGCTCACACTGGGCTTTGAGAATGATGTTGGTGCCAGTACTCTGATTCCTTCTCAGCTTCTAGGCTGGGTGTGCAGAGGTTGTCTTTCTAGGAATGTCAAATGTTCCAGGCTGCTTTTTATCCTTAATTGTTGCCTGGAAAACTTGACTTAGAATCAGCTTGGCTGCTTCTTAAACCTGTGGACTCCTGGACCAAGCACAGGCCTTCTATAGTGGCCCTTAGGGGAAGCTGGGATTCCCCAAACTTAACAAGTCCCTAGTGGTCTGGGGCACCAGGAAGAACACTGACTTTCTCTGGGGAATGCAACCTCTGTTAATCATACTGCCCAACCTCACGCAGGGGTCTCAGTTGTCATCACCTTCTTCAAAGACATTCACTTTGTCATTCAAAAACTATTACTTAAACTATGACTGTGAGCATAGAAGATGTAAAATAAAACTAGTGTTTACCCCTGTTGACCTACGGAGGTAGTTCCACAGATTTGGTTAATTAAAACAATATTGCTTGTTTGGTTATCAAAGGTAAGTCCCTGGATTGGGCCTGGGCCAGATTGGTGCCAGTGGTCACAGAGAAAAATGCTGAAAAAATATGATGCTCCTGTTTGTCCACAAAGAGCATTGGATGCTCTCAAGAAACTACCTGTACTGAAGAAACTGAGACAGTATAGGAGACATGAGTCTATAGGGAGCTAAAGGGACTCCAAACAGAGCTAAAAGCACTGGGCTTATATATATTTGGCCTGGATATGAAGAAACAAATCAGGTTGGCTGAATACATGTGTGTTGCAGGGATGGGGGTGAAGGAAGGTAATCCGATTATGAGCTTACTGTTTTAGATGGATCCTTTTAAGATGTATACTCTATTTGTCTTCAGTACGTTTTAAGTCCACTACAGAGTGTACATTCCAGATGACTTCTGGCTCTTACATGAATTTCAAAAGAACTTTCTTACAAAGGATTAGGAGAGTCACCTAGGGACCTTAGTGACCAATAGCTCAGGAAGTGGCTAGTGAGAAGGAAGGCACTTCTTAGCTGGTCCTACATCTCTCACTCCCTCAACAGATCCTTTGGTTGCCTCTGTGGTCAGGAACAGCTGTCCTTATTGTTTGTTTCAACTTATTAGTAATAGTCTAGAAGCCTGGTCCCTGTGTCTCCTTCTCACAAGGACAGTTGGCTAATTTTATGAAATTCGCAACACACTGTTAAGCAATGATCACCTTCACCCTAAGGTGACAGTGTAGACAGTGTGTACTAGTCAGTGTAGTTGGTGTGTATTTATTTAGAAGGTCACACCTGAGATGTTCTGAAAGCTCAGGCCCTGCTGAAAGAGTTTCCAATCTACCTTAATTTATGCCCATCTTCAAACAGAGGCTCACAGAGCCTTCTGCACATCTCCCCTTCCTGGCACATATATATCAGAGCAAAGAAAACCAGGCAATAAATCAGGAAGCACAACTGAAAAAGAAGTATAAAGAGAAAAAAACTAAAGAATATATCTGATGAAAATAACCTGGATTAGAGTCTTTAAAATTCCTTAAAATAGTGCAGAAATGCTAAGTGCAAAAGAAGTTGTTGGATTTTTTAAATTAGGATATTATTTAGAGCAGTTTAGGTTCACAGCAAAATTAAGAGGGTACAGAGATTTCCCATATTCCTCCTCCTCCCACACATGCATAGCCTCCCCCACTATAAGCATCACTCACCAGAATGAAACATTTGTTAAAATTCATGAACTTACATTGGCATATCACAATTACTCAAAGTTCATAGTTTACATTAAAGTTCACTGTGGTACATTCTGTTGCTTTGTGCAAATGTATAGTGACATGTCATACATCCATCATTATAAGGTCATACAAAGTATTTTCACTTCCCTCATATTTTCTGTGTTCTGTTCATATCTTCCCCTCCCTCTCCAGTCCCTGGCAACTTCTGATCTTTGCTGTTATAGCTTTGTTGTTTACACAATATTATATAGTTGGAGTCATACAGTATGTAGCCTTTTCATAGTGGGCACTTTCACTTAGTAATATGTATTTAAGTTTTCTTCATATCTTTCCATGGCTTGATAGCATATGCCTTCTTATCACTGAAGGATATTTTATTGTCTGCATGTACCACAGTTTATTTACTAATTCACCACAATTTATTTACCCATTCACATACTTAAGAAGATGTCCTGGTTGCATACAAATTTTGGCACTTATGAGCAAAGTGTTGGTTATTTTAAAATTATAGAATCTCAGAACCAAGGTCATGAGGCAATAGAGATTCACTGGTTTTTCTGTACAGTGGGGCCAGAAACAAGAAGTATGGTAATGCACTTCAAGCTAAAACCAGGCAGATGGCAATGAAGTGAAGAAGGCTTTGGCCAAAATAAAATGATCTTCTGTCTCATCAGGATTTATTGGAGTCCTCACATGGGCCCAGGACTCTGTAGTATATACAGAAGGTATGAACTCCCCTTCAACTCACAACAGCCAGTGTTTACTGTCTAGGAATGGCTCTGTAAGAAAGTAAAGATCTGTGTTTTCCTTCCAAGTAATAGAAACCATAAAAAGAGTGTTCAGGAAGTTTTCCTGCAAATCCATTATAGATAAACTTGTGGCCAGGATGATATGTTTATGTTTAATATACTTTTACTTTTTAAAAAACAGATAAAACCACAGAGGATTAATGAAAGAGTGTTATGTTTATCTATGAGTATTGTATTTTTTAGAATAATTTAATTCTAAAAAAATCTCAATTTCAATGATATTTTATAAGTTGGCTTTCAAGGATCTGTGTGTCTCCTTTTATATCTATAGGTCTAAGAAAGGACCATGACTACAAGAAAGGTCTAACTGCATCCAGTTCTTCTGTGGCCTCATTTCTCTGAAAGGGTAGAGAACCAGTAGCTTCAAGAGATATCCTTTAGATCAGAAATCAAAACTATTAGAGCTGAAAAAAAAGTACCTCAGAAAATTTGTTTAATCCCCTCATATTATGAAATAGAATCCAATCCCTGAAAGATAACATTATATTCCCAAATTCAGATCTCCTGACTCCAAATAGGATACTTTCTATCATCCTGAGTTCTGATTGGTGGCAAAGCCAAGATCAGGCAGCCATTTTGTTTAATCAAACTATTCATCTGAAAGGTTCTGCAGCTGTATGTAGATTGAGAAGTAAATTAAATGGGTTTCAGCCAGAACCAGCGTTCCTGAGAGACACGTCTCAGTGCAATGGACCCTACAACATACCCCAGTTAGAGAATTATGAAAAGTAACCAGGGACAGAGTTGAGAAAAGGAGAAAACAGGACCCAGAGAGAGGGAGGGAGCCAAAAGTTTAATACAAGAACTTCCCTGTGTACTTTTAGAAGCCACTATAGCAGAGTCCAAAACTGATACTAGATCACTTTTGACCCTGAGTCAGATCTGATACAGCCCACCTTTTGGTTATATTCCCAGCACATCAGAATGAATAAGAATAACTTCTCCTACTTGCCTAACCTTCCTCTAACAATCTCTGGAAAGAGAAGTGATCTCTTTTCACATATAAAGTAAGTGATGGCACACTAGACTTTCAATGAGAACTGTTTTTAGTATAAAATTGTCTCTACCTCTAGCTTTCATTTCCAAAAGTTGCCCCATATCCTTCTTCCATAAAGAAAGATTAGTGATCTTCCAGCAACTAGATGGTCTTGAAGGGTTCCTCCATATTCACAATAAAGCTGAGATTGACACTGAGCCATTTTCTTACCAACTGTGAGCACGTTAGCACTTGATATATTGAAAATCACAGGAAAGGTAAGTCTCCAAGAGAAATACCAATGGCCACAGCCCAAACTTTGTCCAGCTTACATTATGCATATCCCCCTTCATGGCCAGCTAGATGTCCTTAGCCTCTCTGATAGTGTTTGCCCAAGCACTTCCTCTCAGCAAGTCATGATTTTTTACAGCCAAATTACAAGTCTGTTTACAGTTAAGTGGCAGCAAATACTTTTAAAGCAAGTAATATAGATATTTTTACAGCTGAGTTTGCACCATTAGAAATACACAAAATATATAGGCAAGACCTAGAATGCCAGTAAGACTGCTTAGGGTTTAATAAATTAGGGTAAATAAAAAGAGTTTTGTATTTTCCTGATGGAGGCAAATCCTCATCAAGCCAGGGCTTGGATTCCATTGTGAAATGAGGAGGTCTTTGTATATACTCCAGTGATGGGTTGTTTCTACATTTTAAGGGACATAATTTGCTTGACTAACTATACTAAAATTAGAATAATTACATTGCAATTAAAAAAATAATTTGTTATTGTGTAATTTCACTTTTACAAGGTACATAGATGAGTCAAACTCATAGAGAAAGAAAATAAAATGGTAGGTGCCAGGGGTTGATTGGAAGGGTGAATAGGGAGTTATTGTTTAAGGGGTACAGGGTTTCAGTTTGGGGAGATGAAAATATTCTGGAGATGGATAGTGGTGATGATTGTACAACAGTGCTAATGACACTGAACTATGCCCCTAAAATGATTAAAATGGTACATTTTAACATTATGTATATTTTACCAAAATACAATATTATTTACAAGCTGAAGACACATTATTGTCCTGAAGATTGGATAAGGGTGTATGTGTGTGTGTGTGTGTGTGTGTGTGTGTGTGTGCGCATGCTTTAAGAAAGGGTTGCTCCATATATACATGTGTTATTATATGTGTTTGTATATGTAGGACAATTCCCTTTGTAAAACACATATTTAACTGGCTATTCTATACTTTGATAACCTGACATCTCAGGTTAGTATAGGATGATTTTAGCTTATCATTTCAGCTATGTTTGCATGAGTAATAAGGGGAAAATTTTAATAATTTTTAGGTTTAACAAAAGTAATAACCAAAGGTAAACTTGCAGTTAGGTTGTAGTTTTTTAGAAAAGATAAAACCACAGAAAATTAACCAAAGAGTGTGTTTATCCAAAAATTCTTGTATTTCTTTTAGAATAATTTAGTTTTAACAGAATCTCAATTTAAATAATATTTTCATTTAAAAAAATTAATGAAAGCTATTTATTTCTCTTTTTTAAAAGAGAAAACTTTTATCTTTGACACAGGATGGGGAAGTCTCAGTTAGCCCCCTCTGCTTATAGGGACACACATTGTAAAAAATCTATATGATTTTTAAAGAGTTTATTGTTGTTCAGTTACTGTTGTCCCACCTTCCTCCCCACTGCTCACGCCTACCCATCCCATCCCCAACTCCACTATAAATCATTCCACTTCCCCATTGTCTTTTTTAATGGGTCCTTTATACATGTTCCTTGATTTCACCCTTCCACTTCTTTCCCTTGTTAGCCCTCTCCCACCTCCCCTCTGGTCACTGTCAGTTTGTTCTTTATTTCCAAGTCTCTGGTTCTATTTTACACATTTGTTAGTTTTGTGATTAGGTTCCACATATAGATGAAATCATATGGTATTAGTCTTTTACTGCCTGTCTTATTTCACTTAGTATCATGCTCTCCAGTTCCATCTAGACTGTTGCAAAAGGGAGGAGTTCCTTTCTTTCTTCTGCATAGTATTCCATTGTATAAATGTACCTCAGTTTTTTGATCCACTTATTTACTGATGGGCACTTAGGATGTTTCCAGCACTCGGCTATTGTAAATTGCTCTGCTATGAACATTGGGGTGCATAGGTTCTTTTGAATTATTGATTCAGGATTCTTAGGGTATAGTCCCAGCAGTTGGATGGCTGGATAGAAATTCAGTTCCATCTTTTGTTCTTTGAAGAAATATCATACTGTTTTCCACAGTGCCTGCAACACTTTGCATTCCCACCAACAGTGCACTAGGGTTCCCTTTTCTCCATGACCTCACCAGCACTTGTTTGTTGATTTATTAACGGTGGGCATTCTGACTGGTGTGAAGTGGTATATTATTGTGTTTTTAATTTGCATCTCTGTAACAGCTAGTGATGTTGAGCATTTTTTCATTTGTCTAAGGGTGCTCTGTATGGCCTCTTTGGAGAAGTGTCTGTTCAGGTCCTTTTCCCATTTTTAATAAGATTGCTTGTCTTCTTGATGTGGAGTTGTGTTTGTTCTTTATACATTTTGAAGATCAAACCTTTGTCTTTGTTATCATTGGCAAATATGTTTTTCCATGGTTGGAAAAGCATATTGGTTTTGCCAATATGGTTGGTTCCCTTTTAATTTTTGTTGATGTTTTCTTTAGCCAAATAGAAGCTTTTTAGTTTTATGTAGTCCCATTTATTTATTATTTTCTTTATATCTCTTGCTCTAGTGGATGTATTGGTGAAAATATTGCTGCTTGAGATATCTGAAATTTTCCTGCCTACATTTTCCTCTAGGACTTTTATGGTTTCACAACTTACATTTACATCATTAATCCATCTTGAGTTTATTTTTATATATGATGTAAGTTGGTGTTCTAGTTTCATTCTTTTGCTTGTACCAGTCCAGATTTCCCAACACTAGTTATTGAAGAAGCTATTTTTACTCCATTTTATGTTCCTGCCCCTTTTGTCAAATATTAACTGAACATATGGACATGGATTTATTTCTGGGCTCTCCATTTTGCTCCATTGGTCTTTGTGTCTGTTCTTATTATAGCACCAGACTATTTTGACTACAGTGGCCTTGTCATATAGTTTGATATCAGGTATGATGATCCCTCCTACTTTGTTCTTCTTTCTAAAAATTGCTGAGGCTATATTTGAAGTCATTTCTTGTTTTATATAAATTTTTGAAATATTCATTCTGTATGAGTGAGATATGTCATTGATGTTTCTATAGGAATTGCATTGAATCTATAGATTGCTTTGGGTAGTATGGACATTTTGATGATTCTGCCAGTCCATGAAAATGGTATATGCTTCCATTTGTTTGTATCTTCCTTAATTTCTTTCTTCAGTGTTGTATAGTTTCCTGAGTACAGGTCTTTTACCTCCTTGGTTAAGGTTATTCCTAAGTATTTTATTTTTCTTGTTGCTATAGTAACTGTGATTTCAAAGAAAGAAAGGCATTGCTCCATTACTTACAAAGAAAAGGAAAATTATCAGGTAAATAAAATCAATGAAAAGAGCAATACACAGAATATGTCTGAATTATTTATTGATAAATTTCCTTTTATTTAATATTCCTTATCCAATGAGAGGCCACTTACTGGGATACAATGAATTAAAGGAAACAATAGCAATTTCTAATCAAAGCCTAACCACAGCAACAAAAATATACATGTTTTGAAGGAATAAATATTTTAAATATGAATATAAGCAATTTAAAATGTAAAAAATCTATGCAATATTTGTGACCTTGTAAACTAATTCAAAAAAGAGCAAAATTAAAAATTTAGGCATATTCTCACACTTTCTTCCAGAATTGTTAACATTAAACAGAAAATTACATATGGAAAAATTGAAGACCTTCAAACATGAGTATATTTTCATACTAACTCTTGCACTAATAACTACAAACTCTACAGTGAAATTAAGCCTGTCAGGTATTTCACTCCTTGACAACTCCACTGCCATGATTCATTGGCATTCTGGTGATTACACCCTCAAAATGGAGCTCTTGATTTCTACCCTGTAGATTTGTTCCTCTTCCTGTAGAACAAATAACTGCTCCCCAATCATGTCCATGTCCTATCTCAGGAAACTCTAGTAAGCAAAAGTGACTATGCAGATATATTTTGGGTATGTGGTAAAAGGCAATTTAAAGTAGAGGGGATAAAAATACATAAAGAAAAGCAGAGGGAGATATGGAGGAAAGAAAAGAAAGGAAGAGAAAAAGATACAAAGAGAAAAAGAGAAAGATAAAGAGAAGAAATTTGTTGAGCATCTTGACTGGACTTCTTGGATATAGAAATCAATGAATGCATTCCCTTTTTTTTTTTTTTGCTTATGAAAGCTTGAAATGGATTTCTGTTACAAAACACTAAAAACATACACTCTAGCACAAAATTAGTATTTGGATGTGAGAAGTTTAAAGTCACAGACTAATTGAAATTATAATTAATTAAAATACTCAGTTAAGAATTGCTATTATTTGTAGCAGTCTAGAGCCAGATAAATTCTCATAGGTTTCATCTTTTAAAAAAACTACAGTATTCTTTTTTATTATTATTATTATTTTTAATATTTTATTATTTATTTATCTTTAGAGGGGAAGGGGGGGGAAGGAGAGAGGGAGAGAAACATCAATGTATGGTTGCCTTTTGTGCGTCCCCTGCTGGGAACTGGCCTGCAGGGAACCGGCCTGCAACCCAGGCATGTGCCCTGACTGGGAATTGAACCGCGATCGTGTGGTTCGCAGGCCCGCGCTCAATCCACTGAGCTCTTTTTTATTATTTTTCAAGTACAGTTTTTTGTCTATTTCTCCCATCCCAGCCCACCCCCCGTGCTACCCACCTCCATCCCATTTTCACTCTCCTTAGTTGTTGTCCATGTGTCCCTAATACTAGTACCTGTAAATTCTTCCCCCTTTCCCCCTGAAATTTCCTCCCCTCTCCCCTCTAGTCGCTGTCCCCCTGTTCTCTATTTCAGTGTCATTGTTTTTATTTTGCTTGCTTGTTTGTTTTGTTGTTTAGCTTCCTGTTAAAGGTGAGATCATATGGTATTTGTCTTTCACTGCCTGGCTTATTTCACTCAGCATAATGCTTTCCAGTTCCATCCAAACTGTTGCAAACGGTAGGAGCTCCTTCTTTCTTTCTGCTGCATAGAATTCCATTGTGTATATGTACCATAATTTTTTAACCGTTCATTTACTGACGGGCACCTAGGTTGCTTCCAGCTCTTGGCTATTGTAAACTGTGCTGCTATGAACATTGGGGTGCATAGATGCTTTTGGATTGGTGTTTTAGGGTTCTTAAAATAGAATCTCAGCAGTGGAATTGCTGGATCAAAGGCAGGTCCATTTTTAATTTTCTTAGAAAATTCCATACTGTTTTTCACAATGGTTGTACCTGTCGGCAATCCCACCAACAGTGAACTAGGGACCCCTTTACCCCACAACCCCTACAACACTTGTTGTTTGTTGTTTTGATTATGATGTCCATTCTGAGTGCTATAAAGTGGTATCTCATAGTGGTTTTAATTTGCATCTCTCTGATAGCTAGCAATATTGAGCATCTTTTCATGTGTCTCAGGATTATCTGTATGTCCTCCTTGGAGAAGTGTCTGTTCAAGTCCTTTTCCCATTTTTTAATTGGGTTATTTGTCTTCTTAGAGTGGAGTACTGTAAGTTCTTTGTGTATTTTGAAGATTAAACCCTTGTCTGAGGTATCATTGGCAAACATGTTTCCCCATACAGTTGGTCGTCTTTTTACTTTAATGCTGTTTTCTTTACCATGCAGAAGCTTTTAAATTTGATGAGATCCCATTTGTTTATTCCTTCCTTTATGTCCCTTGCTCTAGGAATATGAGTGAAAAAGTTGCTGCATAAAATATCTGACATTTTCTAGCCAATCTTCTCCTCTAGGACTTTAACAGTGTCACAGCTTATATTTAAGTCGTTTTTCCACCTTGAATTTATTTTGGAGTATAGTGTAAGTTGGTACTCAAGTTTAATTTTTTTTGCATGGAGCTGTTCAGTTCTCCCAACACCATTTGTTGAAGAGGCTATCTTTACTCCATTTTATGTTACTGCCCCCTTTGTCGAATATTAATTGACTGTAGGGAGCTGGGTTTATTTCTGGGATCTCTGTTCTGTTCCATTGGTCTATGTGCCTGTTTTTATGCCAGTACCAGGCTGTTTTGATTACTGTGGCCTTGTAATACAGTTTGGTATCAGGTATTATGATCCCTCTTACTTTGTTCTTCTTTCTCAAAAGTGCGGCTGCTATTTGGGGTCATTTATGGTTCCATATAAATTTTTGAAGTGTTTGTTCTATGTCTGTGAAATATGCCATTGGTACTTTAATAGGTATTGCATTGAATCTGTATATTGCTTTGGGTAGTATGGACATTTTGATGGTGTTAATTCTTCCAATCCATGAACAAGGTATATGTTTCCCTTCGTTTGTGTCTTCCTTGATTTCTTTCTTTACTGTTGTGTAGTTTTCTGTATACAGGTCTTTTACCTCCTTGGTTAGGTTTATTACCAGATACTTTATTTTTCTTTTTGCTATATCGAATGGGATTTTTTCTTGATTTCTGCTTCTGCTGATTTATTTTTAGTATATAAAAATGCCTTTGATTTCTGGATATTAACTTTATAACCTGCTATTTTACCAAATTTATTTATTAGTTTGAGCACTTTTTGAGAACAGTCTATAGGACTTTCCATGTACACTATCATGTCATCTGTAAACAGTGACAGTTTTGTTTCCTCCTTTCCAATTTGGATGCCTTTTACTTTCTTTTTTTTAAATTAATTTTATTTAGTTATTTTTCAAGTACAGATTTTTGTCTATTTCTCCCATCCCAGCCTCCCCCGCATCTTGCTCCCCACCTCCCTCCCATTTCCACCCCCCTTAGTTCTCGTCCCTGTGTCCTTCCTATTTGTTCCTCCAAATCCCTCCCCCTTTTTCCCCTTAACTTCCCTTCCTTCTCCCCTCTGGTCACTATCCCCTTGTTCTCTATTTCAGTGTCTTTGTTTTTTTTTCTGCTTGCTTGTTTGTTTTGTTGTTTAGCTTCCTGTTAAAGGTGAGATCATATGGTATTTGTCTTTCAGCACCTGGCCTATTTCACTCAGCATAATGCTTTCCAGTTCCATCCATGTTGTTGCCAAAGGTAGTAGCTCCTTCTTTCTCTCTGCAGCATAGAATTCCATTGTGTATATGTACCACAATTTTTTGATCCATTCATTTACTGATGGGCACCTAGGTTGCTTCCATCTCTCGGCTATTGTAAATTGTGCTGCTATGAACATTGGGGTGCATAGGTTCTTTGATATTGATGTTTTAGGATTCTTAGGATATAATCCCAGCAGTGGAATTGCTGGGTCAAAAGGCAGGTCGATTTGTATTTTTCTGAGAAAATTCCATACTGTTTTCCATAATGGTTGCACCAGTCTGCACTCCCACCAACAGTGAACTAAGGACCCCTTTTCCCCACAACCGCTCCAACATTTGTTCTTTGTTGCTTTGTTTATGATAGCCATCATAAACACCACTTGACTGGTGTAAAGTGGTATCTCATTGTGGTTTTAATTTGCATCTCTCTGATAGCTAACGATATTGAGCATCTCTTCATGTGTCTCTGAATGTTCTGTATGTCCTCCTTGGAGAAGTGTTTGTTCAAGTCCTTTTCCCATTTTTTAATTGGGTTACATGTATTCTTAGAGTGGAGTCGTGTAAGTTCTTTGTATATTTTGGAGATTAAACCTTTTTTTGAGGTATCATTGGCAAATATGTTTTCCCATACAGTTGGTTGTCTTGCTGATTTAATACTGTTTTCTTTAGCCATGCAGAAAGTTTTTATTTTGATGAGATCCCATTTGTTTATTCTTTCCTTTACATTCCTTGCTCTAGGAGACATATCAGTAAAAAAGTTGCTGCATGAAATATCTGAGATTTTCTTGCCAATGTTCTCCTCTAGGACTTTAATGGTGTTACGGTTTATATTTAAGTCTTTTATCCATCTTCAATTTATTTTGGTATATGGTGTAAGTTGGTGCTCAAGTTTCATATTTTTGCACGTAGCTGTCCAGTTCTCCCAACACCATTTGTTGAAGAGGCTATCTTTACTCCATTTTATGTTACTGCCCCCTTTGTCGAATATTAATTGACTGTAGAGAGTTGGATTGATTTCTGGGTTCTTTTTTCTGTTCCATTGGTCTATGTGTCTGTTTTTATGCCAGTACCAGGCTGTTTTGATTACAGTGGGCTTGTAATACAGTTTGATATCAGGTATTGTGATCCCTCCTACTTTGTTCTTCTTTCTCAAAAGAGCAGTTGCTATTCGGGCTCGTTTATGGTTCCATATAAATTTTTGAAGTGTTTGTTCTATGTCTGTGAAATATGCCATTGGTACTTTAATAGGTATTGCATTGAATCTGTAAATTGCTTTGGGTACTATGGACATTTTGATGGTGTTAATTCTTCCATACCATGAACAAGGTATATGTTTCCATTTGTTTGTGTCTTCCTTGATTTCGTTCTTCAGGGCTGTGTAGTTTTCTGCATACCAGTTTTTTACCTCCTTAGTTAGGTTTATTCCCAGAAATTTTATTTTTCTTTTTGCTATATTGAATGGGATTTTTTACTTGATTCCTGCTTCTGCTGATTCACTGTTGGTATACAAAAATGCCTTTGATTTCTGGATATTGACTTTGTAACCAGCTGTTTTGCCAAATTCATTAATTACTTCGAGCAGTTTTTGGGTAGAGTCTATAGGATTTTCCATGTACACTATCATGTCATCTGCAAACAGTGACAGTTTTGCTTCCTCCTTTCCTATTTGGATGCCTTTTATTTCCCCTTCTTGCCTGATCGCTGTGGCTAAAACTTCCAATACTATATTGAATAGAAGTGGTGAAAGTGGACATCCTTGTCTTGTTGCTGCTGTTAGTGGAAAAGCTTTTTGTTTTTGCCCATTGAGTATGATGTTGGCTGTAGGTCTTTCATATATGGCCTTTATTATATTGAGGAATGCTCCCTCTATTCCCACTTTGCTGAGTGTTTTTAACATAAATGTGTGTTTTACCTTATCAAAAGCTTTTTCTGCATCTATTGATATGATCATGTGGTTTTAGTCTTTGCTTTTGTTTATGTGATGTATTACATTTACTGATTTGCAAATATTGAACCATCCTTGCCATCTTTGGGATGAATCCCACTTGGTAATGGTGTATGATCTTTTTAATGTATTGTTGGATGCAATTTGCCAATATTTTGTTGAGGATTCTAGCATCTATGTTCATCAGCAATATTGGCCTGAAGTTTTCTTTCTTCGTTGTGTCTCTATCTGGTTTTGCAATTAGGATGATGCTGGCTTCATAAAAAGTTTGGTGGTTTTCCATCCTTTTCGACTTCTTGAAGTAGTCTGTGAAGAATAGTGGTTAGCTCTTCCTTAAATGTTTTGTAGAATTCTCCTGTGAAACTATCTGGCCAAGGGCTTTTGTGTTATGGGAGTTTTTTGACTACTGCTTCAATTTAATTTGCTGTTAGTGGTCTGTTCAGGTTTTCTGCTTCTTCACTGAGTTTTGTAAGATTCATTGATCCTAAGAATTGTGCTTTTAGTCTCTATGTCATTTAATTCTGCTTGGATCTTTGTTATTTCCTTCCTTCTACTTGCTCTAGGCTGCCTTTGTTTTTGTTCCTCGAGTTCTTGCAGGTGTAGGGTCAGGTTGTTTGTTTTAAATGTTTCTATCTTATTGAGGTAGACCTGTGTTGCTATGAACTTTCCTCTCAGGAGTTCCTTTACTGTGTCTCATATGTTTTGGGTTGTTGTGAGTTAATTTTCCTTTGTTTCCAGAAACTTTTTGATGTCTTTTATAATTTCATTCTTGACCCATTTGTTGTTTAATAGCATGCCATTCAATATCCATGATTTTAAGTGTTTGAATTTTTTTTCTTCAGGGTTGGTTTCCAGTTTCAGTCCCTTGTGGTCAGAGAAAATGCTTGGTATGATTTCAATTTTCTTGAATTTGTTGAGGCTTGTTTTGTGTCCTATCATGTGGTCTGTCTTTGAAAATGCTACATGTGTATTTGAAAAGAATGTGTATTTAGCTTCTTTGGGATGAAGGCCTCTATGTATATCAGTTAAGTCCATTTTATCTAGGGTATTGTTCAACACCACATTATCTTTGTTGATATTTTGTTTGGAAGATCTGTCTATTTTTGACAGTGGGTTATTGAATTCCCCTACTATAATTGTGTTGCTGTCAATATCATTCTTAAAGTCCTCTAACATTTTTTGATATATTTGGGTGCTCCTATGTTGGGTGCATATATATTTACGATATTAATGTCTTCTTGGTGGATTCTTCCCTTGAGTATTATGAAGTGACCTTCTGGTTTTCTCTTTATGGCCCTTTGTTTTGAGTCTATTTTGTCTGATACGAGTATTGCTACCCCAGCTTTTTTCTTGTCTGTTTGCTTGGAAGATTTGTTTCCAGCCCCTCACTTTTAGCCTGTGTAGGTGTTTTGTCTTGAGGTGGGTCTCTTATAGGCAGCATATGTGTGGGTCATGCTTTCTTATTTATTCAGCTATTCTATGTTTTTTGATTGGAACATTTAAGGTTATTATTGATAGGTACTTATTCATTGCCATTTTTGTATCTGTGCTCCTCTCAGACTCTCTTTCCCTTCCTTAAAGCAGTCCTTTTAGCATCTCTTGCAGAGCTGGTTTGGTGGAGGCATATTCTTTTAGACTTCTTTTGTCTTGGAAGCTCTTTATCTGGCCTTATGTCTTGATTGAGAGCCTCGCTGGGTAATGTAGCCTTGGTTGCAGGCCTTTGGTTTTTATTACTTGGAATATTTCTTTTCCATTCTTTTATTGCTTGGAGTGTTTCCATTGAGAAGTCAGTAGCTAACCTTATTGGGGCTCCCTTGTATGTTACTTCCTTTTTCTCCCTTGCTGCCTTTAAGATTCTCTCTTTGTCTTGGAATTTTGCCATTTTAATGATGATGTGTCTTGAAGTGGACCTTTTTGGGTTCCTCTTGTTTGGGACTCTGTTATTTCTGGATTTGTTTGACTTTCTCTCTCATCAAAGTAGGGAAGTTTTCCCACATTATTATGTCAAATAGGTTTTCTATCCCTTGTTCTTCTTCTTCTCCTTAGGACATTCCTAGTATTCAGATATTATTACGTTTCATATTGTCTTGCATTTCTCTTAATCCCTCTTCATTCTTTCTTAGCCTCTTTTCTTTTTCTTGCTCTTTCTGTGAGTTTTTTTCTACCTTGTCCTTGAACTCACTGATTCTATCTTCTGCATCATCGATTCTGCTTTTTATTCTTTCCACTGTGTTCTTCAGTTCAGAAATTGTATTCTTCATTTCCTCTTGTCCTTTGCTGATAATTTCCATTTCCTTTCTCATGTTGATATAGTTTGCGGTGAGACCGTTATAGCTCCCCTGTAGTTTCTGGTCCCTCATTGTGATGCTTTGAATCACCAATGCTTTGAATTCAATATGTGACAGTTGACTTGCCTCTATTTCATCTAACATTCTTTCTGCGGGTTCCTCCTTTTTTTCATTTGGAGACTGTTTCTTCCCATTGTTTGTGAGACTCTTCTTAGCCTCAGCTTCTTAGATTGATCTGTTCCGACTCCCTGGGTTTATGGTGTGAGCTTCTGTGGTGGAATGCCTGTGAAATTCAGTGCTGTCATCTCTTTTGTGTATCCTGTCATTCTCCGCTGCAACCTACTTCTTTGTGTGTGTGTGTGTGTGTGTGTGTGTGTGTGTTCAGTTGGAGGAGGAGAGAAAATGGTTTGTGACAGTGAGAGAGTATTTTATGATATTTACAATCACAAGCAGTAGAGAAGAGATAGAAGATCTTTAGGCAGTATATAGTGTTAATCATAATCTATCACCCAACTAGCCACTTTTGAGAGAGGATGGCCAAAAGATAAGTATCTTGTTGAAGAGGAAAGGCTATTGAGTTGGATCTAGAAAGCAGTGAGTTTTTGGTCAGTCAGAACCTGGGATAAGGTGAGAGAAAAGGATAGTAAATAGGTGTAGTGTATGAGCAATAGATTTAATTACTGCAGTAAATAGAATTAAGGAAATTGTGAAGTTGACTAAGATCCAGGAGATATGTTGTAAAGTATTTACAGTTGTTGAGAACAGCTATTATTTACAATAATAGTAGAACAACAATCATATGACAGACTCTATGTGTTCTGTCTGAATAAGGGGTATGGAACTTTGGGTAGTGTGCTAAAGAAACACAAGTGATGTGAAGAATAGAAAATTAGCAGTACACTGTGTAGGAGAGAACAGGAGAAAGCTGTCAAATGATAAAATATAACCAGCCAAGGCAAAGAAGCCTATACAGACAGAGGAGGAATATGAAAAAAAGAGGACAAAATTATTGAAACATAAAACAATAATAAAATTTAAAAAATAACAGATTACTTAAAAAGAGAAAAAAAGAAAAAGAAGAAAAAAGAAATGTTGTTTGTTCCTCTCAAACTGGTTAAACCAGTTTTTCTGTTTGCAGCTGGCTGAAGTTCTATTATTGTGTTCTTCTTGCAAGCCCTCTCTCAGTAACCAAACTGTAGGCGCCTCTCCCTAGCTCCCTATGATGGGAATCTAGGACTTCCTCACAGCTCTCTTTTCCCAGGGGTTACCACTTTGGGTTGGGTTTTGGGGCGCCCGAGGCTGCATGGTTCCCATGGTATCGAGCACAGATCTGTCCCCGTTCTGTGGGGGGAACCCCCTCTGCCCAACCTTGGGTTTGCTGCCAGGCTGGGTGAGGAACAGACTGGGTGGCTGTGTCTATCAGAGTCAGAGCCCCACACTGCGCCTATCATTTCTCCGGGGTTGGCTACCACAGAGTCCGAGGTTGAGACCCTTTGTTCTCAGCACCATCTCTGCAAACTCTAGCAAACAAGTCTCTCCCTGCGCCCAGCCTTGCTTGGCCAGAAAAGGAGGGAGTTGAGGGTCCCAGCTCTCTTACAAGGACCCCTTGGCAGGCCCAGGACTCCCAAAAAGTCCAGGGAGATGAACTGGAAGCCGGAAGCTGATCTGAGGGCTGGGCGCCAACCTAGACTCGCTGGGCGCATGTCAAGGTGCACTGCTTGCTGTGCACTGGTCCCTGGACTGTGCACTGGCTGAAAACCCTTTTGCTCATGTTTTTGTTCTGGTCCCTTCGGCAGGCCCAAGCCTCCTGATGAATCTAAGGGAGGGATGTGCACGAGGAACTAGTCCAGAGCGCTAGAAGCCAACCAAGGTGCACTGAGTGCCTGTCAAGGCGCACTGCACACTGGGCACTGGTCCCCGGACTGTGCACCTCCGGAATTCCCTGCTGTTCCTGTCTTTGCTCCATCCCCAAGACTCTACTGTACCACTGCTGTCTCCCTACCATCTGGATCCTCTGTGACCGTTAGGATTTCTGGTCCCTTATTTTCATATATGCTGAGCAACTGCTGGCTGCTTGCACTTCTCTGCTGATGGGACAGGATTCTCTCCCTTGTGTACAAGGAACTGGAATCTGCTCCGTCCTACTCCTTTGCCATCTTGCCTCTCACACTGGTACTTGTACTTAATTGATGGAACAGTATACTCCAATTTTTGTAGCTCTTTACGTTTGTATAGCTGAACCTTTCTCTGAGTGCAAACCCCTGCACTGGCTATTGGAAGGAGAGAGTCCTGCTCGTGGCCATCTTGACTACTCCCCTTTGCGTTTCCAGTTTCATCTTAATACTTAGGTCAGATAGTTAAATTGCAGTTTGTTGACTTTTTTTTGGCTTCTGGAAAAAAAGAAATAAGTTCAGTCCAAGTTTGTTTGACTTTAAGTATTTTATAAGAACCTTTTTCACTCATGCATTGCTACCTATGACAGCTATAAAATTTCAAAATAAAATAATAAAAATTCCAACCAGGTGCTAAAAATAAAGCTTGGCATGACATAGAAATAACTTTAACATGTGCAATGATTAGCTTATCTATCCCCTAGCTTTATTGAGATATAATTGGCATATAATATTGTATAAGTTTAAGGTGTACAATATGTTGATTTTATACACATATATGTATATTGTGAAATAATTACCACTATAAGATTAGTTAACACATCCTTCACCTCATATAATTATTATATTTGTGTGTGTGTAGTGAGAACACTTAAGATCTACTCTCAGCAATTTTCAACTATATAAACAGTATTGTTGGCTATAGTCACCATGCTATATGTTAGACTTTCAAAATGTACTCATTTTATAACTGGACATTTTTACCCATTGGCCAACTTCTCTGTATTTTCCCCATCATCCAGTACCTGGCAAATAACATCGTACTGTCTTTTTTACAATTTTTTAATATACTTTATTGATTATGCCATTACAGTTGTCCCATTTCCTTTTTATTCCCCTCCACCCTGCACAACTCCTGCCCCCATTTCCCTCCTTTAGTTCATGTCCATGTGTCACAAGTTTTTTAGCTTCTACATTTCCCATACTATTCTTGCCCTCCCCCATCTATTTTTTAAATTTTATTTAGTTATTTTTCAAGCACAGTTTTTTGTCTATTTTTCCCATCCCAGCCTCCCCCGCCCCTTGCTCCCCACCTCCCTCCCATTTCCACCCCCCTTAGTTCTCGTCCCTGTGTCCTTCCTATTTGTTCCTCCACCCTATCTATTTTCTACCTACTGTCTATGCTACTTATTTTCTGTACCTTCTTCCCCCTTCTCCTCCTCCCAATCCCCTGTTGCTAACCCTCCATGTGATCTCCATTTCTGTGGTTCCGCTCCTGATCTAGCTGTCCTCTTAATCTGCTTTTGTTTTAGGTGTGGTTGTTAATAACTGTGAGTTTGCTGTCCTTTCACCGTTCATCTTTTTTATCTTCTTTTTCTTAGGTAAGTCCCTTTAACATTTCATATAGTAAGGGCTTGGTAATGATGAACCCCTTGAACTTGACCTTATCTGAGAAGCACTTTATCTGCCCTTCCATTCTAAATGAGAGCTTTGCTGGGTAGAGCAATCTTGGTTGTAGATCTTTGGATTTCATGAGTTGGAATACTTCTTTCCAGCCACTTCTTGCCTGTAAGGTCTCTTTTGAGAAATCAGCTGACAGTCTGATGGGAACTCCTTTGTAGGTGACTATCCCCTCATCTCTTGCTGCTTCTAGAATTGTCTCCTTCATTTTAATCTTGGATAATGTAATTATGATGTGCCTTGGTGTATTCCTCCTTGGGTCCACCTTCTTGGGACTCTCTGAGCTTCCTGGACTTCCTGGAAGTCTATTTTCTTTGCCAGATTGGGGAAGTTCTCCTTTATTATTTGTTCAGATAAGCTTTCCAGCTGTTGCTCTTCCTCTTCCCCTTCTGGTGTTTTCTAATTTGGATGTTGGAATGATTAAAGATGTCCTGGAGGTTCCTAAGCATCTCCTCATTTTTTTAATTCTTGTTTCTTCATTGTTTCCTGTTTGGTTGTTTTTTTTCTTCCTTCTGGTGCACTCAATTGATTTTAGTCCCAGTTTCCTTTCCATCACTATTGGTTTCCTGTGCATTTCCCTTCATTTCAATTAGTTTAGTCATCATTTGTTTCTCTAATTTGTGACTAAAATCAACCAGTTCTCTGAGCATCCTGATCACCAGTGTTTTGAACTGTGCATTTGAAAGGTTGGCTATCTCTTGGTTACTTAGATGTATTGGCTCTGGGGCTTTGAGTTGTTCTTCTTCAGCCATAATGTTTTGGTCTGTTTGCACCTGTTAGAGATGAGGGGTGAAAACTTAGGTGTTCACTGGGGTGGGTCAACCCAGTTGGTGGGTTGAGACTGGGGGTGGGGTCAGAGAAGGAGAAATAGCATTTTTTCTGTTCTCTCTCAAATTTTGGTCCCCTTTGTTACCTCCCACAAGCAAATTGGGCCCTTCTGGTGTTGGTTCCCACGTGGGTGGGCTTGTGTGCATTCTAGGACACTTTGGGTCTATCCAATGAACTCTTCTGTGAGTCTGGGAGCCTCTCCCAGCACCTCATCCCCCCAAAGTTTTTCCAATCTGTCCTTTTAGGCTTTATTTCCCAGTGCTGGGGCCCTGCATTGTGAGGGCTGTCTCACTGTCCATTTTTTCACCTGGTTTATCTGCATTCAGACGTGTGACTGTGGTCAGCCAGCCACCTTTTGCCCTCACTGGGTCTGTCTGTTGCCACCCCATGCCTTGGATCTGCAGCTGTCATCTGCATACCTGGGTCAGTCTGGCAGACACGGTTTTTCCCTGCCTCGACCTCTCTGGCTGGCTACTGACTCCACTCCTCTTACTGATCTGGATGAATGGTTTATTGTTGTAGGACTTCGGTACAGTTCAATTCTCTGTCTGTTTTGCTTGAGTTTTTTTTTTTTTTCTAAATCTTTGTTGTCCTTAAATTTGGTTGTGGGAGAAGGTATAGTATTTCCACTACACCTCCATCTTGGCAGAAAGTCCATATTATTTTTTAAGGTTTCCACTTAGAAATGAAATCATACAGTATTTGTCTTTATCTAAATAATTTTTCTTAACACAATCCCTTTCAAGTTCTGGGTGATATAATTTTTTGTGTGATAGATAGTTTAATTATTTTCAACTAAAGTAAAATCATGAATTCATAGAATGATAAGTTCAGTTATAAAAAGTTTTAATAAGATAATGATTACTAAATGTTTTCTTTGATGAACTCATTTATACATGTTTAGGAACCTTCAAAATTATGTACACCAAAAATATATGCTATTAGTACTTAGTAAAATCCTTTTATTTATTTTAAGACGTACTTACCAATTCCTAGCAGAAAAAAACTCTTAGTTATAACTCCTGATACTGTGTGCATCTGACAAAAGATTTCCTTCTTGATTTAAAAGATTCTCAGCTTTTGAATACAAGTGGAAGAATTTATGGTTTCTTATATAAGAATAAGGTAAGTCAATATTAATGAGAAGAGATGGTAAAAGTCAACAGATTAATGAGTATATAGTACTCATATATATAGTACTCAGATAGTACTCATAGATAGTACTCATATATATGTATATATAAGTGGTACATATGTACAATGGAGTATTACTTGGCCATAAAACAGAATGAAATCTTATCATTAGCCACAGACAACTGGATTAATCTACAAAGTATTATGCTAAGTGAAATAAGCCAGTCAGAGAAAAGCAAATACTATATGATTTCACTTATATCTAAAATCTAAAGAACAAAATAGAAACAGACTCACAAATACAAAGAACAGATTGATGGTTGCCAGAGGAAGGGGGTGGTTGAAAAAGGTCAATGAATTTTTTTATCTTGAAAGAAATATTTTATTGTAAAGTATATAAGCTTTAACTCAATTACACATTCATTTATTGTTATTTAATACAATGCTTGTCAAGTTAAAACAGAATCTTACTACAACTCTATCCCAGGGAATAACTGAGATGTAATTCAACATCCTTTTCAAAAGATTAGGTTTTCTATCAAATGAAAATCAGTTGGAACAACCAAATGCTTAATTGTGCTTGATTAATATTTAACAAACTAAATGAGTAAATTTGCATACATGTGTATTATGAAAACACGATATGAAATTAGCTCTGATCTGAAAAGTAAAGGGATTAAAATGTACAAATTGGTGGTTAAAAAGTAATCATGGTGAGGTAAAGTACAGCATAAGGAATATAATCAATATTGTGATAATTATGTATGGTTTCAGGGGGGTTGTTGAAATATTTAGGGAATAATATTGTAAAGCACATTATTGTTTAACCACTGTGCTGTACACCTAAAATGAAAATGAAATAATACTGAGAAGAGATGGCTAAAAATAAAGCAAGTTTACCTTACAGTGATTACTATATGAGTGTGTGTCCATGTGTGTGTATTGCTTAAAAGAACAGAAATTTATTCTCTTCTATTTCAGACTCTAACTAACTACACTTCATTATGTCTCCTTGATATAATCCTCATAATTTTCTCTAAACTGTAAATTCTATAATGGCTGACCATCTAACTCTCCAATAACTTCTGTGTACCCAGACTCTAACCAACTTCTTGCATTGAATAAGTGCTTTTAATTTTAATTGGGTAAAATATTTAGAAGATTTTAATTATTTTAAGTGTACAGTTTATGGCATTACATATATTTACATTGTTGTGCAGCCATCACTACCATTCATTTCCAAATCACTGCTTAAACTGAAACTCCATATCCATTAAACAACAGCTCCCCACTACCCTCTCCCTTCAGTTATTGGAATCTAATGTTTACTTTCTGGATCTATAAATTTGACTACTTTAGGTTCCAAATATAAATGAAATCTTACAGTATTTGTCATTTTGACAAGCTAACTTCATCTATAATAGTGTCTTTAAAGTTCATCTATGTGTGTCATATAACAGAATTTTCTTACTTTTGAAGGCTAAGCAATATTCCAGCAGTGTAAACTCCACAATTTGTTTATCCAAGTGTCTACGGACAATTGAGATACTTCTACCTTTTAGCTACTGAGAATTAGGTTGCTATAAAGATGGGTACACAAATATCTGTTCAAGTACCTGCTTCCAATTATTTCAGTTATATACGCAGAGTAAAAATGCTGGATTAATCTATCATAAAAATATGATAAATCTATTTTTACTTTTTAAAAGAAATTGCTATACTGTGTTACATAGCACTGGGACCATTTTATATTCTCACCAGCAATGAACAAGAGTTTCAATTTTTCCAACTACCAATACTTTCTATATTCTGTTTTTTTGTTTGGTTTGGTTTTATTTTTTGAAAATAACCATATTAATGGATATGAGGTATTATCTCATCTCAGTTTTGATTTGCATTTCCTTGATGATTAGTGATGGTGAATACCATTTTGTGTATTTGACCATATTTACGTCTTCATTGGAAAAATCTGCTTTAAAGACCTTTGCTCATTTTAAAAATGAGGTTGTTTTTTTGTCAAGTTTTAGGAGTTCTTTATACATTCTGAATATCAATCCCTTATCATGGATGTAGTTTGCATATATTTTATCCCATTTCATGGATTACATTTTTATTCTATTGATAGCGACCTTTGATGCACAAAAGTTTTCAATTTTGAGGTCAAATTTATCTTTTTTCTTTTGTTTCCTGTACTTTTGGTGTTATGTCCAAGATGTTATTGCCAAGTTCAATGTTGTAAAGCTTTTCCCCTATGTTTTATTCTAAGAGTTTCATAGTTTTAGTTTTCAAGTACAGGTTTCTGTATGATTTGTTTTTTCCTGGTTTCCTTTATTTTTAATATATCAACATAGAAGATACAATTTATATAAAGGCCTAAAAATTAGTGAGCCCAATAATAAGTCATGGTAGGTTGAATTTGTAAAAATAAACATTGCCCTCATTTTGGAAGACTTCTAGGGAAAGCTTGCTTATCACTCTCATTTGCAGTTTAAGACTTTTTATCATTTAGTTTCACTTGTAGAATGTTCTCATACATGTCCATAATAAATCCATTTATTCAATCCGTCAAAACACAAGTCCTATTATTACTATATAAAGAAGAAAAGAAGTTAATCTAAATTCTCACTACTTATATTCTCTGCAGGCCTGAAGGACTAATGTACTTGCTGAGAGAATGAAGTTTTTAAAATGCTTTCCTGATGAAAAGGTTGGAGTAGCCCAATAATAAGTAGATCTGGATGTGAAAAAAAAATCATTTACTCTATTAGAAGAATTCAGTTTCTTTGTTCTTATAGGAAGAAAAGCTGATTGACCTATAGATAAAAAAGGTAACAAACTTTTTGGTTAGCACCTTGAGAGCCTCTATGTATTATGCCTTATGTGAAATACAGATATTAAAATTGTTTTACCATAACTATTTGAATCTATGTGTCATGTGTGTTTAACTGATAATATTTCTCTAAGGTTCTCATTTATTTCTTTGCTTTCTTAACAACTTAGATTCCATAAATGAGAAAATTCTGTCCTATATATCTCACATATAAATGATAGGCAGCAACTAGGTCAGAAGTGCTAGGGAAGCTTATTTGATAATATAGACCCTGGTCCCTACCTTGAAATATAGAATAAAATTTTAGAGAATAATGTTCAAGAATCTATGGTCATTCTAATGATCTTTTCAGTTTGAGAACCAGTGTCTTAACTATGTGAAAACATCTATCACTTACTTGATTTTGTTAGCAATAAATCACACTACCTATAAGATATTAGCAAGATCTTAAATATGAATTTCCTCACACATTTCTTTCAAAATCTTACAGATTGAAAAGGAGTATAAATAAAATCATCCATAAACCCTACTTAGTATACTGTGAGACAGAGATTACTACAGATTTTAATTTGCATATACAAAGGAAAGAAACAACCCAACATAGAAAAATTGACTCTGAAGCCCACACTAGCATGGAAAGTCAAGTGAACGCTACACAGGAATAAGGAGAGAGTGGTGATGACTAGTGTTGGTGATTGTATTAGTTTCCTAGGGCTTCTATAACCTGTTCCTATAAACTAGGTAGCTTTAAGCAGCATAAACTTGTTCTCTCACAATTCTGGAGACTAGAAATCTGAAATCAAGGTGTCAGCTAGTCTGGCTTCTTCTGAAGCCTCTGAGAGAGAATCTGTCCCATGCCTCTCTCCTAGTCTTGTGGTTGCTAGCAATCCTTGGTGTTCTATGGCTTGTAGCTTCATCATTTCATGGTCACATGCTCTTTTTCTGTGTCATTACATGACCTTCTTCCTTCCATGTGTGTCTCTACCTCTTTGTCTCCACATATCTCTTTCATTAGGAAGATGCCAGTCTTTGGATTTAACGCACACCCTAATCTAGCATGACCTCGTTTTAACTTGATTGCATATGCATAAACTCTTTTTCCAAATACAGTCACATTCACTGAATCAGGATGCATATAAATTTTGAGGGGACACTTTTCAGCCAAATATAGTGCTATTATATGGATAAAGTCACCCCCAGAGGCAATGGTCTCACCCTGAGTAAGAAAATACTAGAAGCAGATCTGAGATTCCATAAGTGAGACTATTGGCTACTGGAAGAAAAAAAATGGCATGAGAACAAAAGGGAGCAAAATATGGCCATTTCAGGTAAGCACCAGTTCTCTGAGAGACTGACGACTTCCAAGGGGAGGTAGCCTTTGGGGGTTAGATAGTAAAAAAGTTTAATGTAAGGGAACTACAGAAATAAAAAAAAACCCCACAAAATCAGAAGACATGGTAACCACTTTTGTACTCTCCCAAAGTATCACCTATTGAAGAAACTGCATGTCACTATCACAAGAGGGAACTGTTGAACCCAGTGCACCATCACTGTCTGCATAAGGTCTCCTATTATTGGTGATGTACATAATATAATACATTTCAAAATGTCTGGTGACACTTGAACAGAGTTGTTATAAGTAGTAAACCTAAAAAGAAACAAAACATTTCAGCTTATGAAAGTTTACTCTAAAATAAAATCACAAGGCAGAAGAAAAGTGTAACACTTAAACCCGACTTAACAATCTGGAATGAACATTTCTAGACATGAAAAAAATTCTTGAAACAAGAATTCAAAATGTCAGAGCAAAAAGGAACAAAAATCAAGATGATATGAAAATAAAAGAAAACAAGCTTAGAAAAGAAATTGAACAAAAAGATATCATCAACTCAAAAATAAAAATAAAATTGCAAGTTCTAAACAAAATAGGTTTGACTGAAAATATAATAAGGGATATTAAGTAGACGAAGTAGAAGATCCAGAGGAATGGAAACAACATAAAAAAGAATCTGAGATACATGTGACAAAAAGAGGACAGATAAAGAAGAACTGGCATATACATGGTTGAAGTCCCTGGAAAAGAAAAACAAAACAAAGCATAATATCAACAATAAAACATGAATTCAAGAAAACTTTCCAGAAACAAATGCTTGAATCTACAAGTTCTAAGTCCTTGCCATATACCTGAGAAATTATGGGATGGGTAATTTCAGACATATACCAGTAAAACTTCAACACTATAAATAAAAAAATTTAGAGATCCTCTGGGCATCAAAGCAAATAAAAAATGCAAAGAAAATTAGTTTTTGTCTCAAAGTTATCAACAACAAACAAGACCATAGTGGAGAACATTTTTAAAGAAATTTAAGAATGTGGCCCAAAGATTATATTTAGCCAAGCTATCTTCAACAGCTTTGAACATAAAATATTTCATATTCTCCAAGGCCTTCTTGAGAAATGTCCAAAGAGACATTCAAATTATCCAAATCATAGAGGTCTGGGAAAACTTTGGCAAAAGGACTATCAGTAAGCCATTTAACTGTAGACCTAAGACTAAAGTAAATGTCAGGGCAAGGGTGGGGAAAGAGTGTAATTCCTTGTTGTTAAGACAAAGTATAATAATGAAACTAAAAAAATGGAAGAAGGGAGAAAGGAAAAAATAGAGTAAGTGTATTGCTGCATAAGAAATACGTAGAAATAAAAATTTTTAAAAGGCGATGTAATTTAGAGTTCATAAGCCAAATAAATTTTCCTGGATAGAGAACTATTTATTCATTCATTAATGATCTCACAAAGATTCAAGCTAGATCTCTTTTTCCATCATGAAGGTGGTATTGCTGGAGTCATGGGGTTAACTAGATACTGGATGTTTCTTTGTTCTCTTAATAGGATGGGACTTGATTTCAGGGTGAGAAGATGGAAGTAAGACTCTAGTACTCAAGAGAAATAGTTAGTGAATGTGTATGTGCTGGAACACGCTTTCTGAGATTTTCTGATTTCTACACGCTTTCCTAAACAAACTTATAAACACTTTCTCAGCTCAGAAATGCCACATCTACATTCTGACTTAGACTACCTGCTATTAAATGTCACATTCCCACACAAAAATCAACATTACTGGGAGAAAGTTCTATAAGTGGTGGTGCTAAATCAAATTTTATCCCCTCTGGGCTCTGAATTCTTCATTCTAATTGTTATAGCCCATGGAAAACAGGTGTACTACTAGTGTAATATAGACACCATTTATTAAGTTATCATTCCATGTCAGGTGTTATGCTTATAAAGCACTGCCTAAATGTGTTAACATTTAGCTTTTATTTTGATATGTATTGAATCATCTGATGTTCACAAAATAATCTTATGAAGTAAGTATTACTCTCCTTATTTCATAGCTGAAAGAACCAAACCTGAGATTAAGTATATTATACTGCCCAATGTCACCATGCCTCATGAGTTGCAGAAAAACAAATCCAGATCTGCTTAACATCACAGCCTATTCACTTAACCACAATGTTATTTCTGGATGGGATCTTTGACTCAAAATTGTACAAAGATAAAAAGAGTGTGTTGACAATGCCTGAGACACTACATTTTCAACTATAATCTAAGATAAAAGTCTGATATCCTCGATAAAAATGAAATAGTAACACAAGAAAAGTTGGTTAATTTATCTTATGAGAGAGAGTCAATCCTTACTTCTTAATTTTTAATACCAGTAAATAGAGGTTTAGTCTCATTACCTTTTATTTTTTAAATGTTCAAAAGTAACTAATTTTTATAATATATGTATACAAGTCAGTGAGAAAAAGATTTACACTCAACCCCAACATAAGAGGAAGATAGGAAAGGCATCAACAGAAAAGTAACTTAAAAATATGGATCATAAATTGGTTAAGTAAATTTTAGAAGATCCCTACAATTAAGTATCAAGTGGTTGTTAAGATACATAAACTATGTGTAGCTATAGAAAGCTACTTTAAATTATTAAGTAAAGAATAATTTATAACATAATAGGAATTTTATGCATATTGAGTTGTATACTTATAAGTGCATATTTCTGTATATATGTTGTATTTGCATTTAAAATTACTATGAATAGTATGATTTCATTTTTGAAAAATATATAGAAGAAAATATTTGGGAGGAAAGAACTTAAAATACCTACAAAACTGTCTCTGGGTGGTTATTTGTGTTTTTTCTTTATTCTCACGTGCTTTTTCTAAAATAAACATCTACTGCAATCACAGTAATTAAGTATTAAGTAATTCAGTATTAAGTAAAAGAGATCAGAGATCTAATCACCTGTTTGGCAGAAATACAGCCCCATCCACTTTTGAAATCAACAGTTCTTTAACAGGAGACCTGGGCTGGAATTCCTCCAAGGGAAGCCAGAGATCTGGAAAGTAGTAGATTATTTGGGAGAAAAACCACTGGACACTCACTGTTTGGTTTCCCAGTGGGACTTGCACAAACAGTATATGCCTCCATCTGGTTCTTTGACTTACTGCCCTGCCATGTGCCTGCATGTCACCAGGTTAACTCAGGTTCTGCTCACTGGTTGTGGGCCAGTGGTTACTTGAAGAGTAGTGTATTATGTTATGATGGAGCTCTTAATGAGATGCAATAAAACATGAAGACAATGGATGTGTGAGCTGCTGATGTTACATCATAGGGTGGGGAGTGCAAGAGGGAGATCTATCCTCAAACATCTTGGTTCTTTTTTACTAATGGCTGCTTTTGCATAGTTTTTTTTTCCTGTGTAACTTCATCTGAAATTCAGTTTTCTCATTATTACCTGATTTTAGATCTTTCTTGAGAGATTTTAACTAGGCTACTTTCTGGTTATTCTGGCACCTTTCAGACAGGCTGGCTTCAAGGTTATGAGGTAACTTGGCTTTATTTAGTGGTTTTATCAGGAAGGTTTTCAGAATGAAGTCTTCTATTTGAAATTTTTATAGAATGATAGCTTTTAGAGCTTAAGTGTCTGAATCTATAAACAGTAAATTGGTTAGACTGGAGTCCGCTTAAGGATGCTTTCCAGGGACATGCTCACATTACCAGCTGAATCCTTGAGTTGGGGTTCAACAGGCTAAGTCACTTCCCATTTTTCTTGTTGGAAGCTGGTGTCAAGAGGGAGCATTCAGAATTAGAAAATTTCAATCCAATCCTGCTGCTCCTACATTAACCTAGATGTAGGTTTCAATTTTTTTTAAAAATTTGATTTTGGTGTTCAACACGGAAAATATTTTCCCAAGGCTTATCAGCTTATAAGGGATGATTTTGTAAAGAGACCATTGAATTGACAAAGCCTTTGAGGTAGGAAGTGGTGAAGGGCTTAACTAGAAATAGATATCAAACTGTAGACAAAAGATTAAGACCAAAATTGATAGATATTAAGCCAAGGTATGAGAAAAATAGTGAAATGCATAATTTGAGATTAACTTTTAATGGAGAGTCATAAGAATTGTGACTTTAGGTTGGTAATTACTATTTTTAGAAAAAGAGTTCACTTATCATGTGTTGGGTTTAAGAGTCATCAAAATGTCTGCCTATAGATGCCTGTAAAAATAAGAACCATTTTTATAATGAGATATAAACTGGATAGTTGATCCATATTTATAAAGTGTTGTTGGAATGCAAACTGACACTGTAACAGAACCACCTTTGGGTGGTTCTATTACCCACCACTGATAAAAAACTCTGTGACTCCCAAAGCCAGAGTCTTATGAAAAGGAAAAGAAGTATGTATTCAAAACTTATACAGGATTAAAACGATGATGGAATTTTCCCATTAAATCCCACTCCCTAAAAAACAAAAGAAACACCCATGAACACACAGTCCTGCCTCCCCTTGTCAAACCAGGCCTGTCAGAGGTACTATCTCTCAGGAAAAGATAGAAGTCTGTAGCTTACCTAAGCAGATTCCCATTTTAATGTTTCAGCTTCTCCCAGTTGTTGGTGTTCAGCTAGGTTCCTGCTCTCAATCCAAAATCACATGGCCCCTCTGCATGGTGGGCCAGTGGAGGTCCTTCTGCATCCTTACAAACCATGGCCAAGATCACCTCCTCCACTCCCAAGCCACATGGTTAAAAGACCCACATGACTGCTCCAAGCCGGAGTTTAAATCCCAGCACAGATCTTCCTCTGCAATCCCATTTCTTACTCCTTTCACAAAGGGTACATCTGCCAAAATGCTGGTTTCTTCTACCTTTCTCAACTGCCATTGTTAGTCTGGACATGTTTGGCTCCATGACATGGGGGAACCATCTTCCTGCTCTCTCTCAGGCAGGAGATGCATAGCAAGCCCCACCAGCTACCTCATGAGTCAAAGTCATGCCCATCTCTCTGGCTCTAAGCTTTTGCCACAGCTACTTAATCTATCTATGAAGTTAGCCAGCTGTTGATAATATTCAAAGTAACTCTCAATGGTTGTCTTCCACTTCCCTTTTCCCTTCCCCCAGCCAGGTTAGTGGGGGACTTCTGTATTTTGGGAACCTCTATATTCCCTGTTACCAGAGGAAACATAATGGTATTTATAAGTGATGAAAAGTAAGAATGCCTACCTGTGTGCCAAATATTAAGCTAGCATATTAGTGTCCTATCTTATTGGAGCCACTATTTTGGTGAATTTTGCAGATACAAGCAGCCTTTACTGAATTTGGTTTCCTATGTTTATAATCTTGACTCCTACCTATTTATGGGAATCCCATGTTTCTCTTTTTGCACAGCAAGAAGCATACTTTACCTCTCTAAGTTCAATACCCAATATAGACCATGGCACACAATAGATTTCTAATACATTCACTAATTTAGCATTTACTTTATGATTGACTTTTACATATATAAACTATGGTAGGTCCTTGGAAAAGTCAAAATGCCTTTACAGAGAAATTTATGAGTTTTTATTGTTTTTTTTGTTTGTTTTATTTTATTTTGTGTTGTAATAAAGGCCATCCTGACACTGGATTGTGACTTAGAGTAAGAAGGAGAAGCTTCTTATGATAGATGCTAAAAATTAATTGGGCTTCATAGATATATACGTTTCATATATATTTAATTGTGCCCACTCCCTTTGGCAGCCCTTTCCCTGGAACCATGACTAGTAGGCTTAACTTTCTATTCTTTCTGAATAGTTTTCTCAAAATAACCAGGGTGACTACTTTGCCTCAGGATATTATATTTATGGGTACAGAAAGACCAGATGATCAAAGTCAATAAACTACAAAGAAAAACAACACAAAACAATTTACATTTTAAGTATCCTTGAAAGTCAATAACATTATTTTAATATATTCAATTTGTGAGCTTTTACAAAAAATTATATAATGATTGTTAACATTCAACTTCTTTAATTAACACTAATACAATAATTTAAATACAAGAAACTATTAATGGTAGTAACTAGTAAATAATAAATGTTAACTGAATCTGTGCCTACTGATTTTCTGAAAGACTGTAAATGAAAGGAAAGCAAGTTCACCAAAAAAACCCCCAAACTTTGGCCCCAGCACAATCCACTTCTTTTCTCCCTTTCCTCCTTTCTTTCTTAGTCTTATTCCTCTTTCCATCTATTTATTCATTTACTTAACAAGTCACCTTAATGCTCCAGGCACTGGACTATGATCATGGTAATAAGTACCCTGCTTTCCTTGCAGGCTGTAATTGGGCTGCTGATGAGTGGTACTTCCTGTTGAGAATTAAAATTAATTTTCAAGAATTGTTCAAGGATATTGCATGACTGAACCCATATGTTTTTTCTATAATACAAATTATTGTGTAAAGCAAAGTCTTATAACTTTGGCATCATTGACATTTTAAGCTAGATAATTCTTTGTTGTAGGGTGCTGTCTTATGCTTGGAAGGATGTTTAGCAGAATCCCTGGCCTCTACCAACTAAATTCCAATAATATCACCCAGTCAAAACAGCCAATAATATTTTTAAACATTGCTAAATGTCAAGAAAAGTCATGTTTAGTAAGAAACCATTGGTATAAAAGAACCATAATAAGGAGTTTTCTTGGTGTTGCTTCTCAAATTCCTATGTTTACGGATGGATTTTAAAGGGCTTATACTAAATACAAACTCATGCAGGAGGAAGGGTGTGGGTGTATGTGTGTATATGCAAACATGCCAGCTAATTTATGGTGATAGATGGAAATGCCAACAATTTTTTAAGATTTTATTTATTTTTAGAGAATGGAGGAGGGAGAGAGAAGGAGGGAGAAAAGCAATGATGTATGAGAGAAACGTCAATCCATTGCCTCTCCAACACACCCCAACCAGAAATCAAATCCACAAACCCAGGCATGTGTCCAGACCACAAATCAAAGAAGTGATTATTGCTCTACAGGACAATGTTGAACATACTGAGTCACAATAGTCAGGACAAAATTTTGACAATTTTAACTTAAGGTCTGTTGGCAATTTTTCCTAAACGCTCTTTTCCAAGGTATTGCATTTAAAGAAATATTGACTTTTATTTGACACTTACACCAATGAAATTTACTGAGGATTAAAGAATGCATCAGTTAAACTTACAGTGACAGCTTTCTTTTTTATTGAAAACCTGGACCATACACATTGTCCTACAAAAGTTTTAATTGAATGTGTACAATAGCTATCTTTCTATTAGTTTTAGGTTGACCAAATTTATGATCCATCAGGCCTGTATTTTATGTGTTATTTGTGAATTCTTGCTCATTTTAAAACACTGGGATTATAATTTACTAATTTAAATTGTTTTGGAGGTCTGTGGTGGTTACAACTTTTTGTATGACATATTGTTGGTCATATCTATGATTTATTTGCTGCTGAGTCCTTTGTCAGAAAAATGACTCCCAATTATACAATGAATTATAATATTGGTCTGTGGGAAAACTTCAACAATAGAAACTGTTGACTAGTTATAATATAAAAGGAGTAGCATAATATCAGATAAACTAAAATTTATTTTGGTTTCAAATCACCAGCATTCACAAAGCAAGTCCTAAGTAACTCCAGCTATCATGGATTTATATTGTGCAGTTCTCCATGCTGAATGGGGCCATGCTTGGATCTTTTACTGTGAAGATGACCAATTGGTGAGAATTGGTCTGAACAATTTCCAATTTTAAAATAATTATGTTGTTACTACATGTGACAGTAATCTAACTTCTGAAAAACTACACATCAGGCAATTAAGTATATTCAAAAATATACTGACTTTAGCATATTCTGATGTGGCACCCACTATTTAGTTTTCAAAAAAGAACACTGCTTTGCTTTCAGTTAAGTTTTATCCCAACAATATCTAATGAGGCTATTTAGAAACTTGATGCACCAGTCAAGGGCACACTCCTGGTCTGCTCTGGGCCTGCCAACCCCTACTGTACTTCATGGTTTATGAATTTCTGGACTTCAAAACACACTTAGTCTATCTTTACAGGGCATACTACTACAGGAAGGGGTTGGAGGTAGTAGACAAACACTGCCATTTGCCTCCAGACCACATGCACATTGATTTAGTAATCATCCTGATACAGAAATCTTAGAGTGGGCCCTGGCTGGTGTACCTCAGTGGATTTAGTGCAGGCCTGTGAACAAAACAACCATGGTTGGATTCTCAGTCAGAGCACATGCCTGGGTTGCAGGCCAGTTCCCAGCAGGGAACACACAAGAGGCAACAATACATTGATATTTCTCTCCCTCTCTTCTTCCCTTCCCCTCTAAAGGTAAATAAATAAAAATTTAAAAAAAAGAAATGTTAGAGTGGGAAAGCAATGCACATCTCAGAACTGAGAAAATCATATCTCCTAAATCTCTAATAACCCATTGGAAGAAAACAATCTAAATAAAAACAGTGTCATTGCTCTGCAAATGCAATTGCTACATCATTTTCTTTGTTCTATTGACCATCCAGATTCTTGTTTTTAGAAAGAAATTCTTGAGGGGGTTCCAAAATGGCTGAGAAGTAAACTGGAAGCTCAGTCTACTTGTTCCCAGCCCCAGACTGGTCTTTCAGCTAAGCTATGGAGTAATCAACTTGAAAATCCAGTTGAGTATGTGAGTGCATGAGTGCCTGTGCACAGGCAAATGTGCAGGCCAGTGTATGAGTGCGTGAGTGCATGTCTGTGATGGCATTCAGGGGTGGGCATCCTGGGATCTCCTGGTGGAGCCGCTACTGGAACCACCACCCAGCCTGGCACTTCTGGCAATGCAGGTTTGGAGTGGGAGCCATTTTCTGGAACTTACAAAATCTACCTTGGGAAGAAGTTGCCAGAGTAGCCATGCCTCTGTGCCTGCCACACTGGGCAGGGCCATGTGCCTTGCTGCTGCTGGGAGCCAGGATCTAAGAATTGTAGTGTTTCCTGGGGAGGGGACTGTAACCTTTCTGGCCCTGGGCACTGCTAGAACCATGAACCAGACAAAGTCTGACTGAAGAGGCTGTGAATTGGCTGAGGAGCCAGGAACACCAGAGGCAGAGAAAGGTGGTTGGGTACAGAGGTCATGGTGGGAGTGCAGCAGTGGAAGCATGAGGCTGAGACTCACTGGAGGGAGCAGCATGAGTGCATCATGACTGTCTTCCATTATATAGTTTTGCTGTTGGACTCTTGCTTTCCTTACCTCATCCCATCAGTATGATATGAGACTTGGAAGAAGATGATGCATACAAGATATATTCTATCAGTTTAGGAGAGAGACACATAATTGTAAGAGAAACAGCAATAAGTTACCTCCTGTATATGCCCCAGTGGGGGATCCAACACACACCTAGAAGTTCTCTCAAGGCACAGGTGGACATGGGATGGGTTGAGCCTCTCTTATCCAGATGGAGGAAAATTTTCATCAATGAACAGGCCAGTAACAATGAGGACCCAAGTACAACAGGAAACTCCACATAACTCATATAAAGATCATTCCTAGAGTATCCAGATCAGGAGATCAAGAAGCCTGCACTAGGGAGAGGTGAAAACCACTGGAGACAAATCCACCATCTTGTTTTTTGATTTTTTTCCTTAAAGGGAAAAAGCAAAGGTTTTGTGTTTGCTGCTACCCGCGTTGGGCCCCAGAGGAGGGAGGGAGGCACAGACTGGATTTGTATGAAAAGAGTCTAGAGTGGAAGGCAGTAGGTAGAGACTTGGGGGAGTAGCTATGGGATTTTGGGGGCCTAGATATACTCTGACTCCACAAAGGCCATCTTTTTTGAGAAGAGCTAGCTCCCCCTAAAAGAAAATCAGTTACCTTCCCTGGTGGGATATCATACCACCACCCTCTGGAATTCCCCTGGTCACATCCTCTGAAATCCTGTTTGCTCTACCAAGAAACAACTTTTGTTTTTTCCTCAGGTTCCCTGTCTTGGTGTTCTGTTTTGTTTGTTTGTTTGTTTTCTTTCTTTTCTCCCATCTTGCATCTTAACCTTTGCTGAGGAGACAGAAATGTAAATGAACTCAGGGGTAATCAGAGACTGGTTGTAGGGTGCAGCCAACCCATACACTATTCTGGGAAATAGACTGGTCCTTCTCCCTCATGGGAGAGCCACAGAAACGTCCTCCCAACATCTAGCAGATTCAAAATCTGGGCTCTGGAAGCCTATTGGAGCTTCATCCTGCCAAGTATAGGGAAATAATACTGGACAGATTCAGGCTAGTGGCTCGGGGAAGGGTGAACACACCTGCCATCTTCTTTGAAGCCTGAAAGGTACCTGTTATGGGGAGATCCATGAATTACAGCCCCCTGTTTCTGCCATAATCCCTCTCAGAAATAGTTGGGTTTGTAACTAGTCTAAGTGTGACAGCACACAGAGACAGGCAGAGGTAGATCCTGGGACAGGATGTCCCAAATTACTTGGGACATTTGCTAACACATCCCTGAACCCAATGTTAATAAAAGCTTGCTTGCAGAGTAGCTTGGCCCACTCTGAAAGCAGCCAGGCTTGAAGGAATCATCCACAAACTGTGGATTGCTTGTAACTTCTAAAAGTCAGCTGAAGGCTAGAGATAGATAGCACCTAACATTGTCTTACACTAGACTCAAACATCAGAACACTATGCAAAGCGGAAAACAAGAAGGCAAGATCTAAACTCTGTTTAGACAAATCCACTTGTTTTTTTACATTATTTTCACTATTTCATTCTTTATCATAGTCATTGTATTAATTTTTATCAATTTTTTCTTTTATTTTGGTGCTCTAATTTTTCTTCATATCTCCTATTATACTCTTATCTGCTGCTCCATCATTTCCTTCTTCTCTCCTTTTATTGTTTTTGTTACTTTTTCTGTGCTCCTTTTCCCTATTTTCTTTTTTCAATTTATTACGAGTATTAGTTCTCTTCCCTTTTCTCCTCTCATAATCACTTTTCTTTCCTTTGGTCTTCTCATGTTATTTTTCCTTTTTGCCTTTCTCTACTATTTAATTTCTCTGTCCACTTTTATTATTATTTGCTCTCTTGTCATTGATCTTGCTGTGGTGGTTGGAGGTTTTTAATTGTAATGGTGTTGTTTTTGTATTGTTTTGTTTTGTTCTGCCAACACCTACACAAAAGTGTCCATCACATGGTTGGGATTGAGCCAGCTGGAATGAAGTTTCCACATATGAATGGGCCAAGAAAAATCAAGACTCAAATACAACACAAGAATCCACATAACCCACACAGAGGACACTCCTAGAGCATCCAGATCAGGAGATAAAGGAGTGTGCACCACTGACTCCGAACACATAAACCCACTTCATAAGACATAGATTCAGAGCAAATTAATCTAATACATAGAAATAAATGCAAAGAGACAACTAAAATGAGGGAAAAATAACAACCCCCAAGCAAAAGAAAAGGAGGAAACTCCAGAAAAATAACTAAATGAAATTGAGGCAAGAAATTTGTTACACAGTTCAATGCAATGGTTATAAGGATGCTCAAGGAACTTAGTGGTAACAACATCAGCATAAACAAGGATATAGAAAACTTGAATAAGGACTAGCTGGAAATGAAAGCCACAATATCTGAAATGAAGAGCACATTAGAAGGAATTACAAAAGAGCTAGATGAAGTAGAGTGTCAAATCAAGCTAGTTGGAAGACAAAGGTAGAAAAAAACAACCAATCAGAGCAATGTAATAAAAAAAGACTCAAAAAGAATAAAGATAGTTTAAGGAGGCTTTAGAAAACATGAAAAATAAAAAAACATTCACATGGCAGGAACACCAGAAGAAAAAAAGAAGCAAGGGAGAGAACACCTATTTGAAAGAATGACAGCAAAATTCCCTAACTGATGAGGGAAAAAGTCAACCATGTCCAGGAAGTACAGTGGCTCCCAATCAAAATGAACCCAAAGACACCTTCTCTAAGATACATTACAGTTAAAATGGCAAAATTTTGAGGCCTGGCTGGTGTGGCTCAGTGGATTGAGTGTCGGCTGCGAACTAAGGTGTCGCCATTTGGGTTACCAGTCAGGGCACATGCCTGCGTTGCAGGCTGGGTCCCTAGTGTGGGCCACGTGAGAGGCAACCACACTGATGTTTCTCTTTTTCTCCCTCCTTTCCCCTCTCTCTAAAAATAAATAAATAAAATCTTTAAAAGAATAAAAAATGGCAAAATTTAAAGACAAAGAGGGACTCTTAGAGACAGCAAGGGAGAAATATACGAGGGAACTCTGATAAAGCTGTCAGCTGGTTTCTCAACAGAAACACTATAAGCCAGAAAACATTGGCACAGAATATTCCAAGGAACAAAAAACAAAGACCTGCAACCAAGAATGATTAATCTGAAAAGGCTTTTGTTTAAAACGGAAGGATAAGTAAAGAGCTTACAAGACAAAAGTAGGCAAAAAGAGTATATCTCTGCCATGCCAGCAATGCAAGAGATCCTAAAGGGAGTGCTTTGAGAATAAGAAAATACAGAGAGATAGAAGAACACAGGTACAAAGGGAAAAATGGCAATTAATAGGTACCTATTAATAGTAATCTTAAATGTAAATGGATTAAATACACCAACCAAAAGATATAATGTAGCTGAATGGATAAGAAAACACAAAGCACATATACGCTCTCTACAAGAGACCCACCTCAGAACAAAAGACCTACACAGGTTGAAAGTAAAGAGATGGAAAAAATATTCCATGCATATGGACATCAAAAACACAGTTGGGGTAGCAATACTTATATCAGACAAAATAGAATTCAAAACAAAGGTCATAACAAGAGACAAGAAGAACATTACATAATACCTAAGCAATTAGTCCAATAAGAAGATATAACTCTTGGAAACATATGCACCAAATAGTGGAGCACCTAAACTTAAAAAGAAAACACTGGACTAATGTAGTCGTTGGTGATTTTAACACTCCACTGTCAACAATGGATAGATCTTCCAAACCAAAACCCACAAATATTGCAGCATTGGATAACACTCTAGATCAAATGGAATTAATTGATATTTACAGAACACTCATCCAAAAGAAGCAAAATATATGTTCTTCTCAAATACACATGGATCACATTCAAATATAGACCACATGGAGGATACAAAACAAGACTTAAAAAATTCAAGAAAATAGAAATCATATCAAGCTTCTTCCTCGACCACAATGGCTTTAAAGTAGAAACCAACCTCAAGAAAAAAAGCTCAAAAACATAAAAAATCATAGAGGCTAAACAACATGTTATTACATAGCAAATGGGTTAACAATGAGATAAAAAAAGAAATAAAAAATATCTGAAAACAATTGAAAAGAAAAACACAAGGAATAAAGATGGTGGCTAAGTAGTTGAAAGGGAATCCACTTGCTCTTGCACCCAACTCAGACACTTAACTAATCTTCCAAAAAGTAAACTGAACATTCAATGGAATCTAACCTGATATGAAGTTTGAAAGCCAAGGACTACAGAAGGCACTTCTCAGTGGATAGTATGGAGATTTTATAGGTGGAAGGGGAAATATTCCATGTGTGATGCCTGAAGCCATGACGAGCCTGGCCAGAGATCACAGCTTTGCAGCTCTCTCCCCTCCCAGGGCAGGGAATACCTAGACCTGGTCCAAGAGTAACATGGATACACAAAGTTGAGGAGATCCAGGCTATACACACACAGCAAATAGCACACCCATAGCTGCAGCACCAAATGCTAACAGGGAGAGAGCCAGTGAGATGGGGGGTATACTATCTGCACCTGGATCAAGAAGAGGAGGCTAGCTTCAGCCAGCCATGACTTTGAGAGTGTCTTGAATTTTGGAGAGGTTGTATGTATAGAAAGCCAGAAAGTGATTCAGTACTGCAGTGGAAGTGCCCAAACAGACTTTTTAAAAGGGGAGTGAGGCAGGCTGGGCAGGGACCCCATGCACAGCTGCTCTGGCAGCACAGAGAAAGGATTGATGGTGCAATTTGCTCCCACTCAATGCAGCTAGGAAGGTTGATCAGAAAAGTGCAAAGCTAGAGGATTTCTCAGCCCTAGCCCAGCACAGCTGGCAGGGCAGAGGCTGTGCAAAGTGAAGAGTGCAGACCTCAGCCTACTGCGAGGGCAGTAGGCTGAGAACTGGAAGGTGGGGAACTGTGCCCCCGAGTTTAATTAAAGCCAGAGAGAGCTCCCTTCCCTGGAAGACATAGAACCTCCAGGAAGGGAACGTCTTATCCAGCCACCACATCCAGCAGGAGCAGGGAAGATCTGTAAAACAGGCAGGTCAGGCTCAAGTACACTGCAGGGTGCATTTCCATAAGATAAAGACAGCAAGAGGGCCTAAACGGCCCATATTGAACTTCTCTCAGGGATACAAAATACACTGGTTCTTATTTAAAAAATGTTTTTTACTGTTGTTCAAGTATAGTGGTCTCCATTTTATATTTTCCTCCACCACTTCCCCTGCACCCCAGCCATCCCCACCTCCCACCCTCAATCCTACCTGCCTTTGGTGTTGTACATGTGTCCTTTATACTTGTTCCTAACAACCCTTTACCACTTTCCCCCTATTACCCCTCCTGTCTCTCCTCTGGCTACTGTCTGTTTGTTCTTAATTTCAATATCTCTGGTTATATTTTGCTTGCTTGTTTGTTTTGTTGATTAGATTCCAGTTAAAGGTGAGATCATATGGTATTTGTCTTTCACAGTCTGGTTTATTTCACTTAGCATAACGCTATCTAGTTGCATCCATACTGTCACAAAATGTAGGAGCTCCTTTTCTTTCTGCTATGTTGTATTTCATCATGTAAATGTACTATAGATTTTTGATCCATTCATTTACTGATGGGCACTTAGGTTGCTTCTAGCACTTGGCTATTGTAAATTGTGTTGCTATGAACATTGGGGTACATAGGTTCTTTTGGATTGCTGTTTCAGTGTTCTTAGGATATAATCGAAGCAGTGGAATGACCAAGTCAAAGGCAGTTTCATCTTTAGTTTTCTAAGGCAACTCCATACTGTTCCACAGTGGCTGCACAGGTCTGCAATCCTGCCAACAGTGCACTAGGGTTCTCTACTCTCCCCAATATCTTCAACACTTGTTGTTTGTGGCTTCATTTTTGATGGTCATTATCATGAGTTTGAAGTGGTATCTCATTGTGGTTATAATTTGCAACTCTCTGATGGCTAGCAATAGCGAGCATCTTTTCATATATCTCTGGGCCCCCATAGGTCCTCCGTGGAGAAGCGGCTGTTAAAGTCCTTTGCCCATTTTTTTAATTGTTTTTTTTTTGTCTTCCTAGAGTGGACTTGTGTGAGTTCTTTATATATTTTGGAGTGAAACCCTTGTCTGAAGTATCATTTTTTTCAAATATGTTTTTCTTTTTTAAATTTAATGCTTTTCTTAACCTTGTAGAATATTTTTATTTTTATGAGATCCTATTTATTTATTCTTTCCTTTATGTCCCTTCCTCTAGGAGACAGATCAGTGAAAATATTGCTGCGTGGAATATCTGAGATTTTCCTGCCTATGTTCTCCTGAAGAACTTTTATGGTCATGGCTTATATTTAAGTCTTTTATTCACCTTGAATTTATTTTTGTGTATGGTATAAGTTGGTGATCAAGTTTCATTTTTTTTTGCATGTGGCTGTCCAGCTTTCCCACACCATTTGTTGAAGAGGCTATTTTTAGTCCATCTTATGTTACTGCCCCCTTTGTCAAATATTAATTGACCATAGAGACTTGGGTTTGTTTCTGGGCTTTCTATTCTGTTTCATTGGTCCATGTGTCTGTTCTTTTGCCAGTACCAGGCTGTTTTGACTAGAGTGGACTTGTAATACAGTTTGATATTAAGTATTATGATCTCTCTTACTTTTCTCTTCTTTCCAAAAATTGCTGCACCTCTTTGGGGCTGTTTCTGGTTCCATATAAATTTGTGAAGTGTTTGTTCTATATCTGTGAAATATGCCGTTGCACTTTAATAGGTATTGCATTGAATCTATAAATGGCTTTGGGTAGTGTGGACATTTTTATTATGTTAATTCTTCAAATCCAAGAACATGGTATATGCTTCCATTTGTTTGTGCTTTCCTTAATTTCTTTTTTCAGTTTTGTGTGGTTTTCTGAGTACAAATATTTTACCTCCTTGGTTAGGTTGATTCCTAGGTATTTTATTTTTCTCTTTGTTATATCAAATGGGATTTTTTTCCTGATTTCTGACTCTGATAGCTCATTGTTGGTATACAAAAATGCCTTTGATTTCTGAGTATTGACCCTGTATCATGTTATTTTGCAAAATTCATTTATTAGGTAGAGCAGTTTCTTGGTTAAGTCTATGATTTTCTATGTACACTATCATGTCATCTACAAACAATGACAGTTTTGCCTCCTCCTTTCCAGTTTGCATGCCTTTTATTTCTTTTCTCTTTTTATTTCTGTGACTAGGACTTCTAACACTATGTTGAATAGAAATGGTGAAAGTGGGCATCTTTGTCTTGTTTCTGATCTTAGTGAGAAAGCTCTAAGTTTTTGTCCACTGAGTATGATGTTGGTTGTATGTTTCTTGTATATGTTAAGGAATGCTACCTATATTCCCACTTTTCTGAGAGTTTTAATAAAAAATGGGTACTGTGACTTATCAAATGCTTTTTTGCATCTATTATTATGGTCATGTGATTTTTGTCTTTGCTTTTGTTCATGTGATGTATTACATTTATTCATTTGTTAATACTGTACCATCTTTGCATCCCTAAGATGAATCCTACTTGGTCATGGTATGTGATCTTTTAAATGTATTGGTGGATGTGGTTTGCCAATATTTTGTTGTGGATTTAACATTTATGTTCTTCAAAGATATTGGCCTGATATTTTCTTTCTTTGTTGTGTCTTTATCTGGTTTTTGGGTTAGGATAATGCTGGCTGCATTAAAAGAGTTTGGGAGTCCTCCATCTTTGGATTCTTTGTAATAGTCTGTGAAGGATAGGGGTTAGTTATTCCTTAAATGCTTTGTAGAATTCTCCTGTGAAACCATCTTGTCCATGGCTTTTGTTTGTTGGAAGTGTTTTGATTACTGTTTCAATTTTGTCAGCTGTTATTGGTCTGTTCAGGCTTTCTGCTTCTTCTTCACTTTTCTAGAAATTTGTCCATTTCACCTACATTTTCAAATTTCTTGGCATATAGTTCTTCATAGTACTTTCCTACAATCCTTTGTATTTCTGTGGTATCAGTTGTAATCTCTCCTTTTTCATTTCTGATTGTGTTTATTGGGTCTTCTCTCTTTTTTCTTGATGAATCTGCTTAAAGAATTGTCAATTTTGTTTTTATTTTCAAAGAACCAGCTTCTGGATTTATTATTGATCCTTAGGGTTGTGCTTTTAGTGTCTATGTCATTTAATTCTCCTCTGATCTTGATTATTTCCTGCCTCCTACTTGCTCTGGGCTGTCTTTGTTTTCCTTCTTCAGTTCTTGTAGATGTACGGTTAGGTTGTTTATTTGAAATGTTTCCATCTTTTTTTTTATGTAGGTCTGTATCACTATGAACTTTCCTTGCAGGACTACCTTAGTTGTGTCCTATAAGTTTTGGACTGTTGTAATTTTATATTCATTTGTTTACAGAAACATTTTGATTTCTTTCCTAATCTCATTATTTACCCATTCATTGTTTAATAGCATGCTCTTCACTCTCTATGAGTTTGAATGGTTTTAAGTTTTTCCCCTTAGGTTGGTTTCTAGTATGAGTCCCTTGTGGTCAGAGAAAATGCTTGATATTATTTCAACTTTCTTGAATTTATTGTGGCTTGTTTTGTGTCCTATCATGTTGTCTATCTTTGGAAATGTTTCATGTGCATTTGATAAGAATGTATGTTTTGCTTCTTTGGGATGAAAGGCTCCATGTATATATAAGTTAAGTCCATTTGGTCTAGGGCATTGTTCAATGTTGCAATATCTTGTTGATATTCTGTTTGAAATATCTGTCCATTTTTGATGGGTGTGTCAAAATCCCATATTATAAATGTTTTGCTGTCTATACATCTTTCTTGAAGTCCTTCAGAATGTTTTTTTATTTATTTGGGTGCTCCTATGTTGGTTGCATGAATATCTACAATGTTTATGTTTTCCTGATGGATTTTTCTTGAGTACTATGAGGTGACCTTCCAGGTCTCTTTTTGTAGCCCTATTTTTGACTTCTGTTTTGTATGATATATGTATTGCTACCCTGGCCTTTATATTCTGTTCATTTGCTTAGAACATTTGTTTCTAGTCCTTCACTTTCAATCTGTGTAGGTCTTTTGTTCTGAGGTGGGTCTCTTATAGACAGCATATGTGTGAGACATGATTTCTTACACATTCAGCTATCTGTGTCTTTTGAATGGTGCTTTTACTCCATTTATATTTAAGGTTATTATTAAAAGGTACTTATCATTGTCATTTTTTTGTATGTGTTCCTCTCTCTCTCAGTCTTTTTCCCCCTTTTCTTAAAGCAGATCCTTTAGCATTTTTTGCAGAGCTGATTTGGAGGAGATGTATTCTTTTAACCTTCTTTTTTCTGGAAAACTTCATATTTGACCTTTTATTTTAATTGAGACCCTTGCTGGATAAAGTAGTCTCAGTTGCAGGCCTTTTATTTTTATTACTTAAAGTATTCCTTGCCATTCCCTTGTAATTTGGAGTGTTTCCAGTGGGAAGTCAGCTGCTAGTCTTATCAGGGCTCCCTTGTATGTTACTTCTTGTTTCTCCATTGCTGCCTTTGAGATTTTCTTTTTGTCTTAGAATTTTGCCATTTTCATTATGATGTGTCTTGAAGTGGGCCTCTTTGGGTTTCTCTTGATTGGGACTCTCTGTGCTTTCTGGATTTTCGTGAATTTTCTCTCATCAAATTATGGAAGTTTTCCATCATTACTTCTGCAAACAGGTTTTCTATCCCTTGCTCTTCTTCTTTTTCTGGTATCCCTATTATACAGATATTATTATGTTTCATGTTGTTCTGCATTTTCCTTACCACCTGATTGTTTTCTTTTCTGAGTCTCTTTTTCTTTACTTGGTCTTTCTGCATGTTTTTTCTATGTTGTCCTCCAGTTCTCTGATTCGATCCTCTGCCCCATACAACCTGCTTGTAATTCCTTCTAGTTTGTTTTTTATTTCTGAGATTTTATTGTTCATTTCTTCCTGGGTTTTGTTTATAGTTTTTATTTCCTTTTTTATACTGTTGTAGTTGTCACTCAGTTCCTTATAGTTGTCTGTGAGTTCCTTCAGCATCTTTATAACCATGCTTTTGAATTCTATATCTGATAGTTTGCTTACCTTCATTTCATTTAGATCTTTTAGTGGGGAGTCTTCCATTCCTTTTGACTGTATGTTCTTTTTTTTTTTTGGTCTCCCCATTTTAGGTGCTTCTTTTTGTTTGTTTCTGCATTTCCTGATGTTTTACTTTGCAGGCTGTCTTTGTAGGGTGAACTATGGTAGGAATTCTGTTGAATTCAGTGATGTGGTCTGTTTGGTCTCCTTGTGTGGATTCTCTCAATTTTCCCTTTCTTTTTTTGTGTAGGTTCTCTTGTTGTTCTTGGGTTTTTACCTTTTGCTATTTTCTTTGTTGGTGGTTTCTCTCCTTCAGTGGGTATACTGATGTTTGCAGCTCCCACCCATTCTTGTATGTGATCAGTGGCTGGGAGTAGGCAAAATGAATTAAGACAGGGGGAGGGTATTCTATTAGATTTAAAGTACCAACAAGTACAGGAGAGATAGCAGGTTCTTTGGGTAAGTATAGTGTTAACTGTGATATTTCACTCAACTAGCTGCTTTTTATTAAAGGTGAAAGAGAGATAAGACTCTTGTTGGAGGGGAGGAAGGTTGTGAGTTGAATCCAGGAAACAGAGCACTTTTGCAAGGTTAGATGATGAGATATAGTTAGCATAAAGGATAGAAAGCAAACATAGTGTGTGAGAGAACAAATTTAACCACAATAATAATAAACCTCAGGAATAAATTGAAGTGGGCTAAGATCAGGGAGTGTTGCTGTGTAGTATTTACAATTGCATGGAACAACAATTATTCACAATATACAGGAACAACAATGATAAGATAAGAAATATACCATTTGGGTAGCCAGAATAGAAAGTACATGATCCAGAGTGGTGTGTTACTGGAACAGGAGTGAAGTGAAAGAAGGAAAGTTAAAATACAATAAAGGAAAAATAAGGAAAACCAGTGAAACTATACAAATAAACAGAGAAATAAAATGAGGAAAACTAAACATATAGAAAAGAAATTTAAAATACTAATAAAATAAAAGAAGTAAAATAATGAATAATAATAATAATAATACAAGTAAATAATAAAATGCCAGTTCTATGGGATAGCAAAGTGATATTTGTCTCAGTTTCTCAGTTTTGGTAGTTAGCATTGTGTTCCCTTTTTGGATATGTCTCTAGACTTTCCATAACTCCATGTCTTTTTTGGACTTTATTTTTTTAAATTTAATTATTTTTCAAGTACAGTTTTCTGTCTTTTACTTCCATCCAAGCCCACCACCCCCCATGCTCCCCACCTCCCTCCATGTCTTATTGTATTACTTGGAGAAAGAAAAAAGAACAAAAGAGAGAGAGAAAAGGAAAAAAAATGTCTTCTGCTCCTTTAAATCCACTAAATGAGTTCTCCTGATTTTCCTGGATGCCACAGGAAGAGGAAGGCTGGGCTTTGCTTTCCTCCTTTCCTATGGTTTTGTGAGGATGGAGACCAGGTGTGAGCAGCAATATTCACAGTTGGCCAGCCTTCTGCTCAGGTCCTCTGTGAGCTGTCAGGTCCCCACTGTCTGTCTATGCCAGGCCTGAGGTTTTGATTCACCAGTTGTGCCAAGGTCCCTGTGGTGCACCTCCTTTTTGCTCTTTTCGAGCCCACTGTGGCCAGATCCCACCACCTGGGAAACAGTGCCAGCACGCATTTCACTCAGCCTCTGGGCAAGCAGCTAAAGTCTAGCGTGGGTGCAGGACTCAAATCAGCCACTTAGTCTCTGGGCAAGCTGCGCAAGTCAAGCTCGGGCATGCAGCTTGAATGAGCCTTGGGGCAAGCCCAGGCACTGCTGAAGAGTTCCTTACAAAGCAGCTGTCCACTGTTCTTAACAAACACATACTTTTCACACAGCCCAACTTTCCAACCAGACTGAAGACTATCCAGGTCAGGGTTTGACATGGCCCAACTCTTATCCCTTCTCCAGGTGTCACCCAGCTCCCTAGTTTCTCTGGTAATGACCTAGCCAGCATCCACAATCCCAGCAGGTGTATACCACCTCTGTCTTACTCCCACTTCACCTCTATTCATGAAAATGCCAGAATGGTTATCTCTCTAAAAGAATTACCACTGGTGATTTTATTCCAAGGTAATTACAAAATAGATCACTAAAACAATTTCATGAATGACTTTCATCATCATTTTATAACTCATGTTACTTGCACTGGAGTGTAACCTGCAAATAGTGTCAAATCTGGCATATACCCTGCTTCCCCATAAACCTTTGATGTTAAATTGGCAAATTGCCAGTGATAACCATTAGATTTTGAGCCTTTGTGACGTGGAGAAAATGGCTACCTACAAAAGGGCACAACAATTTATTTTCAGTCCCTGCTTCAAACTGGTGTCTCATAGTTGTATCAGCATTTTTTGGAAGCTGGGACTTGAAACATATAGATCTTGTGTTTGTGTTAGTCTTCTGTTCCCACACAAGTTAAAAATTCTTGCAGCAGTCACTATACATAAATAATGTCAGTATTTTCAAAGAGAGTTCCATTAGTGCCATGAGAAGGATGATTCATTTTGCTTCCTGGTCTGAACAATAATGTTGGAAATCAGAGAAGGTCTTCCACAATGTACAACAGTCCAGATATGAAACATACTTTGAAGTGTCTCATGAATCTAAAATATTTGGAAATTAAGAGGTCTGCACTTTAGTGACACTAAAAATATAATTTTAAAGAGAAACATTATAGATATGGGACACATCAGCTTAAAGAAACATGTATTGTCTTTTTGCATTTACTTTCTCTCAATCTTTTAATAATTCTAGATTTTTCTCTCTTTAAAAATAAAATTACCAATGTTACATGATATTTATTTATTTAATATCATAGCACACAAGCACATTGCTTCTTTTCCAGAACTTTAACGTCTCAGTCCACAAACAGGTATATGTGTTTCAATGAGTGTTCAACAGCAAAACACACATATATAAGCAGGTAAATCTGAAAAGTATGAACTTAACATAAAGGTTTATAAAGTTGACTATTTGTTCTTGGAAAACCAAGATACTCTTTTAAGAAGGGAAACAAATACTGTATATACATAGATAATATTAGGAAATAGCAACATCAGTGTTTACTATAACTGGATGTGAATTTCCACCTGTGCCCAATCATGTCACTTTAAACTAAATAGTAGATTCAAAATATTTAGAAATATTTGAAGAATCCTGAAAGGTTTCAAAGTAAAGTTTATCAAGTCCAAGTCGACTATCCTGTATTTTTAAATATATTGCATTGATTATGCTATTACAGTTGTCCCATTTTTTTCTCCCCTTTATTCCCCTCCACCCTGCACTCCCCTCCCACAAGCATTTCTCCTCCCTTTAAGTTCATGTCCATGGGTCGTATGTATAACTACTTTGGCTTCTCCATTTCCTATATTATTCTTTACATCCCCCTGTGTATTTCATACCTATCATTTATGCTTCTTATTCCATGTACCTTTTCCCCTATTCTTCACACTCCCTCTCCACACTGTTATCCCTCCATGTGATCTCCATATCTGTGATTCTATTCCTGTTCTAGTCATTTGCTTAATATTTTTAGGTTCAATTGGTGATAGTTGCAAGTTTGTTGTCATTTTACTGTTGATAGTTTTGATCATCTTCTTTTTCTTAGATTAGTCCTTTTAAATTTTATATGATAAGGGCTTGGTGATGGTGAACTTCTTTAACTTGACCTTACCTGGGAAGCACTTTATCTGCCCTTCCATTCTAAATGATACCTTTGCTGCATAGAGTAATCTTGGATGTAGTCATTGCCTTTCATGTCTTTGAATACTTCTTGCCAGCCCCTTCTTGCTTGTAAAGTTTCTTTTGAGCAATCAGCTGAGAGTCCTATAGGAACTCCTTTGTAGGTACCTGCCTCCTTTTTTCTTGCCGCTTTTTAAAATTCTCTCCTTTTCTTTAATGTTGGGTAATGTGATGATGATGGGCCTTGGTGTATGCTTCCTTGGATCCAACTTCTTTGGGACTCTCTGAGCTTCCTGGAGTTCCTGCCAGTCTATTTCCTTTATCAGGTTAGGAAATATCCTCATCAATTTTTTCAAATAAGTTTTCCATTTCCTGTTCTTCCTCTTCTCCTTCTGACACCCCTATGATTCAGATGTTGGAATGTTTAAAGTTGTCCTAGAGGTTCCTAAGCCTCTCCTCATTTTTTTGAATTCTTATTTCTTCATTCTGTTCTGGTTGAATGCCTATTTCTTTCTTTGATCCAAACCATTGATTTGAGTCCCAGTTTCCTTCTCTTCACTGTTGGTTCCCTGTGTATAATTCTTTATTTCACTTTTCATAACCTTCACTTTTTCCTCTATTTTATGACTATAATCATCCATTTCTGTGAGCATCCTGATTACCAGTGTTTTGAACTGTGGGTCTGATAAGTTAGCTATCTCTTCATTGCTTAGTTGTATTTTTTTTCTGGAGCTTTGATCTGTTCTTTTATTTGAGACATATTTTTTTTGTCTTTGTGGGCCTGTTATGTTCTAAGGGGAGGAGCTTTAGGTATTTACCAGGGCCAGGCAACCCACTTAACAGTGCTGTAATGCTATATTTGGGAGAGGGGTCCAAGAGGGAACAATGCTGCTTGCTTGGCTCTCAACCTGCTTTCAGTCACTTCCCCTGCTACTCACAAGCAAACTGGGCCCTTCTGGTGCTAATTTCCAGGGTGTTGTGTTTGTATTCTAGGACCCTGTGGGTCTCTTCTTTTGTGAGGCTGGGTGATTCTTTTGACTCCTCAATCCTCACAGGTTTTTTTCAGTCAGAGGTTTTGAGGCTTTATTTTCCCATGCTGAAACCCTGGTACAACTTATCCTCCAGCTGCTGCCTTGCCATCTGTCCTCTCCACTCTAGCTGCCCATCTCTGCCTCTCCTAGCAGTCTGGGTGAATGTTTTTTCTTTAACTCCTTGGTTGTCAGACTTCCATGCAGTTCAGTATTCTTGAAGTTCTGGTTATTTTTTATTTTTAAATTTATTACTGTCCTTCTTTTGGTTATGTGAAGAGGCAAAGTATATCTACCTATGCTTTCATCTTGGCCAGAAGTCCTAAGTTGACTGTCCTTTAAAGGCTGATCTTCTTGTTCATTCATGGGTGCTGTCTAAGTGAAGGTGGTGGAGGCAGAAGGGTTCACACACAGTACCCCACCCTGACCTCCAAGATAGTGAGAGAGTGTGTCCAAAGACTCTCTCACCGAGGACTTCATGATGTCTCCATAACTCTGTAATGATTTTTGCTCTTCTACTTTACTATCAGTCACCCAATTTCCCGGCCTGGACTTCTGTTAAGATGAATTTCATCTCCCACCTTTTATTGCTAAAAAGGGAGGGGAAGACTCCAAAAACACCAGCTCTTCTGTATTAGCTTCAAAGGTGATCAAAGCCTAAGATAGGACTGGTTAGGGTGCTTGCTGTCTCCTTTCCTCAGTTGGACAATTGGTATATCCAGATCTTTCCTACTGAGAAATATCTAGATCAATAGACTATTCTCCCCAAGGATGCCCAGCACCTACTATGAGGACTCCATCAAAGAAAAATTGCAGAGAGAGTGAGAGAGAGAGAGAGAGAGAGAGAGAGAGAGAAAAGCAACACTAAACTCAAGAAATATTGAATTTTGCCTGGGCAGGCAGCACACTTGTATTATCATTAAAGAGCTCTAAGTTGAAAGTCCATCATCAATGTCATGAAAATAGTATGCAATTCAATGGAAAATAGATGAGTGATTTGGCCCTTTCTAAACTGATCACACAATGATTCAGGTTGACTTTTGTTAAGGAACACTGGAGAGTGCAATGTGCTTGTTAGATAGGGGTGTCATGGATCAGCTCTTGGAAACTTTTCTACACTAATCATCCCCAGATTGTTTATTATCAAATCTAAGTAGCATTCCTTTAGGCAAGAATCTAGGTAGATCATCTGTAGAGGAACTTATTTTCAGCTCTCTCCCCTTATAATAATGGCCAGGAAGAAGCTTACCATACCAAAAAGATTGCATTTTAAATATCAACTGAAACTTTGCTTTGGAATTTCACATAAATAAAGAAACATTATTATGCTGCCTCTGCCTGTGCTTTCACAAGTCTTTTTTCCTGAATTATACAATCTCAAAATTTACCTAATTATTAATTATATTTGAATTAATTATATTTCCACATATATGTATAAGCATTATGATTATTTCATTTTTGAGAATTTTAATTTTATACCCAGAACTAAGAGACAGTTTTGGCAGATGTAAAAGTATTGCTGGCTGCTCTAGTGGAGATTATCACCAACTCTTCACACCACTGAATAAGAACATATTCTATCCACAGTCAGCTTCCTAATGAGGCAGAGATGTTCTTCACTGATTTTTTTAAAACTTTTTCCAATGCAGCTAAATGTACTGTCTGCTTAGATATTAGACTCAAAGCAGACAGCTTTTAAAACTTAATTTTCTTTGTTTTTAGAAATGAAAATAATTGTCTTTGAAAACTTGAGCAGGAGGTTATGCTTTCTTGACTTACTTGAAGTCTTTGTACTGGGAAGAATGTGTTTCTTGAATTCTGTTTAAGGAAAACTGTGTTAAATTAAATGAAATACTCTTTTCCAAATTAATTTGCATACAGGATTTAATAATGTTAAATGGGGCTCCATGGAATAAGTATAGGTCACTGTTACCTGCATATATCAATATCCTGATATAGCTTACTCTGGTTATAAATAGTCAGCAATGTGTACCACATGCTTTTCATTCTTTCTGGCAGGGCATATGCATCTAGATGATCTAGAAGCAATTCCAAAAAAAATCAAGATAAAAGTTAAAAATAAGAGAGGTCAAACACTTCAAGGTTCATGCTCTTTTATATTTAGATCCGTTGAAAGGTGTCAATGCGAGTTAAGACTGTGATATTGCATAAAGCTGATTTAACGCTTGTATCCTGAGAAGGACCATCGTCAGGAGGGATTTCTTGGACTTGTCAAGAGCAACCATCATTCTTTCAGTTTAATCCTTGAAGTTATGTCTCTCATACCATTGAATGGCAAATTGCACAAATGATATTAGGAGTTTTCAAGAAAGGTTTCTATATTTTATGTAGTATTTCTTATTGTCTTGAAGATATTGAAATGTCTTGCTAACCTTCTTTAAGGAAGAGTTCTCTATTAATTTCCTATCAATGAATCATTCATAAATGGATCTTGCCTATTTAATTCTTAGGCAGGAAGGTATTTGGGGTTATAAAAAAGCCCCATTTAGATCAGAAGGAGAGGAAACAGAAAGGAGCTTGTTAAAATTTAAACTTCATTTTAAATATCTTATTGCATCCTACAGAGTACTTCAAATCATTGTGGGGATGTCAGGCATAACTCTGCTGATCAATGTGATGGTAGGTTTTGAGATCCAGATTCTGGAGAGGGAATCAGGAAAGCACAGTCTGAGAAAGTGCCTCAAATGTCTTAGGCATTTGGATCCCTCTGCTTGGGACCCAGTCACCCATGTCACAAAGCTCACATTATGAAAAATAGTCAATGGTATGCAGATAAGTGAAGATGCTTTTTTCCTCCAGAGCTGTTCCAATCTCAATCTGTGAGATTAATTCAAACTGGGTAGACCCCATGTATATACTTTGTGTGCAGAAACTGCATACTCAATTCTTTATATGCTGGAAATATAAAGAAGTCTGTCTATATTTATCTCCAGGACTTAACTCTGTAGAGAAGTGTGACAGCCATTGATGAGGAGAGTAATTCCACTCATCTACAGCTTGGTTGTGATAGACTGGTATGTTGTGATTGAGTTATTTGATATAGATAATGCATCTGCTTTCAACTACCTCATCACACCACTGGCCTTCCACATCCCAGCAAAAAAAAATATTAAACTATTTGTTAATTTAACTTCAACAAAAGGATTTTCAAAAGGTTAAGTACTCCACTCATGCCTCCATTCAAGCTGGATTGACAGAAAGTTTCATACTTTGGCTTAAATATTTAAAAATTACATTGTATTTTAATGTTGTGTCTTTGCTTTTTAAGGGGCACTCTGTAGCATATTTGCCTGTAGAACTCCGAGTGCACTGCATATGACATCATTCAGTGTTTGCCATATGAGGCTCCATCAGCTTGATTTCCTTAAGAAATTAATACCAGAGAAATACATTGGCTTCCTTGAGAAACTGTGTAACAGTTTCCAAGACCTTAAAACCAAATTTAACTGTGTTTGCAAGTGTGTAAGCCCTATGCTCTATGTATTTGCATTCTTTTATCATCCTCACTTCTTTTCATTCTTTTTTCCTTTTTTGTTAATTCATTTTAGTCTTAACCTAATCAATTATTCTGACCAAAGAAGCAGAGTATAAATCAATAATTAACAAATAAAAAATGTTTGGTAATTTTCAAAATAAATTATTTTCCACTTCATCATGATTATTACCCAATTTCTAATGACAATACTATAAACCATATTAATTGAGCTGCATATAATACTTATTGTAAACTATTATATATTCAAGTTAAGACAAATTTAACAAAGTAAAAAATACCTTGGTATTTTGGTTGATATAGGTTCCAAGAATTTGTTAATTCTACTTCTACAAAATAAATCAGACTTAAAAACTGATATAAAGTCAATTTATACAGCATTTTAAAATGAAGCACAAAAATGAAAATTTATTACATTAGCTGAACCTCACTAATTTGCAGATACCATGGCCAACAGAAAAGAGTTGGTTGAAAATCCAAAAAATTATAAGAATTTAGTCATGGTAATAGCCTGGTTTCAAATATCACAAGACAAAATGTTTTACCACATTATCATCACTCTCTTTTTTGTCCCATCCCTCTCTTACTCAGTAACCCTAGAAGAGAGATCAGAGTCCTTATTTGCACAGAACTTTAAAGTTATGCAATATGAAGTGGTTAATATTATTAAGACAAAGGTTTATCATGTCCATTTTTATTATCAAGAACCAAAAGGTACTTCCAAGGAGAAATAAGACTGTACAGATTTCACAGAGCTTTGATGGTGGTAGAACTACATGGGACAATTGATTGGGAACTAGAATTCTGGGATGAGGGAGCAAAACACAAAGACTATGAAGGGGGACAAGGAGAGAGAGGACTCCTAAAAATGAGCCTGCATTAATGGACAAATGAAAACAAACTCGTCAATAAGCAAACTTGTTTTCCACCATCTCTTGGATACATGTAGGTGGTAATATGATAGCAATATATATTTTTCTCTGGTAATAGTTTGTCCTCTCTTTCCTTTTCAGAAATTGAGGACTTTATTATGGGGTGATTAACATTTTGGCTTAATCATTGAGCAATATGCTGTTATGTTGAAAAAGATTCATGGTTTGGTTGAAAGAGCTTCCTCCCACCCTACTGATGTCTGTGAGTTTTTTCTCCCTTTTTTTGGTTCTATCCCCCTACCCTCTTACCAAACCTTCTCCCAGTATCAGCCTGCTCTCTGTCTATCACATTATACCTTTTTGAAGGGCTAAGAACAATAAATCAACAAACAAGTACTGGTGAGGATGTGGAGAAGACGGATCCTTAATGCACTGTTGGTGGAAATGAAGACAGGTACAACCACTATGGAAAGCTGTATGCAGTTACTCAAAAAATTAAAAGTGGAACTGCCTTACTTCCCGGTGATTCCACTCTTGGAGATTTATCTGAAGAAACCCAAAACACTAAATTAAAAAAAAAACATATATATGCACCCCAGTGTTCATTATAACATTATTTACAATAGCCAAGATTTGGAAGCTACCCCAGTATTCATCAGTAGATTAGTGGGTTAAAAAGCTGTAGTACACAATGGGCCCTGGCTGGTGTAGCTCAATGGATTGAGTGTGTGCTGTGAACCAAAGGGTTACAGGTTCAATTCCCAGTCAGGACACATGCTTGGGTTGCAGGCTAGGTCCTCAGTGGGGGCCATGTGAGAGGCAGCCACATATTGATGTTTGTCTCTCTCTCTTTCTCCTTCTCTTACCCTCTCTAAAAATAAATAAATAAAATCTTTTTTAAAAAGCTGTGGTATATAATGGAATACTACTTGGCTGTAAAATAGAAGGAAATTTTACCCTTTGCAACACCATGGATAGTCATGCATAGCATTATGCTAAGTGAAATAAGCCACTGAGAGAGAAAAATACCATATGATTTTCATCATATGTGAAATCTAATGAACAAAATGAACTATTTTGACAGAAATGCTGAAGAGGAAATGTGAAACTGTTTCAGAATCCAGAGATATTTAACTTAGCTCCTTGTCCATTGTTCAAAAAGATGTATTTTGTGGACCCATCAAACCTCATATTTCTTCTCTTCTAATTTTTTGGAAAATTTGATGCTTACCATAACATGAACCTGAACATGGCCAAGCACATTCTTCTCTGAGCTTAATGTTTATATAACACAAGTTAGGAGTTACTCAATCTGTTTTGTTGCTGAGATAGGATGAGAACTGTTCTCTTCTCCATTACTACAGAGTCCTGTGCTTCTTCATGGGCCACAGTGAAATCTCACCATTGTGGAAAAAAGTGCCACTGACTCTCAGATGCAGGGTTGTTATCCTTGTCACAGTTGGAAAACATAATGTTGAGATCGGATCATGCAGTGTTATTGTAAGTCACCCAATTCATGTCTAATGGGAGAATCTCTGAAACTCTATTTACTGACTAAGCACAGAACCCCTGAGCATGGAGTGCATTTCGTAGGAAACTGATAAGTTCTCCCACACCCAGGCAATTAAAATAAAACAAACTCATCCCCATTTTCCAAACTCATATACTCTCAGCCTCAGTCAAAATAAAGGTGATGTACTATATAAATTCTGGGTATGTAGTTTTGAATAGTTTTCCCCCCTAAATGATGGGCATTTCTGGAAATAAACCATGGTGATTTCTTTTTTAAAATTTTTATTTTATTGATTATGCCATTACAGTTGTTCTATCCCCCCCTTCATTCCCCTCCACCCTGCATCCCCCACCCCTACCCTCCCCCTCTTTAGTTTATAACCATGTGTCTCAAGTTCTTTGGATTCTATATTTCCCATACTATTCTTGTCCCCCCATCTATTTTCTACATACTGTCTATGCTACTTACTCTCTGTACCTTCTCCCCCCTTCTCCTCCCCCTCTCCTGTTGCTAACCCTCCATGAGATCTTCATTTCTATGGTTCTGCTCCTGAGCTAGCTGTCCTTTTAACTTGCTTTTGTTTTAGATGTGGTTCTTAATAACTGTGAGTTTGCTGTCCTTTAACTGTTCATCTTTTTTATCTTCTTTTTCTTAGATAAGTCCCTTTAACATTTCATATAATAAGGTCTTGGTGATGATGAACTCCTTGAATTTGATCTTATCCGAGAAGCACTTTATCTGCCCTTCCATTCTAAATGAAAGTTTGCTGGATAGAGCAATCTTGGTTGTAGGTCTTTGGATTTCATGAGTTGGAATACCTCTTTCCAGCCCCTTCTTGCCTATAAGGTTTCTTTTGAGAAATCAGCTGACAGTCTGATGGGAACTCCTTTGTAGGTGACTGTCCCCCTAGCTCTTGCTGCTTCTAGGATTCTCTCTTTCATTTTAATCTTGGGTAATGTAATTATGATGTGCCTTGGTATGTTTCTTCTTGGGTCACATAGAAACACAAACAATAGTCAAAAAAACCACTCTCCAACTAATTCTTCCCTAAGATAGAACCCAAGACTGAAATTAAATGAAGAAAGAAAAACATGATGAATATTTCTAATCTGTGGAGCATAATTTTAGTAATAGATAAAATTTAATAGGTTTGTATGTAATCCACCCATTTTTCTTTTCTTCATTCATAGTCTTAAGGAAATTGCCAAATGAAAAACATATCAATTGTCTGAAGAATAGACTTGATGAGAACTGGAACAAATTATTCTTTTTTGTCCATATTTTTAGTCTAATTTACATACATTTGTAAAACTAGAACAAATAAAATAAAATGATTTAATCTACATATATTATTTATGGAATAAACTCTTTTATAATAAATTATTTACAACATACATAGACTAGGTCTCAAACTGAACCATCCTGTTCATCTACCCATAACTTTGAATTGAATGGTGGAACTACATTTGATGAATCAGCTGTGAGGGGAACTGCTTCAAGTACAAACTCATTCTGTTGCCAGGGATAAACTCAAATCTGGGATGGGCACAGTAAATCACAATCAATTGATTATGCTGCTACTGCATATGTACTTTGGTGGGTGGTTCTAGTCCTGGTTAGCTGAAAAAATCTGCTTTTCTCTGCTGGTTAGCTAAGAAAAGGATGCAGTGGGGTGTCCACGCATTATTAGTTCCCAGCCTCAATGATATCACTGCAGAGGCTGGTAGAGTAATCAAGTCTCAGAACAAAGTTCTTCTGGGTTCTATGGGAAAAGAAGTAGTGCTCATTACAAGACAAAAAGTCTGAAATGCTTAAGACTATTAAGAAGATGCAGGGCTCAATATTTAGCAAGCCAATATGGAGTAATCAAAAGCAAGGAGAGCAAAACAGTTCTTTGAAGTAGAGCCTCAAGCAAAAGGTAGCAGTTGCTCTGTCTGTGGAGGGCTGTGATAGACCCACAGTGGGACATTATCTTAGTCTTATTTTGAGTGCTGTTCTTACCTAATGGACCTAATTGAGTTTAAAATACTTCTAATGAGCCTTTGTGGCATGAGTATCCAGTGAGTCTGCTTTTAACCATGTTGGTCCTGGGTAAGTACAAGAGACTCAGTCACTCAGCCTTTGGTTATGCTTTTGTTTCAGTTCTCACTTAAATTATCTGCATGAGGCCAGCTCAGGTGCTGTGGTGACAGAAGAAAGAACCTTCAATGCAAGTTTTATTTGTCCCGATATAGAATTAAGAGATAGCCCTGTAAACTCTACTGCTACTGGTTATCCACAGTCTTTTTTTGGAAAAAAAAAAAAAGTGACTTCCAGCCAAGAGGGATACACTGTGCCTGTTAGCAGAACCAAAGGAAGGACAACAACAAATTTAAACAAAAACAACAAAAAAAGAACCAGAACTTCCGGAAAATTGAGCTGTATGGAAGTCCAACAACCAAGGAGTCAAAGAAGAAACATTCATCCAGAACAGTAGGAAAAGCAAGGACAGAGAGCCAGGGTGGAGAGAATTCATAGCAAGGTGGAGGTAGCAGTACAGGGGTGGGTGGAAGCTGGTGGAACAGGAGGTCCCACATTTGCATGCAGATAAACTGGGAGGGACGACTGGGGAGCATGACAGACCAAGCAACCCAGAGTTCCAGTGTAGGAAAAAAAGCCTCAAAACTTACTGAAAAAACTTGGGGGGCTTGGGAGGCAGGAGAAACTCCCAGCCTCACAGGAGAGTTCACTGAAGAAACCCACAGGGTCCTAGAATATACACAAACCCACCCATGTAGGAATCAGCACCAGAAGGTACCAATTTGCTTGTGGGTAGAGGCAGTAGTCACTGAAAGCAAGAAGAGAGCTGAACAAATGGCATTGTTCCATCTTGGACCCCTCCCCCACATTAAGTGTCACAACTCAGCCAAGTCGGTTGCCCCACCCTGGGGAATACCTAAGGCTCCTCCCCTTACTACATAACTGGTACACCAAGACAAAAAAAATTACCCAAATGAAAGAACAGATCTAAGCTCCAGAAAAAATACAACTAAGCAATGAAGAGATAGCCAACCTATCAGACCCACAGTTTAAACACTGGTAATCCGGATGTCCACAGAAATGGTTGATTATGGTCGCAGAAGAGAGGAAAAAGTGAAAGCCATGAAAATTGAAATAAAGAAAAATATACAAGGAACCAACAGTGAAAAGAAGGAAACTGGTACTCAAATCAACAGTTTGAACCAGAAGGAAGAAAGAAACATTCAACCAGAACACAATGAACAAATAAGAATTCAAAAAAATGAGAAGAGAATTAGGAACCTCTAGGACAACTTTAAACATTCCAACATCTGAATCATAGGGGTGCCAGAAGGAGAAAAGGAAGAGAAAGAAATTGACAACATAATGAGAACTTCCCCAAGCTGGCAAAGGAAATAGACTTGCAGGAACTCCAGGAAGCTCAGAGAGTCCCAAAGAAGTTGGACCCAAAGAAGCACAAACAAAGGCCCATCATCATTACATTACCCAAGATTAAAGATTAGGAGAGAATCTTAAAAGTAGCCAGAGAAAAGGAGACAGTTACCTACAAAGGAGTTCCTATAGGACTCTCAGCTGATTGCTCAAAAGAAACTTTACAAGCAAGAAGGGGCTGGCAAGAAGTATTCAAAGACATGAAAGGCAATGACTACATCCAAGATTACTCTATGCAGCAAAGGTATCATTTAGAATGGAAGGTCAGATAAAGTGCTTCTCAGGTAAGGTCAAGTTAAAAGAGTTCATAATCACCAAGCCCTTATTATGTGCAATTTAAAGGGACTAGTCTAAGAAAAAGAAGATGATCAATACTATGAACAGTAAAATCACAACAAAGATACAACTCTCAACAACTAAACTTAAAACAAAGCAAAATCAAAGTAAGCAAACAACTAGAATGGGAACCAAATCACAGAAATTGGGATTATATAGAGGGTTGTCAGCAGGGAGGTGAAAGGATAGGGAAAAGAAGAAGCATAAATTATAGGTACAAAATAGACTGGGAGTGGTTAAGAATAGTATAGGAAATGGAGAAGCCAAAGAACTTATATGTGTGACGTATGGACATGAACTCAGCAGTGGTGGTGGCGAGTGCAGGTGGGAGTGGGGTGCAGTGTAGAGGGGAATAAAGGGGAAAAATGGGACAACTGTAATAGCATAATAAAAATATACTTAAAAAACAGAAAGAAATCAACCTGGCCAGTTCTTACTCAGGGACTTCTAGATGTCAGAATTGCAAGAAAATAAATATCTGTTACTGAAGCCATACAATCTGCAATATTTTGTCGTAGCAGCCTGAGCCAAAGAATACAGTTACATAAATATTTCAAAGATAGCCACTGTGGTGGACAGGAGGGAATCTCATCACCTTTGAGATGGTTTATCAAATGTGCCCAAGAAGCAAATTTCTCTTTGACTGGTCTCAAATCAACCCCCTCAAACCTCTTCTTGAAGAAACACAAATTCTAGGAGAATTACAAAAAAAAAGTGATTACCACTGGTTGGTGTGGCACAATGGATTGAGCAAAAGTCTGCAAACCAAAAAGTCTCTGGTCTGATGCCTAGTCAGGGCACACGCCTTGGTTGTGGGCCAGGTCCCAGTCTGATGGCATGAAGAAACAACCAATAGATTTTATTTCTTCCACATAGCTGTTTCTCTCATTTTCTTTCTCCCTCCCTCCCCTTCTTTCTAAAAGTAAATAAATTGTTTTTTAAAAAGCAGATGTTATGAACTCCATTTTTCTGTTTTTAGCTATGCAGGAGTATTTTTTTCATTTTTTCTCTGAAACTTATTCAGATTCTAATTGTCCAAATACCCATAAAACTTTATAAGAAATATGACTAAATTTTCTGCCTTGATATCTACATAGTTTTCTGAAAGCAGATGAGTCATATGTACCATGGTATCCATGCACCTGGCATTACTATAGATTGAAAACAAATATTTTTTGGAAGATGAATGAATGATAAGTGAAATTTAACTTGAGTATAGCATCTGGTCAATCATTGCATACTTTTCTAAATCATTGCATACATTTTCTATTTTGGGAATAAACTTCTTTAATTTTTTTAAATTTTTATTTATTTTAATTGTTGTTCAAGTACAGTTTTCTGTCTTTTACTCCCATCCCAGCCCACCTCCCCAGTACTCCCCACCTCCCTCCCATTTCCAACCTCCTTAGTTTTTGTCCATGTGTCCTTTATACTTGTTCTTGTAAAACCTTCCCCTTTTCACCTGAAATTCCCAAGGTTTTCTACACTTATCTCTTCATATACTCTGAAGAAACTTAATCAGGATACCTTCATCCAGTTCTATTCTGTATGGATGAAAGATTTAGAAGTGGTCATCTCAAGGACTATCCTCTTTTTTTTTCTTTTTGAAAGATTTTATTTATTTATTTTTAGAGAGGGGAAGGGAATGAGAAAGAGAAGAAGAGAAAGCTCAATGTGTGGTTGCCTCTCACGTGCCCCCTACTGGGGACCTGGACCAGAGGCCAGGCTTGTTCCCTGGACTGGGAATTGAACCAGTGACCCTTTGGATTGCAGGCCTGCACTCAGTCCACTGAGCTACACCAGCCAGGGTAGGACTAGCCTCCTTTTATGTACAGTATGTCCCTCTGTATCTCTATATGTGTATGACTTCTTTGGAGTTCATTTTGCAGTAGAAGTATTCAAGTCATTTAAGTTAAATTATGATGCTTAAAAGAAAATCAAGATTCTATTAGTTATAAGTATAAAAAGCAACTGACTCTTCCATTTGCAGATATCAGAATACCAAACTCACAGGAGCTTAAACTAATGGTTGCATTTTTCTTTCTATATGTATTACAAAGTCTAGAGGTAGGCTGCACAGGGCTGATAGCCTGATTCAATGATCTTTCAGTTCTAAAGCCTGTTTTTTTTTAAATTTTTTATGTTTTTCATATGGCTTCTCCCCTGCAGGCATAACATCTGCTTTCCAGTCAGCAAGAAATGGGAAAGGAACTTCTATGCCTTTTTTATTTTAGAACCAATAATTCAGCCCAGGAAGCTATGACTGTATCTCTTTGGCCAGAATTACATTGTATAACCACCCTTAGATGCAGGGGGGAAGGAAGGCAAGGAAGAACTTGGTTGTAAATATGTGTTAAATGAACATATATTCCATATCTTCTACACTACCTTAAATAAGAAGTAATTTTCTTACCCTAAGGTAAGAAACAAGTCCCAAACAAGACTTGAAGGCATGGAAATAAAAATAGCTTCTGAGCAAAAAGAGATAATGAACATTCTTTTCCTAGACCTGCCTTAAAAAGTCCATGGAGGCACAAGCACATGTCACTTTGCTCTAATCAACCCAGAATCAAGTTTGCCTCCTGACCTATGTAAATCAATCATGACTAGGGGTCCTGCTGGCTGAAGGTCAGAGTTAAATTGTTCATCTGTGAGGCCTCACTGAATGTATTCTCATAGAAAATGGCTATTCTCAGAGAAAGGGGTAATTTTGAAACAAAAAACAGAGGTGGGTCTACTTAACCTCCAGGGAGTTGAGAGTTGAAGGGGTGAGTGGAAATGGCAGGCAGATTCTTCCAAGACTGCCTCCTGCTTCCCTTAGTAACCTCTAGATATGATTTTAGAGATCATAAAGAAAAGAATTTGGGTCTCGACATCCAAAGATATCCTTGAACCTCAGGTCTAGGTTATGACCTTTGGGCAAATCGTTCTTTAGACCTCCACTACCTCATCTGTAAAGTAAGAATAAAAATATCCATAGATTAATTGAGACAGTGTAACAGACACACTCTGATGGGCTTGAGAGTACATAGAAGATGTTGCTGTAAATTTTAGAGCAGTGCTAAGCTTTTACTACCTATCCTTGTCATTAATATGTTTCATGTCACTGGATTTGATCTTGTGAACATAGGTCATTAATGTTTACAAGAAGATTCTTCTTTCCTATGAGCCATACTTTGATTTTTTCAGGCCTTTTACCACCTCTCACTGGCCATGTTCTCTCATAAGTGGTTGGGGAGAGATATGTATATGCTTGAGACATATGTCTGCTCAAACCTCACGATCCCCTTTGCAGTGAATGTGAATAAAGAAGAAAAAACCCACTCATTAAGATCACACAGTACCCAAAGGGTTAATGCAACATGAAAATGAGCTGCATACTACAATTTGTAACAGATCATTCAATCAAATTGTCACTTTACTACACCACATTCAATGAGGCGATTGTACCACATGCATCCTCTTCTCCTTGACAGAATGTATCTAAAATATAAATAAATGAACAGATTATAGAATAAACTCTGAATCACCAATTCTGGTTCAAATAAAGGCTTTCTCTTATACCACAGTTCCCCAATAATAAATCTTTAAGCAACAGGTTGATCCCTCTCAGAAACAGACTATGTGGCAATGTTTTCACCTTCTGCACTTGTCGGGATGGAGGCCTGAAAACACATGTAACTGCAGAGTAACAGCCTTGAATGGGTTTCCTCTTTCAAAGGTCTTTTGGTGGATACTCTGGTTGCTGCTCGGAGAGAGAGAAAAGGAAACAGGTGTGATGTCAATAATAACAGCAAATGCAATAGACCATCTGCAAAAAAGAGCTGCTGATGTGACTTCCAGAGTATGCTAGCTACAAGGTTAAAAGGACAGAACAGAGCTCCTACTACCAAAGAGTGGCAAAATGTCACTTTTTATTTATCTGTACTGTTAGTTTTCCCTTAGATTGGTTATTTAAAGTCTGTCATAAGTCTTTGTGAACTCATAGAACAACTTGCATGTGCTATCTCATTAACCCAGTTCTATATATATTCATGAGAAAAGAATATGAAGGAATTAGGGCTTCAACATTTCTCAAGGTATTCTGTAGTGGCAAGTTGCATGAATTTCATGTGGTGGGAGGGGACCAAATTTATAAAGCTGCCGCTCTAACCAAAAAAAATCAACCTCCACCATTGGGACATTTTTTTTTATAAAGAAATAGGACAAAGTTATTCTCCTTTGTTTTGTTTCTCTGATTCCCTTGGTATTTGCTCTTTCTTCCTAATTAAGTGGGACTAAATGGCTTCAAAGTGACCAGTTCATTTCTATACAGACCAAGGCAGCTGAGCCTTTTTAAGTAGGGCCCACAAAATAAACCCCACATCTGCAAGGAAGCATAATTGACCTTGTTTCCCCCTTAGTATTTCCCATTTTTAAGCTTTAAGACACTCAGAAGCAAATATCCTCGGGAGCCTTTTTTCTTCTCATATGAAAGAAGTGTGGTTTCTGTCACTCTATAACCAGCTACTGACTCTTTACTAGGATTCAAACTTGGCCCAAACCTACATGGGCACCTGACATGTTGTATGTTAATTTAAATACCAGAACTACTGTTGAAAGACTACTTTACCTTTATGTAGGTACTAAATACATATTTGTGTTTTCTCCAAGTGTGCTTGTTTCTACCAGACTAAGAAGATCAGTACATGTGTCAGAGTGTGTGTCTTTGAAGGAAAATCCTGCACACACAGTGGTCATACAGTCCCCTTAGAGATCAGCCTGCATCTGGTGAAGCTTAATTTTGACACAAGTGTTGGTAACATGATCAAGTCATCTAAGAAATGAGAGATTCAGTTGCCTCTTCCCTTGGTGAACTCTCTACACATTTTCATGGGGGTTGGGGATTTCTGCCTCATCACTCAGAGACATTTTAAAAAATTTTATTTAGTTATTTTTCAAGTACAGTTTTTTGTCTGTTTCTCCCATCCCAGCCCCCCCCCGCCCTGTCTCCCCACCTCCCTCCCACTTCCTCCCAGACAAATACCATATGATCTCACCTTTAACAGGAAGCTAAACAACAAAACAAACAAGCAAACAGAATAAAAACAAAGACACTGAAATAGAGAACTCAGAGACATTTTAAGAAGGAAGAATAAATCTAAGTAACCAGAACCTTCAGTCAAGTCACACTTTTCTCTATCCCTTGGTATAAGGGGAATGTGAGAGAGAGAAACACATTTTAAAAAAGCATGTAAAGCTTGCTCTCTGGAGACCTTTTGTGTTACAAGAACAACTGAAAGTTGGTCAAAGAAAAGTTTTCAAATCAGACCTTAAGTTTCAAATCCCAAATCTACCATCTGCTTGAGCTGACACATAAAAATGACATAGACTAGGTGGCAATATGTGGTAAATAATAAAACTTTATTTCTCAAGAGATCCGGGTGCCATCATTGTCAAGTTCTGCTGAGAGCTTTCTTCCTGATTTGTAGATGACCACCTTCTCACATGATTATATGCGAGAGGAGAAGAGAGGAGAGGAGAGGAGAGGAGAGGAGAGGAGAGGAGAGGAGAGGAGAGGAGAGGAGAGGAGAGGAGAGGAGAGGAGAGGAGAGGAGAGGAGAGGAGAGGAGAGGAGAGGAGAGGAGAGGAGAGGAGAGAGAATAGTGTAGTTTCTTTTCTTACAAGGACTATAATTCCATCATGAGGGTCCAACTCTCAGGATCTTATCTAACCTTAATTATCTCATACAGGCCCCTTCTCCAAATACTATTACATTGGTAACTAGGCTTTATACATAAATTCTAGGTAGACACAAACATTCAGCCATAGCATTCTACCCCTGGCCCCTCAAAGTAAGGTCCTTATCACATACAAATTATGTTTAGTCTACCCCCAAATCTTACCAGCATTTTCTGAAAATTAATGTTCCAGAATTAACTCTGAAATCTAATATACAAAGTCTTATCTAGATACCATCATAACCAGATATGGGTAAGACTCAAGATGTTCATTTTGAGAAAAATATTCTTCAATATTACCTTTTAACTGCAAATAAATCAGATGCTTCCAAAATACACTGGTAGAACAGAAAATAAACATTCTCATTGCAAAAGAAAGAAATTAGAAGGAAGAAAGGGGTGATGGATCTTAAGCAAATTCAAAACCTAGCAAGGCAAATTCTATTAGATGCTAAGGCTTGAAAATAATCCTCTTGATATTCTGCCCTACTGACGCACTGGGGTGGAAGTATCACCTCCATGACTCAGCAGAGTGGCTCCACCCATGTGATCCTTTGCAATGACACTGGGTGGCACTCCTGACATTTAAAATCAAGTAGTAGCAAGCTTGTTGTTCCTCAGGCTTGTGTGCTCTGGGCCTGGGGTAAGAGTGTCAACTGTTATAATCTCTGATTTGCCTTTTGGGTATTTTTTCCCTCTTCTTGAAAGATAGTGCAAGTTTATCACCAAATAGCACTATTTCCATCCTGTGAAATTTAAGGAGTCTAATAGCCTTCCTTCAGCCTGTTCCACCTTCTCTGTCCCCTTTAGTTCAAACTGGCAGTGTCACTAATCATGTGATATCTCTATTGGATTCTGTTGAGATGGCTGATTATGCTCATGAATCAAACTCACGATCTCTTATTAAATGGTTATTAATCCATATCCCGAGTGTTCTCTTCAGAAGAAGTTTTCTCATTGTGGCCAACAACTTCCCAAACTTTCAAGCTCTGGTTATTTATTGCTTAATAATTGTTTCTTCAACTTATGTCTTTCTTCATTTTAGTTTAAGCAATAAAAAGGAATAGAAGAATTCCAGTCAACATGGTGGAGTAGGTGAATGTTGTGCTCTCCTCCTCCCATGACCACATCAAAACAACTAAGTTACAGAACATCAACCTGGAGAATCATCTGAAAATTAGCTAAACATGAGTCCTATAACTAAGGTTATAAAGAAGAAGAAACATTGAGACTGGTAGGAATGGTAGACATGCAAAATAAGATGACTCCATACTTGCCCACAGGTGGTGGTTGAAAATCAGCAAGGATATCTAAGCCTCTAAGCTGCAGAAGTCCTCCTTGAGGAGCAAAGGGTCCCAGCCCCACACCAAGGTCTCAATCCCAGAGCATTGGTGCTAAAAAAAAGAAACCCCCATGACACCTGGTTGTGAAAAATCAAATGGGAATTCTATGCATCTGGATGAGATATAAGGCTGCTGGGAGCCCAGGCATTTTTCTAAAGGGCTTACACACAGACTCACTTGCTCATGGGTATTCACCCTGGGCTCCTGTGGAGGGACAGTGGCTCAGGAGGTATGAGAGGCACACAGAAGGAAATGGAGTTGTATGGCACCAAGGTGAGGGCTAGAGGGACAACTGCTATTTTTTCTGTGTGGAGTCTTTCTTCCACAGGATTGGCAGACAGGCACCATCTTTCCTGTGTCGAGCTCTTCCCTAAAATGGCCAAATCTGAATCTGCATTAACTGGGTGAACACCATTCACCCCACCCTGGTGAAAACAGGTGAAACCCCACCTCTGAAATCCTGTATCACCCAACTCATGTACCACCCAAGGCTCTCAGTGGCTGAGTCTTATGAACAGCTGGATCGTGGCAGCAGGCTTTGAGATACCCTGTGCCTTTTACCGAGCTTCCCCAGGGGTGGTACTGGTAGCAGCACATCTTGGCTCATAGTGTTTCCTCTTTTTCATGCTTCCAAGGCCAGAACAGTTAGCTACCAACTATGAATGTGGTCCCAAGTTGGTCACAGGCAGCGGTTGAGCTTGGCCTGCACCAGACCTCTTCCAAAAGAGTTCCCAGAAACAATATACCTGGTGGCCAACTTCAGACCACACAGAGCACCATCCAATTACCTCTACAAGTGGAACACAAAAGGGTGTTCTCATCATGTACTAGAGCCTACTGAGGTGAATATATTCTGTGAGGTCAGACCCCACGTAGCCACTCATGAGCTGTGGTCATGACTAATCCTCATGGCCAGTCACTAATGTGCCAAACACAATTAATGTTGAACTACAATAGGGGGGCACACAGAAGCCACACAAGTGATACTCTTGAAGGACCTGGCTCAGGAGATCAGGGAGACTGTACCAGTAGGCTCCACTGGATACCTATTACATAGGTCCACCCTGCCAAAATGAGACATAGCAGATCTACCTAATACATAGAAATAAACACAGGGAGTAAGCCAAAACAAGGAGAGAAAGAAACATGCCTAAAAAAGAAAGACTGAACCAAACTCCAGAAAAAGAACTAAATGAAAGGGATATAAGTCATCTACTAAATACAGAGATCAAAGTAGTGCTTATAAGGATGCAAAAGAAGGGAAGAGTAGACAAACTCAGTGAGAACTTTACTAAAAAGACAATAAACATTAAAAAATACATGGAAAACATAAAAGAAGCAGTCAGAAATTAAGAATACAATAACTGAAAAGAAGAATGCACTAGAAATAATCAATAGTAGATTAGAAGAATCAAAGTATTAAATCAGTGATTAGAAAGAGAAAGTAGTGGAAAACATGAACAGAAAAAAAACAAAAGAATTTAAAAAATGGAAATAGTTTGAAGGATCTCTGGGACAAAAATTAAAAGTACCAACAACCCTGGCCAGTGGCTCATTTGGGGTTGAGCATTATCCCACACACCAAAAGGTTTGGGTTTCATCCCAAGACAGGCCACATACCTAGGTTGCAGGTTTGATCCTTGTTTGGGCTATATGCAAGGGGCAGCTGATCAATGTTTTTCTCTCACATTAATGTTTCCCTCTCCCCTTTTCTCTGTATTGAAAAATCAATAAAAATATCTTCAGATGAGAGGTTTTAAAAAGAGTATTGGCATTTGCTTTACAGGAATACCAGAAGGAGAAGAGGGTGAGAAAGCAAGGGATTAAGAATTCATTTGATGAAACAATGACAGAAATGTTCTCTAACCTGGCAAAGAAAATGGACATAGAAGTCCGAAAGTCATGGAGAATACAAAACATGATAGACCCAAAGACACTAAGACACAGAATAATTAGAATTGCAAAATTTAAAGACAAAGAATCTTAAAAGTAGCAAGAGAAAGTGAGTTTCCTACAACAGAGCTCCCACACATCTATCAGCTTACTTATCACTAGAAACTTTTCGGGGGACTCGCATGATAAAAAGCAAGGACATACAACCAAGACTACTCTACCGAGAAATGCTATCATTTAAAGTTGATGGAAAAATAAAAAGCTTTCCAGAAAAGAAAAAGGCAAAGGAGTTCATTACCAATATACCAGTATTACAAGAAATAATGAGACTCCTTAAAAAAATTTTTTTTTTACTTTACTTTTTACTTTACTTTACTATGACATTATTTCATAGGGTCATATAAGTTTTGAGTGTACATTTCTGTGACACATAATCTGAATATTGCATTGTATACCCACAACCCAAAGTCAAATAATCTTCTTTCACATATAATTATCCTTAAAGAGTCTTATTCAAGAAGAAAAAGAAAAAATAAATATAAATAATAAGTGGCAATACATTGTTTTAGATGTAAATGGATTACATGCACTAATAAAAAAACATAAGGTAGCTGAATGGATTACAAAACAATATATATGTGTGTGTGTGTACATATATATCTACACCCTGTAGACTATATATAATATTTATTATATTATTATATATTATGTATTATATATTACACATTATCTATCTATCTATCTAGATATATATACAGATATATTCTACTAGAGAGCCACTTTAGATAAAAAGACACAGACTGAAAGTAAATGGATGAAGAAAGACATTTCATGCAACTGGAAATGGACAAAAAACTGGGGTACCAATACTTCTATCAGACAAAACAGACTTTAAAATAAAAAAAAACTACATAAGAGAAAAAAAAAGGACATTTCGCAATGATAAAAGGACAAATCTAACAAAAAGTTATAACCATTGTAAATATTTATGTACCCAACACAGGATAAATTAAATATTTAAAACAAATATTGACAAACAGAAAGGGAGAGATCAACAGTGGTATGGAAATAGTAGTGGACTTTAACATTTAATTGACATTAATGGATACATCTTCCAGACAGAAACTCAACAAGGACACAGTGGCTTTAAATAACACATCAGACTAGATTAATTTAACTGATATTTTCAGAACATTTTACAGCAAAGTAGCAGAATATACAGTCTTTTCGAGTGCACATAAAGAATTTTACATAATAAACTACATTTTAGGCCACAAAGCCAGTCTTCATAAATTTATGAAGGTTGAAACCTAGTCAAGCATCTTCTTTGACCATAATGTTATAAAACTAGAAATCAATTACAAGAAAAAAGCAAAGAAAATAACCCCCACACACAAACATATGAAGGATAAATAACATGCTACTAAACAAATAATGGGTTAACAATGAGATCAAAGAAAAAATCAAAAGATACCTTGATAAGCATGAAAATGCAAAAACAAATTATCAAAAGTCTATGAGAAACACACAAAAAAGCAGTTCTAAGGGAAATTTCAGAGCAATAGAGGATAAATTAAAAAATCTTAAATAAAAAATTCTAGCTTTATACCTAAATGAATTAGAGAAAGAACAACAAAAGCTCAAAATAAGAACATGGAAGGAAATAATAAAGTTTAAAACAGAAATAAACAAAATTGAGTCTAAAGTAACAATACAATAAATTGATGAGCTCAAGAACTGGTTGTCTGAATAGCTAAACAATATTGATAAACCTTTAAACTTATCATGAAAGAGAGAGAGAGAGATAGAGGACCCAAATAAATAAAATAAAAAATGAAAGAAGTGAAGTGACAACTAACACAACAGAAATACAAAGGATTATAAGAAAATACTAAAAACAACTATATCTCAACAAATTGGACAATTTGAAAGAAATGGATAAATTCCTAGAAACATACTATCTTCCAAAACTAAATCAGAAAGAAACAGAAAATCTGAACAAAACAATTATTACTAATGAAACCGAAGCATTAATAATAAAAAAACTCCCATAGAACAAGTGTGCCAGACCATAAGGCTTTACAGGTAATTTTAAATTATATTATATTGATTATGCTATTAAAGTAGTCCTAATTTCTCCCCCTATACCTTCCTCAACCCAGTACCCTCCTCTTCTTCAAGCAATACCCCCACCATTGTTCATTCCCTTGGGTCATGATTATACATTTTTTGGCTACTCCATTTCCTATACTGGACTTTATAACCCCATGGCTATCTGTAACTATCTATGTGTACTTCTTAATCTCCTCATCTCTTCTCTCATTCCTGCATACCCCTTCCTATCTGGCAACCATCAAAACAGTTTCTGTATCCACAATTCTATTTCTGTTTTTCTTGTATGGTTAGTTTGTTTTTTAGATTTAATCATTGATAGATATGTATGCATCTCCATTGGTTCATAAAGCCCAGCACATGTAGCAACCATCTGTATATTGCTTTATAGCTCATGCAAGGTGGGCAGAACACAAATGAGGAAAACTTTGGCCTGTATCACCTGGGAAACCCCAGATCCTGCACACATAGTAGATAGCTACAGACAGGGTGGGAGCACAACCACACTGCCATTGCACAGCTGATTCTCCATGGAAGGGCAGAAGTTAGTAGTTAGTGGTCACAATCAGTCCTTGCAGCTGACTGGCCTGGGTAAATCTCTCTCATTTACTTACCAATAGCAATCAAGACTCAACTACAAGAGGAGGGTCTACTAAGCCCATGTGAAGAGCATACCTCGAGTATTTAGCTTGGGTAATAGGGGAGGCTGTGCCACTGGACCCTACAGGACACCTACCACATTAGGCCATGCTACCAAAACAAGGAGTCATAGCAGCTCTACATAATACATAGAAACAAACACAAGGAGCCTGCCAAAATGAGGAGACAGAGAAACATGCCTCAAATGAAAGATCAGATTAAAAACTCTAGAAAAAGAACTAAACAAAATAGGGATAAGCAATCTATCAGATGCAGAATTCAAAGCACTATTTATAAGGGTATTCAAGGAACTTAGTGAGGACCTTAACAGCATAAAAAAGATCTAGTCAGAAACAAAGGATACACTAATTGAAATAAAGAACAATTTTCAGGGAAACAACAGTAGAGTGGGTGAAACTAATAATAAAATCAATGATTTGGAACATAAGGAAGCAAAAAACAACCAATAAGAACAATAATAAGAAGAAAGAATTTTTTAAAAATGAGGAGAGTATAAGCAGTTTCCTGGACAACTTCAAGAGGTTCAACATTCACATCATAGAGGTGCCAGAAGGAGAGAAGAAAAAGCAAGAAATTGAAAATCTATTTGAAAAATTAATGAAAGAAAACTCCCTAATTTGGTGAAGGAAATAGACATGGGACTCCAGGAAGCACAGAGAATCCCAAACAAGATGGATACAAAGAGGCCCACTCCAAGATACATCATAATTAAATTGCTAAAGGTTAAAGATAAAGAATCTATTTATCTCTCTAGCAGTGAGAGAAAAGTAGTTAGTTTCCTACAGGGAGGTTTCCATAAGGCTCTCAGCTGATTTCTCAAAAGAAACTTCAGGCTAGAAGGGATTTGCAAGAAATATGCAAAGTCAAGAAAAGAGGAAACCTACAGCCAAGATTCATCTATGCAGCAAAGGTGTCATTTTGAATCAAAGAGCAAGTAAAGATCCTTCCAGGCAATAAAAAACTGAAGGAGTTTATCATCATCAAACCATTATTATTTGAAGTTAAAGACACTTATTTAAGAAAAAGGTCAAAACTATATACAAGTAAATTTTATCAAAAATTGAAAGAAGCATTAACACTCATCTTTCTCCAACTATTCCAAAAAGTTCTAGAGGAAAGGAAACTCTCAGGCTTGTTTTATGAGGCCACCATTATATCAATTTCAGAACCAAAGCCATTACTAAAAAAAAAAATGGGCCAAGATATTTGATAAATATCAATGCAAAAATCCTCAACAGAATATTAGCAAACTAACTTCAGCAATACATTAAAAAGATCATATAACATAATCAAGTAGAATTTATTCTTTGGCTGAAAGATTGGCCCAATATTTACAAATCATTGTCATATAGTACTTGCCAAAAATAAAAGATACAAATCATATAAAAATAAAAATAGGTGTAAAAAAAGCATTTGACAAAATCTCAAGAAAGTGGGAATAGAGAGATCATATTTCTACATAATAAAGGTCATATATGACAAACCATGGCTAACATCATATTTAATGGGGAAAATTTAAATGTTTACCTTAAGATCTGGAACAAGATAACTGTATTCACTTTCACTACTTTTACTCAACATATTATTGGAAGTTCTAGCCACAGCAATCAGACAAGAAAAGACATCCTGATTGGAAAAAAAAAAAGTAAGATTATCACTATTTGCAGATGAGAACAAAAAAGTACTAGAACTAATTAATAAATTCAATAAAGTAACAGGATACAAAAGAAATATTCTGAAATTATTTGCATTTTTGTACACCAATAATAGATCATCTGAAAGAGAAATTAAGAAAAAATCGCATTTACAATTGCACCAAAAAAAAAAAAACCACCTAAGAATAAATTTAAGCAAAGTGGTGAAAGACCTGTACTCAGAAAATTATAAGGCACTGGAGAAACAAATTGAAGAAATTACAACTAAATGAAAAAATATGTCATGCACATGAATAGAAACAGTTAATATGATAAGAATATCCATATTACTGAAAGAAATTTATAGAGTCAGCAAATTCTCCATCAAAAGACCAATAGCGTTTTTTCACAGAGCTAGAACAAACCTAATATTTATATGGAACCACAAAGCCTCTCAAAAGCTGCAGCAATGTGGAGAAAGAAGAAGAAAGTTGAAGATATCATGGTATTTTCTGTGAAACTACTACAAAGCTGTAGTAATCAAAATAGTATGGTACTGTCATAAAAACAGACATATAGATCAATGCAAAAGAATAGAAAGCCCAGAAATAAACCCATGCCTATGTAATCAATTATTCTATAACAAAGTAAGCAAAAATATGTGATGGGGTAATGATAGTTTGTTCAATAAATTGCGTTGAAAAACTGGACAGATATATGCAAAGAAATGAAATTAGATCACCTTTTTACACTGTATACAAAAAAACTCAAAATGAATTAAAGACTTAAATGTAAAATTCAAAACCATGTAACTCCTAGCCAAAATATATAGGCAGTAAACTTTTAGACATTGATCTTAGTAGTATTGGTTTTTCTTATAAATCTCTTTGGGCAAAGGAAACAAAAGAAAAAAATAAGCAAATGGGACTATATCAAACCAAAAACTTTTGCATAGCAAAGGAAGCCATCAATAAATGAAAAGAGAACCTACTGAATGGGAGAATATGTTGGCCAATGATACATCTAATAAAAGATTAATATTCAAAATTTATAAAGAACTCATATGTTATAACCAAAAAACCCCAAACAATCCAATTAAAAATGGGCAGAGGACTTGAATAGACATTTCTTTAAGGAGGACATACAGATGGCTAATAGGCATATTAAAAGATGCCCAAAGTCACTAATCATCATTGAAATTAAAGCCACACCACAATGAGGAATTAACTCACACCTATCAGAATGGCTGTTATTCACAAACCAACAAACAGCAAATGTTGCCAAGAATGTGGAGAAAAGGAAACCCTTGCACACTTTTGGTAGAAATGAAGATTGGTGCAGGCAATATAGAAAACAATATGTACATTCCTCAAATGATTAAAAATTTCCTTATGACCCAGCAATTCTACTTCTGCATATTTATCTGAAGAAATTTAAAACACTAATTTTACAAGGTATATGCATCCTAGGGTCATTACAGGATTATTTACAATAGCAAAGATATAAAAGCACCCTAAGTATCCATTAATAGACAATTGAGGAAGATGTGGTATATATAAAAATAGAATAGTAGCCATATAAAAAAAAACAAAATTTTAGCATTTGTGATAACATGGATGGACCTAGAGGGTACCATGCTAAGTAAAATAAGCCAGAGACAGAGAAAGAGCAAACAGAGAAAGACCAAAACCATATAATTGCACTTATATGTCACATCTAAAAATAAATAAATGAATAAACAAACAGAAACTGACTCATAGATAAGACTGATGTTACAAACAGACTGATAGTTTCAAAGTAAAGGTGAGTTGGGGGTGCTGGGCAAAAAAGGTAAAGTGATTAAGAATTACAAATTGGTTGTTACAAAATAGTCATGGGGGTGTAAAGTACAACATAGGAAATACAGTGCATAGTTAATAATATTTGAATAACTTGTGTGGTGCTAGTAGGGTATTAGTCTTTTTTTATTGATTATGCCATTACATTTGCTCTATTCCCCCCCTCCATTCCCCTCCACCCTGCATACCCCTCCCCCACCATTTCCCCCTTTAGTTAATGAACACGTGTCTCAAATTCTTTAGATTCTGTATTTCCCCTACTATTCTTACCCTCCCCCCTATCTATTTTCTATCTACTCTCTATGCTACTTATTTTCTGTACCTTCTCCCCCTTCTCCTCCTCCCACTCCCCTGTTGCTAACCCTCCTTGAGATCTTCATTTCTATGATTCTGCTCCTGATCTAGCTGTCCTCTTAGTTTGCTTTCATTTTAGGTGTGGTTGTTAATAACTGTGAGTTTGCTGTCCTTTCACTGTTCATCTTTTTTATCTTCTTTTTCTTAGATAAGTCCCTTTAACATTTCATATAATAAGGGCTTGGTGATGATGAACTCCTTGAATTTGGTCTTATCTGAGAAGCACTTTATCTGTCCTTCCATTCTAAATGAAAACTTTGCTGGGTAGAGCAATCTTGGTTGTAGGTCTTTGGTTTTCATGACTTGGAATACTTCTTTCCAGCCCCTTCTTGCCTGTAAGGTCTCTTTTGAGAAATCAGCTGACAGTCTGATGGGCACTCCTTTGTAGGTGACTGTCCCCCTAGCTCTTGCTGCTTCTAGGATGCTCTCCTTCATTTTAATCTTGGCTAATGTAATGATGATGTGCCTTGGTGTGTTCCTTCTTGGGTCCAACTTCTTTGGGAGTCTCTGAGCTTCCTGGATTTCCTGGAAGTCTATTTCCTTTGCCAGATTGGGGAAATTCTCCTTTATTATTTGTTCAAATAAGTTTTCCACTGGTGGCTGTGCCTTTCCCCCTTCTGGTACCCCTATAATTCGGATGTTGGAGCGTTTAAAGATGTCCTGGAGGTTCCTAAGCTTCTCCTCATTTTTCTGAATTCTTATTTCTTCATTCTTTTCTGTTTGATTATTTTTTTCTTCCCTCTGGTCCACTCCCTTGATTTGAGTCCCAATTTTCTTTCCATTACTACTGGTTTCCTTTGTATTACCATTCATTTCAATTAGTTTAGCTTCCATATGTTTCTCCAATTTGTGACTAAAATCAACCAGTTCTGTAAGGATCCTGATAACCAGTGTTTTGAACTGTGCATCTGAAAGACTGGCTATTTCTTCATCGCTTAGATCTATCGGTTCTGGGGCTCTGAGTTGTCCTAGAGCCATTTTTGGTCTATTCGTGCTGTTAAGTAAGCGGAGCGAAGCCTTAGTTGTTTACCAGGTCGGGTTGACCCAGGTCGTTGGTTTGTGACGCTGTGTGTGGGGGCGTGGTCAGAGAGGGAGCAATGGCGGTCCTCTCTGCTAGCCCAGCCTGTCCAGTCACACCACTCGCCCTGGGCTTGTTTATCCCATCGGAATTGTGCTTCCCTTCTCACTGGTTTCTCCACACGCAAATGCGGGACTGACCGACTGCAGACAGCCCGCCGCGCCTCTTCCCTGTGTGCTCCCGTAGCTAGCTCGCTATCAGCGCCTTCGGCTGCTTGCGCAACACACACCACCCCGGGTATTTTTTCTTGCTAAGCTGCTCCGCTGCTGGCTTCGCTTCTCTTACCGGTTTAGCTGGGCATTTAGTTGTCTTTGGACTCCGTATTGTCGATTTTCCATGTGGCTTGGTTGTGATTGTTGTTAAAAATAGTTGTTCTTAGATTTGGTTGTGCATAGAGGCAAGGTGGTTCCTCCACCTACGTCTCCTTCTTGGCTGGGTATTAGTCTGATTGGGGTGGTCATTTTATAAATTCTGTAAATATTTAACCATTGTGCTGCATACCTGAAACTATTATAAAATAATATTAAATTTCAATTGTAATTTAAATATAAAAATTACAAAAAGAAAGAATGAAGCCATTCTACTCTTTTCTTAGCAATCTCTTTAGCTAAATATCTAATTTCACTACTTACAAGGCTAACTTTCCACAAAATAGTAGAACATGAACACAGTTCAGCCATGTACTTTGCCATTGTAAAACATGGATGACCTTTTCTCTATATGGCAATAAAATGTTCCTCATTCCCACTGATTCTGAGACCTCACCAAAGTCATTATTAATGTCCATATTTGTGGCATTCATCTCAACACTCTTCTAGTCTCTACCCATTACTCAGTTCCAAAGCCTATTTTATACAGTAGATATTTGTTACAGCAATACCTCATTTCTTAGCACCAAAGAAATGAGTTTGCTCATGTTGCTATAACAAAATACCATATACTGGGTGACTTAAACAGCAAAAATTAATTTTTTAGTTTTGGAGGCTGGAACTGCAAGCTGGAGGCATATAGGAAAGATGATAGTAGAAGGTCTAGTATGAATCCAAATGCCTGAGAACCAATACAGTTAGAGTTGTAAGTTCTTCCAGGGGTGTCCAACCTGCAGCCCATGGGCTGCATACAGCTTACGATGGTTTTGAGTGTAGCCTAACACAAGATCATAAATTTACTTAAAACATGAGATATTTTTGTGATTATGTGTCACAATGTATTTAATGTGTGGTGGAAGACAACACTTCTTCCAATGTGGCCCAGAGATGCCAAAAATTTGGACACCACTGTAAGCCAAGAGAAGACCAATGTCCCAGCTCAGAAGTCAGGCAGGCTCTTTCTTCTTACTAGGCTTTTCTTGTATTCAGGCTTTTAATTGATTGGATGTGGCCTATCTACATTAGCTAGTGTAATCTGCTTTATTCAGTCTACCAATTCAAAGGTTCATATCATCCACAAATAATCTCACAGACATACATAGAATAATGTTTGACCAAATGCTTGGGTGCCTCAATGGCCCCATCAAGTTGACAAAATTAATCATCACTGTATATAATGTCCATAATTCTCATCCACTCTGTTTATCATTCGCTGTCTGAAAAGTTGAAATAATTAAAAAAAAACTCATGGAGTTGTTTTGAAGAGCAAACTTTCTAATGCATGTAAAGCACTTAACAGAGGCCCACAGTGAGGACTGAGTTATGGCAATTATTATTACTAGTGTGTTGTATACATCACCAGATAATAAGTCTTTCTTGAAAATCAGAATTTTAACAAGTGATTTTAATTCTATCTGATTATTTATAATGCTGTGCTATCAGGTATCTTAGTCTCAAAAATGTTATGCTAGGATAGTATGACCTAGTATTGCACCTATTGAAACTAAAAAACCTTAGTTACTCTTCTAAAAGATAATGAGAAATGCAACCCACACTTTCAAACTTGTTTAAAAAAAAACATTTCAGGTTTCACACAGAAACCATTATAGCAGCACCTATTGGGCAAGAGGCCCAAGGATCTACATTTTTTGGAAAAATTTTTAAATTTAATTATTTTTCAACTACAGTATTCTGTCTTTTAGTCCCATCTCAGCCCCCCCTGTACCCCCACCTCCCTCCCCTTTCCACTCCTCCTTAGTTTTTGTCCATGTATCCTTTATACTAGTTCCTGTAAATCCTTCCCCTTCTTCCCCTGAAATTCCCTCCCCTCTCCCCTCTGGTTGCTGTCTCCCTGTTCTCCACTTCAGTGTCATTGTTTTTATTTTGCTTGCTTGTTTCTTTTGTTGTTTAGCTTCTCGTTAAAGGTGAGATCATATGGTATTTGTCTTTCACTGCCTGGCTTATTTCACTCAGCATAATGCTTTCCAGTTCCATCCAAACTGTTGCAAAGGGTAGGAGCTCCTTCTTTCTTTCTGCTGCATAGAATTCCATTGTGTATATGCACCATAATTTTTTGATCCATTCACTTATTGATGGGTACCTAGGTTGCTTCCAACTCTTGGCTATTGTAAATTGTGCTGCTATGAACATTGAGACACAGAAAAAGCTTTTGATAAGGTACAACACCCATTTATGATAAAAACACTCAGCAAAGTATGAATAGAGGGGGCATTTCTCAAAATAATAAAGGCCACATATGAGAGACCTACAGCCAACATCATACTCAATGGGCAAAAATAAAAGCTTTTCCATTAAGATCAGAGACAAGACAAGGATGTCCACTTTCACCACTTCTATTCAATATAGTACTGGAAGTTTTAGACACAGCTATCAGACAAGAAAAGGAAATAAAAGGCATCCAAATTGGAAAGGAGGAGACAAAATTGTCATTGCTTGTAGATGACACGATAGTGTATTTGGAAAATCCTATAGACTCTACTCAAAAACTGCTTAAACTAATAAATGAATTTGGTAACACAGTGGGTTACAAAGTCAATATCCAGAAATCAAAGGCATTTTTATTTACTAACAATAAATCAGCAGAAGGAGAAATCAAGAAAAAAATCCCATTCGATATAGCAAAAACAAAAAAAAAATATCTGGGAATAAATGTAACCAAGGATCTACATTTTTAACAAGAATCTCTGATAATTCTGATCTACACTAAATATTAAGAACCATCAAAATAATGGAACTTGGCACAAGCTACTGATTCATATTTTCCTCCATTTGTTTTATTGCATGTATGTGTAAGCACCTTAGTGTTATTGCCCAATTTGAGTTTCAGTTTGCATTTATGTTCCTCTAGTTGTACATCATCTTCTTTTAGGATGGGGCTCTGTGATTTGGTTGATGCTTGTTGTCCGAGGCCTGCTCACCACCATCATTCCCTTGGTAACAGACAGTCCTGCTCACTCCTTTATGATTTATACTATATTATATTATCTTATTCCTCCACCTCCTTCTTTGTGATTCAAAAAAAGAGCTGTTTTTGTTGTTTTTAGAGATAACATATCTCTCATAAATTTGTCTCCAACTAAAAACATAAAATTGCTGGTGACTTAAAAGTCATGCCTGCCCTAGAGGACCAGTTCTCTAACTGGCTCTTATTTAGTGAGACTAAATTTTGGAGGCTTTTGTTCTTTTATTCTTCCTTGCTGCCATTTAAAATGGACCATTAAACTCAGAGTAGACAGCGATGCTTCTTATTTTAGGTTTGTGTAGATAGTTGCTTAATCTTGTGACTTAAATTAAGCTTGTAGTTCATCTAGTTTCCCGTGTTTGTAGACTCCCCTCTCTTTATGAACACAGAAAATTAAACCACAGTTATAACTGAAGAGGCCATTGAACATAAGGTGAGTTAACAATGGAATGTCAATGGGTTGGAAAGCATTGGTCTGCCTCTATTATAATTATACTTATAATGAGCATCTTAGTCAGAAATAGCAGTGATTAATGAATTTAATCTAAAAAAATAAGGGGTTTACTGGAAGATATCAAAGAGCACCTAGAAATGTCAGGCACGGAGCATATTAAGGGACTAAGGAAGCTTGTGCTATGAGAGCATATTGCAGAATGCAGGCAGGCAGGATCCTGATAAGGGCACTGGGTGGTGCTCCGGAAACACCTCCCTTCCAGATTCAGAGTCATGTACAGAGGTTCTGATTGGACATTTTCAACATGTGCCTACTCTCACATAGACAGAGGACTTCCCCTAAGAATTTCCACAGCAGAAGGTGATGTTTCTTTCTTCCTCTGAGGGTTCTTAACAAATCCAAATGTTCAGATGTTGTGCAGCCTCAATATTGAGGACCCCTATTTTTTCAGCCACTGGGCTAGATGTTCCATATGCAGAATCTCTAATCCCTATCATACCATCTAAAAAAGGTAGTAGTAGTATGTCTTATTGTTTTTTTTTTACAGTGAAAAAAACTGTGCCTCAAAGAAGTAAAATAACTTGTCTCTGGCCATACAGATGGTAAGTGATGGACCCAGGCTTGTCAAACTCCAGAATTGATAGCCTGACCACTCACTCTATCATGTTGCTGCCTCTATAATCTTCACCTGAAGTTTCCCTATATCCCAAGTAAAATAAGCAAGTAGGACTTGTTTCTTAGTTATTACGCCCACATCTGAGTAATAAAAGGTGTTGACAAAATTATTTCTAGAACTCCTCCCATGTGTGTCATTTTCTTTCTTTAACTGTATTCCATGGGCTACCATTTAAAATGGCATTGAGTGTACAACTGCAGAGCAGCTTTGGATGATGTTGGTAGAACCATTATCACTATCAAGTGCAATTGTTTTCTTTGGTCTTGTGCAGCTTTCCCTATAACATTGTACTTCTCTCACCAAGTCAGTTTCCTGAAGTCTGTTTGGAAAATAAACACAGGCCTGTTTCCCTGTAGAACTGGTTGCCAAACATTCAATTCCTGCTGTCTGGTTATTCTTCTAAATGAATACACATCAGCAGAAATTCAGAGGAGCTTTTCTTTTAAAAAAAAGTGTATTTGTTCACTGGTTTTATGGGACAAAGTGAAGTGTGGTTATTCAAATAATCACTCCCAATATTTTCTTGGGTATATTTGGTTTTAACTGGAAACTAACAGCCACTTGGACACTGCTGCAGAACTGTGTCCCAGCATCAGTCTGAAACTCCCATCCAAGACTGCAACTAGCATCAGGGCATTTATTATAGGGCATAAACTCTGGGTATATTCCATGAGGAACAGTAGAATAATAAATAATTCATTTATTCCATCGTTCTGTAAATGGACATTTATGGAACCCCTCCTTGGAACAAAATCATCCAGAGTATGGGCAGTAGACATTAAAAACACATTGAAAATGCAGGATGTTGGAAATGTATTGTGAATGGTTGGAGACTGACGAGTACAGGAGCATGGAGAAGAGGATTACTGGGTGCTTGGGGATAAATCTGAAAAACAAAGACCTCAGAAGTTGTAGTTTGGTTGAGTCATAATGAAACACTTTTACTCAGAAAATAATGGGGGAGAGGTATTTGAAGTCTGAAGGGCAAAAACCTACAAGTTTCACAACATTAGGAAGTTTAAGGTGATTGTGAGTTACAGAGAAGGGAAGTAAAAAAGGAGTAAAAGAAGAGTTTAAAAAGGAGTTAATATATTCCATGATATAAATAGTCATATATTTCAAGCAAAGGTGTTTTGATTATATTTTTAGGGACCCTTGAAGGTTTTAAATGAGAAAGTGATTTGATCAGATCATATTTTAGAAAATCACTCCGTTAACAGGATGGATTAATGCAAAAAGAGGATAGAAGCTTTTATAGACAGTCACATCACAGGTACAATTTTACCATTTTGGTAAGAATTTACAGGAGACTGATCACTTTTCAATCTTTTTAAAAAGATGAAAGCCATGAAAATATGATATGAAAATGTGTGGAAATTTCATTAGGAAATAATTACAGTGGTTATTTTCTATTACTGGTCTGGAACCTTAAAAAAAAGACAGTAAGCCAGTATGGTGTACTTTGGTCTTTTATGATGTAAATTTTAGATGGTGTAAGTAAAATTTTGTCTTCTAATCTGTAAAATAATTACTGACAAAATTCCCAATTAAGATGAATTAGTAAGTTATTAAAATATACTGTTTGTATTTGAAAGCTTTTACACTAGCTGTGTAGCCACTGCAAATGCTTATTTAATCATTTCATGCTATATTTAAGAACCACTTTCAAATATCTATCATGTATCATTGAACTAAATTAGAAGATGTGAATGTGGACTGTTGTAAGACATGTCATAATGAATAAGTGCTTTAGTATGCTGTTCTATTTCAAATACAAGCCAGTGAAAAACAATGATTAAGTCTTCAGTGCTATGATGGGAAAATAGAAAAACCATCCCATCTTACTTCACTCATCACATCATCTATTACACAGTAAAATAAACATAGCCACCGACTACAACCCTTAATGAGCATATGTGACTCTAATAATATTTATTGGGTTTATTTGTTTGGGGCCAACTGAAGTAAAAAGAAAACAGCATGGCATGGGGTCATTAGTCTCTTCTGACATGTGCAGTAATTATAAGGAAAACATTAGTAGCCTATTTTTAGTGTGTGTCTTCATCCACTGAAATGATAATGGCCCAAGAAATAATTCCTGGGACAGAAAACAGAAACTCCTAGAATTAAACTTTCGTTCTCATCTGTTCTGTGGTCATAGGAAATCTATTAACACCATCATTTCTCATCAACATTGAAGAATGTTTTACTTTAGACCATTATGCAATTCTTCCCAACTAGATAGCCTCTCACCTTCATCTCTGCTAAGGGTTCTTCCAGATAAAAGAAATAATAAATGTTGCCTCCTCCAGGAAGCCACTCTTTTCCTTCAAACATTATCACTTGTATTTTATATTATTTTCACTTATATAATATCTTTATTCTAATTAATGTTCTTTTCTTTATTAAGAATATTATTAAAAACTCATTTAAAAATGATAGGAACAAGACATTGTTCTAGGCTTCACAGTGATGGTGTATAACAGAGATGGTAGCTAGGTGAAAAAGTACAATTTCTCCTGTATAAGGGTATAAAACCCAGTAGGCAGATAAGGCAGATAAATACCATATTTTTCAGACCATAAGATGCACCTAGGTTTTAGAAGAAAATAGGAAAAACATTTTGAAGCAAAAAATGTGGTAAAATATATAACTACATATAAAACATAATATTTCACCAATGTAAATGGAAACAGAACTGAACAGCAGAATTAACAACCATTATCCCGCCCAAATTGGGGTGTGTGTGTCTTATAGTCCAAAACATATGGTAAGATCAAAATGTGGTTCTCAATATCATTTCACCTCAGTATATGAGAGGAATGAGGTCCCCTGTTCCTAATCCCAAAGATTTACTGTTGTTTTTCAAGAGCATATGGACATGATGAGGAGACCAGAATGTAGGCTGGCAGGGTGGGAAGAGAGAAGGATAATTTGAAAAATTTCAGGAGGCATTGGTAATCAGAGCAAGGTCTTTGGAATAAAATATGTGATTTGGATGAGTTACATAATTATTTTGAAGTTCATAATATTAGTATTAGTGTTAAATGAGGTACTGTAAAATATATTATATTATCTAGGTTCTAAGTTCTCAATAAAGGGTATTTATTATTTTTGTTGCTATTATTTTATGTTTCTCAGAGTGTGAGTCTCCAACCCTAAATTGTGAAATATTTCCCACTAGGAGCACAGTATATGCAGGGAGTTAATAAGAAAAGTAATTTTATAACTTTGTAGGATGAAATGAGAGAAGGCTTTTTGGAAGAGGTGCCATAGCAGCTAGTTCATAAGAGTTTATTATTATTTAGGGAAACCGTGATGATGGAGACAGATCCTCATGCATGAGCTAAATGATAAATAATATTTGCACATTTCATTCTTGGTGTTCTAGAATTGATTTCAGGCATTTGTTGGATATTTCCATCATAAGTGATACGTTGCTTAGAGCAGGAACCATGATTGGACATTTTATTTTCTTATCTCCACAAAGAAACTAATAGAAATAAAATAAATATTTTTGTTGACTATCTAGAGACTACTGTGGAAGTCATTTATATAATTGAGAGGTTGATAGATATATGTAATACACCCTCCCTTCCTCAGAGAAAAGGAAACTTGGAAAAAACTAGGATGGATTTGGGGAATAGGATGCAACCTTCTGGTCTCTGGATAGTTTCATCTATGTGAGCTCTTATCTATACTCCCTGAAGAATGTGACATATATAACAGAATCATGGTGCCTTAGGCTTATTTATCTTTTATAATTCCTCTTTCATAGGTAAATTCTTTTATTATATTTGTTAAATTTCCAACATAATTTTATCTATGCAAAGAGGCAACTAAGTGAAGGTGCTTAGTTGGAATGTGTGCAGAAGTGATAAAGGCCAAGAGCACCTGCTGAACTAGTGGGTGGGGAGAAGCACTATGGTGAGGGCACTTCCTAGGGAGAGGAAAGTAGGCTTATTTTCTCATCACTCCTCCCCATGAGAAGATTCTCCATCTAGTATTATAAGGTTCTGGATTTTGTTTTTCTTAAGAAAGATGTGTTTTCTTTAAAGGGAGCTTTTGTAATAAGGTATAAGCTACTAAGATACTAATACCACAAGGAAGTGGTTTTTTTCTTTCTTTTTTTATTATTGCTTGAGTATAATTGTCTCCATTTTCACCACACCTTGGCCACCCACCAAACCCATCCTGCCTCCCACGTTTGGCCTACCCTCTTTGGCTTTGTCCATGTGTCCTTTATATGTGTTCCTTGATGGCCCCTCCCCTATTATCCCTCTCCCCACTCCTCTCTGGTTACTATCAGATAGTTCTTTACTTCAATGTCTCTGGATCTATTTTGCTTTCTTTTTTTGTTTGTTTCAATTAGGTTCCACTTTTGACTAGGTTCCACTTATTGGTGAGATTATATGGTATTTCTCTTTCACTTCCTGGCTTATTTTACTTAGCATAATACTTTCCAGGTACAACCATGCTGTCAGGAAGAGTAGGAGCTCCTTCTTTCTGCTGCATAGTATTCCATTGTGTAAATATACCACAGTATTTGATCCACTCATTTACTGATAGGCACTTAGGTTGCTTCTAGCACTTGGCTATGGTAAATTGTGTTGTTATGAACATTGAGGTGAATGGATTCTTTTGAGTTGGTGTTTCAGGATTCTTAGGGCAAAATCCCAACAGTGACGTTGCTGGGTCAAAAGGCAGCTCCATTTTCAGTTTTCTGAGGAAGTTCCATGCTGTTTTCCACAGTGGCTATACCAGTCTTCATTCCCACCAACAGTGCACTAGGGTTCCCTTTTCTCCACATCCTCTCCAACACTTGACGTTTCTTTATTTGTTTATGATGACCATTCTGACCAGTGTAAAGTGGTATCTCATTGTGGTTTTAATTTGCATCTCCCTGATGGCTAGTGATGCTGAGCATCTTTTCATATGCTTCTGGGCCCTCTGTATGTCCTCCTTGGAGAAGTGTCTGTTCAGGTTTCTTTTCCATTTTTTAATTGGGTTGTTTTTCTCCCTGGAGTGGATTGTGTGAGTTCTTCATATATTTTGGAGATCAAACCCTTGTCTGAGGTATCATTGGCAAATATGTTTTCCCATACAGTTATTTCATTTTTCATTTTAATTATGCTTTTTTTAGCCTTGTAGAAGACTTTTATTTTGAGGAGATATCATTTGTTTATTCTTTCCTTTATGTCCCTGGCTCTAGGGGATGTATCTATGAAAATAAAACTAATTTTATACAATGCTGGTTGTCTAGGTTCTATAATATGGACACTGATGTTGAGAGCAATAATTATACTAAAAAAGTATATATTTAAAATATGTTCTAAATTTAATTTCTACACAATTTAAGGTTATTGTAAAGAGAAAACAAAAAATGAAGATAAACATTAAGAATAAAATAAAATTCTCCGATAAGCCTATTATAGAAGAATGCTGAAGCTCATGTTTACAACTTCATTTTTTCAGTAGATATATGACCTTGTACACAAACATATTTTTAGCACAGTCTTAATTTTTATATATTTTTTGTTTCCTCCTCAGTATATATTATCATTTTACCTATTATATTCTGATTGCTTTCTGGTGGGGTATCTGGCTGTGGGTAGGGGAAGGTATTTCTTTTCTTCTGTTTAGCCCTGAGACAAGATGAAAAGACCCCACCCACAGGTCTATGAATGCCCCAAATTGGTTTAAATTGATCAGTGTTTCCACCTTCAGGCCCTGTGATCAGTACAAGAATATAAATCCAACAATTTGGGCCATAGAGACAACAGATTTCAGGACAAACAGAAAAAAGAGACTTTCTCTCTTCTGGATGGTGTTTGATGTTATGAAGCTGGATATTTCTTCCACCATTTTGTAACCATAGAGGTGGAGCTCTGAATGCCTTAGGGTCTTTGTTCTGAGGGCCTACAAGGTGAGTAAGTACTGCTTTCTCTCTCTTCTTAAATGATTTCCCCTGGAGAGAATGGGCCAGAGAGACTTCATATAGAATTGTTCTCACTATAATGGAAAGAAATTTGTCTTTGAACTGAGCCACCCTGGATTCAAATCACATGGGTGTAGTTACATTTAAGGGCAGTGTTACTCCAGGTGAATTTCTCTCTCTTAGAGCTTCAGTTTAAATGCCTGTAAAGTGGGGAAAGAAACATACCTACATGTTCTGAGAGTTCAAGGATTCTATTTAAGAGCAAAGAGTATTGCCTTTTATTCAACATAGTACTGGAAGTCCTTGCCACAGAAATCAGATGGGAAGAAGAAATAAAGAGATCCAAATTGGAAAAGAAGATGTAAAACTATCATTATCTGAAGATGACATAAAACTATATACAGAACCCAAAAGATTACTAAAACTCATAAATTACTAAAACTCATAAATAAATTCAGTAAAGTAGTAAAATACAAAGTGAATAGCTAAATTGTTTTTGCATTCTTATATACCAATAAATAACTATCAAAAAGTGAAACTAAGAAAATAATCTTGGAGGGAATATGGCAGCAAGATAGGTGGGAGCAGAGTCCACCTCCCCCTGCACACAGGTGAAACACCTAGCCAAACTTTGGAGGAACAGAGAGAACAGCCTATGGTATCCCAGCAGGTATGAAGATTGGAGACCAAAAATTGTAGAGGACATTGAAAAATCAGACAGTAAGAAAAAGGCTTAAAGACAATAAGGTCCCTGGGACCAGCATGGGTACCAGGGTGGCTGCAGCCCCAGGTCCAGTGCCTGCCAGATCTGCTGCAGGATTCTTGGGAGAAAGCCAGGCCAATGGCTCCCTACCCTGCCAAACAAGGTTTGAGCAGCATCAGGTCCCTCCTGGATGTTTAAAGTCACAGGGGTGGGAAAAGGACAAAGTGGCAAACACATGGGGGCTGTGTGTACCCACCGAGACCATAGACATCAGCTAGGAAGGGTTGGGCAGTGACGGATGCAGACCTGGTCATTCCCCAGTCTGATTGGAGAGTTGGGCTGTGTGAGAAGCCAGGCACTTGTTTGGAATGGCAGGCTGAAATAGGAAAAACATTTTCAAAGAGAAAGAAGGGGCACTCAGTGGCTGTTTGGGGAATTCTCTCACAGCAGCCACCTCTGCCTCCTGTGCCCCAAATTACTGCTCAGCAGAGACTCTCAAGTCTGTATCCCTGGGAACAGTGAGCACCTGACCCCTTGACTTGGGGGCTGCCTGTCCCACCCCAGCAGCAGAGGCTGAGTGCTCAGGCCTGCAGACCTGGGATGGAGTGTACCTGACCATGCTACCGAGAGGCATCTCACACCTGGCCTCTGCACCCAGGGCTCTGCAGGGCCAACCAGCAATCTAAGAGGAAGGCAGAGACACCCCCACAAAGGAGAACTGCAAGGCTCAAGGAGTCAGCAATCCCCAGAAAGACGTAATGCAGTGGGGGAGCTGAACTACCCTGAAGGGACTCAGAGTCCCTGCATCTAGAACAGCAAAGGGCGAGATGATGGTGTGTGAGTTGCCCCTAACTGGTGCACCTGAAGGACAGCCCAATTGTTGGACTGAAGGCATAGGCTGGATGCAGAAGGGCACTGGGGGTCCTGCAGCAAACTGAGGAACTAGGTTGGAGGCTGGGCAACTGCAAAGAGTGTTTGCCCAGGAAGGGAGAAAATCTAAACCATTCCCCCCGGCCTGCTGCAGCCAGGAAGACCAGCAAAACTGGCTTGGCTGGTTTAAAGACAGCAAAGTGCTCTTTAAAAAAATTCCTTCTTTTTTTCTTCTTTTCCTTTGTTGTTCCTTCTTTCTTCTTTCTTTTTTTTTAATTTCCCACAAGTGGGACAATAAAACCTGGAACTGTGAAAAGATCACAGTTAGAACCAAAGAGGGGACATCACAACTGAAACACTGAAACAAATTTCACTTTGCTACTCCAGAGAACTTGCAAGTTATTGCATGTTTGTAATATTATTTTTTCATTCTTACGTCTTTTATTTTATTAGTACTTTTGCATTTCTCTTCTTTCTGTTTACTCTTCTCTTGGCTTGTTAAATTGCATCTTTGACTGGTTTCCCTTATTATCTATTTCATAGTGTATTTTTAATGTATTTTTGCATCTTTCACTTCATTTGTGTTCCAATAGCACTCTACTCTAGGTCCTATATTTTCTATTCTTATTATTCAGATCACATAGATTCTGTCATATGATTGTTGCTCCATTACTATTGTAAATAATTTATGTTCCATACAATTATAAATACTACACAGCACCCCTCCCAAATGTTAACCCACTTCACTGTTTCCTGAATTTTATTACTGTTGTGGTCAACTCTATTCTATCACACACTATAGCTTTTTTTCTATTCTTTAATCTCACTTTACCTTATAATCTGACCTTTCACAAGTTCACTGCTTTCTAAATCCAACTTGAAATCCTGCCCCCCACAAAAAAAAATCTTGTCTTTTTCCACCCTTTATAAAAAGTGGCTACTTGGGTGAAATATCAAAGTTAACATTACACATATCCAAAGGATATCCTATCTCTTCTCTATGGCTTGGTACTTTAAATACCATAGAATACACTCCGACTGTATTAAAACACTTTGCCTTCCCCCTCCAACTGATCACAAAAAAGAGGAGATGGGAGCTGTGAACACCAGGATACCTGCTAGGAAAGGAAATCCACCAACAAAGGATCCACCAACACATAACAACAGAAGGAAGTGAAGGAGGGAGAGGGAGCTACACTAAACTCAACTGAGGACCCATCTGGAAATACAACTAAATTGTGGAGAAATTACCCAGAACAAAAAATAAATAAATAAACAAGAATAAGAGAGAAGGCTAAAAAATTTATACACATCAGAATGATCAGTTTGAACACAATTGGCCCGCACCTACACAACAGAATACATGATGTAGTGGATGGAAAGACCTTCAGTTAACCAGCTGGAGGAAAGGACCTACCAAAAAAGACCCCCAAATAATCAAAACACAAAGACATACAGAGAGCCAACATAAATGACAGCCCAAGTCCAGTGAGCTCAGGAGACCAAGGAGGCTGCACCACTGAATCTCATTTCTATGATCTTCTACCATAGAAGTTCACACCATAAACCCAGGGGCTCAGAACAGATCAATTGAAGGAGCAGAGGCTAACAAGAAGTTTCTCACAAACAATAGGAAGACAAAGAAACAATCCCAAAATGAAAGGAAAGAAGGAAGCCTCGGAAAGAATATAAAATGAGAGGACTTCTGGCCAAGATGGAGGCATAGGTGGATATACTGTGCCTCCTCACACAACCAAATTTAAGGACAACAAAGATTTAGAAACAGCAACATAACCAGAACAGACTGAAAATTGAACTGTATGGAAGGAAGTTCAACAACAAACCATTCATACAGACCAGTAAGAGGAGTGGAGTCAGTGGCCAGCTGAAAGGGGTTGGAGTCGCAGCAGTAAAAAGTGCTGGCTGGCAGACCCAACCCAGTGAGGTGCGCAAAGCCATTGGCTGACTGTGTACACACATGCATGTGCAGATAAACCAGGCAAAAACAGGCATGAGACAAACTGTACAAGCCAGGGCCACAGCACTGAAAAATAAAGCCTACAAGAACTGATTTAAAAAACTTGTGGGTGTCGAGGTGCCAGGAGAGACTCCCAGTCTCATAGGAGAGTTCATTGGATAGACCCACAGCATGCTAGAATGTATACAAGCCCACCCACTTGGGAAACAGCACCAGAAGGGCCCAATTTGTTTGTGGAAAGCAGCAGAGGGGAATAAAATTTGAGAGAGAGAGGAACAAGTGCCATTGTTTCCTCTCTGACCCCACCCTCACATACAGTGTCACAACTCAGACACTGGGTTGACCCGCCCTTGTAAAAATCTAAGGCTTCACTGCTCATACATAACAGGTGCAACCAGACCAAAAATTTATGGCTCAATTAGAAGAACAAATCAAAGCCCCAGAGCCAATACTTTTAAGCAACCAAGAGATAGCCAACCTATTAGATGCACAGGTCAAAACCCTGGTGATCAGGATGCTCACAGAACTGGTTGATTTTGGTGGCAAATTAGATGAAAAAATGAAGGCTACACTAAGTGGAATGAAGGAAAATGCACAGAGAACCAATAGTGATGGAAAGAAAATTGGTGTCCTTTCACCGTTCATCATTTTTATCTTCTTTTTCTTAGGTAAGTACCTTTAACATTTCATATAATAAGGGCTTGGTGATGATGAACTCCTTGAATTTGATCTTATCTGAGAAGCACCTTATCTGTCCTTCCATTCTAAATGAAAGCTTTGCTGGATAGAGCAATCTTGGTTGTAGGTCTTTGGTTTTCATGACTTGGAATACTTCTTTCCAGCCCCTTCTTCCCTGAAAGGTCTCTTTTGAGAAATCCGCTGACAGTCTGATGGGAACTCCTTTGTAGGTGACTGTCCCCTTATCTCTTGCTGCTTCTAGAATTCTCTCCTTCATTTAATATTGGCTAATGTAATTATGATGTGCCAGTGAAAGGACAGCAAACTCACAGTTATTAACAACCACACTTAAAACAAAAGCAAATTAAGCGGACAGCTAGATTAGGAGTGAACCATAGAAATGAAGATCACATGAATGGTTAGCAAAAGGAGAGTGGGAGAAGGAGAAGGGGGGAGATGGTACAGAAAATAAGTAGCATAGATGGTAGATAGAAAATAGATAGGGGGAGGGTAAAAATAGGGAAAATATAGAATCTAAAAAACTTGAGGTACGTGTTCTTGAACTAAAGGGGGGTAATGGTAGGGGAGGGGTGTGCAGGGTGTAGGGGAATGAAGGAGGGAAATAGAACAAATGTAATGGCATAATCAATAAAATAAAAGATATATTTTAAAAATTGGGACTGAAGTCAATGGAGTGGACCAGAAGGAAGAAAGAAACAACCAAACAGAAAACAATGAAGAAATGAGAATTAAAAAAAATGAAGAGAAGCTTAGGAATCTCCAGGACATCTTTAAATGTTCTAACATCCAAATTATAGGAGTACCAGAAGGGGAAGAGGAAGAGCAACAAGTGGAACACTTATTTGAACAAAAAATAAAAGAGAACTTCCCCAATCTGACAAAGGAAATAGACTTCCAGGAAGTCCAGGAAGCTCAGAGAGTACCAAAGAAGGTGGACCCAAGGAGAAACACACCAAGGCACATCATGATTACATTAGCAAAGATTCAAATGAAGGAGAGAATTCTAGAAGCAGCAAGAGATAAGGGGACAGTCACCTACAAAGGAGTTCCCATCAGAGTGTCAGCGGATTTCTCAGAAGAGACCTTGCAGGCAAAAAGGGACTGGAAAGAAGTATTTCAAGTCGTGAAAGGCAAGGACCTATTTCCAAGATTGCTCTATCCAGCAAAGCTTTCATTTAGAATGGAAGGGTAGATAAAGTGCTTCTCAGATAAGATCAAGTTCAAGGAGTTCATCATCACCAAGTCCTTATTACATAAAATGTTAAAGGAACTTATCTAAGAAAAAGAAGATAAAAATATGAACAGAGAAAGGACAGCAAACTCACAGTTATTAACAACCACACCTAAAACAAAAGCAAGTTAAAAGGACAGCTAGATCAGGAGCGGAACCATAGAAATGAAGATCTCATGGAGGGTTATCAACAAGGGAGTTGGAGGAGGAGAAGGGGGAGAAGGTACAGAGAATAAGTAGCATAGATGGTGAGGAGAAAATAGATAGGGGGAGGTCAAGAGTAGTGTGGGAAATGTAGAAGCTAAAGAACTTATGACACATGGACATGAACTAAGGGGGGATGTGGTAGAGAGGGGTTGTGCAGGGTGGAGAGGAATTAAGAGGGGAATGAGGCAACTGTAATGGCATTATCAATAAAATACACTAAAAAGAATGTAAAATGAAATAAAGGCAAGTCAATGATCAGATGCTGAATTCAAACCAATGGTTATCAGGAAGCTCAATGAGGTCAGAGAGTATTACCAAAAACTACAGGGAAACTATAAGGACTCACTGCAAACTACATCAATATGAAAAGGGAAACAGAAACTATCAAGAAAGGCCAAGAGAAAATGAAGAATACAATTTCTGAACTGAAGAACACAGTGGAAGGAATCAAAAGCAGGATCAGTGAGGCAGAGGATCAGATCATCCAGCTGGAAGACAAGGTAAAAAGAACACCCAGAATGGGCAAGAAAAGGAAAAGAAGCTCAGAGAGAATGATGAGGGGTTAAGGGAACTTCAGGACAACATGAAACAGAAGAATATTCATAAAATAGGGATATCAGGAGAAGAAGAAGAGGAAGGGACAGAAAACCTGTTTGAAAAAGTAATAATGGAAAATTTCCCTAATTTGATGAGAGAAAAGGTCACACAAATTCAGGAAACACAGAGAGTCCCAATCAAGAGGAACCCAAAGAGGCCCACTTCAAGACACATAATTAAAATGACAAAATTCCAAGACAAAGAGAGAATACTAAAGGCAACAAAGGAAAAACAGGAAGTAATATGCAAGGGAGCCCCAATAAGACTAGCAGATGACTTCTCAGTGGAAAAGCCCCAAGCCAGAAGTAATAGCAAGAAATATTCCAAGTAATGAAAACCAGAGGCCTGCAATCATGACTACCTTGTCCAGCAGGCTTTCAATTAAACTGGAAGGCCAAATATGAAGCTTCTCAGAAAAAGAAGCCATAAATCATACACCTATTTCAAACTAGCTCTGCAAGAGATGCTAAAGCGTCTGCTTTAAGAACAGGGGAAAAATGAGTTAAAGAGCAAGGAACACATATGAAATAATCACAATTATAAGCACCTCTTAATAATAACCTTAAATGTAATTGGATTAAATGCTCCAATCAAAATACATAGAGTAGCTGAATAGATAAGAAAGCATGACCCACACATATGTTACCTACAAGAGACCCACATCAGGGAAAAAGACCTACATAGACTGAAAATGAAGGGCTGGAAACAAATATTCAAGGCAAATAGACAGGAAAAAAAAGGCGGGATAGCAATGCTCATATCAGACAAAATAGACTTTAAAAAAAAAGAGCCATGAAAGGACACCCAGAAGGTCACGTCATAATACTCAAGGGTAGAATCCACCAAGAAGACATAAACATTGTAAATATATATATGCACCCAACACAGGAGCACACAAATACATAAAGAAAACTTGGGAGGACTTCAAGAAAGATATTGACAGCAACACAATTATAGTAGGGGACTTTAACGCCCCACTGTCAAAAATGGACAGATCTTCCAAACAAAATATCAACAAAGATATTGTGGAATTGAACCATGTTCTAGATGAAATGTACTTAACTGGTATTATAGAGAGGCTTTCACCCCAAAGAAGCAAAATACACATTTGTTTCAAATGCACATGAGGCATTTTCAAATAGAGACCACATTATAGGACACAAAATAAGCCACAAAAAATTCAACAAAATTGAAATCATATCAAGCATCTTCTCTGACCACAAGGGACTGAAACTAAAAACCAACCTCAGGTAAAAAACTCAAAACCACTCAAACTAATAGAGATTGAGTAGCATGCTATTAAACAATGAATGGGTCAATAATGAGATTAGGAAAAAAATCAAAAAAGTTTTTAGAAACAAATGAAAATGAACCTACAACAATCCAAAACTTATGGGACACAGCAAAGGCAGTCTGGTGAGGAATGTTTATAGTGATACAGGCCTATCTAAAAAATATAGAAACATGTCAAATAAACAACCTAACCCTATGTCTACAAGAATTGTAGAACCAGCAACAAAGACAGCCCAGAGCAAGTAAAGGGAATGAAAAAACTAATATCAGAGCAGAATTAAATGGCATGGAGATTAAAAGGACAAATCTAAGAATCAATAAATCCAGGAGCTGGTCCTAAGAAAAGATGAACAAAGTCAACAAATCTTTAAGGAGGCTTCTCAAGAAAAAAAAGAGCGACAGCCCAAAAAACACAATCAGAAATGAAAGAGGAGAGATTACAACTGTTACTGCAGGAATGCAAAGGATTGTAAGAAGTTACTACAAAGAACTATTTGCCACAAAATTTGAAAACCTAGGTGAAATGGACAAATTTCTAGAAAAATATAATCTTCCTAAACTCGATGAAGAAGAAGCAAAAAGCCTTAAAAGACCAATAACAGCTGAGGAAACTGGAACAGTTATCAAAAACCTTCTGACACACAAAAGCCCTGGAACAGAAGGTTTTACAGGAAGAGCTAACCCTCAGCCTTTACAGATTATTTAAAAAATTCAAGAAGATGGAAGACACCCAAATTCTTTTTATGTAGGCAGCATCATCCTAATTCCCCAACCAGATAAAGACATAACAAAGAAAAAAAAACTCCAGGCCAATATTACTGATGAATATAGACAGTAAAATCCTCCCAAAATTGGCAAACCTCATCCAGTGCTATGTTAAAAAGATCACACATCATAGTCAAGCCTGATTCATCCAAAGGGTGCAAGGATGGTTTAATATTTGCAAATCAGTAAATGTAATACATCACATAAACAAAAGCAAAGACAAAATCACATGATCACATCAATAGGTGAGAAAAAGCATTTGACAAGGTACAGAACCTATTTATGATAAAAACACTAAGCAAAGTGCAAATATAGGGAGCATTTCTCAACATAATAAAGGCCACATATAAGATATCTACAGTCAACATCATACTCAATGGGCAAAAACTTAGATATTTCCCACTAAGATCAGGAACAAAACAAAAATGCCCACTTTCACCACCCCATTCAACATAATATTGGAAGTCCTAGATACAGTAATCAGACAAGAAAAGGAGATGAAAGGCATTGAAATTGGAAAGGAAGAAGCAAAACTGTCATTATTTGCAGATGACATGATAGTGTACATAAAAAATCCTGTACACTCCACTATAAAATTACTTGAACTAATAAATGAATTTGGCAAAACAGTAGGATACAAAGTCAATACTGAGAAATCAAAGGCATTTATGTACACCAACAATGAAACATCAGAAACAGAAATTAAGGGAAAAATTCATTTGATAGAGCAACAAGAAAAACAATGTACCTAGCAATAAACCTAACCGAGGAGGTAAAAAAAAATCTGTACTCAGAAAACTACACAACACTAAAGAAAGAAATTAAGGAAGACACAAACAAATGGAAGCATGTACCATGCTCATGGATTGGAAGAATTAACATAATCAAAATGTCCATACTACCCAAAGCAATTTACAGATTCAATGCATCCCTATTAAAGTATGCATGAAATATTTCACAGATATAGAACAAACAGTTCAGAAATTTATATGAAACCATAAACATCCCTGAATAGCTGCAGCAATTTTGAGAAAGAAAAACAAAGCAGGAGGGATCACAAAACCTGATATCAAACTGTATTACAAGGCCACTGTAAGCAAAACAGCCTGGTACTGGAGTAAGAACAGGCTCATAGCCCAATAAAACAGAACAGACATATCAGAAATAAACCTAAGTCTATATGATCAAATAATATTTGACAAAGGGGAAAGAAGCATGGATTGGAGTAAAAATAACCTCTTCAACAAATGGTGTCAGGAGATATGAACAGCTACATGTCAAAAAATGAAACTCAATCACCAATTTACATCATACAGAAAAATTAATTCAAGGTGGATAAAAGACAAATATCTTGTAACACCATAAAAGTCCTAGAGGAAATCATAGGCAGGAAAATCTCAGATATTCCACACAGCAACATCTGCACAGATATGTCCCCTAAAGTAGGGGAAATAAAGAAAAAAGTAAAGAAATGGGACCTCATCAAATTCAAAAGCCTCTGCATGGCTTAAGAAAACAGCATTAAAATGAAAGAAGAGCCAACTATATGGGAAAACATATTTGCCAATGATACCTCGGACAGGGCTTTGATCTCCAAAATATGTAAAGAACTCAATGAGTCCACTTCAGGAAGACAAAAAAAAAAAAAAACAAACAATTAAAAATGGGCAAAAGACTTGAACAGACAGACACTTCTCCAAGAAGGACATACAGAAGGCCCAGAGACATATGAAAAGATGCTTAGCATCACTAGCCAGCAGGGAGATGTAAACTAAAACCACAATGTGATACCACTTCACACTGATCAGAATGACCATCATAAACAAATCAACAAACAAGTGTTGGAGAGGATGAGTAGAAAAGGAAACCCTAGTGCACAGTTGGTGGGAATGCAGACTGGTACAGCCACTGTAGAAAACAGTATGCAATTTCTTCAGAAAACTAAAGATAGAATTGTCTTTTGACCCAACATTTCCACTGCTGGGATTATACCCTAAAAGTCCTGAAACACCAATCCAAAAAAACCTATGCACACCAATGTTCATAGCAGCACAATTTACAATAGCCAAGTGATGGAGGCAACCTAAATGCCCATCAGTAAATGAGTGAATCAAAAACTATGGCACATTCACACAATGGAATTCTACTCAGCAGAGAGAAAGCAAAATAAAAAGAGCTCCTACCCTTTGGGACAGAATGGATGGAACTGGAGAGCATTATGCTAAATGAAATAAGCCAGGCACTTAGGGACATATATCATGTGATAGCACATTTAACTGGACCATAATAAACAAAAGAAAAAAGCAAACAAAATATAACCAGAGACATTGAAGTTAAGAACAATCTAGCAGGAGAGAGGAGGGAAGATGGTGGCGGAGTAAGGCAAAGGATTTTTCTTGTCCCCAGGAGCCGGAGAAAAACCCGGCTGAGTGCAGTGGATAGCCAACAGGGACCCAGCATGGAGGAAGGTAGGACTCCAGAAATGGGAGAAGACTCTGAATGAGCAGATGGTGAGGAGAGGAGATGACTGCAGGTCAACAAGGTCTGAGGGAATAGTGCAGAGACTGCAGGCCCTCTGCCAGGCCACTCCAGGGCCTGGGCAAGTCCACCTTGGTCTCTGGGAGCCCAAGGCTGGCAGCAAGGTCCTTGGGAGAGAGCCAGTCATCAGCTCCCTCCCTACCCGGCAGGGCACAGTGTGAAAAATGGTAGGAGAGATTGGTTGACCTGGAGTGTCAGAGAGAGGAGTGGGCATTAGAAAGCAAACCAGAGAGCTTTGATCACCTGTGGAATCAGTCGGTGGTCACTGGCTTGGGAGAACTGAGAGTTGCCTGTGTATTCCACCGTAGCACTGGGAAAGGTTCGAGCCCAAGCCTGCCAGACTAGGAAAGCCTGGTCGGGAGTGCCCACCCGCACCCCAGGCCAGGACTGTGAATCCTGGGGAAAATCTGCTCTCAGTGGGGCGCTGAGGAGAGGCACCAGTCTGGATCTTGGGAGAGCACTGGTGAGACCCTCTGAGGTCACAGAGAAGGGAGGAAGGCCATATTAATTGCCCCTCAGACTGCTGCAGCTAGTCTGACTAGAAGAAAAGGTTTCATCAGCTAGAAAACAAAAATAGGTGTGTTTTTTTTTTGCTTTTTAAAAAAAATAATATTTTATTTCTTTAACTTTATTATTGTTTTATCTTTAAAAACTTTTACCCTCTCTCTTCTTCTTTCTTGTTTTATTCCTTCTTCCTTTCTTTCCAAACCTACTGCTTTTTCCTCCCATCTGCTGCCTTTTTTTTTCCTTTTTGCCTCCCTCCCCCACAAGCAAGACAAAAGACTTGGAATGGTGAAAAGACCAGAGTTGGACTCAAAGAGGGAGCATCCCAACAGTAGAGACAGAAAGACAAAATTCACTTTGCTATAACAGAAAAACTACAAGTTACTGGATATTTGTATTTTTCATTATATTGTCATTATTCTTACATCTTTTATTTTAATAGTATCTCTGTATTTCTCCTCTTTCTGTATAGTCTTCTTTACCTTGCCTGGATATATCGTATCACTTGACAGGTTTCTCCTGTCCCCTCAATCATAGTGTATTGCTAATTTACTGTCCTTTACTTCCCTTACCCAGTTAGCACACTATTGAAGGTCCGATACTTCCTAATCTCGGTATATCATAGATTCTGTCATATGATTGTTGCTCTAATATTATTGTAAATAATAGTTGTTACATACTATTGTAAATACTACACAACACCCACCCCCAGATCTTAGCCCACTTCATTGTTACCTGTACTGTAATACTATAATGTAGTGGTTAACTCTATTCTCTCTCACACTACACCTATTTACCATCATTTATTTTCACCTTACCTCAGAATCTGACCTCCCTTAACCTCACTCCTTTCTAGATCCAAATCACAAACCTTCTCTCCCCAACAAAAGCCTTATCTTCCTTCCATTCTTTCTAAAAAGTGGCTAGTTGGGTTGAAGATTGCCATTATTGCTGTATATAGTCAGGGGATCACCTATCTCTTCTCTACCAGCTGCTACTGTAAATACCATAGAATACTCTCCTGCTGTCATAAACTAGTTTGCCTTCCCCTCCAACTGATCAATTAAAAAAAAAAAGAGTAGGTGGAGGCGGTGAACACTAGGATGCCCAAAGAAAGAGGAAACCCAACAACAAAGAAACCACCAAGAGATAAAAACAGAGCAAGGTGAAGGAGGGAGTAGAAACCACACAAACCTCAACCCAAGACCTACCTGGAAATACAACTAAACAGTGGAGAAACTACTCAGGGCAAACAACTGAACAAGAGCAAAAGAGAATCCTCAAAACCCTGTACACAAAGAAGAACTAGATTCAATGCAACCCACCCTCGCCAGCACAACAAATTTAAACGGTTAGTGGACAGAGGGACCATTGGTTCACTAGCTGGTGGGAAGAACCCACAAAATAAAGACCCAGAAACAACAAAAACCAAAAGAAAAACTCAGAGGCAATGTAAAAGACAGGCCAAGACCAGGGAGATCAAGGAGACTACACCACTAAATTTCACAGGTACTATACCACAAAAGTTCACACCATAAATCCAGGAAGCCAGAACAAATCAATTTAAGAAGCTGAAGCTAACAAGAAGAGTCTCACAAACAATGGGAAGACAAAGAAACAGCCCCCAATGAAAGGAAAGAAGGAAGCTTCAGAAATAATGCTAGAAGAAATAGAAACAAGTCAGCTATCAGATATTGAATTCAAAGCACTGGTTATTAGAAAATTTAATGAGCTCACAATGAGATACCAGAAACTACAGGGGAATTACAATGAACTCACTGAAAAGTATATCAAAATGAAAAAGGAAATAGAATCTATCAGCAAGGGCCAAGAGGAAATGAAGAATACAATTTCTGAACTGAAGAACACAGTGGAAGGAATCAAAAGCAAGCTCAATGAAGTAAAAGATCAGATGAGGGAGTTGGAGGACAAAGTAAAAGAAAAACACCCAGAAAGACTAAGAAAAAAGAGGGGGGAATCAGAAACAATGAAAAGGGATTAAAAGAAAGGCAAGACAATATGAAACATAATAATATCCAAATAATAAGGATAACAGATGGAGATGAAGAAGAACAAAGGATAAAAAACCTGTTTGAAAAAGTAGTGATGGAAAACTTCCATAACTTGAAGAGAAAAAGTCACACAAATCCAGGAAACACAGAGGATTTCAATCAAGAGGAACCCAAAGAGGCCCACTTTAAGACACATCATCATTAAAATAGCAAAATTCCAAGACAAACAGAGAATATTAAAGGCAGAAAGAGTGAAACAGAAAGTAACATACAAGGGGGCCCCAATAAGGTTAGCTGTTGACTTCTCAATGGAAACAAGAAGAGAATGGCAAGAAATATTCCAAGTAGTGAGGACCAGAGGCCTGTAAAAAAGGCTGCTTTACCCAGCAAGGCTCTCCATCAAGATAGAAGGCCAAATAAAGAGCTTCTAAGAAAAATAAGTCTAAAAGAATACACCTCCAGCAAACCAGCTCGGCAAAAAATGCTAAAGGGTCTGTTTTAAGAAAAGGAGAAAAAGAGAGAGACAGACAGGATGATATGTACACAAATGGCAATGAATAAGTACCTATCAACAATAAGTTTAAATGTAAATGTATTAAATGCTCCATCAAAAGACATAGAACAGCTGAATGCAAATGAATGCATGAACCACATATATGCTGCCTACAAGAGACCCACCTCAGGATGAAACACCTACACAGACTGGAAGTGAAAGTCTGGAAACAAATTTTCCAAACAAATAGACAGGAAAAAAGGCAGGGTAGCACTACTCATATCAAACAAAGTAGACGTCAAATAAAGGGCATTAAAGAGAGACTCAGAAGGTCACTTTATAATACTGAAGGGAAGAATACACAAAGAAGACATAAACATTGTAAATATATATGCATCCAACATAGAAGCATCCAAATATATAAAGAAAACCTTAGAGGAAGTCAAGAAAGATATTGACAGCAACACAATTATAGTGGGGGATTTAACAGCCCACTGTCAAAAATGGACAGATCTTCCAAAAAATATCAACAAAGATATTGCCCTAGATGAAATAATGCCCTAGATGAAATAGACTTAGCTGATATATATAGAGCCTTTCATCCCAAAGAAACTAAATACACATTTTTTTCAAATGTACATGGAACATTTTTGAAGATAGACCATATGATAGGACACAAAAAGAGCCTCAACAATTCAAGAAAACTGAAATCATATCAAACATTTTCTCCAACCATAAGGAGCTGAAACTAGAAACAAACCCCAAGGGGAAAAATCCTAAACACTCAAAATCATGGGGATTGAATAGTATGTTATTAAACAATGAATGGGTCAAGAATGAAATTAGGAAAAAAAAGTTTCTGGGAAGAAATAAAAAATTAGGGAAGAGATCAAAGAGAAAATGAACTCACAACAGCTCAAAACTTATGAGACACAGAGAAGGCAGTCCTGAGAGGGAAATTCATAGCAATACAGGCCTACCTAAAAAGTATAGGAACATTTCAAATAAACAGCCTAACGCTACACCAAAAAAAACTCAAGCAACAACAACAAAGACAGCCTAGAGCAAGTAGAAGGAAGGAAATAACCAAGATCAGAGCAGAATTAAATAACATAGAGACTAAAAGCACAATTCTAAAGATCAATGAATCCAAGAGCTGTATTTGAAAGGATAAACAAAATTGACAAGACTTTAAGCAGGCTCATCAAGGAAAAAAAGAGAGAGGAACCAAATAAACACAATCAGAAATGAAAAAGGAGAGATTACAACTGACACCACAGAAATACAAATGATTGTGGGAAATTACTATGAAGAACTGTATGGCAAGAAATTTGAAAACCTACGTGAAATGGACAAATTTCTAGAAAAATATAATCTTCCTAAATTCAGTGAAGAAGAAGCAAAAAGCCTTAAAAGACCAATAACAGCTGAGGAAATTGAAGCAGTAATAAAAAAAACTCCTGACAAACAAAAGCCCTGGACCAGATGGTTTCACAGGAGAATTCTAGAAAGCATTTAAGGAAGAGCTAACCCTTATCCTTCACAGACTATTCCAAAAAATCCAAAATGATGGAAGACTCCCAAACTCTTTTTATGAAGCCAGCATAATTTTAATCCCAAAACCAGATAAAGACATAACAAAGAAAGAAAATTTCAGGCCAATATCACTGATGAATATAGATGCTAAAATCCTCAACAAAACATTGGCAAACCATATCCAACAATATTTTTAAAAGATCATACAGCATGTCCAAGTGGGATTCATCCCAAGGATGCAAGGATTGTTTTTATATTTGCAAATCAGTAAATGTAATACTTCACATAAACAAAATCAAGCGCAAAAATCATATTTTAAAAAAGCTTTTGATAAGGTACACCACCATTTATAATAAAACATTCAGCAAAGTGGGAATAGAGAGAGCATTCCTCAACATAATAAAGGCCGTGTATGAGAGACCTACAGCCAACATCATATTTAATGGGCAATAACTAAAAGCTTTTCCACTAAGATAAAGAACAAGACAAAGCTGTCTCCTTTCACCACTTTTATTCAATATAATATTAAAAGGTTTAGCCACAGCAATCATACAAGAAAAAGAAATAAAAGGCATCCAAATTGGAAAGGAGGAAACAAAACTATCACTGTTTGCAGATGACATGATAGTGTACATGGAAAATCCTACAGACTCCACCCAAAAACTTCTTGACCTAATAAATGAATTTGGCAAAACAGCGGGATAAAAAGTCAATATCCAGAAATTAAAGGTGTTTTTATATACCAACAATGAAATATCAGAATCAGGAATCAGAAAAAAATCCTATTTGATATAGCAACAAGGAAAATAAAGTACCTAGGAATAAAACTAACCAAGGAGGTAAAAGACCTGTATGCAGAAAAGTACATAACACTGAAGAAAGAAATCAAGAAAGACAGGAACAAATGGAAACATATACCATGTTCATGGATGGGAAGAATTAACATAATCAAAATGTCCATACTACCCAAAGAAATTTACAGATTCAATGCAATACCTATTAAAATACCAATGGCATATTTCACAGACATAGAACAAACACTTCAAAAATTTATATGGATCCATAAATGACCCCAAATAGCAGCTGCAATTTTGAGAAAGAGGAGCAAAGTAGGAGGGATCACAATACCTGATACAAAACTGTATTATAAGGCCACTGTAATCAAAACAGCCTGGTTCTGGCATGCAAACAGGCATATAGATCAGTGTAACAGAAGCATATGCTATGCTTACATGCTCATCTTGGCATTTTATTAAGTATATTTCATGCAACATATCAATATTTCTATTTCTTTTTTTAAAGTTTTATTTTTTCTATTAATATTCAAATACAGTTGTCTCAATTTTCCCACTAGTACTTTTGCCTCTCTACCCACCCCTACCTGCCACCCTTAATCCTACACACCTTTGGCTTTGTCCATAGTTCTTTTATACATGATCATTTATGACCCTCTCCCTCCTATCCTGTATTATTTCCCTCCCACCTTCCATCAGCTTACTGTCACTTCATTCTTAATTTCTAAACATCTGGTAACATTTTGCTTGCTTATTTGTTTTGTTAATTAGGTCCAACTTATAGGTGAGATTATATGGTATTTATCTTTCACTGCTGGGCTTATATCAGTTAGCATAATGCTTTCCAGTTGCATCCATGCTTTTGAGAAGGGTAGGAGCTTCTTCTTTCCTTCCGCTATGTAGTATTCCATTGTGTAAATGTACCATAGTATTTTGATTCACTCATGTACTGATAGGCAGCTAAGCTGCTTCCAGCATTTGGCTATTGTAAATTGTGCTGCTGTGACCATCAAGGTGAATAGGTTCTTCTGAATTAGTGTTCCAGGATACTTAGGGTATAATCCCAGAAGTGAAATTGCTGGGTCAAAACACAGTTCCATTTTTAGTTTTCTTAGAAAATTTCATACTTTTTTCCACAGTGGCTGCACCAGTCTGCATTCCCATCAACAATATACTAGTGTTCCCTGTTCTCCACAACTGTACCAGCACTTATTGTTTGTTGATTTGTTTATGATTGCTATTCTGACTGGTGTGAAGTGGTATCTCATTGTGATTTTAATCTGCATCTCTAATGGCTAGTGATGCTCATATACACCTTTCATATATCTCTGGGTCCTCTGTATGTCCTCCTTGGAGAAGTGTCCGTTCAGGTCCTTTGCCCATTTTTAACTGGGATTTTTATCTTCCTGAAGCGGAGTCATGTGAGTTCTTTATATATTTTGTAGATCAAAACCTTGTCTGAGATTTCATTGGTAAATATATTTTCTCATATGGTTGGTTCCCTTTTCCTTTTGCTCATGTTTTCTTTAGCCTTGCAGAAATCTTTTAATTTTTTGAGGTCCCATTTTTTTTATTCTTTCTTTTATACCCCTTGCTTTTGGGGACATATCCGTGAAAATATTGCTGTGTGGAATATCTGAGGTTTTCTTTCCTATGTTCTCCTCTAGGACTTTTATGGTGTCACAAATTATATTTAAGTCTTTTATCTATCTTGAATTTATTTTTGTGTATGTTGGTGATCGAGTTTCTTTCTTTCTTTTCTTTTTTTTTTTTGCATGTAGCTGTCCAGATCTCCCAACAGCATTTGTTGAAGAGGGTAATTTTACTCCATTGTATGCTTCTTCCCCTTTTGTCAAATATTAACAATAGAAAGTTACATTTATTTCTGTATTATCTATTCTGTTCCATTGATCTATGTGTTTGTTCTTATGCAAGTACCAGAATGTTTTCCTTACTGTAGCCTTGTAATATAGTCTGATATCAGGTATGATGATCCCATCTACTTTGTTCTTTCTCGAAATTGCTGTAGCTATTCTGGGTCCTTTGTGAGTCCATATAAATTTGTGAAGTGTTTGTTTTATATCTTTGAAATATGTCATTAGTATTTAATAGAAATTGTGTTGAATCTATAAGTTGCTTTGGGCAGTATGAACATTTTGATGATATTAATTCTTCCATCCATGAATATAGTATACACTTCCACAAATATGCTTTTACTTGTGTCTTTTTTATTTTCTTTCTTCAGTGTTGTGTAGTTTTCTGAGTATAGGTCTTTTATTTCCTTGTTTAGGTTTATTCCTAGGTACTTTATTTTTCTTTTTTCTATATCACATGTGATTTTTTCCTGATTTTTGTTTCTGATATTTCATTATTGGTGTACAAGAATGCCTTTGATTTCCAAATATTGACTGTATCCCATTGTTTTTCCAAATTAACTTATTAGTTCAAATCATGTTTTTTGGGGGGGGGGTTGTTTTTGTTTTTGGAGAGTATAGGTTTTTCTATGCACACTATTATGTCATCTTCAACAATGATAGTTTCACTTCCTACTTTAAAAATTTGTATGCCTTTTATTTCTTCTTTTTGTCTGATTGCTGTGAGTACAACTTCCAATGCTATTGTGTAGAGAACTGATGAAAGCAGACATTCATATCTTCTTCCTGATCTTAGTGAGCAAACTTTTAGTTTTGTCCATTGAGTATAATTTTGGCTGTTGGTTTTTTATATATGGCCTTTATTATGTTGGGATATGCTCACTCTACTCCCCACTTTGTTGAGCAATTTTGTCATAAATGGGTAATGTACCTTGTCAAATGTTTTTTCTGCATCCATTGATGTGTTCATGTTATTTTTGTGTTTTCTTTTTTTATATGGTGTATTACATTTATTGATTTGCCAATATTGTATCATCCATGCATCCCTGGGGAAAATTTCACTTGATCTTGGTGTATGATCTTTTTGATGTATTGCTGGATGTGATTTGTCATCACTTTGTTGAGCATTTTAGTATCTATGTTGATCAACAATAGTAGCCTGTAGTTTTCTTTCTTTGATGTGTCTTTGGTGTGGGGATTAGGATATGGTGGCCTCATTAAAAGAGTTTGGGAGTCTTTCTTCTTCTTAAATTTTTTGGAATAATCTTAGAAGTATAAGGCTTAGCTGTTCTTTAAATGTTTTGTAAAATTTTCCAGTGAAACCATCCAGTCCAGAGTTTTTGTGTGCCTGAAAATTTTTGATTACTGCTTTAATTGCACCACTATTATCAGTCTGTTCAGGCTTTCTGCTGCTTCTTCATTCAGCTTTGGATGATTATACTTTTCTAGAAATTTTTCTATTTCACCTACATTTTTAAATTTCTTGCCTTGTAGTTCTTCATAGTAATTTCTGACAAACTTTGTATTTCTGTGGCATCAGTTGTAATCTCTCCTCTTTCATTTATGACTTTGTTTTATGGCTCCTGTCTCTTTTTTTCTTGATGAGTCTGTTTAAAGGCTTGTTGATTTTGTTTATCTTTTCCAAAAACTGGTTCCCAGGTTTATTAATCCCTAGATTTGTACTTTTAGTCTCTATGTCATTTGTGCTCTGATCTTGGTTATTTCCTTTCTTCTACTCACTCTGGGCTTTGTTTTTTGTTGTTCCTTGAGTTCTTGTAGCATAGGGTTAGGTTGTTTATCTGACATGTTTCTAACTTTTTTAGGTAGGCCTGCATTGCTATGAGCTTCCCTCTCAGGACTGCCTTCACTGTGCTCCATAAATTTTGGGCTGTTTTAAGTTCATTTTCATTTGTTTCTGGAAACTTTTTCATTTATTCCTTGATCCCATTCTTGACCCATTCATCGTTTACTAGCATGCTATTTGATCTCCATAAGTTTGAGTGTTTTTGATTTTTTCCTTGAGGTTGGTTTCTAGTTTCAGGCCCTTGTGGACTGATATGATGCTTGAAATGATTTTCATTTTCTTTAATTCGTTGAGGCTTGTTTTGTGTCCTATCATGTGGTCTATCTTTGAAAATATCCCATATGCATTTGAAAAGAATGTATTTTGTTTCTTTGAGATGAAAGGTTATATATGTAGTATGTACATATTATAATATGTATAATATTATACTATGTATAATATGTACATACTATATATATAATATGTATCTGGAAATAAACAGGTAAGTCCATTTATATATTGGACTTAATATATATAATATGTATATAGATATATACAGTTAAATCCATTTGATCTCTGGCATTGTTCAATCATGCAATATCCTTGTTGATATTTTGTTAGGAAGATGTATCCATTTTTGCTTTGACAGTGGTATGTTATAATTCCCTATTATAATAGCATCACTGTCTCTCTTTCTTGAAGTTCTCCAAGACTTTATGTATTTGTGTGCTCCTATGTTGGGTGCATGTATGTTTATAATGTTTATGTCTTTTTGATGGATTCTTAACTTGAGGATCATAAAATGTCCTTTTTAGTCTCTTTTTATTGCCTTTGTTTTGAGGTCTACTTTATCTGATATAAATATTTGTATCCCAGATTTTTTTCCTGTTTATTTGCTTGGAATATATTTTTCCAACTCTTCACTTTTAGTCTGTGTAAGTCTTTTGTTCTGAGGTTGGTTTCTTGTAGGTAGCATATGTGTGGGTCATGTTTCCTTATCCATTCAGCTACCCTATGTCTTTTGATTGTAGCATTTGATCCATTTACATTTAAGATTATTATTGATAGGTACATATTCATTGCCAATATATTACCTTTTTACCTGCATTCTTCTTTCTCTCTCACTCTTTTTTCTCCTCTTCTTAAAGCAGTCCCTTTAAAATATCTTGCAGTTCTGATTCGGTGCAGGTGTATTCTTTTAACCTTCTTTTGTCTGGGAAGCTCCCTATTTGGCCTTTCATTTTAATTGAGAATCTTGCTGGATCAAGTAGTCTTAGTTGCAGACTTTAGCTTTTCTTTACTTGGAAAATTTCTTGCCATTCTTGTCTGGCTTGTAATTTTTCTGTTGAGAAGTCATATGCTAGCCTTATCAGGGCTCTATTATATGTTACTTCCTATTTGTCCCTTGCTGCCTTTAAGATTATCTCTTTGAGTTTAAATTTTGCCATTTTAATTAGGATGTGTCTTGCTGTGGGCCTCTTTTTGTTCCTCTTGATCGGGAACCTCTCTACTTCCTTGACTTGTGTGTCTTTTTCTTTTCAAATTAGGGACGTTTGCCACTATAACTCTTTTTAATAATCATTAAATTTATTATTTTTAAGTATTTTTATTGATTGTGCTATCAAAGTTTTCCAAATTTTTCCCCCTTTATCCCACCCTGCCCTCTAATCCTCCAGGATTCCTTTCTGCCTTAGTTCATGTCCTTGGGTTGTACATATAACTTCATTGAGTCCTCTGTTTTCTTTACCCCTTTTTATCTCTCCACATCTATTTTCCGCCTACTAATTATGCTTCTTCTTCCCTGCACCTTTTCCACCCTATTCTTCCCTTCCCCAACACTATTACTTTTTCCAAACAGGTTTTCTATTCCTTGGTCTTCTTCTACTCCTTCTGGTATTTCTATTTTATGGATATAATTCTATTTTATGGATATAATTCCATTTCATGTTGTCCTGCATTTCCCTTAACCCCTCTTAATTCTTTTTGAGTCTTTTTTCATTTTCTTGCTCTTTATGGGAATTTTCTCTACTTTGTCCTCCAGCTCACTAATTCGATCCTCTGCTTCATCAAGCCTGATTTTGATTCCTTCTACTGTGTTCTTCAATTCAGAAATCAAATTGTTCATTTCCTCTTAGCCCTTGTTGATTGTTTCTTTGTCCTTTTTTATGCCAATATTTTCTCCATTTTCCCTGTAGTTTTTGGTAATTCACACTGAGCTCATTTAGCTTCCTTATAACCATTGGTTATTTCAATATATCAATATCTGATAGCTGACTTGCCTCTATTTTATTTAGCAGTTTTTTCTGAAGATTCCTTCTCTCCTTTTGTTTGGGGGTTGTTCCTTTGTATTCTCATTATTTGTGTGACTGATGTTTTCTTTTGCTTCTGTCTCTTAAGTTGATGTGTTTTGAGTTTCTCACTTTGTGGTGTCAGCTTCTATGGTAAAAGGCCTGTGAGATTCAGTGGTGCAATCTCATTGATCACCTGAACTATATACTCTTGGGAGGTCCTTTATGCTTTTTATGTTGGTTCTCTGGACGTAATTAGGCCTTGATTACTGTTGGGTTTTTCTTTGATGGGTCCTTGCCTCCAGATGTTTGGCTTTGGGTCAGTCTACCCACCACATCTTGTGTGCTGTTGTGCAGGTGCTGCCAGATCAAAACCACAAATCCTGGGAAACCCCATCCATAAATATAACCCCCACAATCCCACTATCAACAGCAAATGAGCCAGTATTAATAAGGGTGTAACAAGAATAAGATTATTATAAGAGGGCTTTTCTTCCTCGAGCATGCCTTGATGATCTTGATGCAGCTGTGCATACCCTAACAGAAGGGCTCCTCCTTGGACCCCATGACTTAAAATGACCCCAGGTGAACATGCTTATGCCCAGCCCACGGCATACTCTAGTGACTGTGGGTCAGGAGGATACCTGAGTGAGTTGGGCCTTGTGTCAAGGACAACAGAAAGCTGAAGCCTAGACCTGACTCCCCATAGTGTTCTCACTGTTTCTGAAGCTGCTGGCCTCCTTTGGGCCAAGTCAGCTTTTCAGTGGCAGCCCCACAGCAGGAGGGCTCAGGCACACTGATGAAGCTCCTTGTCTGGTGGGTGTTGGTCTGATGCTTCCAGAGAGACGCCCTTTGATGTTGCAGCCATGGGTCCTGATGGCATCTGCAACAGTAAGAGTCCCAATGATTCGGGCCATTTCACTTAATGGGACAATCAAGAGCCCACAGATTGCTTCTGAGTGCACTTTGCTGAAGGCAGACTCTTTTGAAACTGGCCACCTGCTTTGTCCATGAGAAGAAAACAACAAGTAGATATATTTTTTCTTTACTAGTTTGGTGGAGAAGTTGCAGTTGTCTGGAAATGATTTGGAGATTGTAAAAACACCTGAGACCCCAAGGACACAGACTCCTGAGCATCATATCCATCTCTGAAGGATTCCTCTGCACATGTCTGGTGCCAGTACAGGGCCTGGCATAAAGAAGAGTTCAAAAGCAAAGTGTGTCTGTCAACCACCCAGGTGAGGTCAGATGGCAGCTGGGCCCACTGGCCTGTCAGATGTCTCACAGGATGAGTGTTACTGTTTCCAGATAGAATGTTGGCCAAACATTCTTGCCAGGATCTCTAGAGAGGTGGGCTCTGCCCAGGCCATCACACGGAGGGGTACTTGTAGTATCTGCTGTCCATCATCAGGATGTCTGGGTTGAGCCTTTTGTCAAGGTGGTGACCGCCAGATCTCTCTGTTGTAAATGGTCCTCCTTTCCTTCGCAATTGCTAAGTAACATGTGGGGGTGATACTATGAGATCCTGTGGATATTCTATTCCCCAAAATCTTTCTCCCAGTGGTTTTGGCATCCACACCTAGGTCAATTATTACATTATCAAATTTTATCATTAAAAAGACTATTATAAGAAAGGAGAGTGGATATGAGATGATCTACTGAAAGAGAAATTAATTTTGACAGGGTAGAGGGAGGAGCACTAATAAGAGTTGGGAGTTGGAGCAATGGAAAAATAGAAAGTACAAATTACCTCACAAATAAAAAACGGAATGAAGAATATGGAATTGAGTATGAGAAGGAAGCATATAATATTAGGTTTAAAGAGAAATTAAAACAATATTAAATAAAATAAAGTGGGGAAAAGAAAAAATAGTTAATAATTAATAAAAGTATAGGATCCAAATTGGAGAGAAAGATCCATCAGAGTACTATCAACAATAAATAGGACTTCTGCCAAGATGGAGGCGTAGGTGGGAACACTTTTCATCCTCGCACAATCAAATCTAAAAATAACAAAGTTTTAACAACAATAAACACAACCGAACCGCACAGAAAATCAAATACGGAGTCCAGAAACAACAGACCACTCAGCTAAACCGGTGAGAGGGGCGAAACCAGCAGTGGACCCAGTTGGGCAAAATAGATCCCGGCGGTGCACAGGCAGCCCAGGGGTGTGGATCCAAGGTGCAGGCTAGCTATGGGCGGAACCCAAGGAAGAGGCACTGCTGGCTGTCTGCAGTTGGTTGGTCATGCATTTTCACGCAGATAAACCAATGAAGAGGCGAGCATTGAGACAGATCTCACAGGCCCCAGCGACTGGCGCAGGGCGACAGACTCGCACATTTGTGCTGGGATAAGCAGGTGGGGGTGAGTGGTGAGGTGGACTAGAGGAGTGGAGAGGTCCGCCATTGCTCCCTCTCTGACCCCACCCCTACATACCGTGTCACAAACCTGCAACCTGGGTGGCCCCTCCCTGGTAAACACCAAGGCACCTCTCCTCATACGTAACAGGCAGGAACAGATCAAAAGATGACTCAAGAACAACTCAGAGCCCCAGAGCCGATAAATCTAAGTGATGAAGAAATAGCCAAACTTTCAGATGCACAGTTCAAAACACTGGTTATCAGGATGCTCAGAGAACTGGTTGATTACAGTCACAAATTAGAGGAATATATGAAGGCTAAACTAATTGAAATGAATGAAAATGCACAGGAAACCAATAGTAATGGAAAGGAAACTGGGACTCAAATCAAACGAGTGGACCAGAAAGAGAAAAAAAAATGACCAAACAGAAAAGGATGAAGAAACAAGAGTTCAAAAAAATGAGGAGAGGCTTAGGAACCTCCAGGAAATTTTTAAATGTTCCGACATTTGAATTATAGGGGTACCAGAAGGGGAAGAGGAACACCTACAAGTGGAACACTTATTGGAACAAATAATAAAAAAGAATTTCCCCAATCTGGCAAAGAAAATAGACTTCCAGGAAATCCAGGAAGCTCAGAGAGTCCCAAAGAAGGTGGACCCAAGAAGGAACACACCAAGGCACATCATCATTACATTAGCCAAGATTAAAATGAAGGAGAGAATCCTAGAAGCAGCAAGAGCTAAGGGGACAGTCACCTACAAAGGAGTGCCCATCAGACTGTCAGTGGATTTCTCAAAAGAGACCTTACAGGCAAGAAGGGGCTGGAAAGAAGTATTCCAAGTCATGAAAACCAAAGACCTACAACCAAGATTGCTCTACCCAGCAAAGTTTTCATTTAGAATAGAAGGACAGATAAAGTGCTTCTCAGATAAGATCAAATTCAAGGAGTTCATCATCACCAAGCCCTTACTATATGAAATGTTAAAGGGACTTACCTAAGAAAAAGAAGATAAAAAAAGATGAACAGTGAAAGGACAGCAAACTCACAGTTATTAACAACCACACTTAAAACAAAAGCAAATTAAGAGGACAGCTAGATCAGGAGTGAACCACAGAAGTGAAGATCACGTGGAGGGTTAGCAACAGGGGAGTGAGAGAAGGAGAAGGGGGAGAACGTACAGAAAATAAGTAGCATAGACAGTAGATAGAAAATAGATGGGGGAGGGTAGGAATAGTAGGGGAAATATAGAATCCAAAGAACTTGAGACACCTGTTCATGAACTAAAGGGGGGAGTTTGGGGGGAGGGGTGTGCAGGGTGGAGGGGAACGGAGGAGGGGAAATAAAACAAATATAATGGCATAATCAATAAAAAAGTTTAAAAACCAATAAATAAGCTAAAAGTAATATAGGTAGTATGAGAATAAGAGGGCAAAATGAAACACAGAAAAGTCTTAGAGATGTTTAGAGAAATGGGAAGTGATTTTGAAATGATTATAGGGAGAGGGAGTACTAAGAGTGAGGAACAAAAACCAGGCTAAAAGAGGGAAAAATTAAAATTTGTGATGTAAGGCAACATTTTAAAAAAGGAGAATAAAGAAAAATAAAAGGGCAGGATGAACGAGAAATAGAAGAAAGACAAAAAGGGAAATATAAAACAGGTTCAAATGGCAAAATTAAAATTTGAGACAAAAAAAGGAGTAGGAGTGCGGTCCAGTAAAAATTGACAGGCCAGTAATTCTGTATTTCAAATACAGAATTAATGAAGCTCTAGAGATAAAATTGAAAAAACAATGCAACAACAACTATCCTACCCACAGCCAACTAGCAAAGTTTATTAAAGGTAGAGAGAGAATATGGCTATTTTATTTTATTAATTTATTTTTAAATTTTTAATTTTTAATTTGAAGAGAAGGGAAGGTGTAAGAGAGGGAGAGAAACATCAATGTGTGGTTACCTCTCATGTGGCTCCCACTGAGGACTTGGCCCACAATCCAGGCATTTGCCCTGACTGGGAATTGAACAGGCAATCCTTTGGTTTGCAGCATGTGCTCAACTCACTGAGCTGCACAAGCCAGGGAAAACATGGATATTTTAAGAGCAGAGCAAAAAGTTGTGAAATGGCCTTCAACAAGAAATTTGGTTTTGTGTTTATGGGTCAGGGAGAAATAGTAGAAATATGGAATGGAAACAAATTGTGGCTAGAGAGAAAACAAAATTCGAAATAAAAATGTAAGGAAAGAAGAAGGGAAAATGGGCTAAGAGGAGGGAGATGCAAAATATGTGAACTGAAATACACTATAGTATCAACTCCAGTGACTTGATACATATAAACTTCCTGGACAAGAAATGAATGTTATAAAGCTAGGAAGAAAAGAAAATATCACAAACCTTCACAAAGACCACAGTGGCTTTCATCTGGGTAGCCTATAGTATTTGCCACTTTTTTTTCTTTCTGGATATGCCTCTGGTGATGTCAGGTATTGACTGTGTCTGACCTCAGGCCTTCTGTTCCATACTTGCAGTTATCTGTCCCTGGCTGTTTCCTTCAATTGTTCATCTGAACACTCTGCACTCTAGTCAGGTTCAGGCACCATAGGGTTGGGCAATCCCTCCTGGGGTGGAGGCTATTGTTTCCCCTCAGGCTGCTGCTGCTTAGAGGGAAATGGTCTACCTTAACAGGATGCCTGCTTTCTATGGGGGTTAGCTCAGCACTGGGATCCCAGAGGCTACTCTCAGTTCTCTCCCCAAGGCCTCTGTCCCTATTCTCTCCAGTCCACTCTTGCCCCCCTTTGCCAGGGATTTAGTGTCTCTGGCTATCTCCTACATTGTTTACCTGGTCACTCTGCACTCAGCAGTCAGGCTTAAGCACCAAAGGTCCAGGGCAGAAAGCCTCCTGGTGTTGGGGCTATTGTTTCCCCTCAAACTACTACTGCTTGGAGGGGAGTGGTCTGCCTGCAGACAAAGGCTGCTGACATATGGGGGATGACTCAGAACCAGGACCCCTCATCTACTCTCTCAGTTTTCCCCCAAGGTTTCTGTCCCCAGTCTCTGCTCAGGTGTCTCCAGCCAACTCTGCCTCCACTTTTGCCAGAGTCCAGGGTAAGTCGCTGCAAATAAAAATTTCTGTGTTGGCTCTTTAAATGACTCTTGCATCTATAGTTGTCTGTCTTTGCAGCCCTGCCAATTTTTGTGGTTCTTTGTTATTTATGTATTTTGGGGATCTGGTGCTCTATACTGGGAATCTTAGCTTAGGGTTTAAACCCTATTCTCTGGGTGATCCAACCACTGCATAATTATCTCTCTGGTGCTGCTACCTGTGGGTACCCAGTCTACCCTCTTGAGTCTCTACCACACTCCTTACCAGACAGGTTGTGCCATAGCTGGTTCTTCTGTCTGTCTGAAGTTATATGACTTCTCTCTAGCTATTACTCAGTTGTTTATTATGGGTGGTTTCTCCACAATTGAGTTGTAATTCCAGATTGGCCCTGGGAAGAGGTCAGTGTGACTTCCATTCACTCCTCCACCATATTCCTTCCAATATTTCTATTTCTGTCCTAAGCATTAGAAAGAACTCAAAATACAAGGTCTGGCAGAAGTAATGCCTGCTTGATGGTGGTTGGTAAGGTAATTAACTGGGTATAATAATTTATAGTTTTAATTTTAACATTTTACCTAAAATGTCATAAGGTGTGCTTGAGTGTGATATTGCTATGTTTTAAAACTACATGTTTATGCTTTTGTAATAAAACATTTTGTAATAAAAAGAGTGTTATATGTGCCAGACCCTGTATATTAGTCCTTTGGGGCATCTCCCATATTGCATGTTCTTATTTCATAATATTTTAGTTCCACCTTGCTTTTAAGTCTGTCTTAAAAAGTTTTAAAAAATATTGTGATGTCAATGGTCTTTAGAGATATCTCCCATTTTAACAATTATTTGCTCATCACTGCTTTTTTTTAATACTACTCTTCATTCCAGACTTAATTTTCTTCTAATTTTATTATACTCTCAAGTAGTTTTTTATCAAATGTCTTTAAAGAAATAAGTCCTACTTATTGTTTTCCTGAAAATATCTTTATTTTACTTTTTCTTGTGTAGAAGTTTAGATACTTATAGAATCCTACACTGACTATTATCAGTATAAAGTTATACAGCACAATGAAGGTATTATTTCACTGTCTCCACTCCTTTGTTTTTTGGTGATAAGAAGTTCATTATCAGTCCAGTTATTATTCCTTTATTTAAAATGTTGTCCCCTAGCTGTTCTGAAGACCTTCTCCATGTCTTTGGCATTCCAGTTTCACTGTAATGTGCCTAAGTGAAGATTTTGTTTTAATCTATCTTGCTTAGGATAGTTATTTTGTTTAATTAGATTGTTCTTTACAATGTAATGCTTTTTGTTGTTTTTATTCCTTTAAAATAAAATATTTAGTAATTTTAAATAATCTTGTTCTCTATTTTCTATCAGATTATTCTATTATTAAAGTTCTTGCAGGAGTACATTAATCCTCTTGTTGACTGTATTTGTTGATGTTTCTTCACAGTGAATAATTCTTTATATTATTTTCAATGTCTTTCTTATAAACACATCCTGACATTTTTCAGATTGACATTTATTTTTCTTAAATGGTGGTTTCTTACATAAAATGTAACTCTGTGTCTGCTTATAGCAACACGTGAAACTGAACTACTGTAGGCTCACCCCCAACAGCGAACATACAAAAAAGTTGTGTATACTATAACAACAGAATAATTTAAAAAGTGTATCTGAGGAGGAAACAAAAAGGAAATCTTTTTTTGTTTGCATGTAAGATCTTTTGGGTTTGAAATCCTTTGGAAAACCCAAGGATTTCCTGTCCAACAGAATATTTATGTTAATTTCTGAGTTGAGATTCTGTACTACTTGGGGTGTAACTTCAATTTTCACTCAATGTGTATGGCTGGCTAGAGACCCATTGTTTCTCTTTCTACTTTTCCCCAAGCTACACACCTTGCTAGGTTGGTCACAGTGGTTTCTCTTTAGGGGTCTTTTTACAATGTGGGGAACCCTCCTGGGGTGCAGTTCCAGTCTCAGTTTTAGCACCCATGCATGCCCCATCATGGCCAAAGTCCACATTTTTTGTAAATGTGTGAGCATTAATACTTCAGCCCATCAACTGTAGAACATCTATCTAAATCTAAATTACCCCACAACCATATCAAGCTGCTGTTAAGTTATCTCTGTGCTGGCAAAGAGTTCACTATTTATGAAAACTGGGGATTCTCTTTATTTATTTTTTCCCTCGGATGTTTTATAAACTGCTGGTTCATAATAACTTATCCAGAATTTTTATGTTGTATCAAGAGGTTCAGTGTTCCAAGGTGCTAGAGGTACTCAATGTTTTATTTTCTATGTAAGACATCATTATTAGGGAGACAATCACCAATCTATAATTACTTTCATGGAATTCAATATTTTATAAAAATATTAAATTCCCTAATTAATACAACCCGGAAATATATACATGAATGTGTTAGAATGACATTTATACTCCAAATGAAAAAATATTTTCCATTACATCACTCATTGTTTACTTTTTGTGTCTTAGTTTGTGCCCACATTGTTTTAAATCTGTGTTTCAATAATGAAACTTTTAAAAATTGTCATGTGGAACAGTATTTTAGCTAGACTATTTACTTCTCATTTCTTGTTTTCAGGTTTAGTTTAATATTATCCTTCACTTCAGCTACCATACTTCAAGGAAAATATGTTCTTTCGCAGAGCCAAAAAAAAAAGTAAAACAAAAGACATAACACATGTCCCGAAAGTATCCATCTGTTCATCCACCCTTCTGGAATTTAGAATTTTTTCATATATTACTATGGAGATTTTCCTTTTTGAGATCATATATTTGATATTTAGGACCTGGTAAATTCATAATATAGCCTGAGATAAGTTGTAGGGAGTAAAATAACATTCACTATTTATAATTCATTCAATCTCCTTGACAATTGAGTGTTATTCTCACTCTAAAAGAAATATTAAAATGAAAATTGAGTGCAGGGAATTGGCACAACAAGACCTTTATTTTGATGAATCATGAATACAGGGAACATGGCAAGTGATAGCTAGCTAGAAATTATATTTCATAAGAAGGTACTTCATAGCCAAATATAGATAGAGGATATCACTGCTCATTAAAATCCTGTTTTTAAATATTTCTTAAGATTTTTAAAATTGACTCCCCTATAGCCAAAGCCCTAGAAAATCTATAACAGTCTCACTTCCTTCAGGACCAGAGCTGCTACCCATAACACACGTTCAAGAAGAAGTTGTACTTAATCAATCCTAATTACAGCTTTAGCTATGGCTATGAGGTTAACAGAAGCAGTCATAGCTTTCTTAAAAGGATAACCTGGTGTTTGATTGGATCTGATGAAAAAAATTGGATCTGGTGATTTTGTTTTCACAAAACAAGCATAGGTAATTTATCCAAGAAATGCAAACAATGGTGCATTTTTGGTTTATTCTTGTATTCATAAAAACTATGCACACAATGTAAAAGCAGCTGCTAACATCTGTACCAGTTACATTTTCAAAATGCATTTATAAGTATAGGAACAAGAATGAGGTGAAATATCACCTCAGGAACTGGGAAATAAGTGTGTCCTTCGAGAGTTACACTATAAATCAACCACAAAGGATCAGTGTCAGGAGAGCAAAGTCTCCTGAAGGTAGAAGAACTTGAACGTTCTAATGTATCTCTGGTAAACTCATGCATAGGTGACATGTAAATTGGTGTGAATTTGGCAATTCATTGCTAAAGTTTTAATCATAAATCTAAACCTTGATCCAGCAGCCTTATAGTTTCCCTACAGAAGTAGTTAAATATATATGAAATAATTATATCAGTGTTTTTACAGAGAAAAATAAAAAAAAACAAAGTTCAGTTATGTTGGTTAAAGAATTGTCAATAATTAATTATTTTTAATTGTCAATAGTTAACTATTATTTTTAATTGCTAATAATTCAAAAAATAATGTTACAGAATAGTAGATACAACACAGGAAAATTTATCAGTTGGGATCTGTATTTTTGTCTTTCACTGTTTATTCAGACTTTACTTGGTAAGGTTATTCCTCTAGATGAAAGCTTGGGGAGCCCTGTGTTTTGTTTTGTTTTATTTTTAAAAATAATTCTTAGCATGTAATTTTTAAAAACTTAAAACCTGGATTTAAGATAAAACTCTCTTTATCTTACTTGGGCTCTTTTCGGTACAAAAGTATGAAAGTTCTGGTTGTTCATTCTTCATTTCCTGCTTTGTTTCCTCATCTTTCCCCCACTTTCTTACTTTTTGAATTGTGGCCTCTGACCATTTTAGGATTCCAGTGGGGCAGGGAAGAGGTAAGGGAGCAAAAAAGTTTTTAACTGGTTTTATAATGAGAGGTACCATGTTCTTGGGGCCTGTTTAGAAGTTAAAACCCTTCTGTTTAGGTCCTTTGCTGGCTTTTCTGGAGACCCACTGACCTCATATGATTGCATTTCCCATAACTTTTTCATGTTTTCTTTCCAATTTTCACTCTCTTCACAGTGGCCCACCAGACAAAGGATCTGTAAGACCACTTAGGAAACCGTCCTGTGCTGCATTAAAGATTGTATGACAAGCTTTTCCTGACAGTGGGTCTGCATTTCTTCCATAGGAGACATACACCTTCCTTATCCCTAAGGACAGGAAGGCATAGTTTGGTGCATCAAGCCCATCTTGTCTTTTAAGTTTTCCAAGCAGAAGTCAGAACTCAATCTACTGTGTCTCCCCCAGCTGAGGAGAACACATATCAAGTCAACTCTGAGGGGTCCTTGAAGCTTCCATATTTTAACCAAGAACTTGATGTGAAATGGAAAAGCATCTTACTTCCCATCTCTTTCTAGTTAGAATGGGTATTCTTATGTTGCACTAAGTGTTCTATTCAGTGAAATCTCTGTAAAACTTTTTCTGATCTCCATTCTTGTTTCTTTATATCCTTGATTGAGGGAGGAGCCTAGGCACTATGAAACTATTTTTTTAACATCTCCTTTGAGATTCCTAGCATGTAAATGTC